>NC_139006.1:5260090-6497635 GCF_964374135.1 Grampus griseus | reverse complement strand
GAAGTTCTAAAACTGCTAAGCCTGTCTTGGTTGGCTTTGAAGAACCAACAGGACATAAGTTTTTTGCTTTATGACATTCATCAAACACTATCTGTAAGGAGTAAATTAAGGAACATGTCACATTAGTAGCAAGTGTCTCCAATCTTTCAGGAAGAGTTAACTTTTATTTCACTTAGGACTTGGGAAACATCCAAGATTTCTGGGATGGTAGCTGGAGTAAAAAAAAGAATCAAGATTATTAGGGGGAGGGATGCTGTTGATAACAAGCCCCTGAGCATTAACTTTTTTTTTTTTTTTAACTAATATTCACATACCTATACCTATTAACTGGTTTTGTCAAACCTTAACATTTTGCCATATTTGCTTCAGATGGTTTTCTTTTTCTGTAAGATCACAAATATCAATGAAGCCCTCTATGTGCCTCTCCTTGATCTCCATAGCCCCCTTCCCCCAGCCACAGAGGCATTCACTGAATTTGGCATTAACCTTAACTGGATATTTAATTTTTTTTTGGCATCTAGAAAATTTACTACTGCAGAAAATGAAGACTGCTTGAATCGAATGGGGGGTGGGTGGTGGAGGGCCTGTGGTTTTTCTTTTTGATAACTACTGTAACACTGTCCTTCAGGCGGCTAAGGGAGTTTCATATTTTGTTTGGACATCATTAGGCACCGAAGCTCTTGCAGGACAACTTTGAAGCTATATGAATTCTGCCATTTTGCTAGCATTGATATGGCTCTTGGGTCCACCACTCCATTAGAACTATTAACTCCATTCATATTAATTTTTCTTACAAATCTTACAAAGGGGGTTGCTTCTGGGTATTTAGGTCCACATTCTATCTTAAGGCTGTATATTCAGTTTTCATAAACTGTCCGAGCCCGTGGTGGCTGCCACCTTGCGGCGCTGTCACTCCTGAACTGGATATTTAATTCTTAATTAGAATGAATGAAAGGATCCACTACGGCTAAAAATGTCCACCACACAGATAATTTGAGCAAATTTTGTTAAATAGAAGCACAACTGATAACCAACTTAATCAGTACTTCAAAAACTGGTGATCCTCATGCAGGATAGTAAAAGGTATGCTATGAGCAAATAAGTTTGGAAATCACTAAGTTAAGAAGGGAATATAGTATTCAGCATGTCCCATACCTATTAACATTTTCCTAAAGCAGGAACTTAAATACTGGCCTCGTATATGACAGCTACAAAACAGAATCAACTTTCTGACTCCCTTGGACTCTATGTAATCATTAAAGCTCTCGTCCCAGCAGTCTTTTTATTTAACCTCAGAATTCCTGTGTGTTATATTTTGTGTCATTAAAAATTATAAAACTTGTTGCAAAGGATACCACTCCATCGAAGTCATCACCGCACCAATGTAGGAGTTGTTTTAACCTCGTTTTGTATTTACCACCAGACTGACTTTCACCAATGAGGGAAGAATAGGTAGCAAAAATCACACCCTTCTTCACACTCCCATTATGTTTGGAAGAAATTTTTCCGTATTTAAACTAAAAAAGAAAAGAGAAGAACTTAATAAATACACTTTTGTCTCTAAAATATTTATCCCACCCAGATTTCTACAGCAGGAAACTGGTGGTACCATGATGGGCTTCAGGAAAGTCAAAGGACCTCTTAAGATCATACACAAAATTTCTCATACACATGTGTACACATACATACACACACACATGAACCCTCTCGTGTGTGTTTGTGTGTGTGTGTGTATAACTTTAACGTACAAGGATCCAGTTTTCATCAAAGTCTCAAAAAAGTCTATCATCAATAAAAGATTACAGGGCTTCCCTGGTGGCACAGTGGTTGAGAGTCTGCCTGCCGATGCAGGGGACACGGGTTCATGCCCCAGTCCAGGAAGATCCCACATGCCGCGGAGCGGCTGGGCCCATGAGCCATGGCCGCTGAGCCTGCGCGTCCGGAGCCTGTGCTCCGCAACGGGAGAGGCCACAACAGTGAGAGGCCCGTGTACCGCAAAAAAAAAAAAAAAAAAAAAAAAAAAGATTACAAATCAAACTCCCCAAGAAAAGGTCACAATATTCATTCTACAAATATTTGTTGTGCATTTACTACATGCAAAGCACTGTAATTAAGATCTGAGGGCTATATAAGAATTATGATTAATAGTTACTGTGGTCTTCCTCAATTATGCTGATTTAGAAATCAAAAATACTTCTAGATGCCCCTTACATGTTTTAGTTTTGAACTGCTAGTAGTCATTCAAGACACAGTACTTAACCCAACAAACCACTCAGTAACCCTCACCCAAAAAAAGCCACTGATGGGCAGGGCAACAACACCGAAGCAACTCAGGACTCAACACTGAAGCAACTTAGGACTCGCATGGAAAGTAGATTTACATTTACTTATTTTCAAAGGGCTAGCAAGGAAGCACCTGCAGGAACTAGGTCTGTCTATTCTACCCATGTGACTCCAGGAATTGCTGCATAGTAGGAAGTCAATAAAGATTTGCTAAATGAACATTGGACTGTGCTTTCTAGATAATGAAACACATTTTCTTCCATTTGACAGAACTGTTTTAACATGAACACAGGTACGGGTATACAAGTCCACTGAATGTACAAATATCTAAAACAGTGTCCAAATCACAATTCTCTCTATATGATGCGATGGGCACACTACCTGTCCATATAGCTTTATCACACTGCACCCTTATACTCATAAGTATATGAGTTTCACTCATATACAGTAACTTCAGAAACAGACAAAAACAAACAAATGAAAAACCCTGAAGAGTAAGAGAATAAACTCCATAAAAACAGACAATGCTTATTTTGTTTGCCGCTACATAACCCTACCTAGCATATTATTTAACACTTAGTAATCCGAAAACCAACAATAGTGGCTAGCACTCACTATGCTTTCTGTGAAATAACTCATTTAATCCTCTTAACAACCCTACGAAGTAGAAACTATTATTATTCCCATCTCACAGATAAGTCAATATTTATTGAATGACCAACTGAATAGAAAAGTTTCATACCTTATTTAATGAATGGACCAAAATGTTTTTTGCTCCAATATCCCTCAGATCTCTTTCGGCATCATACTTTAAATCATTTGAAACACTGAACCTGCCACAAAAAAAAGGGAAAAGAAAAACACACAAATTCAATACAAATCCCATCATTCTAGCAATATTCAGGAATAAATAAACCCAGGCCTTGACACTTCAAAAAAATATACCTACTCACGAAGACCCATCCCCATATGCTGGATTATTCACAAACAAAAGCTTCCACAGCCAGTCTTTAGCACTTACCACAAAGCCCTTTTTCTACTCAACAAATAATTTTCATAGATGATTCCTGCTATTGTCCTTCCTTTTCCTACACCAGCACCATCACCTATTAAGAATCCAGCACGATCCCCATTTGGTAGGAATGTTTCATGTTGCTGAAAAAGAAAACGCTGGTAATTATCTATTCCTTTAGATATTTTGGCAATCAGTCTTTCATACCTTGTTTTAGTCATATATTAACATTCTCTGTTTTTATAGAAATGGCATGTAGTTGGCTTAGTGTGCATACTTTTACGTAACTATACAGGCATACCTCATTTTATTGTGCTTCACTGTTACTGCACTTCAGGGGCTACTGCATTTTTTACATATTGAAGGTTTGTGGCAACCCTGCATCAAGCAATTTTATTGGTGCCATTTTTCCAACAGCAGTTGCTCTTCCGTGTCTCTGAGTCACTTTTTGGTAATTCTCATACTATTTCAAACTTTTTCATTATTATTATATTTGTTATTGTGATCAGTGATCTTCGATGTTACTATTTTAATTGTTTTGGGCTGCCATGAACCCCGCCCATATAAGATGGTGAACTTAATTAATAAATGTTGTGTGTATTGTGACTGCTCCACTGACTGGCCATTTCCCCCATCTCTCTCTCTCCTTCAGCCTCCCCAGTCCCTGAGACACAACAGTATTGAAATTAGACCAATTAATAACTCTACAATGGCTTCTTTAAGCATTCAAGTGAAAGGAAGAGCTGCATGTCTCTCACTTTAAATCAACAGCTAGAAATGATTACAACATAAGGAAGACATGTTGAAAGCCTAGACAGGCTGAATACCAGGCCTCTTGCTCCAGATAGCCAAATTGTGAATGAAAAAAAAAGTTCTTAAAGGAAATTGAAAGTGCTACTTCAGTGAACAAACAATAAGAAAGCGAAACAGCCTTATTGCTGACATGAAGAAATTTTTAGTGGTCTCGAAAGAAGATCAAACAAGCCATAATATTCCCTTAAGCCAAAGCCTAATCCAGAGCAAGGCCCTAACTCTTTAATTCTACGAAGGCTGAGAGAGGTGAGGAAGCTGCAGAAGAATTCTGAAGCTCACAGAGGTTGGTTAATGAGGTTTAAGGAGTCATCTCCGTAACATAATTGCAAGGTGATACAGCAAGTGCTGATGCAGAAGCTTCACCAAGTTATCCAGAAGATCTAGCTAAGATAATCGATAAATGTGGCTACATTAAACAACAGATTTTCAATGTAGATGAAACAGCCTTCTTTTGGAAGAAGATGCTATCTAGGACTTTCGTAACTAGAGAAGAAGTCAATGTCTGGCTTCAAAGCTTCAGAGGACAGGCTGACTTATGGGGGCTAATGCAGCTGGTGGCCTGAAGTTGAAGCCAATGCTCATTTCCCATTCCAAAAATCCTAGGGCCTTTAAGAATTATGCTCAGTCTACACTGCCTGTGCTCTACAAATGGAACAAGGCAGCACATCTGTTTACAACATGATTTACTGAATATTTGAAACCCACTGTTGACACCTACTGCTCAGAATGAAAGATTCCTTTCAAAGTAATACTGCTCATTGACAATGCACCCAAGAGCTCTAATGGACATGTACAATGAGATCAATGTCACTTTCATGCCTGCTTTGTAAAACAGCCTTTCTGCAGCCCATGGAGCTAAGAGTAATTTCGGCTTTCAAATCTTACTCTTTAAGAAACACATTTTGTAAGGCTGTAACTGCCATAGATAGTTGATTTCTCTGATGCATCTGGACAAGATCAACTGAAAACCTTCCAGAAAAGGAATCACCCTTCTAGATGCCACTAAGAACATTCATGATTCATGGGAAGAGGTCAAAATATCAACATTAACAGGAGTTAACCCTCATGGATGACTTGGAGCGGTTCAAGACTTCAGTGGAGGAAGCAGATTCTTGAGATGGAATCTCCTCCTAATGAAGATGCTGTGAAGATGGTTGAAATGACAACAAAGGATTTAGATTACATAAACTTAGTTGATAAAGCAGTGGCAGAGTTTGAGAGGACTGACTCCAATTCTGAAAGAAGTTCTGTGGGTGAAATGCCATCAAACAGCACTGCATGCTACAGTGAAATCATTAGTGCAAGGAAGAATGAATCAATGCGGCAAACTTCACTGTTGTCTTATTTTAAGAAACTGCCACAGCCCCTCCAGCCTTCAGTAACCACCACTCTGATCATTTAGCAGCCATCAACACCAAGGCGAGACCTCCCCCCATCTTGCTGAAGCCTCAGATGATGGTTAGCATTTTTTAGCATTAAAGTATTTTTAAATTAAGGTATGTACATTGTTTTTCTGGACATAATGCTATTGCACACTTAACAGACTACATAATAGTGTAAACACTAAGTTTTGCATGCACTGGGAAACCAAAAACTTCATGCAACTCATTTTATTGTGACATTTGCTTTACTGTGGTAGTCTGGAACCAAACCTGCCCTATCTCCGAGGTCTGTGTATTTTTTTCTTGCTACCCTCGTATGTAGCAGGTAATTAAAGTTAAAAAATTGGTGAGTATTCTTCCATAATTTTTCAAGGACTGTACAACCAAATACAAACTTTTTTATAAAACATAAATATGGGGGATGGTTGCCTATTTATTTTACAAAAATGGAGTATTTCAGAAATCCTTTCAAGACAATTGACATAATATAAAAGCTGGTAAAACACCCATATGGTAATACCAAAGGTTATTCAATCACTCCCCAAGGGTGTGAGCTTTCAAATCTTTTCTAGCTTTCAGCCACTGGGGGGAAAAAAAACTGCAACAAATAGCCTTATATATATATGTTCTTATCTAATAGTTCTATGAAACAGACTCGCATGGAATTGTTAGGTAAAAGGATATAGGTATTTTTAATTTTAATACATGTTCCCAGTGAATTCCAAAACGGTTATGACAATTTATCATTTGCACTAGAAACACATTCCCCATATCCACACTACCCCTTTAATTTTCTAACACATAAAACTTCTATAAAAATCACATTCACAAGATTTTCATGCAAGGGAAACTTAACTTTGAATTAAAACAACTATACATTGTGAACTAAAATTAAAGATAAAAACTGTATGTAGCTATAAATTACACAGCTTACCTGGGCTGCATATGTAATTGCCTCAAGCTGTAATGCTGATAACCAGCCATTATCAATGGTTTCTTCAGAAATAGACGTTTTGTACCAAACATCAGGAGGAGTAACACTGGATAAAGAACTAGTTTCAACTACAGCATCTGGGTGACGCAGGCCAATTTTTACTAAATAAAAATTTAAAAATATTTCATTTTAATTATTCTAAGTAATAACACTTCCCAGTCTTATCATAAGATATTGCAATATTTCTCCTGACAGAGAAAATATAAGAAGTAACTATACACCCTGGGATCCTATATAAAGTCACTGACTGATGGTAAAGTACTGTTTAAATTTGACTAAAATTACCTATTTATCAACTACCTATGGTTTAAATAGAGACTTGCTGATTAAAAAGATCTAGAAAAATACCACCACAGTTCATACCAACAGGTTCTCCAGTAGTAACAGAACATAATCCTAGATTAACGACATCATTTTAAATAACCAGGAAAGTATGGGACCTTGGAATCCATACACAGTTCGTAAACAGAGATTTTTAGTTTAAGTGGTCTTATTGGTGACTTTTTATAGAAAGCCAGAGTATAGGAGAGAAAAATTCTAGCCATAGATTTTTTTCCATCTTATTACCCCCATAAAATGAAAAAGTGAAAAATTTTACACAAAAACTAAAAATTATTCATTTTCAACTTAATACAGTGGCCACTAAAAAAATGAATCATGGTCATTACGGGAAAAAAGGAAGCAATGGTGTTAATTTAAACCACTGAATTCGAATAGCAGATTTTATTTTTAAGATTCCCATGTTTTTATAATTTGCTTTAGATAAGCTGTATAAAGCTAAGATACGTGTTTACATTTCTGTAATTTACTATGATTTTATAATCACTGCTGATATGAGCAAAATTAACTTGAAAGGAAAAAGCCTTTTCACTCCTGGTTTTAAAAGACTTCATTCCAAAGCAAAGCTCTAAATTTCTGTAGGAAAATTTAAAAACTCACAGAATTTTCATGTAGCTATTTTAAAACATATTCTAGTTTAAAACATACTACAGGGTTTCCCTGGTGGCGCAGTGGTTGAGAGTCCACCTGCGGATGCAGGGGACACGGGTTCGTGCCCCGGTCCGGGAAGATCCCACATGCCGCGGAGCGGCTGTGCCCGTGAGCCATGGCCGCTGAGCCTGCGCGTCCGGAGCCTGTGCTCCGCAACGGGAGAGGTCACAACAGTGAGAGGCCCGCGTACCGCAAAAAAAAAAAAAAAAACACACTACAAAGCTCACACTTATCAAATTCTGAGGTACCCAACATGGATAGATCTTAATACATAATAATGTGTGTGGCAGTTTTTTAAGTTCAAAAGGAACCCAGAAGTCTTTCATTATTTTGACAAATCCCAAAGACATACGTTTTATTGGCATATACTCTGCATAGGTTTCCGCATGACCCATTTCTTCTTCATCTTCTTCCTCTGGTTCATCTTCCTCTTTCACAACAGGGACCTTCTGTAACAGAGAGAGCAAAATCAACTAAGTCCAGAAACTGGAGGCCCAGCCAACACACAGAAAAACTCTTCTGTAGGAATACCCACTATCTTCAATCTTGGAAACAGGACATACCACTTCTATATTCCCTAATATCTGGGTCAGAGTCTATGGTTTCCCTGCTCCTCCAAAGATAAGCACAGATAATCCATGACCTGCTCTCATCGCAAACACACAAATGGGTCACCACAGGGCTCCACCACCTTCTCAAACTACCTTCCCCTTCAGTATTACCTGCCAGCCTCCCTGATGCCCAGAAGTCTAACCTCCAGTCCTCAATCTTCATTGCAGTTCCAGGAATAGAAAGAACAAGGGGTCTGGAGAGAAAAGGTGGATGAGCCCCAGCAGCACATCCTACAATCTCATGGGCAGGAACTCTCTTTAAGTCTCACATCCCACCCTCTTCTCAGTTACCTTCATCTGTTTCTTTCCCTTAGATCCTAAAACCAAAACCGTAGAAAACTCTGGAGTTTAAAGGTTCTTCTAAAAGACAGCGAATTTACTTCAGACATCTGTGTCTCCACAGACACAACAACAATCATACAGAATCCTATATCACCTACTCTCCAAACGTCAGCACATCTGAGAATAAAATGAGGAGTTATTAGTAACTTACACCAGGAAAACAGCAGTAAACCCAGACTGCCCCAGGCAAAGTGAGTGAATGGTCAATATAGTCATGTTACCTTGTGTTTCTCTACAGAATCTTAAAGAGGTAGAGGCAGGGAGGAATAGGGGACTAAGAAGCGCCTGAAAAAGCTGCTTTTCACTATCAGTAAACCATAATGGGAAGCTCTTTATTAATGTGGGCTTGATCAAGGAAGAATGTAGGGAAGAAGCTGTGGGACCCAGTATACCAAGGAAGGGAGGAGAAGGACAAAGAGAAAACCTAGTCAGGACCTACAGGTAATGCCAAGGACACATGGCATTAAAATGTAACATCAGGGCTTCCCTAGTGACGCAGTGGTTAAGAATCCGCCTGCCAATGCAGGGGACACGGGTTCGGGCCCTGGTCCGAGAAGATCCCACATGCCGCGGAGCAACTAAGCCCGTGCGCCACAACTACTGAGCCTGCGCTCTAGAGTCCGCGAGCCACAACTACTGAGCCCACGTGCCACAACTACTGAAGCCTGTGCGCCTAGAGCCCGTGCTCTGCAACAAGAGAAGCCACCGCAGTGAGAAGCCTGCGCACCGCAACAAAGAGTAGCCCCCACTCGCTGCAACTAGAGAAAGCCCGCGCGCAGCAACGAAGACCCAACGCAGCCAAAAATAAAATAAATAAAACAAGTTTATCTTAAAAACAAACAAACAAATAAATAAAATGTAAGGTCAGGCTCCTCTTTTATTTTATTTTTATTTTACTTATTTATTTTTATTTAGCCTAGAGCAGCATATGATGGCACATAGATGCTCAATAAATGTGGGAAAGAAAAGGGAGATGTGAGATAAACATGCAGCCATCAACCCATGGAGTCCTTAGAAAAAAAATCCAAAGAAACCCTGAATGTTCTCAGAAAGTATGCCAAAATAAAACCCAGTTTCAGAAATAAGAGATGAAATGGGGCTGGCCAAAGAAACAGACCCAGACCCCACTTCTGCTGCTATCTGTGTAGCCTTGGGCAAATTACTTACATTCTCAGTCCTGCCCATCCCCCTTTGCACCTTTTCCTCATCTGTAAAATAGGAATGCGCACTGTGCTAAATGACCAGCCGCCTTTCTCCCTCTACCTTGTCTTTCCCTACCTTTAAAAAATATATACCGCAGGTATATAATTGGAGGATTAGGTGGTAACACAATACGGTCACAAAATCCAAGGACCAGACAAGTAATATGTCTAAGCCAGCTGGATGTAAAATGGCAACTGACACCAAGCTTAGGGTCAAGGAGATAAATGAAGGGGAGGGAGACTGTGGTACACGGGGAATGTGTGACCAACATACAAAGTAGATGTTCACTACTCAACTCTAAGCATGTTAACACGAGGTGAGGAATGTGGGCCCAGGATTATCAGGTACTCCTATTTTTCAAGAGAACCTGGAAATCAGCATTTTATGTGTTTGCAACACATTCAAAATTTTCAAAATAATGTGGATGCCAAACAAAACACCTGTCAATTGGTTTTTATCCACAGGCTACCAGTTTGCAATCTGTTAGATGTCTCTTAACTGCTAGGACAATATAGAACTTTTGGCATGTTATGGGCAACATGAGCTGGACTGGGAACTTGAGCACTAAATAATCTTAAAGAAAAAATGCATTCTTATTTTCCAAAAATCAACTTCCAAGTAAGCTGCTGGCACTCAACTGTTAAGTAAACTGATACTGCCAACACTTGTTCTCCTGGTCCCCATTCAAAACCTCAGGCACAGGTTGCTTTGCTGTCTCTCCAATTCTGTATTTCATTCCCAGTCTTACCAATCCTCTGGTATCATTATGTGCAGTCCCCTCTTACTTTCTTTTTACCTTTCCCCTCATCCTTTCCAATCACCTTTGCAATCTCTGACGTTTAGTTCCTTATCACTTCCCTTCTGGACTACTTAACCAACCTCCTAACCTGTCTCTTCTTCCCAACACATCCTGAGTCACTAACAGGTCCCTCTACTTCCAGGGGCCTCACTGGTGCTGCTCCAAGTCCCAAGTCCATCAAATTCAATTCAGGACCCTCCAGAGAGCCCCCAATCAACCATTCCAATTTCTTCCTGCAAGCCAAGTATCCTAAGCATATAGCTACCACCTCCTCTGTGCCTATTAATGCTGTAGCTCCCTTCCTAAAAGGCCCTCTCAAAGTCTCTCCAGACTCGACACCCAAACTCCATGACATTGCCTCCATAGAATGAAGTCCTGGGTTTCCCTGGTGGCGCAGTGGTTAAGAATCCGCCTGCCAATGCAGGGGACACGGGTTCGATCCCTAGCCTGGGAAGATCCCACATGCCGCGGAGCAACTGAGCCCGTGCGCCACAACAACTGAGCGCTCTAGAGACTGTGCTCTGCAACAAGAGAAGCCACGACAATGAGAAGCTTGCTCACCACAATGAAGAGTAACCCCCGCTCGCCGCACTAGAGAAAACCCATGCGCAGCAACAAAAACCCAACACAGCCAAAAATAAAAACAAATAAATAAATTTATTAAAAAAAAAAAAAAGTGAAGTCCTCCTAGGCCATCTGAGTCTCATCTTCCTACAAACTCATAAACTCTATTGCGAGCATCACTATTTACCTCTTGCTGTACCTTATATTACTACTTAAACCATGTGGCATTAATTATATGTTTATTAAAATGGGGAGCCAGAAACCCACCACACAGAGGCAGGGTTATACACTGCGTAATTATTAAATACACGCACAGAATCAATTTACCTGAAGCATATAGCATTTCCAAAATGTAAAAATAATGTTAACATATAATTACTCACAACTAAACCATTATATGATCTGACATCCCATAACCAGCTATATAATAAGGCTCAATCCTAAAATGAACATAATTATCAAATACTTTTGGTTAACTCCACATTGTCCTTTTTACTTATCAGATGAAATTCACAATAGAAAAGCGTCAGCACTTTGTATAATACTCTATCTATCAAATATGTATCTTATAATCCCCTTGTTTAGCATATATTAATTTATTCCAGTGAGGTTTAATGCTTGTTCATTAGTTTATGTAGCTGAGAAGCTCCCCTTCACCCCAAAAAAAGTTTTCTGAGGGCTACACTTAGCCAAGTGTACTTTCATACCACACAAAAATACAGATATAGCTTTTGAAACTCACCATGGTCGGGGAAAAACTCCTCATTTTCATGTCATTTATCCATATTCTTGCTACTTCTTTATTAGAAGACTCTTTCTTTACTGTGCCATTGCTTACATCAGCTGAGGGGGAGAAATAATGTACATTTTATAACAAAATATCTATTTTCCTACAGTTTTTAAAAAATTCAGTAAAGTTTACCCACTTCACAAACCAAAGAATACCAATCTGCTTATCTCTAACTTAAATTAAGCATAAGGATAAAAATACTCATGCTATATGTCATTACGGAGGTAAGAATTAACATTAGAAAACAACTTAAAAGGAAACATGTGCACAGGAAATTTGAAAACTATTTATCAAAAAGACACCTTAACCAGAACGCTATTTGGCAGTTTATTTCAAAACAATTACCCACAGCCAGCATTACTCTGAGACACTTCACTTGGTGCAAAACCTGGTATTAGCACCAAGACAGAATCAATCGCACCTGATTTGGAAGTACTTACTAACCTTCAAGGCAAAATAATTATTTCTGGAAGGGAAAAAAAAAACTTTGGGAACTCTACTGTCTTCCCTCAGAATAAAGATCCAAAGAATGAACCTGTTCTTCTATACCAGTGGTTTGCAAACTCTTTTAAGATATAGCACAAGAACCTCTCCATCAAAGTATCAATCAAAGTAGAACTACGGGGCTTCCCTGGTGGCTCAGTGGTTAAGAATCCGCCTGCCAATGCAGGGGACACGGGTTCGAGCCCTGGTCCGGGAAGATCCCACATGCCGCGGGGCAACTAAGCCCGTGCGCCACAACTACTGAGCCTGCGCTCTAGAGCCCGCGAGCCACAACTACTGAAGCCCACGCACCTAGAACCCATGCTCTGCAATAGGAGAAGCCACAGCAGTGAGAAGGCCGCGCACTGCAACGAAGAGCAGCCCCCACTCGCTGCAACTAGAGAAAGCCTGCGCGCAGCAATGAAGACCCAACAGAACCAAAAATTAATTAATTAATTTTTTTTTTTAAAAGAACTACTTGGTTGAGAAGTTCTGAGCCCCTGTTACTAGCCTCCATCCTCCAAGTATACCTGAAGCACTCCCAGTACCTGGTATTCTTGCAATTACAGTGTGAAAATTACACCAGGAGAACAGATTATGACCTTATGTATTCTACCAAAAGATAGGGAGTATTTGGGTGGCCTGTCACTTGGGACTACAAAATGGCTGGGATTAAAGTGTTAGCAAAATAAGGAAGCTGGTACAGAGATAATAAATTTACTTAGGAGCACAGATCTGTTTAATATAACTGTGGGAGAGCCACTGAACAGTTCATAGAAAGAGTTACAGGACTGGAGCTCAACTGAGAGATCAGAATCCAAAGAGACACCTAAAGGGCTAAGGGCTCCAAAAGGGGCAGAGAACATGCAGGGAATTCCCTGGCGGTCCAGTGGTTAGGACTCCATGCTTTCACCGCCGCTGAGGGCCTGGGTTCAATCTCTGGTTGGGGAACTAAGATCCCACAAGCCATGCGGGGCGGCCAAAAAAAGAGAGAGAGAGAGAGAACATGCAAAACCTCGCTCTTTGCAGTTTGACACTTTTAACATTCTTCCCTTTCAGTAAAAAGATGACCCTCTCCTACAACACAAAAGTTGGTTTATCTTCGGCATTCACTTACTATGTTTCTTTTTCAGCCCTGGTCTAGTCTGACAATTTCTCAGCCTTCCACACAAGGATGGCCTTGACTTGTCTTTTAAGAAGTATTATACTGGATGTGGGAGATGTTACTGTACTAGATACTACTCGGTCAGCTCCAAAGCTCTTTTGTTTTGCTCTCTAAACTTTCCTCACGATGGCACAGCAGCAGTCTTTCTCCTCATTAAATCCAAAGACTTTAATGAAAAGCAGCTTCTACTAACTGCTGATCACCCCTAAGTCTCCCAGAAGCCATTCCAGATGCTGCCCTGCACCTCAGCTAGGTCAGGGCCGTGGTCCTGCTCTCCATGGCACAGAATGGAAATCAATCCTGAGACAGTTAAAATAATTTCTCAATGGGCATCTAGCTGCCAGGCTCCAGTCAGTTCAGGACAATAACCTTAAGAGTAAAACTACAGCCAAAAGGCACAAAGGTGTGGACTCAAAGATTAGATTATCTGATATTTTTAATTGCATTTGTCACTGAAGACAAAGTTAGTTCTGTATCACCTACAAACACTCCTTGCTCATTCCTTTAGAATGCCCCAGCCCTCTACTTTGTTATTATTTTTTTAATATTTATTTATTTATTTGGCTGAGCCAGGTCTTAGTTGCGGCATGCGGGATCTTCATTGCCGGGTGCGCGATCTTCAGTTGTGGCACGCGGGATCTAGTTCCCTGACAAGGGATTGAACCCAGGCCCCCTGCATTGGGAGTGCAGACTCTTAACCACTGGACCACCAGGGAAGTCCCTGGCCCTCTACTCTATAAACACAAGCACATTAGAACTTCCCAGCAATCAATTCTGCTACAAAATTATATATCGGGTATTAAAACTTATCTCTCTCAACTGGAAAAATAAAGCAGCTGTTTGGAAGGAGGAACTCTCTATTCAATATCCAGCACCCCATTCCAAGAGCCCAGTGGGATGCTATGTATTAGGTATTAGTATAAATCACCAGGCAGGGAGTCAAATACTATTTAGCTCAATGGAAAAAGGAAGGAAAGAATATCCCTCTTAAGAGTTCACATTTTGGGAATTCCATGGCAGTCCAGTGATTAGGACTCCACGCTTTCACTGAGGCCCAGGTTCAACCCCTGGTTGGGAAACTAAGATCCTGTAGGCCGAGTGGCACAGCCAAAAAAAGAAAAAAAAGAGTTCACATTTTTCAGTTTCTAAAACTATACTACTAAAATTTGATATAGCCAAAGTTAAAAAAAAACTCTATTTTACCCTTAAAATTACCTTACTACAATAAACACAAAGCTTCCTCTAAGCATTCCACTTAAATACAACCTCTTCCTGCCCCATATTCCATTTTCTATTTTTCTCCACGTGCCTACCCCTATCTAACATACTATATACTTCATTTATTTTGTTTATTGTCTGTTTTTCTCCACTCAAATGCAAGCTCTATGAGGGCAGAAATTTCAATAGTTTTCTTCCCAGCCATAGTCTCAGAATCCTAGAACAGGGACTTCCCTAGCGGTCCAGCGGTTAAGATTCAGTGCTCCCACTGCAGGGGGCATGGGTTCGATCCCTGGTCAAGGCACTAAGATCCCACATGCCTCGTAGTGTGGCAATTAATAAATAAATAAATATCTTTTGAATAAGTGAGCAATAAAAAAGCCACTCCAGAGAAGAAAAATTAACTGTAAAATTTATAGTGTTTATGCATAAATGAATTCCTAAAAAAGAGTGATCAAATCACTGTTGAGCTTTTTCTCTTTAGATCTAAACCTACACTTAAAGCATTATGGATTAGCTAGTGTAATGGTTACACAACTCTATGAATATACCAAAATCCACTGAATTGTACCCCTTTAAAAGGTACAATGGTATGTAAATTATCTCAGTAAAGCTATTATTAAAAAAGTATTTTGAGTGCTCACTCTTCGAAGAAAATATAGTGAATTACTATTCATTTTCATTACAATGAAAGTTTATATATTTTAAAAGAAAACTGACTAAAAAACACGACTACCGACATACAATGAAGCTAATGACAAGCAAAATCATAAAACTGTAAGAGTTAAAGTAGCGAAGTATCAGTTTAAAGCCCATTACACCTCAAGCATGGTCCAAGGACCACCAGCAACAGCACCTCTAAAAGCTTATGAGAAATGCAGAATCTTGGTCCCCATCCCAGACCTACTGAATCTGACTCTGTTTTTGTACAAAGATCCCCAAGTGGGACTTCCTTGGTGGCACAGTGGTTAAGAATCCGCCTGCCAATGCAGGGGACACGGGTTCAAGCCCTGGTCTGGGAAGATCCCACATGTCGCGGAGCAAAGAAGCCCGTGCGCCACAACTACTGAGCCTGCACTCTAGAGCCCGCGAGCCACAACTACTGAGCCCACGTGCCACAACTACTGAAGCCCGTGCGCCTAGAGCCCGTGCTCCGCAACAAGAGAAGCCACCGCAATGAGAAGCCCGCACACTGCAACAAAGAGTAGCCCATGCTCGCCACAACTAGAGAAAGCCCACACACAGCAATGAAGACCCAAAGCAGCCAAAAAATAAATTAATTAAAAAAAAAACTCATTTAAAAAAAAAAAAGATCCCCAAGTGACTCAGAGTTATAAAGTTTGAAAAGCACTGATTTAAATGACTGAGAAAAATGTTAACCA
The DNA here is from genome assembly GCF_964374135.1 of Grampus griseus. Lineage (NCBI taxonomy): Eukaryota > Metazoa > Chordata > Mammalia > Artiodactyla > Delphinidae > Grampus > Grampus griseus. The sequence continues at coordinate 6,481,604 of NC_139006.1, read as the reverse complement.
GTTATTCACAATTTATAAAACTGAGATCTCATGGTGTTCATGTAGCCACTTGATAATTCCACACTTCATTTTAAAGCTTAAGGCTAAGGCTTCTAAATTTTTGCTTCCCTTGAATTGCATAAATACTATAAGTCCACAGAGTCATGCAGATATCATCTCCTGTCATGACTACTTCTTTTAAAACCTAAGCAAAACCTTAAAAACACACTGACATATCTTAATGAAGGCAAGCAGTTGACACTGTTGAAAACAAAAAGACTTACTAGCTGCTGTTGCAACTGGCTGAGCAATATTAGCCGGTGGCTTCAGTTTCATGAGTTCGTTCAGACTATTATTTTTTAGTAGGTCCTTCAGTTGAACCTGGTCTTTTGAAGGTGCAGAGGTCATGGCATTTCGTGCTGCTGGTGCTGAGACTGAAGGACGTGTGTTTGCAGTAGTCTGAATGAACTTTGTTAAAGTGATGGTTTGTCTATTCGTGGTTACAGGTGGTGTTTTAGTCATTACAATTGTAGATCCCAAAGTCGGAAGCTGATTTATTTGATTCAGCACAAATGTTGTAGTAGATGGAGGCTGCTGCTAGAAAAGAAAACCATATAACCTGTGAAAAATTCTTTATTCTCTAATGCAACCCATATCCACAAATACAACAGGCCATTTAAAACTCTAAAACTGACTTATTAAGAATCTTACGCAACCATTGGCACTTTGGTTCTAATAAATATCATTAGATATAAACTACCTAGTTAAAATACACCATTTGAGAAAAAGAAGATATAATAGTAGTGTTGGGGGCAGCAAGCATAAAATAAGAGTATCCTAAGCAAGCTGTGTTGTATAGTCACCCTACATAACACAAGGACTAGGAACATAATTTCTAATCCCAGCACTGCCCCCAACTAATCAGATAACCTTAGGCAAATCACTTTACCTCTGGAGGCCCGGGGTCTCTGAGGACCATTTTCCATTTCTAACATTCTATGATTCCTGTCCAATGCTTTGTCTGCTATCATACAGACTATACTAACGTTTAACTTAATAAGATAAGACCACCAAGCAGAGTTTTAAATTCCTATGCCCCCATGAATGATCCACCCAGGTAAATTACAAATATCAGTGATAATGCGGATGCTTCCTTTGAGCCTAAGGCAAAGCTACATAGCATTTTATTTTTATAGTTGGAGGGTGGGAGTTAGGAGTTGGACAAAAATGAACAAAAAAAGTCAAGATTTGAGGATAACAAATGTCTGTGACTTCAACCAACTAAAGTAAAACAGATTTTTTTTTTTTTTTTTTTTGCAGTACGCGGGCCTCTCACTGTTGTGGCCTCTCCCGTTGCGGAGCACAGGCTCCGGACGCGCAGGCTCAGCGGCCATGGCTCACAGGCCCAGCCGCTCCGCGGCACGTGGGATCTTCCCGGACCGGGGCACGAATCCGCGTCCCCTGCATCAGCAGGTGGACTCCCAACCACCGTGCCACCAGGGAAGCCCCAACAGATATTTTTATAAATTTAAGTCTATTTCTACTTCTTTCCCCCTTCAAGTTATTTGTTAATGACTTCTCTAACAAGAATCTTCTACATTACTATTAATTTTAAATGTAACTCTCAACAATAATTTATCAAAAGTTATCAAATTTTAACCAGTCCAATACTTTTATACCACTAGAGCTTAAATTAATAATTGCTATGCGTAGGGAGTTTCCTGTGGCCTACTGGTTAGGATTCAGGGCTTTCACTGCCATGGCCCAGGTTCAATCCCCGGTTGGGGAACTGAGATCCCACAAGCCGTGCAGCCCAGCCTACAGTAACAACAACAACGAAAACTGCTATGTTTAAAACAAGGTCAGTGGAACTCTACATTTAAAGCACAATAACAATCACATAAAAATTATATATACCAATGAACAAAAGCTGAAATAAACAAGTAAAAATGAAAAGTGTAGTGGGTTAACGTGTAGTTCACCTTTACTTCATGAATTTTCTATCACTTGCAATAAATAACCTAAAAAAATGGGGGTTTCTTTCCCCTTAATCTTTTGATCAACATAACTACCAGAAGAGTGAAAGAAACATTTTATAAAGTAGGAGGTGAGAGTAGATAGAATACTGGGAAAGAAGCAGCAAAAAGCAGAACTAGTGAAATAAAACTATTTCATATTAAAGGTTATTTTCTTACTACAACCCTAAACTATTTTCATAGTAATGCCAAATCTAAATAATTCTTACCCTAACATTTAATAGTGCTGGAGTAGGTAGCGTCTCTGGTTCTTGTTTAACAGGAACTGCTGCTTCAGTCTCCAAACCTAGTTCTAATGCACTAAGTGGCACTGACTGGAGAGAAAACAACATCAGAGAAAGAAATAAAGAATGACGGCAGTGAATTCTGTTTCAAGAACAAGAGATGTATTTATTTTATTAAAATAAAAAAATTTTTCAAGCTTTGCATTCAAATGGAATGTAAAATCACTGATACCAGGTATAAAGTAACAATCTTTGCAAGCATAACATCTTCACTAAACTACGCTAACACCAGAATCTTATTTTTGCTTTCAGAGAATGTGTATAGTGAAACCTCAGAAAAATATTCCTATAAAGTACAAAGACAAATATTGAGATTAGTGATCCTCCCACAATAACTCTAAGCAATTCATCTCTTACGTTATATATCAAAGCAGAAAATGTCTTGATTTTCACTGCCAAGTATTTTCCACTTTGTGAATAAAGACTAATAATCAACATAAAAGTAATATTCACATGCATATTTAAAATTAACGCTTAACAATACCTATTTCTATAATAGAAAGTAAAATTAAGAAAAAACTCACTTCTTACAGAGGCTTTGGAAAACACTTACCTGTTGTACGGGAGGGGTAGGTGTTGGAGTTGCAAGCCCCGCATCTCCACCATCAATATCAAAGAGGTCATTCGGACTAATTCCACTCTCGCTCAAAGCAGCAAGCAGTAAATCTTGCCCTGGCTCCACCATCTTTAGAACAAAATATTAAATATTAACATTAAAAACTTAAAATGACAATTAACTCTCTTCTAAACATAAACCAACATTTTCTACCGGATCCGTTCATTCAATATTTATGAAGAACCTGCTACACAGGAGGCAAAAAAAGGATGAAAGAGCAATAGTCTCTGATCCCAAGAAATTCACATTAAGATGGAAAGGACAGAAAAGTATGCAAATCACAGAAAGAGTATACGTTACAAAATGCTGTGGGAACAGAGAAGGAAATGCTGAATTCACCTGGGGAGAGAGATTACAAAGATGACAATGGAGCCAAGTCTCAGGTAAGAAATTGCCAGGTAGACAAGGATCTTCTGGATAGTGCATTCAAACTTATGGGGGCACGAATGATGCTGGCACTCTAAGAAAGATGGCTAGAGTAGTTCAACATGGGTACGGAAGCTCAGAACAGAAATACGAGGTTCACAAAGGTGATGGCAAGAGACGAAGAAGTTTTCGCCCACAGCTCTGAACACCATGCTAAAGAGCTCATTTAATCCTGTGAGAATCAGGGGTCACTAAAGGGTTTTCAGATAGAGAACTGCAAGACATAGTCAGATTTGTGACTTAGAAAAATTACTCCACAGCAGTATGGAAGCAAACTGAGAATGGGTAGAGTAAGACCAAGGCAGGGAGACATCTTAGGAAAATGCTACAGCAGATCAGGAAAAAGATGATGTGCTATAACAGTGAGATGTAAAGAGAAAGAAGGGGGAATGGATTCTAAGATATTTAAGGAGAATCCATAAGACTAAGTTTAAATAAAAGCTCAAAATGGAAGGGAGAACATGAAACACACACAAAAAAGCATGAGTTGATGGATAATTAGAGTTAAGCCAAGAGAAAATGAAAAAGGTTGAGCCCAGGAGACCTAAAGGTGAGATATATGGAGTTTAGGGGGAAAATGCCTAATTCGAGCAGGCAAATACACTTTCAGCTGGGGTTTTCCAACTGTACTCATAGGAGCCAAATCAAAGTATTCTACCACTAAGATGGATTTTTATCCATTTTGTAGGGAAAAAAAAGTTTAACAGAGCTTTCTTAATTTTAACTTTTCTCATTAATTTATCTGAAATAACCAATTTATATACACAAACATAATTATGAGAAATGTGACTACTTGTTTTTATCAAAGAACTAACTTCACATTACATAAATAAACTAATTTTCAGCTAGTCCATTTATTCTCAGACTGTGCAATGAAATTAAATGTTTCATTATGTCCTACAAAAAAAAAGTTGTTAGCCAAGAATACCATGACCACGACTTCCCAACATACAAGAACCACTGTTTTAGATCAAAGCAGGACATTTCATAGAGAAATTCTCTACTAGGTAGGTCTACGTCGCTTGTACATCATTTACAAAGATGTGATTTACAAAGATAGTGCTGGAGTAGGTAGCGTCTCTGGTTCTTGTTTAACAGGAACTGCTGCTTCAGTCATCCAGACATCCAGATATCCAGAAATGAAACGAAGGGCAGACCTACTGTTTAAAGGATGAGAGGAAGGATAGCCCAAAGGAGATTTCCCCAAAATTTTTAGAGAAAAGAAAAGAAGTCTAAGGAAGAAAGCATTTTGAGCAGATAGGAGGAAGGGAAGGGAACTGACAGTGACTAAGTATCTTTTACAAGCCTGGCACAGTGTCAGGCTCTTCATGTCCATCACTAGTCCATGACAACCCTGAGCAAGATAAGTATTATAATTCTAGAAATGAAACTGAGGCTCAAAAAGCTTAAATTACCTGCCCAAGGTCACACCCAGATCTAGACTGTTCAAATTCCCAAAGCCCATGCATTCTCTTTCCAATGAGTAGATCAAGAAGTCAATATTGGTAACCTGTGAAGTTTCAATACTTAACTTCGGAATAAAAGCCTGTCTGAGATTAAAACTGGAAAGGGGAGAATTAGTATTAAACAACAAGATGGAAATATGAAAGAACCGGATGACAGAGGAGACAAGGAGAAATGTCAAAATATGGATTTAATATAAAATTGATCCATTTGGGGGCTTCCCTGGTGGCACAGTGGTTAAGAATCCACCTGCCAATGCAGGGGACACGGGTTCGAGCCCTGGTCCAGGAATATCCCACATGCCGCAGAGCAGCTAAGCCCGTGCGCTACAACTACTGAGTCTGCACTCTAGAGTCTGCGAGCCAAAACTACTGAGCCCACGTTCCACAACTACTGAAGCCCGCGTGCCTAAAGCCCATGCTCCGCAACAAGAGAAGTCACTGCAATGAGAAGCCCGCGCACCACAACGAAAAGTAGCCACAACGAAAAGTAGCCCCCGCTCGCCACAACTAGAGAAAAGCCTGCACACAGCAACGAAGACCCAACACGGCCAAAAAGAAATAAATAAAATAAATTTATTTTTTAAAAAAGTTGATCCATTTTTCTAATACATAGTTGACCACACTTTACAAACTACTATCCTAGTACATAGTACAAATATGTACCAAGAGAGCAAACCAATGCTTTAGAATATTTTCAGGGCTTCCCTGGTGGTGCAGTGGTTGAGAGTCCGCCTGCCGATGCAGGGGACAGGGGTTCCTGCCCCAGTCCAGGAAGATCCCACATGCCGCGGAGCAGCTGGGCCCGTGAGTCACAGCCGCTGAGCCTGTGCGTCCGGAACCTGTGCTCCGCAACGGGAGAGGCCACAACAGTGAGAGGCCCACGTACCGCAAAAAAAAAAAAAAAAAAAAAATTCAATCTATAAAATACTTCATTAGGACCAATGACCTATGGGAATACAGGGTCTTAGCCCACTTGCTATGGCTTATTTTGACCTAGGTTAATAATTCCTGAGACTATCAAAATGTCATCTTTTTTAAAGTAAATATTGGAAATAATTATTTACATTTGAAACAAAAGCACATTCTTTTAAACCAATGATTCCTAAACTACAGACCACAGAAAGCTTGGAGGCCGAGGGATCCATTAATCCATGTGTTACTGAATTCAGGAGAGCTTTCTGAAATATATTTTCTGAACAATTAGCATTATAAGTACAAAAATATCATGGAAGAGAGTTATTTGGGGAGTAAACCTGTTGGAGTCCATAAGAAATGATGGCAACAGTTATAAGTAACATTATCAGTGACCTACTCAAAATGCACAGGAATCACAATTTGAGACCCTCTGATCTGAGCAGTGACCTAGTACTGACAATGCCTGTAAGAGACATTGTCTTTTACGAGCTATTAATGAAAGAGATTTTAATTTTATATACATCTTATACACAAACAAAATCAAGGGATCCTTTCTCTCAAGCCAATTGGGCACAAATTCCCTACTTGCACTTTTTTTGCATGAGAAGTGGGGAGGGGATAGAGAGGACACATCTATGCCATTCTCTAACTCCATTAAGGAAAATCCTTAATATTTAATCATATTCCTATTCTGAAACTATCAATATTACAGACTCACAGAATTTCAGTGCTCAAGCTGACAGAGCCCCTAAAAGGTTATATTATGCAACCTTCCCCACATTTTACAAACAAGTAAGATTTATTCCTGAGAGGGAAAAAAACATTTTCACTTTGAACCCACTAAGTATAATGTAAACACAAACACTGTTAGGTGAAAAAGAACTGCTAACTACTAAACACAGAGTGATTCTATCTCAAACAATGGACAAGAAAAAGGTTCCATTTTTATCATAAATACATTTGAAAATATCACGTATTCAAAAATAGTACTCCTATGAAAGCGTCTATGATAAATAAGGACTAATGACACAGTAGTAGACAGAAACTAAGAGACATCCTTGGCAGGAAGAGAATCCTGAGAAACAACAGCCAATCAGAAGAATGAAAGGATACAGTTCCCACTGAGAACACCAACACTGAAACCTATCAACAAGGACAAGGTTCCTCTTGTTGAGACCGAAGCAGATCTTTATAGCTCTGGGCAGATACAAGAGATGTACCTGCAGCAGCAACAGCAGTACACTACAGAGGCTGAGGAGACTATGAAGTCAAGGGGAAAACCTGGTTTCAAATACTGACTACACCATCTGCTAAGTAGTGTAACACAGTTAAGTAATAACTTGTGACTCAGTTTCCTCATCTTCAAATGGGAATAAAAATAGAACCTACTTTACAGGATTGCTGTGTTGAGTAAATATTACACTACGTGGAATAAATATTAGCTACTATTAACCATTATATTGATAAACATTACTATAATGTTCAAAAAATGTTTTCCTTCAAATTGCTGATATAACACTTTATATCTAGAATACAAACTACCTGTTGGCAATTTATTCACTAATTAACTTCCACATTAGTTCTATAAAATACTAGCACCCTTTTTACTCAAGTGTCATACATCCAATATATCTAATCAATTAGCATATCTAGAGGAAACTGGTAGACATATTTAAATGTGCACATATAATATCATTTTAGAAATATCTTTGCTGGACATCCCTGGTGGTGCAGTGGTTAAGAATCCCCCTGCCAATGCAGGGGACACAGGTTAGAGCCCTGGTCCCGGAAGACCCCACATGCTGTGGAGCAACTAAGCCTGTGCACCACAACTACTGAGCCTGCGCACCACAACTACTCAGCCTGCGTGCCACAACTACTGAAGCCCACGCACCCCAGAGCTCCGAAACAAGAGAAGCTACCGCAATGAGAACCCCGTGCACCGAAACCAAGAGTAACCTCCACCAGCCACAACTAGAGAAAGCCCTCACGCAGCAACAAAGACCCAACGCAGCCAAAAATAAAATAAATTTAAATTTATTAAAAAAAGGAAGAAAGAAATATCTTTGCCTGAAAAGGACTTTTCTCTTTACTTAATAGTGCTAAACATGTCTAATTTTTGACCCAACTCTGTTTTTATGTAGCCTGGATGTCGATGACTGGCACTCAGCTTAAGAATTTGAAGGATAATGATCCACTTAGAATTTAGCTGGTTAAGTCCATCAACAAGTATTCATTAAGTGTCTACTGAGTGCTGGTTCCTTAAGAGTATCAGGAGGAAGGGAAGGTAGGTATGAAGAAGTTTGCTAAAAAGGATTTTCTTTACCTAAAAGGATATAATCTGTATTTTTTAACACCTACTTCCCCAAGCAGCGATTGCTCAGTAAAGGGCCCCTCCCCTCACTCTCATTGCAAAACCTATAGGAAGAATGGAATCACAAAGGAATGTGCAGATTATATACAAGTTTCAAAAATGCTTTGAAAAAGAAACCCAAGAAAGATTTGGGTGGGGGGCACTACTTTCTCCATCACACCATCAAAATCAGATGGCTAGTCTTCTCGACATTCACTATACGGTTGGAATTCTTTAACTCTCAAAATAATCCATGAGTAAAAACTATCCGTTATTCCCTTGTCAGAGATGAGAAACAGGCTTAGAGAGATGAACTGTAACAAGGTAACAACAAAGCAAGCTTGTAGCAGAATTACAAACCTAGGAGGGCTGATACCTGCGCCCTGCACCCTGCCCGCCCATCCCAAGATTCTGTGCTATTAACGCCATACCAGTATTTTTCAAACTGCTGGTCACAACAATGCTGTCAAATAATTTAAGTATGTCATGACCAGTATTTTTAAATATTTCAAATATAGAATATTCAAATATTTTAAATACAGACAGAATTAATGCAGCACACGCAGAGAGTGTAAACATTTCACAAAACTGAGTTCTATGCGTGCATTATGTACTAGGTCACAACGTAAAACACATTTCTTACTGCGGAATGCAGTAAAAAAGGTTTGAAAATCACTGCTCTGTGCTATATACTGTCTCCCAAGAGGTAAATAAGCAAGTTAATTTGACGGATTTTATACCATGTTTTTTTTCATAAAAGAGAGTTCCTGCTCTTCAAGAGCCTATCCTTTCCATCTACAGAAAATTTCAGTGGTATCACAAGGTTGTCCTTACTTAGTAAAGCTCAACCACATCAAAGTGGATCTGTCAATTAGCATTAAAAAAGACAACTGCAAAAACTTAAGGATTACATCATCTTGGTTATTAATTGTCTATTTAATGGAAAACAATTCCTCTCGGAAAGTATCTTTACACCAATTTTTGGCAGGCAAAGCACAAACCCACAGAGCCTCACGAAAAGTCAGGTATCTTGCTAAGAGCAGACCTCAGACCTGTGTGCTGTCTTCCTTCACAGGCAAGGCGGCAAGTCTCAAATCAAAGCTCAATTCAGAGACTAAGAAATGCCAATATGTTATCTGTACCTAAAGTCTTTGAGGCGAAAAAAGACTTTAAAAAAACATGAAAAGAATCTCCATACTGCACATTTTTAAATAGTAATCTAAGCAAAACCCTTAAAACATGTAAAACTGACACATAAGAGCATTCAATGGATGGATGGATGAATGGATGGATGAATGGATGATGAATTTACGATCTGTAAGCCACTCACTAAGCCTCCCTTTTTAACATTTACCCAGCAACTAAAATAAAATTTATTTAAAATTCTGGAGGATTGTATGGAACAAAATTAGATCTGGGAATAAAGTTATATTGGGAGATAAAAAGCAGAATCCAGAGGAAAAGAGTAAAGATGTCTTCTCTGGTAAGGTAAACTTTGGAAACAACTTCTTTAAACATGAAAATAAAATGTTCCCTTGCTTGCAAAACTAATGTCCCACTCAAGGCAGCAGCAGCAAATTCTACATTTTATCCTAGAAATTCTGTACAAACTATCTTTTGTGCAGTGATGAAGGCTTTCCCCACTGCTTATGAAAAGCAGTTCTGATTGCGGTAAATAACTGGGAAAAAATGGAATCCCTCCGCACTGTTATCTGGTTTAACTGTTTCCAACTGTTCTGAGGAACCGCGCTAGAGCAACTAGGGGTTTGACAGCTTTCTGGACCCTCCTGCCGACACTTTAGAAACCCTATTCCGTCTCTAATTCTGGCTGCCTAGAGAATATGACACATTTAACTCAACATAAACTGCTAATAATCAACTTTTAAAGGTCAAAGGGGACCCAGTTTTTAACCTTCTTCTCATCAACACGTGTTTAGTACAAACTTCCGGGTGCGGTTACAACTGGCTGGGCAATTCAATGGCTAAAAACGTTGCTTTATTTGACTCTCATTTTCTCGCCCGTTCTTTTCCCACGTTTCTCAACCAGCGACTCCCCAAAACAAAAGCCTCCCACAGTAAACGGAGCACGCACATAAAAAGAGCTTCTCTGTGCGAGGATCAAGTTAGTGGTCCGCAAACATTAACCAAACAGAAACACAAAGCCGGGGTGGAAAGGGGAGGAGCTGGATGCCAGGGTCAGGAAAGAAACAATCACAAGGGTTCAGGCACATCCAAACCTCCTCAGCGGTTAAACCGACTCCAAACCACTTCTGGGAAACCACCAGCATACACTGGTTTGGGGAACTTTAGATGCTCGTTACGCCAAACACTCTCAAAGTAAGCCAATTCCCAACCGCCTTTCCCCTCCACACAGATGCTTACTTAGGGTCCAGGAGGCGAGCGAGCGAGCGAGCTCGAGGCAAAATTAACCTAATCACCGGGTGAGGCGTGAAGGTGGCCCCACGTGCCCCACGTACCGTCCCCATCGCCCCGACAGCGAGGTAATCAGCAAACTGCAGGTGCGGGGGTTCAGATCTTGGGCGACCCTGTCGCCTCCCGCACTCGCCCTGAACCGGAACAATCGTCCGGCAGGAGGACTTCTGAAGGATTACGGAGCTCACTTTCCTGAGAGGCCGGGACCTCGCAGCCCCCGGGTCGAGCCGCGGAAGCAAGGGGGGGTACGGCCCAGTCGGAGCCGGAACCGGCGTCCGCAGACGCTGCCTCCTCGCCCAAACGGGGTGCCTCCGGCCCGGGACAGCGGGGCCCCCGGGGCCCGAGACCCCACGCGCGGCGACCGCAGGGCCCGGCGCTGACGGGCGGAGGAAGCGAGCGCGGCGGGGCCACCGCCGGGACCGTGCCCCCGAGGGCCCCCAGGGCGTGCAGCTGAAGGGGCTGCGAGGGGCGAGGGAGGCCCCAAGCCGGGGTGAGGTGGCGGCCCCCCCCCAGCCCGGCCCCGCACGGCCCCCTGAGGAGGGTGGGAGTGGGAGGCTGTCCGGGAGGGGGAGTGTAGAGATAGAAAAGGGCTAAGGAGAGGACTTACTTTCCCCGCGGGATCCGACGCCGGAAGAGCTTCTCCGGGTGGCGAGAGCTTGAAGAACCAGAGGCGACTGGAGCGGAGGCGGCGGCGGTGGCGGCGGCAGCAGCGGCGTCCGGCTCTGCCTACCTCCCCGCCGCCATCTTGACGCCCCTCCCCCTCAGCCCCCCCGCCCCGCCCCGCCGGGAGGGGGTGGGGCAACGGATGAGGCGCCGCGCGCACGCCCCACGTGACTTCCTCCCTCCCCCACCCCACTCCCCAGCGCCCCTCTCCGCCCCGCCTCCCTCCTAGGTGAAGGAGGATGATTTCCCCCCCCATCTTGACCGCCCCTGCCTTCGCCGCTAAGCACGGACTCCGTCGCTCCTGCCGACCCGGTATCAGTGGTTGGATCCAAGGGAATTCCGGAACCCAAACCGTCCATTACCGCGGCTCCGGGGTGGGCGAGGGGTGAGGGGGCCGGGTTTCCGAGGAAGGGGGAGGGGGGAAGACGAAGGCCGCCTAGGAGAGTCACGTGTCTACTGCTTCCGTCGGCGCTCGAAAGATCTCGCGAGAGTTCCGTTCCCCCTCCCTTTCTCCCTCGCGGGCTGTCGGGAAGAAGGTCCGTGATCTGGGTTGCCACCAGGAGGTCAACCGGTGGGCCGGGCGCATGCGTCCCACACCTGCTTTCAAAGTCAGGCTAGGAGGGGCCCGAAGCTGTTTTCAAAACCTTTTCGATGTGTGGCTCTGGGCCGGGAAGTTACCTAGTGGCGTCTCTGTCACTTTGAAAAGCTCGTTACCTTAGTTAATTCTAGAAAAAAATATTCGCCTACTCATTGCTTGTTAGGCTTGCTCAAAGCACTTTATTCAATGTGAAACCGCAAGTAACTCGGAGCCCCTCGGCTGGTCCACTGCCATGTACAGATCCTAAGGAGTGAGAGCGTAATCAGCCCCACTTCTTTTTTATTCACACACACCCGGTAACCTGAACAAACTATTGCTCTCAATTAATGATTGCTGCAGATCTGTCGCTACTACCTCTCACTTCCTTATTTTCATATTCTCCATTATGATCATTATTATTGCTACTACTACTAAGTGACCTGACACAGAATAAACAAATTAACTTCTTGGTAACCCTTTTGTAAAGTCATTCTGAGAATGCTCTTTGAATCCCTTGCTTAGGTAATGGGCACGCCTGGGTGATTCTTGCCCCCTACCGGCCGCGCTTCGCACTCGCCTTGAGCTCAAAGCAAACCTACTGGTTTGGTTAACTTGGAGGTTAAGGTGTGAGCTCTTCAAGAGACAGTGTGGGGCTGGGGGAGAGGAAAAAAATGTAGTCATGGCAAGAATAATTATGACTCTTCCAATATTCTGTTTATATACATGAATATGTATTATATATGTATACATGTAAACAAACATTTTAAATCGCAAATTTGCTAATCACTGTACCTCCATTATTTCGTTTAATCCATACACACACAAACCTACAAAGGTAAAAAAAATAAAAATAGTTCCATAAGAACAAGGCCTTGGGGACTTCGCTGGAGATCCAGTGGTTAAGACTCTGCGCTTCCACTGCAGGGGCACAGGTTCAATTCCTGGTTGGGGAACTAAGACCCCGCATGCTGCTTGGCGTGGCCAAAAAAAAGAACCATGGGAGACCAAGGCCTTCATCTGTCTTGTTCACTACTTTCCCCTAGCCTAGTTTATGGTCTAGTGTAGATGACAGCAAACAAGCAATTGTCACATTATAAAAAGAGAAAGAATACAGCAAAAAAACTAAGACATTGTATTGATAGTTAATGCATCAGTGTCTTTGGAGCTTGGTTGGAGCAATTCAGTTTCCAAGTGGCCCCCAAACTCTAGTTGTACACCGGGACTAGATGAGTCCTAGATTCTGAAGACAGAGGTCTAACCTAGGAACTCCCACCTTTGAGGTACTTTCTGAGCATCTAAGCCAGATCCTTGCTGCCATCTCTGCATAATCTCTTTACCTTGAACCAAAGTAAAAGGTGTTTCAGGGGATATTTATAATACAACTGCACATATGCACACGAATGTTATGCACAAGGTCATTCACTGCAGCAGCATTTGTAGAAGGAAAAGATGGGAAACAACTTTAATGTCTTTGAAGAAAAGACTAATTAACTAAACTATGGTACTTTCCTACAGTGAAACAGTTGTTCAAAAGGATGAAGCACTTCTGGGACTTCCCCAGTGGCGCAGTGGGTAAGAATCCTGCCAATTCAGGGGACATGGGTTTGATCCCTGGTCCAGGAAGATCCCACATGCCGTGGAGCAACTAAGCCCGTGTGCCACAACTACTGAGCTTGCGCTCTAGAGCCCGCATGACACAACTACTGAAGCCCGCGTGCCACAACCACTGAAGCCCACGTGCCTATAGCCTGTGCTCCACAACAAGAGAAGCCACCACAAGGAGAAGCCCGCACACCGCAACAAAGAATAGCCCCCGGTCGCCACAACTAGAGAAAGGGTGCGCACAGCAACAAAGACCCAACCCAGCCAAAATAAGTAAATAAAATTAAAAAAAAATAGAATGAAGCACTTCTGTCTACGAGAATATATATTTTGCTTGCACGTTCGCGTGGAGCATCTCAGAATGACAACCCAAGTAGCAGTTGTTATCAGGGGATGGGAACTGAGAGACTGAGGGTCAGAGGCAGGAGGAAGACTTACGAGCTGCGTCCAGAGCAGAGATACTACTGGAAGCAGATAATTCAGAAAAATCCCTATTCAAGCATGGTATGGACTCCCCCCCAAGTCAGGGGGGGGCTATTTATATTTACACTACACTTCTCATTTCATTCAACATATTTGAGCCAGATACCATGTTAGAGGTATTGTGTTAGGGACACAAGTTTAAGAAAAACAAATCAGGTGGGATGTGAGGGATGGTGCCTGCCCTTGAGATAAATGCCCTTACAATCTAGTGGGCATTAATCCCAAAATTACACAAAATGTAAACTTGTAGCTGTGACAAGGCTACATAAAAGCTAACAGAGCCTATTATAGAGTAATTTGACCTCATCAGGGAAGTCAAAGAAGGCTTCTTTGAGGGAGCGATAACCCAGATAAGATTGGAAAAGTAGGTGTTAACTAGGCAAAGTGAAGAGAGAACTGCACTTGAGAAAGAGGAAACAGCACATGCAAATGTCCTGAAACAGGAGCAAAGCAAAGAGAAGGGACAGTAACGAAGCAAGTGCACCAGGGACTTCCCTGGTGGCCCAGTGGTTAAGACTCCGCAGTTCCACTGCAGGGGGCATGGGTTGGATCCCTGGTCAGGGAACTGAGATCCTGCACGATGGAGCCAGAAAACAAAACAAAACAAAACAAAACACAAAGCAAGTGCACCAGTTGTTAACATAATGTTTCTCAGCTCCAAACCCAAGCGTCTATGCTCTGCTTTGTGATGCACTGCAGAACTACATTTCTGCTTTGCCAGCTGTTTCAGTGCCGCTAGGCTGGAGCAGGAAAAAGTTTCCTGTGAATGTCATCCCAGCAACACCTCTTCACCCTGGCACGTGCATTTCCCTCCAAAGTGATACCGCAGCAGCTATATCCAGTTTGCAGTTTTTCCCACACTTACAAAGCTGGCCTCATCACACCAAACTCTCCTCTCAGACACGAGGACCAGTGAGAGCAACCACAGGGTCACCTTCCAAGCTCAGAGACACTAACACCAGTTGAGCAGAACCCCCTCCTTGGAGTTTCGGTTTCAGCAACACGGGGCCCCTCTTCTACATTTCTAAGTTTTTTTTTTTTCGAAATATTTACTTAGCTGTCTCGGGTCTTAGTTGCAGCATGCGGGATCTAGTTCCCTGACCAGGGATCAAACCCTGCCACCTGCACTGGGAGCATGGAGTCTTAACCACTGGACCACCAGGGAAGTCCCATTTATAAGTTTAAATTACACCAACCCCTTCCCTTTTTCCCTTTAGCCTGAGTGGTGAGAATTGCTTTCCACAGTTGCAACGCCTGTGATGCCTTCAAGTTCTCTCTTTACCCTTTCAGTTACCTAGTTCACCAGTTTATACCTAGTTAACAATTTTTTTTTTTTTTTTTTTTTTTTGCCACACTGCGCGGCTTGTGGGATCCTAGTTCCCCGACCAGGATTGAAACCGGGCCCTCGGCAGTGAAAGCACGGAGTACTTACAACTGGACGGCCAGGGAATGCCCAACAATTTCTTATCTTAAATTTTCTTCATTAAATAACTGGTGTAGTGTCTGCCTTCTGTACCTTGATATAGCAAGTAAAAAGGAGTTACTAGTAGGATTGCAAAAAGTAGATAAAGATCATTCTGAAAGAGCCTTTTATAACTGAGTTTGGACTTTATTCTGTAAGCTACAAAGAACTCAGAAGTCTGTTATGCAGAGAACTGCTATGGTTAGGTATGCATTCTAGAAGAATCACTCTGGAAGCAGTGCAGCTGTTGGATCTAAAAACTGGGCTGCAGGTACAAAGACCAGACAGGTTGAGAGGAGAGAAGAACAGAACCTGAACTGGAGCAAAATTGTTGAGCAATAGAAGAAGGCCAAGTGCCATTTGCTGAAACGCTGACCTCAGGAAGACAAACAGGTCTAAAGAGGAAGACAATGAGTTTGGCTTTAGGTATGAGGAATGCTTTGCTTACCTATTGTTAGGGAAAAAATGACCCCCAAAGGTAATGACTTAACTACTGCAATGTTATTCTCATGATTCTGCAAGTTGGGCTGGGCTCAGCTGGACAGTTCTTCTGGTTTTGCTGACAGTCACTTGTGTGGTTGTAATCAGCTGGTGGATCAGCTGTGGGCTGGGCTCAGCTGGGATGCTGGGACAGCTGTATCTCTCTCTCTCTCAAAGTGGTCTCTCCAGCAGCCTCTCTATGGTTCTTGTACTGTGGCTCAGGACTCCCAAGAACACGAAAGCAGAAGCTTCTAGCCTTTCTTAAATTTTAGGCTTTCAAGTGACACAGTGATGTTTCCACCATATTCTGTTGGTTAACAAGGTAAAATAGGACTCAAGGAAAGTCACACAAGCGTATGAATAGCGGGAGATGCTGTTCACTGGAGGCTATCAAAGTAAGTCTATCATAAGGAATTTTGAGAGGCCTGTGGGAATCCAAGTGGAGATGTCTAGCAAGCAGTTGAGTCTACAGCTTGAGGATCCAGATGGGGATTAAAACATGAGAGAGGATAAAACTGTACTCAGAGAGAAGAGCAGGGGGCCAAGGGCAGAAACCTGAGGTCCTGTATCTAAAAAGTGAATATGCAATGAGACTTAGAAAGATCAATCAGAGAGGTCAAAGCAGAACCAAGGCAGTAGAGTTTTAAGGAATGAGTGATCAAGCAATATCTAATGCAGCAGAGAGCACCAGAATGTGGGCTGAAGCGTGTACTGGATTTTAGAAGGTGGTAGACATAATTGCAGGTAGCGGTATCGTTATTGTTGAAGACTTTATTTTTTAGAGAAGTTCTAGATTCCCAGCCAAACTGAGGAGAAGGAACAGAGATTTCCCATCTACCCCCTGACCCCACATTTGCATAGCCTCCCCCACTATACACAGCCCCCGCCAGATGATACATTTGTTACAATTGATGAACCTACATGGACACATCATTATCACCCAGAGTCCATGGTTTACTTCCTCTTGGTGGTGTACATTGTATGAGTTTGGACACATGTATAATTACATGTTCTGTCATTACAGTATCATTCAGAGTATTTTCACTGCCCTAAAAATCCTCTGTGCTCTGTAACAGCAGTTGTTTTGACTGCCCAGAATCCATCTCTCTCTCTCTTTTTTTTTTTTGGCTGCACCACACAAGTGGGATCCCCAACCAGGGATCAAACCCGCACCCCCTGCATTGGAAGGCAGATTCTTAACCACTGGACCACCAGGGAAGTCCCATCTTGTGTATTTCTTGCCCCAGGTTTAACCACTGGACTGCCAGGGAAGTCCCTAGAATCCACCTCTCTTTTTTCAGATAACCGCACCTTAAATTTATCATGCCCTCTCAAAGTCCATGTGGTATGGAAAGGGCTAACATTCTCCCACATACATCACTCCAGGGTAGAGCATGTAATCTGGGTCTGGCCAATTGGAATACTGGATCCACTGTCAAGGCCGCTTTGATTGGTTTAGTGCCAGCCAGTGAGTTTCAATTCTAGAACTTTGTACTGAAAATAATAGGAAAAAGACACTGCCTTGCCAAAATAACATTGAGAAGTAGGGGCAAAGGCCATGATGTGGAGCTGGAGACCAGTCTGTGAAGCCAACCTAGAAATCAGTGGTGCAAAGGGCAGGATGGGGAGAAAGAGGGAGAGACTAAACCCTGTTGACCTTCTGATGACATCCTTTGAGTCCCTGGATCATCCTTCGATGCCTGAAGCTACTCATACCCAGAACTTTTCTGTTATGAGAGACAATAAACTCACTTTTTTTTTTTTGGCTGCACTGGGATCTCAGTTCCCCGACCAGGGATCGAACCCGTGTCCCCTACAGTAGAAGTGTGGAGTCTTAACAACTGGACTGCCAGGGAACTCCTCCCTTATTTTCTTAAACTAGGCTGAGCTTTGTTTCTCTCATTTGCAATCCAAAACAATCTTGACCGGGCGTCCCTGGTGGCGCAGTGGTTAAGAATCTACCTGTCATTGCGGGGGGCACGGGTTAGAGCCCTGGTCTGGGAAGATCCCACATGCCGCGGAGCAACTAAGCCCGTGCGCCACAACTACTGAGCCTGCGTGCCTGGAGTCCGTGCTCTGCAACAAGAGAAGCCACCACAAGGAGAAGCCCGCGCACCGCAACGAAGAGTAGCCCTCGCTCGCCGCAACTAGAGAAAGCCCGCGCACAGCAACGAAGACCCAACAAAGCCAAATAAATAAAGAAATTTATTTATTTAAAAAATAAATAAATGAAATAAATAATTTTTTAAAAATTAAAAGGAAAAAATCTTGACCAATACAATAATTAAAATGCAATTTTGAAAGGTTCATGTATATATTTAAACTAATTTTTAAAGTTTTTTTTAACTTCTCTATTTTATCTTATTTATATATTCTTGGCCACGCAATGTGGCAAGCAGGATCTTTAGTTCCCTGGCCAGGGATTGAACCCATGTTCCCCTGCAGTGGAAGCGCAGACTTAACCACTTGGCGGCCAGGGAAGTCCCTAAATTTGTTTTGTTTTGTTTTGTTTTTAAGATTTTTTTTAAATGTAAACCATTTTTAAAGTCTTTATTGAATTTGTTACAATATTGCTTCTGTTTTATGTTTTGTTTTTTTGGCTCCGAGGCATGTGGGATCCTAGCTCCCCAACCAGGAATCAAACCTGCATCCCCACACACACTGGAAGGCGAAGTCCTGAACTGCCACTGAACTGCCAGGGAATTCCCCTCTCTCATTTAATTCTAACAATAAACCTATGAGGTAGAACGAGTATTGTTTTACTCTCACTTGCTTGCATTCCAAGTATAGTACATATATTGTATATATGCATGTTGCACATATTAACACATACGTGTATATATACATATGGGGGAAGTTTATATATTTATGTACCTGTGTATATCTATCTATCCATACATACATACATATTTATATATATCCACACACATACATATAATAGGAAAAGGTATGTATATTATTTATACTCACAGATGAATGGAAGGAATTAGTAGATCACAGTGGTCACCAGCTGTGGAATACATGTCCCATTCGGTAGAACCTTTTAAGAACTGATGCTGGGACTTCCCTGGTGGTCCAGTGGTAAAGAATCCGCCTTACAATGCAGGGGGCACAGGTTCGATCCCTGGTCAGGGAACTAAGATCCCCCATGCCGTGGGGCCACTAAGCCCGCGCTCCACAACTTCTGAGCTTGCGCGCCTCAGTGAGAGAGCCCGTGTGCCGCAAACTACAGAGCCCAAGTGCCACAACTAGAGAAAAGCCTGCGTGCCGCAACGATGATCCGGAGTGCCGCAACTAAGACCAGACGCAGCCAAAATTAAAATAAATAAGTAAATAATAAATTTTAAAAACCCCTTCCATTAAAAAAAAAGAACTGATGCTGGGCTTCCCTGGTGGCGCAGTGGTTGAGAGTCCGCCTGCCGATGCAGGAGACGCGGGTTCGTGCCCCGGTCCGGGAGGATCCCGCGTGCCGCGGAGCGGCTGGGCCCGTGAGCCGTGGCCGCTGAGCCTGCGCGTCCGGAGTCTCTGCTCCGCAATAGGAGAGGTCACAACAGTGAGAGGCCCGCGTACCGCAAAAAAAAAAAAACAAGAACTGATGCTAATAAAAAAGTATTAAACAATAGCAAAAGCCTGGAGCAAATATTGATTCAAAGATAACCCTAGAGTAAGGAAAGTCATCTCAGCACTGGTGTGATTTCACCCACGGCATCTTAGGAAAATGGAGATCGGTAAGCAGGCAGGCAGTCCTGAAGCATGTCACATTTTTCCAATATCCCGAGTCTCAATGCAGATTACTGTAACTGTAGCTATTTGCAATCCTTCTGTTTGCATAACTGTTTGCAAAATTGCTGTTCAGATTGACCAATCTATCCATCTACCCTTGGCTTAAAACCATGTAGTGGCTTCTTATCAGATTTGGGATAAAAGTCTCAGTCCTTACTAATGGCTTTTGTGTCCATCAGGGTCCGGTCAGGAAAACAGAATTTAAAATAGGAAATTCATTAAACAGGTGGTGGAGGGCTGAACAAGCAGAAAGGGAACACTGAAGTCATTTAATAATAACTGCAGGAAGCAGCTCCCACTTCTAGGGCTGGAGAACAAAGAGATCCATTGGGGTTAACAGAGAATAAGAATCAGAAGAGGATTCCTGGAGGGCTGGTTCTTATGCCGCTGAGAAAGAGGCACCATGACGTTGGCACTGGCCCTTCAAGAGCTTACGGGAGGGGCCCTGCAAAGCTGGGGCTCAGAACTCTGAAGAGGGGCTGCTGCTGGTACTTCTGAGGTGGCACGCTGAGGCTATTTCTGGAAAGAGCCTGGAGAATGAACCAAATGGCCTGTCAGAAGCAAAATGTCATTACTTACTCTGACAGGAATAGCAAGCAAACGGGCAGGAGTGAGTCCCTCCCCCTGCCTTCCAGTCTCCCTGTATCCTCGCCTATTGACAGAACCTAACACTAGCTGACAAAGGTGCACTACAGTTTGCAGCCCAAATATTGCAGGGCAGGGTGGAGAAGAGTGAATTTGGAGCTAAGAGACCAGCACAGCCTTCAAGGGCCTATGTGATCTAGCCCCTGCCTACCTTCCCAGCCTGATGCCCTCCATTCTCATCATACACTCAGTTCCGATCACATTGGGTTTCTTTTTCTTTCCCCAGACAACCAAGCTTATTCCCACTTCTGGGGCATTTGCGCTCACTATTCCCTCTACCTACAAGTACCTTCTCCCTTGGGACTCACTTATTTAGGGTATAACCTAAAGCCACCAACTCAAAGAGGATTTCTCTGACTTCACCAATCCATAGAAGCAATGATCTCCGCACTCACACTCTGTAAAATTCCCTGTTTTCATTTCACCCATAACATTAATCACTATTTAATATTTAAAAAGTGATTTCTTGTTTGTTTCTGTCCTAAAAAATGTAGGGATCTGTCTTATTTGTCACTGTATGCTTGGGGGACCAGACAGTGTCAGGTATACAGCTCAATAAATGTTGAATTAATGCATTTTAGAGAAAGTAAAAACCTCTATGTATTTATGGAAGCTGGAAGGAAACTTGGAGATCACAGCTGACTCCATCATTTGACAGCTGGGTAAACCGAGGGACAGAGAGCTGAAATAATATACCAAAGGGCACACAGTGAGTGAGAAAAGTGTTGCTTCCTACTTTTCCCAGTGTTTTCACATATATCACCTTATTTTGCTCTCCTACTTTCCTGGTGCAATGGTAGGGTACTTGGGCAATGGTGGGGATTCCAAAATCTTCTTGGGGACCGAAGAGAGAGAATGGATGAGTGACCTCTCCTCCTATGTCCAGGAGGGATCCCCAGGGAAGAGCTGTAACTGGACACCTTACCTGTGTTCAAAGCAAAGAATATCCAGGACACCTATGTTTCTCTGGGACCTTACGACCCAGCTCCCCTGGGTGGAGAAAGGTGCCCGGTTGTTTCCGTGGGGTTAAGGTAGCCCTCTAGTGGACTAACAGTCAAAAGACTTATCCAGGACCTGCAATTAAATTGCTGGGTGACACTGGGCAGCAAGTTAGTTACATGTTCCTGCTGGTCCTCTCTTTCCCCATCTGTAAAACGGTTGGGGTATGTTGGGCTAGGATCGCTGTGGCTCAGCGAGGCTGACTCAGTTGGTTAAGAACTGTGCCCGCGGGTTTTGAATACTGTAAGAGCGGACTCGATAAACCTTTCAATTTAGGAATGAATGGATTAAACTGCTGAAAAGGTCAAGGTGGTGCAGATGTTAAACTGCTGGGACCTAGGCTTCCCAGGTCAAAAGGGGAGGTCGAGGGGTCAAAGGTCGGGTTCCGGTCAAACGCCCGAAAAACCGGAAGTCCCGAGTGGGTCTAATCCTAGTCCGGGCCTCCAGCCGCGCGACTAAATCTCCCCGGGGCGGAGCTGCAGCACCCGGAGAGGGCGGAGTTTGGGGCCTCCCAATGGCAGCGCGGATGTCCTTCCAGCGCAGCCAATCAACGTGGGAAGACGGTAAAATTTAAACCCCCTCCCACGTCCTCCGCTGGGACCTGTCCTGAAAGCGTTTGTATGAAGTGCGGCCGCTCGCCCCGCCCCCTCCGGGGAGGAGGGGAGAAGGGCGGGCTTTCCCTCTCGAGTTCGCCTATCACGGCGGGCAGCCTGGGGAAAGGCGGGCGGCGGCGCCAATCAGGGCAGCAGCCGGGGTCCGGCGGAGCAGTTGGCTACACTTGTAACTTTTTTCGAAAGCTGCGTTTCCCGGGAGATCCTAGGCGGTGACAGAGCGCGGCCATGGCTAGAGGTATTGGCCCGGGTGGCCAGCGCCGGGGCAGCTGGGATAGGGGGTCGCGCTGGAGGCGGGACCGAGGTGGCGGGAGCTGCGGCAGGGAAGCGCTCTCCCGCCGGCTGCTCGCACGGAACGCGGTGACGAGCTGGGGTGCGGGGGGGAGGGGTTGCGGAACCTTCCCCACCTCGTCCCCACCCTCGCTTCCGAAGCCCCCAGAAACCCCTCCCACTCCCGTGCTTCGGTTTCCCCTCTTTAAAGTGTGGGCACCCGGTGGCCTGCCTCTCCCGACGCAATGGGGCCATATGTCAAAGCTGTTTGGAAACTAAAGCGCAGGGCACCTCCAGGGAATGGTTGTCATTGATACAAATGGGGGGAGGGCGAGGCTTCGCCTGCTTAAGGGCTCTCTCTTGTTAGGAAAGGAGGTGACCCCGAGGCGAGGGCGCAGATCGGTAACCTACATGGTGGGGAGCGCGTCGGAGTGGACCCCGCGGCAGGCGCCTTCCTTTCCCTCCCTACTCCCTGAGTCAGCTCTGCGCCGCCGGGGCGGGGACGGGCCCTGCTGGCCCACTTTGGGGTGAAACAGGTCCCCTGGCACCTCCCGGGGCGGCCCTTCGCGCCGCAGCTGATCAGTACTCCTGCCCACGGGAGATGGCTTGGGTGGGTTTGTGCAGCCGCGAGGGAGGCGATGTCCCTGCCTGAAGTTCTTCGCAGTTAGTTGGCTGTCAGGACAGTAAGACCCACGTTATGCGGCAAAGTGATCTCCAACCGCTGGTCATTTCCAGCCGCTGTGTCTCCTTCATGCAAAAACTTTAGCGTGATGGTTCACTTGAATTATTATTTAAAAGAAATAAGTTGAGGTTTTACATTTTTCTCAAAATTCTCAGGGTATTACATATTAGTAGGAATTTGCGTTAATGCAGTATGCTCCCTGTGGCGATCATAATGAATAAAATAAGGATTCATTCAGCAAATATTTATTGGTCTTCTTTGTTGTCAGCTCCTGCACCCAGGTGCATCATTTATTTTCCCAGCATCCCTTTACGGTCTTTTGGGACAAGATTTACCTAGATTATGATTAAGAAATGAGGCATAGTGAACTTCATGTTAAAGAGCTTCGTAACCCAGTCCACACAGAAAAGTAAGATGCCTTAAATATTTTTCTTCAGAAAAGGGTTAAGCATCTAAAAGTATATTTAATAATATCTGACTATTTTATCTGACATATCTTAATAAAGCTGTGCTTCCCTGATTCATTTTTCCCATCACAGCAGCAAAATCATTTAAACTACCTGGTTTTTTTTTTTTTCAGTACGCGGGCCTCTCACTGTTGTGGCCTCTCCCGTTGCGGAGCACAGGCTCCGGACGCGCAGGCTCAGCGGCCATGGCTCACGGGCCTAGCCGCTCCACGGCATGTGGGATCTTCCCAGACCGGGGCACGAACCCGTGTCCCCTGCATCGGCAGGTGGACCCTCAACCACTGCGCCACCAGGGAAGCCCTAAACTACCTGTTTTAACAGTAGTGCATTAAAAAAAAAATAGCTTGCTTTAATTAATCTGTTGGGGGGAAACAAAGTGAACCACTTTGCCATTGAAATACTTGAATACTCAATATGGGCAAGTAATAATTACCATTGAGGGCCAGGTGCTTTATTATGTCAGTTAATCTTTACAAACTGTTACTTCCATTTTTCAGAGGTGGAAGCTGAAGTCCAAAGTCACTGTCCAGACTCTGGCCATTCTGTGTCTTTGTTTGTTCCGCTCTACCTCCCTTATTTAGCCAAAGTGAAGATGAGTGTACCCAGCTTCTACCATAACAGGTTACAAATCACCTTTGTAATGTACTGGTTAGTGATTCTCAGTGACTCACATGACCCCCCCCCCCCAATGAAGGGTCAGTCTTTTTCTTCTAGAAAAGAGGTCTTTGTTCCTAAGTTGTAGTTCACTTTGAGAGCCCTGCGGAGTCACATGAACAAAATGTTCAGATACTGGGTAACTCCTCTCTGGTTTTGAAGTTTTACAATCATGTAAATATTTACAGCCTCAAGGATATTACTTTGGGCAGGATCCGTACATCTACTTTTCCCCATTTCTACTGCCACTGTCAGATGGCCTCATACTTGGTCTCCCTCTTCCCACTGTGACCATCTCCAATTTATCGTGCCTCAGCAGCTAGAGTGGTCCCCAAGAACACAGATATTTATCATGTGACTCTCACCACTCCTTCTGCCCCTAACCTCCCCTTTTGTTCTTAGGATCAAATCCACAGTCCTCACCCTGGCCTGTAAGGGGCCTACCCACCCCTCTGGCCTCAATGTGCTCCATCTCTGTCTGTGTTCATTGTTGCGTCTTTAGCACAGGGCCTGGAACACAGTAGGTAGTCAATAAATGCTTGTTGAATGGATGAATTGGTATTTTAGTGTCTGAGTTTGAGGAAAGCAGTATACTTTTTTTTATGCTGAAGTATCCTCATATCCATCAGTATCTCAGTCATGTGACCCTTAGGCAAGTGATTTATTTTCCCCAAGCCTCAATTTCTACATCTGTGAAATAGAATAGTACCTTCTCATAAATGGTTGGGAAGGTTAAATTAAATAATGCATTATTGTACGGCCTGACACAGTAAACATTCAGTAAGTGCAAGCTATTAGTATCATTGCTGTTGGATTCTATTTCTATGAGACCCTGGGCAACATTAAGAGTTTTTATTTCTGTGACTGGGTATATGTATTTGTTATGCACATATGAACACCTCATGTACAGACAAAACAAAGTGTTTTGAAACTTTACTGAAGGATTTGAACTAAATTTTCTAGCTACTAGAGCTGCAGAGTTGAGAGAAATGGGTGCTAGACTTGTATTTTAATGTATCCCCTGCATTTTGTGGGCTATGATGGAGAAAGCTATAGCCCTGAGTAGGTGTGTGTAGTGGGGGCGAGGGAGTTAAAATAGTATGAGAAATGGACAAGCTGATCTGAGCATCTGCTTCCTGCCTCCAGACCATGATTCCCATGATAGTTTGGCAACAAACTACAAACCTTCTCTGCCCTGCAGAGGTAACAGACACTGTTTCAGATGGCTCAACCTGGGTGTCAGAGTGTCACTTTAGAATCCTAACTCTGCATAGTCTCTTGGGTATTCAAGTGGGCAGACTAGCCTACTCCACTGGAGTCAGTGATTGGATGGGTATGGCAGGGGTTCCCCAGCCCTGCTCTGAAGGATTCTAAAGCACGAGCTGATTTGGGAGGTGTTGTCCTGAGCAGTGTCTTGCCATTTAATCCACTGTCTTATCCCTTCTAACGGGAGGCAGCTACTTAAAGTGACAGCCATTTGTTTATCTGTGGATGTCAAAGGTGCCCTGGGTACGTTATGGAATTCATAGTTCTTAGTTTTTATCCACGAGGATGCTGAGGCCTAGTCTGGGTAAGGGAGTTGGCTATGGTCACAAAGCACCTCTGGGGCAGATGCAGGGAGAGATACCCAATCTTTTCCTCTCAGGCCATAACCCAAGGCTAGATGCCCCGAGGTCTCTTGTTTGCATTATGACTTTGAACAAATACAGGGACTCTTTTGGCCATGGGCCTTCAAACCCTAATGGCTACAGCACAGTGGTTCAGGGCAGTAAGGTATACTGGAACCCCTGCCTCCCAGGACATTTCCTCGGGGACAGGAGACTTGGGTGACTTGCTAAACCCTCTGCAACACCATTTGCTCCTGTATGTTTATTTCCTCACCTGTAACCTGGAAGTTAGTGGCCAGGAGTGTAGGCTCTGGTCTGTTGGCCTGGTAATCTATTTCTAGTTCTGAGAACTTGGCCAAGCTCCTCACTTCTCCGAGGTTGTTTTCCCTGTCTGTGGAAGAGAAAATAATGGTGTCTACCTTCAAAGGGCTGTTGTGAGGTCTGAATGGCATAAGGTATGCAAGAGAAGCACGCAGCAAACATACCGTTATAATTCCTGGCTCTATTTCCCCAGGGTCCGGACCGGTCAGGTGCAGACCGCCTGGGTTTGACACCTAACCTGATCGCTTTCTAGTTCTGTGGCTTTGGACAAGCCTCTGCACCTCCTTGGAAGCTCAGTATCCTCATCATAAACGGTTAGCCACAGGACCTGGCCCCCAGGGGCTTGCCGGGAAGGTTAAATGCCCAGGAAAACACTCCGTGAGCACAGGCTCGGGCATACAAGAGGGCTCTCGCCTGTCGCGTTCACCGCTGCCGACTGCGCCTGGCACGGACGGGTCTCCCGAAATAGCCGTTGAGCCAGCGAGAGTAGGAGCCTGGCCGGCCGAGAGCCCGGGCTGTCATTATCATGTTTCACACCCCTTCCTCCCCGAGTGGCTGAGGACGCGCGAGAGGGGGCGCGCCCGAGTCGGGATTCCTCGCGGCCGCGGGGCCCGCCCTCCTTCGTTCCCTCCCCTTCTCCCTCCCTCGCTCCGGAGGAGCCTCGCAGCGCCGCCCCTGCCAGCCCCCTCCCCGGCCGGGAGCGGACGGTGGGTGGCGGCAGCGGCGAGCGGGCGGGCCGCGGAGGACGCGCCGCCAGCGCCTCCCTCCTTGCGTCCTCGGTCCCGGGCCGGCCGGGGCTGCCGCGGCGCGCGGGTGCCGGGCTCTGCCTCGCAGGCCATGGGGGAAGGGGGCGCCGTGGGGCGCCGCCGGCCCTTCCCCGGGGCGCCGCGGCGGCGCTGGTGGCGGCGGCAGCAGCAGCAGCAGCGGCAGCGGCAGCGCTGGTGGCCGGGCCGCGGCGGCGGCGGCGAGGGCGAGGGCGCGGGGCGCGCCGCCATGGGCCTGGCCGGGCTGCAGGTGGGTGTGTCGGGCCCGGCCGCGCGGGGGGCGGGCGGCGCGCGGGGCCCGGCCGGGCCGGGCGGCGGGAGGGCGACTCGGGCCCCGGCCTGGCCCCGCCGGCCGGCCCCGGCCTCCCGGCGGCGCGGGCGGCCCACCGCCGCCGGGCCCTCGGAACATGGCTGCGGCGGGAGGCGCCGCCGCGGCGCCCGGCCCGGGCGGCCCCGCTCCCCGCCCCGCCGCGCCCTGAGCGCCCCCTCCCCCGCTTCCCCCGGGTCCCCCTCTCCAGGCAGGAAGATGTCCAAGCCCCGCGCGGTGGAGGCGGCGGCGGCGGCGGCGGCGGTGGCAGCGACGGCCCCGGGCCCGGAGATGGTGGAGCGGAGGGGCCCGGGGAGGCCCCGCACCAACGGGGTAAGCAGGCACCCTCCCCGCACTCGCTCGGCGCGCCCCGAAGGGCCGTGCGGCCGGGCGCCCCTGCCGACCCCGCTCCGAGAGCACGTGGGCGCCCCCGCGGCCCTGGGGCGGGGGTGCGGGCGGGGCGCCCGGCCGGGCAGCTTCCTTTTCTGCTGCCTGCCTGGGAGTGGCGTCCACACCCGCTCCGCCATGACCCTAGCAGTGTTTGACCTCGTAAAAGTTTGTGTCTTTATGGCATTTCCAGGCCCCGAGACCCAGCCACCCCTGGGGTGGCCGCCTTCCCAGAGTGTGCGGGGCCTGCCCGGGGCCCTCGGGGAGGTCACAGGGTCTCGCTGACTTGGTGTTGAATGGCTCACCAGGCAGAAAGGCTCAGTAGGGTTTCTGGGAAGGCCCTCCTCCTGTCTGTGCTTACTCAGAGGAGAGGCCGCACACCCAGAGACACCAGCAGTGACCTGTCCGCCCCACCGGTCTGCCCACCGCAGTCGAGTAACCGCCCTAAATGCGACGTCTCTAGGCGTTTCTTCCTTTAGCTCTGCACCCCCCCAGTTAGCCCGAGAGAACTACCCCAACCGCAGCCCAGTCCCGCAGTCCGTGGAGGCTGCTGGGCTGCATGATTTGAGAGGGGCCAGGCTTGGGCACACAGAAGGCTCAGGCAGTAATGGCAGGTCCTGCCAGCTGACCTCAGGACTGAGAAGTGGTTGATCAGGTTCCCTGAGGCCCGCTTCTGTGCCAGAGTCCCTGCAGCTCCTGCCAGGGCAGTCGGCTCCTGCACTAGGCCAGCCCTTCCCATCCCGGCCTTGTTTACCCTGGTCCTTCTGACCTCCTTGCTACGGGTAGGTTGTTTCCTTCTTATATAGACCTTTGTGGACGGCTGGTTCTGCTGGCCAGATGGTCCCCCCTTAGCGAATGGAATTAGAGACGGACTTGGACCTGGGGGATTCTGAACCTTCCACTGCTCTGCTGGGGCTGGAGTAGCCCAGTTTTTGAGAGATGTTGTCTATTTTTTGTCTTTTGTATTCTGATTGCCCCCTTGGCTGCCTAAATCTTGTGGGATCTTCTTCTTCAAGCCTCTTTCAGAATATGCATTTGTCGTTTTAGGAGAATGTATTTACCGGGCAATCAAAGATCTATACCTACATGAGCCCGAACAAATGCTCTGGAATGCGTTCCCCCCTTCAGGAAGAGAACTCAGTTGCACATCACGAAGTCAAATGCCAGGGGAAGCCGTTAGCCGGAATCTACAGGAAACGCGACGGTAAGCCTCTGAAATGGCCCTGTTCTGACCATAGCTGGCCGGCTCGCATCCTGCAGAATAATGTAAATGTGCTAAATTTTTATCCAGCCTTTTCAAGCCAAAGTTCAAGAGGGTTGAACCATGTTTGGTCTTGCTGCTGGGAAACACAGACAAGGGGGAAAGAGCTGCCTGTTCCAGGGCGTGTGCCCTGTTGGTCTGACAGGTTCTCCCTGCTTTCACAAGAGTTAGCGTGTCCTTCAGGCTTGATTATCTTGCCAAGTTGCAACAATATGGCACCTGGCCTGTTGTTAGAGAGGCTCACAGGTGCTAAAAGTACAGAAATTATGAGTCTAGGTTGTCCGGACCAGGCTCTTGCACTCCCGCTGAGTCGTGTGAACCTAAGGAACTGATTTCCTTCCCTTTTATGAGGTGGCCTTGACCTCAGTTCTAAAGTTTCTTTCTACTCAAGTGTTCAGTGCTAGTCTCTGGAGCATCATACTCTGGAATGAGATTTGGGGTTAAAATATTGAGCAAGAAAATTAATGGTTATTGAAAATTCTGTCTGGCCCTGCAAAACACGCTGAGACCTCTTACACATCTTGTTCTAACCCAAATATTCCCTTTTAAAGCTGAGGGCGGGGCGGGGGCGCCGGTGCACGTGAGCTTTCCCCAATTCACCGTGCTCCTTTCTGATTAAACCTTGCCTTAGAGAAGCAAAACTCTGGCTATCAGCAGCTCCGTACCAGGAAGCTTTGTATTCGTTAACAGAAAGTGCCGTAAGAGATGGGGTGGCCCAACCTCTGGGCTAGATCTGAGGCCCCGTAAAGGGATGGGGTGGCCCAACCTCTGGGCCAGATCTGAGACCCCGTAAGGGATGGGGTAGCCCAACCTCTGGGCCAGATCTGAGGCCCCGTAAGGGATGGGGAAGCCCAACCTCTGGGCCAGATCTGAGGCCCCGTAAGGGATGGGGTAGCCCAACCTCTGGGCCAGATCTGAGACCCAGGGGCAGGAGCCGGCCCTCTGCCTGATTCCCCCTGGGACATAGGGTGATGTTACTTCATATGACTTAAAGGTTCCAATCCTAGCTCTGCCATTGATCAAAGGAAGGGACGTGGGCAATTTGCTACTCTTTTCTGAGCCTCTGTTCTCTCTGTACAGTGGGAGAGAGAGGAGTCCTACAGGACCATTCTGAAGGTCAGTTAAAGAGCAGGTGCAGATGGGCTTTGTGAGGGAATTCCCTGGTGGCCCAGTAGTTAGGACTCGGCTCTTTCACTGCCCTGGACCCCAGGTTCAGTCCCCGTTTGGGGGAATTAAGATCTCAAAAGCCTTGCAGTACGGCCAGAAAAAAGGAGTGGGGGGCGGCTTTGTGAGCCTGTTCTCCACTGGGCTGTGAGCATCACGGCCTGCCCCTCCCCGCAGTTCAGCGTAGGCAGCACTCAGAACAGCACTCACCACACTGGGTTGGGGAAGGGGCTCTTTTGAGATGGCACTCAGCCAGTCTCACGTCCCCTCTAGAACGGGGCAGGATGTAGATTGTCCTAAATGGGGACACGGGGCACAAGCTAGCTGATTTGACTCGTAGTGTTATTACGTGGCGACAGTCAGAATTGGGGGCTGGAGGAACATTGGAGGAGACCCCAAGGTCCAGGTTCTTGTCCATGATTCTAGACCCTTTTCCTGCCTTGATGCAGACTCAACATGACTGCTGATGTTCACGAGCACCACCCACTTGTAGGGTTACGCCTGACGCCTTACCTCCACCCAGGAGGGCGTACAAGGAGCCAGAATGGTCTGGATGGGTGCTGATGTATTTATTTTTCTCTTTTGTTTATTGAGATATAATTCTGATATCCTGAAGTTCACCATTTTAAAGGGTACAATTCAGTGGTTTTTAGCATATTCACAGATATGTGCGACTATCACCTCTGTTAAACTCCAGTACATTTTCATCACCCCAAAAAGAAAACCTGTACCTATTCACAGTCGCTCCCCATTCCTCCCTTCCCCCAGCCCCAGGCAGCCCCTAATTTATATCCTGTCTCTATGGATTTGCCTATTCCGGACATTTCATATAAATGGAATCATCTAATACGTGGCCTTTTGTGTCTGGCCTCTTCGACTCATTATAATGTTTTCAGGGTTCATCCATGTTGTAGCCTGTGTCAGTACTTCGTTCCTTTCTGTGGCTGAATAATATTCCATCCTGCAGATGTACCACATTTTCTTGACCCATTCATCATTTGATGGACGTTCAGGTTGTTTCCATTTTTGATTATTAATAAGCTGCTGCAGACGTTCATATACAGGTTTTTGTGTAGACATCTGCTTTTAATTCTCTTGATAGATTCCTAGAACTAGAATTGCTGGGTCATATGGTAACTCTATGTTTAACATTTTGGAGAACTGCCAAATTCTTTTCCAAAGTGACTGCACCATCTTACATTCCCACCAGCAATGTATTATTTAATTATCTGTTAAAAGTAAAATCTCTTTTGAAAAAAAATAGTCCAACACTGGTGCTCCACAACTATTTTTAGTAACAAGTCATTGGCGACGTCCCTCAACAACACACTGACTGGTGTCGGGGCACCGTGCTGGGAACCACTGTGAACACTGGGCTTCGACCCTGTTAGAACAGGGAATTTAAAAAAAAAAAAAAAAAGAAAAAGAGTCTGAAATGAATCACTCCAGGCAGCTAGCTCTTGGGGAAGAGGCCTTTGCTGGGGAGAGGTTCTGCTTTATTGCCTTACTCCTGTCCACCAACACTGGCCCACCCTTTAGGAATTTAGCTTTTTTCCCTGGGGTCTGCAGCCCATTTCCTGAAAAGCCATTGGTCGAGCCCTCACGCCAGTGTTGCTGGCCGTGGTGCTTCTGCTTCAAGGGCTCTTTCAAGATGCAGAAGGCCCGATGTGTTGATTAATTAGATGAGAGGGATCCACTCACAATGTATATGTTGACTCATCATGGTGTAACATTTCAAATATCTTATAATTGTATTTCTCAATTATACCTCAACAAAGCTAGAAAAAGAAAAAAAAGATGCAGAAGACCAAAAGCTGCACCCAGTGTCTGGGTCAAAAAGTAAAGCCAGACGCTCTGCCCAAGATACTGGTTAGTGGACACCAGGCTTAACAGCCCAAGGGCACGGCTGCCCAACACGCCCCATCCCTCTCTTCTCTCCAAGCCTGTCTTAGCATGCGGCTGAGGGCTGGAAAGTGGGAGCCGGTGGGTCCAGAGTCAGCCTGTCTCCCCCCACCCTCTGCCCACAGAGAAAAGAAACTCTGGGAATGCAATACGAAGCCCCACGAAGGCCGAGGAACAGAAGATCAAAGACGCCAGGAGAGGCCCCCTGGCCCCTTTTCCAAACCAAAAATCTGAGGCAACAGAACCTCCCAAAACCCCGACCTCGTCTTGTGATTCTCCCAATGCAGCTGCCGCCAAGCAAGCCCTGAAAAAGCCCGTCAGGGCCAAACAGGCTCCCAGGAAAAAGTAAGCGCCCCCTGGAGGCCACCCCTAACACAGGGCGGCCTGCCCAGTGCCGGCAGGGGTGAGGCCGCCCACCCTCTCAGCCCCTTGAGCCGTCAAGGCTCAGATTCCTGAGTCGCCACCGGGGACACCACTGTTTGTCAGCATCTTGGTCTGTCACGGGTCCAGAGCTCAGGAGCCCGCTCCCCGCCGAGAGTAGGCAGCCTGTCTTTGACACTCTCTGAGGCCCCCGTGGGCAGGTGAGCCTGAGTGACCCTGGGCCACGGTGGACAGAGGTGTTGAAGTGACATGGCTTCCAAGGAGCCTGCTGCTCGGGGGTTGTGTGCCTCCTGGACGTGAATGCGGTCTCGGTGCTAATACTTGTTTTCTCCTCTTCCTTTCTCACCCCAGAGCTCAAGGAAAAACGCAGCAGAATCGTAAGCTCACAGATTTCTACCCTGTTCGAAGGAGCTCCAGGAAGAGCAAAGCTGAGCTGCAGGTAGAGTCCCGTGGTTTTGATTCCGGCTCTCGGAAGGGGCAGGGCATCCCAGTGGGCGGTGCTTGCCGTGCACAGCCTGAGCTCGCTTTGTATCATCTTGGGACAAGTCTCTTGGCCTCCATGGCCTCGATATTCTCCTTGGTCTAGTGGGGGCCGTCATAACTCTCTGGGTCACCATGAAGCTTAGTTACGACGCCTCTGTGAAGGAGCCTTGTCGCCTGTAGCACGTGGCCTGGAAAGTCAGGACTTACCATGAAAGTGGCTTTGGCAGGGCCGTTGGAGCCTAGGAACATGAAGGCTGCATGCTCTTGGGAGGCTTGTTTTTCTGCTGTCCAGAAGTTTCATGTCTCGAGGTGGTGAAGAGCAGTGGCTTGGGAACCACTTCCTGGTCGTATGACGTCGGGCCAGTTACTTAACCGCTCTGTGCCTCTCTGTCCTGTCTGTAAAATGGGATAATAAAGTAGTACCGTGTGCGGTTGTTGGGAGGCTGCATTCTTAAGTTAATGCACGTAGAACACTTAGAACCGTGCCTGGTATGCACTGAGCACCTGTTAACTATCGTCACTTGCTTCCCCCGTGTTGTCCCTTCCCGGGGCCCCTCTCTGCTCTTTCCCACCCAGCCACTGTCCCTCAGAACGTGCGAAAACCAGGCAGGAAGGCTGACTGGGCTGTGAGGCCCCTGCCTGCCGTGTTTGCAGAGTGCTGAGCTGTGCACAGGCGATCAATATTTGATGCAGTGAGGTGGGGTTATTGCCTTTCTGTTAGGGAAACCCAGGGTGTGGCCGGGCCCTGCAGCCCCCGGCTGCTTCTGTCCACCCTCCCACCCCGGGAGCGGCAGAATAACCCGCAGGCTTGGGAGTAGCGCTCAGGATTGCCCCCCACGAGGGAGGTGGGGGCCTGGCCTTTCAACCGGAACAGACCCCTTCAGCCTTTTGATGTGAGAGCTGTGGCTGTACAGATGGTGATCTAGCCTCTCTCCACCCCCCCACCTCTGAACTGGCAGGACTTCCTTTAAAAAGGGGGGGAGGTCCATCTTTCCCCCTAGAGAGAAGCTTTGGCTTTATTTCCTTAGAAAGGCAGCGTCTTTCAGCCAAGAACAAGCTGTTGCAAGCTGTTTGCCTGCAGCGGGAGGCAGTGTGAGGTCATCGTAGAGACGGCACTGCAGAGGGCGAGGCGGTGCCCAGCCCCGCTCAGAGCCGCCGCGCCCGCACGGGGAGGCTGGGGCTCCACCAGGCGCCGCTCTGGGCTGTGGGGCGGGGCGGGCAGCTGAGTTGGCCTTTTTAATTAAAAACAACAACAACGGGGCTCTCTGTCGGGGCAGTGGAGGCTGCAGTAGGGTGCGCCGCAGGTCTGCCGGACCCTGCAGCAGGCGGGCGGCAAGCAGCAGGCGGCACAGTAAAGCTCACGCTGTCCCTGGACGCAGAGCCAGTGGCGAGGGAGAGACACGCTGTGCCCGCCGCCGTTTGTGTTGGCTCTGCGGCCAGGTGGTCGCCGGCCAGGACGGCGAGGCAGCTGTCGGCCGGGCTGCTGGGCTGCGGCTGCCAGGGCGGCGGCAGCTCTTGACCGCAAAGTGAAGCCCGAGGGCGGGGCAGCTGGGCCTCGTCTCAGGGGTGAGGTCAGGCCTGACCTGCCTGCCCTCGGGGGCTGGCCGAAACCGAGGCCCGGGGCTGGGTGTGGGCAGCGGGGGTGAGACGGACAAAGAGCTCCGCAGACAACACCTTGCTCCCTTCCCGCCCACTCAGGCCCTGGGTCCCCCGTGGGCTGCTGCCGGAATCCTCTTTAGGACGCTCAGAGCTGGCTGATCACATGCCCCAAACCCCGAGCCTCCAGAGTGAAACTCAGGGCCGTGCATTCAGGGCCTCCACGGCCCCGGCTCTCCTCAGCTTGTCTCCTCTGCCTTGTTCTGTCACGGCAGGAAAGTCCCCCGTCGCCTATCTCAGTTCTCCCACGATTACTCCCATTTATCTCTGCACACTTGTAACTGATTCATCATTTAACAAGGTAGCTGTGTGTGTGCACGTGGGGTGGCGGGGGGCCGTTGTTGCTTTGAGGGCTTACTGTGTGCCAGGCACTGTTCTAGGCCAGAAGATTCCGCAGTGAGCAGGCGGTGGGCACACGCACCCCGTCTAAAGGGCGCAGCCTCTGAACAGCCCTGGCTGCTGTCGTATGAAGTCGGAGTCCTGATTTTTAAATGTCAGCAATTTCGCTGTTTTTTAGAAGTCTGCATGGGCCAAACAGAACATAGCCACAAGCCCGATTCTGCCCTTGGGGCCACCACTGTCTTCCTCTTGGCCTCTTTAAACCCCGGGTGGCGACGGTCCGCCTCAGACGGGCATTGAGGAAAGGATGGGGGCTTGGGGGCTTGGGCATCCTTTGGGACCAGTGCCCTGGAGGCCAACTGCAAGTGACCTGCGGGCGGCCGGGGCTCCTGGAATGGCCTCGGAGAGAATGCTGACGCACGTCTCATTTTTTCTTTCCTCCCCACCCAGTCTGAAGAAAGGAAAAGAATAGACGAATTGATTGAAAGTGGGAAAGAAGAAGGAATGAAGGTAAGGGGCCGCAGGGCCCACTCGTGGAAGTTAAGGCTGTGAAGTCGCACCTTCCCTGGTGCAGAGGCTCACATAGGAGCTGCGCTGCTTCAACCCTCTGATGGTCACTGTGACCAGGCGGGCTGTTACAGGTTGTCCAGGGACCAAATGCTAAAAGTGTCGTTAAAGGGAAGGCCTCACGAAGGAAACATGAGATGTCACCCTGAGGAAACTTTTTAAAAATTATGATGAAATACATGCAACATAAAATTTACCATTGTAACCATTTTTAAGTGTACAGTTAAGTACATCCTACAGTCACAGTTGTGCGATCATCATCTCTGTCGAGTTCCAGAACTTTTTCATCCTCCCAAACGGAAACCCCGAACCCATCTGCACTCACTCGCGTTTCCTGCCCTCAGCCCCTGACAGCTACCAGTCTGCTTGCTGTCTCTGTGGGTTTGCCTGTTCTGCACACTTCATGCAAATGGAATCATAGAATCTGTAGCCTGTTTTATCTGGCTTCTTTCATTTAGCATGACGCATAGGGAAACTTTTAAAAGGACAAACTGATCAGATTTTTCTAGACTGTTTTCCTGGGAAATGGCAATGCCCAGGAAATTTGCTTTTCTCTTCATATATTTCAGACACACTGGGTGGATGAGAGGGGAGCAAGTCTCCATAGTGGTGGCCAGATGGCCCTGGACTAGGACCCAGGGGTTGGAAAGCTTCAGTTTCCACCCACCATTGAGGGGGATCTGAAATTTTTTTTTTTTTTTTTTGCCCACACTGCACGGCTTGCGGGATCTTAGTTCCCTGACCAGGGATCGAACCTGTGCCCCGTGCATTGGAAGCTCAGAGTCCTAATCACTGGACCGCCAGGGAATCCCCTGGGGCAGGGGCCCCCAACCCCTGGGCTGCATGACCAATACCGGTCCCCGGCCTGTTAGGAGCCGGGCCGCACAGCAGGAGGTGAGCAGCGGGCGGGCGGGCGAAGCCGCATCCCCGCTACCCATCGCTCGCATCACCTCCTGAACGTCCCCACCCCCGTCCATGGAAAAATTCTCTTTCACGAAACCGGTCCCCAGTGCCAAAAAGGTTGGGGACCGCTGCCCTAGGGGGGATCTGAATTTAAGTCTGGACCCCTCAAGCAATCACCCACCATCTCCAGAAAATGGAGTGAGGAGAAACCCAGGAGGGTTAATTATGGGATAAAGGGAGAGACTCAGAACACTGGGTCCTACTACTCCCCCGAAGAGGCCAGGACGTGGATTTGAGTCTGTGCTACACGGCTTCCTAGCTTTGTGGCCGTGGACACAACTCTGCCTCTCTAATCCCGTTTTCTCACCTGCAAAATGGGGCAGCACCCACCTAGCAGATCTCTCAGGATCTGGCGTAACAAGGCTCTGCAGATGGGCACGAGGGAACTCTGGGGCGATGGATTGTGGCAATAGTTGCACAACTGTATATGTTGACTAATACCCATCAGACTGTACATGTGAAATGAGTGAATTTTATGGCCTGCCGCAGTAAAGCTGTTCCAAGAACGCGGTGCAAGCCTCCCGCCCCCGGAAGCCGGCGCTGCACTGTGGCGTTTGTTGCTGTTATGAACCAACCCTCCCTCTTGGCACCACCCAACAGATTGACCTCATTGACGGCAAAGGCAGGGGCGTGATTGCCACCAAGCAGTTCTCCCGGGGCGAGTTTGTGGTGGAATACCACGGGGACCTCATCGAGATCACCGACGCCAAGAAGCGGGAGGCTCTGTACGCGCAAGACCCCTCCACGGGCTGCTACATGTACTATTTTCAGTATCTGAGCAAAACCTACTGGTAAGTCCCCTAGTGCTTCGAGTGGCTCTTCCCTGCCCCGGCAGAGGTCCAGCCAGAGGGCCACCGAGGGCATCCTGACTCTCCTGCAACAGCTTCTTGTTTAGTTCTTGCTACCTTTTTTCAAAGCTGTGATGCAGCTCCCCCACTCCCCCACTTCCCATGTTTAATTTTGGGGATCGGAGCGGTTCTGGATGCCATCTCGTGGGACAAGACGTAGACCAGTCTCATGAAAGCCTGCGTAGGGGCTCACCTGGCCTCTCCTCTGGGACCCGTGGCCAGAACAGCTCTGGGAATTGCTGACTTCTCTGTCCCCAGTGTGGCAGTGTCATTGATTGCTTTTTCTTTAATAGACTGTACTTTTTAGAGCAGTTTTAGGTTCCCGGCAAAACTGAGTGGAAAGTACAGAGCGTTCCCATGTACTGCCTGCCTCCACACCCGCACGGCCTCCCCCCACTGTCAACATAGTTGATTTTTATTCACTTATTTATTATGCAGAACTTCCACAAAGAGCCTTTTGCATTCCCGTCTAGGCCTGCCCCCTGCCTCGGATCCCCCACACCGAGCGCCTCTCTGGGCTCTTAAAGATATTTTTTTTGAGTTACTTCGCTTTCCCAAAAACGTGGCCCTAAATAACCGTCCCACCAGAGCTGAGAGCAAGCATGACTCTGACTGGGTTCAGAACCCTCTTTATCAATTTAATCCTCTGCCGCCCTCCCTCCCCACCAGCGTGGATGCAACCAGAGAGACAAATCGCCTGGGAAGACTGATCAACCACAGTAAATGTGGGAACTGCCAAACCAAACTGCACGACATCGACGGCGTGCCTCACCTCATCCTCATTGCCTCTCGCGACATCGAGGCTGGGGAGGAGCTCCTGTATGACTATGGGGACCGCAGCCGGGCTTCCATCGAAGCCCACCCCTGGCTGAAGCATTAACCCCACGGCCCCGCCCCTCCCCCCTCCCTTCTTCAATGGACAAAGTGCCCTCAAAGGGAATTGACTTTTTTTTTTTTACACATTTAATCTTAGCAGATTCCTTCAGATGTTTTTAAAAAAGTATATTAAGATGCCTTTTCACTGTAGTATTTAAATATCTGTTACAGGTTTCCAAGGTGGACTTGAACAGATGGCCTTATATTACCAAAACTTTTATATTCTGGTTGTTTTTGTACCTTTTTTGCATACAAGTCAAACGTTTGTGCTTCCCGTGCATGCAGTCAAAGACTCAGCACAGGTTTTAGAGGAAAGAGTCGAACACGAACTAGGAAGCTGGGCGATGCGCCTTCGTCCACCTGAGGAGCCGGGACTCTCTCCCCTCCTCAGCCCTGACGTCCCAGTGCCAGGCGGGCGCGAGGAAGAGCTGCCTCCCCACGGCCTGGACGGGATGTTCCCAAGCTCTTGTTTTCCTGACATCTCGACAGGCGCACATGGAAGTGTATGAATATTTTTTAAAAAGGTTTCACAGTAAGATAGTCTTCCCCTCTGCTTTCTCGAAAGCTTACTGACCCGGTGGCTCACGGGCCGGGCCTAGATTTACTCTTCCACGGGCTGCCGCTTTTCTGGGCACCTCGAAGCATCAGGGCGGGGAATCAAAGCAGATGTGGGCAGGAACAAGCACTGCTTACCTAGCCCTGCCGGGCAGGGGTTCCCGAAACTGGGTTAATTTCTTTATAGAAATGTGAACACTGAGCTTATTTTAAAAAAAATAATAAAAATCAAAAAACAAAAAAGAAAAAAAAGAAACCACAGAAGACAACTTACATGTATATAGGTCTTGAAGTGAGTGACGTGGCTGCGTTTTTGTTTGGGTTTTTTTTTTTTAGTTTGGCTTTTTTTCTCCCCCTTGGTTTTGTTTCTGTAGAAGAGATTTGAGATGGTACACTATTCTAATCAAAAATAAAGTTTTGTAGTGCGACCAGAAATTACTTACCCAATTCCCCACCTCCCCACCCCCGCCCCAACCTGATTCTGCTGGGTTGAAAGTTCCAGACCTGCTGTCAAGGCTTTTGTTTGTCAGACCCCCTGGTGTCCTTCCTGTGAAGATGCAGCCGTGAACCAAAGGGTGAGCCTACAAGCCCCGAAATGCAGGGTCCCCAGCCCAGCTGCTGGAGTGCAGGGGAGCGGGCGGGCCCAGCGGCCCAGGGATCACGGCTAAGGGTAAAGTTTTCACCTCGACTGTGACAGCAGGAAGAGCAGCAGGTAGCTTCCTCCCAAAGGGAAACCGATTCCCACTTTCTGTTAACCTGTAGTTCAGGGGCCTGGGGCTCTGGAGCCGTGACGTGGGGTCTCCTGGCCCCCTGCTCCCAGGTAAATGTGAATGGAGACAGGCATGAGAGCCTGTCCTCAGCTTCAGTGCCCCTGTCCCGGTCTCACGACGGTGCTACCTAAGAAAGTCTTCCCCCCACCCCACACTTGCCTGGTCAGTGGTCAGTGAATTGGAGGAGGATCTGATGGGAGTGTGTAAATGTGAGATAAAATGTCTTGGTTGTACCTGTTTGTGGTTTAGCTTTGTATTTAAAAAAAAAAAAAAGGAAATAAACTTGAAAATTATTTGTCATCATAAAAATGAAATGAAAATTAAAATATTTATTGCCAGGCGAGGCTACGTGTGTCATTCTGGTTTCTTGTGTTTTTTGTTTGTTTGTTTTTTACAAGGCAGAGGCAGAAGAAAGGTTGCATTTTTTTGGTTTTGTTTTGTTTTTTGTTTCGGCCACACTGCACGGCTTGTGGGATCTTAGTTCCCCAACCAGGGATTGAACCCTGGCCCTCGGCAGTAAGAGCACGGAGTCCTAACCGCTGGACTGCCAGGGAATTCCCGTTTTATTTTACAAAGGGCCACACACCAGTGTGAATCAGTTTTGGTGACTGTCCTCCTAGGGGACAGTCTCTTCATTTTTATCATGAGGGGGGGTCAGAGGTTGCTTGTGGAGATTAAAAGTTAAACATGTTGCCCCCTTAGAACAATGCCTGGCAAGTAGCATACGTTTCAGCTGTTGTAACTGTCATTGTTGTTTCTAACGTGCTAGAGTTGATTCTCAGGTAGGCGTCTCAGTGGTGCTGGAAGTCGTCATGTCCCCCGCCCCGCCGCCAGCCCAGATCGCCATCCCCACCGCACACGCCACCACCCGCCCCGAGAGGCTTAGTTCCCTCAGCCCCAGGCACTAGAGGCAGGTTGGGATGGTGGGTAGAGTCCTTGGTTTACAGGTGGAAGAGCCATTCCCGGCATCGATCGGCTCTAAGCATTTGTCAGCTCTCACCCTGAACAAATCACTTACCCTCTGAAATTTGTCCATCAGGTTCGGAACAGCCTCTGCCCACCTGCCTTGCAGGGGTTTCCGCAGGATTCAGTCGTCACGTATTACTGCCTCCTCACGTTGGAGGGGAAGTGTGGCCTGGTGGCCAAGTGCTCGGCCCTGGAACAGAACCTCAGGTTCCAGCCACTTAGCAGCTGTATAACCTTGGGCGGGTTACCTAACCGCCCTGCGTGCCACTTTCCTCCCCGGTGACACGAAGATGACACTGGTGCTTGTGTCGGGGTGATGGTGAGGATTGGATGAGTTTGAGACATAAAAAGTACTTGCACATAGATGATCCTCAGTAATCAATGTTAGCTGTTATTAGGATGAAAATTGTGGGTGGTTTTCTATCATTCCCTGTTTACAAGTGCCCAGGACTGATAGATACTGCCTCTAAGCCTGCTCCTCCTGGGGCTGGGTTTGGAGTTGGAAGCCTGCAGTGTGGGAGCGGCCGTGTCTCTGCTGTCTGTGGTCACACTGGGCCCGGCTCCAAGAACTTAGCTTCTGGCGCTCCAACAGCCACACCCCAGCGTCTGCGGTTCTGAAGTCAGGATGCTCGGGTTCGTTTCCCAAGTCAGCTCTCACCTCCAAGGTGCAGAAATCCTCCTCCCTCCCTGCTGTTAAGAGGGCAGCAACCAGTCAGGGTTGCAGCGTTACAGGAATCAGGACCCCCCCCCGATCTAAGATGCTGCTGAGATGGCATTCTGGATCAGACATTTGAACATTGCCGACTCTTCTTGGGAGGCAGAGTGGTCTTGGCCTTGGCACCTGGGTTCAAGTCCCACTTTTATCACTTTCCAGCTGGGGCCTTAGACAAGCCCCTTAGCCCCACTGCTGGCACGTGCTTGGGTGAACCACGGGAATAATAGTAACGCCCATCCCATAGGGATAAGGTGAGGCAACATATATAGGTGTGGGCAAGGCATATAGTAAATTGCACTCATTATTAATATTTGCACTTTTTGGAGAATAGGGTACATAGAGCGTCACAGATAAGAACCGAGGCCTTAGAATCAGGCCTCCGTGTGCATTCTGGGCAGTAACTTCCCAGCTACGTGACCTCGTGTGAAGTACTCTCACCTCTTGGGGTCTTGGTTTCCAAATCTGTAAACGGGACGATTAGTATTAGTCCCCATCTCCTCAGATGTTATAGGAATAAATGAGATAATCCAGGCAGCCGGGAAACACGTTCAGTAAGCCAGTGTTATTCACTAAGAAGACAGGCTCATAGGGTGAGTTCAGCAGGCTCATTAGTTTCTTTGCAAAGTATAGTCTCCCGCTATCTACAGACTGTATTTCATTGATTCCTAAATGCACTTATTTTTTTCCACATTTTAACATTGCTGAAATCAGGATGAGCCTTAAAATCAATAGCATCTTAATGTTATAATTTGTAGCATTTTTCCTGTCATAGCAACACACAAAATAATGGTGCCTCACTTAGATTCAATGAGATGTATGTGCACCATATATATATGTATGTAGGTATACATACGTTATATATGTATATATACGTGTGTGTGTGTGTATTTGACTCTTGAACAATGCAGGGAATTATGGACACCCACCCTCTCCACAGTCGAAAAATCCGCATACAGCTTATAGTCAGCCCTCCATATTCGAGTTTCCTCCGTATACGCAGATTCAACCAAGTGCAGGTCGTGCAGTACTACAGTGCTTACTATTGAAAAAGGATCTGTGTGTGAGTGGACCTTTGCAGTTCAATCTGTGTTATTCAAGGGTCAACTGTATACAGTTCACAGATTTGGAAACCAAGACTCCAAAAAGCTGAAGTAACTTACACAAGGTCACGTAACTCTAAGAGGCCACTCTAAAACACAGAAAGTGTAAAAGTCATTTTACTTTAATTAAAAAATCATGTAAAGAAAGTCACGTTAGCAAAATCAGATAGTCACCAAATATCAGTGAAGTCGTCACTGCAAAGTCCATACCAGATGGTCCTGCATCCTCTTCTCCCCCCCCCCCCCCCCCGATTTGGGCTGGTGTATTTTGCAGCTACGCAGTAAAGACCTGGGTCGTTTGTGAGCCCTGAGAAGCAGAAAGCACATCCGCACGCTGGGGGCCTCTTGGGGGGTTGAAGTGGGGCTGCAGGTGGCCCCATTTCGCTTTCCTTCTGCTTTCTCGGTTTCTTTGTGCCGCTTCACTCGCCCTGGCCCAGGCTTCGGGGGTGTTCAATTCTGCAGCCGGGGAGAAAACCTCATCCGTTCCTCCTCAGACGGCTTTGAGGGGAAACAAAGGAGCAAGTGCAGTGGGTACGCACTGGCACTGAGAGATGATTTTTGAAGTCGTCTTCTGAGAACTGAGCCATGGTCCCAGATCTATGTCTGCTTCCCTGATCGGAAAGAGAACCTGGGTGGAGAGAGAGAGGGGTCAGAGGAAACAGAGCGAGTTCTGAAGTGGGAGGTGCAGAACCTCCTGCAAAATCTGTAAGCAGCTCCTGCAGGCCATTTCCTCGGGGCTCATTATGGGACAGGCACTGTTCCAGGGCTTTCCATCTACTAGCTCATTTCAAACTCATAACATGAGGAGGTGAGTACAATCAATACCCCCATTTTATAGATGAGCAAACTGAGGTTATGGGAGGTTAAGTAACAGGCCCAAGGTCACACAGCATATCTTGGAACCACTGGGACTTGGGCCCAGAGCCCACATAACTACTGTGCTAGACTGACAGATGGAGTCTGGAACCTTTTTTTTTTTCAATTTCTGATTTTAAGTGGTTTTTATTGTAGAGGAAGTGATAACTTCTCAATGGTACCTACAATTATAAAATAGATATTTGCAATGAATAAAGAGTAACATGTAAGTTCTTGGATATAACAGATAAAACATATAAAGATATCCCCTGAGGCATGAGTAACAAACTTTCAGTCCCCCTCATGCAAAGTTTTGAAAAGGAAGAATGACATCTGGGGGCTTCCCTGGTGGCGCAGTAGATAAGAATCTGCCTGCCAACGCAGGGGACACAGGTTCTGTCCCTGGTCGGAGAAGATTCCACATGCCTCGGAGCAACTAAGCCTGTGCGCCACAACTACTGAGCCCGCGTGCCACAGCTACTGAAGCCCGCGCGCCTAGAGCCCGTGCTCCGCAACAAGAGCAGCCACCGCAATGAGAAGCCCACACACCGCAATGAAGAGTAGCCCCTGCTCGCCGCAACTAGAGAAAAGCCCGCGCTGCAACGAAGAGCCAGTGCAGCCAAAAATAAATAAATAAAATTTTAAAAACAGAATGACATCTGGGGTTGATCAAAGTACAGTGACACAAAGTACAGTGTCAATGCTATTTCCAGTTGTAGGAAAGATGGCTGGTGGGCTGAAAAGTCAGTGATGGGGATATGGGCTCTTGCTTCCAGTCAAAGACAAACCTCTTGAGCACTGCTAGCAGCTCTGCCAGCAACAGCAGGACGAGCCCTTGACTCACATGCGGATACAGGCGTTAGGGCTCAGCCGCCCGCCCCCTGAGCCTGCGCATACCCCGCCAACCCCACTTCCCTGTCTCAGGAAACGTCATTCAAGCCAGCAACCAGGAGTTGTTCTCAACTCGTCTCCCCTCAGCCCACCTGCTGTATTTTAGTCACCACGCCCCAGCTATGTTCTGATCCCCCCACTTCTCATCTCCTCCACTGCCACCCGCA
Organism: Grampus griseus; assembly: GCF_964374135.1. Classification (NCBI taxonomy): domain Eukaryota; kingdom Metazoa; phylum Chordata; class Mammalia; order Artiodactyla; family Delphinidae; genus Grampus; species Grampus griseus. Next base: position 6,437,873 of record NC_139006.1, on the reverse strand, counting down.
GGCCAAGCCACCAGGAGGAGCATAACAGCCTCCCCTCCCCCCACAATCCACTCATGGGGTGGCCAGAATGACCGCGTCACTGTGCAGAGCTCAGTCACTCCTCAGCTTAAACCCTTGCATGGCTCCCCACTGTCCTCAGGACAAAGACAAAAATCCTTCTCAGCATGACCTACTCCTTCAGAGAGTCATTCATTCATTCATTCACTCATTCATTCCATTAGCTCAGTAATCTTGTCTGACGTGAATTTGTGGTCTCACACTCTTTAAACCTGTGTCCTCAGGCTGGCTTACAAACATTGTATTTTTGCCGTATCAGGCTCAAACTCCAATTAAGTAACCCAAAGAACTCCCCTAGAAGAGGCAGAAAGAAACCAGTAGCTTATGGGGACTTCCCTGGTGGTCCGGTGGTTAAGAATCCGCCTTCTGATGCAGGGGACACGGGTTCGATCCCTGGTCAGGGAACTAAGATCCCACATGCCGTGGGGCAACTAAGCCCGCGTGTGTCGCAACCACTGAGCATGCGGGCCACAGCCGGAGAGAAGCCCATGCACCTCAGCAGAGGATCTCGCGTGCTGCAAAAAGATCCCGAACACCGCAACTAAGACCGACACAGCCAAAAATAAAATAAATAAATAAATATTAAAAGAAAGAAACCAGTAGCTTATGGGTCTAGAAGCCTTGTTTACAGTGAGATCCTCAGCCAGTGAATGTCCCAAATAAACACCTTCAGATCTGACACCTGCTGTAGGGTGGAGATGCTCTTTCATTCATTATCTTACCTCGGGAGACCCTTTCTTGGGGAAGAGACTCCCACTGGCCCTACTTGTCCCCTCAACCCTTCTTCACAAAGCAGCCAGAGTGACCTTTTTATAGGTGACTATGGACATGTCACTCCCCAGCTTCAAACCTTCCAAGGTCTTTCCGAAGCACTTAGAATGAAACCCAAAGTCGTCACCGGGATCCACTCGGCCCCGAATGACCCGCTCCCTCCCCTTCTCCAACCTTGCCTCCCTTCTCTTTGCCGCTCCAGCCACCATGATCTCTGTTGCACAAGCTCTCTCCAGCCTCTGGCCTTTACACCTGCTGTTCCCTCTGCCAGGAAGGCAGGGAAAACTCAGGTCGCTATGGCCTTCCAGGGCTCAGCTTGAATGTTGCCTTTCCATAGACGTCTTCTGGGACTCCCCAAATCTAAAGTAGCTCCCTATCGGGAACTTCCTGGCGGTCCAGTGGTTAGGACTCCACGCTTTCACCGCCCAGGGCCCGGATTTGATCCCTGTTTGGGGAACTAAGATCCCATAAGTCGCGTGGCATGGCCAAAAATAACTTTAAAAAAAAAAAAAACAGCTCCTGATCAACCTCTTTCTCAGCACCCTATTTAATGGTCTTCAGCACAGGTAGGGCCATCTGAAGCTGTCCCGTTAGTACATTTCCTGACCGGTTCACCCTCTGCCTCCCCTGCTGGAATGTAAGCGCCATGAGGGCAGGGAATCCGTCTTGCTCACTGTATCCCCAGCACCTAGACCAGTGCCTAGCACATGGTAGGCGCTCAATAAGTATTTGTTGGAAGAGTAAGTAAATGTGGTTTCAGGAGGTCTCGTCTGATAAAGCTGTTTCATGCAGCCATTCAAGAAAGCCTGGTAGGGCTTCCCTGGTGCCGCAGTGGTTGAGAGTCCGCCTGCCGATGCAGGGGACATGGGTTCGTGCCCCGGTCTGGGAAGATCCCACATGCTGCGGAGCGGCTGGGCCCGTGAACCATGGCCGCTGAGCCTGCGCGTAATACTTAACTGAACTAAGACACGCACTCGGGGGGCTGTTTGCCCCTGCAGAAGCATCCCCTCTCTTCACTAGCCTGCGGCTCCAGGCGGCTGAGCTCTGTGGGGGATCTCAACAAGCTCCCTTGTCCTCTAGCTTCCGGCTGGGCTCAGCCAATGGGAAGCGCCTGCACGCGTGGGGAGGGTGGGAAGAGAGAGAGGTGAGGGCATTCACTCCCTGCTCTGTCCGTGCCAGGCTTTGTTTCACTAGTTACTGTGTGCTCCTCTTCTAAAGGCCACATGCCTGTATGACTCTCCCCCTTCCCCTCACAGCTCCCTCCCCCCGCCCCTCTGCTGCCCACCCCAGGATGCTTCTCCATGCTTCTCCATCCCGCATCTCTCTTCCCACGTCTGTAAAATGTCCCTTCTTTAAATCTTTTCAGTCACTCCTTTTGCGTGAGCCTTTGTTGATAAGCAAGAACCCTGGATGATAGGCCCCACGGCCCTGCAGTATCACTCCTGGGTATATATCCCTGGGAAATTCACACCCAGGTCCAGGAGAGGACATGAAGAAGCATGGAGATATTCACTGCAGCACTGTCCACAGTGGGGGAGGCAACCTGCGATCCCATCGCTGGGGTCAGAAACAAGTTGGATGTCTATGCTGCTATATGGACAGCTCTTAAAAACTGCTTAATGTCCATCCACAGATGAACGGATAAATCGAATGTGGTCTATACATACCATGGAATATCACTGGGCCTTAAAGAGGAAAGAAATTCTGACACGTGGTACAACATGGATGAACCTGAAGACATTATGCTAATCACATGAGCCAGTCATGAAAGGACAAATACTGCATGTCTCCACTTATATGAGGTCCCAAGGGTAGTCAGATTCATAGAGACCGAAAGTAGAGTGGTGGGTGCCAGGGGCTGGAGGAGGGGAACAGAAGAGTTAATGGTTAATGGGGACAGAGCTTCGGGACAGGATGACGAAACAGTTCCGGAAATGGATAGTGGTGGTGGACGCACAGGATCTTAATGCATTTAATGTGACTGAATTGTACACTTAAAAGTGATTAAAATGGTCTCACAGACAGAGAAAACAATCTTATGGTGAGCAAAGGGGAAGTGGCGGGGACGGATAAATTAGGAGTTTGGGATTAATAGATACAAACTACTGTATATAAAATAGATGAACAACAAGGACCTACTGTACAGCACAGGGAACTATATTCAATATCTTGTAATAACCTATAATGGAAAATAATCTGAAAAAGAATATATATATTTGTATAACTGAATCGTTTTGCTGTATACCTGAAACTAATACAACATTATAAATCAACTGTACTACAATTTCTTTATTATTATTATTTTTTTTGGCTGCGCCACACGGCATACAGGATCTTAGTTCCCCGACCAGGGATCAAACCCGCAGCCCCTGCATTGGAAGTGTGGAGTCTTAACCACTGGACCACCGGGGAAGTCCAACTATACTTCAATTTTTAAAAAAATAATTAAGGGCTTCCCTGGTGGCACAGTGGTTGTGAGTCCGCCTGCCGATGCAGGGGACACGGGTTCGTGCCCCGGTCCGGGAGGATCCCACATGCTGCAGAGCAGCTGGGCCTGTGAGCCATGGCCGCTGGGCCTGCGCGTCCGGAGCCTGTGCTCCGCAACGGGAGAGGCCACAACGGTGAGGGGCCCGCGTACCGCAAAAAAAAAAAAAATTAAAATGGTAAATTTTATGTTAGGTATGATTAAAATAAAAAATACAAAAAAAAAAAAAAAAGATCATTCAAACTCAGTTCTCAAAGCCCAAAGCATCTGACCATATATCGGCTAAAGCTATGCTGTCCAATACAGTGGCCACATGCCTTTTGAGCCCTTGAAACAAAACGAGTCTTTTTTTTTCTAAATTAATTAATTAATTTTATTTATTTTTGGCTGCGTTGGGTCTTCATTGCTGTGCACGAGCTTTCCCTAGTTGCGGTGAGCGGGGGCTACTCTCTGTTGCGGTGCACAGGCTTCTCATTGTGGTGGCTTCTCTTGTTGTGGAGCACGGGCTCTAGGGCGCGCGGGCTTCAGTAGTTGTGGCACACGGGCTTAGCTGCTCCGCGGCATATGGGATCTTCCCAGACCAGGGCTCGAACCCGTGGCCCCTGCATTGGCAGGCGGATTCTTAACCACTGTGCCACCAGAGAAGCCCCATAACGAGTCTTTAACTGAAATGTGCTGTCAGTGTAAAATACACATCAGATTTCAAGGGCTTACTATTTAAAAAAAAGAATGTAAAATATCTCATTAATAATGTTTTATAGTGATCACACGTTGAAATGATAATATTTTGGATGTGTTGGGTTAGTAAAATATATTATTAAAATTTAAAAAAGAGTTCCTGAGGGAATTCCCTGGCAGTCCAGTGGTTAGGGCTCTGCGCTTCCACTGCAAGGGGCACGGGTTCCATCCCTGGTCGGGGTACTAAGATCCCGCATGCCACGGTACAGCCAAAAATTTTTTTAAATATATATTTCTTTTTCTAAAAAAAAAGGGTGCCTGATAAAAAAGAAAACAACAACAGTGCTTAGTGAAGAAAAAAAAAAACAATACGAGGAAACAGAATGAAGTGTTAAACAAAATATCAGTTACTATTGAAAATACATCCACAAAAGACAATATACAATTTTTAGAACATGGTAAATAAATACCCATAGGAGACTGGCTGAGGGGGAGGGGAGCTGGGAAGCAGAATGGGAATGGGGGATGGGGATAAAGAGGGAACAAATAAAACCAAGAAGAAAGGGGTCTTACGCTCACAGCGAGGTGCATTGTGCCATGAGCTGAGACTCACTAACGCAACCCTATGTTCCTGAGATCCAAAAACAGAAAAATAAAAATAAAATTTTCTCCTCTCTCTTGAAACAAAGGCATCTTAATTAAACCTGCCCTGGAAGGTAACTCAGAATCTCTGATCCCTCAAAATTATTTCCCTGTGAAGTTGGAGTCCATGAAGTCCTTGCAAAATAGGTCACTGCAGCACCCCCAGCTTAAGCACCACACCTGGTGCACAATATAGACTCAGTGAGGGTTTGTTGACTGACTAATGACCGAATGAATGGAAGAAAACGAGGTCCCCTCAGCCCTCCCTGAGAGGCAGGAATAATGGAGCAAGAGCCAGATGGCGGCCTAGGACCTGATACAGCCTGCGATGGTGGGTCGTTTGGATCGTACAGTCTTTATTTTTAATCTTAAATTATTTGCCGGCATTTGGAAATCAGATTCCATGAACAAATCCGGCTTCTCGGCTTCACTCAAGAAGCGGAAGCTCTGGTAACATGTTATTCCTAGGCCAGACAGAACTGAGGGGCAACTGTCCCCTACCCCACCCCACAGCCCCATCACTCATCCACATTAAGTGCTTGGCCCCCGTAGGCTTTCTAGTTTGAGATCCCTGATCGAGGCTGTTTCTCACTTTCGATCCAAAAGACCAGGAGCTGATAAACTGTCACCAGGCCGGACATTCTCAAAGCAACCAAGGCAAACCAGCTGCTCCCTTCAGCCTGGGGTGGAGGAAAGGTGTGCCTAATTGTACTGACATCTGTAGACAGAAAAGGCACATCTCAAGGTGTGGTCCAAGGGTTCCCCACATCAGAACTGTCTGGGAATTTAGTAAAAATCCAGATTTCTGGGCCTCATCCTAGAATCAATGACTTGATATCTGAGAATCTGAATTTTAACTAGTGTCCCACACCCATGGTTTGAGGCACAGCAAGCAAAGAAACAAGGGATTAACAATGGTGCGTGAGGGCTTCCCTGGTGGCGCAGTGGTTAAAAGTCCGCCTGCCGATGCAGGGGATGCAGGTTCGTGCCCCAGTCCGGGAAGATCCCACATGCCGCGGAGCAGCTGGGCCCGTGAGCCATGGTCGCTGAGCCTGCGCGTCCGGAGACTGTGCTCCGCAACGGGAGAGGCCACAACAGTGAGAGGCCCGCGTACCGCAAAAAAAAAAAAAAAAAAACAATGGTGCGTGAACACGAGGGGGGTATTCAGAGGACACTGCATTATGGGTCCCAGCGTTGGGAGACCCAGGGTCCTCCAAAGTTGGTGATGAACTAGCCCCCTTAAACTCCAATCATTATTGTTACTGTGTTTTTCTTGTGGTTGTAATATTATTATTATTTGGTTATTGTTATTATATCATAGGGAGGCAGTGGAGTGTAGAATCTGGATTTCCTTGGGTTCAAATCCTGACTTCACTGTTTACTATCTGTGTGACCCTGGGTACTTAACTTTACTTCTTGGTCTTTACTTCCCCATCTGTAAGTTGGGGATTGTAATAGTTCCTACCTCATAGGGTCACTGTGAAGAGTCAATGAATTAATATATGTTAAATGCTTACGCTACTGCCTGGCAGATATTATAATACACCGGCAATGAGTTTTCATAGCAGCTGCAAGACCACCACCAGGAGAGCAGGACCTCCCCCTCTCACCCCAACTCCCTCCTTTAGTGATTATTTAGTGGCAACAGGGGGCAGCCAGGTGACTTACAGCTTCCTTATGATTGTCTCCTCCTTGTTACTGCTGGCATTGCTGGCCCTGGTAACCAGAGCATCTTTTTCTCTTCTTCCTCCTGGGCCTTCTCTTGCTGGGATCAGGCCACTAGGAAAAAGGAGACAAATAAGTGGGTTGTTTTATTGTAGATCTCTTATCTGTGCAGCTCTGAAAGTGAAGGTGCTTAATAATTATTATTATATTAATAATATTATCATTGAAATGCTACAGTTAGACATTCTGACTCAGATGATTAGAATCTTCCTTCCACCTTTCCACTGTTGACACCTCTTCTTTCTTTCCCTTGGCTAATTCCATTGGCTGGTACTTTAAGCTTCTCCAATTGCTAGAAATATAACAATGTATAAATCCTTTAACTTAACCCTTGATTTCCTAATTAGTAAAATAAGGATAATGAAAGTACCTAATTCCTAGGATTGAGGGATTAAGCGAGATAATAAATGGAATTCATTCATTCGTTCAACAAATATTATTAAGCTACAAATTGTACCAATGTATATAGATATAGCAATTAACAAAATAGATAAAATACCTTCTCTCATGCAATTTATATCCCATTGGGAAAGGAAACAGTCAAGAAACAAATAAATAAGTAAAATTTAAAAATATATAGTAAGTCAGATGGTGATAAGACCTAGATTGATATTGATCAATAAGATATTTAGGTCAGGTGACCCAAAGAGGGCCAGAGTACTTCCCTGGATTTGATGTACAGAAGTTGGAAGAAGGCTATTCTCTCTCACTTGCTGATTGCCAGCAGCCATGCTTCCTAAGATTCAGAGAAGGACTGTCTTTAATACAAAATAATAAGGCCAATAAAGAGAAGCAAAGAGGAAAGAAAGAGGCACACAGTCCCTGATTCCAACACTGAGGCCTTAGTTGCAGTTTTTTCTTTATTTCTGAGACCAGTTCCAGGATCCTTCCCAGCTATGTGACCGATAAAACTCCCTTTTGTGCTTAAGCTAGTTTGAATTGGATCTCTGTCACCTGCAACCAAAAGAAGGCTGACCACGGTGAAGCATTTAAATGTCTGACCCAGGGACTTCCTTGGTGGTCCAGTGGTTAAGAATCCGCCTTCCATGGGACTTCCCGGGTGGTGGAGTGGTTAAGAATCTGCCTGCCAATGCAGGGGACACGGGTTCAAGCCCTGGTCCGGGAAGATCCCACATGCCGTGGATCAACCAAGCCCCTGCACCACAACCACTGAGCCTGCACTCTGGAGCCTGCAAGCCACAACTACTGAGCCTCCGTGCCACAGTTACTGAAGCTCAGGCGCCTGGAACCCGTGTTCCGCAAGAGAAGGCACCGCAATGAGAAGCCTGTGCACTGCAATGAAGAGTAGCCCCTGCTCGCCACAACTAGAGAAAGCCCGCATGCAGCAACGAAGACCCAACACAGCCATAGATAAATAAATAAATAATTTTTTAAATATTAAAAAATAATCTGCCTTCCAATACAGGGGATGCAAGTTCGATCCCTGGTCGGGGAACTAAGATCCCACATGCCGTGGGGCAACTAAGCCAGGGCGCCACAACTAGAGAGCCCACATGCTGCAACTAAGACCTGATGCAGCCACATAAATAAATAAATAAATATTAAAAAAAAAAAAGTCTGACCCAGTAAGCTCATTAGATCCACTTAGGTATTTTGTTGTGGTACCTACTGGTAAATTTATGTCCATGCTATAGGCATCAATTTTCCCCTTACTACAGACTGAATTCATATGTTGAAGCCCTAACCCTTAATGTTATGGTATTTGAAGATGGGACCTTTGGAAGACAATTAGGTTTACATGAGGTCATGAGGGTGGGCCCTCATGATGGGATTAGTGCCCTTGTAAGAAGAGACACCAGACGGCTTGCTCTCTCATTCTCCCCACCATTTGAGGACACAGCAAGAAGGCAGCTGTCTACAAGCCAGGAAGAGCCAGAACCAACCATACTGGCACCTTGACCTTGGACTTCTAGCCTCCAGAACTGTGAGAAAAAAAATTTCTATTGTTTAAGCCACCCAGTCTCTGGTGTTTTGTTATGGCAGCTTGAGCTGACTGAGATACCCCTTTAGGTATGAATGTCAGATAGCAGAATTTACCCCTCTCTCTCTTTCTTTGCAAAGAGTGGGCTCTTATTACTTAATATTATTTCTATTTTTATTATATATATTTATTATAATAATATTCATATGAGAATCATCTAAAAATTACCTTTTCCCACTATCTACCATTACATAACACCCTAAAACTTAGTGATTTAAAACTATGATGATTTATGACTTCTCATGATGGCTCTGTTTCTTATGGTTCATTTGGTGGTTCTCCTGATGGTCTAGTTTGGGGTTCTCAACTGGCTGCATTCAGTTGGAGGATCAGCTGGGGGCTGGATGCAGCTGGGGCTGTCATATGGGGCACCTTGGTTCTTCTTCATGTGACCTCTCCATGTGACTACCTTGAGCTTCCTCATAGCATGGTGGTCTCAAGGCAGCAATCTGAGAGCACAAACATGGAAGCTGCTAGGCCTTTTAGAGCCTTAACCTAGGAAGCCAAACAGCATCACTTCTACCACATTCGATTGGTCAGAGCAAGTCAGAGGGCCGTCCAGATTCAAGGGGACGGAAAATAGACTCTACCTCTACTCCGATGAGAGGAGTGGAAAAATTTCATTGGAAAAGGAATGCAGGGGGACTTCCCTTGTGGCACAGTGGTTAAGAATCCGCCTGCCAAAGTAGGGAACACGGGTTCGAGCCCTGGTCCGGGAAGATCCCACATGCCGCGGAGCTACTAAGCCTGTGTGCCATAACTATTGAGCCAGAGCTCTAGAGCTTGTGTGCCACAGCTGCTGAGCCCGTGTGCCGCAACTACTGAAGCCCGCGCGCCTAGAGCCCGTGCTCCGCACAAGAGAAGCCTCCGCAATAAGAAGCCCGCGCACCGCAATGAAGAGTAGCCCCAGCTCGCTGCAACTAGAGAAAGCCCACGCACAGCAACGAAGACCCAATGCAGCCAAAAATAAAATAAATAAATAAATAAATAAATAATTAAAAAAGGAATGCAGGATGGGAAAAACCGTAGTGACCATCTTTGGAAACAGTCGACCATCTCTGCTTTCAGTTAAAACTATCATTAGTATGAGCTTCGGCCTCCAAATTGATGCAGTTGCTAAGAGAACACCTCAGTTGCCATTCTGGTTTCTCCAGAATATATAACACAGGAGACTAAACAGAATCCTGCTGTCTGTCTATTGGTCTGTACCAGATGGGAAGTGCACATCTGTTGTTCTCTGGGAATTCAAAACTGGAACTAACGTGGGTTGCTTTATTCACTAGCCAGCTGCTCATGGCATCGGCAGTCTAAGAGTTCCTCTTTTTAATTAACCGTGTCTGGAGTACTTATTAAATGAGATGAAGACAGGTCTTTCCATTAACAGCGTTCCAACCTCAGCAGAAGGAAGACAATTAAATTCCTGTTGGCAGAGCTCAGCTCTTTTGGATTTAGCTTCCTAGGACATTTTTACTTTGATGCTCTCTTAATGATGCCACATTGAATGAATTTAAGGAATAATATCATTGGAGCTTTGTTTTGTTTTGAATTAGAGTATTTCCTTACTTCCAAACTTTCCGAGTCCAAATGTGGCATGATAATTAAAAGCTCAGACTCTAATGTCAGGCTGTCTGACGCCATGTCTCAAGGTTGCCACCACCAGCCCTGGGACTTCAAGCAGGTACTTGACCTCTCTGACCCTTAGATCATCTTGGGGATAACATTACCCTAACTCATAGGCTTGCTGTGAACAGTAATTGAAATGATGCTCGGGATACACTTAGCACATGGTAAGCATTGATAAATATTAGTTGGCACTACATTTTGTTTGTTTTGGTTTTTACTTTTTGGCGGCACCCTGAGGTATGTGGGATCTTAGTTCCCCCACCAGGGATCGAACCTGCGCCCCCCTGCATTGGGAGCTCGAAGTCTTAACCACTGGACCACCAGGGAAGTCCTGGCACCATGTTTTTATTCTCTTGATCTTTCCTTCTCCTGCCTCTAAGGGAACCTGCTTTGTTTAACTCAGTGTTTCCCAGAATTATTCAACCACAGAGCTCCTTTTTGCCGCGCTGTGTGGCTTGTGGGAACTCAGTTCCCCGACCAGGGATTGAATCCGGGCCACAGCAGTGAAAGCGCCGAATCCTAGCCACTGGACCACCAGGGAACTCCCTAGAGCTCCCTTTTCAAGAAATACCTACATAAAGTAAACTATTTGGGGAAACATGGTGCAGAAGGATAAAGTGAAGTCCAAACCTGCTATGTCAACAGCTTCCTTATTTCCTCTCTTGCTTGTCCTACAGTTCCTCCTCTACCCAGTATTATTGTGATCTTTTCTAACTTGTAATTTTTATACAATTTCAAACTTAGAGAAAAGGTGTAATACTAGTACAAAAACTTCCCATATATCTACCCAGATCCCTCAAATGCTTATCCGTGTATCTATCTACCTACCCATCCATCCATCCATCCACCTACCCACCTACCCACCCACCCATGCAACCATCTTCTCCCTGAACCACTTGAGAGTAAACTGGAGAAAAGAATCTTACCCCCTCACTCCTAAATGCTTAAGTGTCTTTCCAGAGAACACGGACATTCTCTCACATAACCAAGTCATTCAGTTATCAAAATCACCACATTGATCTTTTAAAATAGTAAATCAGACTGTGTCATTCCCTTAAGATTTCCCAAGATCTTCACATTACGCTTACATTAAAACTAGAGCTCCTGGGCTTCCCTGGTGGCGCAGTGGTTAAGAATCTGCCTGCCAATGCAAGGGACATAGGTTTGAATCCTGGCCTGGGAAGATTCCATATGCCGTGGAGCAACTAAGCCCATGCGCCACAACTACTGAGCCTGAGCTCTAGAGACCGCAAGCCACAGCTACTGAAGCCTGCGTGCCTAGAGCCCGTGCTCCGCAACAAGAGAAGCCACAACAATGAGAAGCCCATGCACTGCAACGAAGACCCAACACAGCCAAAAATAAATAAATTTATTTTTAAAAAACCCCCAAAACTAGAGCTCCTTCCTGTGTCCAAAAAGGCCACCCCTCCGTCTCTTCTGGACCGTCCTCTACCTCATATTCCAAGTTCCACCATGGTGGGCCTCTTTAATTGGCCAAATGGGTTCCTACCTCAGGGCCTTTGCGCTTCTTGTTCTACTTTTACGCAACCAAATCTTTACATGGTTGGCTGCTTCTTGTCATTCACCTCAGGGGCGTCTTCCCTGACCACCCAGTCTAAAGCAGGGCCCCCCCAGCACTCTGCTCTCTGTCATGTCACCTTGATCTACATTCTCTTCAGCATTCACCACCATTATCCTGTGTGTTCATTGCAGGCCTTCTGGCTGATTGCCTGTCTTCCCCCTAGACTAGCACGGACTTTCTGTTTTGTTCCTGCTCTACCCCCAGTGCCAGGAATAGTGTCTGGCATATAGTGGGTCTTCAATAAGTAGATTGGATGAACATAAGAACAGATATGTAATATATCAAGGAATTCTAGGCAGTGTCTTGCTCTGCAGTGTAGGAGCCCCAGGCAGCACAGCCCACCTCTTATAGCACTGCAGCTCTTCCTGCACCACCAGCAGCTGCGACTTGAGTTTGTTGCGCTCCTGCAGCACGTCTCTCAGCTCCTGTAGAGTAAAGCGTGGTCGGTTGGGATCTGTCAGGTCAACCACCATTTTGTCTGGTCCCAGGTTCACCTGTAAGAAAAGATATCACTTATACAGTTTCCCTCATGAGGATGGACTGTCCATCCCAGAAAGGAAACTTCTCTTGTTCTGTTACTACTCCCAGGGATCTGATGAGATGAGACGTTGCCTGTTGGAAGTGTTTGGTTGATGGTAAAGAGGCAAGAATTCCAAGTACCATTCTCCAAGAAAGGAGCCAGGGCTCCTTGGAGAATAGCTGAGTCCAGGGCTGGAACAGGGAAAGTCCAAGTTGAGTCTGGAACATTCCACTGTGTAAGGGATGGAGACAGATCAAAAGGACACAGTTTGAAGGCACTCCTACTGGCCAAACTGAACGACTTGAGTATCCGCGTGAATAGTAACAGGAATGGATAATAACCCATCAAATAAAAACAGGATTCAGGAATCCATACTTAAAATTTTTAATTTAGGGAATTCCCTGGTGGTCCAGTGGTTAGGACTCCAAGCTTCCACTGCGAGGGGCATGGGTTCAATCCCTGGTCGGGGAACTAAAATCCCACATGCTGAGTGGCGTGGCCAAAAAAATAAAATAAATAAAAATTTAAATTTAAATTAATTAACTAATTAATGGGGATGTAATGGCTAATCTTATGTGTCAACTTGACTGGGCTAAGGGATGCCCAGACAGCTGGTTAACCCATTATTTCTGGGTGTGACTGTGAAGGTGTTTCTGGAAGAGATTAGCATTTGACTTGGTGACCTGAGTACAGCAGAGGCTCCTCCCCAGTGTGGGTGGGCTTCATCCAATCCATTGAGGGCCTGAATAGAACAAAAAGGTGGAGAGAGGGTGAATTCACTCCCTGCTTGAGCAGGACATCCTTCTTCTCCTGCCCTTGGACAGTGCACATCAACCCTCCTGGTTCTTGGGCTTTTGGACCTAGACCAGGACTTATGCCATCAGCCCCCTGACACAAGCCTTCTGACTTGGACTGAATTACACCACTGGCTTTCCTTATTCTACAGTTTGCAGGCAGCAGATTGTGGGTCTTCTCGGCCTCCATAACCACGTGAGGCGACTCCTACAATAAATATTTTCATCTGTGTCTATATCTACATCTATATCACCTATTGTTCTATTTCTCTGGAGAACTCGGACTAATACCAGAAAGGAGGAGGGGGATCTGTACTTTACAGAAGAATGCCAATTAATAAGTGTAGAAGATGATAGAGTCAGAAAATCATCCTTTTGCAACCAACGCAGTAATAATTGATTCAGGCAAGACTAATGAATGGACCTAAAACTTTTGGGTGAAAGTTTGTTGAGGAACAGGATATTTCACAGTTTCAAAGTACTTTCCCATAGGCTACTTATGCATTACAAAGGGAACAAAGACACCCTTACAGTGCAGAAATCTTGCAGACACCACCTTAACCAAGTGATAGAAGTTACCATCGCCAATAACGACAAACTGAATCAGGTGCCTCCTGATACGAGGCACCGAGAGGGACACAGCACACTTACGTGGTATCCCTGCTAAACATGTATAACTTGAATCTAACCATGAGGAGACATCAGAACAAGCCCAAGTTAAAGGACATTCTACAGACTAACTGATATACAATCTTCAAAAAATGTCAAGGTCATGAAAGACAAGGAGAAGCTGAGGAACTGTTCCAGACTAAAGCTGACTAAAGAGATATGCCCTAAAGGTACCGTATAACCCTGCATTGGATCTTGCATCAGAAAAAAAAAATGCGATAAAGGATATTATTATGAATTTTGAATAGGGATGGCATATTAGATCTTAGTATTCTACCAACTTTTCCCCCTGAATTCAATTATTTATTGTGGTTATGTAACAGTATGTCTTAGGAGATACACACTGAAGTATTTAGTATTTAGGGTGAAAGATCCTTATCTTTTACTAACTCTGCAGCTAACATAATGTCTGAAGATTCTGAGCGAATAAATAATATATAGACATAAATATTTGTTAAATATGAGTACATATGTGCATATATACATGTATGTATATGTGTGTATATAATACTTCAGTGTGTATCTCTTAAGACATAGTACACACACACACAAACACATATATACATACACCTGAATATAACACCTGAATTGAGGTGAAGGGTATACAAGTGTTCATTGTACTTATCTTGCAACTCTTCCATAGGTTTGACATTTTTTCAAGCTAAAGTTAAAATAAAGCAAATATTTGAAAACAACCTAAATGTCCATTAGCAGAAGTCTAGTTAAACAAACTAAGGCACAACCACACTCTGGAATATTCTACAGGTGATAAAGAGAATAAGCCACACTATAAAGAGAAATGCAATAGTGACCACATTCCTCCTCTCGGATTGATAAACATCAGCGTGTTTGAAAACACACTGTGTTGTAAAAGCTGTGGGGAAACCAGTTCCTTCACCGATTGCAGAGGAAGCCAATCTCTTTAACCCCTTTGGAATGCAACTTGACAATACTTATTAAACCTTCCAATGTAGGGGACTTCCCTTCCCTGGTGGCGCAGTGGTTGAGAATCCACCTGCCAATGCAGGGGACACGGGTTCGAGCCCTGGTCCGGGATGATCCCACGTGCCGCGGAGCAACTGAGCCTGTGCGCCACAGCTACTGAGCCTGCGCTGTAGAGCCCGCGAGCTGCAACTGCTGAAGCCCACACACCTAGAGCCCGTGCTCCGCAACAAGAGAAGCCACCACAATAAGAAGCCCGAGCTCTTTGGTCTCGGAGGCAGAAGCGAGATGACGAAGGGAACGTCCTCGTTTGGAAAGCGTCGTAATAAGACGCACACGTTGTGCCGCCGCTGTGGCTCTAAGGCCTACCACCTTCAAAAGTCGACCTGTGGTAAATGTGGCTACGCTGCCAAGCGGAAGAGGAAGTATAACTGGAGTGCTAAAGCTAAAAGACGAAATACCACCGGGACTGGTCGAATGAGGCACCTAAAAATTGTATACCGCAGATTCAGGCATGGATTCCGTGAAGAAACAACACCTAAACCCAAGAGGGCAGCTGTTGCAGCATCCAGTTCACCTTAAGGATTTCAATTATTAGTCACGCAATAAATGTTCTGGTTTTGAAAAAAAATAAAAAAAATAAGAAGCCCGTGCACCACAACGAAGAGTAGCCCCCACTCGCCTTAACTAGAGAAAGCCCGCGCACAGCAATGAAGACCCAATGCAGCCATTAATTAATTAATTAAAAAAAAAAAACTTCCAATGTGGCTTTCCTTTGACCCAGTGAATCCACTTCCCCTAGATACTGAGGGGGCCAACTGCTACAGGTCAGAGTAATTCACTGTTGCATGGGGTCGGAGCAAACGATTGGAAAATGAAGGTCTTTTGATAGGAAACTTGTTAAAGCAGAGATTCTGAACCTTTTTTTTTTGTGCCGTGGACCCTTACGGCAGCCTGGTAAAGCCCACGTGGATTTCATCTCAAAATACTGATTTTAAATGTATAAAAGGCATAGAATTACAAGAAAACCAACTAAGAGAACACACTCATCAAAATCTTCTAAAAATAAATTTGTGATTCCTAGACCTGCTTCTTTATTAAATAACACGATGTAGCCACAGGTCTAATAAGATACAGAGGAAAACAAAGTTTTGAGTTCTGCACTACACTGTAATGGGATATGAAAACATCTGTGATTTCCACTGGTGATTGTCACAGGTACTGCTAATATTACTGTGGTTTGTTGTCTATCGTCATAATTGAAGAAAGTGTTATATTTCAGATGGAGGTTGGTGAAAATAAAAATACAATTTCTTCTCATGCAAGTTCATAGATTTTGCGGATTAGAATCATGGTCCTCTTGGGGGGTTCCAAAAACTCCAAGTTAAGAACCCTCACGTTGAGCAATTGATAACACTGTATGGTGGAAGTTTTCAAAAGCCATTAAAAGGTGAGGAAGCTCTTTATATTCTGATTTAGTACAACTTTCATGCCATGTTAAGTGAAAATAAGCAAGAGGCAGAACGGGGTATATATTATAATACCATTTGTGTGAATAATGGAAAAATATATTCATATCTGCTTGTGTTTGCACAAAGTATCTCTGGGTACTTTAAGAAACTGATCATTTTAATTTTTTCTAGGGAGGGGAAGTGGTGGCTAGGGGTGGAGAGAGATGGGGAGGGAGCTTTTCCAAGGCAAACACTTTTGTAACACTTGAATTTTGAACTTAAATTTTTTAAAAAGAAAGGAAACAAACTATTCTCATACCCATTGTGATGGCTACTGTAATCAAACAAACAAATCGGAAAGTAAGTGTTGGCAAGGATGTGGAAAAATTGGAACGCTTGTGCATTGCTGGTAGGAATGTAAAATGGTGTGGTCACTATGAAAAACTGAATGGCAGATCCTTTAAAAATTAAAAATAGAATTATCATGTGATGCAGCAATTCCACTTTTGGGTATATACCCCAAAGTCTTGAAAGCAGGGACTTAAAGAGAGATTTATGGATCCACGTTCAGAGCAAAATTATTCACACAAACCAAGAGGTGGAAGCAACCCAAGTGTCCATCAACAGACAGATAAACAAACTGTGGTGGATCCATACAATGGAATAGTATTCAGCCTTAGAAAGGAAGGAAATTCTGACACATGCCACAACATGGAAGAACCTTGAGGACATTAAGTGAAATAAGCCAGTGGCAAAAGGACAAAGATTATCCGACTCTGCTTATATGAAGTACCTAGAATAGGTAAATCCATATAGACAGAAAGTAGAACAGTAGTTACCAGAGGCCTGAGGGAGAGGGGGCATTTGGAGTTAGTGTTTAGTGGGTACAGAGTTTCAGTTTCGTTTCGCAAGACAGGAGTTTTGGAGAGGATGGTGGTGATGGTTGCATAATAATGGCTGTGAATGTACTTAAGGCCACTGAACTCTGCACTTAAAAAGATGGTAACTTTTATGTCTACCACAACTAAAAATGGTAACTAAAAAAAACAAGAAAGAAAGAAACACTAGGGCATATTTTTATAAACTGTCTAGTGACACTAAATATTCATTTTCTCCGCCTTTTGCCCCACCCCTGTTCTTAAGACTACAGTTTGGGAGGAAAACGTGCCAACTCATCCGCTGGCTGACAAGCTTGTCCGCTATGCCCCAGACAGGAAATGACCCGGCCCCCGTGCAGACCACACTGTTCATGGTCCATGATGGGGCTTCCTCCATATCCTTGTGCCTGGAGCTGGAGGTGACAGGAAAAGAGCACAGAATGTGAGCTGAGGGATCTTAGGCAAGTCATTTAACTGCTCTTGAATCTCAAAAGTCAGGCTACTAATCATGACACTCAACCATCTCATATGACGGATACTAAAGAAGAACCTTATCTACAAATATAATTGTCACCGTGAGCAATGAGTAGGTGAAATAAAAGAGTACCAAGGAAGCTACCAGAAATCTTCACTCTTCCCTATGAGTTTCAGCCACCCAGTTCCTGCTGTCCTTTCATGGCATACTTCTCAGTTTGTAATCCTGTAGTCTAGTTTCGGAGGTCTGTGTGTCTTGCCTCTCCCACTAGATGTGAAGCTCCGTGAAGGCAGGGACCTTGTCTAATTTAGTGCCATAGCTCCAGAGCCCACACAGTGCAGTCACTCATCAAATGTTACTACAAGAAAGGTCATAGGTCTGTATTTTAGTACAGTGTGGTTATGACTAGCATCTCTGAGCTCAAATCCTGCCTCCACCTCTTACTTGTTAAGTCCTCAGGCAAATTACTTAACTGTTCTATGCCTCCATTTCTGTGAAATGGGAATAATAATAGTATGAGGATTAAATGAGATAATCCCCTTGGGGCAGTTTTTTTTTTTTTTAACTATAGCTGGAAATTCACTAGTGAGTCATGATATTAATTCAGTGAGTTGCAAAATAATTTAAAAATTCATAAAAATAGAATAGGAAAGTATGACTGTACATCATGTTTAGTAAGGGAGAGTTAGGGTAAATTGTTGAAACTTCTGTTTCATCAACACTGGATATCAACGTAAAATGTAATTTCGTAAAATGGGGGTATAACATATATACAGAAAAATGCACTAATCTTGAGTTTATAGCTTGACAATTTTTACCATATGTGTACACCCATGTAACCACACCTGGATTAATTCTCTATAAATGTCCCTCCTGCCCCCCCCCATTCTCCCATCCCAGGGCTACCATCAACCTGTCTTCTATAAGTAAAGATTAGTTTGCCTGTTCTTGAATTCCACGTGCAGGACGCTCTCTTTTGTACCTGGCTTCTGTCTCTCAATGTAGTATCTGTAGGATTCATCCATACAGTTGTGTGTATCACTACTCTGCTCTTTTTCATTGTTGTGTAGTATCCCATCATATGAATGCACCACAATTTAAAAAATGTATTCCTCTTTTCCATTTAGATTGTTTCCAGTTTGGCACAATTATGAATAAAGCTGCTCTGATTTTTTTTTTTTTTTCGGTACGCGGGCCTCCCACTGCCGTGGCCTCCCCCGCTGCGGAGCACAGGCTCTGGACGGGCAGGCCCAGAGGCCATGGCTCACGGGCCCAGCCGCTCCGCAGCACGTGGGACCCTCCCGGACCGAGGCACAAACCCGCGTCCCCCGCATGGGCAGGCGGACTCTCAACCACTGCGCCACCAGGGAAGCCCTCTTTTTTTTTTTTTTAAATTAATTAATTAATTTTTGGCTGAGTTAGGTCTTTGTTGCTGTGCGGGCTTTCTCGAGTTGCGGTGAGTGCGGGCTACTCTTCGTTGCGGTGCGCGGGCTTCTCATTGCGGTGTCTTCTCTTGTTGCAGAGCACGGGCTCTAGGCGTGCGGGCTTCAGCAGTTGTGGCTCACAGGCTCTAGAGCGCAGACTCAGTAGTTGTGGCGCACGGGCTTAGTTGCTCCGTGGCATGTGGGATCTTCCCGGACCAGGGCTCGAACCCGTGTTCCCTGCATTGGCAGGCGGATTCTTAATCACTGCGCCACCAGGGAAGCCCTGAATATTCTTATATGTATCTTTTTGTGGTCATAAGTACTAATTTCTCTTTAGTTAAAAAGCATTTCTTACTCTAGGTCAAAGTTCCTCAAAGTGTGAAACCTGGACCAAGAGAATCAGCATCATCTTGGAACTTGTGAGAAATGCAGATTCTCAGGTCCCATTGCAGACCTACTGAGTCAGAAACTCTGCAGCTGGGGCCGGGCAATCTGTGTTTTAACGAACACTCAAGGTGATTTTGATGGCTGCTAAAGCTTGAGAGCCACTGCTCAAGGTCCTGGTCAAAAATGCAGGAAGCCGCTGCTTTAGAACACACTCGGCACAGGGGCCAGCACCGAGCAAGTGCTCGATTAATGTTAACCATCTTAACGCTTCTAATCTGAAGACTGCATACTCGCAGTGATTTGTTTTGAGGGGCTTGGATGTTCAAGACAAGAAAGCGTCCCCCCTGCCAGTGGCCGCTCCCAGCACTCACCTCCCTGCCGGCCGCCGAGCTCTCTCTCCGCAGCCCCTCCACCTCCTTCCGGAGGTTGTCCCGCTCCATTCTTAGCTCTTCCACCGTCAGGCTGCCCTCATTCACCAGCGTCTCCAGCATCTCCAGGACGCGGACGATCTTGAACTGCAGCTGTGTCACCCGGGGGTCGCTGCCCAGGGCCATCAGCTCGCGGCCCATCACGTAGGAGATGTCATATACGTCCTCGGCGGTCAGCTGGAAGGGGCTCTTGCCCAGGGCCCCCTCGGGCCCAGCCTCGTCCCCCTCCTCCTCTTCCTCCTCTCGCAAAGGGGGCTCCTCCATGGCCGCCCAGACCCCTGCAGCCTCCGGAGCTGCTGCTGTCTCGGAGTCTCCGAATGTCCAGCTTCCTCCCGGCACGGAAAACTTTCCGCGGGTCAGTGGACCCTGCCTGTTCAGGGCGGGGCAGGCGCAGCCAATCAGCGCAGCCGAGGGGTGGGCCCGGAGAGGGGCTGTAGGAGGAGGCCACGCAGGGCAGATCTCAGGCCAGGACTCCCGGTGCACCGTCCCAGCGGAGGCCCGTGCTGGAGTGCGGCCTCCAGGTTGTGGCTGGGGCACGAAAGGACAAGGGAAAGGGAGGGCCGCCGCGAAGAGGAACAGAGAGGTTAAGGGGTGACAGTGATCGCTCCCAGACCGAGAGCTGTTGCAGACGGGGAGGGGCAGCGACCCCAGCTCCGCCCTTGGTGACAGCCACCGCAGAAGCAGGGTGTCCACGGAGACAGGGGCGGAGTTTCCACCGCATTCTGGGAAGGAGGCTAAAAAGCACACAACTCTTCCCTTTCTGCACTCAGGTGTTCCAACCATAGAATTTGCATGGTAGGGGAGGCAGATCCGGTCTCTGAGAATATTTCCTGAAGCGTGCGGCAAAGCAGAAAACAGCAGTTGGTGGCAGCGCGCGGGAGTCTAGTGGTCCGTGTTGCGCAGAGCTTCCAGGCCTATGGTCACCGGGACCGGCGGCATCTGACCCTCAGTTAAATGGAGATTCCCTGCGCTATGCACCTGGCTCTATCCTGGGTTCCTCCACTTGACCAGCGTGTGGCCTTTGCAAGTTACTTAAGTCCTCCGAGCCTCACTTTACTCCTGGGTAAATAACCGTACCTACGGAGTAGGGTCGTTGTGAGGAATATATGAGATCATGAGACAATGACTGTGACAAAAAGCGCTTAGGAAAGGCTCAAAAAATATTAGCGGGTATTCTGGATTCTTCCCTCCAACAAACACTAAGCTTGTGTGCCAGGCGCTTGGCAGTTGGGTTGGGAAGGGAGGAGTAATAGATAAGACAAAAATCACCGCTTCGAAATTAGAAAACATTCTGCAGCTACACAGGGTATGACTGAGAATATTAGCAGTGTGGATTACAAAACGGGTTATTTTAGATTTAATTCAGGGTTTGTAATAGTCATAGGCAGACAATCCAGCAATGGAGCTTGTCTTTCCCAGGAACGTATTGGCAGTTTTCTTCGTGGTAGGTGTACCAGATTTTCTCCACAGTGAAGCTGTGGAGTCAAAATGGAGAGTGGGCAAGGATAAAACAAACAAACAAAAAGCAAACAAACAAAACAGACACTAATTTCAGATGGTACAATGGTACAATGTTTTAATGATCAAACAATGCCCCGGGCAAGGGCTCAGTAATCCATTAGTCACAGACCTGACGACACCCTGTGATTAAATATGGAGAAATATTAGGCTTACCATAAGCATAATATGGCATATTCATACAATGGACTATTATTCACTCATAAAAAGGAATGAAGGAATAGAGCGTCCAGAAAGAAACCCTCACAAACACGGTCAAATTATTTTCAACAAGGGTGCCAAGACTGTTCATTGGGGAAAGGATAGTTTTTTCAACAAATGGTGTTGGGAAAATTGGATACCTACATGCAAAAGTGTGACGTACCTTACCTTACACCATATACAAAAATTAACTCAGAATGGATCAAAGGCCTAAAGCTACAAAACTCTAAGAAGAAAACATTGTGGAAAAGCTTTATGTCAATGGATTTGGCAATGAGTTTTTAAAAAACACAGAAAAAGAAACAAAAGAAAAAAATAGATAAACGACTACATTGATGAAATAAAATTTGTATTTTAAGGCAGGACAAGAAAATGTAAACATAAAATTCTCTCTCTGTACATTTGGGCCTCCTCCCTCCCTCTCTCATGTGCAATGTACATTTGCATTATACATTAACCAGACCTCCTCAAAGGTGGGAATGCCTGCTTGACCACAAAGGTCAACTTTTTTTCCCCTTTCTTCTGATGCTAGCAATGTAACCGCTTAAAAGATTAGCACTCTTTCCAAACTCTGTAGGGAGTCATGGTGACTTAATTGCTTGCTTACCTGGACTCTGTATCTTTGGTGAAGTTTATGTAAAATGTCTGTATGTCATTTTGATGTATGATCCTTTGTCTCAAAAAGGCTTATGACTGTGTCTTTGACTTCTAATAGGCAGAACAGTTCTCAGAGCTTCTGAGAGTCTGTCTCTCGGCTTATAATCCTCAGTTTGACTTAAGTAAAATTATCTTTTGGGACTTCCTTGGTGGTCCAGTGGTAAAGAATCCACCTTCCAATGCAGGGGACGTGGGTTCGATTCCTGGTCGGGGAACTGAGCCCGCGCGCCACAACTATTGAGCTCGTGAGCCTCAACGAGAGAGCCCGCGTGCCGGAAACTACAGAGCTCACGCGCTCTGGAGCCGGAGCACCACAACTAGAGAGAGAACACCTGCACACCACAACTAGAGAGAAGCCTGTGCACTGCAACAAAAGCTCCCGCATGCCTCAGCGAAGAACCCATGTGCCACAACTAAGACCCGATGCAGCCAAAAAAGTAAAAAATAAATAAATTAGGGACTTCCTTGGTGGCGCAGTGGTTAAGAATCCGCCTGCCAATGCAGGAGACACGGGTTTGAGCCCTGGTCGGGGAAGATCCCATATGCCGCGGAGCAACTAAGCCACAACTACTGAGCCTGCGCTCTAGAGCCCATAAGCCACAACTACTGAGCCCGCGAGCCACAACTACTGAAGCCTGCGTGCCTAGAGCCTGTGCTCCGCAACAAGAGAAGCCACCAAAATGAGAAGCCCACGCACTGCGACGAAAAGTAGCCTCTGCTCACCGCAACTAGAGAAAGCCCACGCACAGCAACGAAGACCCAACACAGCTATAAAAAAAAAAAAAAAATCCCGCAGCTGCAACCAAGACCCAATGCAGCCAAAAATAAATAAATAAATACTAAAAAAAATCAATCTATGTAATCCACCATATTAACAGGCTACAGAATCCACAAAAAAACTACTAGAGCTAATAAATGAGCTCAAGGTTGCAGCATACAAGGTCAATATAAAATATCAATTGCATTTCTTTTTCTTTTTGGCCACACTTTACGGCATGTGGGATCTTAGTTTCCCAACCAGGGATCAAACCTGCGTCCCCTGCAGTGGAAGTGCAGAGTCTTAACCACTGGACTGCCAGGGAAGTCCCTGCAGAGCAGAAATTGAGACACAGACGTAGAGAACAAACGTATGGACACCAGGGGGGGAAAGCGGTGTGGGGGTGGGGGGGGTGTGATGAATTGGGCGATTGGGATTGACATGGATACACTGATGTGTATAAAATGGATGACTAACAAGAACCTGCTGTATAAAAAAATAATAATAAGAAAAAAATAAATAAAATGAAAAATAGAATTATCATATGATCCAGCAATACCACTTTGGGGTACATATCCAAAAGAATTGAAAGCAGGGTGTCAAAGAGATATTTGCACACTCATGTTCATAGTAGCATTATTCACAATAGCCAAAAGGTGGAAGTTACCCAAATCCATCCACAGATGAATGGATAAAAAAAATGTGGTGTATACATACAATGGAATATTAATCAGCCTTAAAAAGGAAGGAAATTCTGACACATGCCACAACATCGATGAACCTTGAGAACATTATGCTAAGTGAAATTAAGCCAGTCACCAAAAGATAAATACTACATGATTTCACTTATATGAGATATCTAGTGTACAAACTCATAGAAACAGAAAGTAGAATGGTGGTTGCCAGGGGCTGGGGGGAGGGGGGAATGGAGGGTTGTTGTTTAGTGGGTATAGAGTATCAGTTCTGTAGGGTGAAAAAGTTTTGGACTTTGATTGCACAACAATATGAATGTACTTAACACTACTGAACTGTACACTTAAAAATGGTTAAGGTTGTAAAATAAATTTTATCTTATGTGTACTTTACCAGTTTTCCTTCTTTTAACATGTGAGGAAACTCTATGGGGTGATGAAAATGTGCTACATCTTGATCTTGGTGAAGGTCACATGAGTACATACATAGATGAAATATTGCGGAACTGTATGCTTAACACTGTGTATTTCCTTTAGGTAAATTATACCTCAGTAAAGTGCTGGTAAGGAGATAAGGAATGAAGCACTGACAGATGCTACAATGTGGATGAATCTTGAAAACATTTTACTGAGTGAAAGAAGCCAGCCACAAAGGCCACCTATTGTATGATTCCATTTATATGAAATGTGCACAACAGCATATCCATAGAGATAGAAAGTAGATTAGTGGTTGTCTAGAGCTGGGGGAGGGGGAGGGGGAGTACGTACTAATGCAGACAGGGCTTCTTTTTGGGGTGATGAAAATGTTCTAAAATTAGATTGTGGTGATGGTTGCACAACTCTGTGAATAGACTAAAAACCACCGAACATTGTTGGAATGTAGCCTTCGCAGAGCAATGCTTATCAGAAAGAATTTAATGTTGCTGCATTTATTTTTTACCATCAGGATCCCCAGCCACCACTGCTGGTATGAATCTCTTCTGCACCACTGTCCTTTTCAAAAGTTCCTTCTGCCTTGAAATTTCTCTAGAAATTGATCCTCTAAGGCACCATATCTTCCTTCCTTCTTTGTTACACAGTGAAACCTGGTAAATCGCACTTTAAAAAAGTCAGTGTCTTCCATTGAGTAACTAGGATTTTGATATAAAAAAAAAAGATTCTTTTGTTCATTCATTTGACAACTTATTTACTGAGCGCCTACTATGTGCCAGGGCTGTAAAGTAGTAGCCAACAGGGCTGTGGAGTTAAATAGTTTTGACTTGAACCTCACAATTGTTACTTCCTGGTACATAAATTTGATCAAATTCTCTAATCTCCAAATCCCCATTTCCTACAGTCAACTTGGAAAAATAAAAGTATTCCCCAAAACTCGTGTGAGGATTAGACGAGATAATTTGTGAAAAGTGCCTCATCCAGTGTCCAGCACATCATAAGCATCAATGGACACTGGTTGTTATTATCAAGTGTTAATGATCTTAACTCTTAGATCCCTCATAGAACTGGACAATCTGTTGGTAGATAATCATGACCCTTCTCTCTCCGTTGGGAAATTATGAAAACAATTCTGAATTACAGCTGTTAAAAAACAAAATTCGGGACTTCCCTGGTGGTCCAGTGGGTAAGACTCCATGCTCCCAGTGCAGGGGGCCTGGATTCGATCCCTGGTCGGGGAACTAGATCCCGCATGCATGCCGCAAGTAAGAAGTCTGCACGCCGCAACTAAAGATCCCGCATGCCACAATGAAGATCCCGTGAGCCACAACTAAGACCTGGAGCAGACTAAATTAAAAAAAATAATAAATAAATATTTTAAATTTATTTATTTTAGTTTTGTCTGCACTGGGTCTTTGTTGCTGCGCGTGGGCTTTCTCTAGTTGCGGCGAGCGGGGCTGCTCTTCCTTGCGGTGCTCAGGCTTCTCATTGCGGTGGCTCCTCTTGTTAAGGAGCATGGGCTCTAGGCGCGCGGGCTCAGTAGTTGTGGCTTGTGGGCTCTAGAGTGCAGGCTCAGTAGTTGTGGTGCATGGGTTTAGGTGGTTCGCGGCATGTGGGATCTCCCCAGAACAGGGCTCGAACCCGTGTCCCCTGCATTGGCAGGCAGATTCTTAACCACTGCACTAGGGAAGCCCCTAAATAAATATTAAAAAAAAAAAAATTCAACTAAGTATATTTGAAGATCTCCTTGGCTTTATTTGACAATTCATGAATTGGGCAGCATCTCATCTAGCAAGTAGAAAAGAGCTTCAGAGGAGCTGTACAAATGGAAGGTTTTTAAAGGCAGAAAAGGGGGATAAGACAAGGAAGTCATAAACAAAAGAAAGGATTATTTCAGGTAAGGTCGCCTTCCCTTGGGGGTGAAGGTGGGGAGTCCATCAAGCAGATTACCTCACTAGGGATGATCAGGAAATTCCAGATTGATTGGTTTAAAATTCCACCCCGGGAGAGGCTGAAATTGAAGTTATATATTAAGGGCTTAGCACAAGTGATTCCATTTGGGGCCGGTTTCTTTTTTCACCCAGCAGAGGTTCTTAAAGTGTGTTTCCGAGACCAGCAGCATCAGCATCACCTGGAAACTTTTCAGAAATGCAAATTCTTGACCCACTGAATCAGAAACTTTAGGGGTGGGCCCCAGCAATCTGGTTTTTTTTTTTTTTTTTGCGGTACGCGGGCCTCTCACTGCTGTGGCCTCTCCCATTGCGGAGCACACGCTCTGGACACGCAGGCTCAGCGGCCATGGCTCACGGGCCCAGCCGCTCTGCGGCATGTGGGATCTTACCGGACCAGGGCACGAACCCGTGTCCCCTGCATCGGCAGGCGGACTCTCAACCACTGCACCACCAGGGAAGCCCCAATCTGTGTTTTAACAAGCCCTCTAGGTAATTCTGATGCACATGCACCCTGAAATTTGAAAAAGTATGAGTGCTACCACAGTGTTCAAGGTGGATTCTAGACCAGACCACAACTGTTCAAATCTTGATTGGCTCTGTCACTTGCAAGCTGTGTGATCTTAGGCAAGGAAATTACTTCTCTGGGGCTCAGTCTTCCCAGCTATCAAATGGGGGTAAGGATAGAAGCCATTTTATAAGATTGTCGTGAAGTGCTTTAGAACAGCATCTGGCACACGGTAAGTGCTCAATACATGTTGGCTATTATTATTACTATGCCTATTATAAACTACTTTATCTCCAGAATATGAAGTATGAGACTCCCCAAGTTCATATGATTATTTGGGTACAAGATATGAAAAGCTGGGTCAGTAACACACATAGAATATGTCTACAACAAAGCTTTTTAAAAAATCCAAGTGGGGCTTCCCTGGTGGCGCAGTGGTTGAGAGTCCGCCTGCCGATGCAGGGGACACGGGTTCGTGCCCCGGTCCGGGAAGATCCCACATGCCGCGGAGCGGCTGGGCCCGTGAGCCATGGCCGTTGAGCCTGCGCGTCCGGAGCCTGTGCTCAACAACGGGAGAGGCCACAGCAGTGAGAGGCCCGGGTACCGCAAAAAAAAAAAAAAAAAAAAAAAAAAAGAGCAGAAAGTAAGGTATCGCCCAACTCACTGTTAAGCAAAGGAAAACATGACGTGGGAAACAAAAGTAGTGGGTGGGTCATGCTTCATAAAAATGGAACCATAAGTGTTTGGGGGTTAATTCCACCCACAGGAAAGTTCCATTAGCAAATATCTGGTGGTCCTATTTTGGTACATCAAGCAGAGTAGGTCTCATGCTCTTCTGAATACTGGTGGCACCATTAATTTCCTGAGTGGTACATTCAGTATGTCTTTCTTCCTGTTCTCTTTTGGCTTAAATGCCTGCAATCCTGGATCAGTGACTTCAGCTCTAGGAGCTGAAAGTCTTTAGAAAAGAATTTGGTTGCAGGAAGGGTGGTGCCCAGAGCACTTGTTTTCAGTCGGTGTTTGCATAACAGCACACTTTTTTTTTTAAACTTAGGTGAAATGTTTATTCGGGGTGATGAGTGGGAGGGTGGGGTGTGTGTGTGGGGAGGTGGTGTAGGTGGGTGGGGGAAGCATTAAAGGAGACTACGGCCAAGGGACTAATGTCCTCCACCCTACTCTCCAGGCCAGCTCTGTTCCACCCAGGAAGGTAACAATACACTCTGCAATGAGCTGTTGAGAGAGTGAAGTGAGCTTAGCCCAGTGTCTGCCAGGTGATGCTAAATGTTTGTTTGTTTTTTTAAATGTTTGTTTTAAGATGGTATTAGTGTGGTGGTGATCAGTTTGAAATGTACAGAAATATCAAATCATAATATTGTGCACCAGGAGCTAACATAGTGTTGTAGGTCAGTTATACTTCAAAACAAACAAACAAACAAACACATAGAAAAAGAGATCAGATTTGTGGTTCCCAGAGGTGAGGCCTGGGGGTGGGGGAATTGGACGGAAGCAGTCAAAAGGTACTTATTTCCAGTTATAAATTAGTACTAGGGATGTAATGTATGATATGATAAATATCTTTTTAACACTGCTGTATGGGAAAACATTTTTTTTCTATTTCTTTTATTTTGTATCCTTACGAGATGACAGATGCTCACTAAACTTACTGTGGTAATCATATCATGATGTATGTAAGTCACCTTAAACTTATATAGTGCTGTATGTCAATAAAACCGGAAAAAGGAAAAAAAGATTGTATTAATATGAAACTTCTATAGAAATCTCTAGTAGGGTTGCTCACGTTGCCCTTCAGATCTTCTGCTTGGTTTATAAAGTATTTTGTTATATAAGTAATTTTGTATATAATTAAACTTTAATTATATAGATGTGGCAGCCGTGGAGATGCCTGTCAGATGACCCTTCAAGAGGCCACCAAGCATATTAAAAGATGTCTGCAGCACCTTCAGACTCTGCAGCAGCATTCATGCTGTGGATGCACTTTTCCCAGAAGCCTTCCGTTGGTAAGCCAGCAGAGCAGAGATACTGGGACCACAATATTTCTTTTTTAAATTTAATTAATTAATTTTTTAATATGTTT
Source organism: Grampus griseus (assembly GCF_964374135.1). Classification (NCBI taxonomy): domain Eukaryota; kingdom Metazoa; phylum Chordata; class Mammalia; order Artiodactyla; family Delphinidae; genus Grampus; species Grampus griseus. Next base: position 6,409,531 of record NC_139006.1, on the reverse strand, counting down.
ATTTATTTTTGGCTGCACTGGGTCTTCATTGTTGAGCGCGGGCTTTCTCTAGTTGCCGTGAGGGGGGCTACTCTTAGTTGCGGTGCGTGGGCTTCAAACTGTGGCGTCTCTTGTTGCGGAGCACGGGCTCTAGGCGCCCAGGCTTCAGGAGTTGTGGCTCACGGGCTCAGTAATTGTGACTCGCGGGCTCTAGAGCGCAGGCTCCGTAGTCGTGGGGCACGGGCTTAGTTGCTCTGCGGCATGTGGGATCTTCCTGGACCAGGGATCGAACCAGTGTCCCCTGCATTGGCAGGTGGATTCTTAACCACTGCGCCACCAGGGAAGTCCTAAATATGAAATTTTAAACTATAGATATTGCTCACTTTTTTACTCAATACATTTTATTAATATATTTCAAGAGAACGTACTTTAAAGAAAGCTATAGATATTCAGAACTTATGCTTCACCTACATAATAAAGATTTGATAAAAACTAGGTAGCAGTAATACATCCTTAGTAGCTGGTCATTGGCTTACCTTCTAAGAATAGGACTGGAATCAAAATGAGATCAGCTGTTCGCAGAAATGACCCACTTGTAAGAATTAATCAGAAAATGAGTGGCTGAAGAAATCACGAGACTCATCATGAAAAGCACAACTGTCTCAAGCCATTTCAAGTTGTACCACAAGTCGTAATCTACCCGAATATTTTGACCTAACAAAAAAGAAACACAGCATAATCTGAATGCATACATCTACCCGTTCTACACAGATTTACTGACCACACGGTTCTCCCCTCTCCCTCCCACGCTTAGGTTTTAAATCTGGGCTTCTTAACCGTGACTCTAAAAGCAGGGGTCCTCAAAGAGTCATTTTGAGGTTCATTCAGCGGTTCTGAATTCACTGATTCCCTGCGGGGCCCAGGAAACGGCATTTAAACCAGCTTCCACGCGTTTCTTAAGTAAACTCTCCAAACTGTGAAGAACTGTTTTGCTTGTGTGGAAAGCGAACGTGTTAAATTTACGGGTTAGAAAAACTCTGGCAAAACATACGTACAAAGTTTCCTTGTGAACCGGCATACGCATTTTCTGAGTAAAAAAATCCCACAATATTAATCAAATTCTCAAAGCGAGCCTAAGAACCAAAACTCGCATCGCGCTGAAACACCTCCTTGCTACGGAGAGAAATCCAGCGGCTCCCAGACAACTAGCTGCACATTCGATCGTCTTTCAACTTTTGTTCAATTTAGCAGTTTCTGTCTTCGTGAAAATTTTTACAGAAACAGAAAGTTCATTCTCTTCGGAGACGATATGCAGTCGATGCTCAAGGCATGTGATTAAATTTGTTAAAATAAAAGCAAAAACGGAAACAGGGCCCGTGACGAATCTGCTACTTCCGATGTAAAGGTCCTGTCAGTCAAGGAGGAAGAATCTTCCGTCGCTTCGAGCTCGGCACCTGGCCCCGTGGGAAAGGAAGCCCGATCCTTGCTGAGGTGAGCGGGAGCGGTTTGGTGGGAGTACGGCACACCCTGGCGAGAAGGACGAGGGAATTCGGCCTGGACGGTATGTCGGCGCGTGCGTGGGCCGCCATGTTGAAAGCGGGCAAAGGGGGACCTTTTGGGGTTGTGTTGCCGGGAGCGGGGGCGACAGCTGGGTTGGTAGGATGGCCCCTTCCGTCCTGTGCCACCTCAGATGGTGACGGGCTGGGGAAGGCAGCCCTGAGGGCCGGCGGCCGAGACGGAGGCGCTGCGGGGCGGGGGGGCGGATCGGAAGTATAGACTTTTTCACGGAGACTTCCGCGTTAGCGTCCACGGCCTCACTGCGCGTGCTCGGACGGCTCTGGGCGCCAGCCTTCAGTTTGCTTCCCACCTGGTGGGAAGCGCCGGTTGTTCCGTTCTGCAGGCTCAGCCTGGGGACGAGTGCTTTGTTTGTTTGCTTAAGAATAGCTTTTTTTTTTTTTTTTTTTTTTTTTTTTTTGTGGTACGCGGGCCTCTCACTGCCGTGGCCTCTCCCGTTGCGGAGCACAGGCTCCGGACGCGCAGGCTCAGCGGCCATGGCTCACGAGCCCAGCCGCTCTGCGGCATGTGGGAGCTTCCCGGACGGGGGCACAAACCCGCATCCCCTGCATCGGCAGGCGGACTCCCAGCCACTGCGGCACCAGGGAAGCCCAAGAATAGCTTTTATTTGTATAATAATTTATAATTAGAAAGCGCTTTCAAAGACACTACCTTCTCTCATCTTCACAAAAAAACGCGGTGAAGAGGCACTTAGCAGCATTTAACAGGTGATTTAAATTTTGCCGAAGCTAACACTAGGTCTCACACCTGGGTGTTCTGACTCCCAATCCAGTGCTTTTTCACTTTCCACACTTCTGTCTTTAATAGTTCATTGCCCCACTCACTTCCACCCCCGACGATTCATCTCTCACATCCCATCTCCGTTTATGAAGTAATGACGAGAATCTAAACATCCAGAGAGATGGTGGTAGAAAATCTCAATGCAATGTTGCAACGGAGGAAATACACCTAGAAAGATTAACGAGAAACTGTGAAGCCCGCTCTTCTCTTGGTATTGAGTATTGATAGGAGCATGCAGGTGAGGGAGAAAACCGGAAACTCATCTTTTATCCCTTTGTAATTTTTTTCCGGAGTTTAATTTGAGGAACTCTTAAAGCTTTGAACAGGAGCTCTGACTGTGTACAGCAATGTCAGCTTTATTTGGTGAATCTTTGTGACCTTTTCCTGTGGAATGGGGACGGGTTCCTTTCCCACTTGCCTGCGAGGGGGCTCTCAGCCTCAGATACCCAGACGTGGCCTGCTTTGTCCTATCCCCATCTCAAGCTTTATATTTTATGACAGCTATCTAAGGAGAGAGTTAAGAGCTCAAGCTCTGGAGTCAATAAAAGCCCTTGGTTCTAACTCCCCCTCTGGGCTACTTCTGTGATTTGGGACAAGAGACAATCTTTTTGCATCTCACCTTTGGCATCTGAAATGGCAATAATAGAAGTGGGTGTGTCCCGGTGTTGTTGAGAGGTGAGGGGAGTTAAGTGCTTAGCACAGTGCCTGGCACCTCCTAAGTGTTCAATACAGGTTAACTATATGATGGTCTCTTTTTTGTTTGTTTGTTTTTCCTGCAACCTTGCGATAGTACGATTAGAATCTTAAGAATTTTAGGTCCATTTAGAGAATACCAGAGCAGAGATCCAAACAACACAGTGATCTCTCTTTTTTTTACCCCATGTGGAGAAATTACAGCCATAATAGACAAAAGACACAAAGTGAGTTAGAGGCAGAGCCCAGACCGGACCAAAAGCCTCTCACTCTTCTCGTGCTCCTTCCCTTGTTCTAGTTGTTTATCATCCTTTTACTGATAAGGATACCAGAGAGGTGTCTTCTCCAAAGTTGCTTGTTAATGATGAGCCGCATATATGTCCTCCTTTTACAATTTGGTGGCAGATGGTGTAATGTCCTGCCTCTCAATTTTCTTTCTTTTTAAAAATAATTAATTAATTTTTTGGCTGCACTGGGTCTTCGTTGCTGCGTGCGGGCTTTCTCTAGTTGGGCGAGCGGGGGCTGCTCTTCATTGCTGCGGTGCACGGGCTTCTCATTGCGGTGGCTTCTCTTATTGCGGAGCACGGGCTCTAGGCACATGGGCTTCAGTAGTTGTGGCTCGTGGGCTCTAGAGCTCAGGCTCCGTAGTTGTGGCACGTGGGCTCAGTAGTTGTGGCATGCAGGCTCTAGAGCGCAGGCTCAGTAGTTGTGGCGTACGGGCTTAGTTGCTCTGCGGCATGTGGGATCTTCCTGGACCAGGGATCAAACCCGTGTCCCCTGCATTGGCAGGCGGATTCTTAACCACTGTGCCACCAGGGAAGTCCCTGCCTTTCAGTTTTCAATGAAGTGGTCCTTTTTGTCTGATTTGGACCAAAATAAGTTCAGTGAATTTTGTTTGGAGTTGGTTCAGTTCCCCAGCATTTATCAGGAAGGGTCCTAGGATCTGGAGACACTGGGTTGAAGAGTGTTTATTGTGAAGAGTGTTTATTGTGTGTTGGGCAAAACGTGATCAGTATGACAGAAGAGGTACCATGAGCTGTGGGACCAACGGATTTGCTTCATGGGGAAGAGGCTGGAAGCTGGACTTGAAGGACCAGTAGAATTTCCACAAGTGGAGATGTGGGAGGTGGAAAGGAAGGGAATATTCCCAGCAGAGGAAATTGCACCAGGAAAGACACAGAGCTAGGGGATTAGGGCACGTTCAAGGAATGAGGAGCAGTCCTGGGGAGAATAGGTTCTGCAATGGAATATGAGGAGAGGCTAAGTGAGAGTCAGAATTCTTGAGTTCATTGACTTTGGGTTTTATTCTGTAGGTGTTTTACTTTTTTACTGGGAAAAGAAATTCCACTGTGATCACTCCCCCTATATAACCCATAAACTGAAGAGCAAAACCAAAAAAGATCCTTGAGGAAAATTTGAGAGAGGGGGGGAAAACTATAGATACCATTTTAATAAATATCATGGAAAGATGCTGTTAGGAATGAAGATCACCAGATATATTTGACAGAGCCCTGGTTTTTAAGGAACATATTTCAGCCTTGGCTCTAAAGCTTTACAGAGGTAGTCACATGATTACCAGCAGGGTCTGAAATGTTGGCAAGCACCGAATTATTCCAGCAAATTCACATGAATCAATTATCATGTGTCAGACTTAAACTTACCCACCCTCTTTCAAACAAACATAGATCTTCTATCGGAATGAATGACAGTTGCAGTGTGCTTGCTGAACTAAAATTACCATTGCAATCAGTTCTCAAGCTCCAAAGCATAAATGGATTATGAGCTAGGGAAGTGGGAAGAAATCCCATCTTCCTTTTTTTTTATATAAAGTTTCTTTTTATTTATTTATATACATTTTTTGGCTGCATTGGGCCTTCGTTGCTGCACACATGCTTTCTCTAGTTGCGGCGAGTGGGGGCCACTCTTCGTTGCAGTGCGCGGGCCTCTCATTGCAGTGGCGTCTCTTGTTGTGGAGCACGGGCTCTAGGCACGCAGGCTTCAGTAGTTGCAGCACGCGGGCTCAGTAGTTGCAGCACGCAGGCCCTAGAGTGCGTGGGCTCAGTGTTATGGCATGTGGGCTTGGCCGCCCCGTAGTATGTGGGATCTTCCTGGACCAGGGATCGAACCTGTGTCCCCTGCATTGGCAGGTGGATTCCTAACCACTGTGCCACCAGGGAAGTCCCCCATCTTCCTTTTGAACTAAAGAGCCTGCGGCTGGGTCACTGTCATTTTGGCTTTGCTCCCTGTTTACTGACAGATGCAAAAGGCTGCATTCAGAGCACCATTTTCCCATGTAGTTTTGTTTTTTTAAAAAGTCTTTATCAGAATAATCTGGGAGGGACTCCCCTGGTGGTCCAGTGGGTAAGACACCGCACTCCCAATGCAGGGGGCCCGGGTTCAATCCCTGGTCGGGGAACTAGATCCCACATGCCGCAACTAAGAAGTCCCGCATGCTGCAACTAAGGATCCTGCATAACGAAATGAAGATCCTGCGTGCCGTAACTAAAGACCCAGTGCAGCCTAAATAAATAAATATTTAAAAATTAAAAAAAAAAATCTGGGAGCGGGAATGTGGGGAGCACAGATGAAATAAGACAGGCCAGGTGTTGGTCATGGTTGGAGCCGGGTGAGAAATTCATGGAAGGTTATGCCATTGTCTACACTGGTATGTGTTTGAAACTCTTGGTAGTAAAGAGTTTTTAACTTTTATTAATGTTATTATTATCATTATTTATATATATATATTTGGCCGAGCCGTGTGGCTTGCGGGATCCTAGTTCCCCAACCAGGGATTGAACCCGGGGCCCGGCAGTGAAAGTGCCGAGTCCTAACCCTTGGACCGCCAGGGAACTCCCATAAAGAGTTCTTTAAGATGCCCTTTTCCACAGAAGCTCCCAGGCTGGTTTCCCTCTGACCATTTTAAAGTCTCTGAAAGGTGAGCCTGGGTTTTGATTCTGGATTTTGATCCGTGTTGCCACGTTATAACAGTTTGTGTGCGCCCTGCCGTGGCTAAGCTGGATGATACACGTATGCAGCAAACTCAGGCACGTTGCCCTCTGCTCCTTCCGGGGAGGGTTGGTGGAGGAGTGCGTGCGAGCATTCTGGAGCCCCACTGCCTGGCTCTGATACTGTCTCCCCTGCCTTCTGGCTGGGAGGCCACAGCGTCTGAAAAACCCTCTTCCTTCCCTGTTGGAAGAAGGGGCGAAAAGCAGTATCTACTTCATGGGGTTGTTGGAAGGATTGAATGCATAGCTCACAGTAGATGCTGCATAAACGCTTGCCGTGCTTCTCCTTAGAACATGAACGATTGGATGCCCATCGCCAGGGAGTATGACCCGCTTAAAGCTGGCAGCATTGATGGCACCGACGAGGACCCACATGATCGAGCTGTCTGGAGGGCGATGCTGGCACGATATGCCCCCAACAAAGGCGTCACAGGAGACCCCCTCCTCACCCTGTTTGTGGCGAGACTAAACCTGCAGACCAAAGAGGAGAAGTTAAAGGAAGTATTTTCCCGCTATGGGGACATCCGGCGGCTTCGGCTGGTGAGGGACTTGGTCACGGGCTTTTCGAAGGGCTACGCCTTCATCGAATACAAGGAGGAGCGTTCTCTGCTCAAAGCTTACCGGGACGCCGACGGCCTGGTTATTGACCAACACGAGATATTTGTGGACTATGAACTGGAAAGGACTCTCAAAGGGTGGATTCCTCGGCGACTTGGAGGAGGCCTGGGGGGGAAAAAGGAATCTGGGCAGCTGAGATTTGGGGGGCGGGATCGGCCTTTCCGAAAACCCATTAATCTGCCAGTTGTTAAAAGCGACCAGTTTCGAGAGGGAAAGAGGGAGAGAAGGGAGCGATCTCGATCCCGAGAAAGACACTGGGACTCCAGGACGAGGGATCGGGACCATGACAGGGGCCGGGAGAAGAGGTGGCAGGAAAAAGAATCAACTAGGGTGTGGCCAGAAGGTGACTGGGACAGAGAGAGGGACTTCAGAGATGACAGGGTCAAGGGGAGGGAGAAGAGGGACAGAAGTAAGTAGACTCCATCCCCTGCCAAACTCAAACGAAGGTACCCGACCAGTAAAAGCGCAGGGAGACCTGCAGTGCTTGTATACAGAATCCAAGTCCAGTGGTTGAATAGAACTTACTGATGAAAACAAAAACAAAACAGAAGAAACTTACTAATGATAATGGGGTTGGGTACGTTTTCTTTTGACTCTGGAATGCAGGTTCAAGATGAACACGCTGATACTTTGAATTTTCTCTTCTTCATCTTATAGTTTTTGTTTTTGTTTTTTGGGGCTCATGGGCGGTTTGTGGGATCTTACTTCCCTGACCAGGGATTGAACCTGCACCCTCAGTAGTGAAAGTGCAGAGTCCTAACCATTGGACCACCAGGGAACTCCCTTCATCTTATAGTTGTAAGGACCCATTATTTGATAAGCTTGAGAAACAATTTTGCAGTCACCAGCATCTGTACAGAAAGACCTATGTAAGGAGCCACGACTCATTTAATTTGGCAGTACGGAATATGCTTTTTCTCCCATCTATTGGAAATGGCCATTTTGAGGGCTTGGCAGAAAGAGGTGATGACTGAAAACCATTTGCATTGATCTGTGACTCCTGGGAACCCAAATCTGGTCAGAATCTAAGTTGTGTGTTTTCCACCTTTATGTCCATAGTGCAGGGTTTGCTGCAGTGAAATAAAAATGGGTTAGAAAAATGAATCCAAGGAGAATGTCCAGACTTAGTACCAAAAGCCAGTCTTAGCAGTGATCTGGGTCAGCAACCAGCTTCTCTTGAACAAATATAACTCCATTCTCGAGCCAAATGCTGACTACCTTTTTTCCTTTTCTCTTTTTGGCGGGGTGGCTGGCATTTAAAATGAAAACCCAGAGTTGCAGGGCTTTGGGGCTGTGGTCTGTGGTAATCCTCCAGCCCTTGGAAAAGAGAAAGTTCAAAAGAAGTGAGAGTGAAATGAAAATGAAATCAATGAAAGGTTAGTAGCTGGTTCCGATGGACTGATTTGCCTTTTCTCTCTTGATCATCCAGCCTCTGGTTTGTTTGAAACTGGATATATTAACCTGAACTTCTGAGAGCTTTGAATAAGTACCATACTGTTCATGTGATTTTTCAAGAAAGTGACATTCAACCTTTTTCTTTTATCCATGGCTGTGTCTTTGAAAGTTCAGGTTCTTAAAATTCAGGATGTCTCATGTAAAGTAAATGTCTGATTTAGTAGCAAGACTCACACATTCATTACTAGGTTTTTGCATCAGGAGTATGAATCTCATCGTTACATAGGGGACCTACGATATCTTAAAAGTGCTATCAGCTGTTAGAACTGTTTTAGGAGAATATGCTCTTTCCTTTGTAAATTTCCAGTGCAGAATTTCACTCTTCTCCCAAATCTCAGAAGACCGCCTTGCAGGAACACCTTTATGATTTCACCCATGTTTCATTTACAACGTGTGTTATGAGCTAGAGTTGGTAGGTACATTAGGTAAACAAGCTGCTCCACATCAGGGAAGCTGAGTCGTGAGACGGCTTCAGAAGAAACACACACAGGGGCAGCAGTGTTTACGTAGTGTTCACAGAGTCTAAGCTGGCGGCTATCAACCCTGAGTACCAGAATAGCGATGGATGGAAAAAATAGGCACATTCAGTCCCCACCCCTGGACATTTGGGCTTAGTCTTACAATGGCCCTGGTAACTAAAAAAAAAAAAAAAATTAGTAGAACCCCCCCTCCCCCCCCCCCGGGTCAGGGACTGTAGTTGTCAACATGGCAAAGGCGGATACCCTCCGACCCGGCAATTCTGCTGCTAGTTTATTCTGCAGACTGATGCACGTGTGTGAGTGTGCAGCGCTGTTTTAGAAAGATTGGAAGCTACCTGTCCACCAGTGGGGCCTGGACAAACATGAACAAATTACACTCGATGGTCGACCAAGGTTCCTCAGTCTTGGCACTATTGACATTTGGGGCTGGAAAGTTCTTTGGTATCGGGTGCCGTCCTATGCATTGTAGGATATTTAGCAGCGTCCCTGGGGCCTACTGGATGACAGTAGCACCCACCCAGTTGCGACAACCAAAAATGTCTCCAGTGAGTGCCAAATATCCCTGGGGGCCAAAATCACCCCTGGTTGAGACCCACTGTCTTTTATACTGGTGTGAAGTCATGTCCAGGGTATTCTAAGGAAAGAAAGGTATGGGATAGCATGTGTATAACACGCTGCCATTTATGTAGAAAGAGAACAGAAATATATCTGTATTTTTGTACATGATTGCATGTATATTTATAAATTACTTCAGGAAAGACACCCAGGAAACTACCAACACTGGTCACCCCAGGGGGAAGACAACCAAAGGTGATGCGGGGAGGGGGATTCCTCAGCACACATGCTTTTATACTCTCTGAGAATAAACTCTAATAGTTCTAATGGGCAGTCAGGTTGGAGAACCACTGCTCTAAACCAACATTATCGTGTCTGGTCATTTTTCTCAGCGATCTGGAAACGGAGTTCATGTAGATCCTATAAACCAACTTGATGGTTTCTTAGCAAACCATAGTAAAATGTGTAGAAAGCAGCCCAGTCAGATGTACTTGAGTGCCCTGTTGGGAAATGGTACCTCTCTGAATCCGTGAGCACCCAGTCTTGCACTCTGGGTGCTCCGTGAGTGGAGAGAAAACATTATTTGGGTAACCCCCCAACTTGCCAGTTGCAGACAGGGCATGTGGCTCTCCGTCTCCACTGCAGCCTCATGAGTCAGCCAGACGTTTGGTCCCCAAGCCATCTTTTCACCCACCGCCATTGCTTTGGCAAGTCTACCCTACCCACCATCTGGCATCCCCTAGGGTTCCGCACGTCACACTCAATCCGCTTTGGGACATTTGTCTTTTTCGCAGGGGACTAAGTATTTGACACGGTGAATGCTGAAACAAGATGCCAAGAAAAAAAGAATCCACACAAGAAATGTTGCAATGTCTCATCCTCAGCAACTTTGTTTGGTTAGTACTGCATAACTCACAGCAGATTCCAAGGCACTGGCCTTGAACATTGCTACATGCTCTAGGCATTATCAGTAACAAGGTGCAATAGAGAACCACAGGCTCTTGCAAACTTGTCTCCAGTTTCTGGGCAGGAGGACTGTCCTCCCTATTTTCTGTTTGCTTTGTGCCTAAGCTGGGCCAGCTCATCCTGTGAGTTTGGAAGCCCTGCCTGTCTAGTCGATGCGTCCTATATATTATGCTACCACCATGACAATGTCATGAACGTAACTAATGAAAACCTACCACTTCCCTGCCTCCCATTTAAGTATGACAAATGTGATCATAAAACCTCTACACAAATAATTTCATACAAAGCAAGTCAAACAGCAGTTATAGCGGCATGTGATGTATCTGGCGAAGCTTGCGTTACTGAAGTTAATGCAAAAGTCAGCTTCCGCTCGTGGTCTTATTAAATATATATCCTAAGGGATCAGAGTCATCTATTAGAAACGGTGATAGCCCTGGTATAAATAAACGTTTCTTTAGAGTTTGGCATCAGTTTTTTGACGTGCTCCCTCGAAGCAGACAGTTTGTTGGAGGGATCAGGTTTGAGGGTGTGACACCCAAGGCGGCCAGGTTCTGTTGCAGGCGCTGGTGGTTCAGGTCCAAGGACAGAGGCGGGTCACGGTCACAGGTGCTGCAGGGCCTCCTGTCCTTGTTCCGTGTAACCGTCGTCGCGGTGGCAGTTGGCCCACTGGCCAAAGGACTCGTGGATGCGCACGTTTCTCTGCGTGTTGACCAGACGCTTCTTATCTCGGGAGAAGAAGCTAAACCTTTGAGAAAGGAAGGAAAGAAATAAGAGGCTGCCCTTGGCCATGCACGTCACAGTTTTTGCAATGCCAGCAGCAAACGTGAGGGAGCAAATCAACTCGAGGTGTGAAAGAAAAAGTTCGGGGTGCGGGTCAGAAAGCAGCAGGGCATTCTGCGTGTCATTGTCACAGTACCTTGGAGGTGACACAGTGTGAGCAGGGTGTGCACATAGGTGATGTATCTCCCGCCTTAAGCACTACTGAGGATTTCTTCTCATGACCAGTGGAAATAAAAAGCTACTGGAAACATACATTATGGGTTTCTTTACCTTAATGATGCACAGAAAGAAATACTTGAAAGCCATATGGTACGTAAGACGATTCGGATGTAAAAAGATGAATATTTTAAATTCAAGTAATTATTTCATGTGGATTGGGAAACTAGGTAAGTAGCACATCAAAGCCCAAATTTCATGGATATTACTACAGCTTAGGATGAGGGGAAAGTAGGTATTTAAGAAAAATGAGGCAATTAAAATATGTATTAAGGAATAGCATACACGGTTCTCTGATTAGATGAACATTATGAATATAGTATGTGAATGAAATTTGGGAAATATTAATTTGGACAAGTGACAAGAACTGATTTAATGGTGATTAACACTGATTTAGTTTAAAGGTGAAAGCCTTTAGAAGTTATCACAGTAACTATCTACATAGCAACAGCTAAAGTAGACCAAGAGGTCTTTTCAAAACAGCTGTGACTATTGGTCATTGATCAATCTGAGTGAACCATCTGATTGACGCCTAAAAGATGAACGTAGAAATCTCAGGCCAAAAGCTGATAACGTGGCCCATTTAAAACAAAGTCAGCTTAAACTCCACCTAAACGGAGACTAGGACCCTGGCCGGTAGACCTGAGTTGGCCTATTTTGAGTGTTTCCCCAAAGCCCTCTCTAAGCTGCCAGCGGTCCTTCTGTACTCTCCGCCTCTAATTAAAGATTCTTTCTATTTTTACCAAGTTCCCCTACTCCTGAATTTTGGTTTCTGAACTTGGTAAGAAATATAGTAGCTCTGTTATGTTTTCCAGGGGCAGGAATAGGAAGGAACCCCTGAAGAAGTCAAAGCTTCAGATCAACTATTTTTAGTTCCCTCTGTCCGTTTACCTATTCGTTTTTTGGTTTGTTTTTGTTTTTTAGTGCTGTGGCCTATGGAGTTCAGTTTTAATCACATCTGAGTGAAAATGATTTTCCTATTCTGTGGTTACTGGATCCTACAATAACTTCCTAGCAGGAATAAAGTGGTCTTTCATTGCAAAGCTGGGGCAAGCCAAGTTTGTCTAGAGAAATTCTCCCTACCAGCTAAAGTCTCTTTTTTTCTGCAACCAATACGTGTACTGGCAAATGAAGGCATTCTTCTCATTCTGGGTTATTCGTGAGCTCTCTCCATAGGGCAATCAAAGCAATTAGCTGGCCAGAAAGACAGCAGCGCTCATCACTGTTACATATCATGTCTACATGATTCAAGCAGGAAAGCCACTTGCCACTTCCTGTCCAAGGGGACACAGAAAGAATCAAGACAAAAGTCTCCTCCTCTGCTTTTCCTGTTTTAACAAGATCAAATGGCTTGCTGACTATGGCTTGGCAAAACAAAGCGGTTTAGAAAGCCAGGGTGTGAAGATCAAAAACACAGCGTTAGTGTCACTTGGGGGAGCGCGGGGATGGGTCATGGTGGGCATTGATTACTGACCCGTCACTTAAAGGACCTTCTTTACTGGATCATGGACAAGGTGGTTTTAGAATGGAAACAGAAAAGACAGAAAGAATTATTGGTGACAGAGCCGAGAATTCCGAGGCTTCACTCGTGCATATGCAGCGTCATGAGCCGCACGTTTGAAATCGCACTCCACACCCACTTCAAATGGGAACACGCAGGTGACGGCCATGCAGCTAAAGGGGCCAGAGGAGACAGGCCAGCCCCAGCAGTAGCTGCAGCAGACATTCCAAAGGCACAGCTCAAAAGGAAACCAGAAAAATGCAGTGCCTACGAGGGACACAAGTCGTCGGACAGGCTGCAGTGTGGGGTCATCTATTATCAGTCCGGCTGCTACCATGGGCATTATGGCTGTAAACATCCTGGTTAGAAAAGTACAGATAGACACAGAGAAGATAAAAACAGGGGCGGCATGAAAAAGAAACACACTCCACAGACAGGTCAGCCGAAGGGTTTGCTTATGGTTGATGTGGAATTAGGGCCCCCAGTGCCCCCCATTCATAGTTGGAAAAGTCCTAACTCCCAGGAGCTCAGAATGTCCCTTATTTATGTATTTATTGAATGTCACCTTATTTAGAAAGAGAATCCTTGTAGATGTAACTAGTTTCGGTGAGGTCATACCGGAGTAGGGCGGCCCTAATCCAATACAACTGGTGTCCTTATAAAAGGGGGAAATTTGGACACGGACACGCATACAGGAAGAAGGCCATGTGAAGGTGGAGGCAGAGTTTGGGGTGATGCTTCTGCAAGTGAACAAAGGCCAAAGATTGTCAGCAAACCACTAGAAGCTCGGAGAGAGGCACGGAGCAGATTCTCCCTTATGGCCCTCAGAAGGAATTGACCCTGCCAACACCTTGATCTTGGACTTGTAGCTTCTAGGAACTGTGAGACTATACATCTCTATTGTTTTTTGTATTTTTTTGGCCATGCCACTTGGCTTGTGGGATCTTAGTTCCCTGACCAGGGATTGAACCCGGGCCCTCGGCAGTGAAAGCGTGGAGTCCTAACCACTGGACCGCCAGGGAAGTCCCTATCTCTGTTGTTTAAGCCAACTCAGTTTTTGGTACAACAGCCCTAGCAAACGGATACAGCGTGTGATAACCACGTAGGGAAGACAGGGTGGCCTCAAGGGCTGAAAACGCAGGCCCGGGTGTGGGGAAGGAAGTGTCAAAACCTGCCGTGGGATTACTCTTGGGTGTCTTCCAGCACGTCTCCCCCAGCTGCCATGAGCTGCAGGCTATGTGCCCTGAAGGCAGCCAGGGGAGACCCAGGAGAGAAGGTGAGGCAGCCAGGATGGGCCGGGCAGGAGACAGCCTGCATCGTCACCCGCCTGGTAAGTCAGAGCTGACAGTGAGTGCTCGTCGGTTCCTAGTCTGGCAAGGAAAACGAAGAAGAAACTCCAACCAAGCCTCCAGAACTGATTTTGAACAGCTCTGATTTCTCTTTTTTTTTTTAAGAGCTTGGCTGAGAAAAGATATAATTATCTCAAATGAGGTTTGAGAATTCTCTGCGTCTGGACCACCTTTGACGCAACTTCACAGACTAGCTGGGTGTTGGCACCTTGGCAAAACTACCTGGATGGCTTCTCAGAGACAACGAGAAGGGGTTCCATTTGCTAAATGAATGGGCCCAATCCCCAGGGGCCAGGCTAGCGGGTACCATTAGCTTTCCAGGGGCTCTAAGCCACAAGGTACTGCACCCAGCTCTACCAGGACCCCTCTCTAGCATAACACGGAGCCCCCAAAGACAAAGTCGTTGTTTGGGGGATGGCCCCAGATGTGTGGGGCGGGTATTTTGCCTGGACAGATGTTTGCCCACTGGAAAGTGCTGGACTTCCTTTGGGGCCCAATCAGGGGCCAAACTGATGCACCAGGGCCTTGGGACACCTGGGGTGTTCCTTCTCTGTGCGTCTCGCTGGGATCATGGAACGGACGACCCCCTTCCCTCTCTATTCCAGGTGCCTTGCTGCAGGAGCTGCCTGCTCTAGAGGGACAGCCACTTCCGTGAAAAAAGACTGGCTTGTTTTGGGCAAAAGTTGTCTCCTGGATACGATGTAGCTGGTTTCAAACTCCCCTGAGCCCCTGCCACCACCCCGCCCTGCGACAAATTATTTCTGGAAGACTCAAACCAAATGAAGTTCTAACAGTGGCATTTCAGGCAGTGTGATGGGCGGCTGTAAAGAAGCTATTTCTGGGCTGCAGTGAGCAGGGTGGTGGGTAGGGGGACAGGGAGAGAATGCCCTGCTGTTGCTACCGTCGGGTACTTGGGTGGCTGCCTGCTCGAGGCCAACCTTTCCAGTATGTGAGGCCAGTTGTTCTGATCGCAGCTTCCGTGGCTGTGCCTCTGCGCCCCCTGCCAGCTGCCTGCCTCTCAGGTCAGCCCCCCGCCCCTGCTCAGCAGCGAGCAGCTGTGTGTATACCTGTCAGCCCGGGATTGAGAGCCGGGCACCACACAAAGGGGGCTCTGGTGCCTGGTGTCCACTGGGGATGAGGCTGGAGCCACTCAGGCGCTCCCTCGTGACCTGCCCAGCCAGTGCCAACCCAGACTGGCCAGCAGCTGCTCAGTCACAAGCTATTCTTGGAAGGTTTTCTGGGCACACTGTTTTGACAGGCGGCAGAAGTTTCTGGTTCCCTTGACCAGTTCAGCCCAGAAATGTAGACTCTGGTGGCTCTGGCTGGTGGTGCATTTGAGAGATAAGGGAACTGGGCAGCCAGCCCACAGCTGGTGACTCGGGAAATGGGGTGAGGAAAAGGGGGGTGGGGAGGCCGCACGAGACAGCTGGGGCAAGCACTGTCTTGTCTTGGCCAGGAGGCAATCAAAAGGCATGGGTTCCGATCCCGACTTCGATCCATCCAGCAAGGTGATCACAGTGAAGTCAGTGGGCTTCCCTGGGCCCCAGTTTCCTCATCTGAGAAATGGGGCTAATCCCAGCTCTGAATCTCTGACAGGGTGGAAGGTACCCTAGTTCAAGTGCTCCAAGCCGGTGAAGCCCTTTCGAACCTCCATGGTAGCTACTGCTTACTTACTGGAGGGTGGGGAAAGGTGGTCGAGGGCGAGAAGCTGAGCTGGAGCACAGCTGTGAGCTGCACTAAAGAGGCTGTGTGACTAATCCTCCATAAAAGCAAGGACAAAGGGACCAGACAGACCCAGACGGGTGCCCGAGAGTGAAGGATGGAGAGGGAGACCGGCATGGAACCGTCTTAAGAACTGTCATTCCCTTGCCCCGGTCCCCAGGGAAGATCCATCCCTGCCCCAGGCTCTGAGCTCCTGGCCACACTGATGCAGCTTCCGGCCAGTGGCCGAGGTGGACAAAGTGACCAGTGTCCTGTCTGGGCTGGTCAAAAGCCTTCTGTGCCATCTGGATCTTCCACTTATCCCCTACAAGGCCGGGGCGGCCATGGGACTGGCCACCTGCACCCCGTGGACGAGAGATTCTGAATTCTCTCTCCCTCTCTGTCTCTGACTCCCAGATTCCATCTGCTTCTCCTGCTGGGCTCAGAACCCCAGGTCTTGCTGAGCAACCAGAGGCCAAACTGAAGGGGAGAAGGGTTTGAGAACAGGGCCCCAGGGTCCTTTCTGGAACAATCTGGAAAAGAGGACCAGACACCACAGCCTACTCGTGTGTGGGTGGAAGAACTAGTGGGAAGAACATTGTTGGTTAATTCTGACAACTTCCCTCTGGATTTTACCCAGTTTGAGATTTGCAAAAACCAACTCTTAAGTACCTGTTTCAGAGAAAGGGGGCTGGAGTGGAAAACTAGGAAGTCAGAACATCCCCGCTTCAGAAGGAAGTCTTAGAATTACATATGACTTGGAATTACAGTGCCAGAGATGCTGTAAACACAGCACACTTGGAGCAGAGATGCTAGAAATGTCTGATTGTTAAAGGGAAGCAACTGCTGAAAGAAGAAGACAGATGCTGGTCTCTTGGTCTCACCCCTCCCTTAGCTAAGGGAGGAACTGTGTGGGCTCATGAACTTATTCTCAATTTCCCCAGGTTTCAACCCAAAGCATTTAAGGTCACTTCTGCTCATCCTTACATGCAAGTGGGGCTGGTGGACAGATCAGGGTCTAAGCGAAGTCAATCCCATTTCTTAGCAAGCACTGGATGGGAAACCCTAACCAAGGATACTGAGTACATCATAGAATTGAGACCAAAGGGCTCCCTCTCCCCCAGGATGAGGCTACAGTGGACGCCGGTTACTTCCGTCTGCTCAGCAAACTGATCTTGCTTGGGGTCTGTCCTTCCCCAAATCCCTGTCCATGGGAACTGGATAGAGTTAAAGCTACTCTAAATTTCAGGCGTGAGAATGAGACCCAGACCAGACCTATGGATGCACTGCCCTGTGGGGTGATCATGTGACCCAGTCAGAGCCAAGGAGACTCAATTCTGTGACTTCTGTGGGAGATTCTCTCCTCCCACTGGAGTTCCAGACAAGAAAGCAGAAGCCTGAGCTGATGGCGGCCATACTGCCACCCTGAGGGGACAGCACGCCCAAGAATACAGCCCACGGAAAGGAAAACAGGTTGAGGCAGACGGAACCAGGCAGAGCCCTGAGAACAAGACTTGGGTCCAGCTGAGCCTGAAGCCAGGATGACCCGAAAATCTCTAGTTGCTGGGCCAACAGTTTTTCTTTCTTTAAATTACTTTGAGTTGCGTTTCAAGGGCCAGTGGGAGATTACAAACTAATACGTGGCCAACATGGTGTTGGGACCCAGAGCAAGCCTATCTGATTCCAAGCTTCACCCCCAGGAAATATTTATCCCTAACCAGAACTGGGGGCCACAGCCCCTCCCAAATCCAGCGGATCTGCTTGACCGAGGGCCAAGCAAACAAGCAACGTGAAGCTGGCAGGAGAGGCTTGGAAAGGAGCCACGGGTTAATCCACACTCTCCAGAGGGCGGCTAGCCTTTCCCAGGGCCCGGTATCTGAACAAGTCGCCCCCTTCTAAGAGCAGAGGGTCCAGCAGTTACACACATTTTGCGTTCCCTTCCTATCCCCCAACACCGTGGATTACGTCAATTCACAGGACAAGAAGTAGCCAAGAATTTCCAAACAAAAGTGGAATTTAAAGGTTGAGGCGGGGCTTCCCTGGTGGCGCAGTGGTTGAGAGTCCGCCTGCCGATGCAGGGGACACGGGTTCGTGCCCCGGTCCGGGAAGATCCCACATGCCGCGGAGCGGCTGGGCCCGTGAGCCATGGCCGCTGAGCCTGCGCGTCCGGAGCCTGTGCTCCTCAACGGGAGAGGCCACAACAGTTAGAGGCCCGCGTACCACAAAAAAAAAAAAAAAAAAAAAAGGGCTGAGGCATCCGAGTAACACCCCAGTTCCTCTCCCCACACACCCCAGTTGGCTTTCCAACCCATGCAACTCGCCTTCACAAAGCTTCTACCAGGGTTTGGGGGGAAGAACCGAAGCCTCTTCTCTAAGAAGGTGCAAGGCTGAGAGTCAGAAGACCCTCTCAGGGGACAAAATGAGGCCACAAGACAACTGGGAGCAGAAGGCCCTCCTGCAGAGTTTGAAACGTGGGCTCTGGGCCAGGCTGCCTGGGTTCGAACCCTGGCTCTGCCTCTTATTAGCTGTATGACCCTAGGCAGGTGATTGACTTCAGTGCCTCAGTTTCCTTAACTGTAAAATGGGGAGGACAGTGCCCTCACCTCACAGGGCTATGGTGAGGACTCAGTGCCATTATCTGCAGGAACGGTACCCGGCAGATAGGTTCTTAGTAGATATTAGCACATAGTAGGATCTTACTAGATATTAGCACATAGTAGGTTCTTACTAGATATTAGCTAACTAGACCAGAGCTTTAACCCTTTATCTGAAGGGCTGCAGGGGTCAACGAACCTAAAACTGTTTGCAAGACTGTATGACTCCACCCTCACCCCCACCCCACCCCCACCGCCGCTGAAAGGGTCTGCAAACTCTCATTCAAATCTCAAAGGAGTCTTTTGACGCAAGGACTCCGAAGTAGCTTTAAGTCTAGTTGAGGGCTAGGACTAGGCCGCGCTTTCTCTCGTGTGTCCCCCATGGCCACCAGGGCCCAGTGCTGCTTGTATTATGCACCAATGAATACTTAATGGAGAGACAGATGGACAGGTGAAGTCATCACAGAAAAGCATATATGGGGTGGACCCGCGGCCATTCAGACACCTCGGAGCTGGGGTTTCAAGGCCTTAAGATGCGTGAACCTTTCCCACCATGCAGTATTTGCTGTCCTCAAAGACATGCCCCAACTGACACACTCAAGCAAGCCCAGGCCCCAGCCCTTTCCCACCCCCTAGGCCTTCCCCAAACCTCTCTGCCCAGGGACCCCCAGCAAGGAGGAACTCAGCCTTCAAAGTACAGAGGTGACTCTGCAGTCAAGGGCCAGGCCCAGCGTGCCCCGGGCTTAGGCTGAGCCCCGCGGGAGGTGGTTAGTAACAAGCCCAGCCCTGGAGCAGGTGCCCAGGAGAAGTGAGAGGCCGTGTGAGCCGCCAGCTCAGCCGCGAGCGAGCAGCCCCAGACGCCGGGAGCGCAGCACTTACAGTCGCTTGATCCCAGACTCCGGCTGGGGGGACATTCTCGGGTGGGTGACGGGTGGAGGTTGGGGTATTCGATTTTCCTCTTCTATTTCTTCACTGGAAGGAGTTGAGAGGTGTGAGATAAGAGTCAAAAATTCCATGAGAGCTGGAATATTCTCTCTGATGGTCTGGGAGGGCATGTACTTTTTCAGGGAGTGAAAATAAGGGACCCAGGAGGACAGCAACGGTGGCCTTTGCCCCAAAGGCTCTCTGCCTCGGGGGCTGGCCTCTGGAATGGCCAGTTAAGAGGAGGGATCAGTCCTGGAGGCAACGGACACAGGTGCCTGCAGGCCCTTTGGCCCAGTTGGTTACATGTGAGAAATTTCAGGAAGGTACCCACATCTCTATTTTAAGTTTACTTTGGAGATTCTAGCCAAAAAGAATGGCTTCCTATTTTCTGTTCTTGCCAAATGCTTCCTTGTCTCCACATCTTTGTGGTTTATTCTGCCTAGAATATGCCACCCACAACATCTTCCATACCTGAAACGTACCCCCCTATCCTTCAGGGAAGGCCCAGTTCAAATGCCACCTCCTCCACGAAGCCTTCCTGATTTCCGCCCCATTCCCAAGCCAGAAGTGATTTCTCTCTTCTTTGAACAGCCAGTGCACACACTGTCATAAACCTTTCTTATGTGGCAGACTCACAGTGGGTTTTCAATAAAAATGTGTGGCACTGTATTTTCTCTGATGTCTTATCTTCCCTACTGGGGCAGGGACCACATCTGGTGCATCTGTCCTTCCTTCCAGCTTTCCATTCAACAGGTAGCTGTTGTGCGTCTACTCTGAGCTAAGCTGCATCCTAAGTGCAGGGAACTTAGTCATGAACAAGACAAATAAGGTTTCTGGTCTCATGTTGTTGCAGTCTAATGCGGAAACAGACAATAAAACAAGCATGTTCATAAACAGGATAATGTGAGACGATGAAAAGAGCCATGAAGAAAGTAAAACTGGGTAAAGTGATAGACAGTGACTAGAACAGAGCGCTCCTTTGGAGGGTTGTTGATGGAGAAGGAAGGCCTCTCTCAGGAGGTGACATCTGACCCGAACCCTGAATGACCAGGAGCCAACCATGGGAAGAACCAAGGGGAATGTTTTCCCAGCTGCAAGAGCAGCATGTGCAAAGGTCTTGAGGTAGAACCAAGCGTGGTGTGTTTTGAGGAACCGATAGCAGGGTAGTGTGTACAAAGCGGAACAAGTGTGAGGTGGCATGGTATTAGATGGTGCTCTAAGCCAGGTGCAGTGCTGTCCACAGAACTTTCCACGAGGATGGAAATATTCTATCTCTTCATTGTTCAATACAGTGGCCACTAGCCACACGTGTCAATGGAACGCTTGAAATGTGCCGAGTGCAACTGAGGAACTGAATTTTACATTTTACTTAAGTTTAACTCATTTAAATTTAAATAGCCACATGTGGCTAGTGGCTAGTGTATCAGACAGTGTGGCTCTAATATGCACAAGGAGTTCATTGGCCACGGACGGACTAAATGATCAAATATTAGGCTCTATCGCTCCACCATCTCTTATCTCTAATTCCAAAATCCAAAAGGCTCTAAAAACCAAAATTCGTTTTGTTTTCTTTTATTTTTGGTCATTCACTTGGTGGCAAAACCTGAAATGAAATCTCGTGAGGCTGTTTATAGTCTTTATTTATCCCATTTAGTAGGAATGTTCGTATCTTTTGCTGCAAAAATATTCACGTGTTTGACTTTGGGAGAGCTGCCCCAGAGCTCGCTGGCAGTATAAGGTAATAAGGTAATACAGTATACATAATATTCTTTTCTAACAGGAGTGCACCTGAGCCCGAGTTTCAGAAAGGAATTATGAGTCGGTATGTATGTGCTTCAGGCCAGAGATTGTCCCCACAACGAATACAGATGCAATCCTTGTCTTCCAGGTGTGAATTTGTCCCCAGACTCTGCACAACCTCAGAAAGGAGCCAGCCTGGGAGCTCCCAGGGGCACTCACCTCTTATAGTATGCCAGTTCCTCCTGCAACAAAAACACTTTGGACTTGAGCTCGTTCCTCTCGTGCAGCACGTCCCGCAGTTCCTGCAGTGTGAACCGGGGGCGGTTGGGGTCCTTGAGATCCATGGCCACCTTCTCTGCCTCGGAGACACACCCGTCTCCACCCAGCTCCATCTGGAGGAGGGCAGAGATGCTGCTAATGAATTCCTGGCCGCCGCCACCAGCACCCACTCCGCATCCTGCCGGAGCCCGAATTTCCCACCCTCCCAGGGCCTGAGCAGCTTGCTGAGGACGCTATTTTAAGAACTCGAGGGTGGCCTCTGCTCATGTTCTGTGCAGTCAGCATCCCTCGGGAGGCCAAAGCCAGCGGCCACCTGCACATTGTTTGACTTCTCGATAGCCAGACCCGCAGTCCTGGCGCCTCCCCACCTGACCCAGGGTTTTATGACAAATAACATGAAAAGGTGTCCGAGGAGAAGAAACCGTGTACTACCCAATGCTGCCACCCTCTTCAATCTGCCTGCTTTCCCTTTCCCGTGTTCTTGACTCATTTTCTAGCCAAGTGCATTGCTAATTTGGCCAAAGTTGTTGGAATCAGAGCCAATGCGCAATTCTCTATTCCTTTTCATTTGATACTAAGTCATATACAGTTTCCCATTTGTTACTGGCCTTCTGGTCAAGCCTGCTCCTCCCCAGTGGCTGTGAGCATCTTTTCACTGGAGTTTGGTGGAAGCCCTGGTTGGGGCGGGGGGGTGGGTAACATCGCAGCCAATGTTCACACGCAGGGCATTTCTTTCTTTTCCACACAGGTCACACAGATGGATCCTAGCCTGTTAAATCACCCTGCTCCACACCCAAATCCCATCCTCCTGCCCTCTTCCACAGCAAGGAGCTTTTTAAAAAAAAACCATGATAAAATTCGCTTGACATAAAATTTCCATTTTCAAATGCGCAATGCAGTGGGTGGTGTTTAGGACATTCACAGTGCTGTGCAACTACCACCTCTACCTAGTTCCAAAACATTTTCCAGAGGAAACTCCACACCCATTAGCAGTCACTCCCCATCCACCACCACCCCCCCCCGCAAGCCCCTGGCAACCACCATCTGCTTTCCATCTCTATGAATCTGCCTTTTCTGGACATTTCCTAGAAATGGAATCATATGATATGTGGCTTTTTGTGTCTGGCTTCTTTCACTCAGCATCATGTTTTCAAGGTTCATCCACATTGTAGCCTGTGTCAGTACTTCATTCCTCTTCACGGCTGAATAATATTCCACTGTGTGAAGAGACATTTTATTTATCCTTTTATCCACTGATGGACATTTGGGTTGTTTCCACCTTTTGGCTATTGGGAACAATGCTACCATGAACATCTGTGTATGAAGGTTTGTGTGAACACCTGTTTTCAGTTCTCTGGGGTACACACCTAGGAGTGGAACTGCTGGGTCATATGGTGACTCTATGTTTAACTTTTGGAGGAACTGCCAGTTTTCCACAGTGGCCGCCCCATTTTACATTCTTGCTAGCGGTGTAGGAGGGGTTTGACATTCTCCACATCCTTGCCAACATTTTTTTCTTTTTTGATAGCAAGGAAGTTTTTGCAAGCTTTCCAAGTCAGCTGGCCAAATCTGCAGGTGGCCCACACTCTCCAGGCAGTGTACTATTCCTGACACCCTTGAGCTGCCAATGTCTCGTGATCGTCTAGAAGGAGTGGACAAAAGCTTAGGACAACAGTGGGAAAGCTCTGGAACAGGGGAAGGAGGGACTGAAATACAGAACTGCCCCCCGCCCCCACCCAAAAAAAAAATCCCACAGAAGCACAAGGAGAAAGGGACTCCCACCTAGATGGGCCAGGATGCTGAGGGACTCCAGAAGACAGAGCTGAGAGGCCTCCCATCCTGGGAGAGTCAGGGACGTGCTGTTCTGGGAAAGGACACTTGAAAGGAGACACCTCCCACCAGGGCAGATCAGGTGACAGAAGAGCCACCCGGCAGGTCAGCAGCTGAGCAGCAGGCAGCAGGGGCGCCTCGTGGCAGCAGGAAACTGAAACCTGACACACGCCGCCCCCTCAGACCGGTTGGGCATCAGAGTGGGGCCTCTTTCCACCCACGAACTTGGGGAGGAAATGGTGGAGGATTTAACTTCCCGAGAAGGCACTCTAAGGCATCTGCTGATGCCACACCTTCAGGGGGCTGTGTCCTCAGGGTACGTCTTCAGTGTTTGACTCCCTCTGCAGAGCCTTGGGGGCTGCTCCTCGGACCACCTGATGGCCACACATTCAGATGGTGCCCCCTACCCAAGCTTCCTAGTGCAAATGCCTAGTATACAGCAGGCACTCACTAATGCCAGTTCCCTTCTCTTCCTCTGCCCAGGTTAATCACAGAGCATCCTCAGATGTCTAGTTTTTTTTTTTTTTGCGGTACGCGGGCCTCTCACTATTGTGGCCTCTCCCGTTGCGGAGCACAGGCTCTGGACGCGCAGGCTCAGCGGCCATGGCTCACGGGCCCAGCCGCTCCGTGGCATGTGGGATCTTCCCGGACCGGGGCACGAACCCGTGTCCCCTGCATGGGCAGGTGGACTCTCAACCACTGTGCCACCAGGGAAGCCCGGATGTCTAGTATTTACTTAACATTACTGGGCATCAACTTTCTGCCTGCTGGTCACTGAGCTAATGAGACAAATAGGACAGTTGGTGGTGGAGGAAAGATACACACAAATTTACAAGGTAATATAATTAAAGAGGTACAGGCTCCGAGAAGGATCACGGAAGACGTTACTGCGGATGTGGTCTCTGTGCATGGGGTCTTGACGAATGTGTAGGAGTTCACCAAGAACTCTGGGCCCACCCTGGCGGGGGCACCCTCCTCCATTTTGTTTGGCCTTCACTGTGTCCTAAAACTCTTTTGAATTAGTTGCCAATGGTTTTAGATCAGGAGATTTCACACTGAAGTTTGGGTCTGGGGCTTCCTTTTGGGAAAAAAATTGGAAGACTGGGTCCCACTGGGTCCACATGGCAGCACTGGGCTGGTAACTGCATAGCAGCTGCTCCCTTTTACATGCTATTTCTATGGCTGCCCACTGCCCTCCCCTTTTTCCTTCCCTGCCTGTGGACTCCATAGGTGCTGGCGGCTGCAGACTCTAATCTCAGGCTCACACACTCCCTCCAGCCCCTCCCTCCCCAAACAACTCAGGCCCTGACATTCACTGGGCAAGTCCCCTGACTTTCGGCCTCTCTGGGAAGGGCCGGCTGAAGGGTCCACACGCCCCTCACTTTCCAAGGGGACTTTGGGCAAGCTGCTTGCTCCTCCCTGGGCCCTCGTTTCCCCATCTAGCCCTCAAAAACCCAATAAGGACTTCCGTGGCGGTCCAGTGGTTAAGACTCCATGCTGCCAATGCAGGGGGCGCAGGTTCGATCCCTGGTCGGGGAACTAAGATCCCACATGCCGTGCAGTGTGGACCAAAGAAAAAAAACAAACAAAAAAACCCAATAATATTTCTAAGGGCCCTTCCCACCCTGACATCCGGGGATTCCTATGAACACAGGCTTTCAAGGCGCAGCAGTTCCCATGGGTTGACATCACCCAGGACGTCAAAGGGCTTCCTTAGAACCTGAGTTCTTTTCCTCTGGACAGCTCTTTTTTTTTCTTTGGCTGTGCCGAGCGGCTTGTGGGATCTTAGTTCCCTGACCAGGAATCAAACCCGTGCCCCCTGCAGTGGAAGTGTGGAGTCTTAACCACCGGACCACCAGGGAAGTCCCAGGCACAGCTCTTCTATCAGAGGAGCAACCTGATTCCCTTATAGCTTGGGGGATTCCCAGACAGGTTTGCAAAAAAAGTCCTGTCTTCCGGGACCATTGCCTGCAAGTGCAGAAGAGGGTAAGCTTGGGGGTCCAGCTCTTCGGAGACCAGCACAGGCACTGATGCAGGCCAGTCCTCAAGAGACGCAGCAAAGGCTCTTCCCAACACGGCAATCGGGCTAATCAGCAGCAAGCCTTCTAGGCTTATTCCACGAGGGACCACGGAGGTGGCTCGGGTTATCACCGATTGTCTGCTGGTCCCCTGAGGATCTCTGGGCACAGCTTGAGGGAGATGCCCGAGGCCCCAGGTGCTCCCTAGGGAGGCCCCAGAGACCGGCTGACAAGCAATGGGGCCTTGTCATTGGTGGAGGGAGGCGACACCCTCCACCAGGGCTCTCCATCCTAACGCTGGCCTCCTGGGCACACTCCCCACTGCCTGGGCACAGCAAGGCCACTTCCTGTGCTCTTGAAGGCCACTGAACATACTTCTGAGCAGCCCCTGGGCCAGCAATGGGGAATGACTGTGCTCTGGTCACCCTTGGTAGCTCCAGGCTACCGCGAATGAATTCAGCCTGAAAACCCTGTTTCACAGGCCAGCCACCAGGACCCTATCTGCTTTCCCTGTATACTTAAAAAAGAAAAAACCCTAACTTACTAAGAAATCAGAACTTGTAAGGCAGAGACAGTGACATCAAGGAGGTACTATTAACTTTATAGTTTTCTTATTGATTTTATATAAAGTCTCTTAGACAGGAAGCCAACCTCATTTTCTTAAGGGTTTATATGTCTAACTGTCAAAGGCAGGAAAACCGTCAGCTAAAATATGAGAAGCTGGATGAACTAGAAAACACGCTGAGTGAGAAGGCAGTCAGGATCGCCTGTTGTATGATTCCATTTCCATTTTGGACATTTCTGGACATTTTTGAAATGTCCAAAAGAGGCAAATCCAGAGACGGAAAGTAGATTAGTGGCTGCCAGGGCTGGGGGGAGACAGAGATGGGGATTGAGTGCTCATGTGGACGGCATAGCTTTCTGGGGTGATGGGAAAGTTCTAGATAGTGGTGACGATCTCACAATACAGTGAATATACTAAAAATCACTGACTTGGGGACTTCCCTGGTGGTCCAGCGGTTAAGATTCCGCCCTTCTAATGCAGGGGGCGTGGGTTCGATCCCTGGTCAGGGAACTGAGATCCCACAGGCCATGCGGTGCGGCCAAAACATGAAGAAACTACACAAAACGAAAACCAACCAAACACACAAAAGAACACTGACTTGTACACTTTAAATGGTTGGATTGTATAGTCTGTGAATTACATCTCAATAAATTCCACCTCAATAAATATGTGATAAAAATATACAAAGAGTCTTGCCTACCGGAGATCACACTCAAATGACAGCGATGCATCTCAGAAAGAATCGTATGAATCAAGAGGCAATGATAAGAACGGATTCCTCCCCCAGCTCTGGATCCCTCCATAGCTCCCACCTTCCCTCACCAGCCTGGTGCCAGGACTAACCGCAACCCCAGCCACACCCTGCACGTTCTCTAGTCTGGATCATGCTGTTCGTCCTGCCTGGAATGGCCTGCCCCACATTCTACCCCTGGACATCCTACCCATCCCACAAGACCCATCTCAAGGCCCTGAAGAGCTGCACTGCCCTCTCCTCTCCACTCAGAATTCACTGTGTCCTCTGATCCCACCACCCTCTATCCCTGCCACACTAACTTTTAGAGCGACTGAATCAAGTCAAGTTCATGTCCCTCATTTGTCAGATAGGAAACTGACCATCGGAGAGATGGACAGGCTCCAAGTCACATGGCAGCAGGTGATGAACGCCACTCAGCTCCAAGGGATGCCATCAAACCCCGCAAAGACGCCCTGGGTTTGGGAACAGACGCTGCAAAGAAGCTCAGTGGGTCAGTCATAACTGCTACCGGATTTTACTCCCCTGTTTCTGTCCCACCCCCATCGTGCCAGAAAGGAAACTGCAACCGACTGGCAGCCGTGCCATGGAGGTGTGAAATGTCCTTGTCCTAAAGAGACCTGGCGCGGGGCTCAGAGTCTTGTGGCTGGGGTGATGTCCTCAGGACCCAGGTTTGGACCAGGCCCCACCTGCCCAGACGGAGACAAGCCTGAGCTCTTGTGGGGCTCAGGAGGTTGGAAGGGGTACCCAGGGCAGGCTGGGGTGTGTGTGACGGCCCCAAGCTTCTCCCCCTGGCGCCTCCTCTCCATCCCCCTGCTATAGATTTGGTCCAGCCCTCACCTCTCTTGCCGGGACTACTGTAAAAGGTTCCCGACAGCCACGTCTGCCACCAGCTCCTTGTTCAAACTCTCCTCCATAAGCTCAGAGCTGATCCTGTCACTCCCCTGCAGAAACTCTGCGAAAGAATCCACATCCCTCACTGCTCAGCGCTTTTTGTGTGTGGCATTCTCAGCCCCGACTCTCTGGCACGGACGATTAACATCTGTTGTCTCCGATTGGTCTGCATCCATTCCCACACATCTTTGGGCTGAGTCATTGCAATTTTCCTCTGGAGAAACTTCCCTTTCCCACTCTCTGTGAGTGTGGCTTAGATGGGTGCCCTCCATGTGGCTCAGGAATGGACGACATGCCTATTCTAACCTCAGACCACAAAGACTGATTCAGTGGTGGGCTAATGAGAGGCTCCCTGAGACTCTCGCTGAGAATCTGGGAAAGAAGCAATTTCTTTCTGCTGGGGTTGCAAAGCTGGCCGAGTACCAGGGGCCACTATATGGCAAGAGGCTGCTTGAGAATGACAACAACACAGAGGAAAGCAAAGCTGAGAGAAGGTCTGAAACAAATTCCTGACAGCATCATTTGGGCACCTGGAACCAGCTATACCTGAAGCCATGATTAACTCAAAACTTTTAGTTATTCAGCCGAAAATTCCTTAAAAAAAAAAAAATCCTTAAACCAGTTTAACTTAGGCTTCTGTCACTTTTAGCCAAAAGCAGACTCTAACCTCTCCCTTTTAAGGCTTCTCTCCATTACCTCCCTATCTGTAACCCGGAGGTTCTTGTCCTTCCAAGAACCTAGAAGTGTATGGCCTGAATTCACAAGACACTTAATGACTGTGCTCGGACGAGAGCCAACCTGATGGTAAGCTCCTCTGTCTAACCTCCCCCACCTGTAACCCAAGAGACCAGCACAGTGCCTGCAAACCAGAAACAGTCAATAAATATTTGTTGGAACAAATGGCAAGCGCGGAGCTTTCCTGTGACGGTTCATTATACTCTTCTGAAACGGCACCTCCATCTTCTACACCTACCTGTCAAAATCTTAGCGTTATTATCACTGACATCCAGCTGAAGCAAGAGCTGGTCCGTGAAGCTCCACGCCACCCCCATCGGGATTAACCGCACTATCTCTGTGTTCCTGGCACATTCTGGGGGCACATCTACGTGGGAGACACCTCTGGTGCCCCGTGTCACATCCTGGGCCCACCTGGGTTTTGCTGCAGCTGCGGTGCAGTTCCATCCATGTGGACAGGGGCCCACCTCAAGCACACACTGTATGTCTTTCCATTTCTGCTCCACAAGTTCTGCCCAGGAGTGCTGGGGAGATGACACCTCCGGGGGCCACTCTTAGCTAATTGGGGACAGGCATTTGTGGATAACTGTTCTAAGCCTTTCTTCTCCAGAAAGACAATTCCGGGAGGTGTTCTATGGTGCTTCTCAGAGGTCCCAGCGGGACTGAGCTCCCACTGTGACCTCAATGACACACCCTCAAATTCCCTTTTCCTCCTTCCCTCACTTCTCTGGTCTTTGGGATCACCTCACAAATTAACCTCCTGCCCAGAGTCCTTTTCTCAAGCTCGCTTCAAGGGAACCCAGACTAAGACAACCTCTTACCACTAAGACAACCCCCTTCCACCTTAAGTGTGGCTGCTGGTCTCCAGGTCTATCTCCTGCACTGGGCTGTAAGCTGCCTGAAACTCCACAGCACTCAGCGCATTGCCTGCAGATAAAAAAGCAGACTTCTCTCTGCAGCTTCCCTGGCCTGCATCACTGGCCCCTGCCGACCTCTCTGACCTTATTCAGACCCTCTCCCTCATCGTCAGCTTGCACAACAGGCACCCTTGCCTTCTTATACTTTCCTGACTGCACTGCAATTTCTCCTGCCTCAGGGCCTTTGCACATGCCACTCCCCCGCTTCACCTAGTTTACTTTCACTCATTCTTTCGATCACCTCCTTGAGGAAGCCTTTTTGACTCCCCCAGACTATCATGGTAATAATACCAACAGCTAACACTTTAAATGAACTAACTCATTTAATTCTCAGAACACCAATCTGGGGGTAAGTATTGTTATTAGTATTCCCATTTTAGAGATGAGAAAACTGAGGTGCAAAGAGGCTAAATAATTTATGCAAAGACACGGAGGCAGTAAGGAACCGAGGCAGACTGGCTCTAGAGTCCACACAGTTAGTTACGCACTCCAGACCCTCCCTCAGTTATGGGACCTTCTGGGACCATCCCTCTCCTTTAGCATGAATCACCGTTTTAAAAAAAAATCGAGATATAATTCACTTACCATAAAATCCACTCTTTTTTTTTTTTTTTTTTTAATTGGATGTGCCACGCAGCTTGTGGGATCTTAGTTCCCCAACCAGGGATCGAACCCATGCCCCCTGCAGTAGAAGCATGAAGTCCTAACCACTGGACCACCAGGGAATTCCCAAGATCCACTCTTTTAAAGTATAAAATTCAGAGAGGGACTTCCCTGGTGGCGCAGTGATTAAGAATCCGCCTGCCAATGTAGGTGACACGGGTTCGAGCCCTGGTCCGGGAAGACCACACATGCCACAAAGCAACTAAGCCCGTGTGCCACGTCTACTGAGCTTGTGCTCTAGAGCCCGCGTGCTGCAACTACTGAGCCCAGGTGCCACATCTACTGAAGCCTGCACGCCTAGAGCCCGTGCTCTGCAACAAGAGACGCCATAGCAAGGAGAAGCCCGCACACTGCAACGAAGGGTAGCCGCCGCTCGCCGCAACTAGAGAAAGCTCGTGTATAGCAACGAAGACGCAACGCAGCCAAAAAATAAATAAAAGTTAAAAAAAAAAACCATTAAAGAAATTCAGAGATTTTTAGTACATTCAGAGTTGCGCAACCATCATCACTATCTAATTCCAGAACATTTCCATCACCCTGAAAGAAACCCCGTACCCACCAGAAGTCACTCCCCATACACTCCTTTCCCCAGTCCCTGCAACCACCAGTCTGCTTTCTGTCTCTACTCTGGACATTTCCAATAAATGGACTCATACAATATGGGGGCTTTTGTGTCTGGCTACCTTCACTTAGCATGTTTTTGAGGTTCATCCAAATTACAGCATGTCTCAGTATTCCATTCCTTTTTATGGCTGAATGATGTTCCACTGTATGCAGAGATCATATTTTGTTTATCCATTCTTCAGTTGATGGACATGTAGATTGTTTCCACCTTTTGGCTGTTGGGAATAGTGTTGCTATGAACATTTGTGTACACGTTTTTATGTGGTCATATATTTTAAGTTTTCTCGTGCATATGCCTAGAATTGGAATTGCTGGGTCACATGGTACATTATGTGATTATTTGACTAATGTCTGTCTCCCATACTGGCTGTAAGCTCCATGTGGACAGGAACCAGTTCTCTATTTTATCCCCCATGCCTGCAACACAGTCAACAATTATTTGAATGAATGAATGAATGAATGGCAGATGCCCAGTAACCACCACCGAGCTGGATACCCTGGGCTAGAATGCTGGGAGTCCTGGGTTCCAGGCTCAGCCCTGCCTCTGCCCAGCTGTGTGTCTTCTAGCCAGCAGCTGGCCCTCCCTCGGCCTCCTATTTCTCTCAAGTGTAATGAGGAAAAAGCAAGGCAGCCTGGCCCCCCTCGAGCCAGCCTGCAGAAGCCAGCTTCCCACTCACCACAGGCTCCTCCTCTCCGTTCTGGCTGAGTTCGCCCTGCAGCCTCTCTCTCAGCTTCCCGAGCTCCGCCCGCAGGCTGCCCATCTCCTGCTCCTTGGTTTGCAGATCTGCCTCCAGTTCTACCTTCTGTTCGATCAAGGCCTTCCCCTGGGCCTCCACCACTGTGACACGGTGCCGGAGGTCGTGGTTGATCTTCATCAGCCGGGTCTGCTGCTGCTGCAGCTGTAGAGAGATGAAGGCTATTGGATAGGGCCGCCACATCCAGTAGCACATGTTGTGTACTGCACAAGAGCAAACCATCTACAGGCGTGCCATTCATACTGTAGATGCCTTGATTTGTTTGAAATTTGTTCACGTTCTTACAACTCTGTTGATGCCAGAGATGGGCCATGTGTATATTTACTATGATAATTTTATGATAGATGGAAGATAAGTGTCTTGTTAGTATATTATGACAATTTCCCAACAGAGGGAAGTAACATGCCTTGAGAAAGGGGCATCTTTTTCTAATTTAGGCAGAGACACCGTATAGGTTCCCGGAGCAGCCTGGACCATGCTGGGGCATGAAGGGGATGGGCTGGAGGAAGCCTCAGAGTCAGAGCAGAGGCTGACCGGGCCCTGGGACCTCCTCAGTGTGTGGAAAGAGTCAGGTCACTGGGCAGTGCCATGTTCCCTCCTACTGCGCCAGTGAAGACTCGGCCGAGGGTCCTCCGCACGGCAACTGTTTCAGGGCTGGGCCTCTCAAGCCGTAAGCAGGATCCCCACCCCACGGAGCCCATGGAGTGAGACTGACGGGGAGAAGGGGCGCTTCCTGAGGGGAGGATCCCGTCTCTTGCTGGTACCCACTGGCCGGGAGGGCGGACACAGGGCCGGGGCTCAGCACTTACAGCCTCAACATCCTCGTTCTTCAGCCCGAGCTCCCGATCCTTGGCACGGATCTCGTCGCGCTGTTTGTCCACCACCTCCTTCAGCTTCTTCATCACCTGCCGCTCCCGCTCCGACATGCCTGGGGTGGGGTGAGAGGGACCCGTGGGTGTGTCCACCTCCCTCCGCTGCTTAAGCCATCCGGCGGCTCCCCATCGAGATGAACCTGCCCCCCACCTCCTCCTGGACTCACCTCTGCTCGTCTGCCCCTCCCCAGCGCCTGCTTTCTGCCCCTCCACCCTTCCCCTGCTCATCCCCACCGCAGGGCATTTGCTGTTTCCAGCTTCCGCAAGTCCCTTCCTACCAACCTCCCCCAGGCTGGCTCCCCTTGATTCTC
Organism: Grampus griseus; assembly: GCF_964374135.1. Classification (NCBI taxonomy): domain Eukaryota; kingdom Metazoa; phylum Chordata; class Mammalia; order Artiodactyla; family Delphinidae; genus Grampus; species Grampus griseus. The sequence continues at coordinate 6,377,407 of NC_139006.1, read as the reverse complement.
AGGCCTCAGCTCAAAGTCACCTCCTCACAGAGGCCTCTCCTTCCCTGACCACCCCCCGCCAAGTAGCCCCCTCCTCCCACCTCATCCATCCCCTCACTTTTTACAATGGCTAAGTGTCTGGTACATCCTTTCATCTAATGAAAGATGATACTGCATAGTGATTCACAGGGTCGGCTCTGGAGATCAAACACCGGTTCTCCCATTTATTAATTGTGTGGCGTTGGGCTACCCAACCTGTGCCTCAGTTTCCACATCTCTAAAATGGGAATAACAGTACCTACCCCATAGGGCTGCTGCAAGGATTGCTCTTGTTAATACACATGAAGCCAATATTGAAGAAGATGTCTGGTACACAGCAGGTGCTCAAAGGGTGTTGTCTGTTCTCCCTGCCCCTCGTCCCCCAAGTATACGGTCAGCCCAGGAGGCAAGACCTTGCCTAACCTATTCACTGTGTATTTCCTGGACTAGCATAGTGCCTGGCACACAGTAGGTGTCTGCTCAGGGCTTTGGTGAATTAAGAAACGTGCGGATGGATGCTGTATTAGTTTTATGTGCTGCTGTAACAAATAACCAACAAATTTTGGTAGCTAAGAGCATCAGAAATTTATTTTCTCAAAGTTCCAGAAGGCAGAAGTTTAAAATCAGTCCAATGTTGGGAGTTCCCTGCTGGCCTAGTGGTTAGGATTCCGGGCTTTAACTGCCGTGGTCTGGGCTCTATCCTTGGTTGGGGAACTGAGATCCTGGAAGCCATGCAGCACGGGCAAAAAAAAAAAAAAAAAAAATCAAACGTCAGTCCAATATCAAGACGTCACCACATCTGTGCTCCCTCTGGAGACTCTAGGGGAGAATTTGTTCCTGGCCTCTTCCAGCTTCTGGTGGCTGCCAGCGTTCCTTGGCTTGGGGCCCCATCACTCCAGTCTCTGCCTCTGTGGTCACATGCCTCCTTCTCTTCTGTCTGTGTCAAATCTCTCTCTGCCTCCTTTTCAAAAAAAAATTTTTTTTTTGGCCATACAGTGAGGCATGTGGGACTTCCCCAACCAGGGATTGAACCCATGCCCCCTGCATTGGGAGCACAGAGTCTTAACCACTGGACCACCAGGGAAGTCCTCTGCCTCCTCTTTATAAGGACATTTGTGATGGCATTTAGGGTGCACCCAAATAGTACAGGATAAATGCCCATCTGAAGATTCTGACTAAGTTACATCTGTAAATATTTTACCATATAACGTAACGGCCACAGGTTCCAAGGATTAAGACCTGATATTTAGGGGGCCTATTATTCAGCCTCTCATAGGCACTAAGTCTGAGAGCTAATCCCCGCTCCCCAGGAGACCAGAGCTGGGGAGAGTGGTAGTCAGGCTCAACCACAGATTAACAAGGGAGAAACCATTGCTTCTCTCCAATTTTCCTCCCCTATGGGACTCAGGGGACATACCACTAGACGACCAGGCCCTGGGGAAAAGAACCTATGTGGGTGATTCCTCAGCTATTCTCCCCATGGGACTCCCTTCTCTAAGCCGCTCCATCCCAGCTTTTCCGCTGGCTGCCCTCCTCATGTCCTGGATATTCCCAAGCAGGCAGTCACCACGATGAACGAGCATTCATGGTGCGTGTCTAGAACGGTGTGTGATGCTGCTGGGGCTACAAACCCAGAGAAGACCCAGACCCTGCCCTGGATGAGCTGGAGGCTTTATGTAACAGGCACAAAGGCAGGACGGTCCCAGAAGGCAGCCATCCTGTCTCAATCGTCTCTGTAGTCTGGGGCTTCATATGCGGTAGATGCTCCAGGCTGGCCGATGGAAGAGGGACTAGTTCCCCTCCACGTTCCCAACGTATAGCTCACTCCTACTAAGCCCAGTAAGGATAAACTGCTTTACACCCTCGACCCTATTTCATTCTCACTCCCAACCACTGGAAATGGGTATTATTGTTGTGGCCATTTTAACATTAGTCCCATTTTACAGATACGGAAAACTGAGGTCCAGAGACAGACTTGTTCAAAGTCGCACAGCTAGGCTCTGGCAGAGCTGGGGCTCAAACTCAAGTTTTCTGACTCCAAGTCCTGTGTCCTCTCCATGATGCCGTGCTGCCTCCCCACTGGGGGACAAGACTCAGAAGCTCCTGGCAGGTCACCAGAATGTGTCACCATGGGGCAGACTCCAGCCCATACTTTGTTCCAGACAGGGCCACCTGCTGGGAGTACTCACATTTTACTGTGCATACACGTTCGACATTCATTCCTCAAGTATTTATCGAGCACCTGCTGTATACCTGACACTGAGCTAATCGCTCAGGGTCATGATGGCAAGTAAGTGTGGTACAATTCTGCTCTCACCAACTTACAGGCATTAGACAGATGTGTGTGTCATTACAGACCATAACAAGTACTGTGAAAGACTCAACGGGGGCTGAGAAAGAATGATGAGGGAGACCCAATGTAGACTGCGGGTGCAGGAAGGCCTCTTGGACAAGGGTCATTAATGCTGAGACCGGAAGGGGGGAAGGGCAGCCAGGTGACGCGGACGAGCGTTCCCAGGCAGGGGCCCTATGGGAGGAGACCCTGCATCTGAGGCGCTGGAGGGCAGTGCCAGTGGCCGAAGCACAGTGGCCGAGGGGGTGATACAGGCTTGAGCTGGGAGTGAGGCTGGACCGTGCGGGGCCTCGGAGGCCAGGTGAGGAGGCTGGATTTTCCTCTAAAGGGGAAACAAGAACCTCAGGATCTCAACACGTAGAGCCTGCACGGAGCTGGAGGGTCAGGCCAAGGAGACCAGGAAGGGACAGCCATAGAGGAAAGACTTACAGGAGGGCAGGGGTGCCTGGTATGCAAATGAGACGAGCTGGAAGGAAAGGAATTGTGATGAGAAAAGCTGTCAACTGAGTGACTGGGAGGCCCTGAAGGCAATAAGGGTGACTTTGAACGCCTGGGTTCCATCACAGCATATGGCCTCTGACTTCTGAAGTGACGTTAACCTCGCTGAACCTCCATTTCCTCACCCGCAAAGTGGGGACATGCTGATGTTTTTCTTTTCTTTCTTTTTTTTTTTTAATTTTTGGCCACGCCGCTCGGCATGCAGGATCTTAGTTCCCTGCCCGGGGATCGAACCCGTGCCCCCTGCAGTGGAAGCACAGAGTCTTAACCACTGGACCACCAGGGAAAGTCCCATGATGCTTTTCTTTATTCCACCTCTCTGACAATGCTGTACATATAAAATATGTACACTAGGGAATCACACAAGGCCATGAAATAGGATCTTTTCCTACTGGTGGGCCTGGGGCATCCATTCTGCCCCTCAGACCACTCAGCTTCCTCCTTGGACCTCATACCAAGCTAGGAGGCTGAGAGATGCAGAGAAGCTGCACAGGTCCCTCAGAGATGCCAGCCCAAGAAGGAGTGGAGAGGCAGGGATGGAGAGAAGGGGCAAGCATCCTCACCAGGACGGCTAAACTGAAAAGGACTGTCAATGTAAGTGCTGGAGAGAAGGCGGAGCAACAGGAATGCTCGTCTGAGCTGCCGGGGGGGTTGCTACTTGGGAAAACCAATAGGCATCACCTACTACTGCTGTTACACATCCTCTGTGAACCAGCAGCTGATGCTGGGCATAAACCCCCACAGGCCTTCATGCACAGTGCACGTGATAGCCAGCAGAAGGATGGTTCAATAAACTGCAGGAAGAGCGGACACTACGTGGCTATTTAAAAGACAGGTACACTGGTAAGCACAGTAGGGACAATCCGTACAGCACAAGACGTGCAAAAGCATTCACAGCAGCTTCATTCATTATAGCCCCAAACTGGAAACTGCCATGATGCCTATCAACAGGAGAACGAATAGGGACTTCCCTGGTGGTCCAGTGGTAAAGAATCCACCTTGCAATGCAGGGGACGCGGGTTCAACTAAGATCCCACATGCCTCGGGGCAACTAAGCCCACGTGCCACAACTATTGAGCCCGCGTGCTGCAAACTACAGAGCCCATGCGCTCTAGAGCCCGTGCGCCACAACTAGAGAGAAGCCCAAGCACTGCAACAAAGAGACCTCGCACCATAAGGAAAGATCCCGCATGCCTCAACAAAGATCAGGGAACCAAGGACTTCCCTGGTGTGTTGCAACTAAGACCCGACGCAGCCAAAAAAATAAGGAAAATAAATATTTAAGAAATAGTAGAATGAATAGATAAACCTTGATACTAACAAGCAATGGAATACTATACAGCTATGAAAAAGAATAACTACACGTTCCACTTGGAGTTTATAAAGTCAGTTATTTCTTCAGACACTCCTTGCTCCTCAAAGGATGCTCTTCAGCTGGACTCCTGAGACGAAGGGCCCCCAGACTTGCAATGGGGAAACACAGGGCCATCTGGGGGTTCTGGGCACCAGGTGTCCCCCTCCCAAAACTCCTGGGCCACTGCTGCAAGGTGGGGCCTGGGCCTGGGCTAGTGTGACAAGAGGACACTGCTAACGTCTCCCAAAAAAAGCGCTCCTTAGACACAGTGCATGAGCGAGTGTGTGTGTGTGTGTGTGTGTGTGTGTGTGTGTGTGTGTGTGTCTGTGTGAAGGAGGAGGGCTGAAATCAGGTGTAGGCAGAGTCTGTGAAAAAGCCACGAAAGTATTCACTGCTCTCTGAGCACCTGTCCCGCAAAGGCTCCAGGCAGGGGCATCAAGGGCCCAACTCGTGAAATTTAATCCTTGGTAGGGGGCAGATTCCACTCCTGGAGAAATCAGGTGAGCAGAACAGCTACGTGGGGTGGGCGCAGGGGAGCATGAGCCCAGAGAAAGGAAACTTGGACCTGGAGCCCAGCTACATCCAAGTTCCCCGACCAGGGATTGAACCCGGGCCACCGCAGTGAAAGTGCCGAGTCCTAACCCCTGGGAACTCCCAAAGCGCCAGGGAACTCCCAAAGACAGCAATGGGTTTTTTTGGCTGCACCTCACGGCTTGTGGGATCTCAGTTCCCCGACCAGGGATAGAACCCGGGTCACGGCAGTGAAAGCCCAGAATCCTAACCACTGGACCATCAGGGAACTCCCCATCTGTCATGGGTGTCGGTAGCTGTAGGACTAAGAAGCTAGAGAACAAACGGCAAAGAGCTTAGAGTCTGGAGCTAGATTACTTGGACTCATTCCTGGCTTTGCCACTTCCCTTGCAGCTGAACTTGTGCCTTGTGCCTGTTTTCTCACCTGCAAATGGGGATCACGTGGAGGCCCCACCTGGGGGGCTCTCGTGAGGCTGCATATGTTAATCTACATGAAGTGCTCACAACAGGCCTGGCAGAGTAAGAGTCTCTAAGTGTTAGCTGTTATTTTATCTATAAAATAGAAATGCCAGTTTTCCCTGTTCCAAAGGTTGCTGCTAAGTCCAAGCGCCGTTACGAAAGTGCTTCGAAAAATTAAAAGGTTAAGTGTTTTTAACAGACTCACAGACATAGACAAAAGCCAGGAGAGTTCTGAGTAACTGTTTAGTCACCCCAGCAATGCAAGACCCTGGGATCTAAAAGAGACATTCGGGCAAGTGCACAGAGAAGCAAGTGCAAGGTCAGTCCCAGGTCCCGAGTCTGTAGTAGTGAAAACTGGTAATGATCTAAACATCCACCAGCAAGGAAATGATTAAACAAGTACTTTCCACACAATGGGACACTATGTAGCCAGTTAAAAGAAAAAGGCAAGGGCTTCCCTGGTGGTTCAGTGGTTAAGAATCCGCCTGCCAATGCAGGGGACACGGGTTCGATCCCTGGTCGGGGAAGATCCCACATGCCGTGGAGCAACTAAGCCTGTGCGCCACAACTACTGAGCTTGCGCTCTAGAGCCCGTGAGCCACAACTACTGAGCCTGTGTGCCACAACTACTGAAGCCCGTGCACCTAGAGCCCGTGCTCTGCAACAAGAGAAGCCTCCGCAATGAGAAGCCCGCGCACCGCAACGAAGAGTAGCCCCCTCTCGCCACAACTACAGAAAGCCTGCGCGCAGCAACGAGGACCCCATGCAGCCAAAAACAAACAAATAAATAAATAAATTTATAAAAAACACAAAAAAACGACCTTTTTTTTAAAAAAGCAAAAGGCAAGTGACAAAGTCACAGCAGCAGTATTCGCAATGGCCAAAAGATGGAAGTAGCTCAAATGTCCATCAACAGACGTATGGATTAAAAAAATGTGATCTATCCGAATGATGGAATATTATTCAACCGTAAAAAGAAATGAAGCACTGACACAGGCTACAATGTGGATGAACCTTGAAAACATGATGCTGAGTGAAAGAAGCCAGACACAAAAGGCCACATATTCTATGAGTCCACTTATATGAAATGTCCAGCATAGATAAACCCATAGAGACAGAGAGCAGACTGGAGGTTCCCAAAGGCAGGCGGGAGGGGGGAGTGGGGAGTGACTGCTGTGGGTGCAGGGTCTCCTTTGCGGGTGGTGAAAATGTTCTGGAACTAAATAGAGGTGATGGTGACACAACATTATAAGTACATTAAATGATGTACTAAATGCTACTGAATTGTACACTTTAAAACTGTTAATGTTATGTTCTGTGACTCGCTTGTCAATTTTTCTAAAAGGGCAATCCAAACAGTAAACACGTAATTATAATTTGTTAAAAAAAGAAAGGCAAGTGACAATCCATACAGCATAATCCCTTTTATTTTAAAAACAAAACACATTCCCTGCAATGTCAACGCCGGCACTGCAGGAGATTTTTCTTATTTAAAAGCAACACGCACGTGGAATATGTGTGTAAATGCAGAGAGAGGGATGGTCTTCCCTCTGGTGAGTGAGGAAGGAGGCAAAGGGAATTCTCGCGTTTTTCTTGAGTTTTGTTTCAACTTTTACAACATGAATGAATACATGTAATAGTTTCTATTGTTAAAGACCAAAACCACCACCAACACCCACAAACCCATACTGTCTGTGCCCCTCAGTCTCTACAAGAAGAAAAGACCCTGAGAAGATTGAGCCGCTTGCCCCAAATCTGCTAGTTAGTGGCCATTTGGAGCATAATCCGGGTCTCTTAGTACCAGACCCACACGTTTTTCACTCCCCCAGAGCCAGAAAACCGCTTTTGATACCGGATGGTGATGATCACCAGTGTTTATCAAGCACCTGCCGTCACCAGCTACTGGGCTCAGCGCTCACCACGGATGAAGCGGTGCTCAGACCCCCTCGGATCCCTGTGTTCACCCCTTGCCCCTCTTCAGTGTGCTTTTTTTTTTTTTTTTTTTCTGTACGCGGGCCTCTCACTGTTGTGGCCTCTCCCATTGCGAAGCACAGGCTCCGGACGCACAGGCTCAGCGGCCATGGCTCACGGGCCCAGCCGCTCCGCAGCATGTGGGATGTTCCCGGACCGGGACACGAACCCGTGTCCCCTGCATCGTCAGGTGGACTCTCAACCACTGAGCCACCAGGGAAGCCCTTCAGTGTGCTTTTGCTACTGACCAGGCACCCTGGGCTCCCTGGCTGGCAGGCTCTGTAAGAAAGTACAGGTCCCATGCCTACGGGCGGGGCAACTCTGAGGAGTAACTCACACCCCAGAGCTCGCTGCCTTGCATGGACTTGGTTGGGCTTCCTCCTTTCCCTGTCCTGATTCCTCCACTTCCCCAATAGTCTTTTCTAGGGCTGCTTCCTTAATGAATCATCTGCAGAGGAACATCTTCGCCTCAGGTCTCCTTCTAGAGGATGCTGACACAAGCAGAACTTAACTCATTTTATCCTCCGAATCCTTTACGAAGTAGGACCCCTGCTGCCCGCCTTGTGTCGCCGATGAACCTCAGCTGCACAGTAGCTCGTTAACTTTTACAAGGCCACACAGCTAATACCAGGATTCAAGCTCCGGCAGCCTGGCTCTAGGAGCCACACTTTTTTTTTTTTCTTTCACGTTGTGGTGCATCAGTGCTTTTTTCCTCTTTATGGCTGAATGATATCCCATTACATGGACAGACCATCTTTTGTTCACAGTACTTTTAAAAAAATATTTATTTATTTATTTGGCTGCGCTGGGCCTTAGTTGCAGCATGTGGGCTCTAGTTCCCTGAGCAGGGATCAAACCTGGGCCCCCTGTATCGGGAGCGAGGAGTCTTAACTACTGCACCACCAGGGAAGTCCCCAGAACCCACACTCTTGCGACCACTCTACTGCCTCTCAAAGTCTCACAGCCCAAGCTCCTTATGTTATCAGCAAGCGTACTGGAGAGAATAATGTCCCCTCAAACTTCACATCCACCTGGAACCTCAGAAGGTGACCTTACTTGAAAATAGGTCTTTGCAGATGTAATTAAGTTAAGGGGAGGTCAGGCTAAGTGAGGGTGGGCCCTAAATCCAATGACTGGGTCCTTATAAGAGAAAGGAGAGGGAGAGTCAGATCCACAGACCCACAGAGGAGGCCACGTGACAACAGAGGCAGAGCTTGGAGTGACGCAGCCACAGGCCAAGAGTCGCCACCTGGAAGAGGCGGGAGCTTCTTCCCCTAGAACCTTGGGAGGGAGCACAGCCCTGCTGACACCTTGATTTTGGACCCCTGGCCTCCAGATCTGTGAGAGAATACATTTCTTTGTGTGAAGCCTCCCAGTTTGTGGTCATTTGTTACAGGGGCCCCAGGAAACTAATAAAGCAAGCATACGGAGAAAGTCCTATACAGAAGGTGCACAGACGACTTCTATTGAGGTGAAATTCATATCAGCCACTCTCGGGTCCCACGGAAGGTCCACCTGGTAGGACAAAAGCGACGTAATTGCCCTCAGGGCTATCTTTTTTTTTAAAATAAATTTATTTATTTATTTTTGGCTGTGTTGGGTCGTTTCTGTGTGAGGGCTTTCTCTAGTTGTGGCAAGCGGGGGCCACTCTTCATCGCGGTGCGCGGGCCTCTCACTGTCGCGGCCTCTCTTGTTGCAGAGCACAGGCTCCAGATGCGCAGGCTCAGTACTTGTGGCTGACGGGCCCAGTTGTTCCGCAGCATGTGGGTCTTCCCAGACCAGGGCTCGAACCCGTATCCCCTGCATTGGCAGGCAGATTCTCAACCACTGCGCCACCAGGGAAGCCCAGGGCTATCTTTTTTTTGTTTTTTTGCGGTACGCAGGCCTCTCACTGTTGTGGCCTCTCCTGTTGCGGAGCACAGGCTCCAGACGCGCAGGCTCAGCGGCCATGGCTCACGGGCCCAGCCGCTCCGCGGCATGTGGGATCCTCCCAGACCAGGGCACGAACCCGTGTCCCCTGCATTAGCAGGCGGACTCTCAACCACTGCGCCACCAGGGAAGCCCCCCAGGGCTATCTTTTATTGACTAGTTCTGCGTTTGATGCTGTATATATTTTTCTCAACAGTCCTGGGTGTCAGGAGTTGCCACACCCACCTTACAGGTGAGGAACCTGAGGATGGGAACAAGGTGACCCATTGGTAAGAGTGGTCTGAGATTTAAACTGAGGTCCACCTCACTCCACAGCCCATTCCCCTTATAATAGACTGTTCTACCCAGGCACATCTCCAAGAATATTCTAGCTCTGTGTGTCCAACTCAGCAGCCACTAGTGGCAATGGAGCACCTGAGATAGGACACGTACAAATGGACATGTGCTGAAAATGTAAAATACACATCAGCCATCAACAGATGGGTAGATCAACAAAATGTGGTCTGTCCATTCAATGGGATATTATTCTGCCTTAAAAAGGAAGGAAATTCTGACACAACTACAACATGGATGAAACTCAAGGACATTATGCTCAGTGAAAAAAAACCAGTCACAAAAAGACAAATATTGTATGATTCTACTTATGTGAGCTACCTGGAGTAGTCAAAATTATAGAGACAGGAAGTAGAATGCCAGTTGCCAAGGGCTGGGGGAGGGAGAAATGGAGAGTTATTGTTTAATGTGGACAGAGGTTTACATTTGCAAGATCAGTTCTGGAGTCTGGTTGTACAACAATGTGAATGTTCTTAACGCTGCTGAACTATACACTTAGAAATGGTTAAGATGAGAATTTTTTTTTTAACCTCTTTATTAGAGTACAATTGCTTTACAATGGTGTGTTAGCTTCTGCTTTATAACAAAGTGAATCAGTTATACCTACACATATGTCTCCATATCTCTTCCCTCTTGCATCTCCCTCCCTCCCACTCTCCCTAACCCACCCCCCAAGGTGGTCACAAAGCACAGAGCTGATCTCCCTGTGCTATGCGGCTGCTTCCCACTAGCTATGTATTTTACATTTGGTAGTGTATATATGTCCATGCCGCTCTCTCACTTTGTCCCAGCTTAAGGTGAGAAATTTTACGTGTATGTTATCACAGTAAAACATACATATATATATTATATTATATATAAATGAATAACCCACCAGATTTCAAAGACTTAATATGAAAAAAATGCAAAATACCCTACTGATAATTTTTAATTTTTAAAATTTTTATTTATTTCTTTCGGCTGCACCATGAGGCTTGCAGGATCTTAGTTCCCTGACCAGGGATTGAACCCAGGCCCTCAGCAGTGAAAGTACAGAGTCCTAACCACTAGACCACCCGGGAATTCCCCCCAACTGATCATTTTTAAATTGATTACATGTTGAAGGATGATATCTTGGATCTACTGGGTTAAATAAAAATATTAGTGAAATTACTTTCACCTGTCCTTTTCACTTTCTTTTAATGCTACACCTGGAAAAATCATAGTCATATCTGTGGCTTGCCTTACATTTTTGGGTAAAAGGAGAAATATGTACACAACTGGAAGAGCAACCAGTGTATTGCCTTACATTGTTTTTGGACAGTGCTGTTCTCAGCTGCCCTTCAGAAAATGGATACGTGGTCAGTTTTCATCCTCTCCTGGTGACAGAGTTGTTTGTCCAGAGACCAAGAATTTTCTTCCAGACGCTTGAGTGTATCTCTGCACCCCCATGCCCCCAGTCCAATTGCTTCCATATCTGTAATTCATCTCCGCATGTGCTAACTAGTAGTTTCCAGGTGCTGACAAGACGATTTCCAAATACAAGAAGTAGGGAAGTGCTTTTTAATCTGGAGACTTCCAGGGAGGGGGAGACAGGAGACTGGCAGGTGCTCTGAGCGCACTGCCCAGTATTTTTTTTAAATTAATTTTTATTGGAGTATAGTTGCTTTACACGGTTGTGTTAGTTTCTGCTGTACAGCAAAGTGAATCAGCTATACGTACACATATATCCCCTCTTTTTTGGATTTCCTTCCCTTTTAGATCACCACAGAACACTGAGTAGAGTTCCCTGTGCTATACAGTAGATTCTCATTAGTTATCTATTTTATACAGAGTAGTGTATATGTGTCAATCCCATTCTCCCAATTCATCCTACTCCCCCTTCCCCCCTTGGTAGCCATACGCTTGTTCTCTATGTCGCAGTGCCCAGTATTAACGGCTGGGAAAGCAGCACTGTTCCGGGCAGGTTGGCTCTTCTAAGCGGGCATCCCAGCCCACTCACCCCCTAAATCCTGTTTGCCCCTAGGCCTTGCCCCACTGCCTAAAGTGGTACCAGACACACAGTCTAACTTCATGGGCTGCACCTCCTCCCAGGGACCCCCCCGGCCCAGTGTCTGTTCCTCTCACAGGTGGAAGACATGCTTTTGCCCTTATTGTGTTCCCATGGCTTCCCAGGCAGAATAAAAATAACTGTGAAAGGCATGCCTGGCATCTGCCCAGTTTCTCCACTAGGGTGAGGGCTGCTGTCGAGCTGAACACCGGAGGCTCCCCGAGCTCACACCCGGGAGCTGGACCCACGCGAGATGCCAATTAAGTGCGTCTCAGATGGTACCCGTGTGGGCTGTCTGATGAAGAGCCCAGCAGGGATGCAGAGAGCCGAGGCCAAGCTCTCCCACACGGGGGGTGCCGTGTGCACACACATGCAACCGAGCACCTTAGGGTGTTCGGGCCCGTGCCTGGGGGACCTGCGGCCTCTAGGGCATCACTGGGGTAGGCAGGGGGAGTTCCAAGGTCACCCCTGGAGGCCTCTGGGTGCCCTGCAGAAATGTCACAGACCAAAAGATGGCTATGGGGACATCCCTGGTGGCGCAGTGGATAAGACTCCACGCTCCCAATGCAGGGGGCCCGGGTTTGATCCCTGGTCAGGGAACTAGATCCCACGTGTGTGCCACAACTAAGAGTTTGCATGCCACAACTAAGGAGCCGGCAAGCCGCAACTAAGGCCCAGCACAACCAAATAAATAAACGAAATAAAATAAAACCCACCAGACCATAAGGTAGGATTCCAAACGATATTAATTAGGGAGACGACTAACATTTAAAAAACAACAAAAACAAAAAAAACAAAAGGTGGCTGTGGGCACCTCACTAAGTTCAACACAGTTACCACAGGACTCAGCAATTCCATGCCGAGGTATATACCTCAAAGCACCGAAAACACATGTCCACACAAAAACATGAAGGTACCAGAACCTTCACAGCGGTACTCTCCACAATAGCCAGAAGTTGGAAACAACTCAGCGTCCATCAGTGGATGAATAGATAAACAACACGTGGTCCAAACAGACAACGGAGTGCTGCTAAGCCAGAAAGAGAAAGGATGCACCCTCTCAGCCTGTTTTCCTCCTCTTTTCAAAAAGGAGATTGGATTCGATAACAACAGCTCATAGTAACAACAGTTAACACTTGCTGAGTGTGGGCACCAGGTACTATTCAGTTTACACGTATTAATTCATTTAATCCTCACAACAACTTTATGAGGGAGATATGGTTATTGCCCCCATTTCTACAGGGGGCACTTAAGGCACACCAAGGTCAAGTGACTTGATCAAGGTCCCTCAGCCAGTAAGTATTGTGTTAGGATTCACACTGGGCAGTCTGGCTCTAGCACCAACACTTATCACCACTACGACTTTTGTTTTCACTGCACGACTCAGATCTCAACAAAGGAAACCCAAGGAAAAGAGGATGCCAGCAACCAGGTCAAACAATTCCTTTTTCCTTGGTCCCTACGGTCCTTATACAGTGTGCTACTTATTCTCACAGAGTGGTAAACACGAGTTCTGAACTTCAGGCCCCCACGGAAGTCCACCCCCTTCCCAACAAACGTGAGGAGGGGGCTTGTATAGGGACCCAGGAAGTTCACCCAGACTAAAGAGTTGGGCCTGAGATTCCTTGCGATCAGAGCCAGCCTCTGAATGAGAAGGAGGCTGCTGGGGGGCCCACAGCTGATGCAGCGCACGGGGGCCCAGGCCAAACCCCTCTGTCTGTCTTTGCTTCTCCAGCACCAGCAGAGGCCTGGAGTCAAGGTTCTAGATAACTGTTCGTAGGATGAATGACAGTTGGGGGGCTCCAGCACCATTCAGATCTGGGTGGCCACCCTGGGTTGCTCATTGTTAAACGTGTACCCGTGACAAGCACCTCAAATTTCTTCCCAGCACACTTAGAATAAAATCCAAACCTTGGCCTCTAAGGGGCTATGTGATCTGAGCCCTGCTGACCCCACTGACCTCATCTTTAACCACCCTTGGCCTTGATCATCTTCTGTGACACTGGTCTCCTTGGTTTCCATAAACAGTCATGCCCCAGGGCCTTTGCACCTGCTTTCCCCCCAAGATATTTGCATGGCTCACTCCATGACTTCATTAGGGCTCAAATGTCACCTCATCAGAGAGGCCCTCCTTGATCACCATATGCAAAGAAGCACCCCACCAAGTCACCTCTATCATATCCCCCCCAGATTTTAGTTCTTCCATAACCCTGGTCAGAATCTGGAACTGTGTCATCTGTCTGTTTACATAGTTATCACCTATCTCCTCTGCACTAGAACATAAGCTTCCCGAGGGCAGTGGCTTTGTCTTGCCCAATGTGTATACCCAGTGCCTAGAGAAGAGGCTGGAAAAGTGAGGACCCTCGAACAATTTGTCAAATGAACCTCTCGGTTTCATCACCTGTACACCAGGCTACACAATGTCTCTCGGGTAGAGTGATGGTGAGAATCCAAATGACATGAGACACCATTGCTTGGGGACCACGCTCCTGTCACTCGTGATGCCGGTGATGGCAGTGGGAAGAGCCTTCCCCTCACCTCCCATGCTGGCCCCTCCTCTTACCTTCATGCTTCTGGAACTCCTCCTCAGAGAAGCTGACGTCCTTGTGGGAGAGGTTGGTCATGAGCTGCTTGTTCTCCTCCTGCAGCTGGGCGATCTGGGAAAGGAGGTCTTGCGCTTCCCCTCGCCACACGTCCTCCACCAGCTCCAGCTCCTGCGGGGGTGAGGGGCCGGAGTGGGGTCACAGCCTGCTCAGGGCAGCAGCCTTACCCCCCTGACCCTCGGGAGCAGCTCAGGGCTGCTGGGGCTTTGGGTTGTTCCCTTCTCCATGAGAACCAAGCATCGGCAGGTGAGCAGATCAGGCCATCACTAGCCCACATGGCAACTTTACGAAAAACAGAAGGTGTCCTTCCTCTGGGCAAGGCGTGCATTTATGCCGTTAGGACCTGGCCAAGTTAGAAATGCCCTGATGACAACAATGGCATTGGAACTGAACCTTCTAACTGTCTAGACAGGAGAGAGAGGGTGGAGGGGCAGCCCCAGGCTGCAGGGACCCAAACATACCAATCTCTCTAGGGAGGTCACGTCCCTGATCTTTGGACAGACCCTCCATCAAGACAAACCTCTCTCCAAGGGAGAAAGGGGCTGCAAAGATCCCAGGGATACCACCTGGCCCCGGAGCAACCTGTACATCTGAAACAGGAATCTCTTCAAGCAGACTTGGACGACCCACTCTACAAATCTGAGGCTGTTTCCCTTAGTTGGGGAGCCCTACTATAGAAACTCACAGTGAAGAAAACAAAAACACTCATTTGAAAAGATACATGCACCCCTATGTTTACAGTAGCATTCATTATTTACAATAGTCAAGACGTGGAAGCGACCTAAGTGTCCATCAATAGACGAGTGGATAAAGAAGATGTGGTCCATATATACAATGGAATACTACTCAGCCATAAGAAAGAATGAAATCTTGTCATTTGTAACAACATGTATGGTCCTAGAGAGTATTATGCTAAGTGAAGTAAGTCAGACAGAGAAAGACAAATACCATATGATCTCACTTATTTGTGGAATCTAAAAAACAAACCAAACGAACAAAACAAAATGAAAACATTCTTAGACACAGAGAACAAACAGGTGGTTGCCAGAGGGGAGGCGCTGGAGGGGGAGTGAAATAGGTGAAAGGGATTAAGAGGTACAAACCTTCAGTTACAAAATAAATAAGCCACAGGGATGTAATATACGGCATAAGGAAAGTGGTCAGTAGTATTGTAATAACTTTGTACGGGGACAGATGGTTACTGGACTTA
This sequence comes from Grampus griseus, assembly GCF_964374135.1. NCBI lineage: Eukaryota > Metazoa > Chordata > Mammalia > Artiodactyla > Delphinidae > Grampus > Grampus griseus. The sequence goes on along the minus strand of NC_139006.1, from coordinate 6,362,119 downwards.
GCTTGGTGATCATTTCATAATGTATGCAAATGTTAAATCACTGTATAGCACACCTGAGGCTAATATAATATTGTGTCAACTGTATTTCAGTAAAAAAATAAAATAAAAAAATAAAGGCTCACAGGGTTGAATGTGAGGATAAATAAGATGTCTATAAAAATTATTTTGTGGATGGCTGTAATCAGAGAAACACATAATAACAAGTGTTGGCAAGAATGTGAAGAAATTGGAACCCTGGGCATTGCTGGTAAGAATGTAAAATGGTGCAGCCACTGTGGAAAACGGTCTGGCAGTTCCTCAATAAGTTAAACATAGTTACCATATGACACACCAATTCCACTTGTAGGGTCTGAGAAATGAAAACGTGTGTCCACACAAAAACAGGTACATGAATGTTCATAGCAGCACTATTCATAATCGCCAAAAGGTAGAAACAACCCAAATGTCCATCCGTTGATGAAAAGATGAATAAAATGTGGTGTATCTGGAATATGATTCAGGCAAAAAGGGATGAAATACTGACATATGCTACAATTTGGATGAACCTTGAAAACATGATGCTGAGCAAAAGCAGCTGGTCACAAAAGGGCACACAGTGCTTGACTCCATTGATGGGAAATGTCCACAATAGGTAAATCCAGATACAGAAAGCATACTGGCAGCTTTCTAGGGGCAGAAGGGCTGGCAGGGAGTGAGGAATGACTGTTAATGAGTCTGTGTTTTCTGTTCGGAGTAATGAAAATGTTCTAAAATTGATTGTAGTAATGGTTGCACAGCTCTGTGAATAAACTAAAAACCACTGAACTGTATGCTCTGAATGGGTGAATTGTATGGTATGTGAATTATATTCAGTAAAGCTGTTACCAAAAAAAAAAAAAAAAGAGGTATTTTGTAAAATCATAAACTGTATAGAATGCTGGTTTAAAGCATGGATACTGGAGCCTGTTGACCTGAGTTTGAATTCTGTTTCCGCCACTTACTAGCTGATGTTGGACAAGTTATTCAACCTTAGGGTGCCTTGGAAATGAGGAATACAGTGCTATATCTACCCCCGTGGGGTGTCATGAGGATTAAATGGTTAATATATGTAGATGTTTGGAATAGGGCCCAGTACCCAGAAAGTGCTAAACATATGTCTCCTGATTTCTGGTCCTCTTACAGCCCATCCCAAGCCGGCCCAGGTGGCCGGATGTCAGCATCGCCTCCTTTCATCTTTTAAATAAGTTCCTAAGTCCTATCTCCTTTGTCAGGAAGCCCGCTGCACTGGGGAAATGAGAGGTAATAACGAAGTACTCGCACAGCTGCTTCAAGGTCACCAGGGGAGGTGAAGGGTGGGGCCAGAGGGCGAAAGTGGTGGTGGAATGATGAAGTGGCCACGGGACCTTCCCACAGGCAGGTGTGGGCTGGAAGCTGAATCAGGCTCTTCTTGCCCTGGTCCTCTCTGCTCCCACCTGACACAGGCTGAGCACACAGAGGGCCCCAGTGCTATCTCAAGTGTAACTGGCTGGGGTAGGCGGAACAATGGTCCCCAGAGAGGTCCATATTCTCATCCCTGGAATCTGAGAATATGGAAATTTACATGGCAAAAGGGATTTTGCAGATGTGATTCAGTTAAGGACACTGAGATGGGGAGATGCTCCTGGTTATCCCGGTGGACCCAATGTAATCACAAGGGTCCTTAAAAGTGAAAGGAGGCAGGAAGGGCAGAATCAGAGACCACGTGGGGACTTCCCTGGTGGTCCAGTGGTTAAGACTCTGTGCTTCCACTGCAGGGGGCGAGGGTTGGCTCCCCGGGTCGCGAAGCAGAGGTCAGAGTTAGAGATTTGAAGATGCTACGCTGATGACTTTGAAGATGGAGGAAGGGGTCACAAGTCAAAGGATACAGCTGGCTCCCAGGAGCTGCAAAAGGCAAGGAAACGGATTCTCCCCTAAAGTTGCCCGCAGGAATGAATTTCCTGACACCCGATTTCAACCCAAGTGAGACTCATTTCTGACTTTTGACCTCCAGAATTTTATCCAGTATTACCCATATTGATATTATTCATAATATCATATTACCAATGTGATAATAAACTTGTGTGATTTTTGAGTAAGTTTGTGGTAATTAGTTATAGCAGCAATAGATGAATACAGACTTTAATCCTCAGTTCTTTTTTTTCTTCTCTCAGTGAACTAAAGTTGATGCTGGGGGAGCTGGTTCTTGCCTCTGAGCTGACCATGGAGAATTTGATCTTGCCTCGATACCAGCTAAAAAGGCTCTTCCAGGAAGTGGCCCCTGACCAATCACCTCGTTAGCCTCCTCTCAGCACTGTCTTCAAACTCCTTACGCTGGCCTGTGAGGCCCAGCATTAGCAGACCCCTGTACCTCCCTGACTTCACCTCCTACCCCTCTTCCTCACTCGCTCTGCTCTTGTCACACCAGCCTTCTTTGTGTTCCTTGCACACACCAAGCTCACTCCTACATCAGGGCATTTGCACTGGCTGCACCTCCTGCCCAGAATGCCCCTCCCCCAGATCTCTCTATGGCTGGCATCTACACTTCATTCAGATCTCAGCTCAGATGCCACCTCCTCAGGGAAGCCTTCCTGACTGCCCCATCAACTAGACACCATCCCTGGCCAGTCTCTTTTATATTTCCCTGTTTTATCTTCTTCATGGTACTTATCATAAGCTGAAATTTTTTAGAAGTTAAAAAAAATCTATCTCCTCACACTAGAATCACACCATTCCATTAGAGTAGCCATTAGCCACATGTATCTGCTGAGCACTTGAAATGTCACTGGTCTGAATTGAAACATGCAGTGAGGGTTAAACACTCACTGAATTTCAAAGACATAATAGGAAAAAAAGAATGCAAAATACCTTATTAATAATTTTTTTAACTATGTGTGGCGATGGATGTTAACTAAACTTATGTGGTAATCATTTTGCAATATGTACACATGTCAAATCATAATGTAAGCCTAAAACAAATACAATGTTATATGTCAATTATATCTCAATAAAAAATAATTTTTTACATTGATTACATGTTGAAATAATATTTTGGAACGACTGGGTTTGATAAGATATGTTATTAAAATTAACCTCATCTGGGGAATTCCCTGGAGGTCCAGTGGTTAGGACTCTGCGCTTTCATTGCCGAGGGCCCGGGTTCAATTGCTGGTGCGGCCAAAAAAATAAAAATTAACCTCATCTGTGTGTTTTTATCAATGTGACATGCCACATTATATATCTACGGGACAGCACTGCACTAGAAAGCCAGGTCCTTGAGGGTAAAGACCTCACCTGTTGTGGTCGCCACTGTCGCCCAGAACAGTGCCTGGCAATTAGTAGGTACTCAATAAATATATCTGTTGAATGAATAAATGAACAACGTATGCTGTTTATATCATATGCACTTGTATCTGCACAGCCACTGCTTTCTAAAGTCTCTTCGCGTGTTTTTCCTGTCTTCCCTGTTACCCACCCACTGCCTGAGATGAGGACCTGGTTTTCCTTTCCTTTGCATCACCCAAGTCACCTCGAAAGGCACTTTGCAAGCTGCAGTCGGTCAACAAGGCTGCAGATGGAGTAACCAGGTAGAACATGATGAGACGGTGGCCTAGGTCTGAGTGATGAACAGAGCTGAGTCCGGGGACCTTTTGGGAGGAAGAGTTGGTGGAGGAGAGGGTGCATGCTTTACTGGAGCCATATTTGTCAAGAGAAAGAGAGAGAGAGAGAAGGAAGAAAAAAGGAAGAAAGGAAGGAAGGGAGGGAGGGAAGGTGAGAGGGAGGAATGACGGGATAGACAGATAAGATGAAGGACATGCTAAGATTTCTGTGGAAATAACACCTCGAAGAGCCTTTGAGGCTTACGGGGTGAGGGGAATCAGACAAGTCTCTCTTGATCCCAAGAATATGAAGTAAAGGGGACTGAAGTGGGGATCGGGAAAAAAAGGATTTTGTCCTCCGAATTAGAAAAGATCGTCCTCTGTATTGACAAATGAGCGCTGGCTTTGAACACACTGGTGTTTACTTCCTGGCTGATAGCATTCCAGAAGTGACAAGTGCAGCTGGCTGGGAATTCCACCTGACTCCAGGCCTAGTGGCCTCCAATGGCTCTCAAGGGTGTCTGCCAGTCTGGCTGCGGCAGAACTAAAGTGCTGGGGTGGGGACATAGGTGCCAGGACTTCTTGTGTGACTTGGGCTAAGTCCCTTAGTCCCTGTCAATAAGAGGCAGTTGTATGAGAGGATCTCAAGGTCCCTTCCTTCCGCAACCCCCCGGGAGAGATGGAAGGATCTGGGGTAGGAGTAGGGGTATCTGGGGTGGAGGTGGTGTCTCCAATATCAGCCTAAGAGCCCTCGGTGAAAAACTCTCCCGGCCTAAAAACAATAGTTAACAGTGGTAAGGCCCTCGAAATGGCCCAAGTTTTGTCCTGAGCACTTTAATTCTCACCACAATCCTATGAGATAGGTACTATTATTATCCCCATTTCACAGCTGAGAAAACTGAGGTACAGAGAGACTAGGTGACTTGCCCAAGATCACACAGCCCGTGAGTGACAGGGCTTGAAACCAGGCTATCTAGCTCCCAAGTCCCTGCTCCTGGGAATCTTGACATTAATTACAGGGCAGGGACATTTTCAAGCTCCCAGTGTGATCCTGGAAACTTTGCCTAAGGTTTGGGAGCTTGAATTTCCTACCCGACCCCAGCGCATAGGGACCTTTGGGGGCAAACACAATCAAACCTCCAAAACACTAGTTCTCTTAATCACCCAGGGGTCTGCCCTTAGGTTAAGACTGCAAACACGGCCGGGGCTCTGTTCCTTGAAAAGACACAGACCTCAAAGTACACAGTATGTGATGGCTGGCCAGAGAGTTTCAGAGAGGCCAACTGGATTTCCTGAGGCCACACAGCAAGTCAGAGTCTGCTCAGACGCCCTGATCCCCCAAGGAAAAGCGTTTCCTCCCATTCTCAGTCTGAAGGGAGCGTCCCTGGGCTGAGGTTGGGGCAGGAAACCACACGTCTCCCACTTCCTTCTCCCCAGGCACCTTGTCTGGACTCCCGGCCCAGTGAGGAGTCCCTGATTCATGAGCCCAGCGCTTGTTCACAAGGCAGAGGCTTAGCCTTAAAGCTGCCCCAAATCACCTTCCTCCAATTCAAAGAGGGTGGGGAAGAGGCACTAGAATTACCTCCACTGGGGCTGAGACTCTCAGCACTACCTTGGGACAAATTCCCCCCCGCCCCACTGTGACCCTCAGTTTCTTCATCTGTAAAATGAAGAGAATAATCCCTACCTCACAGAGTAAAATCGAGGTGGGGAAACCACCTCAGGTTAATAAACTAGGAGGAACCCTGGACTGGGGTTCAGGGTTCCTTTTTGAAAATTAGAACCCAGAGACTGGCGGTCAATAAGCTCAGTGACTGGAGGTCACATCCCCTTGGCTCTGGAGGGCTCTGGAGTGGGATGAAGAATGCGGCCCGGTATCACATCTTCTCGGGTAACACTGAAGGGCAGGGGCGCTTATTTCATTTCTGGAAAAGAATAATATTATCTAAGCACTCTAGATAGTATCCCATTTAATTTTCATAAGGTGGGTCCTATTAGTATCACCATTTGATATGTGAGGAAATAAAGCACAGAGAGGTTAAATAACTTAGTCACACGGCTATTAAGTGGTAAAGGTGGGATTGGAACTCAGGTCTGACTCCAAAGAACTACTCTTAATCTCTGGGGGTGCGCAGGCTGGGCAAAAGAGGGCCAGCGGCCTCCCTCCTTCCCTCACCCAGTCCGATCGTCTCTCGTCTATTCCCTGTATACACACGTGTGCACCTACAGTTGCCCAGTGCTGAAGGACCCCTAGGTCCCAGCGGCCACGTTGCCGGGATGGGCAGACTGAGGCCACCGCCCACCTTCTGGTGCTTGCGCTCCTTCTCGATGCGGTCCATCCTCTCCAGGCGCAGTCGGTCCAGCTCTAGGCGCAGCTCGTCCAGCTCGGGCGCGACGTGGTGGCGGCTGACCAGCACCTCCAGGATCTCCAGGACACGCACGACCTTGGGCATGAGGCGCGCGATGGCCTCGCAGCCGTGCTGGTCGATGACCCGCTCGAACTCGTGGCCCACGAGCGACGCGATGTCGTACACGTCCATGACGGTCAGCTCCGCCACGTTCTTCTCCAGCGCCGACTCGGCCGCCAACGCCGACCCCCGGTCCTCCTCCATGGCCCCCCGTCCGGCCTCTCCCCCACCCCGCAAACTAGTGCAACTCCCAAACTTGCCGCTGTCGAGGGCAGCGCCGGGCCGGGCCCACCTCTCGCCGCCGCCGCCGGCCCGCGCTTAGCTGGCCCTCGAGCGAGGGCGCACCGGGGGGGCGGCGGGCGTCGGCATGGGCGGAGGCGGCGGACCGGGAGCCGGGGGTCAGCGCGCGGGGCGCGGGTCTCTGCGCCCGGCTCGGCCCGGAGCCTGCTCCCCAGTGGGGGGAGAACGAGGAGAAGGAGGAGGAGGAGGCGAGGAAGGCGCGCGCGTGCGCAGGCCCGCGGCGCCTCCCAAGTTGGGAATCTGAGTTGGGCGCAATGGAGGCGCGGGGTCTGGCTGGAGAGCGGGCCCTGCTGCCCTCTGAAACAGTCCTTGCCGGCGGCTAGTCCCCACGCCCGGGGCCTGGCAAGGAAGGGCGGCCGTGGCTCCTCCGGGAAACTTTGGCGGCGGCGACGCCAGCTGATCAGCTCCCCCCGCGGGGATACCGCGCGCCCCGCCCCGATCCCGGCCTGGAGAGGGGCGCGCCCGGCTTCCGCCGCCCGAGGGCGCCCCGGCGTCCCCGCGGACACCGCACCCTCACCCACCGGCTCCGCAGCCCCCCGCCCCGCCGCTCCACCCGCGGGACCTTCCTTCCCCTCCCCCCCCACCCCCCGCTCCAGCCGGTCCCCCCCCTACCGCGCGTCCGGACGCGCCGCCCCTCCTCCAGTCAGGTCCTGGCTCCTCCTCTCCCACTCCCGCCCCGGCGGAGTCGAGACTAGCCCAGAAGAGAAGGGGAGGAGGTGGTAGGGGTGTGGGTTGCTGGTCTCTCTGGACGATTCACAGTGTCTGGGGCGGCCCCTGCGCTGGAGAGAAATGGAGGGCTCAAGAGGTGCACTCCGGGATGCGGCCCATCCTGGGGAGGAGTCGAGGACCCCACGGCTCGTAGACCCGTCCGAGCGGCGCCAGGCCCTGCGCTCCAGGAGAGGCGCCCGGGAGAGGGGCAGAAGGGTCGAGGGGTCCTCTGGTCCTTAAGCGGCCGGGCTGCGCTGCCCGCCAGCCACGTCTATGAGCGGCTCCTTGTGACCTAAAAACCACTTCACAGAGGAGGTGAGGCCGGGATTTGGATTTCAGCTTTCTTGTCCCAAGCCCTCTGTCCTTCTGACCTGGCTAGATCCACCTGTCCAGCAGACCACCCCTCCGCGTCCAGGCGAGCCTTCCCTGAACAACCCCCCACCCCACGCATGCGTAATTAGGCGCCCTCCTGTGCATCCCCACATCCGCCTCCTACTCCCATAAAACTGCTCTTCGCATAGTTTTAACTGTGGTTACACATACTCCTCCCCCCATCAGACTGTAAGCTCCTTGAAGTCAGAAAAAATCCCTGAACGCCCTTGTAGCTGTAAAAACCCACCCCAACCTGACACATGTTAATTAAAACTAAAATTTTTTAAGGTTTAAATGCATCGAGCTTTGGCTTTGCATTTAGTTTAAAAATGCAGTGTTTACTATGGCCAGGCATTTTTCTAGGTACTTTACAAATATTTCCTCATTTACTCCACTACTTCTCAAAGTGTGGCCTGAAGACCACCAGGGCTCCCCAATACCCAAAGGGTCTCTATGAGGTCCCTTTTGCCGGCTATATATCAGTGAGAGGCTAGATGTTCTTCATATACTGAAACACAGACCAGCATATCGTGATTGACTGAATATGCAGATGCAGATTTGAGGGTCCAGCTCTCTGATGATGAGCTAGACATTAAAGAGATTAGCAAAAATACGAGACAATGCCACTGTCCTTGGTACTTGTTTGTTTGTTTTGAAGCATGGTTATTTTTTATTAAAAAATATTAATGTTAGGGACTTCCCTGGTGGTCCAGTGGCTAAGACTCCGTGCTCCCAATGGAGGGGGCCCGGGGTTCGATCCCTGGTCAGGGAACTAGATCCCGCATGCCACAGCTGAGAGTTTGCATGCCGCAACTAAAGATCCTGCATGCCACAACTAAGACCTGGCACAGCCAAGTAAATAAATAAAAATAAATATTAAAAATAAAGTTCATGTTAACATGTCATGTGTCTATTTTAAATTAATTTTTAAAAAACAGCTTAAATTTCTAGTTACAGTAGATATCAATAGATATAACATATCTAACAAAATCTCTTTAGGGTCTTCAATGGTTCTTAAGAGTGCCCTCGGAAGAAGGTCCCTGAAGAACTGCTGCCTTACAACATCCAAAGAAGTATTATTCTCCCTACTTTACAAAAGAGGAAACTGAGGCACAGAGAAGCCAAGTCCCTCGCCCAAGGCCAGGCAAGCTGGTAAGTGCTAAAACTGGGGTCAGATCTGTGCACAGCAATCCAATAAAGTGGACCTATGATTATCCCCACCCTAAATCAAGAACAGTGAGGAATAGGGAGGGACATTAACTTCCTGTAGCTACTGTAACAACTTGCCATTAACTTGGTAACTTGAAACAACAGAAACATTCTCCACCAGTTCTGGAAGCGGGAAGTCTGAGATCAAGGTGCTGTCAGGGCCCTGCTCCCTCTGATGGCTCTAGAGGAGGATCCTTCCTGGCCTCTTCCAGCTGCCAGCTTCCTTAGCTCGTGGCAGGATCGCTCCAATCTCTGGCCTTCTCTGTATCTCTGTCTCCTCCTCTGAATCTCTTATAAGAACACTTATCGTTACATTTAGGACCTACCCACACAATCCAGAATGATCTTATCTCAAGATTCTTAATCATATCTGTACAGACACTTTGAAAAATAAGGTCACATTGACAGGTTCCAGGGATTAGGATGTGAACATAGCTTTTTTTGGGGGGGGGGAGGGTGTGTGTCAGGAGGGGTGGCACCATTCAACTCACCACAAGAGGTTAAGTAACTTGCTTAGGGTACCACAGCGGGAGGGATGGAGCTGAACCCAGTGGGTGCCCATGGTGAACTAAGGGATAAATAATGAATGCCCAGATTGGGGCAACTTTACCCTCAAGGTAGCAAAGATGTACTGAGAGTCTTCTGGGAGGGGACAAGGGAAGAGGAGCCACAGTGCCAGCCTGCAGCCTGAGCCTCGGGACCAGGGCAGGAAAGGGATGGGAGAGTGGAAGGGACGAAAATGACTTTAGGAAGGGAAAGAGGAGGCAAGGGTCCAAGGTGACCCCCCCGCAAATGATGAGACTGAGTGCTTAGGAGAATGCTTACAATCTTAAAAAATGTAGGGAGAGGCAGTTGATCCTGATGCTTAAGCATCCAGACCTCTCTGCTTTGTGACCTTGGTCTAGTCACTGACTGGGTGTATCATGATCACACTTGAAAAAATTAATTTCTTCATATCAAATATCCAGTCTTCAAAATTTCAATTGTCTCATCAGTTTACTTCTTTAAAGTTTGTTTGTTTAACCCAAGATCCAAATAATGTTTACATATTGCAATTGGTTGATATGTCCCTTAGTCTCTTTTAATCCTCCATCTCTTTTTTTTTTCTTCTCCTTCCCTTGAAATCTATTAGTTGATGAAACAGGATTATTTGCCTTTTAGAGATTCTCAGTCTGGATTCTGATGATTTCACCACTGTGAAATTTCACCTTTAATATGTTTGTTCCCTATAGTTTCTTTAGACTGGTGTTGGATGGAGAGATTGATTTGAGTTGAGTTCAGTTTATTTGGTGGTGATGCATTCTAGCATCTTTCTTTATTTTGGAGGGATTCTGTTCTGTTTATTTAGCTATAGATCACATACAGTGACATTAACCCTTTTAAAGTGTGCCATTCGGTAGTTTTTAGTACATTTACAAGGTTGTGCAAGCATCACCACTCTCTAATTTCACATTTTCATTAACCTCCCCATAAAACCCTGTACCCATTAGCAGTCACCCTCCATTCCCCTCTGCCCCCAGCCCCTTGTGACCACGAATCTGCTTTCTGGGTCTACAGATTTGCCTGTTCTGAACATTTCATATAAATGGAATCATAGACTATGTGGCCTTTTATGTCTGGCTTCTCCCACTTAGCATCATGTTTTTAAGGTTTATCTGTGTTGTAGCCTGTGTCAGTGCTTCATTCCTCTTTACGGCTGAATCATGTCCCGTTGTAAGGATGGACCACATTTTGTTTATTCACCCATTGATGGACTTTTAGGTTGTTTCCACCTTCCCTGTTGTTTTGCCTGTTGTAAAAACAGTACTTTTCTTCAGATCACTTTGTAGGAACATCTTCTCCTCACAGATCTCCTTGTTTCTGGGAGATGACACAGGCTCCAGAAGAGGGTAGGGGGGAAATGGGAAAAGGGCTTTATCCAACCAGGGAGCTCACAACTATTGAGTGAGTACCTTCTGTGTGCCAGGTGGGGCAATCCTGAGACCACCAAGCTGCTTTCTCTCTAGGCATCTGCCTATTCTAGACATTTCGAATAAATGGAATCATACCATATGTGCAGGAATAAGAGAAGACCATAGGCCATGTGTGTGAATCCCAGGTAAAAAAATAGGCTCTATTTGTGTGAGTCAGCATACTGGATTGGATGGGGCAAGTTGGGGAGTGGTGGGGAAAGAGGTTGAAGAGAGGACCAGAAACTGATTCTGGGGCCAAGTTCATATTTGATGCAGTAAGTATGTTATATGATCTTCTGCAAGTCATTGAATCATTCTTTGTCTTAGCTTTTCATCTGTGAAATGGGAATAACCCCAATCATACCTCCCTCCAGGATTTTTGTGGGGATTAAATGAGTTAAAATACGTAAAGTGTTTCGATCAGAGGCTGGCACGTAGTAAGAGCTACATTTATGTTATCTATTGCTATTTATATTATTATTGTTGTTGTTGTTACTATTACATTTGCTTTTATTGTTACCCCTGAAGCATTTAGTTCAGAACAATGACATCATGGAATCAACACTGTTGTGTGACTGTTAGAGGAATTGGAAATTAGGGAAACCAAGTCCCATCAATTGTACCTGCAAAATATCTCTCAAATTCTTCCACTTTTCTTCACCTCCCTGAAACCACTCTAGCCCCACTTAATATTATTTCCCCTCCTGGAAGGCTACTGTAGGCTTCTAACCGAGTCGTCTGCTTCATCTTGTCTTCTTTCTAATCTGTCTTCTACACAGCAGCCAGTAATCTTGATAAACACGTACTTTTTATCACTCCAGGTATCAATGCCAAGTTACAATAAGCCCAAAGTCCTTCCCATGGCCGACAGGACTTTCATAGTGTCATCCGTGTCTACCTCTCCATCTTCACCTCACACTTAATCGGCTCACTCTCTAAGCACCAGCCACCCTGCTATTCCTTTAGTCCTTCTATGTACCATGGTTTATCTATTCCAAACTCAAATCCCTGGTAAGAGCATCCAAATGGCTGAGCTTGGGTCATAGCCAGTGCCCTGGGATCAGACGAAGCAAAGTTTAACTTTTTCAGCTTCCATCAAAGGAATAAAACTCTGTTTTCACCAAGAATCACACAGGGATGGATCACATAGGGGTGGACAGCCCAAACTTAGAAAGGGAGTTCAGATGCTGAACAGGAAACAACACATGACTTGTTGAGGGGGCCATGCAAATTTGGGTCCGAGCTGAATTGTTGGGAAACAATAGAAAAGGAATTAAAGATCAGTCCACTAGAGGGCCTCTTTCTCCATCCATTCCACACACAGCATTCAACCTCCCCTCCCAATAACACAGAACAGCTATCTAAAGACTATGGGCTTGCTGAAAGATTTGTGAATAAAAAGATATAATGTCTTTGAATTGCTTTAAAATAACCCACTGGGTCGGTGGGATGGTTGGGAATATGGATAAAATGAAGACTGGCCTTTTTGTTAATAATTGTTGAAGCTGGGTGATGGGTACATGGAACTTCATCATACTATTTTTCTTCCTTCTGTAATATTAGAAAATTTTCATTAGAAATTAAAAAAATTAATATAGACTATGGACTTGAGTGAATGGCAAAATATTAGCTTTCCTTGGATGAGTTTTGTTTCAGCCGTGGGTAAAAGAAGAGAGATTTGATGCCACCAACAGGAATAGAAGATCTGGAGGCAGGGAGGGGAGAAAGGATGAGTGGGTGCTGGAACCTCCCATGGTTATAGGGACAGGAGGAAGAGCCAGTTGCATGGGCATGTGGAAGAGAGAAGCAGTGATTATGTGGAAGGAGAAGTTACTGCTTCCTGGAAAATCAGGCCACCAGTGCCTGAGAAAGCACACTAGGACTGGAGAGGGAACTTCGGGGCACTAGAGTGTAGCTCCCCTGTGCTGTTGCCATAGACTATCTGATAGATTGAATGTCTGTGCCCTGCAAATTCATATGTTGAAAACCTAACCCCGCAATGTGATGATGTTAGGGGAAGGGGCCTCTGGGAGGTGATGAGGTCATGAGGATGGAGCCCTCATGCATAGGATTAGTGCTCTTATAAAAGAAATGCTGGAAACTCCTCACCCCTCCCACCACGTGAAAAGACAGAGGTCTGTGAACCAGGAAGGGAGTTCTCACCAGACACCAGATCTGCCAGTGCCTTGATCTTGGACTTCCAGCCTCCAGAACTGTGAGAAATAAATTTCTGTTGTTTATAAACCACCCAGTCTATGGTACATTTTTTTTACCTCCTTTTTAAAAAAATTGAGGTATAGTTAACATACATTGTGTAAGTTTAAGGTATACAACATGTTGATTTGATCCCTTTATGTATCGCAGTATGACTGCCACCGTAGCATTAGCTGACATCTGCATGTCTATGGTTTTTTGTTATAGCAGCCAAAGCTGATGAAAACAGACTAGTTTACGAGGACCCTTATTTTTCAGGAGACTGAGTAGTCTTCTGCTCTACTTGCCCTGTCCCTTGGGCTCAATCCCAAGGGCTGACCACCTGAAATAGCCTCACACCCTCTCTTCTACCCACAAGAACCTTGACTTCCCATGGTTGTTAATCTAGATTATCTTCCTCTTCCTTACTCCCTCCTCTTCCTCCTTTAATTTGATAGACTTGAGATGGTCGTGAACTGTTCTCATATCGTCATTACATCTTTAAACACCAGTACGTCACGCAAGACTCAGTTTGTTCTGCAGTGATTCTACTTAATGGTCAACCCCCGTCCCCCAACTCAAGGACATTATATGGAAGATAATAATGTCCCCAAACCCATCGTGGAAAACCTTAGTAACAAGAGTCTTTAAAGTGCATTGGGCACGCTCTCTGAATTTCAATGTCTGTTTCCACCTGTAAATACTGGGTCTGTGTAGATTTTCCATTACAGTTACATTAATTTGGTAGCACTTCTCTGCTTTGAGGGTCTCATCCACTTAAATGGTTGGGCTCTTAATTAAATAAAATGTTTAAAGAAAAATATTTAAATAGTAAAAAAATCACCCACTGCCCTTGTATGGGTTCCTTAAAAAGCTTATGAGCTAATGCTTTACTGGAGGGTATGATAGCAGGGAAGCAAGAGTCAGGGAAGAAGGGAAGTGAGGCTGAAAAGGAGGGAGAGCAAATTCAAGGTGGAATATTACCGAAGTTGGTCCAGCTTTGCAGGAACACTCAGCCGGATGCTTAATCTAATGGGAGGTCTCTGGGGAGAATGTGTGAAACTGCTGAATCTCAAAACTGTCCAATAGCACAGACAGGGGTATTGGGAGGGTATATGAAGGGTGGGGAGAAGATGAGCGATTTATCTGCCCGCTCCTTTATGTCTCTCATTAGTCCTCCCGTTGGGGCATTAACCTCCCCGCTTCTCTAGGCAGACCTCCCCTAGTTGGGTTGGTCCTGGGTGCTGAGACAGCCGCAGCCTTTGCCCCTGTGGTCTTCTGAGACCATCAGAACTTGTAGGAGCCGAGGTGACCCTGGCACTGCACAGGGTTCTGGCACCACAGGAACAGTGTGAGCTGTAGCTGATGCTGTTCATGCCGGGAAGAGAGACAAGTATCCCAGGTGGAGGTGGGGGAGGGTACAGGTGGGACAAACGGCTCTGGGTCTGCCACACCCATAATCCGTCCATTTACAAAGTTATGGATGCGGGCTTCCCTGGTGGCGCAGTGGTTGAGAGTCCGCCTGCTGTTGCAGGGGATGCGGGTTTGTGCCTCGGTCCGGGAAGATCCCACATGCCGCGGAGCGGCTGGGCCCGTGAGCCATGGCCGCTGAGCCTGTGCGTCCGTCCACAACGGTGAGAGGCCCGCGTCCCGCAAAAAAACGAAACAAAACAAAAGTTATGGATGCAGTAGGCTTCTTCCCATCCCATTTCACTCCCAGGTAACTACTGTTGACAGTTTGATCCATGCGCTTCCTGATTTTTTCCTGAGAATATCTAAACACACATTTATTTTTTAAATGGAAGCATGACATACATATTAGTAAGCAATTTGCTTTTGTCACTTAACATTACCCTGTAATTATCTTTCCAGCTCAGCATATATACATCTACTTCGTTCTTTTTTTCTTTCTAAATAGATAATCCTGCCTCATTCTTGTAAATGATTGTATAGTTTTCTGTTTTATGGATGTACTGTAATTTACCTGATTATTTCTCCCTTGATAGACATTCACACTATTTCCTGGTTTGGGCTATTTTAAACAACATTGCTGTGTAAGTCCAGGCAAGTTTTGGTTCTTTCAATTTGATGGGAAGTGAGTGGCTAAAATACATTACATCCTCATCTGTCCAGCACCTCCATTCCTGCCTATAGATTAGGCAGTAAGGACGAGACTGCAGGCCACAGCTCACCCTGCAGAGAGCCAGCCCCGGGCTATGTTGGTGCGGGGCGGGGGTGGGGGTGGTGCTGGGGAGAGCGGGTAGGGGGTCCCCCCCCTGCAGCCACGCATCTTTCTAAAGTGTAGACTGTAGTGTTAGGAAGAAACTACTACAGGATTTGAGCTTTGGTTGGGTGGCTCCAGGGAGAGTTTAAGGATCTGGGAGTTTGCTCTAGAGTGGGTGCTGTCAGGAAGCAGGGACGATTCTAGGATCCGGGCTCTTAATAAATCTTATCTATACGGAGGACAGACTGGAGAGAAGCTAAGGCTGTAATTGGTACAGAAGCAGCCGTCACTCACATTCGCCAAGAGAGGGATAGATCTGGCATCTTGTGGCCTGGACCACGTTCCTGTTGTCCTGTTCCATCACCATCCCGGAGCGACCTCGGCCGATGTTGCTGTTCTGTGAAATTGTTATCTCAACGGGAGAACAGTAAGGCCAGCTGATTGTGCCAGGTCAGCAAGTGTACATTTGGTGCTGCTCCTCTCGTTCTCAAAGCTGTGAAGGTTGTTTGATATTCAAGGTGGAAGTAAGGTCTAGGAAAAAGCAAAACTTGACCCTGACCAGCTTAGGAACGTGATCAAATGTCAAAGGCACAACCTCTCCTGGCTGCCTTTATGCCTGGACCTGGCTGTTTCTGGACTACATCTTGGACAGCTGAGAACTCTTCCCTGTTATATTTATTTATTATTATTATTATTATTTTTCCTGTACGCGGGCCTCTCACTGCCGTGGCCCCTCCCATTGCGGAGCACAGGCTCCGGACGCGCAGGCTCAGCGGCCATGGCTCACGGGCGCAGCCACTCCGCGGCATGTGGGATCTTCCTGGACCGCGGCACGAACCCGTGTCCGCTGCATCAGCAGGCGGACTCTCAACCACTGCGCCACCAGGGAAGCCCTCTTCCCTGTTATTTTAAATAGCTTCATTGAGATATAGTTCATATGCCATGAAATCCACACATTTAAAGGGTGCAATTCAATGGCTTTAGTATGTTCACAGATAATGCGCAACTGTCACTACTATCTAATCCCAGAACATTTTCTTTTCTTTTCTTTTCTTTTTTTATGGCTGAGTTGTACAGCTTGCAGGATCTTAAGTTCCCCGATCAGGGATCGAAGCTAGGCCCCCTCAGTGAAAGCACTGAGTCCTAACCACTGGACCCCCAGGGAATTCCCAGAACATTTTCATTGCTCCAAACAGAAGCCCCTACCAGGGGTGAAGGCGGGGAAGGGATAAGTTGGGAGATTGGGATTGACATATACACACTACTATATATAAAATAGATAACTGGGAATTCCCTGGCGGTCCAGTGGTTAGGACTCTGTGTTTCCACTGCAGGGGGCATGGGTTCGATCCCTGGTTGGGGAACTGAGATCCCACACGCCGTGAGGTGTGGCAAAATAAAATAAAATAAAATAAAAAATAATGAATAAGGACCTACTCTATAGCCCAGGGAACTCTACTCAATACTCTGTAATGGCCTATATGGGAAAACAATCTAAAAAAAATGAATATACATATATGAATAACTCATTCACTTTGCTATACAGCAGAAACGAACACAACATTGTAAATCAACTATACTCCAATGAAAATTTTTTTAAAAAAAGAAGCCCTGTTAGCAGTCACTTCCTATTTCCTCCACCACAGACCGAGGAAACCACTAATCTACTCTCTGTCTCTATGGGCTTGCCTATTTTGGACATTTCATATAAATAAAATCATACAATGCATAGCCTTCTGTGACTGGCTTCTTTCACTTAGCCTAATGTCTTCAAGGACAATCCTTGTTGTAGCAGGAATCAGTACCCTATTCCTTTTCATGGCTGATAATGTTCCATCAGAGGGATAGACTACATTTTGTTTATCCATTCATCTGTCAATGAACTCCTGGGGTCAATGGGCTTTCCCTGTGGTTTGCTTGTGGTAAAAACAGTACGTTCCTTCTGGAAGCTCAAGTCACTTTGTAGGAACATTTACCTCCTCATAGAACTCCTTGTTTCTCAGAGCTGAACCAGGCTCCAGAAGAGAGTGGGAAAGAAAAGGGAAAAGGGCTGGAATTCCCTGGCTGCCCAGTGGTTAAGGCTCCACGCTTCCACTGCAGGGGGCACGGGTTCAATCCCTGGTCGGGGAACTAAGATCCCACACGCTGCGAGGTGCGACCAAAAAAAAAAAAAAAAAAAAAAGAACAGGGAAAAGGGCTTTATCGAGCCGAGAAGCTCACAGCCATTCTGTGTGCCAGTCCCACCTGCAAAGATGAAGTGCAGTCCAAAGTGCAAAGATAAATTAGGACAGGAGACGCTGCCCTCAAGGAGTTCATAGTCCAGTGAGTAGAGAGGGTACATGTGTTGTTTTGCCTGTCAGGATCCATCCTATTTTTCTGATTTTCCTTGGGGGAACCACCCTTCTCTTGCTCTCTGGTTCCCAGGAAGGAGAAACCAGGGCCTGACCTATCAGCACCGTCCAACCCGTGGGGCTAGTGGTTCGCTCAGTGGTGGGCATTGACTTCAGACAGTCCAATGAGATTCCATCACAGTTTTACTGGACCTCTTGAAAAAGGCAAATTTTTGTTTTGGTTGGTTGTTTTTTCCTATTGGGTTGCTGAGAAAATAGGCTGGAAGCCTGGAGCTCTTGGTGGCCATCTTGCCATGATCTGGGGAGAGCCAGTATGGGTAAGAGGTCAACAGGGAGGAAGGCAGGGCTAAGAGACGGGAGAGCAAACCACATCCTGGGATGTCATTTGAGCAGCTGGGTCAAGCTGTGCCTTATTTTTTGCTACCTCTAGGCTTTTCAGCTATATGAACCAATAATTTTTAAGAACTAATTAAAAAAATTAATTGTGGCAATGGTTGCACAACTCTGTAACTATAACTAAAACCATTGAATTGTACACTTTAAAATGGGTGAATTATATGGTATATAAATTATATCTGAATAATAAAAAAATAAAATAACACAAGGTAAGGACTATGATAGGACCATTCACAGGATTGAAACCCAAAGTAAGAACAGGTCAGTCTGGGGAAAGGAGAAGGCAAGCAGCCTGCCTGAGGAAATATTACTCCATTTTACAGATAAGAAACTAAAGACCCTCCCAGAAAGGAACTGAGTGTGAGCATTTGAGTGAGTGACAGGGCTAAGAATGAAAGGGATTAGTACTTTCTAGCCCATGACCTAGTCTCTGAAAACATAGTCTCTACTTACATGCTGTCAAAATTTCTAAGCCGTGCCACCACTTAATTGACCTAAATTATTTTAAAGCATTTATAGCATCAAGCCTGCTCACCACAAACATCTCCAAACAGACATGGGGGAAGTCTTTGTAGCTGTAATGTCTCTTGTTTTGGATTTCCAGAGTTTGTTAAAACTCTTCCACAGCTCATACTGGCTTAAGCAAATAGTTATATAAATAAGAAATCCAGCATGTGGACTTCAAGCACAGCTGGATCCAGGGGCTCAGCTATGTCGTCTGACTTCTGCTATTCTCTGCCCCTCAGCTCCAGGTTTGCACCATGTTGATGCCACTCTCATGCAGGCTCTCAACACATGGTGGCCAAGGTAGCGTTCAGGACCTCTAGGATTACATCCTACCTGTTCAGTGACCTCAGAAAATTCAGTGGATTTCCATTACGTATCATTGGCTCAGCTTGGGACACATGCCCACTCCTGGACCAATCACTGTACTTAGGGACATGGATGTTGCTGATTGGTCAGGCTTAGCGCCAGAGGCTGGGGGCAGTCCACCTGAGTGGCATGGGATAAGATAGGAGGGAAGAGAATCCTCTTACAGAGGGGAGAATGGATGTTGAGCAGACAAAGTAGAAATCAATATTTAGTTTGGGACCAGGAAGCTGATAGTACTTGCTCACACTGTAGAAAAATAGCCATCTGACAAAATTGATCTTAAAAACTTTCTTTTTAATACTTCAATTTCACCTTCATGACCTGGACTATCCTTTTCTTTTCACTTAATTATCCAAATCTTCAAGTATTGTTCCTCTCTCTTCACTAATATCCTCACCAGTGGCTCCTAAGATCAAGAATGGCCCCCTTCTGGGACTTCCCTGGCAGTACAGTGGTTAAGACTCTGCTTCCAATGCAGGGGGTGCAGGTTCAATCCCTGGTTGGGAAGCTGGGATCCCACATGCCACGTGGCATGACCATGAAAAAAAAAATAAAAAGAATGGCTCCCTTCTGTTCTGTAGCATTTTCTACTTGGATTACCCCCTTCAGCCTGTAATTAATTACTTCCACGTATTGTTCCCTGTGTGTATGCAGAACCCATCACAGGGGCCCAGGGTCATGTGACCCAGCCTTCACATTCAGCCACAGCCTCACATTTAGACTTTTCATTTTTACAGAAGCTAATTTGCCATTGTGTTTACCATTCAGGACAGGAGTTTGTATCAGTCAGAAAATAGAACTCACTTGAGGTCTTTCCGACAGAACGTTTTAATGTAGGAAACCGGTTAAACAGATGCATAGGTTATCTACTGCTGTGTAACAAGTTGCCCCAAAACGAAGTGGCTTAAAACAACAATAATCATTATCTTTCTTTTTTTAAAAATAAATAAATTTATTTTATTTATTTATATTTGGCTGTGTTGGGTCTTTGTTGCTGCACGCGGGCTTTCTCTAGTGGCGGTGAGCAGAGGCTACTCTTCGTTGCAGTGGACGGGCTTCTCATTGTTGTGGCTTCTCTTGTTGCCGAGCACCGGCTCTAGGCACGTGGGCTTCAGTAGTTGTGGCTTGCAGGCTCTAGAGCGCAGGCTCAGTAGTTGTGGTGCATGGGCTTAGCTCCTCTGCAGCATGTGGGATCTTCCTGGACCAGGGCTTGAACCTGTGTCCCTTGCATTTGCAGACGGATTCTTAAAATCCGAAAGACGGATTATCTTTCATACTTTCTGTAGATCCGGAATTCAGGAGCAGTTTGGCTGAGTGGTCCTGATACAGGATCTCTCAGGAGATTGCAGTCAAGATATTGGCAGGGACTGCAGCATCTGAAGACTTAACTGGGTCTGCAGGAGCCACCTCCACGATGGTTCCCTCACATTGCTGTTGATGGGAGGCCTGAGTTTCTCTCTGTGTGGACATCTCCCAGAGCTGCTTGAGTGTCCTCATGACATGGTAGATGGCTTCCCCCAGAGGAAGTGAGTCAAGAGAACAAGAAAGAAGACAGCAGAAGCAAGAACTACAATTCTGCAGCCTGTGGAAGGAAAACCACATTCACATAGAGATTGACAAAATGAAAAGGCAGGAGACTTTGTACCAGATGAAGGACCATGATAAAACCCCAGAAAAACAACTAAATGAAGTGGAGATAGGCAACCTTCCAGAAAAAGAATTCAGAATAATGATAGTGAAGATGATCCAGGACCTCGGAAAAGCAAAGGAGGCAAAGATTGAGAAGATGCAAGAAATGTTTAACAAAGACCTAGAAGAATTAAAGAACAAACAAACAGAGATGAACAATACAATAACTGCAATGAAGAATCAATAGCAGAATAACTGAGGCAGAAGAACGGATAAGTGACCTGGAAGACAGAATGGTGGAATTCACTGCCACCGAACAGAATAAAGAAAAAAGAATGAAAAGAAATGAAGACAGCCTGAGACCTCTGAGACAACATTAAATGCAAAAACATTCTCATTATAGGGGTCCCACAAGGAGAAGAGAGAGAGGAGGGACCCGAGAAAACATTTGAAGAGATTATAGTCGAAAACTTCCCTAACATGGGAAAGGAAATAGCCAACCAAGTCCAGGAAATGCAGAGAGTCCCATACAGGATAAATCCAAGGAGAAACACGCTGAGACACGTAGTAATCAAATTGACAAAAATTAAAGACAAAGAAAAAGTATTGAAAGCAACAAGGGAAAAATGACAAATAACATACAAGGGAACTCCCATAAGGTTAACAGCTGATTTCTCAGCAGAAACTCTACAAGCCAGAAGGGAGTGGCATGATATACTTAAAGTGATGAAGGGAAGAACCTACAACCAAGATTACTCTACCCGGCAAGGATCTCATTCAGACTTGATGGAGAAATCAAAAGCTTTACAGACAAGCAAAAGCTAAGAGAAATCAGCACCACCAAACCAGCTCTACAACAAATGCTAAAGGGACTTCTCTAGGCAGGAAACACAAGAGAAGGAAAAGACCTACAATAAGAAACCCAAAACAATTAAGAAAATGGTCATAGGAACATACATATCGATAACTACCTTAAATGTAAATGGATTAAATGCTCCGACCAAAAGACATAGATAGACTGGCTGAATGGATAC
This sequence comes from Grampus griseus, assembly GCF_964374135.1. Classification (NCBI taxonomy): domain Eukaryota; kingdom Metazoa; phylum Chordata; class Mammalia; order Artiodactyla; family Delphinidae; genus Grampus; species Grampus griseus. The sequence goes on along the minus strand of NC_139006.1, from coordinate 6,340,877 downwards.
AAAAACAAGACCCATATATATGCTGTCTACAAGAGACCCACTTCAGACCTAGGGACACATACAGACTGAAAATGAGGGGATGGAAAAAGATATTTCGTGCAAATAGAAATCAAAAGAAAGCTGCAGTAGCAATACTCATATCAGATAAAATAGACTTAAAATAAAGAATGTTACAAGAGACAAGGAAGGACACTACATAATGATCAAGGGATCAATCCAAGAAGAAGATATAACAATTATAAATACATATGCACCCAATGTAGGAGCACCTCAATACATAGAGAACTGCTAACAGCTATAAAAGAGGAAATCGACAGTCACACAGTAATAGTGGGGGACTTTAACACCTCACTTATACCAATGGACAGATCATCCAGACAGAAAATTAATAAGGAAACACAAGCTTTAAATGACACAATAGACCAAATAAATTTAATTTATATTTATAGGACATTCCATCCAAAAACAGCAGATTACACTTTCTTCTCAAGTGCACATGGAACATTCTCCAGGATAGATCACATCTTGGGTCACAAATCGAGCCTCAGTAAATTTAAGAAAATTGAAATCATATCAAGCATCTTTTCCGACCACAACGCTATGAGATTAGAAATGAATTACAGGGGAAAAAACGTAAAAAACACAAACACATAGAGGCTAAACAATACGTTACTAAATAACCAAGAGATCACTGAAGAAATCAAAGAGGAAATCAGAAAATACCTAGAGACAAATTACAATGAAAACACGATGATCCAAAACCTATGGGATATAGCAAAAGCAGTTCTAAGAGGGAAGTTTATAGCAATACAAGCCTACCTCAAGAAACAAGAAAAATCTCCAATAAACAATCTAACCTTACACCTAAAGGAACTAGAGAAAGAAGAACAAACAAAACCCAAAGTTAGCAGAAGGAAAGAAATCATAAAAATCAGAGCAGAAATAAATGAAATAGAAACAAAGAAAACAATAGCAAAGATCAATAAAACTAAAAGCTGGTTCTTTGAGAAGATAAACAGAATTGATAAACCTTTAGCCAGACTCATCAAGAATAAGAGGGAGAGGACTCAAATCAATAAAACAAGAAATGAAAAAGTAGTTACAACAGACACCGCAGAGATACAAAGCATCCTAAGAGACTACTACCAGCAACTCTATGCCAATAAAATGGACAACCTGGAAGAAATGGACAAATTCTTAGAAAGGTATAACCTTCCAAGACGGAACCAGGAAGAAATAGAAAATATGAACAGACCAATCACAAGTAATGAAATTGAAACTGTAATTAAAAATCTTCCACCAGGGGCTTCCCTGGTGGCACAGTGGTTAAGAATCCGCCTGCCAATGCAGGGGACACGGGTTCGAGCCCTGGTCCAGGAAGATCCCACATGCCGCAGAGCACCTAAGCCTGTGCGCCACAACTACTGAGCCTGAACTCTAGGGCCCATGAGCCACAACTACTGAAGCCCACGCGCCTAGAGCCCATGCTCGGCAACAAGAGAAGACACTGTAATGAGAAGCCTGTGCACTGCAACAAGGAGTAGCCCCTGCTCTCCACAACTAGAGAAAAGCCCCTGCGCAGCAACAAAGACCCAATGCAGCCAAAAATAAATAAATAAAATAAATTTATTAAAAAAAATATGGCTTAAAAAAAATCTTCCAAAAAACAAAAGTCCAGGACCAGATGGCTTCATAGGTGAATTCTATCAAACATTTAGAGAAGAGCTAGCACCCATCCTTCTCAAACACTTCCAAAAAATTGCAGAGGAAGGAACACTCCCAAACTCATTCTACAAGGCCACCACCCTGATACCAAAACCAGACAAAGATACTACAAAAAAAGAAAATTACAGACCAATATCACTGATGAATATAGATGCAAAAATCCTCAACAAAATACTAGCAAACAGAATCCAGCAACACATTAAAAGGATCAAACACCATGATCAAGTGGGATTTTGCCCCAGGGATGCAAGGATTCTTCAATATATGCAAATCAATCAATGTGATACACCATATTAACAAATTGAAGAATAAAAACCATATGATCATCTCAATAGATGCAGAAAAAGCTTTTGACAAAATTCAACACCCATTTATGATAAAAACTCTCCAGAAAGTGGGCATAGAGGGAACCTATCTCAACATAATAAAGGCCATATATGACAGACCCACAGCAAACATCATTCTCAATGGTGAAAAACTGAAAGCATTTCCTTTAACATGAGGAACAAGACAAGGATGTCCACTCTCATCGCTATTATTCAACATAGCTTTGGAAGTCCTAGCCTCGGCAATCAGAGAAGAAAAAGAAATAAAAGGAATACAAATTGGAAAAGAATAAGTAAAACTGTTGCTGTTTGCAGATGACATGATACTATACATACAGAATCCTAAAGATGCCACCAGAAAACTACTACAGCTAATCAATGAATTTGGTAAAGCTGCAGGATATAAAATTAATGCACAGAAATCTCTTGCATTTCTATACACTAATGATGAAAAATCTGAAAGAGAAATTAAGGAAACACTCCCATTTACCATTCCAACGAAAAGAATAAAATACCTAGGAATAAACCTACCTAAGGAGATAAAAGACCTGGACTCAGAAAACTATCAGACACTGATGAAAGAAATCAAAGATGATACAAACAGATGGAGAGATATACCATGTTCTTGGATTGGAAGAATCAATACTGTGAAAATGACTATACTACCCAAAGCAATCTACAGATTCAATGCAATCCCTATCAAATTACCAGTGACATTTTTTACAGAACTAGAACAAAAAATCTTAAAATTTGTATGGAGACACAAAAGACCCCAAATAGCCAAAGCAGTCTTGAGGGAAAAAAATGGAGCTGGAGGAATCAGACTCCCTGACTTCAGACTATACTACAAAGCTACAGTAATCAAGACAATATGGTACTGGCACAAAAACAGAAATATAAATAAATGGAACAGGATAGAAAGCCCAGAGGTGAACCCATGCACCTATGGTCAACTAATCTATGACAAAGGAGGCAAGGATATACAATGGAGAGAAGACAGTCTCTTGCATAAGTGGTGCTGGGAAAACTGGACAGCTACATGTAAAAGAATGAAATTAGAACACTCCCTAACACCATACACAAAAATAAACTCAAAATGGATTAGAGACCTAAATGTAAGACCAGACACTATAAAACTCTTAGAGGAAACCATAGGAAGAACACTCTGACATAAATCACAGCAAGATCTTTTTTGATCCACCTCCTAGAATAATGGCAATAAAAACAAAAATAAACAAATGGGACCTAATGAAACTTAAAAGCTTTTGCACAGCAAAGGATACTACAAACAAGATGAAAACACACCCTCAGAATGGGAGAAAATATTTGCAAATGAATCAACATTGGTAAAGCTGCAGGATATAAAATTAATGCACAGAAATCTCTTGCATTTCTATACACTAATGACAAGGACAAAGGATTAATCTCCAAAATATATAAACAGCACATGCAGTTCAATATTAAAAAAACAAACAACCCAATCAAAAAATGGGCAGAAGACCTAAATAGACATTTCTCCAAAGAAGACATACAGATGGCCAAGAAGCACATGAAAAGCTGCTCAACATCACTAATTATTAGAGAAATGCAAATCAAAACTACAATGAGGTGTCACCTCACACCAGTTAGAATGGGCATCATCAGAAAATCTACAAATGACAAATGCTGGAGAGGGTGTGGAGGAAAGGGAACCCTCTTGCACTGTTGGTGGGAATGTAAATTGATACAGCCACTATGGAGAACAGTATGGATGTTCCTTAAAAAACTAAAAATAGAATTACCATATGACCCAGCAATCCCAGTACTGGGCATATATGCAGAGAAAACCATAATTCAGAAAGACACATGCACCCCAATGTTCATTGCAGCACTCTTGCATTAGCCAGCATATGGAAGCAACCTAAATGCCCATCGACAGACGAATGGATAAAGAAGTTGTGGTACATATATAAAATGGAATATTACTCAGACATAAAAAGGAACGAAATTGAGTCATTTGTTGATACGTGGATGAATCTAGAGACTGTCATACAGAGTGAAGTAAGTCAGAAAGAGAAAAACAAATATCGTATATTAACGCATGTACGTGGAGCCTAGAAAAATGTTGCAGATGAACCCGTTTGCAGGGCAGAAATAGAGACACAGATGTAGAGAACAAATGTGTGGACACCAAGGGGGGAAAGTGGTGGGTGGTGGGTGGTGGTGGTGGGATGAATTGGGAGATTGGGATTGACATATACACGAATATGTGTAAAATAGATTAATAAGAACCTGCTGTATAAAAATAAAATAAAATTCAAAAATTCATAAAAAATAAAAAAAGAAAAAGTCGAGAGAGAGAGAGAGAACAAGGAAGAAGCAACAAGAGTTCCTTTTCTGACCTAGCTTTGGAAGTCACAGACTGTCACATCTTCCACATTCTCTTAGGCAAAGGTCAGTCACTAAGTCAATTCTGCCTCCCATTCCAGGGGAGGGGAATTAGGCTCCTATATATATATATATTTTTTTTTTTTTTGGCCTGTGCCGTGCAGCATGTGGGATCTTAGTTCCCCGACCAGGGATCGAACCCGTGCCCCCTGTAGTGGAAGCGCAGAGCCCTAACCACTGGACTGCCAGGGAATTCCCTAGGCTCCACCTTTTGAAGGGCGGAGGATCACGGAATTCCTGGATATATTTTGAAACCATCATAACAGGCAGTGATAGAGCTGAGGAACCCAACAGGATGGTGAGACAGTGCACAGATTAACAAAAGCAGAAGGACACCAACCCATTTAGGACGAGAGAAAGGAAGGGACGAATTAGGACTGTCAAAGCTCAGGACCCAGGACCACCCAGTGGAATCGGGACCTTCAGAGGAGCTGGAGCCTTGAACATGCAGTCACTAGCGGAGGTGCTTCCCAAAGCAGTGAGGGAGACAAATGCTCTGGCTTCTTCCTTCCTCCGCTCTCTAATCTTCCGCCAGTGCCTGGAACCGGCTGAACCTACCAGGAAGCAGAGTGAAAGGGAGCCTGGGAAACAGATTTCCTTGTGATGCAGAGGTGAGCAGAGAGGTCTGGGATGGGTCTGAGATTAAAGGCCTAGCACGGAGTCCCCCAGAACAGCTTATTTGATTAAGTGTTGATGTTGTGGTCAAACTTGTATTGAATTTTCATTATTTTTTATATCAATATTGTTATTAATAAAGTGACTTAAAAAAATTTTTGGTTGTGTTTTCGTTGCTGCACATGGGCTTTCTCTAGTTGCCGCGAGCAGGGGCTACTCTTCATTGCGGTGCGCAGCCTTCTCATTGCAGTGCCTTCTCTTGTTGCAGAGCACAGGCTCTAGGCGCATGGGCTTCAGTAGTTGTGGCGTGCAGGCTCAGTAGTTGTGGCTTGTGGGCTCTAGAGTACAGTCTCAGTAGTTGTGGCGCATGGGCTTAGTCACTTCGTGGCATGTGGGATCTTCCCAGACCAGGACTTGAACCTGTGTCCCCTGCATTGGCAGGCGGATTCTTAACCAGAGCGCCACCAGGGAAGTCCCTAAAGTGACATTTTAAAACTGAAAATGAGGGACTTTCCTGGTGGGCCAGTGGTTAAGACTCCGTGCTTCCACTGCAGGGGGCACGGGTTCCATCCCTGGTTGGGGAACTAAGATCCCACACGTCGTGTAGCGTGGAAAAAAAAAAACTGAAAAAAGAAAAGAAAAATGGAAGAAAATTCTCCAGTCTCCTTTACTCTTTCCTAATTTTAAAAAAGACTTCTGTGGGACCAGAAGGGAAGGGGAATGTTAATGCCCAGACAGGAGAAAGCTGATTTAGGCTTTCTGTGGAAACAGCCTTTGTTCTTCTCTTTAAAACTTGTCAGCATTGGAGAACTGACTATGCAACTGATACAAATCCCTCATCACTTTCTAACCTGGTTTCCTAGTCTCTGCCACAACAAGCCTCTGATTCCACGAAGAAATAATTTATCTTGTCCACTCTATGTCCATACAAGAATGTGTACGTGAATGTTCATAGCAGCTTTCCTAATAAGAGCCAAAAAGTGGAAACAACCCAATGTCCATCAGTGGGTGAATGGGTAAACAAAATATGGTCTATCCACATAATACAGTATTGTTCTGCCATAGAAAGGAATGGTATACTGACAGAGGCTACAACATGGATGAACCTTGAAAACATTATGCTGGGTGAAAGAAGCTGGTCACAAAAGGCCACATATTGTATGATTTCCTCCCACAGAGACAGAAAGTAGATCAGCCTGGGGTGGGGGGCGGTATGGGGAATGGGGTATGACTGCTAATAAGTCAGCATTTCTTTTTGGGTGATGAAATGTTTTGGAACTAGACTGGTGATGGCTGAACAACTCTGCAGGTGACCTGACAAATCCTGAGAGCCTGTAGTTCTTTGAATTAATTTGTCTTCAGATCCTGAAATATTGTTGAAAGATACTTGATGAGTAATTATGACAAGGGTGCTAAAAAGAAAAACCTGGGCAAAGAAGAAAATATACCATGTAGTTGATAGATTTTATAGTTTTGTGATTAGAGTTACTTTTGTCTCTTTTCCAATTTTTGATAGCACCATTACTTTTATAACATATAAATTTATAGATGACTTCTGGCTGCATCTTTGGTTTGGCCACCACCATGTTTTCAAAAATTGGAGTTGAATGTATTTAGAGACAGCATCTATGCTTCAGTTTGCCACACTCCTCCCTACTCCCTATTGCCTTAAGCTGATGCCATCTCATATAAACTGCCTGATCCCTGAAGGCATTTGGATTTGGGTCCCATGACTTACATAATAAAACCCCCATAATATACAATTCACTGTGGTCCACTGAGATGCTAAGTGTCCACATTTTAAATCCCTGACAAGTGGAGTTAGTATGTTATTTAATCAGTTTGAAAATGAAAATTAACATTTAACATCCAGATAAAAACAGAATTGTTCTTGGTACTTTTCTACAGAGTTGGGTTGCTTGGGAAGTAAAAAATGGCTATATTTGTCAGTTTATTTCACTTTAATAGGAAACCTCTTAAGGTACAAGCAGAAAGAGATTTACTATAGGGAAATAGTGGCTTCTAAATGGACTGGTGAGGCTGGAGAAGCAAGCTCTAGGCTGAGCCTCCCTCCAGTGAAAGGCTGCCAGGATAACATTATGGAACTGACCTGCCAGGAAAAGCAGGGCCTTTTGCAAGGTGGGGAATCAGGGGACCATTACTAGAACTCTGAGTTCAGTAACACATTGTCACAGCCAGGAACCTTCCATCACCCAAACTGCACCTGTTTCTTGACACCTGAGTGGGAAACTGGATACTGGGCCATTACTGCCCCCTATTGCCTGATAGCCTTTGAAGAAATAATCCCTCAAACTTGCACAGCACATTTATGTACATAGCGTCACCGGATCCTCATGATAACTTTACCAGATAAGCAAAGAATGTGGTGGCACATTTTTTATAGATAGGGAAATTAAGGTTCAGAGAGATGATGGAACATAATTAAGGTCACACAGCTATGTGCAACACTGGAGTAACAATCCATATCTCATCTTCAGGCCGGTTCAGTGAACTTGATATGTCAGCTAACATGTCATGAGTGAGGTTTTTTGTGGCCCTATGCTACAGCCTAAGAGCATAGTACAGACATGCCAGGACTAGTGCCTCATGAGTGACACAGACTGGTAAATAACGATAACTCAGTAGGCACAAATCTGCCTTGTAAACACAGCGGAAGTGGTCTAGTATTTGGCAGAAGGAGGTCTGGAGAGGCCATCTGAGTTGGGTTTTGAGGGATGAGTAGGAGTATGCCAGGAGGCAAAGACTGGAAAAAAATTGTCTTAGTAGCTGGCAAGAGCTAAAGGGGTGTCAGCAAGACTTTGGGGAGGTGAGAGACTTCTAATTTTGGAGGATGTAGACAAGGTAAAGTTTTTTTGTTTTTTTGTAGTTGTATTATATACATACAGTAAAATACAGAGCATTACTCTTAAGTATACAGCTTCCTGAGTTTTAAAAAAAGCGTACGTAAACACTCATGTACCCATCATTTAGGTGGCGATATAAAACATTTCCAACATCGCAGTAGGTTTCCTCGTGCCCCTTCCCAGTCTATACCCGTCCCCATCCTTCCCCAGTCGGTTGTTGCGAGGTGAGGAAGGCTAACATAAAATCTCAAGTCCTTGGCTTCAGCCCCATTCCTCCTTCCACTTCTATTGCTGCCTCCAAATCTTTCGCCGTCTTTGTGGATAATCCTAAGAAGGTCGTGCATGGGGCGGAAGAGGTTTCTTGATACTACCGCTTTCTAGTGTGCTTCACGGAAACTTAGGCTGTACGCGAACGGGATAGGGATACGGACTATGGTTTCTGGTCCTTCGGAGCCACCGTCCAGGCTCGGGCAGCGCAGAGCTGCCTTGTCCCTCGGCGGCCGCCGTGCGTCCGTTACGTGGCAGCAACTGGCGCCCACCAATCCACGGCGCCCGCATCAGCCCCCTCGGGTGGCGCAGCCGGAAGGGGCGGAGCTGAGGTGGCGGCGGCTGAGACGACAGCGGTGGCAGCGGTGACGGCGGCTCTGGAGGCCGCAGTCCCGGTCCTGGCTTCGGCCCCAGCCCCACCATGGTGACGCTCGCTGAGCTGCTGGTGCTCCTGGCCGCCCTCCTGGCCACGGCCTCGGGTTACTTCGTCAGCATCGACGCGCATGCCGAGGAGTGCTTCTTCGAGCGGGTCACCTCGGGCACCAAGATGGGCCTCATCTTCGAGGTGGCCGAGGGCGGCTTCCTGGACATCGACGTGGAGGTGCGGGCGCGTTGCCCGCGGCCGAGGCGGGGTCGCGCGGCCGCTCTGGGGTTGTCGGCACCCGGGACCCGCGGGGGGAGCGGGACACGGAGGCCGCTGTCCGAGTACTGGGAGGGGCCCGAGCCGCCACCCGGCGACCCTCTAACGGTCCCTTGCCCCGCGCCCGCCCGGATTCCGGGCTCCGCTCGGGATACGGAGCCGTTGCGTGGTTGCTTTGGATTCTCAGCTTGAACGGCGTGTTCCCCTTGGAACCTCTCGCCGAGCTTTGTCGACCAGGCGCCGCGTGTCAGCTCCGGGCCCAGGAGGCGTTTCACAGTCGCGTTTAGCTAGTGGCAGGTCTCGATGCTTCCCTTCATAGCGCAAATTAAAGTTGAGACGTGGCATGGAAACTTCTGAAAAAGTAAATCGGAAACTATGGAGGAGTGCTAGGCAGGTTCACGTTGTGTTTGCCTTTATTTTTTCACCCGAGTTAACTCGTTCTTACACAAACCTCCGGATACCTCGTTTAGCCATCTCATGACTAGGAGAGTGGAGTTGGATCATGCAGTTTAGAAGTGACTGCAGCGTAGTATCTGGAGAAAACGGAAAATTATTTTAAGAAACTAGCAGTCCCTAAAATTTCTCCTGTGTCTATTTTTAAGTTCAGGGAATGACTCGCCTCTGACTTTCTTTTTAGGAAACCAGATGTAATTACTATTTAAATTCACCTATTAGTATGATTAATTGGGTCTAAGGATTTTCCATCTGACAGTGACCATCAACTGAGTGGGACATAAATCGCACAAAACAAGTGAAGTCCAGAAATAAGGAGATGACGGAAGGAATGACTGTTAAAATTAGCTAAGATCTTAAGACATCAGCTATTTCAGTCTGCACGTTTTACAGGTGGCACGGGCTTCATAAGAGGGACTGACTTGAGCAAGGCCTAACAGTGGGGTAACACACTGGGGTGAGAACATGGGGCTCCCAGTTTCCAACCTAGTCCTTTCCCTTAGGCCTTTAGGCATCTCAGATGAAGCAGATTCCTTTACTGGCAGATCAATCAGGAAAACCTAGATGTGTAGCTTGCTCAAAATTCTTAGTTTTAAAGAGATTTCTTTTTTTCTGGTTTTGATATTAACAGCTACATATTTGCCTGTTTGTTGGTGGTGTTGGGCCACTTGAAGACAAGTGTAAGGTGTGTTTCTGAGGGGTTTACGTTTAAGTTGGACAAATAAGACAAATGTTGTCACATAGACAAATGTAGAGTTGAAAGGTGTTCGGAGAGCCTTGTTTCTTAAATGGGAGAACTGCAGCCCAAAGAGGTTACTGTCAGTAACTGAAGTGGAGCCAACGGCAGGTTACATTTTCTTAGAGAATGTTCTATTGCCAACAGACATCACTTACGATTTTAAATCTTTTGAGCTATCTCACGCGTTTCTCTTCTGCTTCCAGATTACAGGGCCTGATAATAAAGGAATTTATAAAGGAGACCGGGAGTCCAGTGGGAAATACACATTTGCTGCTCACATGGATGGAACATATAAGTTTTGTTTTAGCAATAGGATGTCCACCATGACTCCAAAGATAGTGATGTTCACCATTGATATTGGGGAGGCCCCCAAAGGACAAGACATGGAAACAGAAGGTGAGATGAACATTCAGAAGATTGATAACACATTCTAAGAGTTAATACTAATTCTGTGCATTTTATCCACCTGAGTGGAGTGTTTGATATTTTAGGTTCTCTGACTGTGTTTATGACCAAAAACCTTTTGTGAAATATACTTTTTATTTATCGAAATCTTCTAATTAACAAGAAGAAGTTATTGGAGGTTCATGTTTATATTTTACTTCTTTACAATTGCCATTTCAGGCAGCTTAATCACTTGTGCTCTTTTAAGCATGTAGGTTACATGTGTCTTAGGTTGTTTGTTCTGTTAATTTGCTTATTCTGGTATATACATTTTTAGTTGCTCATTTGTATACATGACTAGTTTAGCTAAACTTTTTGTATGTGTGTGTTTATATCTTACACTTTTCTTCAGGTGGTGGAGATACCTGGGATGGTATGTGGATTGATTTTTGACAGCATCCTGTCTTTCTGCATATTTTTGTTGGCTACTGTCTAATTTCTGCTTTCCTTCTTTCTAACCTCAGTTTGTTAGCATGAGAGTGTTCTTTCTCTTAGTTAAAAAAAAAAACCCTACAGCTAATTTAGAGTTTTAGAGTGGTTGTTTTTTGGTGGTTTTCTGTTTGGTTACAGGAGATACAGGTTAGGTCATTTGAAACTTGTTTAGATGTGAATGCAGTTCTAGGAGCCATGTCTAGATAAGGTGACAAAAGCTTTGTCAGACATATGTTGCAGTTGGATTAATTTTTATTCCTCAACTGACCAGCAGTGAACCCTAAATTGATTCTTCTGGATAAATTGCTTACCAGGAACCAGCATGTAAGGATTTTTTTTTTTTTTTGGGGCACAGTACATTTCAGGATTTTTGGAAACTAGTAGTGGTAGTAGAAGTAGTTTTAATAGTACTTCATAGTATTAATGTGATATCATTTGCCCTAGATAGTGAGCACTTAGTAGAGTATTTACATAAAGAAGGTGAACTGTTTTTAGGTGTTGAAATCTATAATTTAGAGAATCATACTACTAAGAAATTTCTGTGCTTGCTTTCCAGGGTCATTTGCAATTCAGGACTTGGCTAATTCTCAAGGAGAATTAGGAGTTTTAAAGGGCTTTGACTTTGTTCACTTTCTGGAAATTAGTCCTTTCTAAATAGTCAGAAAATGTTGGCTGATGAATGTGAATACTCTTCTTAAACCTTTTAACACGATATTTAAAATTCTCGCTTTTGCTTGTTAATATCAGTGAATGGCAGCTATAAAATCAAGCTTTCCTCTAAAGCAGTGGTTCTCAGGTTAGGATGATTTTTGCCCCCCAGGGGACATTCGGCAGTATCTGGAAACATTTTTGATTCTCATGGCTGGGTTGGTGGTTGTACAATGCATTGGACAGCTTCCCACCACAAAGAATTATGTGGTCCAGAATGTCCATAGTGCTTCTCCTGAGAAACCCTTCTCTAAAGGTTCCACCTAGTGCCTGGGCTTTTCACATGAAGCTAGTGAGGGATCATTTGTGATTCCAGCCCAACTACCTTAAAATGGTAGAGGCTCTTGGTTTCTCTTAAGAAATGTAGGATTATCTGTGGAATTATCTTGGAATTCAAGATGAGGCCCAATCTTGGGCAGTCCTGAAGAAACCCCTCCGATGCAGTCTTCCCTTGTGGTATATTTTTTTCATACCTGTTTGTTCATTGTCATAATACAGCATTACGTAGAAGCATACACTTATTTTTCAGAACTGTTAGTTTACCTTGCTAAAGAGAATACCTGCTTTTAAACCTTGCGTGGCTGAGAGCTTGTTTCTTCACTTGCAGTGCCTGCTGTTTCCCACTGTAGTGAAATTATTGCTTTGACTATAATAGAAGAATGTTGAGTTGGTGTGGATTTTCCTCAGAGCATCTTCATGTTTTTCTCTGCTCAGCTTCATAAAGATTAAAAGTCAGTTTTGATACTACTCCTAAATTAACATTAGAGTTATATGATTTTTTAAGAGTAGATTTTGATTTAGTTTAAATATCATTATTTATAGGATTATTATTAGGGTTTTGTTTATTTTATGTTTTGTGGCACCTCCTCCCCACCCCCCCCCCAGTCTTTTTATTTTCTCCACTATGGTTAGCAGTGAGTTTAGTGAACTTAAGTTAGGAATTCCTTGGAAGACATTTCTTAGGGTTGTAGTCCTTTAGTTAGTAAACGTTGTATAGTATGTTTCCTACTCTGAAAAGGGTTTCTCTACTGGGAATGAACTTGAAAAAATGCGTTGAGAATTAAATTGTCATCAGTGGTCCAAAATGATGTCTGAGCCATTTCTTAAAAATAGATTCTTTTGGGGCTTCCCTGGTGGCACAGTGGTTAAGAATCTGCCTGCCAATGGAGGAGACACGGGTTTGAGCCCTGATCTGGGAAGATCCCACATGCCGTGGAGCAGTTAAGCCCGTGCGCCACAACTACTGAGCCTGTGCTGTAGAGCCCACTAGCCACAACTACTGAGTCCGTGTGCCACGACTGCTGAGGCCTGCGCACCTAGAGCCCGTGCTCCGCAACAGGAGAGGCCACCACAATGAGAAGCCCGTGCACCGCAACGAAGAGTAGCCCCCGTTTGCCGCAACTAGAGAAAGCCCGTGCACAGCAACAAAGACCCAACGCAGCCAAAAATAAAATAAAATAAATAAATTTTAAAAAGTTAAAAGAAAATAGCTTCTTTTGTATGCCTTCTCTGGAGGAATTTTTTGGTTTTTTTTTTTTTTTTTTACTGCTTTTCAGAAAGAGATTGCCAAGTATGAGCTAATCTGTTTTCAAATCCGTTTGTAGCTCACCAGAACAAGCTAGAAGAAATGATTAATGAGCTCGCAGTGGCAATGACAGCTGTAAAGCATGAACAGGAATACATGGAAGTTCGGGAGAGAATACACAGAGCAAGTAAGTTAATGATTTGACTGGGGGCTGTGTCTGGGGGCCGTGAATTGGTGATGGTGTATTACCCAAGAGCTTGCTTGTATTTTCCTCATTTGGAAATTTTGCAAACATAAACATACTAAAATATTGACTTAAAAAAAACATCTATGCAAAGATATTTTTTGAGTATACATGTTTCTTTGTAGAACTTTGTACTAGACTAGTTTATTATTGGGACATTCATTCTGAACCAAACCTTAAGAGTTTAAAAAAATGTATGGTCAGCTAGGGAGTAAGCTAATGGTTTTTGTAAAGCAGAAGGGAAAAACACTGAAAAATGGATATTGCTTTTTTTTTTTTAACTTTTTATTTTATATTGGAGTATAGCCGATTAACAAAGTTGTGATAGTGTCAGGTGCACAGCAAAGCGACTCAGCCATACATATACATGTATCCATTCTCCCCCAGACTCCCCTCCCATCCAGGCTGCCACATAACATTGAACAGAGTTCCCTGTGGTATTGCATTGGTTTTAAATCACACATCTGAAACTTTTGTGCCAGTGTGGTAAATGTTATATGCTGAGACTTAGCTGTTTTTCTAAAACCTAATGTTTAGTCTAGTTAAAATAGAAAGCATTAAACCATGAATAGAGGTACTCACCAGGTGAAGATCAGTTTGGGCTCCCAAGTTTGTAAACTGGGAATTGAGAATGTATTAGTCTTCAGAAACATTGATAATTGGAATCCCATCTTAGGTTGCAAGAGCCTGTTTTAGCCCAGGATGTAGCATTAATTATGTTGGTTTTGCATTTAAAATTAAGAGGTACCATATTGACCCACAGACCAGATGACCATATTTTAGATCCAGGTCCGCACCCATTCAGTATCTTCATCCTCCATGTTGTCCTTGGGGATAGACCTCACTGGGAGCAAGCTCGTCTGTAAATGTAAAGTGGCTTATGTCTGGAATCTTTGTTTTGAAGTTGGGGTAGGGAGTGGAGAGAAGAGCGACTCAAATAGATAAGAACAGGTTGAATTTCTTCAAGATGTGATTTCTGTTCTTCCCGCCCTCTTACATCTATTCTTGCTGCTGATGGAAAGGCCCCTTTAAGACCTAGAGTGCAGACTTCACCTGTCCTTGGGAGAATAATGAGTAAATTTAACAGACTGGAGAAGTGCCTCTGTTCTCCCTTTTTTGGGATGGAATGGGGCCTGAGATGGACCAAGACTTTTATGCATACTCTCTTGCCTCTTCCACCATGATTCCTTCTCCTTGCCTGCACTCTTGATCTCCTCACCCTCTGGAATCCCTACCTTCTCTCCCTTACCTGTTGGTTATTTTGCTCCCAGGTGGGGGCCAGCCCATTCTGGGATGAGAAGGGCAGTGAACAAAGTGTGAGGACTCAGAGTTTTCACTGCTTTGTAGTTTAAGTAGTTCAGGCCAGGTGGCTTTAAGGAAATAGGAGGTTCTTGGGAACACAGCAGCCAGAGGAAGCACCAGTCTTCCAGTCTATGGGGACATCCAACCTTATTCTCTCGTCGTTAATTTGAATGGAGATACTCTTGTATTTGTTTCACAAACAAAATAGAATTTTAGACATTCAGTTTAATTTCACAAATCAAATAGTTCCCACAATGTTGTTTGTTATTTGTACATCTTCCTATAACACTGGCTTCTCAGAGATGGCTCTAATGAGACTTTTTTTTACACTACGGTATTGTAATAGCTCTGTGTTGCTTTTAGATCAGGCTAATGTGTGAATGGCAAGAGAACAGCGTCTTATATACACACATTTTCCTAGATGGTTACTTTCCTATGTTAGTATGCTTCAGTGTGTTCTATTTAAGCTTAAAGATGCATTTTTCTATAAGTGAAGGGAGAGATAAATACTTCTTTTTATGTGGTTGCTTAATATTTTGAAGTGTTTACTCAGCCATTCCCCTTTTAGACAAAAATTTTAAGATGCTAGTCATTCAGTTATGCTAGAAATTGGTTACTAAGTTTGCAGCAGAAATAAACTTCATGCCATGGAATTAGCACTAAAATGTAAGTGTTGGTGGTTTTTAGAGTTCTAGTTAATGTTCTTGGGCATGTGTCTGTTTTTAGTCTGGAAAAAAACCCCACTTTTTTGAATAACTACAAGTTATCTTTCTGGAAACATTTAATTGCTTTTCACTTCTTTTTGAGTGATCATCAGTCCAGTATTTATTGCAATTCTAGTTTATCTTTTAATAAATGGTATACATACATCTAAAAATAGGACAGTTTTTCATCTATATTACTGTATTGCTCATTATTATTGTTTTTAGTATTGGCCATTTGCAGAAAAATCAGAAACTACCCAGTGCTTTTAAAAAGTTAAGGAATTTGATCAGGAAGTTGAAAGAATGTGATATAAATTGAGTGGAATAAAATAATATAGTCACGGCTGTTCCTTTGATGATCAAATTCTTAGCTTAAAAATGGGGTAAATCATGAGACTAGTACAGGTTTGTCTAGTAGTAGCTGCCAGTACTGGTCCATGAAACTGAGAAACCTCACCATCTAGAGCAGATGCTAAGTACTGTACATAGTGCTCAGTAAATATTTATTGGATAAATGCTTAAAGAGAAAGGCACTTAGACTGACACATTTTGACTTGGTAGGTAGTGCTTTTTGGTTAACTCTGTGATCTTGAAATAATCTCTTGATTTTTTTTTTTAAGTCAATTTTCTGATTCAGCAAAAAGGATTGTAATGCAGGGACTTTCTAATGTGTTGGATTGGGTTTTAACCCTAGACTGTGACCTTAGGCAGGTCACTTGTCCTCTCTTTTCTCATGCATAATCAGATTGGGCTTGACTGAACTCCATGAATCTTTAAGGTCTCATCTAGATCTAAAGTTCTCTGCTTCTAAGTTCGTTAAGTTGCTTGGGGACAAAAGACAGAGGTATTTAAGAGTATTGTGAGTGTTGTGTGAAGTATTACTCTCACATGGAGTTAAGAATAGGGGATAATTTATGATGCCTATGCTGTTTTTTTTTTTTTCTTTCTTTCTTTTTGTTAAATTTTGTTTGTTTGTTTGTCCTCAACAGTCAATGACAACACAAACAGCAGAGTGGTCCTTTGGTCCTTCTTTGAAGCTCTTGTTCTAGTTGCCATGACATTGGGACAGATCTACTACCTGAAGAGATTTTTTGAAGTCCGGAGGGTTGTTTAAAAAGCCTTTTCCTGATGATCTGAAACTCATAATTCACTGTTTACCAGACATCTTGGTCATAATAATGTCATTAGTTTCTATGTTTTTATTTTCTAAACTGTACATTCACAGCTTCTGTTTCTTTGTGATTAATAGATATTGGGGGAAAACACTTTTTTAGGAAAGTTACAGTGAAAATTTGACATGTGATTGGCATGATTTCATATTTCAGTTCTTCATATACAGGTCCTTCCAGAACTCAAACACTGTAAGTGGAATTAGGTGTATAGTCCTTATTATATCTTCTTTCCTTTTGTTTTCATAGTAAAATGCAGTTTGTTCAGGATAGTACTTTACTGATAGTACTTTACTAAAAATGACTGCATTCTTGGGATCCCTTATCCTGCAGTTCAAGTCATTAAAGGTTCATTTTGTTGTTGAGTCCTTATCAGAAACAACAATCTGAATCTTGACATGTTCTATCCAGCCTAATGGCAGAGCTCTATGACTAGAGGATGCTACCAGGTTGGTACTTTTATACTTTGTCTGTCTTGTTTTTGCTTTAAAGATAAGACTTAAACCAACAACCTTTTTCCCCTTTAAAGTTTTACTTTGCTTAGAACTCAATCACCTCCACTTAAAATTGTTGACACAAGCAGCTAATAACCATTTTTTGGTTTCTGCCTAACCTTGTAAGAAGTCTCTATTAAAGCCAATTCTCTGGGTGTTGCAGCGAACGGTGGTTCTTTTTCTTTCTATGCTGGCACATCCACTTTCTCTACTCTTGGCACGGAGGAGGTATGCATTCACATAATTGGAAAAATCTGGATTTGTGAAGCCAAAGGGTTAAAAGCCTCTTGGATTTCTTTGCAGTGATATACAGCCACTATTTTATTTTTGATCAGTGGCATTTTGGCCACTGTTTAATTAGTGTACTGAGCATTACTGTCAGTACTAGGGTGTTTGTTTTTGTTTTTCTTGGGTCTTTCTTTTTTTGGCACATGTGAATTTTGTATAAAACGAAATGACTTTCTCTTGGCCTCTGATGATGGGTTTAAAATTAAAGGAGCATCTAGTTTTGGTGTGGGGATGATCCAGGATTATGTTGTGACTGATGTATATTGATTACTTGTACATTTGTTTTGGATCTTTGCAAGGGGAAAACTACAAGTAACGAGTTTTATATAATTAATTTAAATTTGTTACAGGTTTTCATGTTCAGGATAAACAATTTTTCAACCTTGGGTGAAAATACTTGCAACAGTTTAAGGTGACTGTGTTTTACCTTAGGACAACTGTTGCATGCCAATTTGTGTGCGTGTGTGTGTGAAAACACTTCAAAATTGAGTTAAAAGATGTACATTTAAAATTGGTTGTGTATCTAATCTGCCCCAGGTCCAGTAAATAAACAATTCTTTTTAAAAACAGTCTTGGTATTCTGTGTTTTATATATTAACGAGTAATTCACATTTGTTAAATACCAACTTGCTAATCATATTTGAAATGAGACATGTCATGTTTTCTGAGTAATGATGCCTGTTATAAATATGTTACTCTTTATGTCTGTAAACTTGAGGATAGTGAATAGGAACCCAATTTTAGGTTTCCCTGTGTGATTCCTTTGATGGGTTAGTGTTATTAACATCTTAAGTATTTTTTTCATTGGAAAAAAAGTTTGAGTTATTTTCACTCAACCACCTGGTTTGTGGATGTGGGAACTAACTTTAAAAGGGATCAAATGATTTGCCCAAGGCTCCCAGATGAAGAGTGATTGATGGGACCAGAATCTAGATCTCTGCCTTTAGAAATGTTTCCTTTTCCTCTATTACACTAAGGGCCTGCTAGTAATAAAAGAAACTATGGTTTATGCAGCACTGTGTAATGTTCTGGCCTGACGCTAAGCGCTTTACATGGTCTGCCTCATTTATTTCTCAAAACATCTATTACCTTGGGTGCTATTATAATCCTCATTATGGAAATAAGCAGGCTTGGAAAGGGTCCCCAGATCAGAAAATTAGTAAGTAGACCCCAAAATGAAAATGCAGCTATGCGTTTTCCTTCTGTCTTTGCTTTCAGACCTGTTTGGAAGTCCTATTTTATAAAACAGTTGTCAAAGGCGTTTTGAGGATGTGATGATGGCATTAAAGTGAAAATGTTGCCTTAGGCTTTACTCTTTCACTTTCTAGTTTGAAATGACTGGAGTTTGCATAAGTACTGTCGCCATTTATTCATTCCTAAAATATTTGGATGACTGCTGTGTGTAACCAGTTGTAGGCACTGAGATAAATAGAACAGAAAAATTCCCATTATCCTAGGATTTACCTTTTAGAAATTATATGGCATATTAATGATAAATGATATGGCGGAAAAATAAAGCAGGGTAAGTGGATTAGGAAGGCATCACTGAAATGATATTTGAAAAGTCCTGATGAATGTAAGGGAGCAAGCCAAGCTAAAGGTATGGGCCCAGCTCATAATAGCTGGTCAGTAAAAGCTTGCTGAATGAATGTACACGTGCACGAGTCAATCCAGTGGTGAACACAGGAATAAGCTGCAGTGTTCCTGTTTAGGTCTCTGACCTCACTTCCTCGGAAGTAAACCAACATTAATTGTGTAGTAGGCAGTGGATCCCCACCATGACCCTGTTTTGCATATTTGGGGCTCCCGGGCTGGGGTACATTTCTGTCAACTCCCTCCAGACCTACTGTCCTTTGGCCAGGACGCGGTGTTGTGCAGCCACCTGCTTCCGACTGGCAGGGAAAGTGTGAGAGCCGGGGCAAAATCCCTCCCGCCCAAATGCCTGCTCGATGTGGAAAGGCGCTCCGAGCCCAGGTGGCTGCGCTGGACGAATGGCACCATGGCCGGGCCCCCGCGGCCGGCTTTCTCCCGCCAGCTGTCGGCTTTCCACTCTCCTGCGGCGAGGGCGCCTTCCCCCGCCGTCCGGAACTTTGCGACGGGAGCACGGTTCCGGGCGGGGCCTGTTGGCGAGCGGAAGCGGAAGTGTGCCAGGGAGGCGTACTGGTAGCTGCGGTGGAGGAGCTAGCCATGGAGCACGTGACGGAGGGCTCCTGGGAGTCGCTCCCGGTGCCGCTGCACCCGCGGGTGCTGGGTGTCCTGCGGGAGCTGGGTTTCCCGTACATGACGCCGGTGCAGGTAGCCGGGGCCGGGGAGGTGGGCCCTCGGTGCGCAGGGCGCAGTTGGGGAAGGGGAGGCTCAGGGCGGGCCCGGCAGCCGCTTAATTGGATGCGGCCGGTAGGTGTTAGGACTCGCATCCTGGAGTTTTTACTCCTCCGGCTGGGACTTTTGCCACGTCTTTCTGCTGCGCCGACTCGGGTGATGCCAAGCTGGTTAATGATCGCCAGGCAGAGGCGGCAGGCGGCGGCTCACCTGTGCCAGGGTCTTCACCGCCCCCCACCCCGCCCTTAGGTGCTGGAACCCAAGTGCCTGGTTCGTATTCTCCCCCTACCCCCTCTAGCTGTGAGACCTTGGGCAAATGGCTTAACCTCTCTGTGTTTCATTTCCTTTCTCTGTGAAATGACGAAAATAGTATTATCAGAGGGTTGTTGTGGAGATTACCTAAGACAATTTGGGGCACATCATGGGCGCTCAGTAAATGTTACCTGCTGTCATTGTTATTATTACTTGGGCTAAGTGAAGTGTCCTGGTCCAGTTTATTCATTTATTCAAGAAATTTCTTGAGGACAAACTACGTATTGGGTAATTTTTTCTAGGCTCCAGGGATTTTGCAGTGTTGGTCCCCACTCATGGGCCTTGTTTTCTAATGCCCGAGAGAAAGGGGTAAAGGCATAAGGTAATTTCAGCTGGTGATAAGTGTTGTGGAGGAGACAGTGACAAGAAGGTACAGGATAGGAGATAAGATAGGGGAGGCCTCTCGGAGGAGGTGTCATTAAGTTGCTACCTGAATGAGAAGGACCTGGCTGTGGGGTGATTGGGGGCATGATAGTCCAGCAAAGAGAAATGCCCGTGCAAATGCCCTGGGGCTGGAAATGAGCTTGGAGGAACAGAAGGAAGGCCTCTGTGGCTGGAGCAGCATGAGTAGTGTAAGAGGTGAGCAAACCGGGTGCCGGATCTTGCAGGATCTTCCTTGTAGGAGCTTGTATTTTATTCTAAATGCAGCGGGAAGCTGTCTTCCATGGGAAACTGTGCAGAAAGGGAAGGGATGTGACTGCGGCGTAGAGAATAGACTTTAGAGGAATAAGAGGAGAAGTGAGGAGGTCCATTAGGAGGCCACTGTCAAGTTAGAGGTGATGGTGGCGTGGAGTAGAGAGGACGCAGTGGATATTGAAAAGTCAGTGTTGGGATAGCTTTAGGGCTCCTGAGGGGCCAGATGTGGGGTTCATGAAGAAGGAATCTACAGGGACCCTGAGGTTTTTGACTTAGCAGCTGGGTGGATGGTGGTATCATTTATTGAGATGAGGAAGGCTGGGAAGGATAACAGGCTTCAGAGGGAAAATCAAGAGGGTTCTGTTTTGAAATGTTAAGTTGAGATGTCCATAGGCTCCTCAGGAAAGGTGTGGAGGAAGCAGGCAGTGCTCTGTGCCATGCCTCGGGACTGTAGACAAGACCCAGTGTCTGCCATTGGAGTCGATGGTCTAGGTGCTGTCCACTGTGGTAGTCACTCACGTGTGGCTGTTGAACACTTGAAACATGGTGAGTCCATATTGAGATGTGCTCTAAGTGTAAAATGTACAGTGGATTTTGAGGACTTAGTGTGAAAAACAAATGAAAAATCTCATTCTTTTTTTTTTTAATAAATTTATTTTATTTTCGGCTGTGTTGAGTCTTTGCTGTGCGTGGGCTTTCTCTAGTTGCGGCGAGTGGGGGCTACTCTTCGTTGCGGTGCGCGGGCTTCTCATTGCGGTGGCTTCTCTTGTTGCAGAGCACGGGCTGTAGGCGCGTGGGCTTCTGTAGTTGTGGCACGTGGGCTTCAGTAGTTGTGTCATGCGGGCTCTAGAGTGCAAGCTCAGTAGTTGTGGCGCACGGGCTTAGTTGCTCTGCGGCATGTGGGATCTTCCTGGAGCAGGGCTCGAACCCATATCCCCTGCATTGGCAGGCGGATTCTTAACCACTGTGCCACCAGGGAAGCCCCCCCCACCCTGTTTGACAACCCCAAATGTCTTCAGACATTGCCAAATGTTCCCTGCGGGCACAGAAATCACCCAGGCTGAGACTTACTTGTGTTGAAGCAGTTAGAAAAGTGCTACACGTGCTGCAATGGGTGAGCTCAGGCTCTGGGGACCAGGAGTGGAGTGTGGTCCTGGAGGGGGCAACCTTGAAGCCAAGACCTGAGTCTGCTTCAGGTTCAGCTGCTTGTTGCTGCAACCAAAGGGCCAGGCCTCTTGTAACCCTGTGGGTTTTCTGCGGTGTTTATAATTAGAGGGCCTATTTAAATCGTTGTTTTGTGATACTAGAGCTGGAAGGAACACAGTGTCTTCAAACCCTTCTTGGTCCAGAGAGGAAGAGTAGGCGAGGCAGGGCTAGAACTCAGGACCCCCAAATCCCAGCTTGGCTCACTTCCCCTCCATGCCATCTGTGTAGACACCGCTGCTGTATTACCTGTGAGCTGACCCCACTGGGGCCCCTGTGGGTGACTGTAATCGGAGTCCAATTTGTGGTGGGGTCCAGTGTGACCAAGGCCAGCCTTGTGTTCCTTGGGCTTTGGGCCTCATCGGTGGAGTCACGGCATCCCCTAACCAGTGCTCTGCCATCTCTCTCTTCAGTCTGCAACCATCCCTCTGTTCATGAAAAACAAAGATGTTGCTGCAGAAGCGGTGAGTACCTTGTGTAAATGCAGCTTGTCTTCCTGTTTTCCTTCCAAAATGAACTGTGAGGAAAAGCAAACGAAAACTTTCTGCCCTTTGCAGGTCACAGGTAGTGGCAAAACACTCGCTTTCATCATCCCCATCCTGGAGATTCTCCTGAGAAGGGAAGAGAAGTTAAAAAAGAGTCAGGTGAGGATAGCTAAACGGTTTATTTTCACTTAGTCATCGGAGAGTTCACAGTTGAGGAAGAAGCTGGTCAAAAGCTTGAAAAAATATAGAAGGAGAAAGTACAGTCTGTCCTCATTACCTGCAGGCTCTGTGTTTATGAACGTGCCTACTGCCTAACGTTTGTTTGTAGCTCCCCAGAGCAGCACTCAGTGTGCTGTCGTGCTCATGCCTGCACCTGTATGGGGCAGCGACAAATGGGAGTCGCCTTATGGCACTTTCCCAGCCGAGTCTCATCAGGGCGATACTGCCTTCTTGTTCCAGCTCTCAGGCTGTAAGCACGTGTCCTTTTCCCGGTCAACTTACTGCTGTGATTTTTTTTTTTTGGGTGATTTCACTGTTTAAAATGACCCCCAAACATAGTGCCGAAGCGCTATCGAATGTTCCTGAGTGCAGAGAGGCTGTGGTGTGCCTTACGGAGAAAATACATGTTGCATAAGCTCCTTTTGATAGTGCTGTTGGCTATGAGTTCAATGTTGATGAACCAACAGTATATATTAAATGAGGTGTCTTTATTTAGTAATTTAATTGAAGTATAGTTGACTTACAAAATAAGGTATCTATAAACAGAAATATGTGTAAAAGAAGCTTATGTATTG
Source organism: Grampus griseus (assembly GCF_964374135.1). Lineage (NCBI taxonomy): Eukaryota > Metazoa > Chordata > Mammalia > Artiodactyla > Delphinidae > Grampus > Grampus griseus. The sequence continues at coordinate 6,317,762 of NC_139006.1, read as the reverse complement.
ATAGGTCCACACAAATGTGGCCAGAGGCTTGCAGGAACCTAACCCCGTTTCCCCAGGGGCAATGGTCCAGTGTTCACTAACAGCGTATGTGGCCACTTTGTAGAACAGAACGAGGACTGACTATAATTCAAACTACAGTTGACCTTTGAACAGCATGGGTTTGAACGGTGCAGGTCCACTTAAATGCGGGTTTCTTTCAGTAGTGAATAACTATAGGTCTACACCAGCCGAGGTTGGTTTAATCCCTAGATGCGGAATTGGGACATGGAGGAACCAAACCGGTTGTGTGGAGAGCCAGCTATAAATAATTTGCGGATTTTCGACTACACAGAAGGTTCACATCCCCAACCCCCACATCATTCAAGGGTCAACTCTCGATGTGTACTGTGACCGGGCATGACTGGGCACTGCTGAAAAAGCCCAGGAAGTGCTGTTTCTCTGGGAACCTTCATCCATTAGGTGAAGGGTGCAGTCTCGTGTGAGTTCAGCTCTGCAAGCCCTGGGCTCTGCTAATCATGTGCCTTCCCCCGCGTGGGCAGGTTGGCGCCATAATCATCACACCCACGCGAGAGCTGGCTGTTCAGATAGATGAGGTCCTGTCGCATTTCACGAAGCCCTTCCCACAGTTCAGGTAAATGGGAGGCAGGGTCCCTGTCAGCCATGGGCTGTGATTTTGCCTGACCTGCTCAAAGACACTTGTCTTGTTTTAGCCAGATTCTCTGGATCGGAGGCAGGAATCCTGGAGAGGATGTTGCGAGGTTTAAGGAACACGGGTAAGTTGCCTTGCTCGCTCTTGGCATTGAACCCAAGAGGAATCGACACATGATCTAGGCTTAACCGGAAACCCCCTGCTTCAGAAGCCCCCTCCCCACAAAAAGTTCTTTCTTCAGGCCAACCTCCCATTTTGCTCACGGGCTCATGATCTTGTCCCTCCCGTGGTGGTCCCTGACCTCGCCCCGAGCCCCAGACACACAGATGATCCACCTGTCTGCTTGGCATCTCCCCAGGCATCTCACAGCTGTTGCAAACGCGTCTACAACAGGAGCTTGGAATTTTCATCCCCAGGCTTGCACCTCGTCTGGAGCTTCCTGTTCATCTGCCCCCATTGCTTCTCCTGAAGTCAGGGGCCCAGCCTCAGCTCGTCCTGGCCCCTCCACTCCCCCTCACAGCCAGTTGGCACCATGTCCTCTGCGTTTTCTCTCCAGAGCGCATCTCTAACCGTCAACCTTCCCATCGCCACCTCTCCTGCTCATTTCCCCCCTGGACTCCTGCAGTAGCTTCTCTGTCTCTCTCTCTCCTGTGTGTGTCTACTATTGCCCCCAATAGTCCACTCTCCGCGTAGCAACCAGAATGCCAGTCGGGTCATGTCACTCACTGAAAGCTCTTCAGTGGCTCCTCCTGGCCCTTGGGGTAGATCCTAGTGTCTGCCTAGGGCCTGTGAGCCACCACTCTCCACTGCTGCCCGCTTCACAGCCCGCCCTGCTGCCACAGTGGGCTGGCGTTCTCCCAGGTACTGCACGTGCCAGGCTCTTCCGTGTCTCCAGGAGGCTCGGGAAAGTCGGGGTGGTGTCTGTCCGGCAGCATTTTACCTTCAGAGCCTAGTGAGGCGCTGAGCACACGGCTGGTGTTTAATAAACATTCGGAATGCGTGTTTGAATACGCGATGGCCATCACTCCTTGGCATTTTATTGTCCCATGATGAATAAGGTTTGTAATGAGCAGCAATAGACTTTGTGCCCAGTTTGTCAGTGAATCTCAATAAAGAAAACTATTTTTCTTGAGCACTTGCTGTGTCCAGCTACAACGGGAGATACTTTGCAGCAGGGGTCACAGACTCGAGTTGCTACAGGGCTCAGAGGATAATATAAACGTGTGAAGGGGGTGGGCGGGGAGTGGGAGGGACTGGCTAGTTCACGCCTGAGTACTCACCTCCCGCTGATCGCTGCCCACAGAACTCTGGGCTCAGTTCTCCAGGTTTTGAATGTTTTAAAAAGAATATGGAATTCCAGATTTCTGTGTGTTATCTCCAGGTTGTTTTAACTGTTGGCATGTAATTCACATTTAAAAAAAACAACAAAACTTTCCTGCAGGCCACCCAGTCTGTGGCGGCCACGTTTGGCTTTCAGTCTGCGTTTGTGATCTTTACATAAAATTATCTCTAGTTCTGTTCACATTCTCATTTTATAGATGAGTGACCTGGGACCTAAAGTGGTTGAGTAAAGTCAGGGGGTCAGCAAACCCTTTCTGTAAAGGAGTAGATGGTAATTATTGTAGCTTTGTCGATCACACAGTCTGTGTCATAACAGCTCACCTCTGCTGTTATCGTGTGAAAGCCGCCGGAGGCAACCCATGAATGAAGGAGGATGTGTAATTATGTGCCAATAAAATGTTGCGAAAACAGCGGAGTCCAGATGTGACCTAAGAGCCAGTTTGCTGAGCCCTGCCCTTGATCTCAGCCTGGAACCCAGACCTGTCCCCTCACGGCGCAGCCTTCTCTTCCCACTGTGGTGGTCTCCCTTCTCTTCGCTGGCATTTTAGATGACTTTTGCTGGGGGGAATACAAAACTTGGTGTTTGGAATCACAGAGGTCCCCGAGATCCAGCGAGTGCGGTAAATGTTAACTTTGTTTTCATAGTGGGAACATCATTGTGGCAACCCCAGGCCGCCTGGAGGACATGTTCCGAAGGAAGGCAGAGGGCCTGGATCTGGCCAGCTGCGTGAGGTCCCTAGAGGTCCTGGTGTTGGATGAAGCGGACAGGCTTCTGGATATGGGGTTCGAGGCGAGGTACTGGAGTTTGGACTTCGTGGGCTTCGGGTGACACAGGATGAAAGGGAGCTCAAGATGGAATTCCTTTATTACTCCATGACTGTCTCTATTAGCCACATGTGAATTTCTTTTTTTAAATAAATTTATTTATTTGTTTATTTTATTTTTTGGGTGCGTTGGGTCTTCATTGCTGTGTGCTGGCTTTCTCTAGTTGTGGTGAGCGGGGGCTACTGTTCATAGGGTACACGGGCTTCTCATTGCGGAGGCTTCTCTAGTTGCGGAGCACGGGCTCTAGGCGCGTGGGCTTCAGTAGCTGTGGCACGCAGGCTCAGTAGTTGTGGCTCCCGGGCTCTAGAGTGCAGGCTCAGTAGTTGTGGCGCACGGGCTTAGTTGCCCCACGGCACGTGGGATCTTCCCGGACCAGGGCTTGAACCCGTGTCCCCTGCATTGGCAGGCGGATTCTTAACCACTGCGCCACCAGGGAAGTCCCCACATGTGAATTTCAAATCATTAGGTTGATTAATCCTTCAGATTCTACCACACAATTTAAATTCCATTTCTTATGTCTTTGATGTTCTTAAGATGTGTTTTCCTTCATGGCTTCTTTAAAAGTTTCTGTGAGTTTTAAAAAAGTAAGTAGCTTTATTGGGATATAATTCATATGTTACACAGTTCACCCATGTAAAGTGTACAGTTTCATGGTTTTTAGTCTCAAAAAGTTTTGTCTTAATTTCACTCTTTTAATTGCCCCCCATTGTAAAAGTAAAATTATATGCTTACATTGAAGAAACCTTGGGAAAATGAGAGTATAGAGAAGAAATGAAGATCGCCCATAATCTCACCTCCCAGTAGTAGCTACTGTAAATATTGTGATGGTTTCCAGTCTTTTAAAATAACCTGTTTAGTATCATAAAACACCATTTTTTGATTATGCTGATAAGTGAGGGGTTAAGATGAGCCCTCTCTTTTTAGCATAAACACCATCTTGGAGTTTTTGCCGAAGCAGAGGAGAACGGGCCTCTTCTCGGCCACTCAGACACAAGAAGTGGAGAACCTGGTGAGAGCAGGCCTCCGGAACCCTGTGCGCATCTCGGTGAAGGAGAAGGGCGCGGCGGCCAGCAGCACGCAGAAGACCCCCTCCCGCCTGGAGAACTACTACATGGTGAGCGCTGGGTGGTCTCACTGACTCTTGCAGGCCATCGAGGAGGATGTAGGGGTCTAAGGTACAGCGTGGGAACTGGGGTTAACAGTGTCGTGTACTTGAAATTTGCTAACAGAGTAGTTCTTTAAATACAAAAGGGAGCTATGTGAAATGATGGGTGTGTTAATTCAGTTGATTACGATAATCATTTCACAGTGTATGTGCATGTCATCACTTCGTACACCTTCAATGTATACATGTATAGATTTTTAACGTGTAAATATGCTTAAATATGTACAATTTTTATTTGCCAATTATACCTCAGTAAAGCTGGAAAAACTAAAACAAGTATTAAAAGCCAAAGCAATTTACTGAAAAAAGTTACTAATTTTTTTTGACTTGAACTGCTTTCAGTAAGCTTAGTTATGTTTTTTTTGGGGCCGTGCCGCACAGCACGCGGGATCTTAGTCCCCCGACCAGGGATCGAACCTGCCCCCTGCAGTGGAAGCACGGAGTCCTAACCATTGGACTACCAGGGAAGTCCTGTTTTTCCTTCTAAATGATCAGCTATAATAATTGTTTTAACAACTTATTAGATTTTCCAAGTTTTATCAATATGGTATACGGTGTTCCCACTGATATATGTTAACTCTTAGCAATTAAAACAAATAAACAAGCAAATGGGACTGCCCTGGCTGTCCAGTGGTTAAGACTCTGTGCTTCCACTGCGGGGGCACGGCTTTGATCCCTGGTTGGGGAACTAACATTCTGCATGCTGTGCGGCACGGCCAAAAAAAAAAAAAAAAAGCCAAAAATAAGTGCTCTAGAGACTGGCTTTCAGTTTTCTAGGAAACTAAATCTATAAAATGACACCCTGTGGCACATTTTTTTTTTTTGCAGTACGCGGGCCTCTCTCTGCTGTGGCCTCTCCCGTTGCGGAGCACAGGCTCCGGACGCACAGCCCCAGCGGCCATGGCTCACGGGCCCAGCCGCTTCATGGCATATGGGATCTTCCTGGACCGGGGCACGAACCCGTGTCCCCTGCATCAGCAGGCGGACTCTCAACCACTGCGCCACCAGGGAAGCCCCTGGGCACTCTTAAGTAATACAGACCCTTGGGTCCAATTCCACAGCTATGAATCGTAATCTGTATGCTGTGTCCAAGGATCTGCATTTTAAAGACCTCCCCGGGGGTGGTGGTATGGCCGGCATGGCGCTGTCTGCATGTTGGGGTTTGGGAGGTACTTACTGCACTGGGTGACTCCCTGTCCTCAGTTACATGACTTTGTGACTTACGTGTGTCAGCAGCCCAGGCTGATGTTTATTCTCATCTCGGTAGACTGAGTAACATTCTGACGAAAGTCTGTCCCTTTTCATGGAGGAAATTAGATTCCTTAAAATTTAAGGCCGAAACTGAAAATAGCTATGGGGTTATTATTGTCAGCAAATTTGTTTTTATTTTATTGGTTTTCCTTTTTATTTTATAGGTATGTAAGGCAGATGAGAAATTTAATCAGCTGGTACATTTTCTTCGAAATCATAAGCAGGAAAAACACCTGGTCTTCTTCAGGTAATACTTCTGGGGTTCAGCCGCACCCAGAACGTGCACATGTGTGTAGCCTTCAGGTTTGGAATTCCCTTCAGGTTGTTTGTCTGTTAGGAGTGTGTTTGGCTGCAAATGACTTCTGCAGCTCAAGCTGGAGGGGTTTATTTTTCTCCTGTAAAAAGAAGTCCAGAGGTAGGCAGTTCCTGACATTGGTTTCTGTCTCGGCAACGTCAACACCAGTGTTTCTTTAACTGTCTTGGCCTTTCCTTCCTGTAGGTCACCTCCTAGTTTTAAGATGACCACTGTGACACCTGCTGCCACGTTTGCATTGAAAGCAGATAAAAGAGGAAAGGCAGGGAGGGGGGAAGGGCAGTGCTTGCTATATCCAACCCTTTTTTTTTTTTTTTTTAATATCCAACCCTTTTAATCAGAAAAGCAAAAGACTTTCTCAGACAGCCCCCTCCCAAGCTGACTTCTGCTTTCGTTGTATGGGCCAAAGGTGGGTCACCCAGCAGCCCCTCACTTTAGGAGATGGGAAAAAAACAAGTGGGTAGCTGTCCCAGCCTCTGTAGTAGAGGGAGGTGAAGGAGGAAGTGGTTGGGAGGGTGTTTGATCCACCAGCCTAGTGTCTGCCACACTGGGGTGTGTCCTGTTGTCAGAGCACAAGATAGGAACAGTTGTGTGCATCCTTTGGGCTGTTTTTTTCCTCCTCCAGATATACCTGTGGTGTTGTCTTTTTGGCAATACCAGAATAATTTTATGTTTCTTTTCCATCCATCATGTCACCAATAAAATGCATTAGCTGTACTGTCCCACAGTTAGAAATACAAGCTGGTACACACACACACCACACACACACACAAACACACGAAACTGAAACAAAGATTTCATAAAACTGCGTTTGACTAGGTGGGATGCATTCTGATGCTTTCTGTTTTGTTCTGCTCTAATTTTTTAAAAATGCTGGTTGGTCCAGACTCACTAAATTGATTTCAGAACCCACCAGATTGCTTTCAGGATCTGTGGGTTGTGACCCTAGTGTGCAAAACTGCTTTATTATGTACTGATGTGACTCTTGGTGGAAACTGGGGAATCTGGCAGCAGTCAGTTAGCACAGGTGTTTAAGACAGGAGATTAAGACAGGAGATTTAGACAGGAGTTAGCCCGAATTGGAATCCTGCAGCCTGGTGTAGTGGGAAAACATGGGAGACGGAATCACACCTTCCTTCTGGTTCTCCTCTGCCACTCACTTGTACTGCCTCTCTGGAAGCTTCAGGTCCCTCATCTACAAAAGGATGTGACATCCCTTTGGAATCCCTCAAGTAAAAAAGGTGAACTTTATTAGAAGGGGGCTGTGTAGGGAGCTCACAGACTCAAAGAGAAAGTTGGGTGCACCACCTCTAGGGAAGACAGGATCTGGGGGACCCAGATGGCCATCTCTTTAGGGCACAGCCTCATTGGGATGACCCTGCTCCAGTCCCCTTTTGTCCTCAACTCCAAGTCCAATATCCAGGATAGAGGACCTGATAGGTCTGACTTCTGCTGAGCCCTTGGGAACTGCACTGAATGGGGAAGAAGCAGTTCCCTGAAAGAAAAGCAGGAGTAAAGCTATATTTAAGACGTCATCGTTCTTGTTGTGAAGGACTCCTTCCATTTAATTAGTTCCTCGGGGAGCCAGGGAGATCCCCTTGCTAGAACAGCTTTAGACAGGAGGAACACGTTGTTTGGGTTTTAACTCCTGCTGAAGGGGTTTTGTCAAAAGATTGGCCTTCCCCTGGCCGAGAACTTAGTTGTGGATGATAAGCACAGCCATTCTCCTCTGCAGTCTCCTGGGACGACTGGGTGGTCCCCACTGCATCTAGTGCTTGCGGCCTCCCTCCCCCCATCGCAGGAGGACCAAGGCGGCCTACGACTCTAAGCCCTCTGTCCCCTCTCGCAGCACTTGCGCCTGCGTGGAATACTATGGAAAGGCTCTGGAGGCCCTGGTGAAGGGCGTGAAGGTAATGTGCATTCACGGAAAGATGAAATATAAGCGCAATAAGATCTTCACGGAGTTCCGCAAATTGCAAAGGTGGGTTGGCTTCCTTGGAGATGGCGGATCTCCAGCCACTCTGCTCTTTTGCAGGTCGCTCTGCCTCGAAACCCTCACATGTGTTTCCCTGCCTGGAACTCTCTTCCTCCTCAGCCTGGTTATCACATCTTCTCTGTATAAATATCCAGAGCCCCTGCCCTCTGTCCTGACCCCATTACACTTTGCTACACTGACTTCCTTACTTATCTGTCAACTTCCCTGCTAGGTTGTAAGCTCCATAAGAACGGGAACCTGTGTGTTGTGTTCGCTCCCCCAGTGGGGCTTTGGTAGCTGTTTGTTGAATGATGGAACAGACAGGAGCAACCCGTTAAAGGCTGTAGATTGTCAGCTGGTGGCTAGGCTGTAGGGAACTTGTGGCTCTAGTGATCATAACTTGATTCTGTTTGTGCATAGAAATAATACTTCTCTGTGTTTCTTAATCATTGAGCCTTCTGGCTATGTTAAAAGCAATCTTTTAGGCAAAGTGATAGAATTGATGGATACATGACAGTCTGGGAGGGAAAATTTCATTTGTTTTTTTTAAACGGCTGCAAAGGATTAGACCAAATACTGTGGGTTTTTTTTTTTTTCTTTTCCCTCAATGGAAATATGCTAATTTAAAAAATCTTTTCAGTGTTTCCTCCCCACCTCTTTAAAGATTTCACTGACAACTTGTAAAGTCCTAGAGGTTCTTAGGAGGAAGAAAAATCAAAATGTTATTCCTATATATTTGCTTCTGTGAGAGATTCTGCAACCTATGTTATTACTGTCATCCCTCAGTAAAGACTGCTTGACGGTGAGGGAAATAGTGGCCTCCTTACTCAGTGTGGTGTTTTCTCATTTTCTAGTGGGATTTTAGTGTGCACTGATGTGATGGCCCGAGGAATAGATATTCCTGAAGTAAACTGGGTTTTGCAGTACGACCCTCCCAGCAATGCCAGGTACAGCATGAGAGAATGTTACCCACTCTGTCTAGGAATCTAGGCTAATGAAATAGGAATCCTGAGGAAGAAAACATAATGATGGTTGTCAAAACATTACGAAATAACAAAAATAGGGGAACTGGTGAGTTATCATTGATAGGTCATTGATAGGTCAATAGTGATACTATATTATCACTGAAATTTCAGTCATTTTCAAATACTTTTTTTTTTTTTTTTTTTGCGGTACGCGGGCCTCTCATTGTTGTGGCCTCTCCCATTGCGGAGCACAGGCTCCGGACGCGCAGGCTCAGCGGCCATGGGTCACGGGCCCAGCCGCTCCGCGGCACGTGGGATCCTCCCGGACCGGGGCACGAACCCGTGTCCCCTGCATCCGCAGGCGGACTCTCAACCACTGCGCCACCAGGGAAGCCCCCTCAAATACTTTTTAATTTACTTATTTTTAAATATTTTGGCTGCGCCACACAGCATGTGGGATCTTACTTCCTTGACCAGGGATGGAACCCATGCCCCCTGCATTGGAAGTGCAGAGTATTAACCATTGGGCCATCAAGGAAGTCCCTTAAAGTTCTTGCAGAAATGCACATGATAGAGTGTTTAAAGGAGAACAATATATACACCATATATGAAGATGTCAGTTATTATCTGAAAGCAAGCATATATTCCTGATAAATGCCTCCAAACATAGGAAAGCACCTGTAAATACAAACTCCTAAGCAATAGTTGTTACTTCCTGTGGGGGGCGTTCCTCATAGGTCACTTTTATTTTCTTTTTTACGCTTTTCATTGTTTTTCAGTTTTTCTACTGAGACTGCTTCCTCCTACCTATACCGTCAGATAGGCATAAATTTAAAAGTTTTACAGTTCATAGTAAATGTCTAACAGAACCCTCTCTGGTTTGCACGTGTACTTTAATAGCCAGCTCTTCTATAGCACTAATAAGCGGCGGGTTGGGATGGAGCTCCTCGGGTCATTTTAGGTGCATCAGCCGTGCGGCTGCAGGCCTGTGCTCTGCTCGGCCACCGTCACGTGGTGACCACGTTCCCGCTCCTTGTTGTTCACAGCGCCTTCGTGCATCGCTGTGGCCGCACAGCCCGCATCGGCCACGGCGGCAGCGCACTTGTGTTTCTCCTTCCCATGGAAGAGTCATACGTCAATTTCCTTGCAATTAACCAGAAAGTAAGCTGTCTTCCTTTTTCCTATGGAATGTCCAGTGCTGGGGTAGTTGAAAAAGTTCTTTTCCAGCAAGTGGGGTCCAGAACTTAGATTAGGGGTTGCAGACACACAGGGGCCAGGCTGGTGATGTCCGTGCGGGAACCTGGCTGGCTTTATGGCTGTGGAGAGGCTCTGGGGTATGGCCACTGCTTGGCCCCAGCTAAGTATCACTAGTTGGGAACATAGACCTATGTTACCATACTTTCCAAGCAGAAATCAGGATTGTTAGGTAAAATCTCATTTTAAACTTTGCTTTAAAATTTTTAAAATACTTTCTGGACCAAGTAAATACTTTGCTTGGATTTGGGCTTCCAGGCCTCTGCTTTAAGATTAAAATGGATGGTTCTGCCTTTGGTTTTATTGGCACTGGTTCTTATGGGGTAGCCTTGGTTGGGGATGAGGTGATTCCAGCCAGAAGTGACGCTGTGGTCCCTGTGCAGTGCCCCCTGCAGGAGATGAAAGTCCAGAAGAACACAGTAGACCTCCTTCCAAAGCTCAAGTCCATGGCCCTGGCTGACAGAGCTGTGTTTGAAAAGGGCATGAAAGCTTTTGTGTCATTCGTCCAGGCTTATGCAAAGCATGAGTGTAACCTCATCTTCAGATTAAAGGGTAAGTTGGACTTCACATAATTGTATCTCCATCTGAAACATCTGGTGGTTTTAGAAGTATTACAGGTATGAAACTGCTTTGTTTTATAAAAACGTCAGGCCTTATTACTCAGCCATAAAAAGAAACAAAATTGAGCTATTTGTAATGAGGTGGATAGACCTAGAGTCTGTCATACAGAGTGAAGTCAGAAAGAGAGAGACAAATACCGTATGCTCACACATATATATGGAATTTAAGAAAAAAAAAAATGTCATGAAGAACCTAGGGGTAAGATGGGAATAAAGACACAGACCTACTAGAGAATGGACTTGAGGATATGGGGAGGGGGAAGGGTAAGCTGTGACAAAGCGAGAGAGAGGCATGGACATATATACACTACCAAACGTGAGGTAGATAGCTAGTGGGAAGCAGCCGCATAGCACAGGGAGATCAGCTCAGTGCTTTGTGACCACCTGGAGGGGTGGGATAGGGAGGGTGGGAGGGAGGGAGATGCAAGAGGAAAGAGATATGGGAACATAGGTATATATATATAACATTCATTTTGTTGTAAAGTAGAAACTAACACTCCATCGTAAAGCAATTATACTCCAATAAAGATGTTAAACAAAAAAAGTCAGGCCTATGCCAGGTTTAATGTATTCTAAACATTTAAAAGAAAGTCTTCCTAGGAATTCCCTGGTGATCTGGTGGTTAGGACTCCGAGCTTCCACTGCAGGGAGCATGGGTTCGATCCCTGGTTGGGGAACTAAGATCCCATGTGCTGTGCAGCGCAGCCAAAAAAATAAATAAAAATAAAATAAAACACAGTCTTCCTTGGGTTTGAGTAGACAGAATACACTGGCTGCTGAGTATTCCTTTTTAGTAAAAATGTAATTATTTTAATTCTAATTAAAATGAGCCCATTAGGTCACTTAGGTAGACAAAATTATATTGCTGTGAATGTTCTGTGGGTTGATGCCTATAATCCTATTTTGGGTGTGCTAACTGCAGTGTTTTGGTTTAATCAGATCTCGATTTTGCAAGTCTTGCTCGAGGTTTTGGCCTGCTGAGGATGCCCAAGATGCCAGAGCTGAGAGGAAAGCAGTTTCCAGATTTCGTGCCTGTGGACGTCAGTACAGACACCATTCCATTTAAAGATAAAATCAGAGAAAAGCAGAGGCAGAAGCTATTGGAGCAACAAAGAAAAGAGAAAACAGAAAATGAAGGGAGAAGAAAATTCATAAAAAATAAAGCTTGGTCAAAGCAGAAGGCCAAAAAGGAAAAGAAGAAAAAACGGAATGAAAAAAGGAAAAGGGAAGAGGTAAAGTTTGCATTTTTATTATTTAAATACTCAACTTAGAATTCTGAACAAGTTTCACTGAAGTGTAGTATATAGTTATCTTCTAATAGGAATTGCATAGGACTCTCAGATTTCTATACTCCCTTGGTGGCTTGGGTGGGGAATGCGCTGTTTGTGGAAGCTGATCTAAGCTAGTTACTGATTAAAAATTGCTGGTTTCACTTAGAACACTGTTGCTGAGAAATTCAGTAGCTTGTTGATCTCTTCTGTACTCAGGGTTCTGATATCGAAGATGAGGACATGGAAGAACTTCTTAATGACACAAGGCTCTTGAAAAAGTTTAAAAAAGGCAAAATTACTGAAGAAGAACTCGAGAAGGGGCTGTTGACGAGTGGCACAGGATCAGTCAAGATAGCAGATTTGGGGATCTCAGATTTGGAAGATGACTGCTGATTCCTGCCGCTCAGGAGAAGTGCACGAGAGCAACGGGAATGCCACGAGCTGCCCTGCGCTCGCAGATAGCTTGCGCTCGCGTGTACTGAACAGCAGAACTTCAGCAGACGTCCGGGAAGACCCACCTCTCCCAAAGCTGCTGTTGCAGACGGCCATGTGAGGGGTTTCACGCTCATGAATATTTTATGAAAAACATACCAGCCTTTGGAGTCTAACAGAAGAAAATGTAAATTAACTGAGTGTAAATAACAGATGTCAGTATTTATTTTGATGGGTTAGTCAAAGAGCTCATTGGTTTTTAACACAGAGATACTGATGTAGACTTGATTTTAGGCCTTTTAAAATTCCTCAGTGTTTTCAGGCACCTGATCTCCCTGGATGTCCTTCTCCCTGGACTTCAGTTCTCTCTTTGATGTACTGTGCAGAACACCTGCACAGCCCCTAGTACTGTTTTATTGGTGAGTATCTGAAAAACAGAGGAAGCAAGTCATTCTGGAAAAGAAAATTATTATGCCTTCTGTTGAATAAACTGTATTTCATTCTAACTGTGCCTTAAGTGTGTGAAGGTGGCTGCATAGTGTCTTTACCAAGATGGACAATACATTTGGGCCTGGGGTCAGCTTGCGGTACCGATGCAACGCCATATCAAAATCTTTCATACAATTTGAAAAGATGCTGAATTGTTCCCAAGAACAATTTTAAAAAAGCTGTTCAGGACCCAAACATGTTTAAATTCACATCTTTCCCAGATACAGAATTAAAGTTTGCAAATATTCTGGAAGGCATCTTCGTAAGTGGTGAGGCATGTAGGATACTCCTGCCAAAGACGCTGTTTCTGTCTTGGGTTCTCATGTTAGTTTCCACTCTGTTTGGCTTGATCCTTTTTTTGGAGATGACAGCCCTCAGCTCATGTTCACTGCTGGAAGCCTGATGCAGATTCAGCAAGTGTTTCCTGCCTTTCTCACACCGTGCAGGCACCGTGTAGCCTGCATCCTGGGCGGCTGTTGGTTGCTGGAGGGGCGCCTGGCCGCAGTTAGGACCCCTGCTCTCTTAGGCCTGCATGGCTTTCATTGATGCTTCTGGCAGATAAGTCTGGAGTGTGGGGAAGATGAAGGGAGGGGGACGCGGCACATCTTCTTTCATCAGTCAAGCAGCCAATAATCTAACTTGTATTTCTGGAAACTGGAAATGAATGAAAGTGTCTGGAAACCATAAGCACAATTTAGGTTGGGTTCTAGGGGAACCATGAACATATTTCAGATGGGACTGAAATGAATAAAAATTCTCCAAGACGTATGATTTTAAGTACTTAGTCGATAAAATTTCATAAAAAACAATTCAGTTTTGGCCTGGCTCATTGAGGGGCCAAGAGGCTGCTCCCAGCATCAGCTGTTCGCCGGCAGGAAAGGGCCCGGCTGTTACAGATAGAGCTTGATGAGTTCGTCGCTGACTGCTGAGGGCGTCAGCACCCCCAGGTCTGTAAACAGCAGTGTGATTAAGGAAGGGGAGGTGTAGTCGACCCACGGGTGCTCCTCTTTGAGATCCTGTCCAGTCTGCGTGGACTTCAGAGTATCTGCCTTGTACTGAGGAGACAGGAAGCATACGTTAGTCTGCCCCACGTGTTCAAGGCTCTGAACTGGAGAGGCCTTGGCCTGAGCAATTAGTGTGCTCCTGCCTCAAAGTGCTCTCTGGAAACGGGGGGAGGCCAGCTGTGTAGCACACTGGCGAGGGGGATGAGTGTGGCTTGGGTGAGCAGATCATTAAAGAAAAACTTAAGCCACGTGTCCCCTCACTGGTGTGCTGGATTAACTCCTCCAGACCTCTCAAGACAACCGTTTAGAGCATTTACAGAGTGCTTACTAAGTGCTAGGCACTGTGCTAAGTTCTTCCCATGGATTATCTCAGAATTGTCATAACCCTTGTACAGATGACTGAAGTTCACAGAGCTTACAATGAAAGGACTTGCCCAAGGTCACATGGTTAGTAAGTGGTGGAGATGGCAAGTGAGCCCAGACAGCTGAGCCAAAACTTCGACTATTACCAGTTTCCCCTGCCTCCTTGGCCTGTATCTAGTGCTTAATTGAATGAGAGACAAAGACTTAAATTCTGGGGACAAATTAGGCTGTTCAACAGCCACCAACTTACCTTTGTATCCTGAGTATTGGAAAAAATAGTGGGAAGTGAACAACTTAATGGAACATTCTTAGCACTGCGTTTTTCTTCAAAGGTTTCAGTTTAGACTCAAATACCCCTTCAAATATGTAAAACTCTTGCCTTAAACTTATCTGGGACATCTTGCTGGTTTAGTGGGAAGAGCCGTACAAACTTGAAACTTTCTGCAACAACATAAAAAGGCTTGTTCCGTGCTTTGGCACACACGGCCATCTGGTTGGTTCCAATCTGGGAAGTCAGAGAAAAGCGGAGAAGGGTGAGATCTTATGGCATATCTGAAGTGGAAGCAACAGAAAGTATATGAGTGAACGCAATATATGTACTTCTGGCTTTGGAATTACAGAAGACCTTTAAAAAGGAAAACACGTTTCTCCAAAGATATACAAATGGTCAATAGACACATGAAAAGATACTCAAGATTCTTAGTCACGAGAGAAACACAAGTCAAAACCACAATGGGATACTGCTTCACATCTACTAGGGTGGCTATAGTTAAAAAAACAAGTGTTGGCAAGGATGTAGAGAAATTTGGAATCCTTGTACGTTGCTGGTAGGAACGTAAAATGGTGTAGCTACTGTGGGAAACAGTTGTGGCAGTTCCTCAAAAAGCTAAACACAGAAATACCATGTGACCCAGCAATTCCACTCTTAGGTATATACCTCAAAGAATTGAAAACAGGAACTCAAATAGGTAATCGTACACCCGTGTTCACAGCAGCATTAGTTACAATAGTCAAAGGATAGAAACAACTCAAGTATCCATCAACAGATGAATGGATAAACAAATGTGACGTGGTACATTATGCAGCCATAAAGAGGAATGAAGCACTGACACATGCTACAATACAGATGAGCTTTGAAAACATCATGCTAAGTGAAATAAGCCAAACTCAAAAGGACAGATATTGTATGATTCCACTTATATAAGGTACCTAGAATAGGCAAAAATCATGGAGGGAGAAAGATTAGGGGATGGGGAGAGAAAAATGGGGAGTTTTGCTTGATGGTGACAGTTTGGGGTGACGGAAAAGTTTTGAAGACAGACAATGGTGATGGCTGCACAACAGTGTGAGTGTAATTAATCCCACTGAATTGTACACTTAAAAATGATTAAAATGGCAAATTTTTATGTTATACATTACCACATACAACAAACTATCATGAAATCTTTCCATGTTAAGCAACAGATAAATTTTAAACATTATACTGATGTCAAATATGCTCCATTAAAAAGAAAAACCAACCAAAAGCTAAATTCCAGTTAAAGCATGTTTTGAAAAAATATAAATTACTTTCTCCTAATTTACACAAATCAGTCTCCAAAGCAGGAAGAAATCTGAACAAAATTTGACCGCTGCAATGGCTCATGGGAACTGGGAAGCCATTGGCTGCAGTGGTGGAGTCTTGAAGCTAAGCAGGGTTAGAGGAACGAATCGTTAACAATACAGTGCTAGCTGGATGTCTGAGGTCAGTGATGTAGCTTCCCGCCCTGACCAAGGGCCCGCGGAGAACTGATGCTCCTACCTTGTTAATGATTCCTCCGTTTTCAACAACTCCTTCAGCACCAACAATGACAAGATCCACTTTCTCCATGATGTAGCTAAGGAAATTAAAAACAATTTTTTAATGCTCCCTCTTCTTTGCTCTTCTTAGTAGCAACATCGCCTGCAAAGATTAATACTCCATTTTCACCAAGGTAAGTTCCTCTCATAACTTTCTTCCAAAGAGCACTGAACTCATGAGACAACCCCTGGCACTGTTACCGGTTCTGCTACAGGGGCACCAAGACTTGTTTTGGTCATGACACCACAATAAGACGTGTAACTCTCCCTGCCACCCAGTAATGTACATGCATATGTGTGTAGCTGAAGCAAGGATTTCATGACCCGGCACTTATCCTTACTACGTGTGGCACATTCTGTTTTCCTTTCTACATTAATACAGACAAAATTTAAAGACCTGATGTGATCTGAAGTTGGAAAAAATGTTATGTAATTCAAGAATCTTGCAGGTAGGCTGAAGGCCAATCTACCTTTTGAAATGAGCAATTAGGGACTTCCCTGGTGGTCCAGTGGTAAAGAATCCACCTTACAATGTGGGGGACGTGGGTTTGATCCCTGGTCAGGGAACTAGGATCCCACATGTCGCGGGGCAACTAAGCCCGCGAGCCACAACTACTGAGCTCGTGCGCCTCAACTAGAGAGAAGCCTGCGTGTCGCAACTGAGACCCGACGCAGCCAAAAATAAATAAATAATAAATAGATCTTAAAAGAAAATAAAATGAGCAATTAGTAGAATTCTTTAAAATGTTTACTCTTAAACACATTCCTAATTTCCTTAATCATCTCCTTATGTGTTTTCTTCCCAAGGGATTATTACTCCTGTTTTCTCTTGGGAGGCACACTGTCAATCCATGGAGCATGTCACCTGGGCTTTAGGAGTGAAGTTGCACAGGT
Source organism: Grampus griseus (assembly GCF_964374135.1). Lineage (NCBI taxonomy): Eukaryota > Metazoa > Chordata > Mammalia > Artiodactyla > Delphinidae > Grampus > Grampus griseus. The sequence continues at coordinate 6,301,112 of NC_139006.1, read as the reverse complement.
GAGACGAAGAATCCCAGAGTGCCACTGAGGGCAGCCCGTGTCTTCAGATGAAGAGGGAGCACTGGTCACATGTGCTGACCTGACCTCTGCACCTTGCTCTTAAAATGCACTATGATACTGCCACGTCAATGACTCACCCTCTCCCTGACATCCTATAGCCCTGTCTGTACACTATCAAGGCCTTATAATGAGCTTGCTGGTTTAGCCCAGCTATCAGTTAAGAGGCGGGACGCTGCCCAGTCCAGTTTTATGAACGAGACTCAAACCTTCCAACTGGAAGTGCTGTTCCAAGCCACCCCTGGGAGTGGGCGAGGAAGAGTAATTGTGGCGGGGGAAGCCAGGCACTTACCCAACAGCGGCATCCAGTACGACAGTGACGGGGACACTGAGGTGGCAGAGGGCTTTGGCCATTTTCTTACTGAAAGTGACAGTTTGAGAGCATTAGAAAAAAGTCCAGGAAAGTCCCATAGTGGTGTATGGTGAGACACTTAATTTGGACAATGATAAATCACTTTAGCTGGAAACTCAGTTCAAGTAATGGATTAAGGGGCACATCCTGAGACTTTGGACTAAGGAAACAAGAATTTGGGTCCTTTAGAAGGAAGTATGTGTTTTAGGAGAACTGCGCTCTTAGGGATACAAAAAGATATGTAAATTCAGAAAAAAAGGGTTTTCCTTTTATTATGTTCTGGCTAGATATGTGGCGAATTATCTATTCCTTGATAAAAATCCTTCAATTGCTGTTCCTCTGACTTAAGTACTAAATAAAACCCCTAGATCCTGTACTGTGACCTACTTCAGATTCACGGTGATTTTTCTTCCAGGGGCAGGAATGGGCACTGTCAAAGGCAATGCTGACTGATTGGCAAATCAGGGGCCTATTCTGGCTCCTCTTAAAATGGATTCTAATCCTCAGTTTGCTCTTTAAAAGGACTGCTGGGCTCATAACCAAATGGAAGGATACTTGCCCTGATAAATCAGGCTGTGACTCTGTAATGTACACACTGAAACGCTTCTTGGCCGCCACGGCTGCTTCCAAGACTCTCAGGACCACTCTGGAGTAGGCGTGAGTTAATATTCTCTGTGGGCACAGAAAGCTCTGTCAAAAGGGCAAGCTTCTGGCAATCACCCATACTCTATGACCCTCTGATGCGTGTTCCTGGTACCCTAAAGCTTCTCCGTATGCTTTCTCGCAAATCAGCTGTAATCAGAAAGGAGATCCTTGATAGTACACTGAGTTTAAGCCCATATACAAGCTGAAAAAGTTTTCTGCCGGAGGAATATATTATGGGTCTCCTCTTCTCGTAGCAAGCGCAGAAGTGACATCTCCATGTGGTGTTACTCAGATACAGAAGCCTTTATATCTGAAGGCTCTGTTAGGTTCCTTTGGGTTGGCTTCCCTAATGGTTCGCACTCTTGGGCATACAGGCACCAGGCAGGTAGCATAAAGGAATGCAGGGGGCCGGCTGGGGCCAGCAGCAGAGTGGAAAGGCTGAGCTCCAGCTGTTGTCATGTGGGCCCACTGTGGTCAGATCATCTGGTTTTTCTAGAGGCGCTGAAAATCCAATATTTCAATGTTGGCTAATTTTTAAAAACTTATAAACGCTGTTTGGGGTAAACACAACCCATCTGTGGACTGGATACAATTTGCAGATACTTAGATGTAATCTCTGCTCTGGGGAATAGAGTGCAGAGGACAGTGTAAGCAAGGAGGAGGGATGTAGCTCCCTAGCTCCTTTCTGGGCCTCGCCCAAGAGCTTGTTAGAAATGCAGGTTCTCAGGCCCCACCCTTGTCCTACTGAATCAGAATCTTCATTTGAAAGATCCCCAGGGGGTTCATCTGCATGTTCAAATTTGAGCAGCTGTGCTGGAAATTTAGCCAAAATAGCACTGATGCGGGTGGTTATTACACATTCAACTCCACTAGAGCAAACGAATCCTGCAGCGAGTCTGCAGAAGGAGAAGGCCTCGGTGAGAGGCAGTCACAGGCTTGCCTCCACTTGGCCCCAAAATGGCTTTGTTTGCAGCTGGCTTGCGTACAAGTTCCACTCGCATCTATTACGTCATTTATTTAATAACATACTCCAAAAAAAAAAAAGGCTTCAAAAATTGGGAAAGGGGTAATAGACGGTGGACAAGAGTCCAGATGCAAGTGAATACTTTTATGGTCGATGGAGGCTTAGATGGCAAAAGAAGGCGTGCTGCCGGGAGAGGAGACGTCATAAAAGTTTTACGACCCCTTTGCTGGGAGACTGACTTGATGTGCAGCTCCCGTCTTTCCTCACTCAGCTTATCAACACTTGGTGGTATCTCTGTAAGAGCGTTTGGAATGAAGATGAAAAATCTCAATCCAGTGCTAACATTCAGCAGGAAGACAGTCAGTATGAACCAATGACAAGAGCTGTGTTAATTTAATTCAGATTAATTTAGTACATATCCAGTAATAAAAAATACTTTTTTTAGTAAGACACCTTATCAAATCAAGAATCATCCATGCTGTCCCAGGGTTTTTCTCTGCCTGTTTAAAATGACAACCGCCTATGATAATAATATCTACATTTAGACAGTGCTTACTATGTGCCGGGCATAGTGCAGAGTCCTTACACATACCATCTCATTAATCCTCACAACACCCCTATGAGGTAGGTGCTGTTATTACCCTTATTTAACAGATGAGAAAACTGCAGCACAGAGAGGTTAAGTAACTTGTCCAAGGTTACACAGCAAGTAAGTGGCAGAGTCAGGATTTTACCCCAGGAGTCTAACTCCAAAGTCCTTGCTCCCAATCACCACACATGATCAAGATCTACTCACCGCCCCATCTTTGATGAAAGTATGGCACAGATCTGCAATTTTATTTCTCGACAGTGATGTTCTCCTGAGAAAAATCTCTCCCCGCTCAATCATGATCTTTTTACATTTGGAGTAATCCTGGGAAGAAAAGAGCAAAATGAGGTGAAGGGGAGGATCCAGATAAAGCTGAGAATATTTGTGGCCAAACAGAGAAACAGAGAGGTAACCGAGGAGGGCAGGGGCTTACGGAGTATTCCAGGGAGGTAAGGCTGATGAAGCGCAGGAAGAGCTCCCCGCCCGAGGACACGGCCACAGAAGAGTCCACGCCACACAGGGTTTCTATGGCACTGGTGAGATTCGCTCTCAGGCCCTGGAGTGTCTCCCCTGGAATGATCACATGAGGAATGTGACGTTCATTTTTGACCCTTGATGGGTCTGTGATTCACTCACTCATTCAACCAGTGTTTACTGGGTGCAGGCTGTATGCCAGGCGCTGTTCTAGATGCCAGAGATACATCAGTGAACGTGACAGACAGGGTCCCAGCTCTGACGGAACTCCCTTTCTAGTGGGAGAGGCAGACAGTAAACAAGCACACAAAGAAATCAACAAGTTAATTACAGACTGAAATGAGGACAGAAAAAAGCAGAATGATGAGAAAGGGGGAGCTACTTTAGACAGAGTTAACAGGGGTGGTCTCTTGGAGTGCAGGCCTAAGCAGAGACCCGAGTAAGAAAGGATCCAGCCGAGTAAAGATCCAGTGGGAAAAGTCTCAGATGCAGACTATAAACGCAAAGGTCCCAAGAAGGGAATAAACTTGGTATGAGAAACAAAGAGAGGCCAGAGTGAAGCACAGCTCAGTGAGGGACAGCATAGAAGGAAATTAAGTAGCAGTGACAGAAGAGGTCTGCGGGGTGGGGTAGGTAAGGCTTAGGTGTTTGGATTTTTTTTTTTTTAATACTTATTTATTTGGCTGCCCTGGGTCTTTAGTTGCGGCATATGAACTCTTAGTTGCAGCTTGTGGGATCTAGTTCCCTGACCAGGGATCCAACCCGTGCCCCCTGCATTGGGAGTGCAGAGTCTTAGCCACTGGACCACAGGGAAGTCCCAGGTGTTTGGATGCTATTGTAAGTGCAATGGGAAGAGGCTGGAGGTTGTCTTAGAGACATGCATCTCTAGGCCAGCGCTTTAGATTAAAGAACGCTTTATTATTTTTATTGTTATTATTATTATTTTGTTTATACCCAGATGCTTACATTTAGGATGTCTGAATTAGTAGTAATCACAATGATGACATTAAAACCAGAATTTATACTGGAACATTCTCTACAGCAACTGCAAAGAAACTTCCACAAGACAGAAGCTCAATAAATCCTTGTAAAGGTCAACTATTGCTATAATTTAAGCTTCAAAGTTAACCTGGTATAATATGGTCATTCTTTTTTGTTTTTAATTTTTTTTTCTTTTATTTCTAATTCTTTCTTGAATTCTATCACTACATTTCTGTTTTTCTAAATCTGATTTATATTATGTCTCATGTCTTGTACCATTTAAAAAAATTTTAGCTCATTGTAAAATAGCGTGTTATGCTTTTTTTTTCTGGTTGTCGTTCTTTTTTGGGGGGTTTATTTATTTATGTTTTGGTGTGATTTCATTGTCTGCAGGGATGTTATTCTCATTCTGTCTTCCTTACAGTAACTTTTATGGCGTTTGGACACAACCATTTCATTTTTAAGTAAATGAGTTTTCCTGAACTTTTAGAAAAAGACTTCGTTCAGTTGTCTTTTCTAACCCCACAGAGCTCCCTCTTCCATTGTTTTATGTAGTGTTAAAAAATACAGTAGCTTGCTTTCTGAGATTTCTTGGTTCTGTTCTCCTCCCCAAATCTTTTCTGGACTTTCTCTTTCTTTCTTTTCCTTTATTTTTCATTACCCCAACCTTCTGCAATTTTGATTCCACTCCCCACTATTCAGTGGGGACCCTGGCAGGAAGAAGCCCTGGCAGGTCAGTTTTGAGAAAATGCAGGATCTATGCTGGTCTAGCCCCTTCAGTCCATCTGGCTGGCTCCCTGCACTCACCTGCTATTGTAGTGAGAAGAACCACAGCATCCCCCCAATTTCAGCTGCTACTCTCAAAGTGAGACAGTGCACCTCAGATTGGGACTTGAACCCACATGCCGGGACTCGAACTCGGCCAAAACATACCGTCTTCCAACTGAGATCACACACCTGGTTTCAGGACTTAATGAAGCTCAGGTTCTTGATGTCTCATCACAGAAAGAATTCAGTGAGAAACAAAGTGATAGATAAGAAGTGCATTTATTTAGAGAGAAACACACTCCACAGACAGAGCGTGGGCCATCTCAGAAGGTGAGAAAGGCCAATATGGTCATTCTTGATTCAAAGTATATTTCATTGAAAGGAGACCCATTCAATGATAACTTGAGGGCTCTCTTCACATTAAAAGGACAGAAAAAGAGGGAGGAGCTGAGCTTGGGGCTGCATTACCTTATGTAGGCACACATCCGTCTCTCACTTGCTACACTTCTAACAGTTATGAGCAGACTTTCCTAACACCTGGAGTGATGGAGGATGACCGTCTTTACCTTTATCTCTCCTCAAGTATTCCAGCAAAGTCCGGATGGCAGCTACTGCTGAGGCCATGTCAGGATCTTCTTTCATCTGAGACTTAAAGTATTCAATTAACTCTGGGAAGGGAGAAAAAAGTGATTCATCAAATTCATTTAGCAGGATAGACGACCAGAGAGCTTATCAATGACTGTTGACTTTAAAAAGCAAACTAATTTAAAGAATATTTTCTTTGCAGGGTGTTTGGCTTCAGGGGCACCATAAATGTTGACGGGAATAGATATGACATCACTCTACTATTTGCAAACTCTTTCTCTCTCATTTTGCAAAAGCTAGCCATGTACAATGGCATAAAATTTAAGCCCCATCAAAAGGTAGTGAAAGGTCATTCTCCCCCTTATCCTAGACCCCAAGTCCGGAAAGAATCCCAGAGCCAACCTCCTTACCGATTTCTCCTGCACCCTTCAGTCTATGCCAAGTCAAGCGTATTCACCTACATACATACATATGTACATGTATGTGATGCAGAGGTCCACCCTGCTCTTATTTTTTTTTTACATGAAAGGTACTGTATACACATTAGTTTGCCCTTGTTCTTCACTTAATAAAACACCTTGATAACCACATTAGACAAGCAAATCAAATACGCCTTTCTTTTAATTCTAGTACCAGATCCAACAGGGCAGGGAGTCTTACTCATACTTCATATATGAGGAAATCAAGACTGCGAAGACCTGCACATGCGTCCGAAATCTCACTTTTTTGGATGGCACTGGAAAGCGTGGGGAGAAGGGGTGTCCGGGGATACCCCCAGGACCCATTCCCTGGATACAGGAGCAGCGAGTGGTTTTAGTTGTAACTAGAGGAACCACATCCAGCCAAACAGCCTGCGCTTGGAAAGTGACCTCTCCCGGAGCCCAGTCTGGGCGTGCGAGGTGGAGGGATCCCTGCGCGGCTCCGCTTTAGGCCCAGGAGGCCCGTCGCGTCCCAATTTACCCTTGTCGTCCATGGTGCCCTCTGGACCGCGGGGCCCCAGGGGCCCAGAGCCGCTCGCGCCACTTGGATGGGTCCAGCGACCGCACGGGCTCCGAATCACAGTGACCGACAGCGTACAGCACGGCTCTGCACGGCTCTGCACGGCTCTGCACTCCACTTCCGGCGCCTTGGGGGCGGGGCTGTGGCTTCGGCTCGCGGCCCGAGCCCAGCACTCTCTCACGTCACTCGGAGGCGCCGGAAGTTGGGGTGCGCCGTACCCCGGAGGCCCGCTTGACTGCAAGTGGCTGTTCGCTGAGGGAGACGGGCAGCTATGGTCTCAGACGGTGAGGGCTGCGATGGCGGGACCCGGACCCCGGGGCTGAGCAGACTTTACCCGGCCAGGGCCGGCCAAATGGAGTATCAGTATATTTTGGGGGCTGGGTGGAGCTTGTTTGGTCTTTAGAGGAGTAGCGAATGTACTCATTCAGTAAATATTTTTGGAGCGCCTCTTGTGTGCCCGGCGTTATTTCATGCCCTGGGAGATACATAGAGAACGTTACAGACTCGTGGAGGTTACCGTCTAGTGAGCGAGACAGACAGTAGGCAAGTAAATAAAAATAATTTTGAAGGGTGACAAGAGCTGTGACGACAATATAAAGTGATGATGGGGTCGATTGTGATTAGGGGATGATCAAGAAGGAGCTGCTTTCGATAGCGGTCCAGGGAAGACCAGTGATATTGAAACTAAGACTTGAGTGACTTTATAAAGACCCTGTGGCAAGTTGAGCCACTACATTGCAATGGGAAGACGGAAAGGGGGCACCCGGGGGTAGAGGAAGGTGGAGAGACTTTCGTTCATACATTAAGCTACCAGTTATAGAGCCTGATATCTTAAAGGGAGAAAAAAGGCCAGGGTGGTGGGAGTAGGGTGGGCTAGAAGGATGAGATCAGGGAGCTAGCCAGGTGCAGGGCCCTTGTGGGGCTTGATCTCTATTTTAAGTGTAATACAAAGCCGTTTTAGGGCTTTAAGCAAGGTAGGTTTACTATCTGATTTACGATTTTTTTTTTTTTTTTTTGACCACGCAGTATTTTGCGGGATCTTAGTTCCCCGACCAGGGATAGAACCTGTGCTCCCTGCAGTGGAAGCGTGGAGTCCTAGCCACTGGTCCTCCAGGGAAGTCCCTGATTTATGATTTTAAAAGATTACTTTGGCTGCTGTGTGGGAAGTGGACTGCGGAGAGCAAGAGTAGAAATAGGTCCTTTCAGAGGCCATAACAATTGTGCACGCATCCTTCATCTGTTTTAATCAATATCACAGCCCTGTGAGGGACGCAGACCTTGTATGGCCCCTGTCTACAAATGTGGAGGTAGAGACCCAAAAAAGGAAATTCATAGTGACATTCCATGTGTATATGGATACACACCTCTCCTGACAGGCAGCACTTTCTGTTTTTCTCAGGCTTGATAGTAGCAAGGAAGGCCCTGAGAGTTGGGAGGTGGGACCTGATGGAGAATAAGGCCAAAGGCTTTTGGGTAGAGGAGTGAGGGCCTGTGGGAGACACAATTAAGTGCCTCTTCTGTGCCAGGCACTTTCTTCTGTGATTTATGCAACATTACGTTATTCATTCCTCATTCTTTGAGGAGTCCACGGTTTAGAGGGCAGAGCTGGGAAGAGAGATCAGAAACACAGCTAAGTGTAAAATGAGGTAGTGAGTGCTGTCATGAGAAGAGAAGTGATGCTGTTGGTGTTCAGAAGTAGGCAGTGGGGCTTTGAAAAGCCACAGTCATTAGAGTCAAGCAGATCTGTCTTCAGAGTTGGGTGTTAGCTTTGCTACTTGCTAGCAGGCCATGTGACTTAGAGCAAGTTACTTTCTCTTGCAAAAGAGAAATACCATGTTTCCCCTAATCTAAGATAGTATTGATTATGAAACGTGCTTTTATTTTATTTAATATACCACTAAGAGAGAATAAAATGTGATCAGTCATAAGGGTAAGATGCCATCCTCAGTTCAGCATCTGTCAAACTTAAAAAAAAGAAAAGAAAAGAAAAGAAAAGAAAGGAGGGAGTACATCTTATAAGTGGTGAAAGATAGCAAAAGATAGCAATAAGTCCCTTGCTGAGTTGTCAGCATGGGATGGGATGATAGGATTACATGTGCCGGACCTGATGCAGAGGGGCTGAGATTTCCAGTCTCCTGAGATGGGGGAGCCAGAACCTGTTGGAAGACCTAGGGAGGACTTCTGGGTGAAGACGTAGCATTGGTTTGGGGCCTTAGAGAGTAAATAGGATTTGGGTATGTAAGCAGACATCAAAGACGGGGTGGGATTATCCTGATACAGGGAACAGGGAACTGGAGGATGGAAAGTATGGGGGCAGGAAAGGCATTGTTGCTTTTTGCTATTAAATGAGCATCCTGTTTTTTTCGTAACAGTGTGTGCTTATGGGTTCATATGTCTGTCACCTCAGAATGTAGGCTCCTTGAGGACTTGGACTCAGTATCCTCAACACCTATCCCCAACACCTAACACTGGTACTTAGTGTAAATGTTTGTTGAATGAACTAATATGTTAAGTTAGCCTCTTTAGTTGTGTCTGTCACTTTGTAGAGAGTAGCCTAATTTTTTTCACAGTAAAATCTTGACATAGCAAGTGCTTTCCACTCTGGTTTTCACCTTGTTTTTTCTTTTTTTCTTTTTTTTGGCCTCACGGTTTATGGGATTTAAGTTCCCCGACTAGGGATCGAACCCGGGCCCTCTGTAGTGAGAGCTCGGAGTCCTAACCACTGGATCACCAGAGAATTCCCCTCATTTTCACCTTTTAAAGATTGGTTCCTAAGTATAATTGACCTTGCTGCTAGGTGATTTGATGGACTTGGAGCCAAATTGATTCTGTGTCTCCCTTTAAATCTACCCCCCCTGCCATCCCATGCCTTAAATTCTGCTAGTGATTCTAACTACTGGTTAATCAGTGCTTTCTGTCCTTGACCAGCCATTTAAAATGCATATGTCTTTGGATTCATAAAATAGATATTTATTGATCATCCACCACATGCTAGGCATTGTGCTCGGAGCAGAGGATAAGCAGTGACAAAAGAAACAAAGCTTACATTCTAGTGCATGAAAGGTACAGATGTACAGGAGGCAAGCAAGAGCTTGCTAAGGGCCCCCAGAGCTTTAAATCTTTAAAAGAACTTGGCCTTGTGTTAATTTCATGATTGTAGGATGATAAACATGTGAAGGCATGTAGTGGTGCTTGCTCTGGATCTAATTTACAAATCGAGAATGTTAGCTTTGTTTCACTTTTATGAGGCTAATGTTTTTTATTTTTTGTTAATATTTTCAGAAGATGAATTGAATCTTCTGGTTATCATAGTTGATACTAACCCAATTTGGTGGGGAAAGCAAGCATTAAAGGAATCTCAGGTAAGATTGCTTGAGAAGGCTTTTGGATAATTATGGTTTGACTGAGTATATGTTTATGTTGCTTTTTTATTAAGGTATAATTTACATATCATAAAATTCACCCATTATAATGTACAGTTCAGTGTTTTTTTAAGTAAAAATCGCAGTAACGTTGTTTAACCATCACCACAATTCCATTTTAGAACATTTCTATTTCCCCCCAAAGTTCCCGTGTGCCTGTTTGCAGTCACTGCTTCTACCCCCTAGTTGTAGGCAACCACTGATCTACTTTCTGTCTCTATGTTGACTTTCCTGGACATTTCATATATCGATTCCATATAATATGTAGTCTTTTTTAAAAAACACTTTCTGTTTTGAAATATATTGTTTTGAAATAGTTACAGACTCACAGGAAATTATAAAAGTGGTACAGAGAGGTCCTGTGTGCCCTGGCTTCAGCGTCTTCCAGTAGTAACATCTTATATAACTGTAGTGCAATAGCGAAACCAGGAAATTGGCATCAGTACCATCTACAGCCTTTATTCAAATCACAGCAGTTTTGCATCCACTTGTGTGTGTATGTTTAGGTCTTGCAGTCTTATCACATGTAAGATTTGTGTAACCCCAACCAGAATCAAGATACAGAGCTGGAAAAAAAAAAAAGATACAGAGCTGTTTCATCGCACAGGAGCTCCCTGGTGGAGGCATCCTTCATGGTTGCTGTAACTTTCTAGTCCCTGGTACTAATCTACTAATTTGTTCTTCATCTCTAGAATTTTGTTATGTAAATAGATCAGACAGTATGCAACCTTTGAGGCTGGCTTTTTTTCACTCAACATAATGCCCTTGATCTATTCAAGTCGTTCCATGTACAGAAGTTTGTCCTTTTTATTGCTGAGTAGTAGTCCATGGTGTGATGTACCATAGTTTGTATAATCATTCACCTATCAAAGGACATTTGGGTGGTTTCCAATTTTTGGCTATTACATAAAAAGCTGCTCTGAAAATCTATATACAGGTTTTTGTGTGGATGTAAGCTTTCATTTCTCTGGGATAAATGCCCAGAAGTGCAACTGCTGGGTCGTATGTTAATCACATGTTTGATTTTATAAGAAACTGCTTTACTGTTTTCCAGAGTGGCTATACCATTTTACATTCCCACCAGCAAAGTTCTTTGTATCTTTACCAGCATTTGCTGTTGTGACTTTTTTATGTTAGCTGTTATTATTATTATTATTATTATTATTATTAGCCTCACCTTGCAGCATGCAGGATTTTAGTTCCCCAACCAGGAATTGAACCTGGGCTCTCAGCAGTGAAAGCACAGAGTCCTAACCACAGGACTGCCAGGGAATTCTCTTGTTAGCGTTTTATAGTTTTCATCAGACAAGTTTTGTAGATTTATACCTAAATACATGTTTTTTAGCAACTGTAAATGAGTAGTATGTTTCAAATTTTGGTTGCCACCTATTTAATATTAGTATATAGAAATATGATTGATTTTTGTGTGTTGCTCCTATATGCTGGGACTTTGCTTAACCTACACTTACTTATTAGTCCTAGCAGTGTTTTTTTTTGTTTGTTTTTTATTTTCGGTACACGGGCCTCTCACTCTTGTGACCTCTCCCGTTGCGGAGCACAGGCTCCGGACGCGCAGGCTCAGCGGCCATGGCTCACGGGCCCAGCCACTCCGCGGCATGTGGGATCTTCCCAGACCGGGACACGAATCTGTGTCCCCTGCATCGGCAGGCAGGCTCTCAACCACTGCGCCACCAGGGAAGCCCCCCTAGTGGTGTTTTTTAGATTCCTTGGGATTTTCTAAATAGACAGTCATGTCATCTGCAAGTAGGCACAGTTTTATTTTTTTCCTTTCCAATGCACATACCTTTTATTTTCTTCTCTTGCTTTATTGTACTCATAAGACTTACAGTACTACGTTCAGTAAGAGTGGTGAGAGTGGACATCCTTACCTTGCTCCTGATCTTAGAAGGAAAGCATTCAGTCTTTCACTGTCAAGTATGCTGTAAACTGTAGCTTTTTTTTGTAGATGCTCTTCATCCAGTTCAGGAAGTTCTCTTCCTAGTTTTGCTTGGAGATTTTTATCATGAATGGATGTTAAGTTTTGTCAAATGATCTTTCTTCATCAATTAATGATTTTTCTCTTTAGCCTGTCAATATGGTGGATTACACTGATTGATTTTCAAATATCGAACCAGCTTTGCATTCCCAGAATAAACCCCACTTGGATTCAGTTTTTATCTATTTTATGATAGATGCTGGTCTATAGTTTTTTTTTTCTTTTTTGTACTGTTTGGCTGATTTTGGCTTAAGGGTGATACTGGCTTCATACCTGAATTGGGAAGTGTTCTCTTCCGTTTTCTGGAAGAGATTATTTAGAATTGGTATCAGTTCTTTAAACTTTTGGTATAGTTCTCCAATGAACTTGTCTGGACCTGGAGATTGCTTTTTGGTGAAGTTTTAAACTATGAATTAAATTTCTTTAGTATTAATTAAACTATTTGAATGATCTTTTTCATGTTGGGTGAGTTTTGGTAATAGGTAGTCTTTTGATTTTGGCTTTTTTCACTTAGCATAATATTTTTGAGGTTCATCCATGTTGTAGCATATATTGGTGGTTCTTTTTTATTACTGAACAGTATTTTATAGTATGAATATACCTCTTGCTTCCCTGGTGGCGCAGTGGTTGAGAGTCCGCCTGCCTATGCAGGGGACACGGGTTTGTGCCCCGGTCTGGGAAGATCCCACATGCCGCGGAGCAGCTGGGCCCGTGAGCCATGGCCGCTGAGCCTGCGCGTCCGGAGCCTGTGCTCCGCAAGGGGAGAGGCCACAACAGTGAGAGGCCCGCGTACCACAAAAAAAAAAAGCTGCTTTGAATGAATATACCTCTTGTTTATCTGTTCACAGACATTTAGATTGTTTCCCCTTTTTGACTATTATGAATAATGCTGGTAATTCACAAACAAGTCTTTGTATGAGCATATGTTCGCATTTCTCTTGAATAGTTAGAGACCTATGAATTGAATTACTGGGTAATATGGTAAGTTTAGACTGAACTTTTTAAGATGTTGCCAAACTTTTCAAAAGTTGGTACACCCTGGGACTTCCCTGGTGGTGCAGTGGTTAAGAATCTGCCTGCCAATGCAGGGGACACAGGTTCGAGCCTTGGTTCAGGAAGATCCCACATGCTGCAGAGCAACAAAGACTGTGTGCCACAACTGCTGAGCCTGTGAGCCACAACTACTGAAGCCCACGCACCTAGAGCTGGTGCTCCGCAACAAGAGAAGCCACCACGATGAGAAGCCCGTGCACGGCAATGAAGAGTAGCCCCCACTCGCCGCAACTAGAGAAAGCCAGCCCACAGCAATGAAGACCCAATGCAGCCAAAAAGTAAAATAAATAAATGAAATAAAATAAAATAAAAAGAAGTGGCCAAAAAAAAAAAAAAAAGTTGGTACAGTCTTTTCCATTCCCATCAGAAATGTATGAGAGTTCCAGTCTTGTCTTCACATCCTTGCTGACACTTGTCTATCTTTTTGATTATAGTCATTCTAGTGTAGGTGGTAATATCTCATTTTGGTTTTAATTTGCATTTCCCTAATGACTAATGATGTTGAGTCTTTTGTTCATATGCTTATTAGCCATCCATATATTTTCTTTGGTGAAATTTGTATTCAAATATTTTGCCCAATTTAAAAATTTTTAAGTTGGACATTTTCTGAATGGTGTCTTTTTTAAAAATAACTTTATCAAGCTAGAGTTGACATACAATGAACTGTACATATTTAAAGTGTTTACTTCGTTATGTTTTAAGTGTTTAATTTGTTATGTTTTCACTTATGTATACATTCATGAAATTATCACCACAATCAAAATAATGAACGTATAGATCCATCACCCCCAAAGTTTCTTCCTGTTCCTTTGAATTCATCCCACCCACCTCTCTGCCTGTCCCCTCCCGAGGCAACCAGTGATCTGCTTTCTCTCACTATAGATTAGTTTGCATATTTTAGGTATTTATATATATGGAATCAAACAGTTTTTTGTTTTGGGTTTTTTTTTTTCTTTTTTGGTCTGGTGTTTTCACTCAGCATAATTATTTTGAAATTTGTCCATGTTGCTACATGCATCAGTAGTTCATTCCTTTTTATTGCTGAGTAGAATTCCATTGTACAGCTAGACCAGTATATCACTGCATATTACCATATTCTCCAGGAAGACTGTCTTATTTTGAACTCTCATCAGTGGTGTATGAGGATTCTGGGTTTGTTTGTTTGGTTTTTTTTTTGGTACCAACACAAGATGCTCTGTTTTCTTATTTTATCTTTTGCCAGTATGATGTACCAAAATGATCTCAGTTTGTTTTTCGTATATTTAATGGTCCTTTGTATTTCTCCTCTGGGGCATTGCCCATTTTTCTCTTTGCATATTCCTTTTATTTATTTTTAATGGTTTGTGGACACTCTTTATATTAAAGGTTAACTCATCTGTCATACGTTGCAATTATTTTTTTCCAGTTTGTAATTTGCCTCTCACTTTTTTTTTTTTTTTTTTGCGGTATGCGGGCCTCTTGCTGTGTGGCCTCTCCCCTTGCGGAGCACAGGCTCTGGACGCGCAGGCTCAGCGGCCATGGGTCACGGGCCCAGCCGCTCCGCGGCATGTAGGATCTTCCCGGACTGGGGCACGAACCCGCGTCCTCTGCATCGGCAGGCGGACTCTCAACCACTACGCCACCAGGGAAGCCCTCACTTTTTTTGTTTAGTCTTTTTTTTGCCATACAGAAATTTTAATAGGTTTGTTTTACATTTTCAAAATAGAATGAGTGAAATTTATCAGTTTTATTTTCTGCTTGAAGTATTTCTTTAAGAGAAACATGCTTTATTACATGATTATAAAAATATCCACCTGTGTTTTTTTAGTAATATTAGTACTTGTCGGAATGTAAACTCCATGAAAGAAGGGGTCTTCGCCTGGCATATAATAGGTGCTCAGGATACTTAATGAATGAATTCAAAAGTTTTACAATTACCAATTTAATCAGTATATATTAATTGTCTATTCCATGTGTAGCAATAGTTTTCTAGTAATTCTATCATAGAAGTTGTGATATGTTTGCTATTCACTGAATGTTATGCAGAAAACATTTGTGGAATATTGTAGTGATGTAGAATTGGTTTCATAAGTAAAATTAGAAAACTATAGTTTCTTTTCTTCAGGTTTATCCATATTTTTGCTATGAATATATTTATTTATGAATAAATAGGTTGTATCAATTAACAGTATAACAGCTGGAAAAATAACAGTGAAAATGAATGTCTTTGCATATGATTTCTTGTCTCAGTTGGAATTTTTGTCTTTCTTGGGTTTATATTTCAAATTGGACTGTTTTCATTATCGTGGAGGATGAAAATGTAGCTGGTAAACAGTTATGTAAGGGAGGAGAAAAAGTAAGCACAATTCTCTATAACCAGTATTAGTAAAGATTGATGCTACTGACTAAATTATATTTAGGTCATCTCTAGCACAAATCAGTCATCATGTTTATAAAAAAGGACGCTATCTCCTTACTTCCCCAGTTCCATCCCATCCCCCAACAGCAATTCTTCCTTCATTTTGCTCTGCTCCGTGGGATCTGACCTGCCATGTGTTGTTTTTCTAAGCAAGTCAGAAATGAGCAAGTCTGTGCTGTTCAGTATTGGAACACTGTAGGTTTCAATGTTTTTGCTTATGACTTTGGAGGGGGGGAGCTCCAGAGCAAATTTTTAGAAGTGAATAATTGTCTAAAATTTAAATGAAATCTTAATCATTTCAAGACCTGACATAGCTATTTGGATAGCTAATTTACCTTTCTTTTGTCTTCTGTTTTTCAACAGTTTACTTTATCAAAATGCATAGATGCAGTGATGGTGCTAGGAAATTCTCATTTATTCATGAATCGTTCCAACAAACTTGCTGTGATAGCAAGTCACATTCAAGAAAGGTATGACCATTATGATTACTCTTCCTGTTCAGTGCTTAGGGACCCTTGGACCAGATAGTACTGGGGTAGATAAATATACCTCAAATAATAAACTGGTAGTAGGTAAGAATTTGGTATGAAGCATTTCAAGAGACAGTAACCCAGTACCTTCTTTATTCTTCTCGTTTTTTGAGAAAACAGTGGAATCATCAAGATATTCTGTGGTGGTAGACTCATGTTTGCCCACTTGCCTATTTTCTACATTCTTTAAAACTGAAATTTATTATGGAATCTTGAGAGTCTGGAATTGGTGTGGTTTTTGTTACGTGTGCTGGATTTCACTTTGATGTTTAGTGAGGGCTTCAAGTCCTGGTGTAACTAGGTTCTTTTTGGTGTTTTGTTTTTCTGTTTCAGTCGATTCTTATATCCTGGAAAGAATGGCAGACTCGGAGACTTCTTTGGAGACCCTGGCAACACTTCTTCTGAATTTACTCCCTCAGGAAGCAAAGATGGAAAATATGAGTTGCTAAC
This sequence comes from Grampus griseus, assembly GCF_964374135.1. NCBI lineage: Eukaryota > Metazoa > Chordata > Mammalia > Artiodactyla > Delphinidae > Grampus > Grampus griseus. The sequence continues at coordinate 6,284,849 of NC_139006.1, read as the reverse complement.
AGCAGCAAATGAAGTTATTGTTGAAGAAATCAAAGATCTAATGACCAAGAGTAACTGCTTTCAGCTTTTTTTTTTCTTCCATTATTGCTGTTTGCACGTGGAGTTGAGTGTGGAGGTCCTTGAGGCTTTGAGTCCAAAACTTTGAGCATCTCGATACTATTTACTTCATTCTCTCTTTTCTTTTAAAAAATCTTTTCCATCAAAGCCTGTGCATTAGCTGCCTGACCGCTGCAGCATTGACCCTGTTCACCATCCTCCACTTCTTAAAATACTCTGGTTTCTGAGGATAGCCTGTTGACCTATTTTTCCTCTTTTTTGGACCATTCTTTCTTCCATTTCTGACTTTTTCTTCTTAAAAATATATACATTTTTTTATTCTGCCGGGTTATTTTCTTATTTTCTCCCTCTGCGTGTTCTCATCCACTCTTGTCATTAATTATCATTTATTTATGAACACTTCCCAGTTTTTGTCTCTAATCTAGCCTTTCTTTCAACTTGCAAATATCTCCACTTAAATGTCCCACAGTCTCATTAACACGGCCCAGACCAGTTTCATTGTCTTTTCTCTCAGACCACCATTTCCATTTCCTATTTCTGTCACCCCCCAGCCACCTACTTTTGCAGAATTTTCTGTTTTGACTCCTTCCTCCTCATCCAACATCTAATCAGCTATGAGATCCTATTAATCTATCCTCAGCAGTATCTCCGAAGTCTGACCCCTTATTACCTGCCATCTAGCCGAGCCTTGGCAGTGCTGACATTTGGGCTGGGTGATTCTTTATTGTGGGGCTTTCCTGTGCTTTGAAGGGTACTTAGCAGCATCCCTGGCCTCAACCAACTGGATGCCGTAATATCCCCCGGCTGTGAGAACCAAATGTCTCCCATGGGGCACAGTTGCCCAGGCGGAGAGCCTTTGCTCTAGATCGTTGTTACTAACTTCTTAACCGACTCCTGTCTCTCTCCGTTCCAGTCTTTCCACTCAGCATCTAGAGGTATCATCCTAAATATCAGAGCTGCTGTTCCCGCCCTTAAAGACCTTTTGCTGATTCCCTGTTGCCTGCAGGCAGTGGTTTCAATCTGTCTCCTGTGTCCAAATCACCTGTAGGGAAAAGGCAGTTCTAGAGACAGAAAGTGGATTAATGATTTCTCCTGGGGCTGGGGAGGAGCAGAGAAGTTATGGGAATGGGCCCAAGTGATCTTTCGGGGTGATGGAAATGTTCTACAGTTGGATTGTGGCGAGGATTTACATCCCTATAAATTTACTAAAAATCATTGACTTGTGTGCTTAAAAAGATAATTTTGTGATCTGTAAGTTATACCCCAATAAAACTGTTAAAAATCACCTGGAGGGCTTGTTAAAATGAAATACTGAACCCCACTCCATAGTTTCTGATTCAGTGGGTTTAGGGAGGGCCCAAGAATTTGTGTTTCTATTGAGTTCCCTGGTGATATTCCTACAGCTGGTTCTCGAATCATGTTTTGAGCAACCACTGGCCCCCAGGGCAAAGTCCCAACTTCTCAGTATAGTGTTCCAGACCTTTCCTGGTCTGACCTCCCCATGGGGTATCAGTGCTCCTGGACCAGTTGCAGGCCCTGTTCGCACAGCGTGTCAATCTGGGCTCCCCACCTTCTTGTGCTGAAGGTATAGAATTTTTATTTTTATGAGAGTGACTGTTTTTCACTCAAGTCTCTGAATAAGTTGTAAACCTCGTCCCTGCCTCCCACAGCCAGGGCACTTTCTCCAGTCCTCTTATCACGGCTTTCCCAGGCAGGTGGGAGGCAGTGGGAAGGGCTCGGGGCCTGGCCAGGGGCCACTGTCCAGGCTGCCTGCAGTTGCACAGGGCCTCTGCTACTGCTTAGGTCATTGAGCAACCACAACCTTCCCCAGTAACACCAGGATACGTTTTATTATCTGTTTTTTATAACGTAACCATGTTAACCATTTTTAAGTGTACAGGTCAGTGGCGTTAAGTACATTCATGCTGTTGTGCAAAATCACCACTGTCCATTTCCAGAAGTGTTTCATCATCGAAAACTGAAACTTCATACCCATTAAACAATAACCCCCCATTCCTGCCCCTTCAGCCCCCAACCACCGGGGTATTTTAAATTGAGAAAATGTTTAAAAATTGCTTATCTGTGTTTTTAAACCCAGTTTGAAAATGTCATCTGATTTCATTCATGAAGAAGAATGCTTTGGTTTGAAAATGATTTTAGGTCAAGAAAGTACCTAAAAATTCCCTTTTTAATGTTTTTTGTTATCTACAGGTGACATAGAGGGTCAACATACAGAAACTCTGCTGGCAGGATCCCTTGCCAAAGCTCTTTGCTGTATCCTTGGTGTTTTAATCATTCAGAAGGTGTTTTCCTGTAATAAAGAGATCTGAACTTGTGATAGTTCTCAGAACCTTGGGTGCCCGTGTTAATGGAAGGTATGAGTGTTCTAAAGTGGTAGATAATCAAAAAGTAGTTTATCTTGGCTTTGACATGTTTTTAGACAAGCTAAGAATGAGAAGACTCTAGTTTCTCCAGCACGTCTTGCCCGTAATTCATTGTTCCTCAGGATGCTTCTTTGCTTCTTATTAGACAAATTAAAAAAAATTTTTTTTTCGTCTCTCATGTTGGAAGCAGGGTTTAATTTAAAAAGCCATTTACTGACCCTGGGGCTTATTAAATGAGCAGCTGCTTCTCTGCGGGAGAATGCATTATTTTGCACACCTTTATAAGCATTTTGATTATGTTTGATATTTTCTCAGCCTTAAGTAATTTAGTTTGTTAGTTTTGTACAATATTGAGTCTGTCCAGACCTTGATTGGGGGTGTCTGATCATCTGGGTATGCTTTTCAAATTCATTATCTCATTTGATGGTGTATTGATTTACTTGTGTTCCCAGTATTCAAATCCAGGACATGGTGGATAATCATAGAACAAGCAGGTGGATAATCAAAGAACAATCAAATCTACTAATTTTAATTTTCTGGGATAAAGATCATATTTTGGTCGGGTTACAAAGCCCGCTTGATTACAGAGTTAGTAATTGGAAGCTCCCAATCAGTCTTGTTTTATGTGTTTATTGTGGGCCTTGGAGCTTTTCCTTTTTTCAGCTGGGTGGATGCTGGATTTATTTAACTAAAATTGAGGTTATTTTTCTGTTTACTATTAGTATTTATGAAATAATATTTTAAAATTCCTTAATGCTAAGAAAATAAGACATTCATAGAATGAGCAAGGATGTTAAAGGTAGGCACCTACATTCTTCTATCTTTATTTTACTACTATAACTTTCAGGTACTGTTTAAAAACTGCTGAGAAAACCTTATATGTAATATGTTTAATAAGATTCAGTTAAATTGTACACTGTTTTTATCTCTTTATAGATAATCAGGAAATGAAATCAAGGATATTGGTAAGATTAAAAAGATATCAAAACGATGTTTTTATACCAGCTAAAGCCAATTAGAAAACATAATGGGAAATAAGACCCATTTATAGTAGAAACAATAATTATTAAGTACCCAGAATTAATTAACAAGGAATACATAAAATTGATTATGATGAAAAATGAAAATTCTGAGAGACATGAAATAATTGAATAAATGGAGAGCCATATTTTTTCTTTTTAAAATTCGTACTTTATTATTTATTTATTATTATTGTTTTTAACATCTCTGTTGCAGTATAATTGCTTTACAATGGTGTGTTAGTTTCTGCTTTGTAACAAAGTGAATCAGCTATACATATACATATGTCCCCATATCTCCTCCCTCTTGCATCTCCCTCCCTCCCACCCTCCCTATCCCACTCCTCTAGGTGGACACAAAGTACCAAGCTTGTCTCCCTGTGCTATGCGGCTGCTTCCCACTAGCTATCTGTTTTACATTTGGTGGTATATATATGTCCATGCCACTGTCTCACTTAAAAATATGGAACGCTTCACGAATTTGCGTGTCATCCTTGCGCAGGGGCCATGCTAATCTTCTCTGTATGGTTCCAATAAAATTTGTATTTTTTTTAAATTGAAGTATAGTTGACATACAATATTATTTATGTTACAGGTGTATGATACAGTGATCCACAATTTCTAAAGGTTATACTCCATTTATAGTTATTATAAAATATTGGCTATATTCCCCCTATTTTTGTACAGTTGTACAGTGTATCCTTGTAGCTTATTTTATGCATAATAATTTGTACCTCTTACTCCTTTACCCCTATATTGTCCCTCCCCTCTTCCCTCTCCCCACTGGTAACCACTAGTTTTTGGAGATCCATACTTTATTCTTCAATGTCAATTTTTCCAATATTAAACTGTAAGTTCAATGCAATCTCAGAATATTAATCAGATTTTTTTTTCCTGGCAGAGTGGGGGGATTTAAGAAAGTCAACAGTTTATCTGAAAGAATAAATCAATGAGAATAGCCAGGAGCTTTCTGAAAGAAAATGGTAGGCAGGAACTTGCTCCAATTGACTTAAAGAAAGACACACAACATAAGAGTTGTGAGTTGTTAAGTTTTATCCAGAGTCTTACTGAGGATTATAGCCCAGGAGACAGCCAGTCAGCTGTGAGGAAACTGCCCCAAAGAGGTAGGGGAGAAGCCAGTTTATATGTGATTTTTTGGCTAGGAAATTCATGCAGTCAAGCATATATCTTGGTAAAAGATTACGGCTAATCACGAAGAACAGATATCTCAAGTTAGTGATTTTAGTGCTTTTCTATTTCTTTTTTCAGTTCTTGTCTGCGAAGAGGCAAGAATCTGGGGTCATTGAAATTCTTCCTGAGATATGCATCTAACTATCTAAAGGCCTATTTATCCAAAGAACAGAGTCCCTCATCCTGTTTTTCATCCTGAACTCCTCTCAGGGTGCGCTGTCGGTGGGCAGCTGCAGTGAGTTCCCCGTTAACCCTTGTAGAACTGGGTAGTGAGCAGTTCTCTTTGTTCTTCTTTGTGCACACTCCTTTAGGCATTAAAACACATTATAAAGCTACAGTAACTGTGGTTCTGGTATAGTAGTAGGCAAACAGATAATGGAAAAGACTAGAGTCCAGAAACCAGGTACAGTGGGGTTTGACATATGATAAACGAAACACTTCAAGTTAGTGGGAAGGAAATGGATTATTCAATAAAAGGTACTGGGCCAGTTGATTGGCCATTTGCGGGAAAGCAAAGCTAGATCTCACTGCTTATACCTAAACACATTCTAGTAAAGATCAAACATTTCAATGTAAAAATTCAAGTCATAAAAGCTCTAGAAGAAAATATCTGTTTATAGTCTTGTGTTGATGAGTATCTTGCTAAGCATGATATGAAACTTTAAAAGGAAGCGTAAGACCTCAAAAAAATAACCCCCCCAAAACAAGGATGGGAAAAAAAAAACTATTAGGAAAAAGTACTTTCAGTATAGCTACCTGACAGGATTAATGTAATATTTCTAAAATAAAAAAGAGCTCTTGTAAATTAATTTTTAAAAGTCAGGGTTGACTCTAAAGAAACAAGTGAGAAACGAGCAATCTGCAGAAGAGGAAATGAAAATGACCAGTTAGCATTTGGAAATACGGTCAGCCCTACTAGTGGTTACTCCCTTGCATCGCCCATGGGAGGATAAACTGGTACAGCTTTTCTGGAGGGCAGTTCGGTAGTATGTATCAAAATTAAATGTGCAGACACTTCAGTAATCTCACTGATTATTTTAGGAGCTAATCGGAGAGTTGTGCAGAGGGTAGATGAGAGCGTTCGTTAGAGCATTGTCTAAAACCGAGGTTTGGAAACTGCTTCAATGTCTTCTATAGATAATTGGTTAAACGGTGGAAATCTATGAACTCAGCATGAAGGATGGTTACATCCAAATTTATTGATGTAAGATTTTACCCCCAGATATTGTGGACTGAAAAAGCAGGCTGCAGAACACTAGATAGAGTATCATCCTGGGGGGTGTATGTGTGAGTATATATACACGGCCACATAAGTGCTCTTTAGAAACTATTAACAAGGGTTATTTCTTGAGGGATAGGATTTGGGGGAGATTTTTGCAGTCATCTTTACAGTTTTAGGTATTATTTAATAATAACTTCAAAGACAAATTAGAAAGATGATATTGGTTGTAATTTGTAGTATATTGTGATGACATTTGAGTGAGAATACTAGGATGTGGCTGAAAGGTATTAACATGGATGTGATTTTTAGGTTATTAAGGCTGCAGAAGACAGCACGTTGCAGTATATGAACTTCATGAATGTCATCTTTGCAGCACAGAAGCAGGTGAATTGAGAGCCTTCTTTTTAAAGAATACTGGTTTCGTAATGAAGGAGTTAATTTTATTGTTTGAATGACCTACTTGGAGAGGTATTCTGACTAGATACTTATTAAGGGATTGGGAATCTAGAATCCATATTTTGTACAATACTAGTCATTTCTCTATTTTGGGTCCTGGACCCTTGAGAATCTGATGGGTCCCCAGAAAAATATGCACTCAAACAGCTTTGCAGATAGTTTTGTGGTATTCCTGCAACCATTTAGCCCATCCTTGGACCCCAGGCTAAGAATTCTAGGTTTTATAGTTTGCTGCATACCTTGCTTCAATTTCTCTGTCTCTTTGCTTCAGGGAGGTCTTAAAAAGATTTGATATTTTTACTTTGCAAATAACCGAAGTGTTCAGATGAGTTATCACTAATACGTTTTCTTCTTTGATATGTTAAAAAAAAAACTTCCTTAAAACTTCAGTTTTAACCTAAAGTACTACTATAGCCATGTAAAATATTCTCCATCTTGGAGTGGTAGCATGACATAGTGAAAAGACCATGGACTTTGGGGACAGGCAGACTGGGGGTGACAGCACTGCTTCCCCTTGGCTCTGTGACCACCGCCCGGCCAAGGCCTGGGTGCTTCAGCTGTAAAATGAAAATCAGATATCTACTTTGCAGAGTTATTATGCATGTTAAATGAGCCATTTTAAGAATAGCGTCTGGCATATAGTAGGTTCTCACTGTAAGGTAGTCATTATTATTCCTATAATATTTTTTGAAATGTTCATTTCAGAATATTTTGATTGATGCCTGTGTGTTAGACTCTGATTCAGGACTCCTCCAACAGGTATATTTTATTTTATTTTATTTTTATTTATTTTTTAAAATAAATTTATTTATTTATTTATTTAATTTATTTTGGCTGTGTTGGGTCTTCGTTGCTGTGCACGGACTTTCTCTAGTTGCAGCGAGTGGGGGCTATTCTTCGTTGCAGTGTGCAGGCTTCTCATTGCGGTGGCTTCTCGTTGTGGAGCGTGGGCTCTAGGTGCGCGGGCTTCAGTAGTTGTGGCTCGCGGGCTGTAGAGCACAGGCTCAGTAGTTGTGGTGCATGGGCTTAGTTGCTCCATGGCATGTGGGATCTTCCCGGCCCAGGGCTCGAACCTGAGTCCCCTGCATTGGCAGGCGGATTCTTAACCACTGCACCACCAGGGATGCCCAAAAGGTATATTTTAAATGAACGTTTGGTGTTGGTGGTTATGAAAGTGTGGTGTGTTCTCTTACTTTTTGTTAAATGCTTTTCATCTACCAGTCTTCACACATTTTTATTTTTTAATATTTTATTTATTTACTTATTTAGGCTGTGCTGAGTCTTAGTTGCGGCATGCGGGATCTAGTTCCCTGACCAAGGATTGAACCTGGGCCCCTGCACTGGGAGCTCGGAGCCTTACCCACTGGACCACCAGGGAAGTCCCCACACATTTTTAGGGATTAGCCTGTATGATGCTTTAGATTAGAGCACCAACATCTCTCTGGTTTCTTTGATATTTTTACTTACATTTTACACAATGATTTGATTGAATTTGTAAAAGTAATTTACACATTAAAACAAATTCAAGCAACACAGAAAAGTATTTTTTAAAAGTTAAAAAAAGGGCTTCACTGGTGGCGCAGTGGTTGAGAGTCCGCCTGCCGATGCAGGGGACATGGGTTCGTGTCCCGGTCTGGGAAGATCCCACATGCCGCGGAGCGGCTGGGCCCGTGAGCCGTGGCCGCTGAGCCTGCGCGTCCGGAGCCTGTGCTCCGCAACGGGAGAGGCCACAACAGTGAGAGGCCCGCATACCGCAAAAAAATAAATAAATAAATAAAAATTCCCTTCAAATCCTATCATCTGAAAGTTACTGTTGTTAGTATTAGGTGAACAGCATGACAGATCTCTCTATACATACAGATGGAAGAATAGGTCACTAAGCAAAGACTTTTATAAAAATAGAATCATATTCCAGATCTGCGCTATTCTTTATGGTAGCCATATGGCTGCTGAGCTCTTGAAATGAGTCTGATCTGAATTGAGGTATGCATAAGTATACACACTGAATTTCAAAGACTTAGTATTGAAAAAAACAATGTAAAATATCTCATTAATGATACTTATAATGATTACATGTTAAAATGATAACATTTTGGATATATTGAGTTAAATAAAAATGCTCTTAAAATTAATTTTATCTCTTTTTTTAAAAATAAATTTATTTTTGGCTGCATTTGGTTTTCCTTGCTGTGCACGGGCTTTCTCTAGTTGCAGCGAGTGGGGGCTACTCTTTGTTTCAGTGCATGGGCTTCTCATTGCAGTGGCTTCTCTTGTTGCAGGGCACAGGCTCTAGGTGCGTGGGCTTCGGTAGTTGCGGCACACGGGCTCAGTAGTTGTGGCTCGTGGGCTCGGGCGCAGGCTCAGTAGTTGTGGTGCACGGGCTTAGTTGCTATGCGGCATGTGGGATCTTCCCGGACCAGGGCTTGAACCCATGTCCCCAGCAATGGCAGGCAGATTCTTAACCACTGCGCCACCAGATGTTATTTTTAATCAAAATATGAAACTGAATTTTACTTTAACTAAAAAGGGAAAAGAAAAAAAAACAGAAATAAGACTGAAGAAATTACTAAACTTTTGATAAACGTTTTTTGACTGCAAGAAATATTATTTCCTAAAAGATTAGTTAAAAGCACAAAATTGTAGAAAACTTTGAGTTTAGGTTACTGCTGGGGATGCATGGGGAAAGGGAGATACAACCAGAAAGTACACCAGCTACAAAGGTTCTAGAATTATCCTATTTCTTAAGCTTGATGGTAAGTGCATGGTGTTTGTTGGGAATGTGAAAAGGTACAGCCACTTTGGAATACAGTCTGAAACTTCCTCAGAAAGTTAAACATAGAATTACCAGTTGAGTCCACAATTCCATTCTTAGATATATATTTAAGAAAAATGAAAACGTGTCCATAAAAGATACTGTATGTGAATATTCATAGCTGTGCTATTCATAATAACCCAGAAGTGGAAGCAACTCAAATGCCCATCAGTGGATGAACGGATAAATAAATTGTGGTCTATCCATGCAATGGAATATTATTTGGTCATAAAAGGGAATGAAGTACTGATACATGCTACAATATGAATGTACCTTGCAAACATTATCCTAAGTGCAAGAAGTAAAAGGAAACATATTGTCTGATTCCATTTGTATGAAGTGTTCAGAATAGGCAAGTCCATAGAGACAGAAAGCAGATGAGTGGTTGCCAGGGGAAAGGAGGGATGGAGAATCACTGTTAATGGGGATGGGATCTCTTTTTAGGGTGATGAAAATGTTCTGCAACTAGATAGCGGTGACAGTTGCACAACTCTGTGAATATTCTAAAAACTAGTAAATTGTACACTTTAAAAGGGTGAGTTTAGGGCTTCCCTGGTGGCGCAGTGATTGAGAGTCCGCCTGCCGATGCAGGGGACACGGGTTCGTGCCCCGGTCTGGGAAGATCCCACATGCCGTGGAGAGGCTGGGCCCGTGAGCCATGGCCGCTGAGCCTGCGCGTCCGGAGCCTGTGCCCGGCAATGGGAGAGGCCACAACAGTTAGAGGCCCGCGTACCGCAAAAAAAAAAAAAAAAAAAAAGGGTGAGTTTAATAGCGTGTGAATTACGTCTCAAACTGTTACTAAAAGATACAATGAGAATGAATAAACATGGCAAGAATAGAAATTTATCAGTAGCAAACTAACAGGAAAAAGGGCTTGTACTCTATACTACAGTCTTCAAAGGGTGAAAGGGTGTGGGCCAAGGGGAACGCAAGATATTTGAACATCTGAAGAGGTAGCTGCAAGTTTCTGGTCCTCCTGCACTCTGGGAAGAGATTCCCTTTTAATTCGCTGTGTCGTATCTTCCTCTCCTTTTGGAGACCTGAAGAGTTGCTGGTGAGAATGACCTCCCTCTGGAAAAGCTAAGCGAGTGCTGGTTTGGCTGAGAGCCCTTTGTCTTGCAGGCTTGTGACATCACAGGGGGACTGTACTTGAAGGTGCCTCAGATGCCCTCCCTTCTGCAGTATTTACTGGTAAGGAAATGTCAACAGTGAACCTAATGCCTTGAATCCGTGAGACCCCTGTTTCCTGGGGAATGAACGGGAGTAAGATGGCTGACGCTTAGTAACTGGAAGAAAGGAACAGAGGGGTGACCTAGGGAATTCGAACTTAAGGGAGTCTTTGGACCCTGTAAGCTGTATGCGGAATGCTGTATGCCTGTGTGGTGGTGCTCAATAATTGTGGAATGGCTAGAAACACATTTCTAATAGTCTATTTCTAATAGACTTTCAAGGAAAATCTAATTTAGTATTCTCAGTGTTTACTGGCTAATATCTGCTATCTATGTCCTGGCTTCGGATTGTTTTCCCCAATGTTTTAAATAAAATTTCCTTGCTTTTTTTTTAAACAGTGGGTTTTTCTTCCTGATCAGGATCAGAGGTCTCAGTTAACCCTTCCACCCCCAGTTCACGTTGACTACCGGGCTGCTTGCTTCTGCCATCGAAATCTCATTGAAATCGGCTACGTGTGTTCTGTGTGCTTGTCAAGTAAGTTCATGTAGCGCTGAGTTTTTCTATGTTGTGGAGGAGTGTGCAGAAAACATCTCCAACTATGTGACTGTTAGACCGTCCTGTTCATTTTTCGTTTTTTCAATTTGCAGTATTCTGCAACTTCAGTCCTATCTGCACTACATGCGAGTAAGTATCTTTGAGGCAGTGTGGCTGGCTTGCCCTTTATAGAGATTTAGAGCATTAAAAAGTATTTCCTTCTCTGTGTTATTTCAGGACAGCCTTTAAGATTTCTCTCCCTCCTGTACTGAAGGCCAAGAAAAAGAAACTGAAAATGTCCGCATGACAGTAAAAATTGTTTCCCCATCACTTAGAGCTATTAATAGAAATTATATGGCAGAATCTTTGTTAGGAAGGCTCTGAAAAAAATAGAGATATGTGTAAGATAAATTTTAGTGAACTTTCTTACAGGAAATATACTAAAACATCATCCTCATCCTATGCTTCCTGGGGGCTGATTTATTTGAGGGAGTCATTCTATGCAATGTACCCTAAAATTTTTTCTGACTGGTTTTTGTCCAGAAATGGAGGAAGAAAGCACAAATTTGTGATTTTTTTTTTTTAAATGAGGTGATAGTTTGTCAAAGCCATTCTGTACTGACTGATTATAAGTGTCAGAACCTACCAAGTCTAGGTTCTTACTGTGAAATGTATGATGTGAAATTTGAACACAGTTTTGGAAAAAGTGACTATTTATGGAGTAATGGCATTAATCAAGATAGAACATGTTACTTGAGTCAACACTTCGACGGTAGTCACATAAATAAAATCCTTGTTTTCTAGATTGAGATTTAGCTCCAGATATTAGCAGATACTTATTCTTTTGTCTGACATTAGTACATGTTTGGTCAGAGTTATCCAAATGATAGTTTGTCACTGAATATGTCTAAAATCCGATTTTAAGTGAGTAAGGAGAGTGAGTGCAGTAGTCTGGTGGGAACTTTTTCTTTAAGAACAGTTGTGTGAAGAGCTTATTTGTGAAAGCCAGGGTCTGGGTTCTGAGAGGGAATTTCTTGGGGAGAATGGATTCTGTACAGTGAAGTGTTGCCCCACATAGAATTCATCCCTTTTTTAATGAGGAGGGGGAAAGCATTAATACTGGAGAACTGTTCTCTAGAAGTTTTGGACTTAATACTGAAAAATTCTATAAGTTCAAAAGAAAAATTATTTGCAACAATAAAAAACTTATTTTTCTATGTAACCTTGAAGTTATTAAAAGTCCTTTTAAATTCCAGCAGAGTGTAGGAAGCGTTTTTAGGAATGGTGGCCAATTTAATTTTTTTTTAAAGTAAATTGACAAAGACCTATTTGTGTATACAACCTTGTATATAAATAAGATTTTAATTTTCTCTTGATGTCATCTCAGAAACTGAGTCTCATTTAAGCAATTTGGTGTTTGGTTGGATTATTTCAAGTAGATTTTATATTCTGCATTTTCAATTTTGTTAACAAATACACAAAGATTTTGGTGATCACTTTGCAAGTATTTGCTAACCTTTAAGAATCTGTTTGTCTTTTAAAAATAATATTTAATATTTCACAGCCTAACTATGTGTAATGGAGATCTCTATTTTAAGTCTAGGAAACAAAGAATCATATATCTAAAGATGAATAATTTCAAACAAGCTGATAAGGTTTTTGTTATTACTTTTTCATTTGACATGTTTTATGAACTGGCCTAATTCTGTTTAAATTTTATTTTTAACAGTTGTGTTTGTTGTTTATTTTGTATAAATGTTTATAATAAAATAATTTAAACTTTCATATTTGCTTATTTCCTCTCATTCATTGTTTATTTCATGCTCATTCAATTCATCTTCAACTCTGTACTTTTTACCTGGATTTGGTCACATGTCAGACAGTTTTTTATTCAACTCTGAAGAACTTTAATTTCAAATCTTGCCAAAACTCTCACAAAAAATTGTTACAAATACTATACAATTATAGATTGATATGAAATTTTTAATAGAAGATTTCTTACACACCATACATGGATTCTTGCAGTGAATTGGTTCACCACTGCTCTGATGGCTAACAAAATGAGTGAACATTTATTGAGTGCTTACTATATGCCAGGCATTAGCCTAAGCTCATTAGATATGCTACCTCACTTAATTCTCACACAATCCTATTTGGGAGAGACTATTATCTCCTTTTTAAAGATGAGGAAGGACTTCCCTGGTGGTCCAGTGGCTAAGACTCTATGCTCCCAATGCAGGGGACCCGGGTTCCATCCCTGGTCAGGGAAATAGATCCCGCATGCCTCAATGAAGATCCCGAGTGCTGCAACTAAGACCTGGCGCAGCCAAATGAATGAATGAATGAATGAATGAATGGCTTCCCTGGTGGCCCAGTGGTTAAGAATCCGCCTGCCAGTGCAACGGACACGGGTTCAAGCCTTGGTCTGGGAAGATCCCACATGCCGCGGAGCAACTACGCCCATGTGCCACAACTACTGAGGCTGCACTCTACAGTCCACGTGCCACGACTACTGAGTCCGTGAGCCACAACTACTGAACCCCGCACGCCTAGAGCCCATACTCCTCAACAAGAGAAGCCACCGCAATGAGAAACCCGCACAACAAAGAGTAGCCCCTGCTCACCGCAACTAGAGAAAGCCTGCACACAGCAACGAAGACCCAACGCAGCCAAAAATAAATAATAATAAAGATGAGGAAGCCCAAGCTTAGAGAGGTTAAGTCACTTTCCCAAGGTCACTTAATGTAGAAGGAAGGTGAAACCCAAACCAGGCAGTCCGACCTCAGAGCCTGCACGCTTAGTTACCGAACTATAATAACGCTTGAGATACTTTGAGGCTACCGACATAAAAAGGAATTTTTTTTCAGGCAGAATTTTGATGCTTTTGCATCTCCCTAATGCTGGACAAAACCTCTTGTGTGTTCTTTGATAAGACCTGCTTTCGGAGTTCTGAGAGCTCTGTGTGGTACAAACAAAGCCTTCAAAAAACTGGGAAAATAATAAAAACAATTCAACAACACAATTATAGCACTGCAGCCTCACCCCCTTTTTGTCCCTCCCCCCAAATCACCATAAAAATCAAGTTTATTAAGTTGCTTGTTTACAATCCAGTGTCTGTAGGTTCGCTCTTGCATTAACTCCAGGTTGATTGAATTAACTGCAGGTTGGAGGAACTCTGGCTTTTAAAATGAACAGGCTTTCCTGCTTTTTCGTGATCCTTTGCGTGGAATGAAGGCGGCGGAAGGACTTAAGGCCCGTGGGCTGGGCTGAGATGCGGCGGCTGGGTTTGAGGGTGGGCGCTCTCTGCTGCTGGCCCAATCACGGTGCGCCACTCCGCCAGGCCGGCGGCCGATTGGTGGTTGCCATAGCTCCGGGTGTTCGCTTGACAAGATGGCGGAGAGTTAGACGGGGCCGTGTCTTGGCGTCCCCGCGCTTCCAGGCTTCTAAGCCGGGCGCGGTCCTGCCGTGCAGGCCCAGCGAGACCCCAGGCATGCGTTTGCCGCCGCCGGTCCCTCTGCTCTTGAGGCTCCTTCTTCTGCAGAGCGTCTTGAGGCCTCTGTGGGGGGACCTGGGTGCGTAAGGCGGGGCAAGGGCCTGCAGGACCGGGGCTGAGGGAGGGGACGAGGCTTTTGGGGCCCAATTTGGGACTCCTCCGGGAGCTGCGGAAGACCCCGCCAAAGGAAGCCACCACCCAGCGGAGTCAGGAGCTCTGCAACTATTAACTCCATTTTGTCCCTTTCTTCCCGCTAGTTTTCATGCCTCCTGTCATCCGCATGTCCGGCCCTGCAGTCAGCGCGTCCCTGGTTGGAGGCACCGAGGATGTGACCGTGTCCCTGACCCAGCTGCGGGACGAGATGGGTAAAGAGCCCGGCCCTTCCTGTGGGGAGGGAGGAGGTTGGGTCAGGTCCAGGCCGCCCAAGAAGTTTGGCCAGGTGGCATCCCCTGGGTCCCTTGCCGCTGTCCACTTCAAAGTCGGGATGGGTGGCTGCTGTGGAGCAGAGGACCGAAGGACAGGTTCAGTAAAAGAAAGCTTCAAATCTCACTAGTTAGCCTTCGCTGAGCTATCCGCTGTACTTAAATGCATCACCTCATTTTCCTAAATACCTTTTAATCTGTTTAACAAATGAAGACACTGAAGTTGAGAGAGGTGGTCACTTGTCCAAAGTCACACAGCTTGTAAAGGGTCCAATCCTAGGCTTGGAAAGGGATTCCTGACTCAAGAGCGCACCCTGTTAGTGGCTGGGCAATAGTGCCTTGCGTTCTGATCTCTCCCGTAGGTTTCTTGCCAGTTCCTACCTGCGGAGTGCTGAGCAATGAGACCGGAGACTGGAGTTTGACTGTCAGCCCCACTGTGGTAAGGCCAGAAGTGAAAACCTTTTGGGTAGCATTTGCGGAGGCCCACATCTAGTGTTCCTGCAGTGTTGTTCTCTCTCTCTCTTCTTTTTTTATTCTTTTTTTTTTTTTTGGCTGCAACGAGCAGCTTGCGGGATCTTAGTTCCCCTACCAGGGATTGATTGAACCTGGGACCATGGCAGTGAAAGCCTAACCACTGGAGCGCCAGGGAACTCCCCCTGCAGTGTTCTCTCTCTCTCTCTCTTTTTTTTTCAAGAACACACATTTATTTATCTATCTATCCATCTGTCTGCCTGTCTGTCTTTGGCTGCGTTGAGTCTTCGTTGCTGCGCGCTGGGTTTCTCTAGCTGCGGTGAGCTGGGGCTACTCTTCGTTGTGGTGCGCGGGCTTCAGTAGTTGTGGCACGCGGGCTCAGTACTTGTGGCTCACGGGCTCTAGAGCGCAGGCTCAGTAGTTGTGGCACACGGGCTTAGTTTCTGCGTGGCACGTGGGATCTTCCCAGCCCAGGGATCGAACCCATGTCCCCTGCATTGGCAGGTGGATTCTTAACCCCTGCGCCACCAGGGAAGCCCTGCAGTGTTCTCTTAATCGAACAAGGTAGAACTTTCTTGGGACTTCCCTGGCGGTCCAGTGGTTAAGACTCCCGCGCTTCCACTACAGGGGGCACGGGTTAGATCCCTTGTCCAGGAACTAAGATCCCACATCCCACACATCGCAAACAAGCAAACAAAGCTTTCTGAGTGCTTGGAACCACCATTGAACTGTGGACTATCAGATCTCATAGACGTCCATCCAACCCAGAGGTTCTTAGGGGTCCTTGGATGAGTTTCAAGAAGCCTGTGAACCCTCTGAAACTGTGTGTAAAATTATGCGTGTGTGCATTTTTTCTGGTGAGAGCGTTACCAGCTTCTGTCAGATTATCAAATGGATTTGTGACTCAAAAGAGCTTCATAAACCACTGATCTCACCCAACTCTTGAGCTTATGTGTAAGGACACTCAAGCCTGGAGAAATGAAATATTTTCCATTTAATGAATGTTTTATTGAGTGCCCGGTATGTGCATAGCATCAACTCCGGAGATGAAGGATGAAAAAGACAAACTTTGCTTGCACCCCAGGAACCGGGACCTGTTTTCGTGGACTTTTTTGTGTGTATTTAATCTTCTGCTGGTAAGATGATAAAGGTGCTAGACAAACTGAGTTACCTTATCAGACCTGTGTTCAGCTTTCTCTAAGCAGCCACAACTTGCTTGCTTTTATGTTCAGTTGAGTATTAGGAATCAGGGCTTGCATATTGCTGTAGGTTTACAGGGTAGAATTGAGCAGAGTGATGTCTTTCTTATGTACAGTTCTTTTGTAAAATGAACGGAGGCTGATTGCGCTTTCCATTATGTGTTCTTATAGATGCCATTTTGAGTCACTATAAAAAGTACAGCAATATTTTCCTTTCAGAATTCTTTGGAAGTGACTGTGAGGTTGAAGAGGGGTCTGCCATCATGTTTGTCTAATGAGACAGATCCGTTCCCGGAGGCCCCGTGTATTGTCCAAACTCTTCTGGTTTCAGCCTCTCGTCATTCATCCTGTTTAGCACATCTACTCGTTCAAGTGGAAATTTATGCCAACTCCTCTGTGGCCCAAAATGCATCAGGCAAGTAAAGTCTCTGACTGTCAAAACGTTTACTGCAAACATATTTTTTTTCTGGCCGTGCCACGCAGCATGTGGGATCTTAGTTTCCCGACCAGGGATGGAACCCGTGCCCCCTGCAGTGGAAGCTCAGAGTCCCAACCACTGGACCACCAGGGAAGTCCCTGCAAACATTGTTTGATTGTGTGTGCCATGCAATTTGTGTGCTTCAATCATGAGTGTGTCTTGCTTTCCTAAACTTATTTTCATTTTGTTTAATTTTCTTATTTTAAAAGTTTCCACTTTGTATTATTTTAGTTAAGATTTATTGTATCTTGGGAATTCCCTGGTGGTCCAGTGGTTAGGGCTCAGCACTTTCACTGCCACAGGCCCGGGTTCAATCCCTGGTCAGGGAACTAAGATCCCACAAGCCGAGGCGCAGCCAAAGAGAAATAAAAAAATAAAAAAGATGTATTGTATTTTGTGGTATGCGGGCCTCTCACTGTTGTGGCCTCTCCCGTTGCGGAGCACAGGCTCCGGACGCGCAGGCTCAGCGGCCATGGCTCACGGGTGCAGCCGCTCCGTGTTATGTGGGATCTTCCCGGACCGGGGCACGAACCCACGTCCCCTGCATCGGCAGGCGGACTCTCAACCACTGCGCCACCAGGGAAGCCCATGTATTGTATTTTGATCTACTGTTTGAATCTTTGTAAGCCATTTTAAATCCTTTTTGGGAGAAAGTAAAGTTTTTTTTCCTTGTATTGATTCCTGTGACTCCATCTCAAAACAAAACAGAAGGAAGGGAGAGACTGATGAATGAGTTTATAGAAAAACAGCAGATTTTCAGTGAATGCTTTTGACAGCCAGCTGCCTTTCCCAGAGGCAGCTTGCTTAATTATGCTCATAGGAGCACATTTTCCTCTCTTTAAGAACAAACACAATAATAATGTACAATTTGCTGTTCTATACCTTTAAAAAGTAGTATAAGTTAGAAAATTTTTCATAGGAATGCAAGTAAGTTCTCCTCATTCTTTTTCTATTCTTTTTAATATAATTCTTATATTCTTTTTAATAGCTGCATAGCATTCCCTTGTGTGGATACACCATTGTTTATTTGCTGAATAACCATTGTTTATTTAATTAAAAGTTTTCCAGCTTTGGATACTGTAACTAGTGCTACAGCAAATATCATTGTGCACATACATCTCTGGACATGAGAAAATGATTTTGTGTTGCTCTCCCTTTCACATCACGGCAGTGTCCTAAGGACAAAAGATGTGCTGATGCTGAAGGGTCCACTTCGATAGGTGCCACCACCATGTCCCCTGTTGCCTGTGACAAATGCTAGCACCTCTTACCTTTATGGTCACCCGGGATGAAGGGAGAAGTGTTCCTCTTTAGTAGCAAAGGTCTGCCACTTTGAGACTCCCACAGTGCCATTTCGCACATCACATCCTGTAACTGTGGTCCTCCTTGTGGTTTTGGAAGTTTAGAAGGATTAGATAAGTTACGGTAATGACATTCAGTGGACTACTCTGCCCTCAGTGTATTTGCTTGGAAAGCTCTCCAAGCTATATTGCTAGTGCAAAAAGCAGGTGCAGAT
The DNA here is from genome assembly GCF_964374135.1 of Grampus griseus. Lineage (NCBI taxonomy): Eukaryota > Metazoa > Chordata > Mammalia > Artiodactyla > Delphinidae > Grampus > Grampus griseus. Next base: position 6,266,425 of record NC_139006.1, on the reverse strand, counting down.
GGGTGCATATAGCATGGAATAAGAATATGTATATTCATATTTGCATAAAGAAATTGTGGAGGGGGACTTCCCTGGCAGTCCAGTGGTTAGGACTCAGTGCTTCCACTGCAGAGGGCTCACCCATCCTTGATTGGGGAACTAAGATCCCACAAGCTGTGCGGTGCAGCCAAAAAAACACAAAAAACAAAAAAACCCAAAACTGACAGGAGGGCTTAATGGTAGCTGTATCACGCAAGGCAGTGACTTTTTTCTTTTAAAAAATATGCTTGACTATATTTAGGTAATATTTTGGAATGTCTTTGTACAAATAGCCAAACTTAGGAAAATTAGAGTATCTGTATATTGGTAATTATGAGATGTCCACTCTGACCCATGAAGGTATGAAAAATTTTGTACCCAGTCAGACAAGAGTTCAGAACAAGAAAAAGGGTGGAAGGACAGCCAGGAGGTAAGTGGTATGCCTGGTAAAAAGGAAAGTAGCAAACAACGTGGGAGACATATAGATAGATATACAAACATCTGTCTCTATATCACATAGCAAAACCCTATTCTAAAATGCCTTGCTTATGTCACACGGGTTTGATTAAACTGAGGGTCAGACCCTTACCCTTGTGACACGGTCTGTTACTCGGACCTTCTTATTCCTTATAGCATAGAATGTATAATAGTTGTTCTTTAGATGCTTCAGCTGTTGTGTCATTGAAGTTGACTGATACATAGAGTTTAAACAAATAATCGCTACATAGTTTTCCAACTATGAGTCTCTGGATTCCCAGTTAGGAGGCTGAAATGTAATATAATGTATTCCTTTTCCCAATTAATGTGAAGATTACTGATTTCCCCCACACGTGAACTAGAATCAGGATGTGAAAATTTGATTCACAGTGTGGTGGGACTTGAGGTTGAGCGTGTAGCATAAATAAATGTGATCTTGTCGTCAGATGGCTTCCTGATAAGCTGTCTGAAATGTCATCATGGCTTCAGTAATGAATTTGAAGGAGTAAATGCTTAAAATCAGTCTGTGTTATGAAAGGGATCGTTCAGTGTACTGAAAAATAAAAGCAGTGCATTACATTTATCTTAACTCGTAAATTTTAGTCACTTGGTTATTTTCAAGTTCAGCTGTGACTTCTTTTTAATTCGTATAACTAGCGTATTTTCTTCTATTTGGGTTTTTGTTGGAGGAGTAGATACAAGCCTCGGTTATGCTCTATGCATAGCTCATTTCAGGGATTCTTTAATGTGGAATATTGGTAATGGTGGTTGGTAAAACAACGATTCAGCTTTCTTTGAATGTCAAAACTGTGGCAGTGTTTTGTCAGTGTTTCACTGCTGAACTTCTCTGTTGTTTGTACTTTTCAGAGAACGTGACTGTTATTCCTAACCAGGTGTATCAGCCCCTTGGTCCTTGCCCTTGTAATTTAACAGCCGGGGCCTGTGACGTTCGCTGCTGCTGTGACCAGGTATGGTCTTTCTGATTATTGGGCACGAAAGCTATGGTACCAGCTGGCATGTGAAGAGCACCAACAGTTCCCCATCAACAGCTTTTTAAAACCTTTTTAAAATACAAAACGAATGGGGACTTCCCTGGCGGTCCAGTGGTTAAGACTTTGCCTTCCAATTGCAGTGGGTACGGGTTCGATTCCTGTTTGGGGAGCTAAGATCCCACATGCCTTTTGGCCAGGAAACCAAAATATAAAAACAAAAGCAATATTGTAACAAATTCAATAAAGACTTTAAAAATGGTCCATATCAAAACAAACAAAAAAAACTGAGATAGTATTTTGTGTTGCACATTGTTTTCAAATTGAGTATTTTCTTTTTTTTTGGCTGCATCGGGTTTTTAGTTGGGGCACACGGGCTCTCTCGTTGAGGCGCATGGGCTCAGTAGTTGTGGTGCATGGGCTTAGTTGCCTCACGGCATGTGGGATCTTAGTTCCTCGACCATGGATCGAACCCACGTCCCTTGCGTTGCAGGATGGATTCTTTACCACTGGACCACCGGGGAAGTCCTGAAATTGAGTATTTCCTTATCCAGCCTGTTCAGCCTAGTTTATGGATGAAAAAAATGTATCTCTTTGGATAAAGTCCTGATTGTGATGATACTGGGAGGATGGTTTTAATGTCTTATTTAGAAGCCTTTAAGAAAATATAAAAAGGAAAGAAAATATATTTTTTCAATGATTTTTAGTAAATTTATAGGGTTGTACAACTGTCATGACAATCTAATTTTAGAACATTTCCATCTCCCTCAAAAAAGAAACCTCATGTCCATTTGCAATCACTCCCATTCCTGTCCCTCATCCCCAGGCCACTTTTTTTTTTCCAGTTTTCACTAGAAATTAAGTTTGTTTAGTTACTTATTGTGGTATAGTTGATTTACAATATTATGTAAGTTTCAGGTGTACAACATAATGATTCACAACTTTTTTAAAAAATTTATTTTTGGCTGAGTTGGGTCTTCGTTGCTGCGTGCGGGCTTTTCTCTAGTTGCGGCGAGCGGGGGCTATTCTTCGTTGCGGTGTGCGGGCTTCTCATTGCAGTGGCTTCTCTTGTTGTGGAGCACGGGCTCTAGGCATGCGGGCTTTAGTAGTTGTGGTACGTGGGCTTCAGTAGTTGCGGCTCGCGGGCTCTAGAGCACAGGCTCAGTAGTTGTGGCGCACGTGCTTAGTTGCTCTGCGGCATGTGGGATCTTCCCGGGCCAGGGCTCGAACCTGTGTCCCCTGCGTTGGCAGGCGGATTCTTAACCACTGCGCCACCAGAGAAGCCCTGATTCACAATTTTTAGAGGTTATACTCCATTTATAGTTATTATAAAATATTGGCTATATTCCCTGTGCTGTATAATATATCCTTGTAGCTTATTTATTTTATGCATAGTAGTTTGTGCCTCTTCATCCTCTACCCCTGTCTTGCCCCTCCCCACTTCCCTCTCCCCACTGGTAGCCACTAGTTAGTTCTCTGCATCTGTGAGTCTGCTTCTTTTTTGTTATATTCACTAGTTTGTTTTCCCAGGCCCCTATTAATCTACTTTCTGTCTCTGTGGGTTTGCCTCTTCTGGACATTGCATATAAATGGAATCCTACAGTCTGTCTGTCTGGAGGACTTGTGTCTGGCTTCTTTCACTTAGCGTCATGCTTTCAAGGGTCACCCGTGTTGCGGCATGCGTCAGTGCTTCATTCCTTTTATGGCTGAATCATGTTCCATTGAATGGATATATCACATAGGGCTGAACCCATTTATCAGGTGGTGGACATTGGATTGTTTTCACTTTTTGGCTGTTATGAATAATACTTCTCTGAGTACCTGTATACAAGTTTTTGTTTGGATGTGTGTTCCCATTTCTCTTGGTTATGTTACCTAGGAGTGGAATTGCTTTGTCATATGGTAACTGCATGTTTAACCTTTTGAGGAACTGATTTTCAAAGCGGCTACATCATTTCACATTCCCATCAGCAGTGTATAAGTATTGCAATTTTCCATATTGTCACCAACAGCTGTTAGAATAATCTTGATTATAGCCATCCTCGAGTGTGTGAAGTGGTATTTCATTGTGATTTTGGTTTGTATTTCTCTAGTGGCAAATGGTGTTGAACATCTTTTCATGGCTGTTTGTATATCTTCTCTGAAGAAATGTCTGTTGAGACCCTTTGCCCACTTTTCAATTGGATTGTCTTTTTGTTGTTAAATTATAAGAGTTCACTATACATTCTGGCTACTAGTCCCTTATCCGATATATGATTTGCAAAAAACTTCTCCTCTTGTGTAGGTTGTCCACTTTCTTGTTGGTGTCCTTTGAAGCCCAAAAGTTTTTCAATTTGATGAAGTCCAGTTTATCATTTTTTTCTTCCAGTTTTATTTAGATAGAATTGACCTCCAGCACTGTACAAGTTTAAGGTGTACAGCATAATGATTTGACTTATATACATCATGAAGTGATTATCATAATAAGTTTGATGAACATCCATCATCTCCTATAGATACAAAATGAAAGAAATAGAAAAAAGATTTTCCTTGTGATGAGAACTCTTAGGATTTGCTGTCTTAACAACGTTCATATGTAACGCACAGCATGTTAACTATATTTCTCACGTTGTAGTTACATCCTTAATACTTACTTATCTTATAACTGGAAGTTTGTGCCTTTTGACCACCTTCATCCAGTTCCTTCTCTCTCCACCCCATTTTTTTTTGTTGTTGTTGTTGCTTGTGCTTTTGGTGTCATATCTAAGAAACCATTGGCCAATCCCAGGTCAAATACATATTTTTAATCCTTATTTTAGATTGAAGGGGAATAAGAGATGCAAAAGAGGCACATGTACAAGGACCCCAGTCACTCCCACTTTTGGATGAGTGCAGTTATTTATGTCATGGTTGGTTTTACAAAACGGCAAAGGAAAGCTTAGGGTCTATATTGGAGCACTCATACTAGCAATTGTATTTATAATAACAATCACGTTTAATTTTAAAAATACAGCACATCATAAATCTGTTCAGGTATCAACAGAAATGTCAAATGTATTCTCTCCCTCTTTCTTTCAGAGTGCATCACTGTGCCCTATTTCTAATTTCCTTCATGTTTGTTATATATGGTGTATATGTATACTTATAGCACCAACCACTGGAATCGTTTAGGATTCTGGGTCAGTGACATCTTCAGACAGCTTCAACTTACGTACCACTTTAGACATGATCAATTTTTAATTTGAATTGCCCTTGTTTAAAACAATCAGATCATTTACTTTTCTACCTTCAGTAAACAAGGGATTTAGAACGTATTTAACTTTTAGCTCTCTCAGTCCTTTGAGAAACAAGGAAGAATACAGATGAGTAAATGAAAGCGTGAATAAAGTGACTTCTTGACATTAATTGGGTCGTGATATCACAATAGTGAGAGCTTCAAGGATTCTTATGGAATATGGACTGTCTGCCCTAACTCTAAATGTCCTTAGGTTTCTCTGGGCTAGGGATTTGAATGGTGATGACAACTGAAAATTCTCCATTTGTTGTCTATTCCATATTATCTTTTCTTTTTCCCATCTTTTTTTTTTTTGTGTGTGGTATATCTTAAGTCCCCAGTTAAGATGTGATTTCCTTGAAGGTTTGAAGTTCCTGACTTGGAGGCTTGTAGGGCGCTGACTAAAATTTTAGCATGATTTTACTTTCTGTAAAAAGCACAAAGCACCCTTAGCCTGGATGCAGGCTGTGTTTGTTTCTGCTTCCTTGGGGGGGTCCTGCTGGCCTCAAGCCGCGTGTTCATCACACTGGCCAGGAGATCCTGATGGCGGGCCAGGGGAAACTTTCCTCTTTTCACTTCTCCTCTACATCTTCTTTCCAGGAATGCTCATCAGATTTAACAGCGCTGTTCAGGGAGTCCTGTTTCCCTGGCGTTTTTGGAGGAGACGTTAATCCTCCCTTTGATCAACTCTGCTCTGTTCAGACGGCACGTGGAGTCCCCGACTGGTTTCCGTTCCTGTGTGTGCAGCTCGCCAACTCGCCTTTCCTCGGGTACTTCTATCACGGTTCCGTGTAAGTGTCCAAGGGGCTGCCCAGGAGAGGGCCATGTGCCCAGGTGACCCTAGAATATGGGCCACATCCTTCTCGGGAGCTCTCCAGTGGCTCCATGCTTCAATTCCTCCATTCTAGATTCAATTCTAGATTTCAGTTAGTAAGTTTATATTGTGTTAAGTATTTGAAAGAATTGGAAAAGAAATTGAGTCACTGAATCAATTGAACCACCAAAAAGAAATTGATTGATACCACAGATAGTCAATAGTGATTCTCTGGGTTGGGGGAAAGAGTGGTGGGCTCATGGGGGACTTTAACTTTATGTCTTTTACATTTCTGTCTTGTTGAAATTTTACAACAACTTTATTATTATTATTGAAGTAAAATTCATGGAACATAAAATTAACCATTAACTACTTTAAAGTGTACAATTCAGTGGCATTTAGTACAAATATTATTTTTATAATTAAAAAGACAGAGAAAAAATTTAAAAGAATTGTTTTTAGCACATTAGTGATGGTTTCTCTCATTGATTTGCAGTTCCTCTGGACAACATGCTCCCTTTGACATGTATTTGCATACTGATCTAAAAGACTTATCAGACTTTGGTTACAAACAAGGAGATCCAGTTATGACTGTAGATAAGGCATATTTTACAATTCCGCAGGTAATCATTTCAATTTTAATATGCTAGAGGCTGTTCTCATTTTCCCCTTCCTCTTGTTAATTTAACTCATATTACTCTAAAAAAAAAAATCGCTTCCTAAGTTACTTATTTTTCTCCTATGGATTTTTCAGGCACTCAAATATTTAAGGCCTCTGGATTTTATTTTTCCTTTTAATAGTCACTCTTTTTAAAAAAAATTTTTAATTAATTTATTTTTGGCTGTGTTGGGTCTTCGTTGCTGCGTGTGGGCTTTCTCTAGTTACGGCGAGTGGGGGCTACTCTTCATTGCGGTGCGTGGGCTTCTCATTGTGGTGGCTTATCTTGTTGTGGAGCACGGGCTCTAGGCATGCGGGCTTCAGTAGTAGTGGCTCGTGGGCTCTAGAGTGCAGGCTCAGTAGTTGTGGTGCAGGGACTTAGTTGCTCCGCGGCATGGGGGATCTTCCTGGACCAGGGCTCGAACCTGTGTCCCTTGCACTGGCAGGCGGTTTCTTTTTTTTTTTTTTTTTTTTTTTTTTTAAAGATTTTTCTGATGTGGACCATGTTTAAAGTCTTTATTGAATTTGTTACAATATTGCTTCTGTTTTATGTTTTGGTTTTTTGGCCGTGAGACATGTGGGATCTTAACTCCCCAACCAGGGATCGAACCTGCGCCCCCTGCATTGGAAGGCGAAGTTTTAACCACTGGACCGCCAGGGAAGACCCTGGCAGGCGGTTTCTTAACCACTGCGCCCCCAGTAGTCACTCTTAAATTAATCTGTCTTTGCTAAATCTCAGAGTGAACTTACTAAATAAAGCCAAAAGACTTTCTAGAAATTTCCATGGAAGTAACTGTCGTTTTTCACTTCTATTAATTTAATAGCCAATTTCTAGTAAGCTATAAATATTTTAAAAATTTTATTTATTTATTTATTTATTTATTTATTTTTTGCGGTACACGGGCCTCTCACTGTTGTGACCTCTCCCGTTGCGGAGCACAGGCTCCAGACGCACAGGCTCAGCGGCCATGTTTCATGGGCCCAGCCGCTCCACGGCATGTGGAATCTTCCCAGACCGGGGCACGAACCCGTGTCCCCTATATCGGCAGGCGGACTCTAAAGCACTGCGCCACCAGGGAAGCCCAATTTATTTATTTATTTTTTATTGAAATATATTTGGCTTACAATGTTGTAAGCCAAATATTTAATATAATATTAAATATATTAAATATTAAAATTTAAATATATTTATATATTAAATATTAATATAATATTTAATATAATATTAAAGAATTTTGAAAAATATTTTAAGACTGTAGAGTTTTATGTGAAATCTTTATTTTTTTTTAAGTTCAAAATTAGGAGAAAATATGGGAAGAAAACATGGGAGGCTAAACCATTTTTCTTTACTATCCATAGGAATCTATTTTTATTTATTTATTTATTTGTTTTAAAATGTATTTATTTATTTTTGGCTGTATTGGGTCTTTGTTGCTGCATGCGGGCCTTTTCTAGTTGTGGTGAATGGGGCTTCTCTCGTTGCGGAGCATGGGCTCTAGGCACGTGGGCTTCAGTAGTAGTGGCACATGGGCTTCAGTAGTTGTGGCTCACGGGCCCTAGAGCGCAGGCTCAGTAGTTGTGGTGCAGGGGCTTAGTTGCTCCGCGGCATGGGGGATCTTCCCGGACCAGGGCTCGAACCTGTGTCCCCTGCATTGGCTGGCGGATTCCTAACCACTGCACCACCAGGAAGTTCCCATTTTTATTTATTTATTTTTTTGGCCTTGCCGCTTGGCTTGTGGGATCTTAGTTCCCCGACTAGGGACTGAACCCAGGCCCTCAACAGTGAAAGCGCAGAGTCCTAAACCACTGGACCGTAAGGGAATTCCCAGAATCCATTTGTATGGTTTTAACAAAAATCTGGTTGTAATGAGGGAGAGAACATGAAACTGAGTATAATCATGTTTCTGCAAAGTAAATGATGCACAGCAGGGAATTCTCTTTAGCGACTGTCCTTACTGTGACCCCTCAGCCAGTGGCTTCCAGACTTTGAGTAGCAAGTCAGCTGGACATTTTACTGAAGTTGGTCAGTTAGTCAATGTCCTAGCCTTTGCTGAAGCTAACCCAGCAGGAGGAGCAGGCTGCAAAAAGAGTACTTTTACAAAACGCTGATCTCTTTTTTATGATTAGAAGGGAGGTCGTAAATCTCTCGGGATTTCCCCTGGCCCTCAGGTATCCCTGGCTGGGCAGTGCATGCAGAATGCCCCGGTGGCCTTCCTTCAGAATTTCGATGTTCAGTGCGTTACTAGCCTGGAGGTGTACCCAGAACGAGACAGAATCACCAACGTGAAGGTAAAGAATGGTACTATGGGAGGTAAGTGACGTTCGTTCAGAATAAGAGCATGGACCTGAGTGTTGAGATAAATTCTGATCTCACTTCTGCTGGATCAACTTAGAATAATACTTCACCTGCCAACTGAGGAAGGTGTTTTCTTTGGAAAAAGTTCAGTTCCATAAGACAGCATATTGCATGTCTGTTCTTTTTTTAAAAAATCGAGCTAAAATTCTCATAACACAGAATTAACCATTTTAATGTGTACGGTTCAGTGGCGTTTCGTACACGCACAGTGTTGTGCAGCCATCACCTCTACCTAGTTCCGAAACACTCTCATCACCCCAGATGGAGACCCTGCAGCCATTTAACAGTTCTCCCGCTTCTCCCTCCACACTGAGCCCTGGCAGCCACTCTGTGGATTTGCCTGTTCCGGACGCTTCATATAAATGGGCTCATACAATACGTGGCCTTTTGTGACTGGCTTCTTTCACTCAGCACCATGGTTTTGAGATTCATCTGCACTGTAGCATGGATCAAAGCCTCATTCCTTTTTTTAAAAAAAATTTTATTTATTTTTTTATACAGCAGGTTCTTATTAGTCATCAGCTTTATACACATCAGTGTATACATGGCAATCCCAATCGCCCACTTCAGCACACCACCATCCCCACCCCCCCGCTGCTTTCCCCCCTTGGTGTCCATACGTTTGTTCTCTACATCTGCGTCTCAACTTCTGCCCTGCAGACCGGTTCATCTGTACCATTTTTCTAAAAACCTCATTCCCTCATGTGGCCAAATGGTGTTACATCATATGGATATACTACACTTTGTTACCATTTATTAGTTGATGGACATTTGGGTTGTTTCCAGCTATTGGTTATTGTGAATAATGCTGCTGTGAACACTTGTGTTCAAGTGTCTGTGCGGACATACATTCTCATTTGCCTTGGGTAGATACCTAGCTGCGGAATTGCTGAGTCACAGGGTAATTTAACTTTCTGAGGAGCTGCCAAGCTGGTTTCTACAGTGACTGTACCATTTTACGTTCCAGACCAGCAGCGTGCTGCATGTTGGTTCTTATACAAGAGTGACTCTCCAGATTATTTTCACTGACTTCTGAGATTCTCCTTCTCAGTTCGAATTAGATGCCAAGAATGGTGGGATTCCCATTTGATGGCGTTTGGGGAGTTGGGGGGAGCTGAGTAGTTGGCATACTGGGCGGGCACAGTTACTGTATTTGCTTGGCAAGCTTTCATTTTCATAGATAAATGTGATCATGTTAGGTCATGTACTCCTGTGGAAGTTCATTTATGTATCTTTTCAGGCATAGTTACACCAAAAGTAATCTATGAGGAAGCAACTGACCTAGACAGATTCATCACCAATACAGGTAATTTAATGTTACACTTTTATATCATTTCTATGGGAATACATGTCATTTCTTGCAAGTAATATGTAGTCCCAGGGTAAAATACACTTTTAGTGAGAATTTTAGGAGGTTCACAGCCGTTAGAAAGATATCCCACTACTATTTTGCTCGTTCCTTGTTCCGTCTTGCCTTTTTGGAGTAACATCTGTGACCTGAGCCAGACCCTTCACAGTCCTGGATGACGTGGGTTCCACGGTCCCTCCTCATTCTCAGGGCCTGTGGGCCTTTTCTTAGATGTTTTTCAGAGAGTTAAAGAGTACTTTAGGGACTTCCGTGGTGGTGCAGTGGTTGAGAATCCGCCTGCCAGTGCAGCGGACATGGGTTCGATCCCTGGTCCGGGAAGATCCCACATGCCGCGGAGCAACTAAGCTCGTGTGCCACAACTACTGAGCCTGTGCTCTAGAGCCCGTGAGCCACAACTACTGAGCCTGCATGCCGCAACTACTGAAGCCCATGCGCCTAGAGCCCGTGCTCCACAATGAGAAAAGCCACTGCAATGAGAAGCCCGCGCACCGCAACGAAGAACAGCCCCCGCTCACCGCAACTAGAGAAAGCCCGCACGCAGCAACGAAGACCCAACACAGCCAAAAATAAATAAATAAATAAATTAAATAAATTTAAAAAAATAAAAAAAAGCGTTCTTTAGGACCTAGCATTTTCACTTCTCGCTTGCTCTTCTTTTTCTGATCATTAAACTTTGCATTTGTGAGGCAGCCAAATAAGGTATGTAGAGTTTGGCCGATATTTCCAGGACTTTTGTTTTTAATGAAGGATACTACTAGTGGTTCTTTTCAACGTGCTGTAATTCTCGAACTTATTCTTTGCTTCATCGGATATTAGTACAATATATTAGTGAACTAGACAGCAGGCCCCTGCTCTTAAAAAGCTGGCATTCTGTAATCTTTCATTTAACAAACATTCTTCCAAGCATGTGCTCTGCATCAAGCTATGAGCCGGGGACCAGGGATGCTGAAATGAAAAGGACAGAGCTCACTCAGGATATGAGGATGGTGTAGAGAAGGTGGCTAACGCTGACTTGGGCAGAGGAATGGGGAAGGCTTCTGGAGGAAGTCATGACACTGCTGTGTAAGGGAACTGGGTAGGCAGGGCAGGGGTGGGGTGTGGGGGGAAGGCCACCCAGGCAGAGAAAACCACCAACTTGAGCCCAAAGAAGGTCTTTAATTTTTTTTTTTTTTTAGGTCTTTAATTTATGAAAGTATTCTATTCTTGTTTTTTTTTTTTTTTCTTTTTTTGCAGAAACACTTTTAAGTACTGGATCAGCCCCCAGGAATGTGAATGTGGAAGAACATTATATTTTCAGATGGAATAATAATACAATCAGTGAAATAAATGTCAGAATCATTAGGGCAAAAATTAATGCCCACCAGAAAGGTAACTTGGTGGAGGGCAGCAAGAATGCTTTCAGTTTAAAATATTTTCTTCATGATTTTCATAATTATAACAGATTAATTCAGACCTGTTTTTCTTATTTGTATTTATGATTTAATCAGAAAACAGTATTTTTTTTTTTGCATGTCAAAATGCAATTATAAGGTAAAGAAAACACTATGGGGGATAATTTCTTTTCCTAGTGATGTGGTGACATATTTTTATTTTGTTTTATTTCTAGGGATCATGACACAGAGATTTACAGTGAAATTTTTAAGCTATAACAGTGGTAATGAAAAGGAATTGTCTGGAAATCCAGGTGAGATAGTATATGTCAGTCACTGATCTTACAAACATATTTTAGTCCAACACTCCTGTGCTATAACGATGATCATAAATAGCTCCAACTTCAGTTTGTGACTCTGTTTTTTCTTTTGTGATACTGTATTCTTTTCCTGATAACAGCTTGATTTTTTACATAAAGTGTATATTGTAACAAGTTGTTGTAAACCTAAAACATCCTTTCTCTTTAGCTACTGGTCTTTTTTTTTTTTAATTGATGTATTGTTACAATGTTGTGTTAGTTTCTGGTGCACAGCAAAGTGGCCCAGTTACACACATTTATATATACTCCCCCTCATATTCTTTTCCATTACGGTCTGTCACAAGACACTGAATATAGTTCCCTGTGCTACACAGTAGATCCCTGTTCTTTATCTATTATATATATAAGAGTTTGTATCTGCTAATCTCAAACTCCTAATTTATCCCTCCCTCCCCCTCTCTTTTTTTTTTTGGCTGTGCTGTGCGGCCTGTGGGATCTTAGTTGCCCCACCAGGGGTCGAACCCACACCCTCAGCAGTGAAAGCACGGAGTCCTAACCACTGGATCTCCAGGGAACTCTCGTCTTTTGAAAAAGAAAATAAGGCATTTAAAGCGTTGGTAAGGGGGACTTCCCCGGTGGTCCAGTGGTTAGGACTCCACACTCACTGCCAGGGCCCAGATTTGATCCCTGGTTGGGGAACTAAGATCCTGCAAGCCGCACAGCATGGCTAAAAAATAAAAAATAAAGTGTTGGTAAAATTAATTTTTAAAGAAATAAGCTGCAGATGATGGGTTCCTAACCTGGAATCTGTGGAGAGACTTCCCGGAGACTGTGAACTCCCGGTCACGTTGCGCATTTTGTATTTATGTGCAAATATATCACCACCCGTTTTGTCATGTATTTGTTTATTTCTTTTGTTCACTGCTGCCTTCTCAGGGCCTAAACCAGTATGTGGATGGACTGCACTGTTCAGTACTCTAGCCACTAGCCCCATGTAGCTGCTGGGCACCTGAAATGTGGCCAGTGTCATATGTGGAAATAATAATATTTTGTATATATTGGGTGGAATAAAATACATTATTCAAATTAATTTCACCTATTTCTTTTTTTTAATTAATTATTTTTGGCTGCGTTGGGTCTTCAATGCTGTGCATGGGCTTTCTCTAGTTGTGGCAAGTGGGGGCTACTCTTTGTTGCGATGCGCGGGCTTCTCTTTGCGGTAGCTTCTCTTGTTGTGGAGCACGGGCTCTCGGCGCGTGGGCTTCAGTAGTTGCGGCACATGGGCTCAGTAGTTGTGGCTCACGGGCTCTAGAGCGCAGGCTCAGTAGCTGTGGTGCACGGGCTTAGTTGCTGCGCGGCGTGTGGGATCTTCCCGGACCAGGGCTCGAACCCGTGTCCCCTGCGTTCGCAGGCAGATTTTTAACCACTGCACCACCAGGGAAGTCCCTAATTTCACCTATTTCTTTTTCTTTTTTTTAATGGGGATACTAGAAAAAAATTTAATTTCTAAAAAATTCTAAAGATACATATTATTCTAAAATCAAATATGAGGTTTGCATTATATTTCTATGGGACAACTGTGGCTTAGACCATAGTAGGTGTTCAGTAAATACTTGTTGGATAAACCTGTCATTGTTTCTTAAAAAAATTTCTCCGTCCTTTTGCTATCCTTTTTTTACTTTTAAATAAGTTTTTATTTTGCATGATCTTCAATCCTTATATATACTGATTTAATCATACATGACCCATTTTATATATATATATATATATTTTTTCTTTTAAATAGGATTTTAATGTACTTATTAATGTGGAGCTTGGGGTTTATTGTTGGCTTTAAAAGCGGGCTCCTGGAATTTAAGGGTTTTCATTTCACTGAGTTAATTTGACAAGATTTCTGAGACGCACCATCAGAATATGTGAAAAATGTTGACACTGTCATCAAAAACGAATAAATTAAGAGCCAGAACTGATCAGGCAGCGAAACAGCTTGAATAGATACAGCCACTGTCTCTAGCGCTTTCTGAGGCAGGACGGGGTTTTCAGAGGACTATGTGACATGGGCCCTGTCCTCAAGGAATTCACTCTCTCATTTGGAATGACAGCACCAAGTTACAGGAAACAACAGTGAACAATCCAAGATAATTAATAAACGGGTGAGGGACTTGGGGACAGTTACTCCAGGATTCAGAGGAGTAGAATGTTGACCGCTCTCCCAGACTTTGCATCACTAAAGAGCAGTGTTGAGTGTCCAGCCCTTGCCAGGTTCTGTTCTCAGTGCTGGAGGAAAAGCAGTGAGCGAGTCAGAGCTCTGCCCCTGGCGGGTTTCCTCACTGGGCTGCAAAGAGGAGATTGCGCCTTGAGAAGCAGATAATTGGAAAGGGTGCTGGGAACAGGAATAACCTGGCGGAAGCCAAGGAGGAAGACGTGAGTGTGATGTGTATGCGGGCAGGGTCGGACCTGTGGCCAGAGGGGAGGCCTCTGGTTCAGGAACGGTGGGGCGTAGTGCTGGAAACACAAACACCATGCATGAACCTCATTTGCATCCCAGTTTGTAAAAACAGCGCTAAAACACATTTTTGGAGGGAATCTAAGAGGAAATATGAGTATGAACTGGATATGATATGATATAAGGGATTATTATTAATTTTCTTAGGAGAAATATTGGCATCATGGTGATATAGGGGAATGTTTTTTTGTTTGTTTGTTTTTCTTTTTGGCTGCACCCCTTGGCCTGTGGGATCTTAGTTCTCCGACCAGGGATTGAACCTGAGACCACGGCAGTGAAGGTGTGGAGTCCTAACCACTCGACCGCCAGGGAATTCCCTGTAGGGGAATGTTCTTAATTTGGGGAGATGTGTGATGGAGGTTTTAGGGGTGAGGTGTCATGATGTCTACAACTTATTTTCACATGGTTCTGCCCCTCCCCTCCAATGTATATGTGCTTTTATAATAGATAAGACATATACGGCTAAATATTAACAGTTGTTGATTTTAGGTGTTGGCTGTATTGAATGAGACTCACTTTCAAGTTTTCTGTACCTGTGAACTTTTTCATATTAAAAAGGTGGAGGGACTTCCCTGGTGGTGCAGTGGTTAAGAATCCGCCTGCCAATGCAGGGGACATGGGTTTGATCCCTGGTCTGGGAAGATCCCACATGCCACAGAGCAGCTAAGCCTGTGCACCACAACTACTGAGCCCACGTGCCACAACTACTGAAGCCCGCGCGCTTAGAGCTCGTGCGCCACAGCAAGAGAAGCCACCGCAATGAGAAGCCCGCGCACCACAACGAAGAGTAGCCCCCGCTCACCGCAACTAGAGAAAGCCCACGCGCAGCAGCGAAGACCCAACACAGCCAAAAATAAATAAATAAATAAGAAAAGAAAAGCACTTGATGACATTAAAATTAAACAAACAAAAAAAAAGGTGGAAACAATAAACTGGATTACTGGGAGATGGATGGGAATAGGATCTAAATCAGATCTTGGGGTTGAATTGGTTTACCGGCAAATCATTCCCTGAGAAGGTAACTTTGGTTTAAGTTTCCCTTACGAGCCCCTGTGATAAGTGGTATTAATCACTCAGCAAGTATGCATGAACTGGCCTGCCCAGCAGCTAATTGTTCTCCAGGGTGAGAGGTCCAAGACCAACTCCTGCCTGCTTTTCACTTTTCAGATTTTTACTTTAAAAATGTGTTCCAAAAAATCACATGGACATCTTTGTTTCAGAATCTGATTCAGTGACACCTGAATCACTTTGCTGTACACCTGAAACTAACACAACATTATAATCAACGATACTTCAATAAAAAACAAAATAAAACCAAAAACAAATGAAGGTGACGTCCCTTTTCTCGAGGGTATTCTGAAAAAGCTTTGCCTGCATATTTCCTTTTACTGTGGATTCCTCCTTTCCGTTATTTGATGAGCTAGCGCCTGTTGCATTAAAATAACTTTAGAGGGAAAGATGCTCACTCTCCTGCATTGTGTTTGTCTAGGTTACCAACTTGGCAAGCCTGTTCGAGCTCTAAACACCAACAGGATGAATAATGTCACGACTTTACACCTTTGGCAATCCGGTAATCTGGTTTGGTAATATGATTAGCTCTCTGGTGAACTAGAATTGGAAATATTACCATATTTTGAATCCGATTAAGGAACCAATTACTTTAAAGCCGAGTTTGTTTATTTAGCTTGTGTGTGGGGGGGTTTTCCATCCTTCTGCAGCTTTCTTTTCTTTCTTTCTTTCTTTTTTTTTTTTTTTGTAAAAAATGTTCACATTGTTTGCACTCGGAGTGCTGGTTTTTAGTAACAGAGATTTAAATATGAAAGTGGCTGGAGAGTCCATTGTCTTTGTAGTTATTGATTAGCCCAAGATGGTGCTAATCAGAGACATGAGAATAGTTTTATTCCAAACTATGGAAAAATCTTTGCAACAGTGGTAATTACCCACATCTGCCAGAAGGCATTAAATTTCAGGTTCAGAATAAACCCTTGATCCCTGTCCAGGTATTTTGATACAGAAAGAGCCTTTTGTTCAGCTTTCAAAGGATTAGAGTAACAATGACCTCAGTTCTCGGAAATTGGAAGCTTTATTTCTTTTCTTTTTTTAAATTAATTAATTTATTTTTGGTTGCATTGGGTGTTCGTTGCTGCGTGTGGGGTTTTCTCTAGTTGCAGCAAGTAGGGGCTACTGTTCGTTGCGGTGCCCGGGCTTCTCATTGTGGTGGCTTCTCTTGTTGCGGAGCACGGGCTCTAGGCACACGGGCTTAAGTAGTTGTGGCCCGAGAACTCAGTAATTGTGGCTCGCGGGCTCTAGAGTGCAGGCTCGGTAGTTGTGGTGCACGGGATTAGTTGCTCTGTGGCATGTGAGGTATTCACGGACCAGGGCTCGAACCCGTGTCCCCTGCATTGGCAGGCGGATTCTTAACCACTGTGCCACCAGGGAAGTCCCTGGAAACTTTATTTATGCTTTTTGTTCTCTCTCTGTTTTGTAAGAAGAACTTTAATGTAAATATTTTACTTACTTTTATTTTGCAAAAATAGGATAATCTTTTTATTTTATAGCTGGAAGGGGTTTGTGTATATCAGCAACTTTCAAACCCATTTTATTTGGAGAAAATGCACTGTCTGGGTGCCTTTTAGAAGTTGGAATTAATGAAAACTGTACTCAGCTCAGGTGAGTGTCTCACTGATGAATTTATCTACATTTTGAGTGGTTTGCTTAAATCTAATTCACATGAATGCTAACAACAACATGAATGTGAAAAATTTCAGTCTGAATAAAAACATATAAAAGTGATAGTAAATAATACAAACTTCCAATACAATTTAGAGTTGATTCAAACATCAATATAAGTGAAAATAGACATTCTTGGGACTAAAGCTATTTCATCCATATTTATGCAGATTTCTCTGAGAGTTTGTTCACATCATTGGAAACCCATGAAATAGAAGGAGGGCTGGAGCCAAGTATAGTCAGTGATTAACATTTAAAGAATTCTTAAGCTGTGTAACATGATGTATAAAGTATTTTCCACTTAATTATCTGGGTGGCATTTAGAAAATTTATGGATATGCATATGCATTTTTTTTTAATTAAGGTAAAATTCATACAACATAATCATTTTAAAGTGCACAGTTCAGTGGCATTTAGTACATTCATAGTGTTGTGCAACCACCACCTCTATTTAGTTCCAGAACACTTCCGTCTCTGCAAAATGAAACCTGTACCTTTTAGTAGTCACTCCCGATTCCTCCCTCCCCTCAGCTCTGGCAACAGGCAATCTGCATTCTGTCTCTATGGATTTACCCACTCTGAATATTTCGTGTAAATGGAATCATACACTATGTGACGTTTTATGTCTGGCTTCTCTCACTTAGCATCCTGTTTTTGAGGTTCATGCATGTTGTAGCATACGTCAATACGTCGTTCTTTTTCATGGCTGAATTTTGTTCCACTACATTTTGTTTATCCGTTCGTTAGTTGATGGATATTTGGGGTATTGCCACCTTTTGGCTGTCGTGAATAGTGCTTTGAACATTCATGTGTCCGTTTTTGTTTGAATACCTGTTTTCAGTGCTTTTGGGCATATATGCAGGAATGGAATGGCTGGGTCATATGGTAATTCCATGTTTAATTTTTTGAGGAACCGCCATATTGTTTTCCACAGTGGTTGTACCATTTTACAGTCTCACCAACAACGTAAAAGGCTTCCAATTTCTCCACATCCTCGCCAACACTTGTTTTTTTTTGGCCATGCCACTCGGCGTGTGGCATCTTAGTTCCCCGACCAGGGATCGAACCCGTGACCCCTGCAGTGGAAGCATGGAGCCCTAACCCCTGGACTGCCAGGGAAGGCCCCCTCGCCAACACTCGTTATCTTCCATTTTTTGAATAATAGCCATCCTAGCAGGTGTGAAGTGGTATCTCCTATCCCAAGTGGTACAGTTCTTTGGGGAGCAGGGAAAAGGTGGGGGGACATTGTGAAGGGAAGAAAAACTGGGTATACGTCACCCACGGCGGCTCCTGGTTGCAGGGTGCGGGGCAGTCAGAGCCTCTCCCTTGTGGTTTGTAAGATTTGTATCCTCCAGTGACGTTACTGGAACAGAGAGGTGCCAAGTTCCAATTCTTAACCCTCACCTAATTTTATAGCTCAAAATTCTAACGAAATATTTAGGTTCCTTTTACTATTGGGTCACTGTGTCCCATGAATTTATCCTGGTAATTTGATATGTGATCTACCCACCTCCCAAGTTTTGTGATGCTCAAAGGAACCTGTAAACCACATGATACCAACATAAGTTACTAACATTTTAAGGCCAAAGTGAAAGATTGTTTCTATATGTCCTCCCCTTGCTGTGTAAGTTCATCCCAGGAAGACCTCGGAAAGAGGCAAGACTCCCAGCCAGATCCCCTGGCAGCTTTTTGTTTAGACACCCAGCAAGCACAGCCTGGACACTCTTTTTTTGTTATTTTTTAACATCTTTATTGGAGTATAATTGCTTTACAATGGTGTGCTAGTTCCCGCTGTATCACAAAGTGAATCAGCTATACACATACATTTATCCCCATATCCCCTCCCTCTTGCGTCTCCCTCCCACCCTCCCTATCCCACCCCTCTAGGTGGTCACAAAGCACCGAGCTGATCTCCCTGTGCTATGCGGCTGCTTCCCACTAGCTGTCTGTTTTACATTTGGTTGTATATATAAGTCCATGCCACTCTCTCACTTCGCTGGACACTCTTTGTAAGGACTTCAGGACGAGACCTGCTGGCCATGCGCTGAGAAATGTCTTCCTCTCTTGTAGGGAGAATGCTGTTGAACTACTTGATTCGTTAATGCAAGTGACTCATGTTGCAATGAGAGGCAACTCCAATTACAACAATCTTAGTGATGGCTGGCTTGAAATAATACGTAAGTGAAAGCTGCACACGTGTAAAATGTGTACCTTGGTTGCTATGATTACATAGCGTCAGGTGTAGTGTTACAGCCTGACCTGACAGGTTGTCTTTCTTTGCTGTGGCCCAACGGACATTTGTTTAGAGGTTAGCTTTCCGGGCAGGAGGCTTTTCATGTCTTTTACCTCTTATTCATGATGGCTTTTTTTTTTTTTTTAAAGAGGATACCAACAGGAAGTTCAAATTGCCCAGTTGTTTTACAAGCTAACGGTCTTTGGAAAAGGAAGTCTTAATGAAGTTTGAGGATTTTCAGTGCGTGTCAGTTTGCATTCCTTTTTTTTTTTTTTTTTTTTTGTGGTACGCGGGCCTCTCACTATTGTGGCCTCTCCCGTTGCGGAGCACAGGCTCTGGACGCGCAGGCTCAGCGGCCATGGCTCACGGGCCCAGCCGCTCCGCGGCATGTGGGATCTTCCCGGACCGGGGCACGAACCCGTGTCCCCTGCATCGGCAGGCGGACTCTCAACCACTGCGCCACCAGGGAAGCCCCCTTTTTTTTGTGGTCTGCAGGCCTCTCCCCTGCCCCGTGGGGTGGCCACGGATCACGTAATATGTCTGTGTGCTTGAGGTGCCCCCGCCACTCTCTGACTCAGGCAGGGAGTCCTGCTGGCCACGATTTGCCAGCACAGTCTGCGCTCAAGTCACTAGGCGCAGAGCTACGTCCTTATTTGGAAACAGAACCCAGAGGTCTGGGCTTGTCAACCCCTTGTGAACCTCTAGGCCAGCTAGGTGGGCCGTGGAGTGCCTGAGGGATGGCGGGAAGGGGTCAGTAAAGCATCTAAGAAGTAAAAAGCATGGGAAATTTCAAGACAGAGAACCGGAGTTGGTGAGGTGGGAAATCAGAGGTGATGGTGTTTTGTTGCCTTCAAGGTGGAAGCTGTTAGCTTCTATTTCGTATCTAAGATTAAAATCAATCCTGATCCTGGTTGATAGAAGAGAAATGATGTTGAACACATATATCAAGGAGGAGGAAACTGGAAACAGTGTTGCCAACCTTCCAAATCCCTGAAGGAACAAAGAAATCCCCTCCAGAGTCTCATAGGACTTGCCATCCACATCCTGTAACTGACCTTGCTGTTTTTTCCCCCATAAGGGCCAGTTTTCAAGATGAAAGAAAATTTATCTCTTACTCAGTTTTATTCTCTTCTATTTGTACTACTGCTGTGGCAACACATCAGGAAATTGCTTTTGAACTATTTAATCCGTAGTAACTAAAGTTGTTAGTATGGACTTTAAATGTCTTATACAGCTTTTACTAGAATAGTGACTGCATGGGATAAGTCTCATGGCATTTTACTGCAAGTATATGGTATTTCTGTTAAAACTCTGGGTGGATTTCAATGAGGAGCTTGGGAACTGAATCATGATTTAGGGTTTTATTATGTGGGTCAGGGATTTTAAAGTTCCAGTGATTGACCTAGCATCCAAGGGAACATTTTGAACACGAGGGGTAACACAGTTACAGAGAGACATGTAACTAGAGCCTGTTAGAGATTAAAGCCTCATTCGTTGGGATTCCTGTCTGATAATATTTCCCATTTTGGGAGCATCACAGCATTGTAGGAAAACTGTTATTAAATAATTCTTTCCAATATGCACAACTTACCATTCCTCCAGGTGCAGATGCCCCCGATGCAGGTGCAGACCCACCTGTCAGCAACGCGAGCGGCATCTGCCTGGGTGTCCCCGCTCAGCTGAATGTCCGCATCCTCTTCTCGGATGCTGGCGCCGTAGAAGGGATGACTCAGCAGGAGATACTTGGCATAGAAACAAGGTATGATCATATCGGGGATAAGTGGGGTTTAGAGACAGGAAAGTTGAGGGCGCTCCGAAGAATAGGGGAATGCTAATTTAGAATCTGACTGGTTTATTTACAAATTGCAATGATTAGCAAATGATTACATGTATAAATGGAATATGGGTAAACTGTTTGTAATGGAAACTCATTCTCACTCACAAGTATCCGTAAAGCTACGTATAAGGGAGTCTGCCAGGTACTTCAGGGGGTACAGAGATGAGTAAGGGGCTGCTTAGTGCTCGGCATATTTTGAAATTCGTGAATACCATTGGCATACTGATCAGGGAGTAGTGCCCAGTGGTTAGAGATCTTGGTGGCAGATGGGTGGGTTCAAATCATGGCTATTCCAGTGTGAGCTGTGTGACCTTGGGCAGTTACTCAACCTCTTCTGAACTGCAGTTTCCTCATCTGTAAAATGGTGATGTACCTTTACATGTCAGACCTCTATCACCTTTAAGTGACAGGGTCCCAACTGACACTGACGTAAGCAAAAGTTGGGTTTATTGGTTCAAGTTATGAAAAGTCCATACACCGTGTGTTCATGGTTCATGGTTCCCATGTGGTCAAGGGTCTTTCCCCCTTTATCTCTGGGTTCCTCTTTTCTTTAGGTGGGCTTCATTCTCGGGGGGGGGGTTTCCTCAAGAGCTGGCGAAGATGAACACCAGCAAATCCAGGCTTATGTCAATTTAGCAAGTCCAGGGAATTCCCTAGAGATTCAGTGGTTAGGGGAAAAAAAAAAAGCTCTTCCAGTTTAGCAAGTCCAATGTGGACTTTCTCAAAAATGTTCTGGGAAGACTTTTATTGGTCCAGTTTCGGTCATGTGCTCCTTTCTGAACCAATTACTATGGCCAGGGGCATAGCTCTGATTGGCCAGGCGCACCTTATGGGCACATCCCTAGGTTCAGGTGGGTCCCTTCTTGTCCACTCAACTGAGAGTGGGGAGGGGTAGTTCCGCCAGGGAAAACTGGGGTGTCATTACTAGAAGAAAGGCAAAGGCATGCTGGGTAGGCAGAAATAACATGGAAAGCCTTTAAAAATCGTTAGCTGCTACTGTTATTATTGTTGTTATTACTATTATTATAATATTGTTTGAGACAAACAAGTGGTAAAACAAATGAATTTTAAAAGCACCAGTATGAAATGAGTTGAGGGGGGAGGAGAGATGAAACAGAATTGGCAAAATGCTGGCAGCTGTTGCAGCCTGTGATAGGGCCATGAGGGTTCATTATACAACTGTCTCTGCTTGTCTGTGCGTTTGAAAATTTATATAATACAAAGGGGAAAATATAGCACCAGCAGAATATGGGAAACTTCTTTAGGAGAATCTCAGCTCATATTGTTGTTGTCAGTTACCTGAAGTTCTTTTTCTTTCTTAAATCTTTATTGAATTTGTTACAGTATTGCTTCTGTTTTATGTTTTGGTTTTTTGGCTGCAAGGCAAGTGGGATCTTAGCTTCCCGACCAGGGATCAAACCCGCACCCCCTGTATTGGAAGGCAAAGTCTTAACCACTGGACCACCAGGGAAGTCCCCTGATGTTCTTAACAGACCGGAAATGAGCGGTGGATTTGTTGTCTGCTTAACCTTTCCCTCCCAGGTTCTCCTCGGTGAGCTGGCAGTTCCAGTGTGGGCTGACTTGTGAGGATGAGGTCAGCCTTTTCCCCATCAGTGCATCTGTCCAGTTTATTAAGATACCTGCACAGTTACCCCGTCCACTTACAAGGTAATACAGTTGCTGACCTAAGTGACATTAGTAAGAAGCAGAAAAATATATGTTCCAAAGTAAGAAGTTTATTTCTTTAATTAGGTTTTGATGCTTCTCATCAAAGGCATGTGCTTTGCTGTAGCTACTGTAACTTCCTAAAATGTTTTGTAGATTCCAGATCAATTTTACAGAGTACAACTGTAACAGAAATGAGGTTTGTTGGCCGCAACTTCTATATCCGCTGACCCAGTATTATCAAGGTAAGGTAAAGCACATTTCTGAAATGGTTATCATTACGTTGTGTCAATTAAAAAACTTTAAAAAAAGTGTAAATGTCACAGAAAACTTAAAACATATAGCAGAGCTTTAAAAGGAAAACATTTACTGATCATGTTGCCACTTAGAAAGGATCACTATTTATGCTTTGGCTCACTTCTACCTAAATAATTACCCAAAAAGTTAAGAAACAGGAACGTTGCTTAATTTGATTCATTGCCTTGCAGGGGAGCCTTATTCTCAGTGTGTTGCCAAGAGCTTACTGTTGGCATCCTTCATCACATTAGCGGTGTTCCTCAGTAACCCCTGGACTGGAATATGAAAGCGTGGAATTCAGCTACCGTCTGACCTCTTACAGATCATCAGCTTCTACTTCAGGGGTTTGTTGTCCTCCCGTGTGCCTCTCTATAAAATCTTAATAAATGAAATGTTTTATTTTTATAGAAGATTTTGTTAGGTGCTCTGCAAATTTACTTCACATATACAGCTAGCCAGACGTTCAAAGCAATGCAGAACGGGCGTCCTCACCGCTATACCAGACTGAGCAAAATGCAGGAGAGGGTCAACCGTGTCAGTAAATGTTATTAGGAACTTTAGTTTTTTCACAAATGATGAAAGTCATAGGAGTTTTGGTCCAAATGTTATTTGCACCATAGAGAGTCAGTCTTTTAATTTTTAATATATTTATGTTGATCCGGTTAGTTCCCACTGTTCCAAAGACAGGATTAAGAATGCATTAAAGCCTTTAAAGGTGTATATTAGTGCAAAAGTCTAAGAAAATGGATGAGGCAAGATGGGGGGGTGCTGCAGGAGGGGGACATGACTAGGTAAGTAAACAGAACCAGGAGAGAACACAAGCCCCCGAGACAGTACGCCAAAGACCTTGCATTTAGCAAAGGCAGGCCCCTCATGTAATGTTCAGTTTGCCAAAAAACCAAAATATGATTAGCTATAGGAATCATGGGGCCCATCGATTAAAAAACAAGCTGGCTTTCAAGGAAGGACAGTTTTTCCTAGTTGAGAGAAATTCCTCTTGGGGCCCCCTGGGGGACAGACAGCATGAGGCAGCCAGGGGAGGGAAGCAGAACGGACGTCTCCCACCACAGCCCAAGAGTGGCCACACGGCCACGTCCAGTGAGGTTTCTTTGTGGGTCAGATAAACGTAGTCATCGTTTCACATGGACTTTGTGCACCGTGGATAAACTGAATTTTGAAAAGTGGGTCTCTTCCCTCTCACTCTGCTTGATTGAATTTTGAGTGCCTCCTGACATCCTGGTGCTACCTACGTTGTGTTGTTGCATTTTGTTTGTTTGTTTTTTTGGGGGGGCCCGCACCATGCGGCTTGTGGGATCCTAGTTCCCCAACAAGGGATTGAACCCAGGCCCTCGGCAGTGAAAGTGCAGATTCCCAACCACTGGACCGCTAGGGAATTCCTGGCTGTTGCATCTTCGCTCAGCATTCTTGCCCAGAGGAGTTTCAAATCTTCCTTCCCCTCTAAATCTACAAATCTAGTTCTGTTTTTTCCTAATTCATATTAAACATGTAACAAATGACATAAGAAATCCCTCCCCCCAAGTACCACTGTTTGTATCACACCGTGGAAACACTGGATTTCTCCCCCCTCTGCCTCTTTCTTTGATGTGGATCTCTGTGGGTTGAGGTGATTACACCCACTAGGAGTTGAAATTGTCTTTTTTTGTTAAAGAAAACGAAATACCCAACTGACTCATTGCAGAGATTCAGAAAGTCTTTCTATGGCAGTTGGTATAACTAGCTCTGGAAAGTTAACGTAAAATTTCCAAATGACAGGTAATTTAGCCTGATTTTGTGGGCTTTGTTAGGGTGATTTTGTACGCAAGAAGGGAAAAACTCTGGCAGTAGAACGGGGTGGAGGGGGGGGAGCATACTATATGGTTTTGCCTTTTCTAAGTTTATACATTCATATATGCATTTGGGAAGTATTTATTGAGTGGCTACTGTGCTGGGCACTGGAGATACCAAGACAGTGCCCCTCGTCCAGTGGAGCTGTTGACTGAAAAAACCAAAAAAACCCACAATCTGAAAGTTGAGAGTTTCATTTTCTTTTTTTTTGCCATACGCGGGCCTCTCTCACCGTTGTGGCCTCTCCCGTTGCGGGCACAGGCTCCGGACGCGCAGGCTCAGCGGCCATGGCTCACGGGCCCAGCCACTCCACGGCATGTGGGATCTTCCCAGATCGGGGCACAAACCCGTGTCCCCTGCATCGGCAGGCGGACTCGCAACCACTGCGCCACCAGGGAAGTCTTGAGAATTCTGTTTTATTCGGGGATCTTACTGAGGACTACAGCTCTGGAAGGCAGCCTCTCAGCTGAGGAGCTGTTTGGAAGAGGTAAAGGAAGAGCCAGGAGTTTCTGTTTAAAAAAAACCAAGTAGTTGAACATCAAAAGATTACTGCTAATCATAAAAAAACAGTCATCACAAATTAAGGATTTTAGTGCTTTTCTATGTATGGGAAGATGCAAGAGTCTGGGGTCATGGAAATTTTTCCTTTGATATGCATCTTAACTAGGGTCAGTATCCTGTTTTTCTCCATTCTGAATCCCCTCAGGGTGAACGACTGGGGGCAGCTGCAGTGGCTGAGGGCTTGATGGCTGCAACATCCTTTGTTTACTGAAATGGCAGGCAACTTGTTTTGTCCGCCGAGTTTACATTTCCAGTGGGAGAAAACCCGCAGTAAAGGAAGATAATGTCAGACAGTGGTAGGTGCTATGAAGAAAATAAAACAGGACTGTGGTGGAGTGGGGTGGTAGGGCTACTCCCGCTACTGGTCAGGAACAGCCTCTCAGAGGCAGGGACATTTGAGCTGAGACTTGGAGGAGCTAATTTTGAGGTCTGGGAGAAGGGTATTCTAGGCAGAGACAGGGGAAGGGTCAGCAAGTTCAAGTGCACCCACCTGGAAAGAGAAAGAAAGCAGGAGTAGGGGAGAAAAGGGAGCCCAGGGCAGGCAGGTGGAGACCAGGGCTTGTGGAAATCAGAGGCCAGACCCGGTGGGGTCTTGCTGGCCGTAGTGAGAAGTTTGGATTTTACTCCGAACGCGGTGGGAGAAGCCAGAGGATTTTCAGTAGGCTCACATCCCATTTTCGTCCTGCCAGAGATCTCTGTAGCTGCTGTGTGCAGGAGCGTATAAGGCAAGAGCAGCCTGGCATCAGACCCTGCTTTCTGGTCCGCACACAGGCCAGGGCCCCAGAGAAAAGCCAGCGGCAGGAGCTAGCTGCAAACACCGCACAGGGTGTAATTCTGTTGATAGGAAATATCCTAACAGGCAGATCTATGGAGAAGAAGTTGTTTAGCGATTGCCCGGAGCTTGGGGACGGGCAGGGGATTGACTGCAGCCGAGCAGGAGGAATCCTCCTGGGGTTGATGGAAATATTCTAAAATTGATCGTGACGATGGCTGCACAACTTTGTAACTTTACTAAATATCACAAAATTGTATACTCTAGTCGGGTGAACTTTATCGCACGTAAACTCAGTAAAACTCCTTTTAAAAAGCTGTGAACATTGGAGCGAGTGGCAGCTTTTGGTCGGAGTCCGGACGGGTTCTGTGACCCACCGCAATGCCGCCGGGTTTGCGCCGTTTGGCCCCGCCGCCTGCGCCGCCGTCGTCCGCAACTCCGGGCGCCATTGGTCGGCCGGCGTGGGGGGGGGGGGCCAAGAGCGCGCGCGGGGGGGGGGGGCGGAACCGGAACCGGCTGTAGCCAGGGGGCGGGGCCTCGAGGGCGGCTCTGGCGGCGCCTGGAGCGGCGTCCGCGGCGGCGGGACCGGGGGTAGTTGGTGCAGAGCGGAGTCCCATGGTTCGGGGCTACGGCCAGGCCGCAGGAGAAGCCCGAGCTCCGGGCCGCCCCAGCTGACCGTGCGGGCCCGCGCGGCCCGGAGCCGCCGCCGCCCTTCGGGCCCCGCGGGGGCGCGGGCCGGCCAGCCATGGGGTCCCTGTTCCGGAGCGAGACCATGTGCCTGGCGCAGCTCTTCTTGCAGTCCGGCACGGCCTACGAGTGCCTCAGCGCCCTGGGCGAGAAGGGCCTGGTCCAGTTCCGAGACGTGAGTGTCGCCCGGGAGATGCGGGCCGCACCTGCCCGCGGAACTCCCGCATCGAGCCTTTCGCTCGGGCCTCATTTCCGTGGGCGCCTGGGCGCCCATTTCCCATACGGGGAAGCTGAGGTCCACTTTCCGGCCAGAACTTCCGCAGAGCGGGGCCCGAGCCCAGGGTCGCCGAATGTTCGGTCCGCGGCCGCCCAGGCCGGGTTAGTTAGGAACGCTCCGCGTCGTCTTCGTCCACTCGGGTCGTGCCATCTGATGCTTCGGAGCACCGACTCTGGGCCAGACACTGGGCTAAGCGGGAGAACAACTCTGATAAGGCCTCTTGGAGCCCTTCTGGAACTTACGGGGCAGGGGGAACGTGAGAAATATTAAGCAAATGAATACGTAAACAGGAATATGTTTGCCATACAGAAAATAAAACGGGGGGATGAGATAGTGCCTCAGTTGGGGGTGGTCAGAGAGGTCTCTCTGAGGAAGTGTTCTTGGGCTGAGACCTGAATGGGCAGGAGCCGGCGCTGGGAAGATCTGGGGGAACAAGTTCCCAGGTGGAGGGAACTGGAAGAGCCAGGAGCCTGAACTGGGAATGAATTTGGTGTAAGCTCCTGAGGGGCGGGATTTTTGTCGTTTTTGTTCACCGATACCTGATGATGTACATATCACTGCCTAGGAAGGAGTTGGAGTGCAGTCAGAATTTGTTGAATGAGACTTGTCTTCCCAGCAAATAGTAATAAACCCTTGTTTATATATCTGTTTATTTATTGTTTGTCTCCACCGTGGACTGTCAGCCCCCCCGGGGTGGGGTAATGGCCTTGCCTGCCTTGTTTATTCCTGATTCCTGAGTACAGTCCCTGACTTTGTGGGCACTAGTATGCCTCTGTGGAATGAATGAACAAGCTTTCATTGAGTGCTTGCTCTGTTGCAGACACTGAGTTTGGTGCTGGGGACTCAGGGGTGAGCAGGGTGGACAAAGTCCCTGTGTTTTTGTTGCTCACAATGTAGGAGAGACACTGATTATGAACTGTGATAAGTGCCATGAAGGAAAAGAGCAGTGTGAAAGGGAGATTATGAAGCAGGACCTTTGCTAATTGAACTGGAATTCACTTGGATGAACATTTTATTTCCTGGGACCCAGCTTTCATCTCCTCTGGTTTCCCTTCGTCTTTCTGAGGGCTCCTTAGTTTCAAGAGGGAACCACCCGTACCTAAGATCTGGTGTCGTTGATCCCTGGGTTGACCTCACAAGGCAACTGCCAGGTCAGAGAGAAACTCCTGAGTGGGAGGCGAGGCTGCAGAGAAGGCCCAGCTCTTCCTGGTTCCTGGAGCCATTTGGGCTTCAGCACGCGGTGCCCACTTTGCTGGCAGGTGCTGCTGTGCTGAGCTGTGACTTAGTAGCACCCGAAAGATTCAGGAAACAGTTGTGAGAGAAATGGGCTTCCTTCTTTATAACAGGTAGATTTCTTCCATCCTGTTAGTACTCAGGCCAAGAGGCTTAAAGCAAGCTTAAATCTTAGAGGTTTGAACAAACACCCTAATTACCGCAAAGATGCAAGTTTCATTGAGTGCCATTACATTAGGTAGTAGGGGACACTTGGGATTCTTTTAAACTGAAAATTGGGGAAAGAAAAAGAAAGTGCAGTTCATCTTTTTCCAGAAGTAAAATAAAGCTGCCGTGTTAAAATGAGCTCTTCTTTGTGTGATGCTAGGTTTTCGGAGCTCAGGGTGTGTGTGTGTGTGTGTGTGTGTGTGTGCGCGCGTGCGTGTGTGTGATGCTAGGTTTTCGGAGCTCGGGTGTGTGTGTGTGTGTGTGTGTGTGATGCTAGGTTTTCGGAGCTCAGGGGTGTGTGTGTGTGTGTCTTTGGGATGACTGTCAAGCAGCACCGGTGCTAGTGCAGAAAGCTCTGTCACCTGACACTTCTGCTCTTCTGGAATTTCTTCCTGACTTTGTGCTCACCAGGTGGGATCCCTGACATCCGTCTTTTCTGATTTGCACAGGCTGGAGAGTTTCTGCCTTTCCTTTTAGTGATCCTTCTAAGGGAGAGGAGGCAGGGCAAGGGTTTCTGTAGTGACAGCCAAAGAGATGACATGGAAAAGAAAGGTTATTCAACTCACCAGTAGGACTCAGTGAAGGGCAAGTCCATCTCTCTTTTCTAAGCGTCTGGAATTTGAGGACAGCGTTCACCTTTTGTCCGTTAGCTGCTGGAGTGGGAAGATGGGTGGCGTGGATACCAGTCACAACAGCACCAGGCAGCCTCTGCTGGTTTTTCTAGGTTAAATGTTAGTGTTAAAACAAATCTGCATTAAAATGTACTTCATAGGGCTTCCCTGGTGGCGCAGTGGATAAGAATCCGCCTGCCAGTGCAGGGGCACAGGTTCGATCCGTGCTCTGGGAAGATCCCACATGCCGTGGAGCAACTAAGCCCGTGTGCCACAACTACTGAGCCTGCAGAGCCTGCGAGCCACAACTACTGAGCCCGCATGCTGCAATACTGAAGCCCGCGTGCCTAGAGCCTGTGCTCCGCAACAAGAGAAGCCACCGCAATGGGAAGCCCGCGCACCGCTACGAAGAGTAACCCTGGCTCTCCACAACTAGAGAAAACCTGCATACAGCAACGAAGACCCAACACAAGCAAAAATAAATAAATTAAATAAATAAATAAATAATTTTAAAAAATGTACTTCATAGCGTTAGCCTGGAATTAAAGGTGCCTCCCTAAAAAGAAAATAGAAGCAAAACTTTATAAAAGAAACCATGCAACAGAAAAAACCAGTTAACGTACTGTGTAAGATGGTGACGGTGGATGTCAGATCCAATCCTGTGTGGTGTTGCCACAGAAGTTTGCCTCTTCGTGAAGATTCTATGTGTGGAACCATAGTGTCCAATTTGAGTTAGTGTTTGATATTGACGAAAAAGACAGTGAAACTGAGAAGTCATGTCTGTCGTTAATAGACAGCTTTTGATGGGTAGCTTCCTCTGCTCATTCTTAGTTCTATTGAGATAGATTGTGTCTGAATCATTAGGACTCGAAAGTGGTTACTACTTTGGATTAATATGACTTCCGGAAATGAATGCGAATGTGACAAACAAGTGAAATTCAAATTTTTATCTTTCTTCTGGTTAACTCTTTAAAAAAAATTTCCAAAAACTGAACAAGAACCAAGCCTTTGGGATAGACATTCTCAGGTTGTTCAAGCAGCTTCATGCCAAGCTGTTTCTAATTCTCCTTTTTGAGAGTGCCAGTATAATGCTGCATGGAGTGAAGGTAAAATTCTTGCCCCAAATGCCTTTCAACATGAATGATTACTGTAATTTAAAAAATTGTGGAAGTAATATACGTCCATTGTGGGAAATTTGGGAAGCATGAGATACTAATTTCCATGATCCCATTACCTAGAAACAAACACTTTACCTTTTTGGTTCATAATGTCCAATCAAACATTATTTTTCTAATATTATTATTAATTTTTAAAAATAAATTTATTTATTTTTGGCTGCGTTGGGTCTTTGTTGCTGTGCGCGGGTTTCTCATTGCGGTGGCTTCTCTTGTTGCGGAGCATGGGCTCTAGGCGCGTGGGCTTCAGTAGCTGTGGCTCGGAGGCTCTAGGGCACAGGCTCAGTAGTTGTGGCGCACGGGCTTAGTTGCTCCGCAGCATGTGGGATCTTCCTGGACCGGGACTTGAACCCGTGTCCCCTGCATTGGCAGGCGGATTCTTAATCACTGCACCACCAGGGAATCCCTCTAGTAATATTTTAAAATGTATGTACATAGGTATTTTTAGATAATTGGAGCCACACTGATAATATCTTTAGTCTTTTTTCACACATAAATCATGCATGACTAATTTCCTCATTTTATTAAATATTGTTTTACAATTTTTTATGGTTTTAAGCTTTATATAGTAAGATGTTTTTGTTTTAATAAATTTATTTATTTTTGGCTGCGTTGGGTCTTCGTTGCTGCGCACGGGCTTTCTCTAGTTGTGGCGAGCGGGGGCTACTCTTTGTTGCGGTGTGCGGGCTTCTTATCGCGGTGGCTTCTCTTGTTGCGGAGCATGGGCTCTAGGTGCGTGGGCTTCAGTAGTTGTGGCACAGGGGCTCAGTAGTTGTGGCTCGTGGGCTCTAGAACGCAGGCTCAGTAGTTGTGGCACATGGGTTTAGTTGCTCCACTGCATGCGGGATCTTGCCGGACCAGGGCTCAAATCTGTGTCCCCTGCATTGGCAGGAGGATTCTTAACCACTGCACCACCAGGGAAGTCCTGATAAGATTTTAAGTAAAGGGGAGAGTATATGGGAACAGTGAACTGTGGACCCATATTATAAACCAATGGTGGGACTTCCCTGGGGGTCCAGTGGTTAGGACTCGGCGCTTTCACTGCCGGGTCCGGGTTTGATCCCTGGTTGGGGAACTAAGATCTCAAAAGTCGTGTGGTCCCAAAAAACCCCACCCATCAGACAAGATCATTTTGAAGCAAATCCCGGTTGTATAATTTCACTCATAAATATTTCAATAAGTATCTCTAAAAGGTAAGGACCCTAAAAAAATCATAACCACAATACCATTATCATACCTAAAAATTTTAATAATAATTTCTTAATATAATCAAATACCTCATCATTTAAAACATAATTTTTAATAAGTGCATAGTAATCAATTATATTACTGAACCATAATTTTTATCCAACTTTATTGATGTGTATCATAAAATTCACCCATTTCAAGCGTACAATTTGTTGGTTTTTAGAAAATTTTCTGAGTAGCATGTCCATTGCCACAATCCAGTTTTAGGCCGTCACATCATCCCAATAAGGTCCCTTATGCTCATTTACAGGTCATCCCCGTCCCTACCCCAAGACCCAGGCAGTCACTAACCTACTTTCTGCCTCTAGGTTTTCCTTTTTTGGACATTTCATAGACATGGAGTCACACAATATGTGGTCTTCTGTGTCTTTCATTTGCATCATGTTTCTGAACATCCTCTGTGATGTTGATGTGTCAGTTTGTTCCTTTTTACTGCTGAGTAGTGTTCCCCAGTGTGGATATAGACTGTGATTTCTTTAACCAGTTTTCCACTGTTAAGCATTTTTTCTCTATCCCTGAGGTGGATGCTCTTTTAGATACATTTTGGTCCGTATCCATAGTTTGTTCCTTTAGGTTGAATTTCTTCACGGGATATTTCTGGGCCAGAGGATACTTTTCAGGCTGTGTTTTTGGTAACAGTTGCCAAATCGCTTTCCAGAAAAGATGTGTCAGTTTATGCTCCTATCCAGTAGTGTCCGAGGATCTGCTTCCCCCCAAACCCTTGACTATCATATTTTATTTATAAAATCGAATTTATTTTTAAATTGGAGAAAATTCAAAGCAAAATTTTCATCTTTTTCTCAGCTGAACCAGAATGTAAGTTCTTTCCAAAGAAAATTTGTTGGTGAGGTGAAGAGGTGTGAAGAACTAGAGCGAATATTGGGTAAGTTTATTTTAATAACTTAAATAATTATTGTTATATAAGTAAACCTTGTTCACTTTAGAAAAATTAGAAAATCTAGACAAGTAGAAAGGAAAAAAGAAGTCGTCCATATTCTCACCATTCATGTATTCACTATTATGTAGGTTTATATATTTTTTTACTGTTCATCTATAAAAGTAAGGATTTACATACATAATGGTCAGGTTATTTTGTTATTAGCTTTGTTTCTCATTTGATGGTACTTTAACATCTTTTCATGTCAATAAACAGATTGACTCATCATTGTTTATAATGGTTACATAGTATTTTATGGTATTAATGTGCCATAATTTATTTAGCCAATCCCTTGTAATCTATTATAACTTAAAAACATTGTATACACATTAATAGATTACTTAAAATTTTATCAGAGAACAGGGGAGGTAGGAAATGGCAGATACATTGGTTATAATTTCCTTTTTTTCAGGGCTTCCTTTGTAGAGATCAGTGTTCTCTGACTGTTAACCATTAAAACTCAGCCATAAAACCTTTAACGTCTTAGCCTAAAATAAAATAGTCTTTATCAATTCTAACCGTGAAATTCTGACTGAAATAGAGAGGGGGGAACGATGCCAGTAATTGTCTAAAGTACCAAATTTGTTTTTAGAGGGATGAACAGAAAAACCTGGGAGTGAGAGTGTTGAGGAGGGGAGAGAAGATGACTTTTGGAATGATTTCTAATAGCAGTTAATTATTGTGGATTTTATATTTTTTAATTGGGGGTTTTTAAGATCGAAAGAAACCTGTTAGTCATCTGAAGTCTAGTTGTCTGCATATTGTTTGAGGTCCCAGTTATTTGTGTGGATCATGTAGGGTAGGGTGATACCACATCCCCATCCTTGCCATATATATAAGTCATTGGACAGGTTGTATATTCGGAATGAGTTTTCAAAGGCGGGGCAGGAGTGACAACACATTAGATGTGTCCAGGACTTCCTGTAGCTTAGACTATTTCAAAAAGAATGCAGACTTAAAAAGAAAATGAACTCTCAAGTAAATTTAGGTATAAAAGATAGGTTAAAAAAATTTACATCCATTTCCAGAAAGCTGTTAAACCCAGTGCTTCCTTTGCTATCTTATGGGTAAGACATCATCGCTTTTCTTCCTCCCTCCTCCCTTCCTCCTTCCCTTTCTCTCTCTCTTTCTCCCTTTCTTCCTTCCTTCCTTCCTTCCTTCCTTTCTTTCTTTCTCTTTCTCTCTCTCTCTCTTTCTAATAAAATAACTAGTTAACATTTCTCCAAAATATTATATCTGGTAATGACTTTACCAGGTATTATGACTTTTATCCTAAGGAAAAGAACGCTTCATGGAATTGAAAATGTAAACTAAAGAAATTAAGTTTTTTTTGGCTGGTTCATTATTAGTTTCATGAATCTAGTTTTTAATGTAAGTAGAGAAGGCAGTGTAAGTTGCTCTAAGTTAAAACATCACGGCTAACTGGGGACTCAGGAGAACCTGACTTTCTGTCCTGTGGTCTCCTCCTTATAGAGGAGACTGATAGAGGATGTGTTTTTCCTGATGGATGTGTATTTCCTCCTAATGGTGTCTGCAGGGAGGTTGCACTAACGTCTCTGGTGGGGACGATTATAGGTCTATCATTGGATTATTCCTGCACTTCCAAGTGTGTCCTTAACCTTCTGCTTCCTATACAGGTGCAGAGGCAGCTGTGACTCCAAAGTTCTTTAACTAGAGTTTTAGAAATGAAGGACGTGAGGAATTTCAGAAAATGTGTATCCAGGTTACTGTTTGTTTTGTCACTGCACGTTCATCTCTCTAGGCAGCATTATTTTGCAGATCTTTGGAAACAAGGCTGCAGAAGGCATCCTATCAGTCAGTTGCGACAGGCAAGATTTTATGCATTTAGACATTAGTTTTTAGATGACCTGGGAAAGGTTGGGATGTAAAATGTTCTCACTGAAATGTCCTGTAGTAAGTTTTTGAGTCTAATTTGTTTAACTTTTATTTCCACAGCATATTTGGTGCAGGAAATTAATAGAGCTGATATTCCCCTCCCTGAGGGAGAGACCAGTCCTCCTGCACCACCCCTTAAACAAGTGCTCGAAATGCAGGTAACTGGTTTCTGAAGAAGCGGTTTTAGGTCACTGACCTCAGAGACTGCTTATTCACTTACTTTATATTGTCTTGTGCTTTTCTGCCTTTCTTCTCAAAACCGTGGAATGAAAAGCAAAAGACCGTATTATGGTTAATTCTCAGTAACAGGTTATCTGTGATAAATTTTAACTGGAATTTGGTTTTCTTTTAAAATGTAAGACAGGGCTTCCCTGGTGGTGCAGTGGTTAAGAATCCACCTGCCAATGCAGGGGACACGGGTTCAAGCCCCGGTCCGGGAAGATCCCACATGCTGTGGAGCAACTAAGCCCTGCGCCACAACTACTGAGCCTGCGCTGTAGAGCCCGTGTGCCACAACTACTGAGCCTGTGCTCTAGAGCCTCCGAGCCACAGCTACTGAAGCCCGCGCGCCTAGGGCTTGTGCTGCACAACAAGAGAAGCCACCATGAGAAGCCCGCGCACAGCAACGAAGACCCAACGCAGCCAAAAATAAAAATAAATTAAAAAAAAAAAAGAATATATTAGAAAAAAATAAAATGTAAGACAGGTGGTATTGAACAGAGACTAACAAGAGTTAGGTTGTGAGATCTGGGCTCATGTGATGTGACTCCGGGCCTGTGCAGGCCTTAGCAAGCCTCTCCTGCTGCACATGGAGGCTTCAGGCCTGTGCCCTTCGCACTCTCCCCAGTTCACCCTGGCCCTTCCCCCTCTGA
Organism: Grampus griseus; assembly: GCF_964374135.1. Classification (NCBI taxonomy): domain Eukaryota; kingdom Metazoa; phylum Chordata; class Mammalia; order Artiodactyla; family Delphinidae; genus Grampus; species Grampus griseus. The sequence continues at coordinate 6,231,212 of NC_139006.1, read as the reverse complement.
TTTTCAGAAGCTCGTGTGAAGGTGCCAGGTGGTTCCCCATGGGCAGCAAATGAGATTCCTTCTTCTGGAGTCCCCCACCACCGTGAGAGCACTGGCTTGTACATTAGCATCCCCCCTTCCCCCCCATGAATTATCTCCTGAGGTTTTGCTCTAATCATCTGATAATTCATCACACTGGGAAATAGACTGGAGCCCTTTACAGCTCTTAGTACTGTATAATTAGGACCATTCCATTGCTGGCTGCTCTGTTTGTTTTTCTGGGAGGATGTCATTTAACAGTTGGTATATGAATGGACTTGAGAGAGAACTGTACGGTCAGATGAGAGCAGTCATCTGGCTTGGCCTGTTTGGTGTGTCGCTTTTGATGTAATTACAAATATAGTGATTACTGGCTGCTTATCGTTTTTTATAAGGCAGAACACAAGTACTGAATGTAGCGTGTCAGGTGATTTGTCTGAATACCGTGGGTTGTTTTACAGATTTCTGCTTCTATCATTTTAATACTTAAGGATTGTTAAGGATGCTTGGTATATAACTAATTGTTAAAGAAGATTCGTTCTCAAGTATTTTTATGCTTAATTAATTGTGTTAAGTGAAACTGCATAGAAGCTCTTAAGCTAGAGACCAGGAATAATATGTTTGGGAAAGATTATCTAAAATTTTTCTATGTTGCAAATAAAAGGAAATGTAGTCTTGAAAAAGGAAAACTCTTTGGTGTATTGGTAATGGATAAGCAGATGAAGGGAAACCAGAAGAAATGATAGGACCTGAGATTAGAGATTGGGTCCAGCCGTAGGGCACTCATAGTCATCACGGCATCTGCGTGCTTGCCATCACAGGTACCTGAATTAATATGAAGCAGCAGATGATGGACTTTAAAAACCTGTGTGTGGGGCTTCCCTGGTGGCGCAGTGGTTGAGAGTCCGCCTGCCAATGCAGGGGACACGGGTTTGTGCCCTGGTCCGGGAAGATCCCACATGCCGCGGAGCGGCTGGGCCCGTGAGCCATGGCCGCTGAGCCTGCGTGTCCGGAGCCTGTGCTCCACAACAGGAGAGGCCACAACAGTGAGAGGCCCGTGTACCGCAAAAAAAAACAAAACCAAAAACCTGTGCATGTTTTCATATCCCTATCAAACTCTCATACATTATGGCTTTTTAAAACCTCTACTAGTTCTGGGGTACTGTGAAAAGAGTATTAGAACCAGACTTGGAACTAACCCTGCTGCCGTTTCATTTCAGGAGCAGTTGCAGAAGCTGGAGGCTGAGCTGAGGGAGGTCACGAAGAACAAGGAGAGGCTGAGGAAGAACCTCCTGGAGCTGACCGAGTACACCCACGTGCTGCGAGTGAGCAAGGCCTTCGTCAGGCGCGACATGCAGGTGCTGGCGATGCTCGGGAGGAAGTGCATTTCTTCCTTCCTTTCTTTCTTTCTTTCTTTTGGTTGCGCCACGCGGCACGCAGGTTCTTAGTTCCCTGACCAGGGATTGAACCCGTGCCCCCTGTAGTGGAAGCGCGGAGTCTTCACCCCTGGGCCACCAGGGAAGTCCCAGAAGTATATTTCTTTTATAAAATTCTCGTTCTCGTAAAGTTTTGGGTTTTGTTATTAACTCCTGTAGAGGTGTTGCTTTTTAAAAGAGATAGAGGGACTTCCTCATTGGAAGAGATACCCCTTACTCAATAAGGAGTAGCCCCTGCCCGCCGCAACTAGAGAAAGCCCGCACACAGCAACGAAGACCCAACGCAGCTAAAAATTAAAAAAAAAAAAAAAAAAAGAGATACATGTAAAAAAAATCAGATACATTTTGATCTTACCTTTATCTTTCGGTTGGATTATATGACATTAAAAGAAGTTTTAAGCCTCTCCTTTGTTGGTTGGTTTTAACCATAACCACTTCCTATTCATGAAATGCTTTAGTTTGCAGTTGAAAAAAATCTTATGATCATGAGAAAAAATTGAACACTGGAAGTCAAACTCTAAAATTTAGTTTGTTTTTTTTCTTCTCAAATTGCTGAGAGTAATGGAATTAAAAAAAAATCTGTATGGGAATAAAGAACAGCCTATGCAGTAGCACAGTACTCAGCTGAGTATCAGAGAGGGGAGACGTATGTCCCTTATGAACTTTGTTTCACTTTCTGTAGCGGTGACCTCTGATACAGTTACTCTGTCTTGAATTAAGGCAATGGCATAAATTATAACTATACTTTCAAGTAAATGTCTTCAACTAGCTTACAAATAAGGGACAGGGAAGTTATGCTCTTCATCTATCAGAGCTGAGTTACGTGTCTGAGTTACCTTGGGGCCTTGGCACCCAAATCTGAGTTCCTATGCCCTGCAAACTTGTTTGGAAACACGACTTGAGAATTAAAGTGTCACTTTCAGTGAGACACACTTGGTGTCATATCTCTTTTTAGTTTGAACCCACTTACGAAGAATTCCCTTCCTTGGAGAACGATTCTTTGTTGGACTACAGCTGTATGCAGAGGCTGGGAGCAAAACTGGGGTAAGTGGCAACTGGCGGGTCGAGCTTTACACTGTCCTTCTTGTCAGTGGGAGACGAGCTGTGTTGAGTGGAAGGACGGCCACCATCTGAAAGCCTGTGATGGAATGAAAGAAAGTGAATATTTGTTTAAGAAAACACTGTACTCCTGTATTTGTTGAGTTGAATCACTCAGCTGTATTGACTTTTTAGCTAAATACGATGGAAATTTCTTCTTTCGGTATAATGAGGTAGAAAGGAGGAATTTATGCCAGTTATGCCATTCTTCGTTACTCCATAGCCTAAAATAATTGGTCATTGAAGCGTCAAGTCCTGTTTTGTTTGGTGGAAACATAGGGGCTAAACTGAGTTGGTTAATTTATTAATCGTATTTTAAGGGTGTCTTTCCACTGTTCACTCTCTCTGTTTACTTGAACTAATGGTAACTTGTTTCCTCATGTGATTTGTGATTTCTTTTTATTATGAACTGTTCCTCTATTCCTTATGTGTAGGAATTCAATGATGTTTAGTTTGAGGCTGTACTCTTTCAGAGAGAACTTATTTTTACATATGTCAGGTACTTGGGAGCACTCTACCTACCTGGAATCATTTTACGTTAATTTCTCAGCTTGAGTTTCTTTGTTTTTCTGTTTGTTTTCTCTCTGCCTGATGCATCCTAAGATGTGGTTGTAAATTCTCAAGTAACACTCTTCCCCTTCTCTCCAAAACCAAAGCCGAAATAAACAAGTTTGCTTGTAGGCTCCTTTGCAAGGTGGATTTTTTTCTAGTCCACCCATTCACTTAAGGTGTAACCCTTTGTTGGGGGGCAAGAGTCCCAACTTTGTGGGGATTGGGGGTTCAGTTCCATCTCTTCACCTGATATCGACCCAGAGCCCATCTCCTGTCTCCCTTGCTGGCATTGAAACCCAAGGCCTTAAGATACTGGGTCAGTATAATACATCAGGGCACAGCTACGAGGTCCTGTTTTATTTTTGGATTCCAAGAATTTCTCGAAATTATGGGCTCAGCTCTACATTGAAGAGGACGTTTCAAAAATATTTTATGCAGCATTTCAGATATTTTGCAGTTGGAGGGCTTTGAGGATATCGCCAGCACTTGGGCAGGCGTGAAGGGCTTTGCCGCCCTCTTCATGCGGTTTGGTAATCCTCATTGCGCTTACTGGACCACAGCCTTTGGTGTCTCACAGATTTGTGTCTGGCCTCATTAACCAAGGGAAAGCTGAAGCATTCGGGAAAACGCTGTGGCGAGCCTGCAGAGGGCACAGCATCGTGACGCACGCAGAACTGGAGGGGCCCCTGGAAGACCCTGAAACGGTAAGTGGGCACCTCCTCCCCGTTTAGCAGCGGCGGACTTGCGCTGAAGCTGGAGGCACAGCGCAGAGCGGAGCACTTCAGTGAGCTGTCCACCACGTGCCTTGCCATCCTTGGATGCGTTTGGGGGGTAGTTCTTAACATGGAGGATTCTCTCCCGCACCGCCATAGTATGCCTGGGACGTTGACGTGGATGCGTCGCCACCCTCCCAGCCTCAGGTCCTGTTTGGGTTTCACCAGCCGTCCCAACACTGTTTTTTTTTTTTTTTTTTTGGCATTTATTTATTCATTTATTTATTTGCGGCCGCGCAGCACGCGGGATCCTAGTTCCCCGACCAGGAATGGAACCCGGGCCCCCTGCAGTGGAAGCTCGGAGTCCTAACCACCGGACCGCCAGGGAATTCCCACAATACTGTCTTTTATAGCAAAGGATCTAGTTTAGAATCAGGCCTTAGACTTAATTGTCATGTCTCTTTGGTCTCCTTCATTCTGGGATAATTTCTCAGTCTTACCTTGACCTTCGTGACCTGGACATTTAAAAATTATTACAGACCAGTGGTTTTTATTTTGGTAGAATGCCGCTCTGTTTGGGTTTGTCTGATGTTTTCTCATGGTTAGATTCAAGTTATGTGTCTTGGGCAGGAAGTGATGCTGCTTCCCATCAGGGGTGCACAGTTCCTTTGTCCCATTACTAGTGATGTTCACTTTGATCACTTGCTCAAGGTAGCGACTCCTAAGCTTCTCCACTGTGAATTTATTACTCCATTTCCTTTGTATTTAGTACATGTTTTGGGGGAGGTGCTTTGAAACTCTGTAAGTACTCAATTTCTCATCAGATTTTCAGTGCATTAATTTATTTCCTGTTTTATTCAATGAGTTATACTCTGTTACTGTAATTCTTTATTTTGATATTCACATGCTCTAGATTTGGCCATTGGAGCCCATTTAGCTGGCTTTTATCTTCTTTTTACATGTTCCCATCATTTTTTGAATGCTTCTTTGCTTTCCTGCATAACAAGATGTCCCGATTCATCTTGTAATTTCCCTCACACGGCTCTGGAATCAGCCATTTCTCCAAGGAACCTGGTTCTCTTTAGTGGAGAACGGTAATTAGAAGCCAGGATGCGGTCTCCGGGTGTGCCCATGGGGACTGAGGTGTCGCTGTTCCCAGCTCTGTCAGTGGACAGCTCTAGGACGCACACATGCACACGGCTCACACACACTCACAGCTTTATTTCTGTACCTGTGTGTATATATGAAAACTGTGAGTTTACATCCAATTCCAGTCCAACACCACAGGGTTCATTCTAAGTTTCTCTCTTTCTGTGTTTGTAACTCCTTTCTTCAGTGGTGGGAAACTTGGCTCCTATTATTGTTAATGTACTGATTTGATAAGTCCCCTTGTGTGTGACCAGTCTGCCCATTGATTTCCCATCTCTGCTGCCCCGCTCCTCTCTCTGCCTGGAGCTCCGAGTTCCCCAGCCCCCAGCCCGGGTTGTCCCCTAGTGTGGACTGCAGGGCCTCCTCACTTTGCTTGGGCTCTGACTTTGCCCTGGGTCACTGCTGCCCTTCCCCCCCCACCCCAGGTCCATCCCTGAATGCACATCTAAGGCTTCAGGAATGAATTATTCAGGAAGAGAAGCAGGGCAGCCAAAGCCATCATTACCTTTTAAAATAGCTGTGATTTTTTTTTTTTTAAAGACTTCACCATAAAAATAACTATTATATATTGGTCTAAGTGAGGATGAACTTATCTACTAAGGGTAGAAAAGGAACTTGGGATTCTCAATTTTGAGAAAAGCGTTCGTGTTTTCTTTCCTAGATTTGCCTCAGGATTTTTGGCTATAAGATTAATAGTTTTGACACCTAAAGGAGTTTGGCTGTGAAATAATTTTCATATGGTTCAGCCTAAGTAAACCACACACGTTGGAAAATCTGATCAGTCAAGCTGTTCGTTAACCATACACCTGTAATAGTTTTTGTGGCTCCTGAAACTGCCGGTAGCAATATGTTGATTATCCTTCACCTGTGACCATTACGATCTCTCTATGTAAAGGTGAAGATTAAAACTGTTCTGAAGCAGCATTTACATGTTCTTTGAGTTTTTTCTTTAATTAAAAGAACATGTCCATCATTCTCCTGCAGAGCATTTACTCTGTAAAAAAAATTTTTTTCTATACAGTGTCTAAGCTCTTTTGTGCTGAGTTTTTACCGGATTTGTTAAAGGGCATTAAATGTCTGTGAAGAAATATGGAGACATGGTTAGAGATATATATGTATTTTTTAAAAATTCTTTACTTTTTCTTCACTTCTCATTTTTTTGTTGACGTGTAATGGGCAGATTTTCTCTTGAAACTACAACTCCTCCCTCCCCCATGATTACAAAGGAAATGCGTGCTCGTTATTAGAAAATTGGGAACAATATAGAAAACGTGAAGAAGAAAATCAGTCACCTGTAATCCTCCAGCTTAGAGAGAGTTGCTATTTATGTTTCAGTGTGCGTTCTGTTAGTCCTTGTTCTGGGGAGGATATGAGATTTGATTTGGTAACTTTTACTCAGGTTCGAGGATTTATTTATAGTGTCATGTTTAATGCCTTTTGGGTCGACCCCTTGAAGTCCTTACAGACCCCAGAGCATATTCTACCCATTTTCTCCTTTGTCAGTATTGTTTCTAGATGCTGACCAGTCTCTCTGTCAAAACTAGACTCAGGCAGTTTCATATGGTTTTATGATTTGTATTTTTTATGTTGCATACATCCGTGTTCCATATTATGTCTTAGGTGGTTGTGTTCCCTGACACAGTACTATTTTTTTTTTTTTTTTTTTTTTTTTTTGCGGTACGCGGGCCTCTCACCGCTGTGGCCTCTCCCCTCACGGAGCACAGGCTCCGGACGCACAGGCTCAGCGGCCATGGCTCACAGGCGCAGCCGCTCCGCGGCATGTGGGATCTTCCCGGACCGGGGCACGAACCCGCGTCCCCTGCATTGGCAGGCGGACTCTCAACCACTGCGCCACCAGGGAAGCCCCACAGTACTATTTTTAAAATTGTTAAGGAATCTTCAAATTCAGATGCACTATAAATACCATTTCTTTCTTCCCCCTGGGTATTTTCTTTCTTTTTTTTTTTTTTAAACACTTTTTAGAAATGAATATCCTAGTTTATTAGGTAAGAATTTCACAAACATTACTTTTTTTTTTTTTTTTTAATTTTATTTTTTGGCTGCTTTGGGTCTTCGTTACTGTGCACGGGCTTTCTCTAGTCGCGGCGAGCAGGGGCTACTCTCCGTTGCGATGCGCGGGTTCCTCATTGCGGTGGCTTCTCTTGTTGTGGAGCACGGGCTGTAGGCACGCAGGCTTCAGTTGTGGCACATGGGCTCAGTAGTTGTGGCTCGTGGGCTCTAGAGCGTGGGCTTAGTAGTTGTGGTGCACGGGCTTAGTTGCTCCGCGACATGTGGGATCTTCCCAGACCAGGGCTCGAACCCATGTCCCCTGCATTGGCAGGCGGATTCTTAACCACTGCGCCACCAGGGAAGTCCCCCCTGTGTAGTTTCTTCAGTAGTTTATTTTGAAATAATTTCAGTTTACAGAAAAGTTGCCAGAAGAGAACAAAGTCTTCTGTCTCTTCACCCAGATTTCCCAATTATTAACATTTTGCCATATATACTCCACTCACTCTTTCTGCATATCTATCCCCATTTTCATTAGGCTCCTTCCAGACCTTCTGCGAGGAAGCCGTGGACATGTATGTGTTGCCCCCTCATAACGACGCTATTTTATATAACCACCGTACAACCCTCAAAATGAGAAAAATCAACACAGGTGCAACACTTGGTCCAATACAAACATGCCATCAAATTCCCCACAGTTTGCATTGTTTCCTTTCTGGTCCACTGCCCTGCTTGGGACTGTGGTTTGCATTCGGGACAGGCTTCACATTCTGCAGGATGACCCTCTCTTGGGGTCCATTCTGTGCTTCCTCTTGACCAGGCTCGGATCACACGTTGCTGGTGGGAACACCACGGAGTCAATTATCTGGTCCTCTCAGCACCTCCCACCAGGAGGCACGTAATATCGGCCTGGTCATGTTGGTGTCGTCCAGGTTTCTCCACCTTCATGTCACCATCTTGCTCTATTTAATTGATCAGTAGCTGGTGAGGAGGTGTTCCTAGGTTACTGGGGCCTTGTTCCTCAGCAGACCTCTGCCCACCAGCCTCAGCCTCCACGATGACTCTCTTGACCCCATCACCTCTGTTGCGATTGCCAGGTGGTTACTCTGTTCCCATCCTTCCTTCTGTACTTACTAGTTACCGTCCTCCAGGAGGCCGTGCTTTCCCTGCCCTCTCAGTCACTCGCTCATTCATCCACGGACTTAGGCATTCGTCTTTATTTAATGACTTGTAATCTGTTGCGATCCTTTTTATTATTTATTTAAAATTATTTATTTATTTTTGGCCACGCTGGGTCTTCGTTACTGTGCACGGGCTTTCCTCTAGTTGCAGTGAGTGGGGGATGCTCTGTGTTGTGGTGCACGGGCTTCTCATTGCAGTGGCTTCTCTTGTTGCAGAGCACGGGCTCTAGGTGCGTGGGCTTCAGTGGTTGTGGCACGTGGGCTCAGTAGTTGTGGCTCACGGGCTCTAGAGCGCAGGCTCAGTAGTTGTGGCGCACGGGCTTAGTGGCTCCGTGGTATGTGGGGTCTTCCCGGACCAGGGCTCGAACCCGTGTCGCCTGCATTGGCAGGTGGATGCTTAACCACTGCGCCACCAGGGAGTCCCAGTCCTTTTTACTTTGATGCCCAAATTGTCCCTGATTTGGCCACTGGGCGTCCCTTCGTGCGTGTTCCTCTGGCCTTTGGCACGTCTGCAGCATTCACTGAGCAACCCCTTACTTTCTGGCACCACAGGATGGTCCCTGCCTCTGTCTGGAGTCAGCCATTCCTTCAAGGACCGCTGGTTCCTTTTAGTGGAGGATGGAATTTAGAAACAAGGATCTGGATGTTTGAGTTCTCATCATGTAGTGGAGTGTCATTGCTTCTGGGCCCTTTCAGCAGTCAAAACATGGACACACACACACACACACACACACACACACACACACACACGTGCACAGAGCTGTATCCGCTTCTGCAGCTACCTGTGCACATTTATTATAAAACCGTTTGCTCAGACTCTAACCTACGATTCTGGACGTCTCTTTTTCGGTGTTTTGCACTCTCTTCTGACAGCGAGAAATCTGGCCTCCCTCATCCTCAGTGTGGTTCATGCACTGTGCGATTCGCTTGCTTATCCCACGTAACCAGCCTCCCAGACACCTCGGCCATCTCCTCCGCCCGCCACCTCCCTGGCCTCCCCTTCCCGGCCGCCCCGCGTCCCTGCCTTCGGGACCCAAGTGCCTCTGCTCTGCCTGAAGCTCCCCAACCTGTTCCCCATCCCCTCCGCCCCAGAGCTCAATTCTTGGATTGCTTCTCTCCTCTGTGCCCTTAGGGATCCCGTGTAACTTCATGGCTTTAAATACCATCCCTCGAATGTATACATCTGGCTTGGATCTCCCCCCTGAATACCAGACTTCTATTTAACTGGCTCCTCCATACCTTTGAAGTTTCTGGAAGACCTTTCCATGTGACACCTAAAACTGAACTGCCCATCTTCCCCCCAAGACCTGCCCGTCCAGGCTGGCCTGTCTCAGTAAGCACCAGCTCAGCTCTTCTCCGCCCAGCATCCAGAATGATCCCTGTAAAATGAGTCGGAGCGTCTCACCACCACACCCCCCGTCCCGCCTCAAAGCCCTCCTGTGGCTTCCTGTCTCACGGCGTCCCATCTTGTCACCCCCTGGCCATTCCTCTTCAGCCAGGCTGGCCTGCTCGCTTCCCCTCGTCTTGCCTCTGCACGAGCTTTTCCTCGGGCTCAGGAGGCTCTTCCCCAGGATCCATGTGGCTCGCTCCCTCACCCCCTTCACTCCTCTAGGCCCAGATGTCCCCTTCTCAGGGAGGCCTTCCCTCCTCGCCTGATTTAAAAGCTCAACCCCCAGCCTCTTTGTCCCTGTCACCCCTCCCAGCTTTATTGTCTTTATCGCCCTCATCTCCATTTGGCATATTATGAACTTTCCTAGTGTCTTGCTGCTAACTTGATATAAGCTTCCCTCCCCTCCCTTCCCTCCCAGGTCAGGGATTTTTGTCTGTTTTGTTCACTGCTGTATTCCTAGCACTGGGAACCAGTGCCTGGCAAATTGGCCAAAAACCTATTCAGTTCTATTTGTAGAATATTTGTAAATACAGTCAGTTCTCATTATTCGTAGTAGTTAACACTGTACAGTCTCCGTGAGAACTGAACCCTTGCTTCTAGGGGAAGCACAGGGTTATGTTCCTGTGAGTCTCTGGTCATAGCGTTCTTGTCAGCCGATCACTACATAACCTTGTTTTCTTTAAAGACATCTTATTTAATATGTACTGTTGATGCATTAACATTGAACTCACTGCCAACCGCACCATCACGCCTGTCTGAACAAAGCTGATGGGACACACGTGAGTGCATGTCACAGCCTTCATGTGCTCGGAAACACTAGACAGCTTTGAGGACCATTTTGAACAGTGAAGTCACCAAAAAAAGCACAAAACTGTGAAAAACTTGGCGCTAAATAGATCACAAAAAGGACACTTGTTTATAGTATGAGCTGAAATAAGAAGGCAGAGGGTCACCTTGTTTGACCTCAGCAGGAATATGCACATTGGGTGACTCAAAATTTTTGTCACTCTGCATGTCCACAAATGAATAAATGCTTGAGTATTGATTTGGGGGTTATGAATGATTTCTGGGGTGAATTTGCAATTATGGAATCTGCAGATAATGAGGATGGACAGTGTTTAGTGTTTGTTGAATGAATGAATGAATGAACTAACTCTGACAGAGTGCGAGCTGCCAGAGTTTTCAAAGTTCTAGACAGAGAAGTAACAGTTATCTTTATTCTTTGTAGGGAGAAGTCATAAAATGGTATGTGTTTTTGATATCCTTTTGGGGAGAGCAGATTGGCCACAAGGTTAAGAAGATATGTGACTGGTAAGAAAAAGAAACATTTTATTTCATTTATTTCTTTATCCTCAGTAACCTCTAGTTTTCTTAAAATATGTCTCTGAAGAGAAACACAGTGGTTGCAAAGGTTGCTGAGTTTTGTTACATGATTTCTTTGCTGTAATACCATGTTTTAAAACATTTAATTTGTCATCTCTCTTGCCAGTGTAATACTTAAAATAATTTAAAAATAGACACCATGTTAAGAACATTCCCAGATTTGATTTTTTTCCCTTAGGAATGAAGGCTGGGGAAGGAATCCAGTTTTAATATTTGGTGCCTTTCTGTTGCTTTTAGCTACGCGTAGGCTTATCTGTCCTCATGGAGCGTACGGCTCATCCTTTCCCAGCCCTCTGCAGTTACCTTCTTTGCAGCCTGGGGAAGGGGGCCTGGCAGGTGGTGGAGAGTGTGGGCTCGGAGAGGCCTGCCTGCCAGACGAGATGGTACAAGTAAAAGGCTCCCGTACCGCGTAAGCCTCCGGTAAACGTGGAGCAGTATCACAGCAAGAATCGGTCTGTGGCTTAGTCTTGTCACCAGTGGGAAAACACGCAAAACCACATGAAAACTCAAAAGAATGGCCTTTTGTTTTCTTATACTCGGGGAACTTTTAGCTGCCTTGCTTCTTGCTGGGGTGAGTAAGGGTGGGGTTCGGTTATTTCCTTCGGATTCCGTGTTCACCAGCGTTTGATACTCAGTCACTGGTGTTATGGAAAGTAACTTTAGGTGATACGTGGACTAGCCTATTCTTACTTAATAGGTATATATTTATTTTTTATGTAGATTAGAAAAACTGTAGCCAGCACACAAACCTGTGACTTCACAGATATCATTGCTTAGGGTAAGGCTGGAGTAAGAATTTAATTTTAGTAGCCAGAGCTTAAAGAGGAACATAAAGCATGGCATTAAAACACTAAGGCAGCATGGGAGTCGCAGCAGCTGAGGGGGTGTGGCTGCAGCTGGGGGGGCGTGGCTCTGCCTCCCCTGCGTCCTGGTGTCACACGTGGCCCCAGAGGACGTTTACTGAAGCCCATGTCAGAGGCGATTGCTAGGCATCCAGAGCCTTCTCCTCCTCCGATTTTCTCTTTTCTGTAAAAGGTAATTATTGTTGTATGTTCTTTGTCTTTGATTTATATTTTACGCTTGTTTCATGATTTCCAGCTCAAGGGTGGTGGTGAATTTCAGGAAGTTGGAATTGGGAATGAGCTTTTGGGAATCATCGAGGGTAGGAATGGAATGTGGAGCCACGACAGAGTTCACTAAATCTATGGAATTCCGTAGAAAATTTGTTGAGCGTCCGTGTGCAAGGCCTTACCGTGGCTGGGTGCCTGTGTCTGCACCTTTTTGTCCCAGAGGGCTGCTTGTATTCTGGTTTGGGAGCAAATGCGCCCAGGCGGTAGACTGAATTTAGCTCCAGTTTTTGACCTAGCTTCTTGCAGTTCTGACAGCCGCGGCACTGTGTTGAATCCTGTCTTCTAGTTACCATTGCCACGTTTACCCCTACCCGAATACCGCCGAGGAGCGGAGAGAGATTCAGGAGGGCCTGAACACCCGGATTCAAGACCTGTATACTGTGAGTGAACCAGAAACTTGCCTCCTTATCCGAGGGTTTGCAAAACATTTACAAATCCATTTACTTTCTTTTTTAATGTGGAAAATTTTGGTTGTGGACAAATCAAGGTGTTTTAGGGAGTTTGGAATGGCACCTCCCTCCTCTTCGTGGGAGTTTTATTTTAGCTGTTAGAGACCTAGATGGTTTCTAAACGATGGGGCTTTAAAGAATAGTCTGGTCATCTTTTTTTTTTTTTTTTTGCGGAACGCGGGCCTCTCACTGTTGTGGCCTCTCCCGTTGCGGAGCACAGGCTCCAGACGCGCAGGCTCCAGACGCGCAGGCTCAGTGGCCATGGCTCACGGGCCCAGCCGCTCCGCGGCATGTGGGATCCTCCCGGACCGGGGCACGAACCCGTGTCCCCTGCATCGGCAGGCAGACTCTCAACCACTGCGCCACCGGGGAAGCCCTAGTCTGGTCATCTTTGATCTGTCAGTGTAATTCTTTTTTTTTTTTTTTTGCGGTACGTGGGCCTTTCACTGTTGTGGCCTCTTCCGTTGCGGAGCACAGGCTCCGGACGCGCAGGCTCAGTGGCCATGGCTCACGGGCCCAGCCGCTCTGTGGCATGTGGAATCTTCCCGGACTGGGGCACGAACCCGCGTCCCCTGCATCGGCAGGCGGACTCCCAGCCACTGCGCCACCAGGGAAGCCCCGGAGTGTAATTCTTGATGAGAGAGGACAAGCGAGCCCCATTTACAGTGCTGGCTGTAATTTTACCTGCACTATTTCAATTCCCATTTCTGCTTAGGTCAGCGAGGGCTCTTGGTAACAAGAAGCGGACTCTGACCCACTTGAGTGAAAGGGGATTTCTTGGCAGGATGGGATGGGATGGGAGTTGGTGGCTCACGGGTTTTGACAGGGAGCTGGGCCGAGGCTGAGAGTGGGTAAGAACCAGGCCCCCAGCTCTCTGGACCCAGCCGGGCCATCATGCCGCCACAGGGACCACGACTTCTAACCATTTCCTGTGCCCTGGGGTCCCTTCTGGAAAGGCAGCTCCAGGGCCTGGAGGAGAAGGACTGAACTTCCTTAACTGTCCCCAGAGAGTCAGGTGCCTGGAATTCGCCCCCCCACCCATCACTGAGGAGAAAGTCCCTCAGAGGAGGTCAGGTGCCCAGTGGACACTCTGCTGAAAGTCCATGTTTGTCCTCACCCAGGTGCTTCACAAAACCGAGGATTACTTAAGGCAAGTGCTCTGTAAAGCTGCCGAGTCAGTCTACAGCCGCGTCATCCAGGTGAAGAAGATGAAAGCCATTTACCATATGCTGAACATGTGCAGCTTTGACGTGACCAACAAGTGCCTCATCGCCGAGGTCTGGTGTCCCGAGGCCGACCTGCACGAGCTGCGCCTTGCTCTGGAGGAGGGCTCGGTGAGGCGGCCCTTCCCTCCCTGCCAGCCCTTCCCCGCAGGAAATAAGATAGAGGAGGAGAGGACACCGTGTTGACTCTTTTGAACTGAAACTATGGAGAGTTGGTCCCTCGAGGCTCTGTGTGCACGTGCATTTTTTTTTAAATTGATGTATGGTTGATTTACAGTTGTTTCAGGTGTGCAGCAAAGCGATTTGCACAGGCATTTTTAATTTGCTCTTTAGAGTAAGGAATTCAGTCTCATGGTTTAAAAGTCAAAAAAAAAAATTAAAAAATATAAAAGACCCAGTGAAGTGGCTTCCTCCTATCCAGAGCCTCATATGTCCAGTTCCTCTGCTCAAGGACAACCCTTGTTTTACTTCTCTTACGTCTTTGAGTTTCTTAATCATAGATAAGCAGATAGGAATATATAAAGGGAGAGAATTCCCTTCCTTCACAAAAGATTGTGTGCTATTCATACTGTTCTTTTCTCATAAGAAAACTTCTCTGTTTTTTTTTAATAGCTATTTAATATCCTGCTGAATGGATGTACCGTGGCTTATTGAACCAGTTCCCTGGTCATTTAGGTGGTTTCTAACTTTATGAATACCAGTGCAGTGACTAGCACTTGACCTTTGACGGTTCAGACACGCACAAACCCATCTCCGGGTAAATTCCCAGCATGGAATTGCTGGATCAGTTTTGGCAAATATTGCCAGTTGTTGCATTTCTCTTATTTTGAGTGAGGTTGAATATCCTTTTGTATGTTTAAGAAGAGCCTTTGAACTTTCACTTTTTTGGTGAATGCTGTGTTCATGTGCTTTGCCCGTTTTCTACTGGGTTGTTGGTCTTTTTCTTATTAATTTCCTTGGCTCGTTGTCTGTGATACGAGAACAGATATTCTCCCCAATTTGTCCCTTGTCTTTTGGTGTTTCTGTTTGTTTGCTTTGGTCGTGCAGAAGTTTTTTGTTAAATATAGTTGAACCCATCCACCTCTGCTCTTACAGCCTCTGAACTTTGAATAATAGCTTCTTTCCACTCCTGGGCTATGGGGTCAAGTCTCCCACGTTCCTGTGAGGGTTTTTTTCTGTATCAAAACTTAGTTCTTGGAGAGATAAATTAGGAGGTTGGGACTGACATATACACACTACTATATATAAAATAGACAACCAACAAGGACCTACTGTATAGCACAGGGAACTCTACCTAATACTATGTAATAACCTCTATGGGAAAAGAATCTGAAAAAAGTAGATGTATGTGTATAAGTGAATCACTTTGCTGTATACCTGAAACTAACACAACATTGTAAATCAACTTTACTCCAATATAAGATAAAAAAACAAACAAAAAAAACTTAGTTCTTTACTGGAAATAGCAGGTTTACAAACTTCAAGTGGCAGTTAAGGAAACAAGTTTTCATAGGAGATTTTGGTTAATTGCTTTGTCTCATTACATAATTCTGTTACGGCACAAACGTAAAACACGCAGTGCTGAGAAGAAGGAAATACATGAATTAGTTATTTTGGCGTATGGGACATCTATTTTATTTATATATTTTAAAGCTCTAGATGATTCTTATTTATTGAGGTAACAACCGTTTTGAGGGACATGACTAATACTCTTGTTGTGTGTGTGAGTATATATAAGTAGTCCCAGAATCACCAACATACAACTGGAATTTACTGGTTTAGCTCTTAAAAATGTTCAAGAGGAATTTAGAGACAGCTACAGTATTACCTCATAAAACTGAAAAACAGGCAAGAATAAACCAAAATGTCAGTACGGCAAAATTTTGTTTTTTTCTTGGCATACCTGTCCCTGCCTGCTTCCCACCACTCAGCCTTGCTAGGTTCTTCCTTCTCCAAGACCACGTCCCCCAGGAGCCTTCCTCAGTCCCTCCTGTCACTTCTGCTGTACTTGAACCTCCAGCGGGGTGGTTCCCCACGTGCTCAGGGCCTTTCCATGGCAGCCAATGAAGATTTGTTGAAAGAGCTCTTGGGTGGTAATTTTTTCTTCCTCTGTCTCTTTTTTTTCACGTGAAAGAGACAGAGCGGTGCTTCGATCCCCTCATTCATGAACACAATCCCAACAAAAGAAACACCCCCGACTCTCATCCGCACCAACAAGTTCACCGAGGGGTTTCAGAACATCGTGGATGCCTACGGGGTTGGGAGCTACCGAGAAGTGAACCCAGGTTGGAAGCCTGAATTTGCCAGTCTTTGTGTCTTATACATTTTATACATCACTGCTGCTTTTTTTCCCTATAAGAATATAATAGATATTTGGAAAAATAGGCCCACTGTTACTGTTTTGTTATCTTATTTAGTATAAAATGTTAATTTTAACCTGTCGGTTCTCTCCTGAGAATTTGGGAGAAAGTCAAGATCATTATACAGTATGTGGTCATGTTTGAGTTAACTAGAATTTTCTGCCTTTGCTGCGAATCAGAAATCGCTTGCTTTTCCTGCAGCTCTCTTTACCATCATCACTTTCCCCTTTTTATTTGCCGTGATGTTTGGAGACCTTGGACATGGCTTTGTGATGTTCTTATTTGCCCTCCTGTTGGTGTTAAATGAAGATCATCCCAGACTAAGTCAGTCACAAGAGGTAAAAACATAAACACTCGGGCTCATATCTGTTTGGGCAGCATTAGTAGTGATTCTCTTCTGTTTAACTATAAAAAGAGACGTTTAAAGATGTTCAGGGGCTTCCCTGGTGGCGCAGTGGTTGGGGGTCCGCCTGCCGATGCAGGGGACGCGAGTTCGTGACCTGGTCCGGGAAGATCCCACATACCATGGAGCGGCGGGGCCCGTGAGCCATGGCCGCTGAGCCTGCGCGTCCGGAGCCTGTGCTCCACAACGAGAGAGGCCACAACAGTGAGAGGCCCGCGTACCACAAAAAAAAAAAACTGTTCAGTTTTGGGCGATAACCGTAACCCACCTGAGACATGGTTGCGGGGGCGGGTGGGCCTTCACCCTTGTGTGATGGGGGCGTCTGTGCCGTGAGCTTGCTTTTGAGCAGCCCTGAGAGGAGCGGTTAAGAAAGTGCCCAAACCCAGTCGGTCACGCCGGCTCGTTCTCCCGGTGGCCCCGCTTCGCTCCCCACAGATCGTGCGGATGTTTTTCAACGGCCGCTACATCCTCCTGCTGATGGGGCTGTTCTCAGTGTACACGGGCCTCATCTACAACGACTGCTTCTCCAAGTCGCTCAACCTCTTCGGCTCCGGGTGGAACGTGTCTGCCATGTACAGCTCCGGTCACAGCCCAGCGGAGCAGAGGAAGATGATGCTCTGGAAGTGAGTGTCCTGCTGCCAGTGTCTCAGGTGGAGGGGAGTTTCTCCGAGTCTCCTTCCCCCTCCGCAGGAGGCCCTCACCCTGCTTTTTGTTACAGTGACAGCGTCATCAGGCACAACAGGGTTTTGCAGTTGGATCCCAGTGTTCCCGGAGTGTTCCGAGGCCCTTATCCTCTTGGCATTGATCCCGTGAGTGTCCCCCCCCCCCCATTATCTCAGGTTCCTTGGTGCTGCCACCTAATTTTTTAATTAAAATTTAAAAAAATTTTTGGCCATGCCGCGTGGCTTGTGGGATCTTAGTTTCCTGACCAGGGATCGAACCTGCGCCCTCAGCAGTGGAAGCACGGAGTCCTAACCACTGGACCTCCAGGGAATTCCCAGTGCCACCTCGCTTTAACTGTCACAGAGGTTTCTCAGACTGTTCAGCACGGTTCAGGTGGTGGTACGCGAGGGAGTGGTACTCTGGGGGTTTCTGCCTGGACGCCAGAGGCTCACTGTGTGTTCTGAGTCAGGCTGCTGTACAGAAGAAGCTGACGGTCAGTGCCCGAATACAAGACCACAGGGAGCTGGGGCTACGGTCTGTCCTACTTCCTGACCTGTTTTACTCTAGTGAGAAGCGGCACTTCCGGAGCCATGTAATGTGCACTGTTTCTTCGATGTCTTCTTTGTACAAGTGAATTGTTTTTTTACCCTTTGATGTAGAAAGAAATAGTATGGAATTTTAGAGTGGAAAGGGAGCTTAGGCTTATCATGGTGCTTATTGAGGTGGTTGTTTGAAAGGGAAAAAGTGTGGGGAGAAGGAAAGTGAAGCCGTGGCTCCAGGGCCGGGGCTGCCCCTGTCCTGCCCCCAACACGGCTCAGCAGGCTGCTGCTTATGAGGCCCAGGCAGCATTTCCCTAGACCCAGGGGTCTTTACGGGGAATCTCAGCCTTAAAAGAAAAGCTTAGAAACTACCTCGAAATTGGTTTGGAGTGATGCGATACAGTAGTGAAAAAAACTCTGTGACAAAAGTCTAGCATTCCCTAATCTGAGCTCTCCAAGGTAGTTCTCTCCTGAATGTGCATTCTCATCTCTAAACATAATTGGTGTAATTTAATGTTGTCAATATAATTGGAAACTTGAAAAAACCTGACAACAGTCTCCTTAAGGAACAGCACTTTTCGCCTAAGGCAGTTGAAGGAAGTTAAAGTTTTCTTTTTTGGTTTTGTTTTGTCTTTAGATTTGGAACTTGGCCACAAATCGTCTCACTTTTCTGAACTCTTTCAAAATGAAAATGTCTGTGATTTTAGGAATTACTCACATGACTTTTGGAGTCATTCTGGGAATATTTAACCACTTGTAAGTACAGATTATTTTTTAACCGGTATTTATAAGCCAAGTTTTTGTTATTTCTTAAACTTTGCTTCTTGATGGTAGACTACAATGATCTTAAAGGCAGCCAGCATAGTGGTTTGTTGTATTAATATGATTCTGTTTTTTATTTATTTTTAAACATTTTTGGCTGCGTTGGGTCTTTGCTGCTGTACGCGGGCTCTCTCTAGTTGCGGCGAGCGGGGGCTACTCTTCGTTGCGGTGTGCTGGCTTCTCATTGTAGTGGCTTCTCTCGTTGCGCAGCGTGGGCTCTAGGCGATGCGGGCTTCAGTAGTTGCAGCACGCGGGCTTAGTGGTTGTGGCTTGTGGGCCCTAGAGCACGCGGGCTTCAGTAGTTGCGGCGCATGGGCTTAGTAGTTGTGACTTGGGCTCTAGAGCACAGGCTCAGTAGTTGTGGTGCACGGGTTTAGTTGCTCCGTGGCATGTGAGATCTTCCCGGACCAGGGCTTGAAGCCGTGTCCCCTGCATTGGCAGGTGGATTCTTAACCACTGAGCCACCAGAGAAGTCCTATGATTCTGTTTTTTGGTTTTTTTTTTAAATTTATTTATTTATTTTTGACTGCATTGGGTCTTCGTTGCTGCATGCGGGCTTTCTCTAGTTGTGGCGAGTGGGGGCTACTCTTCGTTGTGGTGCGCGGGCTTCTCATTGTGGTGGCTTCTCTTGTTGCAGAGCACAGGCTCTAGGCACATGGGCTTCAGTAGTTGTGGTATGTAGGCTCAGTAGTTGTGGCTTGTGGGCTCTAGAGCACAGGCTCAGTAGTTGTGGTGCATGGGCTTAGCTGCTCCGTGGCCTGTGGGATCCTCCCAGACAAGGGTTTGAACCCGTGTCGCCTGAATTGGCAGGCAGATTCTTAACCACTGCGCCACCAGGGGGCCCCAATTCTGTTTTGATGATAAGGTTTTTGGCAGCTTCATTGATTCAGCAAATATTTGTTGAGCACATAGAAGGTGCCTGGCACTATTCTAGGCACCAGGGATTGAACAGTGAGGAGGACAGAAAAAAGTTTTTGCCCTTATGGAGTTTACTTTCAAGTGAGGGAGGCATGCAACATGTACATTCATATTTATTTCCAGAGGTGATTTTTGTCATATCTTTTTTTCATTTTCTAAATTAGAAAACTTTTGTTTGTTTCTCAGAGCTGGTATATTAGGGGAAAGAGATTATGTCTTTTTTCTCTAGCTGGATCTGACAGTGAAACACTAGTCATCTCTACTGTCTTCACATGTCTTTTCTTCGTGGTTACATCTGAATCGTAAGACAGATGACGTTATGCTGAGATAGACTTTGTCACAGAGAATTTAAGATTAATTTACTCTTTCCTTTTTCTCTTAGTCCAATGTTGTTCATGGGTTGATCGATTCCTTTTTTTTTTTTTCCCTAGACATTTCAGGAAGAAGTTCAACATTTACCTGGTTTCCATCCCGGAACTTCTCTTCATGCTCTGCATCTTTGGCTACCTTGTCTTTATGATTTTCTATAAGTGGCTGGTTTATTCAGCAGAAACCTCCAGAGTCGCTCCTAGCATTCTGATTGAATTTATTAATATGTTTTTATTCCCGGCTAGTGACACAGGTGGTCTTTACCCAGGGCAGGTAAGCAGTTGTGTCTTCCACTGTGAAGAACTCAAAGGAAGTCCTCCTGATAGCCTTTTTGTTTTCATCAGTAGAATGATTAAAGGTGCTTTCCACAGGCCTCCCGGGCACAGAGGGGCTTTCTGCTCCTCTGTGTGTTATCACAAGAGGGTTCCATCCTGCTCTGAGAGCTGTCTCGGGGGCCCTGGTCAGACTGTGTATTCCAAACTCGCTGCCCCTCAGTAGCCGTGAAAACTGGTGGGAAGAGAATGTATTACTGGAGGGTTCCTGAGGGCTGTCCATCCATCCATTTTTCCAGTTTCTTTAAAATCAACTCTGACTAAGCCAGGTCCTCAGAGAACTGGCACTTGGACCACGGCACGCTGGCCCTCTCCAAAAATGGCTTTTCTATAACTGTGCATTTGTGTGATGCCATGCACGTCAGCTGTGAGTTTAGGAAACGAAAGGAAAAGACACCCTGGCAAATGTAATTTAGCTTGCATTTACTTTATGTTCCTTGTTAATAAAGTGACATTTTACTTGGTTTCCACTAGTTTAAGTGCACCAGTGACATTGTTAGCACATCTTCACGTTTTAACCAGCTTCCTCCCCTTTTGCACCAACAGGAGCACGTCCAGAGGCTGCTTCTGGTCATCACAGCGTTGTCTGTCCCTGTGCTCTTCTTGGGAAAGCCACTCTTCTTGTTGTGGCTTCACCGTGGGCGCAGTTGCTTTGGGGTCAGCAGGGTAAGTGTGGGTTTGGCTGCATGTTTGTAAATGGTGAGCAAAGTCTGTTTTTAGTTGTGAAAGGTTTTGTAAAGAAAACGCCTTCCATGGGGTCCCAGACTCTGATTTAAAAGCCAAAGCTTCCTTTATCGAGAACTTTCGCGTTGCCTGTTCTGCAGAAGCGTGGTGCAAAGAGCCTGCCGTGTCGGGGCATGGGAGACAGGTCCTCTGGTAATGAACCACAAACCTATCAGTAGATGGAACTGAATCCCTCAGTACTGCTTGTCATAAAGCATTTTTGTTCCTTATTCTTGCCTCTTGATTTTTCAAGGTTTTTTTGTTTAATTTAAATAACGTAACTAAAGGAAATGTGGAAAATATAGAAAACAATGCCTACTATTTCTCCTACTCAGTTATAACCAGTGTTAACCATTTGTTGAGTTTCTTTCCAGACTGTTTTCTTGTGTGTCTAGTTTCTCATTTTATTTTATTTTTTATAAATTGTGGTAAAATATACATGGCATAAATTTTCCATCTTAACTGTTTTTAGGTGCACGTTCAGTGGCATTACGTGCGTTCACATTGTGCAGCCATCCCCACCATCCATCTCCAGAACTTTTTCGTCTTCCTGAGCTGAGACTCTTTACTCATTAATATTAACTCCCCATTTCCCCTCGACCCAGCCCCTGGCACCCACCCTTCTACTTTCTGTCTCTATGAAGTTGACTACTTTAGGTACCTTATATAAGTGGAATCATATAGTGTTTCTGCTTTTATGACTGGCTGATTTCACTTAACCTAATGTCCTCAAGATTCCTCCATGTTGTAGCTTGTGTCAGAATTTCCTTCCTTTTTAAGGCTGAGTAATATTCCATTATATGGATAGACCACATTTTGCTTATCAGTTCATCCATGAATGGGCACTTGGGTTGTTTTCACCTTTCAGGTACTGTGAATAATGCTCCTAAGAACATGGGTGTATAAATATCTCTTGGAGTCCTTGCTTTCAGTTCTTTTGGGTATATACCTAGAAATGGTAATTCTTTGTTTAATTTTTTGGGAACCACCAAACGTTCCACAGTGGCTGCGCCATTTTATGTTCCCACCAGCAATGCACAAGAGTTCCAGTTCCTCCATACCCTAATCAACACTTATTTATTTTCTTTTTTTTGGTTTGTTTACAATAGCCATCCTAGTGGGTATGATATGCTTATTTTCTTTCAAAGGACTTTTTTTTTTTTTTATTCCTAAAGAGCTGAATTTTTAAAAGAATCGAAGGGGTGCTAACTTTGATTTTGTCACAACCTTGTGATTTTTTTTGCGGTACGCAGGCCTCTCACTGTTGTGGCCTCTCCCATTGCAGAGCACAGCCTCTGGACGCGCAGGCTCAGCGGCCATGGCTCACGGGCCCAGCCGCTCCGTGGCATGTGGGATCTTCCCGGACCAGGGCGCGAACCCGCATCCCCTGCATCGGCAGGTGGACTCCCAACCACTGCGCCACCAGGGAAGACCCACAACCTTGTGATTTTAAAGGCACTGACTCTGTATTCTTTGGGTTGTCTTTTTAGAGTGGTTACACACTTGTAAGGAAAGATAGCGAGGAAGAAGTTTCTTTGCTGGGAAGCCAAGACCTAGAAGAGGGAAACAACCAAATGGAAGATGGTTGTAGAGAAGTGACGTGTGAAGAGGTAACCTTTTCAGTTACTGTTGGTGATGTTAGGTAAGGAGCCAGGCTTGCACAGAGATGATCGTCATTATGAGAGTGATAAGAATCATCTTAGAAAACAAAATTGAAAGCAAAACAACCGTTACTCCAAGCTTTCCACATGCTGTTCTGGTCATACAATTGTCATCATAATATAATGATTCTGGGTTAACATTTTGTGAGTTTCAGTCTTACAGTGGGATTTATAGTGTTAACATTACAAGTTGTGATGCTGAGTGACTTAAGGTGCCATGAACATTGCTTTGAGAAGACTCTCGTCTTCATTAGAACTTGCCCATAGTTGTAAGAAAGAGACCCTGTTCACACTGGCTTCAAGGGGAATCTGCTGGCCCACATCAGGATGGGGCAGAGTGGGCCTCAGGAGGGTGGGCCTTTGGATTTCCAGTCCCAGCTAGTCTGAGTTAGTTTTTCTTCGCAAGTTTGCCTCATATTCTGAAGCCAGTTGGCCCCTTGGTGTTGGAACCGTGGCCACGGTGAGCACTGGGCTTATTTTCTTCAATCAGAGAAAAGTGCACTTCCCTGCTTGTTACCATGAGGAAAAATCCCAGGGAAGTGCTGTGATTGGCCTGGCCGGGGTCACTTGCCATCCCTAGACCAGTGACTGCTGCAGTAGTCTGCATGGGCTGCCACAACCACACACTCGGGGGCTTCGGTTACAGAAATGTATTTCCCACGGTTCTGGAGGCTGGAAGTCCAAGGTCAAGATGTTGGCCAGGTTGGTTTCTCCTGGGGCCTCTCTCCCAAGCTTGTGGACAGCCACTTTATCGCTGTGTCCCCACATGGCCTTTTCACTGTGCGTGCCTCTTTGGTGTCTCTTCCTCTTCTTATAAGGACACCAGTCCTATTGGGTCAGGCCCCACCCTTATGACTTCATTTAACCTTACTTACCTCCTTAAAGGCCCCATATCCAAACACAGTCACATTGGGGATTAGGGCTTCAACAGACAAATTTTGGGGGGAACACAATTCAGCCCATAACAACTGTGCGATACAGGGTTAGATGGCAGAAGAAACAGTTCCTCCCAGAGAAGGGAAGCACAGTCCTGGCAGACAGAACAGAGCACGTCTGTTACTGTGGTCTGCTTTATTTTCTTGGAAACTTTTTTGGCTGTCCGATGAGGACGAAACAGAATTTCTTAGTCAACCTTTTGTAATTATTATGTAATTTAGTGTTTTAATTTGGGACAATTAATAATTAAGTTTTTAAGATCATAAAGAAACAAAAAGCGGAGCTGGAAAGAATGTGGGAGCCATCTTGCCCAGTGTTCTGCAGCGTTTTCTCTATCAGGGACTCTTTTATAATCTCCCCTTGTCAGACTTGTATTAAGATGCTCTTATCTATTAAACACACACACGTGTTCACAGTCTCCTAATCTTGTGGTTGGTAGATGTCTGTTTCTCATTACACGTTTTGTAATGACTAAGAGTACCTCAAGAACCTCGTTGGGCTGCCTGAGGGCCGTGGGCATTGTGCCATCACAGTTCTGGTCCAGCCACCCTCGCCTTACGTGCAGGACCGCGGCCTGGGGACAAGGGGGCGGGAGCTCTGTGGGTCGGGGAACTGGTTAGTGGCAGAGTTGTGAGCAGAGCTCTGTTCCTCACACGCCAGCACATCCTCACCAGTATTCCAGAAGCCAGTCCTTTCACTGTAATCCTGAAAGTGGAGCAGACTTGTAGCTTGTGGAAGTAAGCATGTCACGGGTGGAGTCTAACACATGTTGTGTCATCTCTCTCAGTTTAATTTTGGAGAAATATTAATGACCCAAGTAATTCATTCCATCGAGTACTGTCTGGGATGCATCTCCAACACCGCTTCGTACCTGAGGCTCTGGGCACTCAGTTTGGCTCACGCACGTAAGTTTTGCTTAGACCTGTAGCTCCCGAACTCTGTGTCGAGACGCCCCGCAGCGCCTCGGTTAAGTCATGGGGGCACCATGGGACATTGAAAAATTTTGATGGAAAGGGCACTGTTTTTCAGATACTATGTGAACAGGGACTGTTAAGTTGTTTGGACTTGACTACTTACTGCACTGGTCTCCTGGGTATTTCTTTTGGCCTCAGGGTGCTGTGAAAAAAATCACTGGGACACACGAGGGCTTCAAGGACCGAGAAGGCTTGGGAACGTCTGGCGTAGGCATTTCGCTCCCTCTGCTCTGACCATTATTGTTTTTGTTATTACTATTATTGTATTCAGTGCTGCCTTACCAAGTGTGAATGTCTAGTTATGTCAAGCAAGTTCTAAAACAATGCTGATTAATAGTTTTGATGCGTGGATTTCAGTTACCTGCGTTTAGTTAAGTCTCAGCAGTCCCCCAAGAACATGGTTGAAATTTCAGTTACTACAGTAAAAATTGTGTGTATGGGTGCAAAGTGCAGGCTTCACTGCTGGCCCTTCAGCCCGCAAGCCACTATGTAAATAGCACAGACGCGCATCACGATCAGAGACCAGCTGCATCACTTCTCTCGGAGTCTGTTGTGGTTGGACCCTGTGCACCTGCTGCTCAGTTCATGCGCAGATAGCAAGGCGCATGGTGGTGCTGGCTCCTTGTGGGCC
This sequence comes from Grampus griseus, assembly GCF_964374135.1. NCBI lineage: Eukaryota > Metazoa > Chordata > Mammalia > Artiodactyla > Delphinidae > Grampus > Grampus griseus. Next base: position 6,206,152 of record NC_139006.1, on the reverse strand, counting down.
GGTGGTAAACCCACATGGCATTTAAAAGCGGATTGCTGAACAGAGGGAATTGGCCAACAGAGATGAAGAAGTGCAGCAGAGGAACAAACAGTGATATGCTGGAAGTGAAATGCAGATGGAATGTAACTGGAGTTTAGGGAGAAAGAGCTGACACGGGAGTGGTGACACTGGTGCCGTTCGAGAGGCGAAATCTGCAGCCAGAGGAACTTGGTGATGTACAGAAAGAAGATGCAGGTGTCCCAGAAGTGGTGCCACAGGAACTCTAGGAGGTATTTCAGGACATTGAAGGTGCAAAGCATGCTGTGTTAGAAGCTGATCCAAACTCAGAAAAGAGTCGGACAGCCAAGTAGGATGCCAAGCATTAGAGAAGATGCTCACTCCGTGTCAAGGTGCCCAGCCAAGCCCAAGTCACATGAGAAGAAGGCTGTTCAAAGCACCCTTGATAAGTTCTCACCAAAACCCCCCAGCAATTGAATGCTCAATGTTGCTAATGTTTTAAGAATAGATTTACTCTTGTTTTTCATTTCTCTGTGCATTTATAACCAACAGTAAGAGAGTTTTTAATGTTTTGACAAAAATTTTGAAAGGTCCTAGAACAATTGTAATTTTTCCCGTTGACCATTAAGGATGCTTTGGACGGTCATTGCTCTGCTCCTGCATTACTGTGCAAAGACTGTACTTGGGAAAACTACCAGATGATAGAGGTTTTTGTTGTTGTTGTTACATTGATATTTTTGTAAGCATAGCCGCAAGTCTAGAACTTGCTGGCGGGAGGGGGTCCATCATCTTCATATTACAGAGGAGGAGACTGAAGCCCAGTGAGGGTTGGTGCTGGCGCACGGTCACCCACCTGGTCAGTCAGTAGCCGAGTCAGGACTGATGCCCAGCTTCCCGCTGCCTGGCCCAGTGCTGCGTTGGGACAGAGCCAGCCGGACCCCTATTTGGGTCAGGATCTCTCATTGGCAGGCAGGCAGGGCTCTGATTTCTCTGGAATGTCAAGTCTTCCTCCGTGTTTGAGATGATCAAGTTGCTGGTTAACTTTTACGTGGGAAGCCGATTACGTTTGTCTTATATGGGTGTGTATTTATTTTAGGGATAACAATTCAAAATTGTTTCAGAAGGAAACCCAGTCTAACTAGCTAATTGAAGTGACTCACTGAAGGTGAACAGAAGTTAACTTTGCAAAATGCTTGCCTTGCAGAGCTGTCTGACGTGCTGTGGGCCATGCTGATGCGGGTCGGCCTCCGCGTAGACACGACCTACGGGGTCTTGCTGCTTCTCCCAGTCATCGCTCTCTTTGCGGTTTTGACCATTTTCATCCTTTTGATCATGGAAGGGCTTTCTGCATTTCTTCACGCCATCCGCCTCCACTGGTGAGTTTGGAATTTAGCTTTGGAACTGTTACTTAACAAAAATCTAACACCCTACTCCCCCAGTACGTACATATATGTGTAACAGTTCCAGTGATATGTATACGTATACATATATTATTTAGGCTACTTCTCCCCTTCCCGGAATTGGGATATGTATTCTGATCCCCTGAGTTAAAATTGTATTTTGTTTCTGAGCTTTTGTCGCCGACACATAAAAGCAAGTTTACGCTTGCTGAATAATTTTGTGTATTTCACACTTTCAGTTCACTTTGGGTCTGACAGGTTGCTTTATCTTATTGTAAACCATATTTCTTAATGTTTTACAGTGTATATCAGATTACTTGTCTGTGTATCCAGTTACTGGGGAGAGAGAGGTTCCTAATACTCATGTGTATATCCATAGGGTGGGAGGTGACGTGAGGTGTCAGCGTTTTCTTCATGAGAAAGCCAGCAAAGGGCCGGTGTGTGTGTGTGTATTTTATCTAAGCAAAAGTATTTGTGCCAAGAGCATGTATGGAATGAAGCAACTTCAGAAGCACAGGAACTTTTTTCTTTTTTAACTTATAAATGTTGTTTTAAGGAATGTAGCAAGTGTTATTCAGAATCTTTCATTAATACATGGTTTTGTTTTGTTTTGTTTTGTTTTTTTAGGGTAGAATTTCAGAACAAATTCTACGTTGGTGCAGGCACCAAATTTGTTCCTTTCTCACTCAGATTACTTTCTTCGAAGTTTAGTGACGACATGGCATGATCATGTTGCCGTATCCAACAAGCTTTCAGATTTAAGGAGAATTATCATGTTGTAGAATTTCCTTATGTTAAATTGACGATAGGAAAAATTCCATCTTCATTAACTGCCTTATGAGATAGCCAAATGATTCTGTAAGATATACCTCTTCCTCATATGTTAAATAATTTTGTAAAGTTTCTCAATTTCAGATATATAAATTTCTTTCAGTTTTTATGATGAGCAAATATAAGTTAATGCCAAAAGTTATGTTAAAGTTATTTTTAAAAATACAGTCTTGGGGGAGAGAAGCCAATTTTGAATGGCTAATTGAAAATGGTCTTAAATACTTGATTCCTTTTCAACTTATTTAAAAAAAAAAACTAGAGTTATTCTGTCACCTGAAGTTGTCAGATAATATTTTCCAACAGCTGAAGTTAAGTAGTTTTTAAAAAAATTTAATGATGGTTAATCAAAAGATTCACATTTATTTTGCTTGGTTAAAAGTATGCAAACTTTTTTTATCGTATGCTATCTAGAATTGCAAGTAGAATTGTTTCTACGATTTTGTCTTGTTATAATAATTGGAGAAAATGGGATAAAATAACATACAACAAATGGTTATCCCACTTGTATATTTTTTTAAAGACTCTTGTTATCCTTACATAAAACCAATTATGATAATTGTATGTTTGGGAAGATAAACTGTGTACTGAACCTTAAAATCCAGTGTGACTGTAGACGATGTAATATGGATATGATTCGAACGTAGTGACCAGCTTGGCTGATGTCCCTGAACCAAAAGGGGTTTATACTGAGTGAAGGAAAGGTAAAAAGTAGGATTTTGTATATTTTTATAATAAAATATAAATTAAGGTATTTTACCATGAAGAGGGTGCACCTATCCTTGAGAACAGTATAATTATAATGATTCAGTTTCAGACTAATTCGAAATAAATGTCTAATAAAGGCATTTAGAGTTAAACTTTTAAAAACTATTTAGATCAGTTGAAAACCAATTCTTACTAAGCCATTAATGTATATAATCTTCAGATTAAATTCATCTTTTCACTTGACATTTGAGTCAGTCCTGTTGAACATTTTGATCTGTCCTGTATTCTTGTAAATTATGTTCGTTTTTCATATTTTACTGTAACTGAATTTAGATAATTATTTTCAAAAAGAAACCTGCAGTATTTTCGCTTTCTTAACATTTTGAGTAACTCACATGAAGAGGCCCGCTTGTCTCCTTCACCTTGGCTGGTGGTAGAGAGTTTGGTGTTTTCATTACAAGTTAAGATCATGGTAGCCCTGAATTTAAGCGTATCTTTTCAGGTAATTTCAAGGCCTATTTGCTGAGAGGCATGAATTGAACATCATGACATAACTGTGACTCTGACATTAGACCTTTTTTTTTTTTTTTTTTTTTTTTTGCAGTACGCGGGCCTCTCACTATTGTGGCCTCTCCCGTTGCGGAGCACAGGCTCCGGACGCGCAGGCTCAGCGGCCATGGCTCACGGGCCCAGCCGCTCCGCGGCATGTGGGATCCTCCCGGACCAGGACACGAACCCGCGTCCCCTGCATCGGCAGGTGGACTCTCAACCACTGCGCCTGACCAGGGAAGCCCTGAACCTTTTAAATTGTAGTAAAGATTCCATGCTACTCCTCTCATATGAGATGCTGTCCCTCATAATATCAAACATAAAATGATGCTGATGAAACTCTTAAAAATGATACTGCTGGGCTTCCCTGGTGGCGCAGTGGTTGAGAGTCCGCCTGCCGATGCAGGGGACGCGGGTTCGTGTCCCGGTCCGGGAGGATCCCACATGCCGCGGAGCGGCTGGGCCCGTGAGCCATGGCCGCTGAGCCTGCGCGTCCGGAGCCTGTGCCCCGCAACGGGAGAGGCCACAACAGTGAGAGGCCCGCGTACCGCAAAAAAAAAAATGATACTGCTGTCAACGTTAAGTTTCTTCAGAAAGGCACTTGGACACTTCTTTTGGGTGAATATGAAATCTGAATAATGCCTTCCAGGTTTCAAATGTGTCCCTCACAAGTTCTTATTTTTATTATTTTACTCCAAGATGGTAACTAATTCATCCTTAGGAAACGCACCATTTTAACTGACTAGTAAACTGACTAGTTAACCGACTAGTAAACAAGAGACGTACAGCATCTGCTAGAATTCTTTTCTGTCCCCATTGGCAGTTGTCACGGGGGCCACTTTTTAATTCCAGTGAACGCCTCTATCAGGGCATAGAACAGAGGGTGAAGAGTCACTTTTCAACTGAAACCTATGTAGTACTGTAGAACATAATGGTATAAAAGACGGATTGTCAGTCCTAATTTTTGTGAAAGAACTCTCTAGAATTACAGTTTGATGGTGTCTTTTAGGCACCAAGGTAAATTTTCTTTCTTAATATAAAGCTGCTGGTTCCAGTGTCATGTTACCAGAGCAGTTGCTCTGTTTTGTTTGTTAAGCTGTTTGGTAGAACTATTATGTGTACAGTTTTTAAGACATAACTTCATGCCCTTGATAGCAAGCATCCAGGGGAAGAATGCTCAGTTGTCTGGATGATGCTAAGTTAACCTGTTTATTTTCCTAACGCGAAAAGTCATGACTGCCACGTCTTCCGGTTTTCATTCAGGTGTGCATCCTAAAATAGAAATCCAAGGGATTTCTTCAGAAAAATAGAGTTTGCTTTCGGCCTGCAAGGGTGAAGGAGGTCCTCGTGGTGATTGATTGTGCTGAGTTAAGGAGTGCAAAGGGGGTTTGATGGGGGTCACGCTGAGCCCGTGGCCTGGCAGCTTATCGCGGCTAGGACGTTGAGGGGACTCACCTTTCACTGAGTGCCACTCTGTCCTTATTTCTGGAATGGGTATTTTATAACAACATTCTGATCTGAATTTTTATTCTCAGCAGTTTAATAAGGCGTAGACTATAGGATAGGTAACTCTTATGTTTACGAATTAAAAATTCAGACACTTTAGGGCCTGATTCATTTTGGAAAACAGAAATAAAAATAACTTCAACTGTTCTGCAGTCTGCATTTAAAAACAACTTTATTAAAAATTTAAAAGCCAGGTTTGCTTGCATGCCATCTGGTATATCTCCAGCAAGGTTATTAAGAAATCTTATTCGAGCTGATGAAAATAAGACAGGTCCGAGTAGTAATTTTCCAACAGCCAGGCCAATGATGCTGAACTTTGGTTTAGAATTTTAAGAAATACTTAGAACATTCTACCTGTTCCTTGATGGGAAAATCCAATAAGAAGGCTAGGTTCTTAGGGTCAGCCCAATAATCTCTAGGGGCTCAGTGAGGGAAAACGACTGAACAAGTTAAAGAACCACAGATATATGAAGGGACACATTTGCATCTTCCTATCAGTATTGAACTTCCCTTTATTAATGAAAAATAAATTTATCTCTATTTTTGAAACGTGGGTGTTTTGCTTTATTATGCTTTGGATTGGCTACAGAGCTGAAGAGCTCGGCTTCTCCTACTCTGTAGCCAGTGTCCCTTCTTGGGGCTCCGCCTTCCCTGATCCTGGTACACCGGAAGGAGCTTGCCCCTTCTTGGGAATCTTCGCTGTGTATTTGCTCTTCTGACGCCCTTTGATCCATAGCGACCCGAGGGCTCAGACTATAGTCCTTTTGCCTCGCGTCCAACTTTGCCTCTACCACCTCCGAGATACCGTGACTTTGTCTGTCACGTATCTTGCCACTGTTTCCTTATCGACAAAGCGGGCAGGACAGTCCCAGACGCCGTGGCGGTTAAGAATCACAGGAGGCCTTGCGCATGCAGCACTTATAAGGATCCTGGCGCACCTCCAGGTCTGCAGTCGGCTGCCTTCCTACACGTCTTTCCGTCCCCGGGGCTTGCGTGCGGCCGTCCAGCTCATCTCGGTCCTCCCAGGAGGAAGGAGGCGCCCAACCGGGGGAAGAGCCCCGACCCTCCTCCGTGCGCAGGCTGGGGCGCCACGGCCCCTCCCGAGGGGCTCCGCGCCACCCTCCCGAGTCCCGCTTCGCGCCTCTGAGAGCGCGGGGCCCGGGTGCAGGGGCGCCCGGGGACCGTGGGGCCCCGTGCCCGCGGCGGCCGTTGCCGGGGCGCCCGTTGCTAGGGGCGCCGTTACCACAGACGCCTGCCCGGCGCTACACTCCCTGAGCCCGGTGCTGCCAGCTCTGCGGCGCCATGGACGACCTACGGGTGCTGTGGATGCGTGACCGAGTGTACACCGCCTTCGGCATCACAGACCCCCAGATCTTCGAGGAGTTGCTGAACCGCAACGACGGCGAGGTCGAGGACCTCATCCTGCACTTCCTCAACCAGACCAGCGACGAGGAGGGCGCCTCGACTCTCTTCTTCTACCGCAAGGTGGTGCCCGAGGAAGTGGAGGTGGAGATCGGTGAGCCCCGCGGCCGCCCTCCCGCCGCGCCCCCTCCTGCCCCGTTTCCCACCTCACCACCGCGGGGACTGCAGACCCCCGCCCACCCCGCTCTTGGCCTCACGTGCATTCCGCAAATGCTTATTGTCGCCCACCGTGTGCAGGCACAGTCCAGGCACTGGGTGAACTGGACAAGCCCACTTGGAAAGTCAGACCTTGAGTGAATAATCACAACAAACACTCATTTAGCGCTTACTCTGTGCCAGGTACAGTTCCAAATGCGTATATCAGCTACTAATCCCATGAAGTGGGTGTATTGTTATCCCATTTTACAGATGAGCAAGCTGTGGCACAGAGAGGGTTAACTAGCTCATCCACACAGGTCACATAGTAAAGACTCAGAAGAATATGTGTCGCTGTCCAACGACGTCTCACAGACCGATAGAGAAACGGCCCAGGGGCTGAGAGGGTCAGTTCATCCTCACTCTCTCAGATGGTGACAGGGTCTCCTAGAGGTGGAGGAGAGTGCCCCTTCCTATCTTCCCAGGCTCCCGACGTGCTACTGTAAAGTAACACCAAAACAATTTTTTAAAACAATTTAAAAAGATTACATTAGATTTAAACGTTTATGTTGAACAATTTAGCATTTTAAATAAAAATAATGACAGTGACTGATTCCCAGAACCTTCTGTGGAGGTGGCCGGTCCAGCCCAGGGACACAGAGACAGCCTGGGGTGGGGGGAGGGGGAGACAGGACAGAGTGCAGGGGACACTCAGAAAGGAGATTGAGAGACACACAAGTTCTCTCCCAGTAGGAACACCAGTGTCAGTGCAGCTGTCACGGACCGGGTTTGTGTGATGTGTCCCATCAATGTCAGTCTCCTGTGCTAGTGTCACATCTTCACGAGGCTTCTGGATCCCCTCCAGGACCTTTCACAGGGTGGGATGGCAGAGCCAGGCAGAAGTTTTTTTTTCTTAAAAGGCCGTAGGCACATTTATTTTAAATGTACATTCTTTGCACAAAATAATACACATATTCACTGTAGAAAAATCCAAGCCCATAAACAATAACAAATTGCAAATGACACCCAGAGAGATGACCCTTGTAACATTTGGAATCTAATTCTATCCCCCCCTCCCTTCCCCGGAAGACCTTTGGACCTGGATGTTACATTATAATAGGACCTTGAATTTAGACTCTCATGATCACCAAGTGAAATTCTGATACACTAACAGGATTGACTTTTACATGTACCATATTTCAGTAACCCTGATTTTGTATACTTGAACATATATATATATATATATATATATATATATATATATATATATATATATATATACCAAGACCCTAAGAAATGAATGCAACTTGGACTTCTTGTGACCTCTGAGGGCTTCTGTTAATAGTTCGTGGCTGTTTTCTGTGCTGTGTATACTACCACATGTTCAGCCCAGTGTCTCCTGGCAGGATGCCCCTGTTCTATGTGAAAGGAGATTATAGTCTCGCTTCCGAGGGTCCCCCTGCTTAATTCCTCCAAAGCGTCCTCGGAAATCCCCCGAGCACTATGTCTGTTCCTGGTCTGTCTCTAACCCACCCCTCAGCCCACCCCAACGTTCTTCCCCTCCTTTTCTGGGTCTTCTCACTGTCCTCACATCTTGAGAATGGCAATGTATTCCCTGCTGAGGATGCCGTCCCCAGAAACTCAAAGCTACTGCTCCTGGGGGCACTAGAATGGTGTTGAGTGTTGGGGGTTGGGTTCTGGACAGAGGTGGGGAGACGGGACCTCCTCTCCAGCTCTGAGTTTCAAGTTGTCACTCACCCTCTGCTTATTAAGCCTGCAGACTCACAAAGACCCTTGGTCAGTTTTATTGGATCCTTTATGGGGTCTCTGGTTTGTCCAGAGGACCTGGAGTGGGGTCAATGCATGTCCCTTCATCCCTCTTTTCTCTCTATTTCTGCCTCTCCCCTGGTCAAGACTTCTCTCTGCTCCTAGTTAAAAATTATTTGAATGGAGACAGATGCTGGCAGGGTGGTCTTGAGGAAAGAGGGGTGTCTAGACCAGCAGCAGCTAGTCCAAGATGCTGTTCTAATAGCTAAGCATGTGTTGTTTCTTGAAATAACAAAATGGAACCATCCTGTCCATATCACTTGATAACTTGCTTACATTTTTACACAGTAATTTTTAGAAATTGCAAAATTACACAGTAATTTAAAAATTACACGGTATTAAGTAATTAATACTTACTTCCAGTAAGTATTACTGAAAGATGTTCTCTTAAAAATTCACATAACATAGAATTTAGAAACACAGAAAATAAAAAGTGAAAAAATAATCCTTTACTCTTCCCTCAGCCCTGTTCCCATTCCTATAGGTAACCACTAGTGGTAGTTTGGTGTATATCCTGCCAGAGCTCTTCTCAGATCTATCTGTCTGTCTATCTGTCTATCATCATTTATATCTTTCCAGATAATGGTATGTATATAATGATAATATGTAGAGATATATATAGAGTTCCTGAAATCATAAATAAGATCACTCTTTATGTAGTATGTTGTGACTGTTCCTCCCTCAAAGATATCTTGCAGAATTTTTCATGTCAGTACCTATAGATCTATGTAACTTTATAGATGTACCATATTTTATTTATCCATTCCCTAATGAATGGACACTTATCTTTCCACAGTGTTTTATTTTACACACGTCACGATGTGCGTCTACCTTTGTGCTCTTGCGGTATTTTGTGGGAGAGATTTCTAAAAGTGGAACTGTGGGCTTGGCGGGTGTGTGCATTTACAGTTTGGATGGGTCCTGCCAAACTGCTCTCTAGGATGGCCCTCCCACTCCACACCTGGCAACGGTGATGAGGTGTCCGTTTGCCAACATCCTTGCCAACATTGGGTATTACCGTTAAAATTTTTGCCAACCCCACAGATGAAAGGTGGATGCACTTCCTCCTTCTCATGTACATTTGTATCATAATTAGTGGAGTTGAGCCTCTTTTTTTATGCATGATGGTCATTTATATTTCTTTGGGGTGCTTGTAACTATGTGATCATCCTGTGTCCTTCATCTCATGGAGAATTTGCACAGATCTTTCTTTCATGTCCCTTAAGGCTGTTTCCAGTAACTGGGATGTTTCTGTGGGACTGTGTGTTGGTTCGCAAACCACCCCCATACACGGAGGGCAAGGAGAGACCAGAGAAAGAGGCAGCCAGCCACTCCGGATCAGTAGGTGGCGGTCTTGGGCGTGGCTGGCCGAGATCACTGCCCTCCCGCCGGCATCTAAGAGTTTATAGAGAGGCCTTCCCGGGGTTCAGGCACCCACACTGTCTGGCAATCTCAGCCACACCTGATCTCTCCAGGTGCATTCTTGAAATGGCTTCCACGGTGGGCATGGTGGGCAGGGTGGACATCCCCAGGACAGGGCAGGGGCAAGGGGCCTCCGATTGCCCGGGGTCAGCTCGCAGGTCGGGCAGCGGTCCTGTCTTCTCGATGACCTCCTCCAGCCGACTGTAATAGGCACGACTCTCCCGGGGCCACGGACCAACCCTCAGTGCCAAGGAGAGCAGTGGAACAATTATGTTTTTTTTTGTTTCTTTTGCTTTATGTGGCTATAAAGACGGCGAGGTTCCTGGCCCGTCTGAGGAGGAAGAAGAGGAAGAAGAGACCCAGTCGGCGGATAGAGCATCAGGTCTGGAATTGGGGGTGAGCGGCACCGCGGGGAGGGGTCCGCGTGCCCAGACGAGAATCAGTTTCTGCTTTTTACTTTTGTGAAGCTGCGACTTGGTAAGAAGTACAAGGAGAAAGTGCTGGGTGTGCATAGGTTCATTATTAACTACCTGGGGCTGCCATAACCAAGGACCACAGACTGGGGGGCTTAGAACAACAGCACTGCCTTGAAGGAGGCAGTGCCCGAGGCTACAAGTTCAAAATCAAGGTGTGGGCAGGCCCTGGGGCCGGATCCTTCCTGGCCTTTCCCAGTTTCTGGTGGCTGTAGGCTTCCTTGATGTTCCTTGGCTTGTAGACACATCCCTCCAATCTATGCCTCTGTCGTCACATGGCTGTCTGCCCTGTGTGTGTGTGTGTGTGTGTGTGTGTGTGTGTGTATGTGTGCGTGCGCATGTGTGTATGCATGTATGTGTATATGCATGCATGTGTGTACATGCACGCATGTGTACGCGTGTATTTGCGTGTGAATTTGTGTATTTGTGTGTATACATGTGTGTATACATGTGTGTATATATGTGTATGTGTTTTTATATTGTGTGTGTGTGTGTGTGTGTGTGTGTGTGTGTGTGTGTGTGAGAATCACCTCCTTTCTCTCATAACAGCACCAGTCATTGGAGTCAGGGACCCCCCTCTCCACTATGACCTGTTGACGAAAATAATAAACACTCAATAATAAGAATAGAAAAGATTTTTATTCGAGCCAAACTGAGGACTACGGCCTGGGGGCCAGCTTCCCATGTTACTCTGAGAAGCTGCTCTGGAGAAGCAGGGTTTTCAGCACAGTTTTATATCTTGTCAGAACAAAGAACATTAAACAAGTCAGGAAACCTTTCTTCAAGGTTTCAAAAAACAAACAAACGAAACAACAGACCAGCACGTACATGCACAGCACATACAGCAAGGCCTTGGCACCTGGGAAAGGAGTCGTATTATCAAGGGAGGACCAGCATTGGTGTCCCAGGAAGGGAGGCTTTTAATCTTTATTTTTTATTTATTAAAAAAAAAATTTTTATTGGGGTATAATTGATTTACAATGTCGTGTTAGTTTCTGCTGTACAGCAAAGTTAATCTGTTATACAAACACGTATATCCACTCCTTTTTAGATTCTTTTCCCCTATAGGCCATTACAGAGTACTGAGTCGAGTTCCCTGTGCTCTACCGCAGGTCCTTATGAGTTATCTGTTTTATGTATAGTAGTGTGTATGTGTCAATCCCAGTCTCCCAGTTTATCCCTCCCTCCCTCACGCCCCCGGTAACCATACGTTTATTTTCTACATCTGAAACTCTATAATCTTTATTTTCAACGTGGACATTCTTTACTTCTGGTCAGTGCGCCCTTTTCTTTAATAATTAAAGCAGATGTACAATGTCGGTCTGATAGGCCACATACAAGCTATTTAAATTAGCATCAAATCCAAGTGAACTCATGTAGAAGCCAGAACGACTTCTCTGTATCTCAGTATGTGAACGTTTCTTTTATCAGACCTCATCTCAACTAATTATATCTGCAAAGACACCGCTTCCAAATACGGTCACATTCTGAGGTTCTGGGTGGACACGAATCGGGGCGGGGGGGTGGCACTCTTCCACGCAGAACAGCACATAACATAAAAACACCCAGGCTTGTACGGCAGTGTCTCCGACAGCTCAGCCAAGAGCGCACGGTGTGGGCTATGTAGAGAAGGCTGCCACTGTGCCAGCTATAGATGCCATTTCTTTGGGCGAATCAGAGGCGCGAGTCAAGGCTTTTGCTGCTAAGGAATTGAAATGTCTACATTAGAGAGGTTGCTGTGACACTCCTGGCTGGGCCGTGACACTCGGTCCCCTGCAGGCTTTGAGTTACTTTCCTGTAGTGATGAAGCAGCCGTGGCTACCTGCGTTGGCCCTGGGCTGCGTTCTCAACCAGGGGTGATTTTGGCCCCCAGGGGCCTTTGGTGATGTCTGGAGACATTTTTGGTTGTCACAACTGGAGGGCAGGGGCTTCTGGCATCTCATGGGTTGAGGCCAGGGATGCTGCCAAACGTCCTACGATGCTCAGGTCTGGCCCTACAACACAGAATGATCCAGCCCCAAGTGCCGGAAGTGCTGAGATTGAAACCCTGCTCCAGACCATCACGTCGCCAGCAGAGCTAAACAGCCCCCTTTCTCCCGTAACTCACCTTCACTTACAACAGCAGAAGCTGTGGGTTAGGTACCGCACTTTACCAAGATCCTGAGTATTTGAAAACCAGAGGGGAAAAAGGATTGGGGCGATGTGCAGTGTTTCCTATAGTCATCTTAGTTTTTTCAGAAGAATTTATTTTTAACCACAAAATAATCCCCTCCCTAGTACAGATTGGGGGAGGGGAGAGGGAGAACTACAGGTTTAGAAATACAGACCATCCATTGTTTTTTTTTTTTTTTTTTGCGGTACGCGGGCCTCTCACTGCTGTGGTCCCGGACGCGCAGGCTCAGCGGCCATGGCTCACGGGCCCAGCCGCTCCACGGCATGTGGGATCTTCCCGGACCGGGGTACGAACCCGCGTCCCCTGCATCGGCAGGCGGACTCTCAGCCACTGCGCCACCAGGGAAGCCTGACCATCCATTCTTACTGAGACTTGTCTAGTTTGGATTTTGCTAAGACAGATGGTGGTCATGAGGGCCACAGCCATGTTTACTGATGGCTTCCTGCTTTGGCACCAATAAATCCGTGATCAGGAAAGACTTGGAAAAGAGGAGGCTGCTTGAGGAAAAGGTCAGGAAACTCTTCTCTGACACAGCAAATTAACGTTCCTTCCAAGTGTATTTTTTTCTTTTCTCTTTTCTTTTTATCGTGGTAAAACACATGTAACATGAAATACCATTTTAACCATTTCTAAGCATACAGCTCGGTGGCATTGAGTACACTCATCAGTGTAGTTTTGAGTCCAGGCTGTTGCTCTTGCTGTAATAAGGCTGCTTCTCCCAGCCGCAGACTGTTTCCTCTGCCAGCCAGCGTGCCCGACACTCAGCCAACCTATAATCGAGTCCTCCTGAGTCTGACCCAGTAGATGTTATTGTCCCAGTTTATGGATGAGAAAACCCGTTGCAGAGCGGATTCCGACCCCACGTGTTGATTTGATTCCAGGGTCTCACTGACTTTGTCCAGTGCCTTCCGACGGAAGAGCCACACAGTTGGGGAAAGCTCCCCCTTCTCTGCAGGCTTCGTCAGCAGCTCTCAGGGCTGTGCCTGGCCGGCTATGAGGTTTCCAGGTCCACATCGATAACCGTAGACTTGCAAGGTGTACATACGTTCATTTTATTTAGATTACTTTTCTTTCCATCCCCCATCCGTTTCAAGTTTTATAGTGAAAAAGGAGTAGATGCTAACATGTTAACTCTAAGTCTCATCCTAAGGGTAAACCCCCCCTTCTAAGTAAAAATCTCAGAGAAGTCACTCATTGGACCCTGTAGCTGGAACACGCACACACACGCACACATGCACACACGCACATGTTAAATTTCCGACTGAGGACCCTTCAAAACTGCAGCACCACTCTCCTAATGATAACGTAAGTCAAGGCTTCAGTAGGATTCGTTTGTGAGAAATGGACATTCAGCTTTTTGATAACACGCCGACTGAATGAAATATGCTGTTGTCCAAGATGCAGGTCTGGTCTTGACGGTAGGAAACCTCATTTTCCAAGTATTTCATCTCACGCATTGAATCATGTTTTGCAGCTAAGAATTTGCAGCTGAGAACGTACTCCGTACCTCAGCCTTCCACCGGCCTAGAGGATGAAGAAATGGACCCAGAGAGGGTAGAGAACCCCCATGTCAAAGTACGCACGGCTCTTTCTCCTCTTGGGTGGGGTAATGGGAATTTCACGCCCTCGGATGAGTCTGGGTAACCGCCACAGCTCATACAAGGAGTGTATTGCATTGGAGTGGAGATGATAGAATCCTGTGTCTGGGCGTCCCTGAGATCACCCTCGGATTGAATGATTTGCCACAATGACTCACAGGACCCAGGAAGGCTTTTATACTCATGGTTATAGTTTATTTCAGTGAAAGGATGCAGATGAGTATCAACAGAGAACAAGGCACACAGGGCAGAGTCCAGGAGAAAATAGGCACAAGTCGTCCTTTCCAAGTGGGGCTTCAAGGACAGCATTCATTCTCGCAGGAGCCATGTGTGACAACACGCAGGACATTGTGCCAATCAGGGGGGTCACCCAAGCCTTGGTGTTCAGGGTTTTTATGGGGGTCAATCACGTAGGTGTGAAGTGCCCACAGTTAGTCTGCAGTGCCCCCCGGCTGCCCCAGAGGACAAACGGATGCGGTGTGACCCGGGGCCCCAGGCAAACAAAGACGGGCATTCAGCATAAATCACGTTGTTAGTATAAACTCTGCAGCATGAGCCAAGGCCCCAGGTATACAGAGATGCTCAGATCAGCCAGGATGTTCCAAAAGCTTAGAGGTTGTCACCCAGGAGCTGGTTCCGGGCTAGTCTTGAGAACCGTTGGAATGTGCAGGGTTTGGACAGCCCAGGCCTGCTGAGTTAACCATTTACTGCACAGATCCCAGGGAGGGAGCATAACGTTAGGATGTAGACATTTGGCCTGAGCCGTGCTAAATGCAATTAGGTTCAGCTGCTCTGTGAATATGCCTCCCCACAAAATACCTGAATTCAGAACAGGTTTGTTGCAATTTGTGGCCCAGAAAAGCTCGATCTGGACATTTCCCAGGTCACTTTATTCAAGTGTAGCTGCAGTGGCCGGTTGGTGAAAGAGTCAGGCTTAGAGTTCAGCATCTGGGTGAATTTCAGCTCCTGTGTGTGGTCTGCTGGGAAATGAGCTCAGCAGTGTGTGGAGTGGAGAGCTCAGGTGTACGTGAATATTAGGGGATTTGGATGCACGGTTGTATCTCCTCATGACTTTTTTGTTCCCCGTGTTTCAGAAAACTGTTAAGCAAACCGTGGAAAAGACATATCTCCATGTGCTTTGTACTCCTGTTCCTGAGGAGTTTCTGAACGAGAATGTGGTATATTTTCTCAGAAATACAAAAGGTATCTTTCCAGCATGAGCGTGTGTGAGTGTGGGTGTGCGTGCATGTGCGTGTGTATATGTCTGAGACTCTTTAATTTTTACATGTCCTTGAGAAGATAGATTTTTTTTTTTTTTTTTTTTTTTGCGGTACACGGGCCTCTCACTGCTGTGGCCTCTCCCGTTGCGGAGCACAGGCTCCGGACGTGCAGGCTCAGCGGCCATGGCTCACGGGCCCAGCTGCTCCGCGACACGTAGGATCTTCCCGGACCAGGGCATGAACCCGTGTCCCCTGCATCGGCAGGCGGACTCTCAACCACTGCGCCACCAGGGAAGCCCGAGAAGATAGCTTTTTTATCAGTACTGTCAATCCTCATTGTTCACGGATTCCATATTTGCAAATTCACCGACTCACTCAAAATTTTTATAACTCCCAATCAGTATTTCGATGCTTTCATGGTCATTTAAGGACACATACAGAGTGGGGAAAATTTGAGTCACCCAACACTCATGGACCCAGCTGAGGTCAGGCAAGGCCGTGCACTGCCTTCTTATTTCATTGAATGCTATAAACAAGTGTCTTTATCGTGCTCTGTTTAGTACCACAGTTTTCTAATTTTTGTGGGGGTTTTGGGTGATTTCGCTGTTTAAAGTGTCCCCAAGGGGGGGGAAAAATGTCCCCAAGGAAGGTGCTGAAGCCCTGGCTAGTGCTCAGAGAACAGGGAGGCTGTGACGTGCCTGGCAGAGAAAACTCGTGTGTTAACGTAAGCTTCGTTCAGACGTGAGTGATGGGGCTGTTGGCCATGAGTTCAATGTTAGTGAATCAACAGTAATGTTAAATAAGTTGTCTTTAAACGGAAACACACATAAGGAAGGTTATATACAGGCAGACCTCATTTTATTGCGCTTCGCAGATACTGCATTTTTTTTTTTTTTTTTTACAAACTGAAGGTTGGTGGCAACCCTGTGTGGAGCAAGTCCATCAGGGCCATTTTTCCAACGGTATTTGCTCACTTTGTGTCTCTGCGTCACATTTTGGTGATTCTCTCAATATTTCAAACTTTTTCATTATTTATTATATTCATGATGGTGATCTGTGATCAGTGATCTTTGAAGTTACTCCTAGGATGCACTGAAGGCTCAGACGATGGTTAGCAGTTTTTAGCAATAAAGTTTTTCTTTTCTTTCATTTTTGGCTGTGCCACACGGCATGTGGCATTGTAGTTCCCTGACCAGGGATCAAACCCGTGCCCCCTGCAGTGGAAGCGCGGAACCCTCACCACTGGACCGCCAGGGAATTCCCAGCAATAAAGTATTTTTAAATTAAGGTATATACATTGTTTTTTTTAGACATAATGCTATTGCACAGTTAATAGACTACAGCGTAGTGTAAACATACTTTTGCACTGGGAAACCAAAAAATCCGTGTGACTAGCTTTATTGCGATATTTGCTTTACTGTGATCTGGAATCGAAACCACAGTACCTCCGAGGTCTGCTTATATTGATGGTTGATGAAAATGTGACCAGAGGTTCACAGGAACCTAGACCCATATTTCCTGTAGGAACAATGGCTCAGCATCCACTAATTCTGTGTTCGTGGTGACCTCATAGAACATAAGTACTGCAAATAATGAGAATTGACTGTATTGATGTCATCTTAGTTCTATTTATAACAATTAGAGGAAGATTCAAAATGACGTCACCCTGAGTTATAAGACGAGTTTTGGTGGGCTTTCTCCACGTTGCTGTGTGATTTTATTTTATTTCATTTTTTTTTAACGTTTTGGCTGTGCCTCGTGGCAGGTGGGATCTTAACTCTCCAACCAGGGATCGAATCTGCACCCCCTGCATTGCAAGCCCAGTCTTAACCACTGGACCGCCAGGGAAGTCCCGGCTGTGTGATTTTATTTTATTTATTTTTTTACATCTTTATTGGAGTATAATTGCTTTAAAATGTGTGTTAGTTTCTGCTTTATAACAAAGTGAATCAGTTATACATATACATGTGTTCCCATATCTCTTCCCTCGGCTGTGTGATTTTAGACAGAGGTGCCACTCAGAAGCCAAGTTCATCCTTCAGGGTAGCTTCTTGGCTGGATGTTCCCGCTGTGCATTCCCACTGCATTGCCCAAGTGATTGTTCTCTGGTCTCTTCTGACCCTTTGCTCTTCCTCTTGCCGTATTCCATCCAGGCTGACTCTCCGCTCTCTCTGACTGCGCTTCCCCCATTTCTTCTGCCGTTGCCTCTACCTCCCAACCTGTGCATAGCATACCCTAAATTCTAGAACAACATTCTGTTGCTTTTCTTTTCCTTTTTTGAACTTTGATGGCCCTTTGGATCACGACCTCACCGCTAAGCTCTGAGCTTCTGTAATTCGTTCTTCCCAAGTGAGTGGGAATAAGAAGAAAGATGACAGATAGAGGCTCAGTATTAAACAGCTACTCCCGTTACAGTTCTTGTCTGGGGAGGGGCCAATCTCAGCTCAGTGTTTCCCTTTTTTATTTATTTTTTTATTTTTTAGTTTTTTTTGCGGTACACGGGCCTCTCACTGCTGTGGCCTCTCCCATTGCAGAGCACAGGCTCTGGACGCGCAGGCTCAGCGGCCATGGCTCACGGGCCCAGCCGCTCCGCGGCATGTGGGATCTTCCCAGACTGGGGCACGAACCTGTGTCCCCTGCATCAGCAGGCGGACTCTCAACCACTGCACCACCAGGGAAGCCCTCCCTTTTTAAAATTTATTTATTTATTTATTTTTGGCTGCACTGGGTCTTCGTTGCTGTGCGTGGGCTTTCTCTAGTTGTGGTGAGCGGGGGCTACACTTCGTTGCGGTGCGCGGGCTTCTCATTGCGGTGGCTTCTCTTGTTGCGGAGCACGGGCTCTAGGCGTATGGGGTTCAGTAGTTGTGGCACAGGGACTTAGCTGCTCCGCGGCATGTGGGATCTTCCTGGACCACGAATCCGTGTCTCCTGCATTGGCAGGCGGATTCTTAACCACTGCGCCACCAGGGGAGCCCAATGCTTCCCTTTTAACAGTAATCACAACCCAATACAGTAAGTCCCCTACATACGAATGAGTTCCGTTCTGAGAGCACGTTCGTAAGTCCGGTTGGTTCGTAAGTCCAACAAGGTTAGCCTAGGTACCCAACTAACACGATTGGCTGTATAGTACTGCACTGTAATAGGTTTATAATACTTTTCACGCAAATAATACATAAACAAACACAAAAAATAAAGAAAGCAGTTTTAATCTGTACCCTTGAAAAGTACAGTAGTGCAGTACAACAGCTGGCACACGGGGGCTGGCATCGAGTGAACAGGCAGGAAGAGTTACTGACTGGAGGAGGGAGGGGGGTGGGAGATGGTAGAGCTGAAGGATCGTCAGCAATAGGGGACGGAGGGCGAGCTGCAATGTCACTCACGCCTGACGCTGATGGCACTGGTTCCGGTTCCTTGCTGGAACCAGATGCACGTTTTGCACCTTTGAAAATTCTCCACCTGAAGGTTCGTATGTAGGGGACTTACTGTAACAACAATAATCAGCTTTGGGCGGGGCGGGAACGGCATTTACCCCGACTTTATTACTGTTTACTCTCATCATATTTTTTTTACAGTTATCTTTCACTGATGTCAAGCTTTCTTTCTTTTTTCATACTTAGTTTTTACAGTTTCCCTTTAAGTAAATTTATTTCAGTAAAGAAGCATCTGATAGAAACCTATTAGGCAAAGAAGAGTGCGCGTCTACACAGATGCTGGGAAAGGCATGTAGACTGAAGCTTGTGAAATAATTGCAGTTGATATGTTTGCTGTGTTTCCCAGTTAGATTGAGAGAAGGGTCCAAGGGACCTTTAAAGTGTCTACCGAGCTGACTGGTGCTGACTGATTTTTTGATCAGGGGGCCGGTGGGGAGACGGGGAGGGAGGGAGTGCACATCAAAGAAAACCTGGCCGAGAGGTAGACTGTTCCCAAACTTGTCTTTTAAAACCACATGACTTGGGAATTCCCTGGTGGTCCAGTGGTTAGGACTCTGTGCTCTCACTGCCGGGGCCCGGGTTTGACACCTGGTCGGGGAGCTAAGGTCCTGCAAGCTGTGCGGTGTGGCCAAAAAATAAAGAAAAAAACAACAAAAAGACCCCCCAAAAGCCCGTGACTTGAAAGGTACTTTCGTGATGAATTGGGGAGGCATGGCTGGGAGTGGGGAGACAGAGCAAGCAAGGAGCCCAAGAAACGTTTCTAGAAAATCCAAAGTGTTTCTATCCTTGTTCAGCTGTAGACGCTCCAACTAGATCAGCTCATGTGTGTGGCTCCTGGGTGTTGCTTTTGTTTCTCAATGAGCGCGTATCCTGACCTGTGCCTGGAAGATTCCTTTGTAGTTACTTGTGAAGGAGGAGCTGGTTCCTGTACACTTGGAAATGTTATCTGTGTCCACTTCCCTCCTCGTTTCATTCCCCAAATCTGTTCCTGTTTAGAGACCATCTCTGAGGCGACAGACATGAAGGAAGCTATGGAAATTATGCCCCAAACACTGGAGTATGGAATTATAAATTCACATGTGCTTGGTCTCCTGAAGGATATTATATGTCAGGTAAGTACGGACGGAAAAAAGAATCTCAGCACTGTTTAAGAGTAAGGCCATCTAATTCATTGATTCCACAAAGAGGTGGTCAGCAGCTCTTAGATTCCAGGTGCTGTCATGGGCCCTGAGGACAGTGGAGCAGTGAGCAGGACAGATGACAGCCCTGTGCTATGGGAGGTTATACTGGGGGAAGGACACCAAACACCAACACATAAACTGGAAAATATCAGGTAGTGACAGGTGGCATTAGGAAAATAAACCCTAGTAATGTGATAGAAATGACCTGTTCATGCGTGTGTGTGTATATGTGTGTGTGTGTGTATATGTGTGTGTGTGTGTGTGTGTGTGCAGGGGGTGGTGGTAAGGGACGACCTTGCTGGGGAGGTGAGATCGGAGCTTTCTTTATAGACAACCAATAAAATAGCCCATAAGCAGCCTTGTTCACTAATGATAAGTTATTAGGGATATGTAATAGGGTGGGACTGAGGTGGTCAGGAAAGACCCCTCTGAGGAAGTGGCATTGAATTGAGGGGGGAATGAGGTGAAGGCATCAAACGTGAGGATCTGCAGGAAGAGCATCCTGGGCAGAGAAAACAGCACATGCAAAGGTCCTGAGGCAGGAGCAGACTTAGCTTGCTCCAGACACAGAAGGATGACCAGTGCAGCTGGAGAGTAGTGAGGGAAGTTTGGAGAGGAAGGTAGGTTTGAAGCATGGCAATAAAATGATCTGGCTTGCATTTTTCTTCTGGCTGTTGTGTGAACAACATATGCAGCGGCAAGAGCGTATGGGACCAGTAGACCTAATAGCAGGCCGTGGAAACGTCCAAGTGGTGGATGATGGTTGTTTAGGCTCCGGAAATCAGTCAGGGGAGGGAGCGGGAAGCAAACAGCATCAAGAATATGTTGGGGGGCTTCCCTGGTGGCGCAGTGGTTGAGAGTCCGCCTGCCGATGCCGGGGACATGGGATCGTGCCCCGGTCCGGGAAGATCCCACATGCCGTGGAGCGGCTGGGCCTGTGAGCCATGGCCGCTGAGCCTGTGCATCCGGAGACTGTGCTCCGCAGCGGGAGAAGCCACAGCAGTGAGAGGCTCGCGTACCGCAAAGAAGAAAAAAAAATATGTTGGGCATGGAGCCAACAGGACTTGCTGATGACTTGGATATGGAAGTTTAGGAAAAGAGCATCCAGAATGATTCCTAGGATTTGTGTTTGAACAAGCAGGGAGATTTGGGGGTCATTACTGAGATGGGGGGGTGGAGGGATCTGGAGGAAAACCCCAGAACTCTATTTTGCACATGTTAAGCTTGAGATGCCTCCTAGACATCCAAGTTGAGGTGTGCAGCAGGACGTATAAGTCTGGAGCTCAGGGGAGAGCTCAAGGGGTTCTTCCAGAAATATTTATTGAGCATTTACTGTATTCTATAGCAGTAATCAACACAGTCAAGGTCTGTGCCTCACAGACCTTACATCCTAGTCAGGAAGATTTACGTTAAACAAGATCAATGAGAAAATATACAGTGTGTTAGATAGTGACAGGAGTTCAGGAGAAAGATGAAGCTGGGAAGGGGGTTAGGAAATGTTGGCAGGTGGTAAAAGTAGGGCTTTTGAAATTTTGGATAGGGTGGCCAGGAAGACCTCAATGTTGTCTTTTGCTGGGACTGTTGCAGTTGGCTCCTGATAGATTTCCCAGTTTCTGCTTTTGCTCCTACACTATACTCTCCACATGCCAACCAGAGAGATCCTTTACAAAATGGGAGCCACTGACATGGTGTCAAGCCAAGGGACTGGATGAAACAACCAAGGGAGAGGATATAGAAGGAGGAGAATGAGATGAGAGGGAAACTAGGGGGCAGGATGAAAGGGGGCCAATTTATTATTTTTGAAAATTGGGCAAATAAAGGGAAGGCTCTAACCATTTATTCTGCCTTCTCTATATGAACCGGATAATCAAATAGTAGATAAGAGAAGTGTCTCTTTATAAAAGCATTTCAGCTATTTAAAAAAGAAAGTTTAGAATGAGACTCTTTCAGTAGTGCAGCTCTCACTGTGTTGAAGGATCTAGGTATTGAACATCAATGGATGCTAAAATCAAAAAAAAGAAAAAAAGGAAGAGAGAGGACTTCCTTGGCAGTCCAGTGGTTAGGACTCTGCACTTCCACTGCAGGGGGCACAGGTACGATCCCTGGTTGGGGAACTAAGATCCTGCATGCCTCACTGGGTGGCCAAAAAACCCCCCCAAACCAGAAAAACAACCCCCCCAAAAGAGAGAAAAACCAAACATTATTTGTCTCCTGATAGAAGAAACACCAATAGTCTTGGCAAAGGGATTCTGAGCCAGTCTCTGGACCCAGCTGCCAATTTGCAGGAAAAGACAAGAGGAGCTTGTTGAGTTCTACCATGAGTGTGCAGTCAGCAAAATCCAAGCTGGGAGACTCAAAACATTCTGGGTTCTTCAATAAATTGGAAGTACATGTAGATTAAAAGAGTCTTAAAAGACGTGTCAAATTTTAAGAAAAACGGGCAAAACTAAAAATCAAAACCCAACCCAACCAACCAACCCACCAAACAAACAAAGAAGCCAACCAACCTGTGGGCATTTGTACATCACTTTCTATGTGAGGGTAAGTTATGTAATTGTATTCAAGTGATTTCATAAATTCATGCTTCTGTCAACTGAATTTCCCAAAGACCGCGTGCTCAGTATCTTCTTTATTTTCACCTTCACACAAACTTGGAGCTTAGCTGATGGGTTAACACACAGTTCTCGTTTCCCTGTGCCATAGTTTCTAACTCAGCTGCCCTGTGGCTGGCGGCAGCTAAAGAAATACAGTATTATCTTCTGGGTAGTCACCTCAGGCTTGGTTCAAACTCTTTACCCTTGGGCCATTCTCAGTCAAATATAATTTCTCTTTCTTTAGGTCTGTGCTCCGGGCTGGAGTAGTTCACTTTGTCACTGTATTGTTACTTTCTATTATCGCGTATTCAAAGCCAGAGGCAACTTAAGTGCATGAATTGTTGAATATGACGTGTGATTTGCTTCTTTTTAAAAAAATTTTTATTACAGTATAGTTGATTTACAGTGTTGCGTTAGTCTGCTGTACAGCACAGTGACTCGGTTATACATACACATGTATCTACTCCTTTAGATTCTTTTCTCATATAGGTCATTACAGAGTATTGAGAAGAGTTCCTCCCTGTGCTATACAGTAGGTCCTTATTAGTTATCTATTTTATATAGAGTAGTGTGTATATGTCAATCCCAATCTCCCAATTTATCCCTCCTCCCTCTGCTTTCTCCCCTGGTAACCGTAAGTTTGTTTTCTACATCGGTGACTCTATTTCTGTTTTGTAAATAAGTTCATTTGTACTCAACCATAAAAAAGAACGAAATAATGCCATTTGCAGCAACATGGATGGATCGAGGAATTGTCATACTGAGTGAAATAAGTCAGACAGAGAAAGACAAATACCACATGATATCGCTTATACGTGGAATCTAAAAAAATGGTACAAATGATTTGATTCGTAAACTCGGCTTTTCAGGTTTTCTTGCCAGCCTTGTCCTTCAGTCAGCACAAGGATGCGAGCCTGGGATTCACATCTGGAGAAGTCTTGGACTCCTCTGAGTACGACATAGACCTACCTAGCATGCCCGGGGAAGCAGTAGAATATCACAGCATTCAATTAATACGGGATGAATTTTTAATGAACATCCAGAAATTTGCAAGTAATATTCAAAGAACAATGCAGCAACTTGAAGGTAAGGCTTTATTTTTCTCCTCCTTAGTTAAGCAGGATACGTTTACTTTAAGAAGAATTTTAGAGTTCAGGAGGTTTTTTTTATTGTTTTAATTTATGATCGTTCTTGTTTACCTGCTCGTGATATGAAAGACACCAAGCTGGACATTGTAAGAAACACAAAGAGGAATGAAGAATGACGAATCCTTGTCCTCAAGAATCTTATAATCCGGTGCCCAAAGAACTATGGCAGAATAAGGAGCTTGAGAGAGATATTAGGGTCTTTAGGGCTTGGAAGAGTGAGACCATATTGGAGAAGTGGTGGGGGAATCAAAGAGGACTTCCTGAAGGAGGCAGCATTTGACCTCATCTGAAAGGATGAGCAAGGCATTGGAGTAGGTGGAGTTGGGGAGCAAGGGCATTTTGGGCAGGGAGAATGATGGACCTTTGGTGGTTCTTTTTCCATTCATTTTGCTAAGTACTCTATGAGATTCAGTTTGCTAAGCATTCTGTATTTTCAGTCTGAAGACCTAGCCTTTCAGTATGAAAAATTCTCTTGATAATTTCCTCCACTATTTGTCTTTGTTTTCTCTTGTTAATATTCCTGTTGGATATGTGCTGTTGATTCTGTTTCCTATCTTTTCACTTGCATTTTCCATCTCTTTGTCTGTGTATTCTACTTTCCTGAAGAGTTCCTCAGCTATTACCTTCACAAATTTTGATTAGACTTTTCACATCAGCTATCGTCTTTTTAATTTTTAAGACCTCTTATTCTGTGATTGTACCTTTTCCATACATTCCAAACTTCTGTTCTAGTTTGCTGGATGCCATGTTGTCTCAAATCTCTGAGACTAATAGTTGGGATTAAAACATTTTTTTTGTCTGTTCTTTACATTCTCTCAGTTTCCTCTGGAGTCATTGTTTCTGATTTATTCTTGGACTGTCTGTTTCATGTTGGAGGCTTTCTCGAATATCTGTTGAGCTCTGGTTGTTTGTTCAATTTTTAATTTAATTTAATTTTATTTTATTTGGCTGCATTGGGTCTTAGTTGCAACACGCAGGATCTCCATTGCGGCACACGGGATCTTTCGTTGTGGCGTGTGGACTCTCTAGTTGTGGTACGCAGGCTCCAGAGCATGCAGGCTCAGTAGTTGCAGCATGTGGGCTCTCTAGTTGTGGCGCACGGGCTGTATAGGGCGCAGGCTCAGTAGTTGCGGCGCGTGGGCTTAGCTGCCCCATGGCATGTGGGATCTTAGTTCCCTGACCAGGGATCAAACCTGCATCGGAGGGTGGATTCTTACCCACTGGACCACCAGGGAAGTCCCTGTTTGTTCAATTTTTAAATTGACATCACTTAGGTTGTAAACTCATCTTAAATAGCTAAATCATTTTGATCGAGCTTAACACTGGAGCAGTGATCTAATTATCTAAAGTGTTTTAGTTACATTCTAATGAAAGAGAATGAGATATAGAAATATTAGGACAGGGAAGTACCAGGCCATATACTGATGTCTGGAGAGACGAGCCAGCTGATTAACTGGAACATACATTGTCTGTAATCATTTTCCCCAAACTAGTGGCTGACTGACCATTTTTATTCTACTAGGTGAGATCAAGTTAGAAATGCCAAGCATCAGTGTAGAGAGAGAGGTGTCTGACCTGGCAGCTGACCCAGAAACCGTGGAAATTTTGGAGCAGTGCGTGATAAACTGGTTGAATCAGATATCAGTAGCTCTTGAGGTCCAGATAAAAAAGACGCCTCAGGTAATGTGTGCAATGCTTTTGACGATCCCTGATCCAATTCATGTTTGCCATCCCGAGAACGAGCCAGGAGTCTGCGGATCTGAGCGATCTAGCCTCTTTTCTTACTGTTTTGTGACCTCCTTAAAAATATCAAAGTAAACGTACCCAAGATGTCATTCTTGGGCTTTCTGACGTTAGTGTGCTAATAGATGACTCTCTGCTGTTGATAAAGATAATACTGTGTATGGGTCAGGATGTTTGGGCTAAAAATAAGAAAAACCAAACCAATCAGGAAACCCAACTCAGCTGGCTTAAATAAGAAAGAGGATTTGTTGGCTCCTGTAACTGAAAAGTCTAGAGGCAATTCTGGATTCAGGTATGGTTTGATCATGACTCTGGCACTCTAGCTGTGTTGCTCTGTTAATCTCTTGGTTCCAAACTCCTCTCTGAGGGGGCTTCCTCCTCAGGCTAGTTTCCTTCATGGTGGCAACTGGTAATAGTTTCTGACCCCACATCCACATACCACCTTGTCCAGAGAAAGACGGAGTGTCTACCATTCCTGACTGGAGTCCTGAGGTTTCACTCTGATTGGATCATCCTAGGTCAAGTGCCCACCCCCGAAGTCCTTGTATGGATTAGCCCCTAACTAGAGCGTTTGGGAGGAGAGGCCTGGATGCTGGAGGAGCAACCACAGGTGTGGACTCCCCACTAATGATGATGCTGTTTGTGTGCTCCTGTCATCTCTCAGGGTAATGGTCCTCTGGCCGAAATTGAATTCTGGCGAGAAAGAAATGCCACCCTAAGTGCACTCCATGAACAAACAAAGCTTCCAGTAGTCAGAAAAGTCTTGGATGTGATCAAGGAATCCAATTCTATGCTTGTGGCCAACCTGCAGCCTGTCTTAACTGAATTGTTCAAGTTGCACATGGAGGCCTCAGACAATGTGCGGTTTCTTTCCACAGTGGAACGTCATTTCAAAGTATGCCGGGTGCACTGCACTTTGGAAAGTCAGCTCTGTAAACTAGATTTCACACGGATTTAACTTCCTTTTGTTTGTTCAGCATTTAAAAAATTGTAGTAAAAAATATATAACGTGATATTTATTATTCAGCCACTTGTAAGAGTTCAGTAGCATTAAATGCATAACTGGGTACCCCTTATCACTATCTATGTGCAGAACTTTTTCACCATCCCCAACATAAACTCAGCATCCCTTTAAACAACTCCGACTTCCGCCAGCCCTTGGTAACCTCTTTTCTAATTTCTGTCTCTCTGAATTTGCCTGTTCTAGGTATTTCATAGAAATGGAATCATACCATTTTTGCCCTTCTGTGTCTGGTTTATTTCACTCAACATAATGTTTTCAAGATTCATCCATGCTGTAGTTATATGTCAGAATCTCATTGCTTTTTAGGGCTCAATAACATTCCATTGTACGTATACACCACATTTTGTTTGTCCATTCTTCTGTTGATGGACATTTGGGTTATTTCCACCTTTTGGCTATTGTGAATAATGCTGCTATGAATACGGGTATACAGATATTTGTTTGAGTCTGTGCTTTCAGTTCGTTTGGGCATATACCCAAGAGTAGAATTGCTGGGACATCTGGTGATTCTATGTTTAACTGTCTGATAATTCTGTGTTTAACCATCTATGAAGATTCTATGTTTAACTCTTTTCCTCAGTGACTGCACCATTTTACATTCCCACCAGCAGTGCGCAAGTGTAATTTCCTTTTTCGGGATTCCCCTCCCCTCTGATTTATCATACACAGTACCATATTCCAAGGCCAGGAGTCGTTACTCTTGTCCCAATAATGAGACCAGTAAAAGTCCTGTTTGTGTTGCTGAGGGGTTAATATGTGTGTGGTGAAGCGCTGTAGAGGTACAGGCCCAGGTCCCGAGTATCCCACATCTGCATACGTGACCTCTCTGAGCCTGTTTCTTTCTCTGGAAAACTGGGATCATGAGAGAACCTACCTCAAATGGTTGCTGGAAGGTTCAAATGAACTTATGACTGCAAAGCACTTAGCACGTCAAAAGTAGTATCAGGGAAGCAACTGTCCAACAACTGTATGAGTGGTCCACGGATAAGGATCTATGTGGTCCTGTATAAGTGGTACAACAAGTGATCGAATCTGAGGGCTTGAGGTCCAAGTGGAATCTGCCATGGAGCTGATGTTAGTGGCAACATCATCTCCTTCTCTGAGATTTATTTATCGTCTCTGCAAAATGAGTGGCTTGCAGAGATCAGTGAGAGTCAAGCTTACATCACTCATGCATCACTTTTGTAATTTTTCCATCCCTCTGTGCATCTGAAACTTACTTTTCTGTAAGTTGACTTTTTAAAAATATGTATTTTATTTATTTACTTATTTTGGCTGTGCCAGGTCTTAGCTGTGGCATGAGAACTCTTAGTTGTGGCA
This sequence comes from Grampus griseus, assembly GCF_964374135.1. NCBI lineage: Eukaryota > Metazoa > Chordata > Mammalia > Artiodactyla > Delphinidae > Grampus > Grampus griseus. The sequence goes on along the minus strand of NC_139006.1, from coordinate 6,178,453 downwards.
TGCATGTGGGATCTAGTTCCCTGACCAGGGATCGAACCCGGGCCCCCTGCATTGGGAGCATGGACTCTCACCCACTGGACCACCAGGGAAGTCCCTCTTTAAGTTGACTTTAAATTTGTACGTGTGTGTGTGTGTGTGTAATTTAGCCTCAAACAATCATACCTGTGCAGTCATGGGTTTGATATACCAGTCGTTTCTAATACGCAGTAAAATAAGTATGTGTGTATATATATATATATATATATATATTTAAAATTTTTTTTCTTGTGTCATTTGACTTTTGATATGGTTTGTGATATTTAAAAATTTTTTTAAAAAAATTAATAATTTTATTTTTGGCTGCATTGGGTCTTCTCTGGTTGCGGTGAGCGGGGGCTACTCTTTGCTGCAGTGCACAGGCCTCTGCCTTTCATTACGGTGGCTTCTCTTCTTGCGGAGCAGGGGGCTCTAGGCGTGCGGGCTTCAGTAGTTGTGGCACGCAGGCTCAGTAGTTGTGGCTCACAGGCTCTAGAGCTCAAGCTCAGTAGCTGTGGCGCACAGACCCAGTTGCTCCGAGGCATGTTGGATCTTCCCGGACCAGGGATTGAACCTGCGTCCCCTGCATTGGCAGGCAGATTCCTAACCACTGCGCCACCAGGGTAGTCTCCATATTTTTTAAAAGTTTTGAGTGCTGTCAAAATCATCTCCCTTCCTGCTGGGGGACACATACCCTGGAAAACACTGGCACCTCTAGGTCACCTCTAGAATGCCAGCTTTGATTCATTCAGTGGCACTCTTGCCACTAAATATAGGATAATTATATATGTATATAATATGTATATACACACCATACTTCATATACATGTCTGCAAATTGCTTTATTAACTTTAATTGTAAATCTTATCTTTCCATGTCAGCACCTACAGACCTATTTCAAACTTCTTTTGTTTGTTAAACATTTTATCCCATAACGAGGACTTTTTTAAAATTAAGAAGAATGTCCTACACTGTTGGTGGGAATGTAAGTTGGTGTAGCCACTGTGGAAAACAGTATGGAGGTTCCTCAGAAAACTAAAAATAGAGCTACCATATGATCCAGCAGTCCCACTCCTGGGCATATATCCAGACAAAACTATAATTCAAAAAGATACATGCACCCCTGTGTTCATAGCAGCACTATTCACAACAGCCAAGACATGGAAACAACCAAAGTGTCCATCGACAGATGAATGGCTAAAGAAAATGTGGTACATATACACAATGGAGTCCTACTCAGCCATAAAAAGGAATGAAATAATGCCATTTGCAGCAACATGGATGCAACTAGAGATTATCATACTAAGTGAGGTAAATCAGAAAGAGAAAGACAAATGCCACGATATCACTTATATGTGGAATCTAAAATATGACACAAATGAACTTATCTATGAAACAAACAAAATCAGGACATAGAGAACAGACTGGTGGTTGCCAAGGGGGAGAGGGTAAGAGTGGGGGTTTGGGATTAGCAGATGCAAACTGTGTGTATACAGAATGGATAAACAACAAGGTCCTACTGTACAGCACAGGGAACGCTATTCAATATCCTGTGATAAACCAGAATGGAAAAGCATATGAAAAAGGATGCAAAAAAAATTTTTTTTAAGTTGAGAGACCTTAAACAGAAGCCCATTTTTTCCTGAAAGTACTAAAACCCAGAAATACCCTTGCGTTTAATTAAAATACCTTTTAAATACAAAAGAAAAGAAAAAAAAAGAAAGAAAAAAGAAGAGGGGAATTTCCTGCACACTACTTGCTTTCTTACACGGTTGGCCCCAAGGCGAAGGTGGCTTGCTTTGCTCTCTCTCTTACATGTGCCTCTCCGGCTAGAACATAACGCATGGATCCAGCTTTCACGTTGTCTTGGAAACAATCCCCTCCATGATGAGTGCCCTGAGGATGGTGTGGATCATCTCCCGACACTACAATAAAGACGAGAGGATGATTCCGCTCATGGAGCGCATTGCCTGGGAAATCGCGGAGAGAGTCTGCAAAGTGGTGAATCTTCGGACTTTGTTCAGGTAAGAAGTAAAGGCACTGTGATTTTCTTAAGATCTGAAACCACTTTGTCGAAACATAATTCACACACCATACAAGTCACCTGTTTAAAAAGTACAATTTAATGCTTTTAGTATATTCACAGAGATGTGCATCCACAGCCATCCGTGACTTTAGAATATTTTCTTCGTCCCAGAAAGAAATCTTGTCCCCTTGAGCCTCACTCCCACCCTCCCCAGCCCCCCAGCCCTGGGCAACCACTGATCTACTGTCTGTCTCTGTGGATTCGCCTCTTCTGAACATTCATGCACATGGAATCCTACAACACGTGGTCTTTTATGACCGGCCCCTCCCCCTCAGCATCATGTTTTCAAGGTTCATTCATGGTGTAGTTTGCATCGGTGTTTCATTCCTTTTTATGGCCAAATAATACTCCACGGTGTGGATTACTCAGGACCGTCTTCCTTGGTTATCCTCAGAGAGACCGAGGCAGATCGTCCAAGGGAACCTTACTCCTGGACCCCAGACCCCCTCAGGTGGAACAGCCTCTGAGGATCAAATGTGGAAGGAGACACAGATCATTTTTTTACTTTCTTTTTTTTTTTCTGGTCGGGCTGCTCGACATGCAGGATCTTAGTTCCTCAACCAGCGAACGAACCCGTGCCCCCTACAGTGGAAGCATGGAGTCCTAACCACTGGACCACCAGGGAATTCCCTTTTATTTTTTTTTAACTTTCTTGAAAAACAATCTATATAAGTGAAATAGGTACCAAAATCTCAGCATTATCATTTTACTCCGCTGTTGCTTCCGGCTTAGGACCCAGGGCCACCTGCTCCCCTTCCAGCTCAAACAGAAAGCTTACCAGGCTTTGCACATTGCAGTTTGGGGCAGCTGCATCAAAGGTCAGCCTGGGCCGCGGCTTGGAATCCTGCCTGCAACCCCACCAATCACATCCCTGCCAGTTTCATCAGAACAGCAGCTCACCCGGGAAGGTTTCTGCAGTGAGACCATGACATCAGAGGGGCTCCACTCTTTGCTTAGAATTGTCCCCCTAGAAGCCTGCTTCCCCCGGGGAGCGGGGAGCGTGGCTCAGATCCCCTACGGCTCAGACCCTCCTGCCCATCACAGCATCTCTTTGCTTCCCAGAGAAAACCGAGCGAGTGCGCAACACAAAATCTTGGAGGCCAGAAACACCCTTAACATGTGGAAAAAGGCCTATTTCGACGTCCGGGCCAAGATCGAGGCTTCGGGGAGAGAAGCTCGGTGGGAGTTTGATCGGAAGCGGCTGTTCGAGAGAACAGATTACATGGCCACCATCTGCCAGGATCTCTACGACGTCCTGCAGGTGGGGTGGGGGGCTTGGTGGTGGCGTCCTCTTCAATGCATGCAAAGGTGGTTAGAGCTGGGATTTGCCCGATGGAAGGCAGTTTGGCTTTTTGACAGTGGGCCTCTCCGTGTCAGGTGGGAGGCAGAGAGGGTCTGGCCAGGAGAAAAGCCTGCAGAGCAGACAGCATGTGCCGGAATGTCCCAGAGCACACCTGACCTTTGCAGCTCTCCCTTGAGTTTTGTGACAGCCCTCTTTCTCCCCCTGCTTTTGGTTTCCTTTCCTTTCCTTTTCTTTTTTGGCTGCACTGCAAGGCTTGCGGGATCTTAGTTCCCCGACAAGGGATTGAACCCGGGGCCACGGCAGTGAAAGCGCCGGGTCCTAACCCCTGGACTGCCAGGGAATCCCCTTGGTTTTCTTTATCTTTTAATTAAAAAAAAATTGAAATATAGTTGATGTACAATGTTCTGTAAGTTACAGGCGTACAGTATAGTGATTCACAGTTTTTAAAGGTTATACTCCATTTATAATTATGAAATATTGGCTATATTCCCCATGTTGTACAATATATCCCTGTAGCTTATTTTTTTTATTATTATTTTTTTTTGTGGTACGCGGGCCTCTCACTGTTGTGGCCTCTCCCGTTGCAGAACAGAGGCCCCGGACGCGCAGGCTCAGCGGCCATGGCTCACGGGCCCAGCCGCTCCGCGGCATGTGGGATCTTCCCGGACCGGGGCACGAACCCGTGTCCCCTGCATCGGCAGGCGGACTCTCAACCACTGCGCCACCAGGGAAGCCCCTTGTAGCTTATTTTAAACCTAACAGTTTGTACCTCTTACTCCCCACCTCTAGTAACAGCTAGTTTGTTCTCTGTGAGTCTGTTTCTTTTTTGTTATATAGTCACTAGTTTGTGGTATTTTTGAGGTTCCACATGTAAATGATTATCATGTAGTATTTGTCTTTCTCTGTCTGATTTCATTTAGCAGAATACCCTCCAAGTCCATCCATGTGGCTGCAAATGGCAAAATTTCATTCTTTTTTAGGGCTGAGTAGTATTCCATTGTATATATATGTACCACATCTTCTTTTTTTTTTTTTGCGGTACGCAGGCCTCTCACTGTTGTGGCCTCTCCCGTTGCGGAGCACAGGCTCCGGACGCGCAGGCCCAGCGGCCATGGCTCACGAGCCCAGCTGCTCCGTGGCATGTGGGATCTTCCCGGACCGGGGCACGAACCTGTGTCGCCTGCATCGGCAGGCGGACTCTCAACTGCTGCGCCACCAGGGAAGCCCCCACATCTTCTTTATCCATTCCTCTGTCGATAGACATTTAGGTTGCTTCCATGTCTTGGTTTTCTTTTGACTCTGGCCACGCCTTCTCAGTGTCTTCTGCAAAATCTTCCCCCTCTGTCTTTCCGTTAAATGTTGGAATTCCTCAAAGGCGGTCAGAGACCTTCTCTCCCCTGAAGCCATGCCATCCCTGCCATGGCCACAATGACTGCCCGTCTATCTGCCAGGGCTTCCTGTTGATCTGATCCCACTCTCTTTTGAATGAATGTCCGCAAGGCTTAGTGGCTGATGGGTTGAATTAGCCAGCCCTTGTCTCATGAAGGTCCATCCATTCATTTATTCTCTAAATATTTATCAGGCACTCACAACGTGCCATGCACTTGTCCTTGCTGCTAGAGAAATGATGAGCAAAGACCAGGGCCAGCTCTGTGACCGCAGTGCCCAGTGCAAACAGAAATGTTGACTCCTTATTCAATAAGCAGGAAAAAAATGCTGTTAAAAGTCTTAAAATATAAAACCTTTTCCTTCTGACATGTCTCACCTTGGCATGGCCTTGTTTGTTGGTTTGTTACGACTGTAGCAAAGTAAAGAAAAGAAAGTAAAAGAAAATTAAACGTTTAAATTATTTGCATGAATTTTACGGTTCTTCTTTATATTGTGCAGTGTCAGCTTAACGTGCAAAGAGAAGGGTATTTGTCTGGTGTGTGGAATCACTGAAATGACACAGTTTGTATTTTGCAGCTCTTTCTTTTTTTAAAATAAATTTATTTATTTCTGTTTGGCTGCATTGTGTCTTTGTTGTGGTGCACGTGCTTCTCATTGCAATGGCTTCTCTTGTCGCGGAGCACGAGCTCTAGGCGTGTGGGCTTCAGTAGTTGTGGCATGCGGGCTCTAGAGTGCAGGCTCAGTAGTTGTGGCACACGGGCTTAGTTGCTCCGCGGCGTGTGGGATCTTCCCGGACCAGGGCTCGAACCCACTGGCAGGCGGATTCTTAACCACTGCGCCACCAGGGAAGTCCCTATTTCGCAGCTCTTAAGTGCAGATGTAAATGCTTCATGTGACTAACTCGGCTGGTTTCATTTCACTTCTTGATGTGTGCAGTTCCACCAGCGTTCTCTGCTTCAGCTCACTGATGGGGAAGGAAGGCTGAGAGGAAAAGGAGTTGTGGGTTTTCCTATCTCCATCATTCCTTCTGTGTCATCATTTTCAGCGTGAATAGTTGGCCGATGCGGTGAAGTACAGGGGTGAGGAGCAATATGGTAGGTAGGGTTCCTTGGTCGGGTATGTTTCTTAGCCTTTTTTTTCTGCGTTGGAAGCGAGCTCTGTTTTGAAAGGAGAAGGTGGCCTCTCTGAGCTGTTGGTGTCCTCCTTTACTCACTGTAGCTGCCACACGCTGACTGGTACTCGTTCTGAGTCTCCCTGAACTCTCGTGCATTGTGGCTCCACCGGGATTCTCTGCTCATGGGACCTCACACGCTGCATGTCAGTGGGATGTTGTGAACAGCACACACGCAGATTTCATTTATCGCCTCTGCTCACACATGTGCCCGATTGTCCCCTGAGACTTCATTTACAAAACACAAGTTCAGAGATAAAATGATTGAGAATTTCAAGACGGTAACAGCAGAGCCTTAAACCCAGCACGGGACCCTCTGGAGCCTGGGGCCCTGTGCGCCTGCCCGGGTCCCACACCTATGAAGCCAGCCCCGTCTGTACGTAGTCTATGGCTCATGGAGCTTACAGTCCAGTAGAAGAGAAACATGGTAGACAATAATCGCACAGATGCATAGCTACAGCTGAGGCGAGTGCTAGGAAAGAAGACTAGAGGGGGCTGTGGAAGTGTGCACAGGGGCATGGCCTGTTCTAAAGGGTCGGACTCGATGAAGGCATATTTAATAATGAGTAGTAGGTATCTGGCATTTCACACTGCAGGTGCAAAGGCCTTGAGACAGAAAGGAACGTGGAATTGAAAGAGGCCCGGGGTGGCTGCCAGGCAGCAGGGGGATAGCAGTATGGGAGGACATGGAAGCAGTAGGTAGGGGCCTGAGCATGCAGACTTTGTAAGCTGTGTCAGGCCACCTGGAATGGGTCCTTTGTGCAGTGGGCATAGTACCAAAGGGATTAGGCTTTGGTACTCCAAAGGGAGGAGGCTACCTGTGTGACCAGATTCTTGCCCTCAGGTAAACCTAGATATGCAACCCGCTGGTCGTTAGAGCAAAAGCATAAGAAAGCCAAGTGGTGACCTCCTCATGTTTTGTTTGATCGGACAGGTCAGGGAGGAATTCCACAACATATTTGGTTCAGAGCTAAAAGCAGTGACTGGGGATCCCAAGCGCATCGACGATGTGCTGTGCAGGGTGGACAGCCTGGTCACCCCCATGGAAAGCCTGACCTTTGACCCCTTCAGCATCAAGTGCTCCCAGGACTGGAAATACGTGATGGACGACTTCAAGATCGAAGTCCTGGTAAGTAACACATCCTTCAATTCGATTTTGGAAGTGGATACCATGTTTTCTCCATATTAAATCTGTTGGGTTATTTAGTTATGTTTAGCGTTTTTGGTTTTTTTTAAAAAAAAATCATAAAAAGGGATACCTGCTTTTTGGTGAAAAATGGAAACAATGCAGAAGAGCATAAGGTAAAAACGAATATTTCTCAGTGTCCTCTGTCCCCACCCCTACTCCCCAGGTGGAATAAGTTTGAAGCGAGCTAGACACCCTAGAATGGCTACCAAGGTGGGTTGGGTGTATAACTGGAGAGGATGTAGAGCGGCCGGGGTGAAGAATGGGACTTAATTTAGTAAGCAGTAGGGAGCCATTGAAGGTTGTTCACCAAGGCAGGGATGTCATCAGACTTATACCGAAGAGGGTTTTTCTGGCTGCAGCGTAGATGGATCAGAGCTAGGGAAGGAGAGGAGGTGGGGAGGTGGTATAAGAGCTTGTGGCCCTAGGTGTGTGTGAGTCAGGGCCAGTCAGAGAGAATACGACCTCCCTGCATACGGCACAGACAGGATGGCCCACCACACTCACCTTTTCGGCCTCCTGTGCGGTACACCATCAGTAGCATCCCCATTTTATGTTTCAAGTAAGTGTTTTGATAACCCCGGAGCATCTTTCATATTGTAACTGAAAGTGGGATCCTCTGCTCACTGCGCAAAAGCCGATAAAGAGGCAAGGTTGGTGGAAAGGAAAGTTTGCTTTATTTTGGCTGCTGGCGACCAGGGGTGGGGGCGGACTCCTGTCCAAAGGCCAACTCCCCCCGACTGAGGGTCAGTGGGCAAGAGCTTTTATAGATGGAGGAGGGGGCTACGTGCAGAAACAGCACAGTCAGCCCTGGCAGGCAGCTTTTTAAATTTTATTTATTTTTATTTTAAAATTTATTTAAAATTTATTTATTTAATTTTATTTTATTTTTGAGTCTTCGTTGCTGCGTGCGGGCTTTCTCTCGTTGCGGTGCGTGGGCTTCTCATTGCAGTGGCTTCTCCTGTTGTGGAGCACGGGCTCTAGGCGCGGGGGCTTCAGTAGTTGTGGCTCGCGGGCTCAGTAGTTGTGGCTCATGGGCTCTAGAGCTCAGGCTCTGTCGTTGTGGCGCACGGGCTTAGTTGCTCCGCGGCATGTGGGATCTTCCCGGACCAGGGCTCAAACCCGTGTCCCCTGCATTGGCAGGCAGATTCCTAAGCACTGCACCATCAGGGAAGCCCTAACACAGTTTTAAATAACTTTTGGTTACATTAATGTTCAGCATTTACTCATTATGTCTATGCAGATATTTTCACTGCTGAGCCAAGAAGCCCATCATAACCATGCAACCTTTCTTTTCTTTTTTAATGTTTATTTGTTTATTTTTATTTTTAAAATTTTTATTTATTTTGTTTTTGGCTGTGTTGGGTCTTCGTTGCTGCGCGTGGACTTTCTCTAGTTGCGGTGAAAGGGAGCTCCTCTTCATTGTGGTGCTCAGGCTTCTCACTGCAGTGACTTCTCTTGTTGCGGAGCACAGGCTCAAGTGCATGGGCTTCAGTAGTTGTGGCACACGGGCTTAGTTGCTCCTCAGCATGTGGGATCTTCCCGGACCAGGGATCAAACCCATGTCCCCTGCATTGGCAGGTGGATTCTTAACCACTGCGCCACTAGGGAAGTCCCACCATACAACCTTTCTTGTCCAACCCTTCATTTTTCCTGGAGTTAATCATTGCTTTTATTTGCATTTGCTTGGTTAGTTACATATACACTGTTAATTTTTCCAACTGCCCTAACATCTTTTTCACACACCTATCAATAGTGGGTTCCATCTGCTGAGACATATCAGTGCTATTATTTTTCCAGAGACCTTTCTTCCAGAGCTTGCTGTCTTTCTGCTCCAGTCTAGATTGTTTGCTCCTCAGACCTGTTGTGAAGCAGTTGCCCTAGGACTTCCTATCTTCTGTCATCTGTGTTGGATCCTACTTTCTAGAGTTCACAGCTTCCCCTCTCCTTGTTTGCTCTGTTGTTTTGCTGGAGTGCATTTTTTAGTAGCTTCCTGAGAAAGGTTTCATGGGACATGCATTTTTTTTTGAGCCTTGCATGTGTGAATTCTGAAATAGTAGGTATAGAGTTCAAGGTAGAAAATAACTTTTCTTCAGAAATTTGAAGATGTTCTTTATCGGTTTCTAGTTTCCAGTGTTATTAGAAGTCTGATATCACTCTGATTTAATTTTTCTAGAATTAACCTTCCACTCTGCATAGGGTGGGCTGGGGATGGAGATACAGATTATGTGTACTGAGTGGCCTGGCTGTGTGGGGTGGAGAAGGGATCCTCTGTTTGCCCCTCCCCTTCCTGGTGCCTGGTGCCTTCCAATGCTCAGCCTCCCAGAGGTTTCCATGGGACAAACAGGTGCCCCCCGCCTCCCCCACGCATTGCCAGTGTTAGGTAGTAATTCTCTGCCTTCTGTAAAGTTAGTTACTCTCCTTCCAAAAATTCCTGAACTATCTCCTCTCCCGTTTCTTTGTCTATATGAGTTAATACTTTAAAGATTCCCTTTTCTATCATTTTGAACTAGTGGAGGAGAGAGAGCAGAAAACCAATGCAGCCGGTCTGCCATTTTTTTCTTTTAATATTTATTTATTTAGGTTACGCTGGGTCTTAGTTGTGGCATGGGGGATCTTCACTGCGGCATGCGGACTTCTTAGTTGTGGCATGCATGCTTCTTAGTTGTGGCATGTGAACCCTTAGTTGCGGCATGCAAACTCCTGGCTGTGGCATGCATGCGGGATCCAGTTCCCCGACCAGGGATCGAACCTGGGCCCGCTGCATTGGGAGCACGGAGTCTCACCCACTGGACCACCAGGGAAGCCCCCAGTCTGCCATTTTTAACTAGGTCTCAGCTTCCACCAAAGCACAATGGAAATCCTTCTCAAGGCACTGATTTGGTATTTTGTGAGGTAATTTGTTATTTTTGTGGGGTAATTACAGGGTCATAAGGGTTTTTTTCTGGGCTTTTTTTTGTTTGTTTGCTTGGCAGGTTATTGAGAAAGAAGCAAAAAATTTTATTGACGAATCTTTTAAGACTCTTCGATCAGCTGAAGCAGCATTTGACATGCTTTTAAAATTTAAGCATATTCGTTCACGGGAGGCCATTAATCGACAAATGATGAGGAAATTTAATGATATTCTTGCACAGTACTGTAAAGAGGTAACTGAAAAATCTATGGCTGCTGTAGCAGTAAAAATACACTTGGCAAAATGTAAACAGTTGGATCACACTGTTGTCTTTCTCATCTAAATTCAGAGAAACTGCACTTTTCCCAAATAAGCATGTCGTATAACCGAAACGAAGTGGGTTTGTTTGTTTAGTGGAGAAATTCAGTAAGAATTTATGAAGTACAATATTGTATGCCTCACGTTGTGATGGACCCTGAGTGAGTTAGTCATAGGCATAATCACAGTAACAACAGTGTAGTAGTCACAGCTACCCATGTGTGAAGGTCACGGGTGTGTTCACATACACATTCCTGTTGTAAGGACCCTTGTTATACATACAATGGACCCACCCAGATAATCCGGGATAATCTCCTTATTTTAAGGTCAGCTGACTGGCCACCTTAACTCCATCTGCTACCTAATTCCTCTTTGTCAGGAATGGATCAGGACCGTTAATGGGGCAGGTATCGTTTTGCCTCTGACACCTAATTACTCACATAAGAGTGCGAAATACTTATTTTAAAATGCAAGCCCAGACCATATGATCCAGCAATCCCATTTTGTGTATATACCCAAAAGAATTGAAAGCAGAGTCTCGAAGAGATATTTGATTATCAATGTTCGTAGCAGCACTATTCACAACGGCAAAAAGCTGGACATCACCCAAGGGTCCATCGATAGATGAATGGGTAAACAAAATGTGGTCTGTCCCTACAATGGAATATTATACAGCTTTAAAAAGGAAGGAAATTCTGCCATATGCTACACCATGGATGAACCTTGAGGGCTTTGTGTTAATTGAAAGAAGCCAATCATAAAAAGACAAATACTCTATGATTCTACTTATATGAGGTACTTAGAGCAAAGTCATAGAGACAGAAAGTAGAAAGGTTGTTCCTAGGGGCTGAGGGAGGGAGGAATGGGGAGTTACTGTGTTTAATGTGTACCCAGAGTTTCAGGTTTACAAGATGAAAGAAGTTGTGGAGGTGGATGATGGTGCTGCATGCACGACAACATGAATGTAGTTAATTCCACGGAAATGTCCACTGAAAAATGGTTAGGATGATACATTTTATGTCATGCATATTGTACCACAATTTAAAAAATATTACGTGATAGATAATTATAAAACCTCAGTGGCACCTGCACATACACACACACACACACACACACACAATGCAGGTCTGGCCACCAATCATGTCTAGAACAGATTTCAGAATTTCCAATAGGTTGGTCAAATGATTGTACACAGTCTATAAGTATAAGGCAGTTTGGATCATTGCATGTTTTTTTTTTTTTTGGTACACGGGCCTCTCACCGTTGTGGCCTCTCCCGTTGCGGGGCACAGGCTCCGGATGCGCAGGCTCAGCGGCCATGGCTCACGGGCCCAGCCGCTCCGCGGCATGTGGGATCTTCCCCGACCGGGGCACGAACCCGTGTCCACTGCATCGGCAGGTGAACTCTCAACCACGGCGCCACCAGGGAAGCCTGGATCATTGCATGTTTTAAACCAAACAAAAAAGTTCCTACAGAGCATAGGGAAACGTAGTAAATGATAAGTAGTAAAAACCCTGTTCTGCACCTCAGACTATTTCTTGACGTTCCATGTTCATGTCTTTAAAGATACAAGTCTCAAGTTCAATCTTTTCTTGGCTCACAGACTGATGCTTATCACTTACAGAATACGTTTGATTGCTTTGCAGATTGACATTGTTAACAAAATCTTTGTTCAGAACCTTGACAACCCACCGCTGTATAAGAATCACCCGCCCGTCGCAGGTGCCATCTACTGGGAACGGTCCCTGTTCTTCCGGATTAAGCACACCATCCTCAGATTTCAAGAAGTAGAGGAGATCTTGGACAGTGATAGAGGACGAGAAGTACGTTGCTTCTGCTGGAAATGTCCCCTTTTGTATTTCATGGTTCAATTCTAGATGGGCGGCCTCCCTGGGCGCTGATCCTTCAGTCCAGGTGGCTGCCGGCATGGAGTGGGCTACGCAGAGTTGCCTGCGTAAAAACAGCTCAATTTCAAATCCATGTCTGCAATTTAGAAGGTCTTTTCTGTGGTCCCTGGGGACCACATCTCCATACCTACCTGTGACATCTTCCAGGTGGCAGTCACATGACTTCCCCTTGACCTTGATCTTCAGCCTCTCCAGAGGGTGACCAGCAACTTTCCGATAATACTCTCCCTCCCCCACCCATGCATTTTTGTCTGTTATATCACAGGGGGTGGGAAACCTTTTCTTTTATGGTCCAAGAGTAAGTATTTTAGGCATTTGAGGGTCGGATGGCCCCTGTTGCAACTACTCAACTCTGCCTTTGTAGCAAGAAAGTGACCATCGATAACACGTAAACAAACAGGTGTGACTATGTTCCAATAAAACATCACTATGGACGCTGAAATTTGCATTTCGTATGCTTGTTACACGTCATGAAGCACTGTTGTTCTTTTTGAGTTCCTTCATTCTTAGCTCCTGGGCTGCAGCAAACCCACGGGCTGAGGTCTGTGAGCCCAGTTACTCAGCCTAGATTTCAAGCCCTACCATGGCAGACCACCCCTCCAACGTTTGTGCAAATCTGCCTGCTTTCTTTTGCAAAATGTGTTAACTCATAATTTTTTTTTTTAAAGAGAGACAAAAAAAATGTTATTTTCAATGACAAAATGACCGTTGCCTGACTTCTTTGGTAGGTAAAGCAAAAATATCTGGAAGTGGGTAGGACAATGAAAGGCTACGAAGATGAAAAGTATAAGCAGTGGAAAGAGACGACAGAACAGGTCCTGCCGACTCTCATGAGGAAGAGTCTGCTCGCTAAGGTGTGTCTTTCTAGATCCGCGTCCTAGATTCCGGGGCGGCCTCGTAATGTGGTGGTGACTACTATTTCCTTGAGATCTGATGTGTTGACTCTCATGAAGTTGCGAGGTATTTCCAAAATCAAAGGCACAGAAGGGCAGAGGCTGACCCGGGAGAAGAAGAGAGGCAGAAAGAGAATAGATGGAGGAAGCAAAATGTCACCGTCAGGGAACACGCTGGGGTTAGGCAGCCCTCCTGACTCCTTGGGCAAGTGGCTTAACTCTGAGCTCCAGTGACCCAGTTTGTAAAATGAGTTGGATCAGAAACATGCAAAGTATTAGTTGAACCGTATATGAAACAGCTGACAGTTGATCATTTTTAACCTACAGAAAAATGTCACTTCCCATGATTCAGCCGCATCTTTAGCACAGGGTCCGGCACATAGCAATTGCTCAGTAAATAAACACTAGCTAGGAGGTTCAAGGGAAGACCTGGGCCTGGCGGTTTTCGGTCTTCGGTACTAAAAGGAGTGAAGAGGCCAGGTAGGGCCTGTCAGGAACTGGACACCTTGTGTCCTATTCAAAAGGGGCAGCTGCTACCCAGCTTCAGTCTGTTCTTTGCCATTTATCATCAGCTTTTCCAATTTTTCAAGGGAAACCAGATTTCTGGATTTTTACCTTCCGTTGCCCAAATTTCGAACGTGGGTGACTAAATCGAATTCTTTAAAAACTCTGTTCACCAAACAAAATATGAATTCTAGCTAGTTCTGGCCAGCTCCCCAGTCTGTCAGGGCAGACCATTGATCTTTTTCAAATTCACGTTTAACTTGGGTTGCGTTGATCTAATTGCTTCTTGGACCGCCCTTCCCACGATGTTTTGTAAAAACACCGTTTCTCCCACAGACTTCTGCTGCTGGTGATGAAGCCCAGAACTCTGACAGGGGGGTTGGTTTTGCAATCAACTTTTCACCTGCTCTCAGGGAGATTATTAATGAAGCAAAGTACCTGGAACAGCTGGGGTTCCCTGTCCCGGAATTAGCAAAGAGTGTTGCCCTCCAGGAAGACAAATTTCTTAGGTAAGAAGATTCTTCTCTTAAATCAACAGTAAACATTTTTTGTCTTGGGACCCCTTTGCGCTCTTCAAAATTATTGAAAACACGCCCCCTACCCATGCCAGAGCTTTCATTTTTGTGGATTTTATAACCGCCAATATTTGCCAATTAGAAATAAAAACTAAGAAATGTTTAAAATATGTGTCTATTCATTCATCTAAAAATAACAACGATAAATCTATTTCATGTTAACCTAAATAACATTTTCACTTTTTCATTTTTTAAATTAATTTTTACTGGAGTATAGTTCATTTACAGTGTTGTGTTAGTGTCAGGGGTACAGCAAAGTGAATCAGTTCCACATATACATATATCCACTCTTCTTTAGATTCTTTTCCCATGTAGGTCATTACAGAGTATTGAGTAGAGTTCCCTGTAAGTAACATTTTTAAATAAAAAGTAACCAATATTTTCCAAAAAGAAAGTTAGTGGGAAGAGTGGCATTCTTTAAAATTTTTAGTCTGGTTAATGGTCTTTTGTATCCTACCTGTAAGGTTATTAATCTTTTTATGAGCTCCATTGTATTTTTCTCACATCAGTGACTTTCCTGTAATGTGCAGGTACACGGATGGGATACAACGTATGTTGGATCATTATCACGTGCTCATTGGAACCTTAAATGAGGCAGAGGCTCTTCTCCTTGACGACCGTTCCCAGGAATTAGTAAGAGTGTTTAGGTCTGGATATAAGAGGTTAAACTGGAACTCACTAGGTAATATAATTCATCTATCTATTGCCTTTTAGACTTTGGGATATAAAAAATCATTCTTTTAGATTGTCTTAGTTGAATTATAATTTTTCTATATATGTAGATATGGTTAACAAATACGTTTTCAGCATCAGTAAAGTACACTTTGTGGAACATGGAATCCATCTCGAGGCTTTAGTTAGGGGTGAAGGTGAGTAGACAGGGTGCCGTTTTGACATTCGACTGACCCAGAGCTTTCTCCTCCAAAAATAAAGTGACTTTTACTTTTTTCCCTTAAAACTGAAATTTTTTTTAAAAAAATTAATTAATTAATTTACTTTTGGCTGCATTGGGTCTTCGTTGCTGCACGCAGGCGTTCTCTAGTTGCAGCGAGCGGGGGCTACTCTTCATCGCAGTGCGCGGGCTTCTCACTGCGGTGGCTTCTCTTGTTGCAGAGCACGGGCTCTAGGTGCACGGGCTTAAGTAGTTGTGGCACGCGGGCTCAGTAGTTGTGGCTCGCGGGCTCTAGAGCGCAGGCTCAGCAGTTGTGGCACATGGGCTTAGTTGCTCCACGGCATGTGGGATCTTCCCAGGCCAGCGCTTGAACCCGTGTCCCTTGCATTGGCAGGCGGATTCTTAACCACTGAGCCACCAGGGAAGCCCTAAAATTGAAATTTTAATTTCGAGATAATTACAGAGTCACACGCAGTTGCAAGAATTAATGCAGACAGATCCTGGGTACCCTTTGCCTGGTTTTCCGCCAACAGCAACTTCTGCAAAACTGTAGTGCAAACCACAGCCCAGATTTTTACATCGATATAGTCAAGACACAGAACATTTCCACACCACAGTGATTCCTCATGTCGCCCTTTTAAAGTCACACCCACTTCCCTCCTATCCCCATCCTCTACTGAACCCCTGGCAGCCACTAATCTGTTTCCTGTTTCTATAATTTTGTCATTTTAAGAGTGTTACATAAAATATTATATGACCCTTTTGGTGTTGGCTTTTCTCACCCAGCACAATTCTCTGGAGATTTTTCCAAGTTCTTGCCTGTTTCAACAGTTTGTTCTTTTTTATCAGTGAATAAAAAACAGTATGGTATCAATGTTTGTTTCACCATTCACCTAGATATCCTAGAGAATATATAGGTTGTTTCCAGGTTTAACTATTATGAATATACATTTGTGCTGTAGAATCACTTGTGTACAGGGTTTTATGTGAACATGAGTCTTCATTTCTCTGGGATAAATGCCCAGGGTTGTGTGGTACTTGTGTGTTTAGTCTTTTTTATTTTTTAATTAAAAAAACTGAAGAATAGTTGATGTACAATGTTATATAAGTTATATATACAGTATAGTATACAGTATAGTGATTCACAATTTTTAAATGTTATACTCCATTTATAGTTATTATAAAATATTGGCTGTGTTCCCTGTGTTGTAGAATATATCCTTGTAGCTTAATTTATACATAATAGTTGGTACCTCTTGATCCCCTACCTATATTGCCCCTCCCCATTTCCCTATCCCTCTGGTAACTACTAGGTTGTTCTCTATATCTGTGAGTCTGCTTCTTTTTTGTTATATTCATTAGTTGTTTGTTTAGTCTTTTTTTTTTTTTAATGTCATAGTGTTGTCCAGAGTGGCTGTACCATTTTACATTCTCACCAGCAATATTCATTTCACTGTCTCTAGATCTTGGCCAGCCTTTGGTATTGTCACTATTTTTAAAAATTTAGCCATCTGATAGCTGTGTAATGATAGCTTATTGTGGTTTTGATTTGCATTTTTCTGTAATGGCTAATGATGTGTTTGTTTGCCTTTATATATCCTCTCTGGTGTAATGTCTTTTTTTTGTTCTTTTGCCCATTTTCTAATTGTATCACTTGCTTTTTTACTGTTGATCTTTGAGAGTTCTTTATATATTGTAGATACTAGTCCTTTATTGGATATGTGGTTTGGAAATACTTTCTCCCACTCTGTAGCTTGTCTTTTCATTCTCCTAATAGCATCTTTTGCAGAGCTATTTTGATGAAGTCCTATTTATCAGTTTTTCCTTTTATGGATCATGATTTTGGTGTCAAGTCTAGGGACTCTTTGCCTAGCCCTAGATCCCAAAAGTTTTCTATTTTTTCTAAATATTTTATAATTTTATGTTTTACAGTTAAGACTGTGATCAATCTTGATTTTTTTTTTTTTTTTTGGTACAAAGTGAGAGACTTAAGTTGCAGTTCATTTTTTTTCCAATTGTTGTAGCATTGTTTGTTGGAAAGGCTAACTTTTTCCGTTAAATCACTTTTACACCTTTGTCAAAAACTAGTTGAGTGTATTTGTATGGGTCTATTTCTGCGTTCTCTATTCTGTTCCATTGATCTATGTGTCTGTCCCTCTGCGAATATCACAGAGCCTTGAAGCCTTAATTATTGTGGGTACAGAGTAAGTCTTGAAATTGGGTAGACTGGTAACCACTGATCTTTTTATTCTCTCTATAGTTTTGCCTTTTCCAGAATGTCATATAATTAGAATCATACAGTGTGCAGCCTTTTCAGACTGGGTTCTTTCACTTAGCAATAAAATTTAAGGTTCCTCCATATAATTGTGCATTTCTTTTTATTACCAAATAATATTCCATTGTGTGGCTGTACTGTAGTTTATCTGTTCACCTGTTGAAGAACATCTTGGTTGCTTCCACATTTTGGCAATTATGAATAAAGCTAAAAATGTTCATGTGCAGGTTTTTGTGTAGTGATTTCTTTTCTTTGTTCTTCTTTTTTTTGTTTGTTTTAAAATTACAGATTCAGTTTCCTTAATAGTTATAGGACTATTCAAGTTATTGGGTGAGTTGTGTAGCTTGTGCTTTTCAAAGAAGTGGTGCATTTCATCTAAGTTGTCAGATTTATTGTGCAGAGTTGTTCTTGTTGCTCCCTTATTATCTTTTTAAAGACTGTACATCTTTAGTGATCCCTCCTATTTAATTCTGGATATGGTTAATTTGTGTCTTCTCTTTTTTTCTTTTCAGTCCTGCTAGAGACTAGTCAGTTTTACTGGAGCTCTTTGTTTCATTGATTTTATCTGTTGTTTTTCTGTGTTTAATTTTACTGATTTCTGCTTATCTTTATTATTTCCTTCTGCTTGCTTTGGATTTATCTTACTCTTCTTTTTCAAGGTTCTTGAGGTGGGAACTTAGATCATTGATTTGAGATCTTTCCTCTTTTCTAATGTATGCATTTGGTGCTATTAATTTCCCTGTCAGCACTGCTTTAGCTGTGTCCCACAGATTCTGATAGTTGTATTTTAATTTTTATTCAATTAAGTGTATTTGAAAAATTTCCCTTGAGACTTCCTCCATGACTCAGGGATTATTTAAAAGTGTGTTGTTTAGTTTCAGAGTGTTTGGAGATGTCCCCTGTTATCTTTCTGTCATTGTTTTGTAATTTGAGTCTGCTGTGGTTGGAGAACATACTCAGTATAATTTCAATTCTTTTAAATTTGTTGAGGTTTGTTTTACAGCTCAGGATATAGTCTATCTTGTTTTATGTTCTGTGGCCACTTGAAAAGAATATGTATTCTACTTTGCTGAGTAAAACGTTCTATAAATGTTGATTAACCTTGTTGGTTCATGATGTTGTTGAGTTTTTCTATATCCTTGTTGATATTCTGTCTAGTTGTTCTGTCAATGACTGAGAGAGGAATGTTGACATGTCCAATTATAATCATGGATTTACGTATTTCTTTTTTCAGGTCTATCATTTTTTGCTTCACATATTTTACAATTCTGTTGTTTTGATGCATACAAGTTTAGGATTGCTATGTCTTCTTATGAATTAAACCCTTTAATCATTATATAATATTCAACTCTCTCTGATAATTTTCTTTGTTCTAAAGTCTTCTTTACCTAATATTAATATATCCATTCTGGTTTTCCTTTGATTAATGTTTGCACAGTATATGTTTTTCCATCCTTTACTTTCAACTTGCTGATAGAATTGTATTTGAAATGAGTTTTTTGTAGACAGCATATAGTTGGGTCATGTTTTTAACCTACTCTGTCTTGGTGCGTTTAGACCATTTACATTTCATGTAATTATTGGTTTGTTAGGGCTTAAGTCTGTCAGTCTTTTTGTTTTCTGCTTGTTCTTTTTGTTTCTCTGTTTTTCTTTTACTTGCCTTTCCATGGGCCACTTGAACACTTTCTCGAATTCCATTTTGATTTATCTATAGTGTTCTTATAGCATTTTTTTAGTGGTTGCTCTAGGTTACATATACATAACATTACAGTTTACTGGTTTGAGTGAAGTATAGAAACCTTAACTCCCCTTACCCTCTCCCACTTATGGTATAATTATCTAAATATTTCTTCTAAATACATTTTGGACCACAACAGACAGTGTTATAATTTTTGCTGCAACCATCAAACCTAAGTTAGGAAGCTCAAGAAGAGAAGGAAAAAGCTATTGTATTTTCCTCTATTTTTACCTACTGTACTCGTTCTTCCTCCCTGGTGTTCCCAGGGTCTTTCTCTTACTGGGTCCTTTCTGTTTACAGAACTCCCTGTGGCCATCCTTACACCCTATGCTGTAGCAGCATAGGTCTGCTGGTGACGTAATCGCCTAGTTTCCCTTCTGAGAATATCTTGATTTCCCCTTTGTTACTGTCAGGTGGAAGTAGAAATCCAGGTTCCCTAGTCAGCCTTCACTGACAGTCGAGGGGAAGCTCCACATGACTGCTGGGAGGGGTGGGGGTCCCAGCCCCCCGGCAGTCTCCACTGACACTGTGGGGTGGCAGGGGGCGGTGCTCGTGGCTGGACCGTGGAGGTGAAAGTCCCATCTACCTCCATGGCCTCCTCTGATGCCACCACGGCAGGCATAAGGGACAGGGGTTTGGGGCACCTCATTATAACATTCTGAGGGTGGAAGTCTAGGCCCCCTCCACCTGGCCCTTCTGGCATGGGTGAGGGCAGGGTCACATTTTTATCTGTGGTGTTTGGCTGGAGCAGAGCAGTTACTGTCTAAAATTTTGTCTTGCTAGGGTGTCCCTCTCCTGGTCCTTTGGTCAGAGAAAACAGGATTTTCTTGAGGCCTTTTTTGGGTGCATGTGTGTCTGTACCCATGGGCACTTATGGGTCGCCGGCTCCTTCAGCTCCAGGTCTGGGATACAGATCCCAGGAAAAAGATCCCAGGGCCCTCATCACCACGTCATTCCTCGGATCCTGGGGTCCCCGCTGGTTGGCTGTCTCTCCCCCTTTCAACGTCTTATATTTGTTTTATGGCTAATGTGCAGGGTTCTTAGTTGTATTTAGCAGGAGTAATAAGGAAAAGTACATACTTCTTCTTCCTTTACTTTTAAAAATAAACAAGGCATTTATGCTATTTTTTTTCCTTCTTCCTCTTTCCCTTCCGTTGCTCCAAATCTTCTCCCCGTTTTTCGTTGTCATTTCCTTTTCTCCCCTTCCTCCCTTCTCCTTTGTACAGAGAACATGTGTGTTTGGACTGTGGCTTCCAGCGTGAAACCTCTGGATTAAAAGTCCAGCTTCTACCCATGTGACTCAACTTCTTGGAGGCTCCGTTTCCTCATCTGTAAAATGGGCATAATCTTAGTACCCAATTCATAGGGCTGTTGTAAGGATTCGATCATGTAATCAACGTCACATGCTTAGGCCACCGCCCAGCTGATCATAAGTGCTTAACTTGGGTTTACTATTCACATTCTTGCTGTTTACTTTTCTAAGCAACAGGCCAGAGGGTTGCCTAACTGTAGGCAGGGTTGCATGTAGTGGAGGGTTTGTGTTGCCATGGCAATGAGAAGGCAAGAGGGTCGTACCTCCTCTTTCTCCCCACCGCGCTTCAGATACGATGATGCTAAAAAGCAAAGAGAAGAAATGTATCATTTGCTTGATCCTGAGCAACGGCTCCTTGTTCCAGTCCCCAGGGACCACGTGGATCTCTGTCACCTCAAAAACCCAAGGGGATGGAAGGAGCACGATCCTTCCTGTGAAGGGATGTTGGCGGGAGGGATATGGAAAGGAAGAGTTGAAAGCCAGCTATCTTTCTTTTGTTCTTTGTCTTTTTCTCCAAAGGTATTGCTGACTACATAACTCGGTGCAAACAGGCCGTTGGGAAATTTGAGTCCCTCATCCACCAGATTCATAAGAATGCAGATGACATTTCTTCGAGACTTACCTTAATAGAATCCATAAATCTCTTTAAGTATCCAGCACCTAAAAGTGAGGAAGAACTCCCAGGTAGATCTGACTTCTTGTTTCTTTGATTATGGAAGGAATGGAAAAACCTCTTGGGTATGATTGTGCGCACACACACGCACGCACACACACACACACACACACACACACACAGTTTATTCCACAAATGGAATAAAAACATGCGTCATAATCTCAGGCATTTACTTGAAAAGATCATGGGTAATTCTTAGCTTTTGCCGTGTTTTATGTATTGCTTACATAGTTTTACAAATCCCTAAGTCTATGAAAATCAGTAGTACTTTTGTCAATAACTTTGTAACAGTACGGTGAACTGTGTTTTATGGGCTCACATTTACTTGTTCAAACAGGGTATTTTAAGCTGTCTTGGACTAATCACCAAGGAGTTCAGGATTAGTTAACAAGCAATTTAAGACAAGCAAGATTGCCCAAAGGCAAAGCATGCACAAGTGGCATTCATTCCCATGTTGTCATGTATTTTTTGCTTTGGATGTGTCTCGCTTCGGGTGGTGTTGATTTATTTTCTGCTTTTGATCAAGATTGGAGGCTGCTTTCATATTTGCAAGATATACAGCTAATGTTTGGGTTGCTTCTTGAGTAATGTCCCTTCCCGTGTTTGTGAAGAGCTGTAACAGGTGTCTTCCACTGCAGGCATGAAGGAATTCTTTGAGCACATTGAACAAGAAAGGGCCAAAGATGTGGACCACATGGTCAGGTGGTATCTTGCCATTGGGCCTCTACTGACCAGAGTCGAGGGGCTGGTTATCCACACCAACACGGGCAAGGCCCCCAAGCTGGCCTCCTACTACGAATACTGGGAAAATAGAATTTACGAGGTCTTGACAAAGCTCATCCTGAAGTAAGTTAATGTTCATATTGCATGTTTTTTTTTTTTTTTTTGCGGTACGCGGGCCTCTCAGTGTTGTGGCCTCTCCCGTTGCGGAGCACAGGCTCCGGACGTGCAGGCTCAGCGGCCATGACTCACGGGCCCAGCTGCTCCGCGGCATGTGGGATCCTCCTGGACCGGGGCACGAACCCGTGTCCCCTGTATTGGCAGGCATACTCTCAACCACTGCGCCACCAGGGAAGCCCAGCAGGAGGATTCTTCACCACTGCGCCACCAGGGACGTCCCAACAAATAACCTTTAAAAGATAATAATATGAAATTCTGGTGAATAAGAGGTTCATTATGGGCAGAATTGTAATTTGTGGTGATACTATAGTACAAAGTGTCATATTGGCTCATCTTCTTGTTAGGTCCCTCAACATCCAGAAAAGGAAATTATCCCTCTCCCCACTGTCTGAAAGACATACACATGTCTGTGTTCAACTGGCAACAGAGAATTGCTGTCACTCAGTATTTAACAAAATCCCAGATGACGCCTTCACTTACACTGAGAGAGGCTGATTTGAAGGATATACGATGCATGAACTCTTCCCGAAGGTCTAAAGTAACCCCTGGCCAGAATGGGCATCACGTATGTGTAGAATGCTTATTGTGTGTGCTAGCCTCAGACACATGGAGGCTGTCCCTTCCCTCCTGGAGCTCCACAGCTCTGCAGCTCAGACTGGCCGGGAGCTAAGTGCCTGGACTTCACATTGGCTTAGGGTCCTTCTAAAAAACCGGCCTATGAAATTCATCACTGTTGCTATTACCTCCACATTGACAAGGGTGGTGTTCATTTTGTCATATGTTTTCTTTTTTTTTAATAAATTTATTTATTTTTATTTTTGGCTGTTTTGGGTCTTTGTTGCTGCGCACAGGCTTTCTCTAGTTGCATTGAGCAGGGGCTACTCTTCGTTGTGGTACGCAGCCTTCTCATTGTGATGGCTTCTTTTGTTGCGGAGCATGGGCTCTAGGCGCGCAGGCTTCAGTAGTTGTGGCACGTGGGCTCAGTAGTTGTGGCTCATGGGCTCAAGAGTGCAGGCTCAGTAGTTGTGGCACACAGGCTTAGTTGCACTGTGGCATGTGGGATCTTTCCGGCCCAGGGCTCAAACCTGTGTCCCTTGCATTGGCAGGCAGATTCTTAACCACTGAGTCACCAGGGAAGTCCCGTATGTTTTTTTTATGAAGAACCCCAGAAGAAGTTTCTCTAATTTCCCTTCTGATCTTAGCCTCCTGAAAAAGTATATTTCCTCTTCTCTTTCCTCTTTCATTTTTTGTTGTTTTTAAAAAACTTCTTCATTATGATTTTAAAATTTTTGTTATTATTATTCAATTTAAAAAATTAAAAAAAATTGTTTTGTCTGTGCCACACAGCATGCAAGATCTTAGTTCCCTGACCAGGGCTCGAACCCATGTCCCCTACATTGGCAGGTGGATTCTTAACTGTTGCACCACCAGGGGAGTCCCCTGGGTGCAGTTTGACAAACTTCACTTCATTGAGCCTTTAAATAAATCTGTTTTCTACATATTTCATTTGCTTTTTAATGTTGCTTCTAACTTTGACTCTTAAAGTAGCCCCTTAGGAGTTCCTGGGCGGTCGAGTGGTTAGGACTCCACGCTTTCACTGGCAAGGGCCCCGGTTCGATCCCTGGTTGGGGAACTAAGATCCCACAAGCCGCCTGGCACAGCCGAAAAAAAAAAAACAGCAGCCCCTCGTACAGGGCTACCTCCTGAGTTTTCTCTTTCTAATACACTACGTTTTCCCTTGATCCATTCATCCATTCACCCATCAGTCCATCTATTCACTCATTCATTCATTCCAAGGTTTATTAGAGCCTGGACTGGACCAGGCACTGGACCAGATAAAGCCCCTCTTTTTCTGGAGCTTCTCCATCCTCATAGGAGAGAGATGCAAGACTCAAGGAAATAAATATTCTCTGTGAAAGAAATAAAGCAGAATAATGTTCCAGGGAGAGACTGGAAGGGCTGTTGTGATTGGGTGGTCAAGAAAGGCCACGGAGAGGCCATGCTGTAGCGGAGCCCTGAATCTAAGGAGCAAAGCTGGAAGGGGAGGAGCTTCCTGGGGGAAGACAAAGGCCAGTGTACAGACCTGGAGGCCACGTGGGAGGAACAGAAGGAAGGAATAAAGAGAGTGAAGGGAGTGCGTAGGAGAGGAAGCTGAGCAGGCAGGGACCAGATCGTGAAGAGCCTGGAAGCAGCTTGCATTTATTCTCAGAGAGAGAAGAGTTGCATGGTTTTTTTTGGTTTTGTTTTTTTTTTTTGCGGTACACGGGCCTCTCACTGTTGTGGCCTCTCCCGTTGTGGAGCACAGGCTCCAGACGTGCAGGCTCAGCGGCCATGGCTCACGGGCCCAGCCGCTCCGCGGCAGGTGGGATCTTCCCGGACTGGGGCACAAACCCGTGTCCCCTGCATCGGCAGGCGGACTCTCAACCACTGTGCCACCAGGGAAACCCGAGTTGCATGTTTTATATGCTCTCTGGCTGTAGGAATCACTGAATTGGGGATGGGGGGAAGAGGAAGACTGGTTTGCAGGCTAATGAAGTGTCCATCCCTGTGTTGTCCCTGGTGTAATCCTGGAAAGGACAGAGTCTGGTGGGCCAGGCGGAGTGGGGACATGAGTGTTCATTTTTCCTGAACCAGAGTCAAACAGCTTTTTGGAGTTACCATTACTAAGTATCTTCCAACTAATAGGTATTCTAACTTCCCCAAAGTAGAAATGAACTATTTGTAAAATTTGGGCCATAAAAAGGGTACATAATGAAACTCATCCCACACTGTCCATTACAGCCATAGAATGTGTTATTCCTTGTCGCAGGCTTTTTATAGGTGGCGGCTGGGACTCTAGCCATTTTCACCCGCTGTCGGATATCTTTCACGCTGCTGAGTACTGAGTCTGTTTTATTAACCCCTCCTAGGAATTTGCAGTCTTTTAATTCTTTAATCCTTGGAAACGTCCCTTTGTTCCAAATGGAAACCATTTTGACAGCGCCCGAGATCATCCTGCACCCCAGCGCAAGCGAGATTGACAAGATGTGCGTCCACTGTGTCCGAAGTTGTGTGGAGGTGACCAAGGTAGGATCGGAACTGTGTGTTGTTTCCTGGTTGACCCCTTGTCACAGAGGGCTGGGCCTGCCAGCTGCGGACAGCAGGGGACCCAGGAGGTCAAGAACACAGGCTCCACCCTGTCCTTTGTCCAGACCGCTTTAGTCTCTTCCTGGCTCCTCCTCTGTAAATCTCTGAAGTTTGGGGGTGTCCCAAGGCTTGATGCCGGCTCCCTTTCACCTCTCTATCTTCTTTGTGCATCCTCACGACCGGTCCCGTGGCCGTTATTACCAACCCTAT
The DNA here is from genome assembly GCF_964374135.1 of Grampus griseus. NCBI lineage: Eukaryota > Metazoa > Chordata > Mammalia > Artiodactyla > Delphinidae > Grampus > Grampus griseus. The sequence goes on along the minus strand of NC_139006.1, from coordinate 6,153,087 downwards.
GGAGGCAAGCCCACCACATTTCCATCTCCAACCCAGAATTCTCTACTACACAACACATGTTTCTAGTCGCCGACCGGCTGTCTCCCCTTGAACCTTAGACCTGGCGAGTACAAGATGGAATTCTTGGCTTTCCAATGTGCAGCCTGGTCCTGCCCCCATTTTCCCTACTTCAGGCAACGGCGCCAACATCCACCCAAGGGGTTGAGTCAAAACCCTGGGAGCCATCCTTGATCCCTCTTTTCTCCCATCCACCCATATCCAGCCCGTCGGTAAGTCTGGTTGACTCGCTCCCCCAAACACGCCTCTGATCTCCCCGCTTCTCTCCTTTTCCACGTTACCAGTCCATCCCAAGTTCATCGTCCCTCACTTGAACTATTGCAGTAATGTTTCCACAGGTGGTCAGGATTATCCTTTAAAAACGTGAATCGTTTCATGTCATCCGTGTATAAAAGCCCCCGATGACTTCACGTTGCACTTAGAACATAATCCAAACTCCTCATTCTGGTCTATGAGCCCCTCTGCAATCTAGCACCTGCCTACCTTTCTGATCAGCTCCTACCTGTACACACCCCACTGTGCCCCAGCCTAATGCACCTCCAGCAGGTAACACCACTTCCTCCTTGAAATAGTGGCACCCCTGTTCCCTCTGCCTGGAACCTTCTGCCTCCCAGACCTTGACCTGCTGGCCCCTTCTGGTCCTTCTCTATTACATCACCCTACTCCATCTTCTTCCTAGCCCATATTACTATCTGACCTTTTCTTATTTATTTACTTGCTCGTTCATGCTTTGACTAGCTCATGCCACTAGAATGCAAGTTCCACAACACCATGAACTTTGTGTGTCTGTTCACTCTGGAGCCCCTAGAACCTCGCACAGCGCCTAACACATAATTGGCACTCAGTCAGTGCTTGTCAAATGACTGTCAGTTGGCAAATAACCCAAAGTTTACGTCTTACCAACATTGGGAAAATAGGGCCATCTTTGTGCATAAGAGATGTCACACCCCCTCAAGACACTAATATCGTTCTTTTCACTTGGTTTGTTCAGAAAGTCAAACATATCTCAGGCATTTAAAAAAAATTTTTTAAATTAATTTATTTATTTATTTTTGGCTGCATTGGGTCTTCGTTGCTGTGCGTGGACTTTTCTCTAATTGCGGCGAGCGGGGGCTACTCTTCATTGCGGTGTGTGGGCTTCTCATTGCGGTGGCTTCTCTTGTTGAGGAACACGGCCTCTAGGCGCGCGGGCTTCCGTAGTTGTGGCACGTGGGCTCAGTAGATGTGGCTCGCGGGCTCTAGAGCTCAGGCTCAGTAGTTGTGGCGCACGGGCTTTGTTGTTCTGTGGCATGTGGGATCTTCCCAGACCAGGGCTCGAAGCCATGTCCCCTGCATTGGCAGGCAGATTCTTAACCACTGCGCCACCAGGGAAGCCCTCAGGCATGTTTTTTAGCGTAAAACTAAGTGTAGATATTACAAATAGGGAATTTCATTTCACTGTACTTGGAAATTAATGAATAAATTGCACATGTTTTATAATCTGTGCAAATAGGTCATTTATTAAACCTCAGTCATATACATTCTCTTAACTTTTAGGTGTTACATTACCAAGTCTTTGAACAGGAAAACAAAACAATCTCCAAGGGGTAAATAAATAGGAGAGACTCTTTGTGAAACATTATGGATGTTAATCCTAGTTTTTCTTGCCAATTTATTCCCACCCCTGCCATAGATGGGCTTGAGGCTTTGTGGTGAAGACTGTTATTTTATCTTCATAAATGCTTTCTTTTATTTATTTTTATTATATTTTTATCAGTGCTTTGTTTTAAATGAAAAGAATTTTTACCTGTCCTCTTGGAAAGTGTTGGAAATGCCTTTCATTAACAAACATCTCTGCAGATAAACACTTACGGCGAAGGTGACTTAAGTCGGCCTGACTGCACTATTTGAGCTTCAGGGTTCATATTTCGTGACTGCAAACAATGAGCAAAAGCTTTAAACTAGGACCGAATTACCTCATCTATTAAGTGGAAATGATAATACGATCCATGTTCTAGAGTGGGTTGGGAGAATTAAATGGCATAACACGTAGAGCACTTGACACAGCACTTGGCAATTAGCTCTCAATAAACGTTAGCTATCAGTTTTGGTGTTAGTGTTACAGCGAGCAGTAGAATTAGTAATTGTTGTTATTCCCATTCTACAGGTGGCCAGACTACGGTTCAGAGATGTTATGTATAACCACCCATGGTTTGCTTGAAAGAAGAGGGGCTCTTGACTGTACAGCAGGGAGACGTCCAATGACAGATTTGTGCTGGGACACTGGAAACTAATGTGGTTTTATACACCCGAACTTGGCTGTGCTCAAGCACATGTCTGATGATTGGCTGGCTGTTGCCTGGGGAGCCTCGGTTCTCCTGGGGCTCCATCATCACGTAGGCTAGCTGAAGCTCGTGCATCTGGTGGCTGCAAGGTTTCAAGAGCATGAGAGTAGAAGCTGCTCAGCTACTTGAGCCCCGGGCTTGGACCTTGCATAATGCCACTTCCCCTATCTGTTGGTCAAGTCACAGGCTAGCCCAGAGTGGGAAAATAGGTACTCCCAATAGACCATTTTGTCAACAGACAGAATCTCTTGATGGAAGGAACAAAGGATTGTGGTGATTTTTTGCAACCTAGCACAGCTTATCAATAATAAAGTGAGATCCCTTACTAGCAAGACTTATTACTGAACATATGTACATAGGAAGCAAAATAGATACTGAAGGACTGTCTTTTTTCCCCCAATTCTTATTTTGCCAGAATTTTGTTCGCTGGATGAATGGCAGCTGCATAGAATGCCCCCCTCAGAAGGGAGAGGAAGAAGAACTTGTTACAATCAACTTTTACAATGATATTTCTCAGAACCCTCAGATAATTGAGCAGGCCGTTATGATCCCCCAGAACATCCACAGGATTCTGATCAATCTTATGAAGTACCTGCAGAAATGGAAGCGGTACCGACCGCTCTGGAAACTGGACAAAGCCATCGTGATGGAGAAGTTTGCTGCCAAGAAGCCCCCTTGTGTTGCCTATGATGAGAAGTTGCAGTTCTATTCCAGAATCGCCTCTGAAGTGATGCATCACCCCTTGATCAAGGATGAGCACTGCATCCGCCTTCAGCTTGGACCCCTGGCGAACACCGTACAGGAAAATGCCAAGTCCTGGGTGGTTTCACTTGGGAAGCTCCTTAATGAGTCAGCCAGAGAGGAGCTCCATAATCTGCACGAAGAGATAGAGGTAGTAGGGCCCCGGGTTTCATGATCTTCTGGGCTTCATTCAGCGCTATATTTTTTTCCTCTATGCTTATTCAGTGTCACTTTGAACTCTCTTTTATAGTTCCTGACCAAAAACCTGAAGAAGAGCCCCAGTACCCTTGAAGATCTCAAGTTTGTCCTTGGAACAATCGCAGAAATTAAAAGTAAATCTTTAGTGATGGAACTAAGATACCGGGATGTCCAGGAGAGGTACCGCACCATGGCGATGTACAGTCTCTCTGTAAGTGAACTCTTTCCTTTTCTCCCTTCCTTCCTTCCTTCCTTCCTTCCTTCCTTCCTTCCTTCCTTCCTTCCTTCCTTCCTTCCTTCCTTCCTTCCTTCCTTCCTTCCTTCTTTCCTTCCTCCCTCCCTCCCTCCCTCCCTCTCTTCCTTCCTTCCTTTGTGTGTTTTTGTTTTTATTTATTTATTTATTTATTTTAAAATTTTTTTGGCTGCACTGTGCGGCACGTGGGATCTTAGTTCCCTGACCAGGGATTGAACCTGTGCTCCCTGCAGTGGAAGCGTGTAGTCCCAACCACTGGACTGCCAGGGAAGTTCCTATTTTATTTATTTATTTTTTTTGCGGTACGCGGGCCTCTCACTGTTGTGGCCTCACAGGCTCCGGACGCGCAGGCTCAGCGGCCATGGCTCACGGGCCCAGCCGCTCTGCGGCATGTGGGATCTTCCCGGACCGGGGCACGAACCCGTGTCCCCTGCATCGGCAGGCGGACTCTCAACCACTGCGCCACCAGGGAAGCCCTATTTTATTTTTTAAAAATACAACATGATTATATTTCAATACACAACCAAAATGCAAAACACCATATTAAATTGATGGCAGTAAAATATGGTATTTCATTTGTATTGCATGACAAATGGTTAACATCCTTAGTCATAAATGAGTTCTTACAAACCAGTAACAAAGACACTGATATACCAAGGGAAATGAAAAAAAAAAAATGGAAGAAAATGAAATAACACAAGTGACTAGTAAGGATTAAGCATCTATGAAGATGACTGAGCTGAACAATAACAGAAGAAAAGCCATTTCTTTGTAATATCATATTACCAAAGATTAAAAATCTAACATTTCTACAGTTTCAGGAAACAGACCCACATAAACACTGGGGGACAAGATTGATGAGGTCCCATCTATATATTAATAGTAGGGGAAATCTAGTTTGAACTCAAACTATAAATTTTGGATAGCCTTAGTCCTAGCAGTTCCAATTCACTGGAATTATTTCAATAAATTAGTTGGATAAATTTACAGTTTATATATAAACCATGTTTACTACATAGAAAATTTGTAGTATATAGACCCACCAAAAATGACTTGCATATTAATTTTTTTCTCAATACACCCAAAAGGATATGCACCAAATTTCTTTAATAGTTGTTTTTATTTTATTTTAAGCGAACTCTTTTCTGAAGCTTTTTATGGTTGGGTTGAATTCTAAAGCCCTTTTCAGAAAGACTTCTCAAATATACAATAAAGTCAATTGTTTATGACTTTAAGTAATAAAATTTAAATGTAAAGCATGGTTATTTAGAATAATGACAACTTAGAGATTATTTCTCGATCTTGCATGGATCAAATAGTGTTTTTTGTCGACTGGTCTGTAACTGCACACTATTTTGGTTTTTCCCTCTTTCTTTCTTTTTTTTTTTTTTTTGCGGTACGCGGGCCTCTCACTGTTGTGGCTTCTCCCGTTGTGGAGCACAGGCTCTGGAAGTGCAGGCTCAGCGGCCATGGCTCACGGGCCTAGCAGCTCTGTGGCATGTGGGATCTTCCCGGACTGGGGCACGAACCCGTGTCCCCTGCATCGGCAGGCGGACTCTCAACCACTGCGCCGCCAGGGAAGCACCTCTTTTTTTTTATGTTAATTTTCTTTTATAAATAAATGGCTGTTGCAAAAATGATAAGGGGGAAGAAGAGAGATAAGACGATAAAAGAAACTGGTAGAAGATAATAATTCAATTGTCTTTATTTAGGGTTGTTAAATGTGTGTTTCAAAGACCTTTAGAAAGTCTGTGGATGAGTTTGAGGGTATCTGGGATCTCCTTGAAATTGTATGCAAAATTTTGCATGCTCTGCATCACATAATACCTAGAAAAGAATCCACTGGAAAAACAAAGTAGAAGGGAGAAACAAAGAGCTGTTATAAGCCTGAATTTGCATAAAATTTGTATTTCAGAATTTACACTGCTTGAGTGCTTTAATCACCTTCACTGAGCATTAGCCTTGGCTGAAAGCTAGAGATCCTCTCATCAGAAAATGCACAGTAGTGGCGATCATTTTGTAGTGTATAGAAATAACGAATCCCTATGTTGTGCACCTGGAATTAACATAGTATTGTCAATTATACTTCAATAAAAAAATAATAAAAATGAAAAAAGAGAAACTTTTCCTTAAAAAACTATGTTTACCCTGAGATACAGTTTATATAACAAGGGCAGGTTATTTACCCTGTAATTACATGTTTTCAGAATAATAAATTAGTTCTCTAGCATCCTCCAAAGGTAAAAAGAAAAATGCACAGTATGCAAAATTTATATTTTTATAATTAAAATAAAGTCAAAATTTTCAGTTCTGTCTTTTGTTTTCTTTATCAAGTAACATTATTTAGAATTCTATGTCTTAGAACTCCATTACTGTCTGCTTATACTGTCTGTGTATCTCTTGGTTTCCTTCAAGTCATTTGTATCCTTATTGTCCTGTTATTTCTGATTGAGTTCTGGACATCATATATGACAAATTGTAGGGAGAATTGGAGGCTCCAGATGATGTTATGTTTCATCATGGGAGATTTAGTTTTGCTTATGACAACACAGCTGGGTGTGTTAACAGGTCAAGATAACCTTATTTTAATCAGAGATGAGGTTGATTTGAAGCTCGGTTTTACTTTATGAAGGTTTTTTCTCTCTAGGTTATTTCTCTCTCTTTCTGCCTATGTCATCTATCTCTTTTAAAAAATTATTTTCTCCTGATTTTATTTTTATTATAAATATCTAATTTGTATAATTCAACCAGCATTTGTTCAAATGACCTAGCCTGCCATTACGCAGAAGCAGAAGTCCTGGAAAGCAGAAGCTTTGACCGGAAATTTCATTTCCAAACTGCTGATCATTTATTGTTTGTTCAATTTTTTTTTTTTTTTTAGCCTTCCGATGCAGAGAAAGAACTGGTTGACAAGACTGAGAGCATGTGGTCAAATCTGTTTAATGATGCATTGAATGTGGAGCATACTCTGGGAGGTATAAAGAGAACATTCACAGAGGTACCTTGAAACGCTTTACTTTCCGAGTAAAGATGTTGAAAAATATCCAGTGGGCTAAACTAACGCAACCCTGCTTTTCTCAGATCACTCGAGGTGAAATATTAAACTACAGACAGCAGATAGAGGGCTTTGCAAGGCGTTTTTATCATGAAGGCCCTAGCTCTGTTGGTGAAGATCTTGATAGAGGTAAGGGTATTCACGTTGGTCTTACTGAGGCATTTGAATGTGTTTTGCTTAAGAATTTTATGGGAAGATGGGATGGAGCAGTGGTGTGTAACCTTGCCCGTACACTGGGTTCCTCTGGGGATCTCTAAAAACCACTTCTGCCTGGGCACCAGGTCCACAGAGTTGATTCCACTGGTCTGGGGAGTGGTCTGGACTTCAAGGTTTTTAAAGCTCCCGTGGGGATTCTAATCTGCAGACCAAGCTGAGACCACTTAGAGCGAGAACGCTCAGGAGACAGGACTTTCTAACTGGAGGAGCTTGCACAAGTAACTGGCCCTCTGGTTTTAGTTAGAATGATGGCAAGATAAAGTCTGGTCATTCTAAGTTTGTCTTCCTGGTTGGCTTCTATGGATGAGATGATAGTTTTGCATATTGTTCATGATTTCTTATTCAATTTTGTATACCTTAAAATTGTATGTATTCAAAACGAACTTATTTATAAAACAGAAACAGACTCACAGACTTCAAAAACAAACTTATGGTTACCAAAGGAGAAAGTTGGAGAGGGGAGGGATAAATTAGAAACTTGGGATTATACACACCACTATATATAAAATAGATAATCAAGGACCTACTGAGCACAGGGAACTCTACTCAATGCTCTGTAATAACCTATATGGGAAAAGAATCTGAAAAAGAATAGATACATGTATAACTGAATCACTTTGCTGTGCACTGAAATGAACACATTGTAAATCAACTGTACTCCAGTATGAAATAAAAATTAAATTAAAAAATTTGTATGCATTCATTTATCTGCTTATTTACTAGGAGTAGGCCTTTTAGCCACTTTTGAAAAAGAGCTGATGAGACACGAAAAGAACCGTCAGGAGCTGGCGAATGCTGAGAAGCTTTTTGATCTTCCAATTACGATGTACCCGGAGCTGCTAAAAGTGCAGAAGGAAATGAGCGGGCTGAAGGCCATTTACGAGCTCTATGAAGCACTAAAGGTAAGCGTCCACCCACAGACTGGGCCTCGCTGGAGGGAATGCAACTCAGCGGACTTTGAGGCCGCAATCGTACAGAGCCTGGGGCAGATTTCATAGAAACTCTCACTTTGGCTCTCGGGAGGAGGTCGTGGGGAGTGACTGCTAATGAATACGGGGTTTCCATTTGGGGTGTGGAGAGAGCTCTGGAACCCGATGGAGGTGAGGCTGCCCAACATTGTGAATGTCCTGGTTGCCACTGTACATGTTCCTGGCAGAAAGCAGGTCAGTGGTTGACTAGGGGTGGGGTGGAAGGAGAAGGGTGGGAGGGGGTGATTACAGAGATGCAGGAGGAGACCACCCAGGGTGATGGTGATGGATACGTTCCTTATCTCGACGGAGGTGATGGTCTCACGGTGTGCGCACATGTCAAAACTTACCCAGCTGTACACTTGACATATGTGTGGCTTATTGTACACCCGTGAACCCTCCATAAAGCTTAGGAAAACCAGAGAGAAAGAGAAGAGAGGCCTGAGAAACGCCAAGTGTAGATGACTCCTCCAGTGAGTCTTGTTACGGAGGGAAGCAGGGAGATGAGGAGTGATGGGTGGAGGGGACGTGGGGTCGGGATACATTTCTTTTAAGGTGGGAGAAATTACAACGTGAGTTTGTGTACTGATAGGAGTGATCCAGTAAGGAGGGGACGCAGGTAATAGGAGGGAGAAGGGAGTCTTCATGTCTGGTGTCCTTGAGTAGGTGGGAAAGGGATGGGATCAAGAGGTGGCCTCAAATAAGAGGCAGACTCATCGACCGTCATATGGGGAGGACAGAGCCTACGCACAGAGATGCTTCTAGCGGGAGATGTTGGACGTTCTGTTCTGATCGCGTCCGCTTCCCCAGGGTTGTACACAGCAAGGTCATCAGCAGAGGGGACCGTGGGTGGGGATGCTGGCTGGTTGAGGATGGTGGAGTGGGGGTGAAATGACCCTCTAGAAGAATGGGGAGCAAGAGGCCAAGGAGATGCGGGGTGACGGATGGTGCCCACACGGTCCTGGATTTCGACTGAGGCTGTGGGCAAGGTTGAGTTTTGAGCAATCGTGGTTGGCCGCCCGGGTGTAGGTGTTGGGTCCTGATAAACGTGGGGTTGTGGGCCTAACCATAGTTGTGGTTTTGACAAATGCGCCCAGTGGAGAGAGTGTCAGGCAAAGGCATGGAGGGTGGATGAAGGAAAGGCATTATGATAGTGACTGACTGGTTGTATATTTAGGGGTAGAAACTCCAAGAGGTACTTAATTTCATGATGATTTCTTTCTAATTTGTTTCTCATTAAATTTTTGCAAAAAGGAGGTAATGAATCATGGGAGTCATCTCAAAATAATCCAAAAAACAGTTGGAGCTTTTAATATCTTTCTAGAAGGCAAGAAAAGAAGAGAAACGAAAAAATGTAAATACGTCATATGTAGTGCCATCTACACTTTAAAGAATTATCATACACGAGACTTGCCTGGTGGTCCAGTGGTAAAGAATCCGCCTTCCAATGCAGGGGACATGGGTCGTATCCCTGGTTGGGGAACTAGGTTCCCACATGCCGCAGGGCAGCTAAGCCCATGCGTCACAACTACTGAGCTCACGCAGCTCAACTAGAGAGCCCGCGTGCCACAACTAGAGAGAGAAAAAACCCCGAGCACACAACTAGAGAGAAGCCTGCGCCCCGCAACGAAGAGCCCAAGCGCCTGTGCATCACAATGAAAGGTCCCACATGCCTCAATAAAGATATCCCGCGCGCCGCAACTAAGACTCGACACAGCCAAAAAAAAAAAAAAAAATCATACACGTATTTCATCAATTAACATAATTTCCTGTCAAATATATTTCATGACTCAAGCAACTCTGTCAAGCCTGGATGTCACAGGTTGCGAATGCCAGCTCTACAAGATGGTAAATTTTACACGAGATGGTACTGTTTACATTAAATCTCAGGGAGCTGGAATACAAAGTCTTTTCTTTATGATAACCAAGCAGGATTATCTAAATTGTAGGTATTTCGTAACCTTAGCTTCTTTTATCAGTAAAGGACAGCGCCTGAATGAAGTACATATTTAAGACCCAAGTGACTTCCTGATTTAAAAATACCTGTTTCTGACATCCTGCTTCTTCCTTTTCCCTGAAGGAAAGGAAGACATGTTTCTCTATCGTAAACATCCTCGGATACAGCATTATTTTTGTGAGGGCTTCAAAAAGTTGGAATGTTCTGTTTACGTTTTAGAGCCTTGGAATCGATCTTTCTTTTGCGGATTTGAGGTTGTTTTGGGGAGCTGGGTGATGATATTTGGAGAGAAGTGAGAATAACCAAGGGTTAAGAATGCGCTCTCCCGGTAGAGCCACCTTCGAGTTTCCAAAGGGGTCTTGTTGATGGGAGTATTTCTTGCCCGTTTCCAGGTTGCAAAGGAAGAATGGTCTCAGACACTCTGGGTCAACCTCAATGTTCAGTTTCTCCAGGAAGGAATTGAAGGTTTTCTCAAGTCCCTCAGAAAGCTGCCCCGGCAGGTCCGAAGTCTATCAGTGGCCTACCACCTGGAAGCAAAAATGAAGGCGTTCAAAGACTCGATTCCTTTGCTGCTCGACTTGAAGCACGAGGCTTTAAGAGACAGGTTTGTGGGAGGAGCTTGTACTTTAAAATATGTCTTTGCTTAGCTCTGATGCTGAAGGACGAGATTCCAACAGCAACGCAGGGCTAGAAATACGCAAGTCATATTTCTATAATATCGCTTCTATGTAAAGTTTCCATTAAATTATCAACCACAAGGATTCTCCTATATCAACTCCTGCACTAGACCTGGGACTAGAGAGAGAAAAAGCGGTAGATTCTCCTTTCTGACCATCTCTGTGCACAGCAAAAATCAGTGATTCTACGGTTACTGCTTGTATGCTGGGTTCCTGGCATTCTGCCGGTCCAGCGCCATGTTTAGCTGCCCTATTGCATTCATCCCATATACATGGGACCATAAAAGTGGGCAAATGTGACCCTTCAAAGGAGGCCAGATTGGGTCAAGAGCAGCGCTGCTTGGTGCTGTGTCTGTCCTGTTCCCCCTTCTTAACTTTATCACTCTGCGTTTTTTTTCACAGTGCTCGAAACAGTGTGCGGTTATTTAATTTATAGATTTGTTTTATCGGTCCCTGACTGTCTCCCCAAGTTGCGGTTATTTAATTTATAGATTTGTTTTATCGGTCCCTGACTGTCTCCCCAAGTCGCTGGCAGTGTTCCCCAGGGCAGGGGCCTTGCCTCTGAGTCACTCTGAACCCCCAGCAGACAGCCCACTGCCTGCACAGCGTTAGTGCTTGCTGAATGTTTATCCAATACACGAGTGCTCATAATTTGCACCAGGGTCTCAGACGGGCTGAGTGATCCAGGAGAGGTCGGGATCACCCGTCTAGAGACCGTGCAGAGGCAGTTACCAACAAACGAAAAGTTGTGTATCTTCTTAGGTGGTAGTGAAGACTAGCCATCTAAGAAAATATCTTCTAGATGTTGTTTCCTGGGTTTAATTCCGGCAGCCAGTGGGATCTTGGAAAACTTTGGACAGATAATTCCAGTGATGTCCTCTTATTTCCAAATTCCATTACAAGAAGTGTTTATAATGGGATTTTATCCTGGGGTTAAAGAGGGAATAATTGAATCCATCACTAAAGTGAGTAGGCAAAGGTTTTAATGTGGATGCACCTTTAGGCATTGGAAAGAGCTGATGCAGAAAACAGGCGTGATGTTTGAAATGACTGAAACATTCACCTTGGAAAACATGTTTGCTATGGAGCTTCACACACACACGGATGTTCTCAATGAGATTGTGACGTCGGCCGTCAAGGAGATAGCCATTGAGAAGGTAGGACTATTTTAGTTGTAAAACGGTACAGAAAAAAAAGAGAATTTTTTTTTTTAATTCAGAGAGAAGACCCGTTTGCCCTGATACCTGTTATGTTTGAGCAAGAAAGAATGATCTGTTCTAGAAATAGAATTTCTGCCCCAGTTAAATGTTGTAGTTCTTAATTATAGTTTCACTCTTGACTTATTTATTAAAGAAATAATGGGTGGGGGCTTCCCTGGTAGCGCAGTGGTTGAGAATCTGCCTGCCGAAGCAGGGGACACGGGTTCAAGCCCTGGTCTGGGAAGATCCTACATGCCGCGGAGCAACTAGGCCCGTGAGCCACAACTACTGAGCCTGTGCATCTGGAGCCTGTGCTCCGCAACCAGAGAGGCCACGATAGTGAGAGGCCCGTGCACCGCGATGAAGAGTGGCCCCCGCTTGCCGCAACTAGAGAAAGCCCTCGCACAGAAACGAAGACCCAACACAGCCAAAAATAAATAAATAATTTTTTTTTTTTTTTTTTGCGGTACGTGGGCCTCTCACTGTTGTGGCCTCTCCCGCTGCGGAGCACAGGCTCCGGACACGCAGGCTCAGCGGCCATGGCTCACGGGCCCAGCCGCTCTGCGGCATGTGGGATCTTCCCGGACCGGGGCATGAACCCACGTCCCCTGCATCAGCAGGCAGTACTCTCAACCACTGCGCCACCAGGGAAGCCCAATAAATATTTTTTTTTTAAAAAAAGAAATAATGGGTGTTCCAGGTAGAAAACTGAGAAATCATTCATAATTCTACCACCTGAAGATAAATTGTCTTTATTATTTTTATTTTTTTATTATTATTTAAAAAAATATTTAATTTTTTGGCTGTGTGGGCTCTTAGTTGCAGCATGCGGGATCTTTAGTTGTGGCATGTGGACTCTTAGTTGCAGCATGCATGCAGGATCTAGTTCCCTGACCAGGGATTGAACCCGTGTCCCCTGCATTGGCAGGCAGATTCTTAACCACTGCTGCCACCATGGAAGTCCCTCCTTTAACACTTTAAAATGCATATACAGGGAATTCTGTGGTGGTGCAGTGGTTAGGGCTCTGCGCTTCCACTGCAGGGGGCCCAGGTTTGATCCCTGGTTGGGGAACTAAGATCCCGCATGCCACAGAGTGGCACAACCAAACAAAAAAATGCATACACACATGTATACACATATGTACACATGTACACATATATCCATGGATACACATACACACGGATGTATAAAATATACACGCACATCCACATACATGAGTAGTATGCCCATGTACATACATGCCCACACATATATACACATAACATGCACCTATATACATGTACATAAACACACACGTATCACATACATATATGCACACGTATGCACAGACACAATATACACATACATATACCCATAATATACATACATACATATGCACACATATACACCACCTATATACACACATACTTTTATATACACATATGCATAAATATTGACAGGGTGTTTTTGAAAATGTCATAAAAATAGGCATATTAATTTGTAATTTGATTTTTTTTTTTTTTTTTTGTGGTACGCGGGCCTCTCACTGTTGTGGCCTCTCCTGTTGCAGAGCACAGGCTCCGGACACACAGGCTCCGGACTCACAGGCTCAGTGGCCGTGGCTCACGGGCCTAGCCGCTCCGCGGCATGTGGGATCCTCCCGGGCCAGGGCACGAATCCGTGTCCCCTGCATTGGCAGGCGGACTCTCAACCACCGCGCCCCCGGGGAAACCCTGTAATTTGATTTTCTTGCTTAACAGTAGAGTAAACAGAGGGGCAGGATCTCATGAGGATGTAGAGTGGAGGCAGATTACAGAATTTAGACCCTGGTTCTGACACTCAGTAGCCGAGTGAACGTGGCAAGCTGACCCCTCTCTGAGCCCCAGTTCCCGCCTCTGTAAAGTGTGGGTAATAATAATCCCTCCCTCACTGAGGTGCTTTGAGGACTAAGGAGATCGTGAATGGCACGTGCTTACCAGAGCAAGTGCTTGGTAAATGATGACTAGGATTACCAGAATCTCTGCTTATTTGGAACACTGACTGGAAGTCTGGGTTTGAGTTGATCCATGGCAAACTCAGGAAGTTGCTGTTGGGTTGGGGTTCTGTTTTTTCAATCCTTGTGCCTGAATCATTCTTTTCATATTCCTGGCCAGGCTGTGAAGGAAATCCTGGACACATGGGAAAATATGAAATTTACCGTCGTCAAGTATTACAAAGGCACCCAGGAGCGAGGCTACATCTTGGGGTCTGTTGATGATATTATCCAGTGCCTGGATGACAACACTTTCAACCTGCAAAGCATCTCAGGAAGCAGATTTGTGGGGCCTTTTCTGCAGACTGTTCACAAATGGGAGAAAATGCTTTCTCTAATAGGGGAAGTCATTGAGGTGAGAAAAAAGATGCACGAAAGATGGAAAGGTGCAGATTCATAGCAGGAAGGAAACTTTGTATGAGAATATTTTGTGCACAGAAACTAATGATCCTCTTTCATACTTTTTCTGTCTTTGATTTATTTTGGGGGGAGGGATGATTAGAAGCATCAATCTGAGTTTTAATTTCAATGAATACATTTTTAATTTCCACAACTCCTAATCAGTGCTTTTTCATATGTCCTTATTCTTGTTTAATTCTGTCCTGTTCTTGTTGCAAGAATGCTTTCACCTCTTGTATCACATTGAAGAATTTAAACATATTTAAAGCTCTTTTCTGATTTCCTTCTACTTTTTATTTTCTTAGGACAGAGTCCCCCCCACCACTTTTTTTTTTTTTTTTGGTGACTCTCTTTCATGGTAGGGGTTTTTTCTCTGTGTGACTTTGATTTTTCTTATATTAGGGGGTGTAGGGCTTTCTTGCTTTGTGTCCAGACCTCTGTGAGCAACCCAGGCTCATTTCACCAGTTTTGTGTGGCTGCCTTGTTTTCTTCCTCAGACCTAGGCAAGTGCCTTATACTTGCCACACCCTGAGCTTGGGGTGGGATGGAGCCAGGCCTGCTTCCCTGGCTAGGAGTGTGGTCATGCATGGGCTTCCGTCACTTGCTTTTTTAAATTTGTTTTTTGTCTATTACTGAAACTTTTTTTAAACTTTTAATTTAATTTTTTAAATTGAAGTGTAGTTGATTTACAATGCTGTGTGGATTTTCTATTACTTTTTATTAGTGGCATCTGTTAGCCTGGATATAGTACTGCTTTTTTTCTTTGTTAGGACAAAATTTTTTTAATTGACATGAAATTTATGGAACATACAATTACCCGTTTTACAGTCCACAATTCGGTGGCATTTAGTCGATTCACAATGTTGTGCGACCACCACCTCTATCTAGTTCCAGAACATTTTCATCATCTCTAAAGAAATTCCCATGCCCATTAAACAGCAATTACTCCCTACTTCCCCTCCCTCCAGCCTCTGACAACCATCAGTCTATTTTCTGTCTCTGTGAATTTACCTATTGTGGGTACTTCACGTAAATGCAATCATATAGTATGTGGCCTTTGTGTCTGGCTTCTTTCACTTAGAATCATATTTTCAAAGTTCATCTATGTTGTAGAATGTGTCAGTGCTTCATTCTTCTTTGTGGCTGAATCGTATTCCATTTTGTGGATGGACCACATTTTGTGTATCCCGTTCACCTGTTGATGGACATTTGGGTTGTTTCCACCTTTTGGTTCATGAAATAGTGCTTCTCTAAGTGTTGGTGTACAACTACTTTTTGAGTCCCTGTTTTCAGTTCTTCTGGGTCTATGCCTAGGAGTGGAATTGTGGGTCATGTAGTATTTGGATCAGTTTTTGCTTGGGCTTCTGCACGGTTTGTCCTTTGGGTCACGGGGCTCCAATCCCTGCTCACAACTAGAAGCTTCCTCCCTGTCCCAGGCTGGGGTGGAGAGTTTTCTTTTGCTTTTGAGTGTAGCTGTGTATTTTAGAATATTTAGCTATGCTTCCTCTATCATTCCTATATATTTGGAAAGGAGTGTATGCACTCACTCTGCCCTCTTGCCTGGAAAGTCTTATGACCTGAGTTGGTTTAAATCTCTCCCGTGTTAAGGTGGGATTTTGCCATACACACCTCGAGGTACCTGGGAACCTGTGTTGATGATAACATTGTGCATTTACAGGTTTGGATGTTGGTTCAGAGAAAATGGATGTATCTGGAAAGCATCTTTATTAGTGGAGATATCAGATCACAACTTCCAGATGAAGCAAAGAAGTTTGACAACATCGATAAAGTATTTAAAAGGGCAAGTGACTGGCTTCTGTTTTAGTCTTGAAAGAAGAACAGTGATTTGAGATACTTTTACTTACATATTTGCATGTAGTATTTTGTCTATTAGTAGCTTCTCAATTTTTTCTGTCATTATATATGAACTTAATCTCTTCAGTAAAAATTTCTGTTTGATCTTAAGCCACTGGCCTATGGCACCACAAGGTTTTCATATTTATTTTTTATTATAAAAGTAGTACTTGTGGGAATTCCCTGGTGGTCCAGTAGCTAGGGCTCCGCGCTTCCACTTCAGGGAGTGTGGTTTCGATCCCTGGTCTGGGAACTAAGATCCCACATGACGCATGGCAAAAAAAAAAAAAGGAAAAAATAGTACTTCTGTAAAAAGCTTGGGAAAATGTAGAAAAGCAGGGGAAAATGTATCTTCCATAGTTCTATCGCCTTTAATATATATTTCTTTTATCTTTTTTCTATGTATATGGGTTAAAAACACGCTAATAAAGATATTTTATATAATCCTATCTTATCATTTTCTCTTAATATTATAAGAAACATAGTTTATATTATGAAACTATCTGAGAAAATGTTTTAATGCCTTTATATGTTCTGGTGAGTGGCTTGACATTAATTTAGTTGATTATTGTCTAGTAACTGGACATCTTGTTTGAAGCGAAATTCTTTGCTTTCATAAATAATTTGCAGTTTGTGTCTAAAGATTTTTCCATATTTAGGGTATCTTACGATAGATTGTTTACAAGTAAATTACCCATGAGAGACTATGCTCATTTTAAAGTCCTTCCAGAAAGGGTGGTACCAGTGGTCACTGCTGCTAGTAATTAGTGGGGTGAGGATTTTCACCCAGCCCACCTGACCTCAAAGCCCAGGTACTTTGCTACTCAGCGATGCTGTTGTATTCTCCATTTACGGGCAGCCAGCTCCCGTTTTGGATCTCTTTTGTCCATTAGAGTTTATGATTTTTTTTCTTATCCATCTGCATAAGCTTTTTTTGAAACTTAAAAAAGTTATGCAACAGATACCTATTCATTATATAGAAGGACTTAGACATTATAAAAAAGCAAAAAGAAAGAAAGAAAAAGAAAGGAAAAAATAGCTACAATCGCACGCCCAAGATAAACATTTCAATAGTTCAACATGTATCTTTCCAGAATTTGTTAATTCCTATGTAAACATATCAATAAATATGTAATTATTCTATGAAATAGGATTCTTATCAGTATGATCTTTTTAAAATTTAACATCCTCATCATATATGTCAATAAATAAACATCTAAATTGTCACAGCAAATTTTGACCTAATTCCCTCTCGTTGGACATGTAGACTATTTCCTTTTCTTTCTTTTCCTTTCTTATCATTATGTTTTTGCCATTATATAGAGTGGGGAATATTCAGGTGCATACAAATTGCTCCGAGTGAAACTGCTGGCTTTATTCACCCAGCAAATGCTGATGGAGGGTCAGCTGTGTGCAGACACTGTTGTAGGCACTTGGGGAAACACTGAACAAAAGACAGAAAGATCTCTTCTCAGGGCAGCTGACCTTCTAGCGGGAAGATGGAAAAAAAATAAACATCGGAAATAAGTAAGTTATGTATATATAGTATGTTAGAAAGTATTTACTTATTTATTTTGAAATTTTTAAATAGATATTTATTTATTTAGCTGCTCCGGGTCTTAGTTGTGGCACGCGGGATGTTTGTTGCCACATGTGGGATTTTAGTTGCGGCACGTGGGATCTAGTTCCCTGACTAGGGATTGAACCCCGGGCCCCCTGCATCAGGAGAGTGGAGTTTTAGCCAGTGGACCACCAGGGAAGTCCCTGAAGGTGCTTATTTAAACACTTAACAGTTTTTGCCAATTTGGCCTCCCTGAAGGCGGGGTTCTGGTTTGTCGGGTTTGCTCTGTTGTGCCTGGACCCTGGCAGATGCCCACCCGGGACAGGGGCCGGGCTCCTGCTTCCCTGGCTTGACAGCTGTCCTCTTGACCTTGTCCAGATCATGGGCGAGACCTTGAAAGACCCCGTGATCAAGAGATGCTGTGAGGCCCCGAACCGCCTCAAAGACCTGCAGAACATCAGCGAGGGCCTGGAGAGGTGCCAGAAGAGCCTGAACGACTACTTGGATTCCAAGAGGAACGCCTTCCCCAGGTTCTTCTTCATTTCTGATGACGAGTTGCTCAGCATCCTGGGCAGCAGTGACCCCCTCTGCGTCCAGGAGCACATGATCAAGGTCGGCCCCCCGGGGCTCCCAGGGGAGGGGTGGCGTAAGCTCTGTAACTGCAGCTTGTTGTATTCAAGTCTTCTACACAGTTCGGTTCAACCCAGGGGTTTAAGACTGTGAACCGCTGCTGGGGTTTTTATTTGAAGCATAAATCTGATGAAATCCACTGTCGTCTGAAGCCACACCAGCACTCAGCTGCTATCTGTCGCTCTTTTTCCACAGTCCCCCAAACAACATTTTTTAGAGAAACTAAAACAATACAGAAACACACAAAGACTAATATAGTAAGCAGAGAGACAATACAGGATAGTGGTATAGCACTTCCAGCCAGGTTGTCTGAGTTCGAATCCTGACTCTACATGGATTTGCTGTGTGACCTTTGGCAAGTTCCTTAACCTCTCTGGGCATCAGTTTTCTTATCTGTAAATGCAGATAACTCCAATTATAAAAATTTATAAAGATTAAATGGTTAATATTTGTAAAGTACTTAGAACAGTGCCTGACTTACAGTGTTGGCTAAAGAACCTTATCTGCCACCCAGAATTGACACTCTTATTACCAGTTAGTCATATTTGCTTTGTCTCTTTTTTTGAAAAATAAATTTGTAGAGATAAAGTTGACATACTCTTCATTCCATCCCCGTTCACAGTTCTTCCTCCACTTTCAAGAGGCAGCCACTATCATGGCTATGATGTGATTCCTTCCAGCCCATGTTTTCATACTTTTACATAAACTTATGTGTATCTGTGAGCGATATTGAATGGCAGGAAACACAACAGACAAAACTATCTCTTATGATAGAGAATCAGAGCTGGGCCAGGAGTAATCTTTGGTCAACTAATCAAAGCTCTATATTTAGTATCAGCCCAGAGCAAGGTTTCTCAGCCTTGGCACTATTGGCATCTTGGGCCAAATAATTTTTTTCTCTCTCTGTGTGTATATGTGTGTGTCGGGGGTGGGAGTGGGGGGCTGTCCCGTGCATTGTAGGATGTTCAGCAGCATCCCTGACCTCTACCCAAAAGATGCCAGGAGCATCCCTCTCCAGCTGTGACGACCAAAAATGTCTCCAGAGGGCGCCCAGTGTCCCCTGGGGGCAAAATCATCCGTGGTGGAGAACCAGTGTTTTCGAGCAATTCCTTTATTCCAAATAAATAAAGCACTAAGGATCAAGTACTTAATGCAACACTTTTCCTTCGGTGAATGCTGATTTCAGCTGGTCCGTATATCCAAATACCTCTCTATATCAGCATATACCCTAGAATCTCAAGTGTGTGTGTTGGGGGGGAGTCTGTCTTCTCTCTCTTTCTTTTTGTTTAATCTACCACCGACCTTTGCATAGTTCAGGATAAGCGAAAGTACCCAATGAACGTTAGTCATTGAATGAATGGACATCTATTTAGCATGTGGTCTCTGATGCTATTGCTGGCATCCTGGCAGCGCTGATGTGTGATGAGGCACTGCAGGCTGTTCTTTGATTCCAGAACCCAGGGAAGGTATTACAGGGTGGCTTCTCTCACTGTATTGCAGATGTACGACAACATAGCACTGCTGAGGTTTAATGACGGGGACAGTGGAGAAAAACTGGTGTCTGCCATGACTTCAGCAGAAGGAGAGGTCATGGAGTTCCGGAAGGTCATCCGGGCCGAGGGGCGCGTGGAGGACTGGATGACAGCGATTTTGAATGAGATGCGAAGAACTAACAGGCTAGTTACCAAAGAGGCTATCTTTAGATACCGTGAAGACAGAGCCAGGTAAGACTGTGAATGTGATTGTGTGTTACTTTATCGTATGTGTGGTCATCATGAATCAATTTTCAAGGTTTGGAGTCGATCAACTGACATTTCAAATGAGGTTTTCTTTTCCTGCCGTAGCTAAATAAGCTGATGTATATCTGTCCTGTAAGGATCACCTCGTATAGCACGTCTCAAAGTGTGGTCCCCGGACCGGCAGCATCAGGGTCCCTGGGAGCCTGTTAGAAATGCATATTCCTGGGCCCCATCCCAAACCTGCCCCAGCAGAAATTCTCGAGGGACTTCCCTGCTGCTCCAGTGGGTAAGACTTCATGCTCCCAATGCAGGGGGCCCGGGTTCAATCCCTGATTGGGGAACTAGATCCCACATGCATGCCGCAACTAAGAGTTCACATGCTGCGACCGAGAAGTCCACATGCTGCAGCTAAGATCCCGCGTGCTGCAGCTAAGATCCCGCGTGCTGCAGCTAAGACTTGGTGCAGCCAAAACAAACAAACAAGCAAATAGATATCAGAAAAAAGGAAAGAAATTCTCAGGGTGGGGCCCAGGGATCTGGGTTTTCACAATATCCCAGGGGATTCTGAGCTCAGGTGTGAGAACCTAGTGACCCACCAGAGACCAGGTGTTCATTAAGGTGGATTCTATGTGTAGGTTAACGGGTAAAGTTGTTTCTAAATTAGTTGATGATTTTCAACCATTCTTTGATTTTTGTGGCCTAGAAGCTTCCAAGCACCGAGCTGAACCACGCCTGATCCTAGTGGCTAAGAGGGCTGAACTCAAAGCCCGCAAAGCATCTTTGGGTAACTTTCCAGGAGAGCTGTATACTTGGCAGGGCCTTTGTGCAGACACAAAGTGTTTATTATTATGAGAACACCGTCCTCTTGGTTTCGCCTGCTGCCTTTTTGATTTTGCAGACTGAAAATGTCTGTTTAAATAAGTTATTAGAACAGAGCATAATATTTGTCTGATTAGGATCCTGCTTTTTCTTAGGTTCTGCACCATATAAAAAAATTGGTACCTCTTTATATAATCAGGTGTCCATTTATATATATATATATATATATATATATATATATATATGTACATACACTCAGTGGTGTATTAGTAAACTAGCTCTCTGGGGGAAAAAAAGCTTTGCTGTAGAGCCTTTCCCAATTCCCATGGTGTAAATACTCCCACATGTCTGATTTCAAGAAGGCTAAATGGAGGGAATTCCCTGGCAGTCCAGTGGTTAAGACTCTACCCTTTCACTGCCAAGGGCCTGGGTTCGGTCCCTGGTTGGGGAACTGAGAGCCAGCAAGCTGCGTGGCATGACCAAAACTTAAAAACAAAAAAACAAAAAAACGCTGAATGGAATAATGGTAAGAAGTTTAACACGCCGCTTGCAAAATTCCTGAATATTTGTCAGTTACCTCTCATGAGCTGATAGGAGGTGGCCTTAACCCATCATGGGCTGTATTCATTCATTTTACTAGCGTTTACTGGATTCCTGCTCTGGGCTAATCACTGTGCTTGATTCTGTTTCAACACTGAACTAGACAGAAACCGCTGCCTTTCAGAAGCGGAATATCTAAAAATCTCTGCAATGTTCCCAAATTGCATGAATTTTATATCCGCATTTATTCATTTTATTTGCCTCATAACTGCTACTTTGCCAGGGTGTTGCTATGTGTGACAACGTGTGGTTGGTGGAAGACAGAGTTAAGAGAATTCAACCTGATTAATTGGGAAATGTCTGAGCCACCCTTTCCTCACCTAAATACCGCTCTGCTAAAGGGCACTTGTCGCTCCTAATGAAGGGGGTGAGCCACTGAAATGATAATATCGATTTACGTGAGCAGACATGTTTCAGCATCACTGAGAGCACAGGCCCAGGTGTATGTAGCCCCAGAGCACACCCGCTGTCCTGGGATTTGCCAAACACCATCACGTTCATCTTAGCTCTGCCCTGAACCACTTGATTTTCTCTGGTTATAGTGTTTCCACCTCTCCTGATTTCCTACTTCTCAGGTTTGTTGCCTTTCGCAAGATCCATCTTTGTTCATTTCAGTACCGTCCTCTGGACCTCCATCACCTTCGTTACATCTCTCTTGTGTGTCGGGAACATAACTATACATACTATTTAGGTTTTAGAGGCACCGCACAATTTTAACACAAGACATTAAAGCCAAATACTTTTTATTGTTTTAAATATTCTTTAAAATTCATTTTGCCATTAATTGTCCATCATCAAGATAATGACTCGTCATTTGCAGTCACGTTTACTGGATTGGAACTTATAGCTCTGGGTCCATTATTTTTTTAGGTACGATTTAGAAGAAAAGTTTACCCTAATGTGTTTCAAAGCACTTACCAGCTTTGGAAATTAGTATGTCAGTAGGGGAAATCCAAGCGGCTGATAAACATGTGAAAAGAGGAAAGACTTCACTGGTCATCCAGGATCTGCAGATTAAGGCCGAATGAGATATTGTTTTGTTCACCTTTCAGATTGGCAAAAAATTCAAAAGAATATAACGCCTAGTGCTGGAGAGGGTGTGGTGAGAAGGACAGCAGTATGCATGGCTGGTGGGGGGACGGATTGCTACAATGTTTTAAAGTAATTTGACTTTTCCTATTAAAATAAACTATCAGAAAAGTGCTTTTGTACTGGTCGCCCTGCACTTGGGATTCTGGTGCATAACACTAGAAGCCGCTCTGACTCCTCAGGATGTGCATAAAGCAGGGTTTCTCGCCATCGGTGCCGTTGACATCTGGGGCCGGATAATTCTTTGCTGTGGGAGACCGTCCTGTTTATTGTAGGATGTTTACCAGCATCCCTGGCCTCTAGCACCTACTAGATGCCAGCAATACCCTTTCCCCCAGTTGTGACGACCAAAAATGCCTCCAGACAGTGCCAGACAATGTAGAGAGACGTTTACTGTGGTATCATTTGTATTGGCAAAAGAACTGGAAGCAACTTGAATAGACATCAGTGCGGAAATGTCTGCTTAAATTGCGATCCTTTGATGCTCTGAAATATTGTTTAGCTTTGACGAGGACCTGGTCAGACCTATGTCCGTTGACCTATACGCATGCCCACTAGAACCAATAGGTGAGAAAAGCAAGGTGCAGTGTAGCTTGTGTTCCCTGATGCCGATTTTGGAGAAACAGCCCTTACAACCCCTTCTCCCCATATTTGTGTATCTTGAACTTTGAACAGGTCTGTATGAGAATGGAAAAGAGTGCCGAGTGACACTCAGGAAACTATAACAAGGAACCACGGGGGTGTGTGGTCAGAGATAATTAATATTTTTGTTGGAATTTTTTTTTTTTTTTTTTTTTTTTGCGGTGCTCGGGCCTCTCACTGTTGTGGCCTCTCCCGTTGCGGAGCACAGGCTCCGGACGCGCAGGCTCAGCAGCCATGGCTCACGGGCCCAGCCGCTCTGCGGCATGTGGGATCTTCCCGGACCGGGGCATGAACCCATATCCCCTGCATCGGCAGGTGGACTCTCAACCACTGCGCCACTAGGGAAGCCCGGAATTTTTAAAAATTAAAAAATTCTTACAGTATGCCCATAATGTTAAATAATTTTTGAACATCTGTAAAGACACATCTTTAAAGTGATCTGGCATCTTTTACACAGTCATGCACCTGTAACTTTTTCATGTGCATGTCTCTGTTGGCCTGGTGTTTTACTATCTGGCCAGAAGAGTTTTATTCTCCTTTGCTTACCTGCAGCTCATACTTTGCCTTCCCTATTCCAGATCAAAGAAATAGATTTTTTTTTTAAATGAAGTATAGTTGATTTACCATATTGTGTTAGTTTCAGGTGTACAGCAAAGTGATTCAGTTATACACACACTCATATATACATTCCTGATTCTTCTCCTTTATAGGTTACTACAAGATATTGAATATAATTCCCTGTGCTATACAGTAAATCCTTGTTGCTTATCTATTTTATGTATATTGGTTCGTATCTGTTAATCCCATACTCCTAATTTATTTCCCACCTTCCTGTTTAGTAACCATAAGTTTGTTTTCTATGTCTGAGTCTGTTTCTGTTTCATACATAAGTTCGTTTGTATTATGTTTTAGATTCCACATAGAAATGATATCATATGATGTTTGTCTTTGTCTGACTTACTTCACTGAGTATGATAATCTCTAGGTCCATCCATGTTGCTGCAAATGGCATTATTTCATTCTGTTTTATGGCTGAGTAGTATTCCATTGTATTAGGTTGCTTCCGTGGCCTGGCTGTTGTAAATAGTGCTGCTGTAAACACTGAGGTGCATATATCTTTTTGTTTTGGCTGCACCGCGCAGCTTATGGGATCTTAGTTCCCTGACCAGGGATCGAACCCACGCCCCCTGCAGTGGAAGTGTGGAGTGTTAACCACTGGACCGCCAGGGAAGTCCCCATATATCTTTTTGAATTAGAATTTTTGTCTTTTCCGGATATCTGCCCAGGAGTGGGATTGCTGGATCATACGGTAACTCTATTTTTAGTTTTTGAAGAAGCCTCCATACTGTTCTCTGTAGTGGCTGCACCAGTTTACATTCCCACCAACAGTGCAGGAGTGTTCCCTTCGTTCCACACCCTCTCCAGCGTTTATGTTTGTAGACTTTTTGATGATGGCCATTCTGACCGATGTGAGGTGGTACCTCATTGCAGTTTTGATTTGCATTTGTCTAGTAATTAGCATTGTTGAGCACCTTTTCATGTGCCTGTTGGCCATCTGTATGAAAGAAATAGATTCTTTTTTTAATATTTTAATTTTATTGGAGCATAGTTGATTTACAATGTTGTGTCTACACAACATTGTAGTTTTAGTGTGTACAGCAAAGTGATTCAGTTATACATATATTCATTCTTTTTTAGATTCTTTTCTCATATAGGTTATCACAGAATATTGGGTAGAGTTCCCTGAGCTATACAGTAGGTCCTCGTTGGTTATCTGTCTTACATATAGTAGTGTGTGTATGTTTGTCCCAAGCTCCTGACTTATCACTCCCCCACAAGTTTCCCATTTGGTAACCATGAGTTTGTTTTTGATATCTATGTCTGCTTCTGTTTGGTAAATAAGTTCATTTGTATCTTTTAAAAAATTTAGATTCCACATATGAGTGCTGTCATATGATATTTGTCTTTCTCTGTGTGACTTGCTTCGCTTAGTATGATAATCTCTAGGTCCATCCATGTTGCTGCAAATGGCATTATCTCATTCTTTTTATGACTGAGTAATATTCCATTGTATAAATGTACCATGTCTTCTTTACCCATTCCTCTGTTGATGGACATCTAGGTTGCTTCCACGTCTTGGCTACTGTAAATCGTGCAGCAGTGAACATTGGGGTGCATGTATCCTTCCGGATTATGGTTTTTTCCGGGTATATGTCTAGGAGTGGGATTGCTGGGTCATATGGTAGTTCTATTTTAAGTTTTTTAAAGGAAGCTCCATACTGTTCTCCATAGTAGCTGTACCAATTTACAACAGTGTACAGCAGGATTTCCTTTTGAAAGAATTAGATTCTTGACAGGACCGTTTTTGGTCCCAATCCTGGGAAAATCTCGTTGAAGGTGTGCTTTTCCCTTAGGGTCGACTGGATGCTCCTGTACCAAGGGATGGTGGTGCTGGCCGCCAGCCAAGTGTGGTGGACCTGGGAGGTGGAAGATGTCTTCCGCAAAGTGCAGCAAGGGGAGAAGCAGGCCATGAAGAACTACGGCCAGAAGATGCACCAGCAGATTGATGAGCTGGTCACTCGGATCACCATGTCCTTAAGCAGAAACGACAGAAAGAAATACAACACGGTCCTCATCATCGACGTACACGCCCGAGATATAGTTGACTCTTTCATACGGGACAGGTAGGGACCTGCCTAGGGCACTGGCGTCTCGAAACCTGTCTTTTGTCGTTCTCTGGCCTCTCTCAGCGTCTCTCCTTCCTCCCCCTTGTCCACCTTCTGCTGCATCTCTTTCTCTCTTCACTTATCCCCCGTTGCTCACCTTCCAGCATTCTCGAGGCCCGGGAGTTCGAATGGGAAAGTCAGCTGCGGTTTTACTGGGACCGAGAACCAGATGAGCTGAACATCCGCCAGTGCACGGGGACCTTCAGCTACGGCTACGAGTACATGGGTTTGAACGGGAGGCTGGTTATCACGCCCCTTACGGACCGGATTTACCTGACTCTCACTCAGGTGATTGGCAGCCTGAGTCTCTTGGTGATCGTTCACCTGGGGTTATGTGTTTTTCTCTAAGGGTGACTGTGTTAATTGTGATGGTGTACTGGGTTGACCAGTGTCCCCTACCCTGCCCCAAATTCAGGTCTGCTCGGAAGCTCGGATGTGACCTTATTTAGAAATAGGGTCTTGGCAGATCGAATTAGTTAAGGATTGGGGGGAGAACATCCTGGATTAGGGCCCTAATACCAGTGACTGATGTCCTTGTAAGAAGAGAAGAGAACACAGAGACACAGAGAAAGTGATGTGAAGACGGAGGCAAAGACGGGAGGGATGCGGCCACAAGCCAGGGACACCTGGGGCCACCAGAAGCTGGAAGAGGCCAGGAAGGATCCTCCCCTGGAGCCTTCGGAAGGAGTGTGGCCCTACCCACACCTTGATTTCAGACTTTTAGCCTCCAGAACTGTGAAAGAATACATTTCTGTTGTTTTAAGCCAGCCAGTTTGTGGTACTTTGTTACGGCAGCCCCAGGAAGTTAATGCTGAGAGTAAGGGATGTTACACTTTCAAAATCTATATAAAAGAGTTTCCATTTGGAATATGACCTACGTACCACCTTTTGGGATTGGGCTGTTGCAAGTTCAGGCGGCCCCTAAAACCACCCTCCGGTTCAATAGTTTGCTAAAAGAAATGACAGAATTCAGTAAAGCCATTATGGTCCTGGTTATGGTTTTCGCAGCAAATGGATACAGATCAAAATCAGCAATGGAGGAAGGCATAGGACAGGGTCCAGGAGCTTCCAGCCTTCAGTTTCCTCTCTGATGCAGCTGTCCAGACAGCATCATTTCCTCTGGCAGCTCTGTGTGGCCGCACGTGTGAAGTCCTGCCACCCACGGAAGCCCACCAAGCCTTGGTGGCCAGCGCTTTAACTGGGGGCTTGTCATTGCAGACATGACTGACCCCCTGAATGACTGACCTTAGTCCCCAGACCCTGCGGAAGTTGACCTGATGATACCATGTGGCCCAAGGCTCCCACCATAAATCACATTGTTAGACTGTCCAGCGTGGCCCAAGGTCCCCAGATAAACAAGGACACCCTTCTCAGGCAGGGCATTCTGAGGGCTTAGAGGTCAGCTCCTAGGGTCTAGAGACAAAGGGCCAAACCTTTCTTTGGGCACAGTTAATCCTTCCCTGCACAGATGTCCATGTTTCCATGAGCCTCAGCTCTGGGAACTGCTATAGGCACTGTGCTCAGGGTGGGTACAGAGTCCAGCATATTGCAGAGTCCCTGGTTCCTATATAATGGGGGGCCGGGTGGGCGGTGGTCAGTGGAGGTCAATGGTGAAAGACAGAAAAGAAATGTTAAACATGGTGACTGTCAGGGACTTCCCTGGCGGTCCAGTGGTTAAGACTTCGCCTTCCAATGCAGGGGGTGCAGGTTCGATCCCTGATTGGGGAGCTGAGATCCCACATGCCTCAGGGCCAAAAAACCAAAACATAAAACAGAAGCAATATTGTAACAAATTCAATAAAGACTTAAAAAAAAATGGTGACTGTCAGAAAAGGTGAGTGTGAACTGGTCCATTGCCATTTATATACTCCTGCACAGACTGTCACAAACTGGGAATTGACACCTGTTTCTTTCCGTGAATCAGACAACGTATGTTTTGCATTTGGCTTCTAACAGGCGTTGTCCATGTATCTGGGTGGGGCCCCTGCTGGCCCAGCAGGTACTGGCAAAACTGAGACCACCAAGGACCTGGCCAAAGCCTTGGGCTTGCTCTGTGTTGTAACCAACTGCGGCGAAGGCATGGATTACAAAGTAAGGCCCTGGCGTCACTTCTGGTACGGTCTTCTTAGGCGGAGAGCTAAAAGGGGGACAGCGTGGGAAGGCATTTCACCCCATACGCTTCCATGAGATGACATGGTGACAGCTGGAGGAACATAGTAGGAAACGTTTCACCATCACAGTCTAGGAACTTGGCTGTATCTCTTTGTTAGCAGCATGTAGGGCAAGAGTCCCAAACTAAATGCCCACTGGAGTCAGCTAGATAGTGTGAATGAATAAAGCAGCAGACAGACGATAGAGAGTGGTGGGGACTGCGGCCAACTGGAAAGCAAAGCTCCATCTAAAGGGGGAGCCGCTATTGCGCTTAGGTCAATTGTTGCCACTTGGAAAAGTGGACCCAGTGTTAGATTTTCCAGCATCTCAAGAGAAGCCAGAAATCTGGGTTTTTACGTTAAAATCCTTAATTTGTGAAATCCTTGAACTTAATTACAAAACAAAAATAGAGTCACAGATGTAGAAAAACTTACGGTTACCAGGGGGAAAGAGGAGGAGGGATAAATTGGGAGATTGGGATGGACATATATACACTACTCTATATAAACTAGATAACTGGTAAGGACCTACTGTATAGCACAGGGAACTCTACTCAATACTCTGTAATGGCCTATATGGGAAGAGAATCTAAAAAAGAGTGTATGTATGTATATGTATAACTGATTCACTGTGCTATACAGCAGAAACTAACACAACATTGTAAATCAACTATAGTCTAATACAAATCTTTAAAAAAATCCTTAATTTGTGAAATCCTATGAGTGGTAGCTGGCCCACGAGAGGCCTTGGAAGTCTTGCCAGGAAGACCCACTCCTGGGGTGGCTCTTCTCTGCCAATCTGATGAGCGTCATTTGCTTTTTTTATTTTTTATTTTTAAAATTTTTATTGGAGTAGAGTTGCTTTACAATGTTGTGTTAGTTTCTGCTGTACAGCAAAGTGAATCAGCTATACATATACATATATCCCCTCTTTTTTGGATTTCTTTCCCATTTCGGTCACTACAGAACACTGAGTAGAGTTCCCTGTGCTCTACAGTAGGTTCTGATTGTCGTTCGCTTTTAATTTAGAAAATGGTATCCATACATGGATTGCTTGCAGTTTTCAAGATGAAAATTGCCCTTGTCCTGACACTTCTCTCATCCCAGGCCGTCGGGAAGATTTTCTCGGGCATGGCTCAGTGTGGGGCTTGGGGCTGTTTTGACGAGTTTAATCGCATCGATGCCTCCGTGCTCTCAGTCATCTCGTCCCAGATCCAGACGATCCGAAACGCTCTGATCCATCAGTTGACCAGGTTCCAGGTGAGGATAAGTGTGAAGCCAGCCCGGATCATGTCCCCAGGCTGGGAACGTGCTGAAATATCAGGTGGTGGACAGTCGTCTATCCAGACCAGGTTCCCCCTAGATGAAGATTTGCCCAACTTCTGCCTTCAAATGGAGATAGTTGGGTTTCCCCAAATTATCAACATCTTTGATAATTAAGGACTGTAATAGTCTAAGAACTTCAAAATAATTCCAGACATGTGATCCATAGTTACAGACGGGTAGGGCAGGATTCTCAAATAAGTGATGTGTAAGGCCCCCTTTCAAGGTCAGGAAATATTCTTCCCAAATTTGAGAAAAAACGACTTAAGAAAAATCAACGTTCCATTCAATCAAAATATCTTCAGTAGAAATTATCACAGTGAACAAGAACATTTGCCTTCGTACTTGGTAAAATTACGGCACTGTAATGAGGAAGATTATTAAGATTGTTATCAAAGTGAAAAGGCAAACTTAAAAATTTTTTGAGAATTTACTAATGTCTCCCCGTCCAACAATACATTTGTAGACTCAAGTTTGGGATGTCTGTATGAAGTTACATCAGATTAAACTGGTTGAGAGTTTGGAGAAACAGGACCGTATGTAATTTAGGTAGCCCAGAGTGAGTTCTCTGACAACAGAGACCAGAATGGCTGGACCGTTTCCCTGCACTGTGATCCCAGCTTGCTCTACTGCTCCTCCGGCCGCTGTCCTTGCCCCTGCGTGCCCTGAACACTTGTCACTTTACGCCACTTGCTCTACAAACATTCCACGCCCTGGGACACCATATGCATCCCTATCTGCTTGGAATTGTCCTTTTTTCTCCTTCACCTGAAAACTCCTGTACATCCTCCAAGGCCCCACAGAGCCTCATTGGGAGATTCAGGACCCAAATTCAGCATGGGTTGGTGAGGATTCCATTGTGGGCACCTCTGCGGCCCTGCACCCCACCTGCTTTCTCCCTGGACCTCAGGGCTCATGGTCAAGAGATTATGTAAACTGGGTACTGTTAAACATTTGAGAATTCTGGATGGATTTCTATTAATTAGTTCTTCTGAAACATTTTAGGGCTGAGCTTACTACTCCCATGGGAGACACATTGAGCCTGCAATGTGTTTGGGTTTCTAGAAGCTGTTTTGTTTTGTTTTGTGTTTTGGGCTGTGCTGTGTGGCATGCAGGATGTGGGATCTTAGTTCCCTGACCGGGGACAGAACGCACTCCCCCTGCAGTGGAAGTGTGGAGTCTTAGCCACTGGACCGCCAGGGAAGTCCCTAGAGCCTGTGTTTTTAAGAGCAGGGCTGTGTCTTGTCTCCAGAGGTTGATCTGGGACTCACATGAGATACTGAGGCGTGGGTGAGTGTAGTCTCAGTGCAGACTTGAGAGACAAGACAGCAGCCTCCATCTCTGGGGAGCATCAGCTCTCAGGCTGGGCTGCCCTCTTGTCCCTGAGGCAGGCTGTGCCTCATAAAAATAAAACATCTGTCGTCTGTCTCTCTGGTGGACCATGAAAAGAAATAGAATAGTAAAATCTTAGTAGAGAGGAAAGTTAAGACAGTTGAAATTCAACTGTAGGCTAAAGAGACTCAAAATATAGAGATTTCTGCATTTTGTTGGTCCATGGGGCCCCTGGAGGACACAGGCTGGTTTCTTGAAGGATGCTGAGGTAGGATTCTGTCGGAAGGGTCCAGGTGACACCCAGGCAGCCAGACCAGCATGAAGGTGGGAATGGGGAGAGAAGTGACAGCTAACATGAATGAAAGTCCACTTTGCACGAAGCAGTGGGCTGGGTGCTCTTGAATATGTTGTCTCGTTTAACTGCCACAGCCTTGCAGAGAAGGAA
Organism: Grampus griseus; assembly: GCF_964374135.1. Lineage (NCBI taxonomy): Eukaryota > Metazoa > Chordata > Mammalia > Artiodactyla > Delphinidae > Grampus > Grampus griseus. The sequence continues at coordinate 6,122,121 of NC_139006.1, read as the reverse complement.
ACAGAGACTCAGAGAGGGTAAGTGACCTGTTGGAGGTCACACAGTGCCTCGAATCAACCCCCGGCTGCACACTTTCCCAACATCAGCTACTTCTCAAGTGGACAGACCCTTGATTCACATCAGAGTTTGGGGGTCGGCTGAGGCTGGCACCCCAGAACACTGAGGCCATAAGCACGAGGACTCTGCATTTATCACCGGGAAAGGGCAAGAGACAGATGGTGGTGTCTGTCTTGTACCCATGAAAGGAAGAGCCATGTGGCTCCCCAGGCCTCCTTGCCCCATGGTAGGCTGGCCAGCAGCATAATCCTTCCTTCCTTTCCTCTTGTCCCCTAGTTTGAAGGGCAGGAGATCTCCCTGGACTCGAGAATGGGCATCTTCATCACCATGAACCCCGGCTACGCGGGCCGCACGGAACTGCCCGAGTCAGTGAAGGCCCTGTTCCGGCCCGTGGTGGTGATTGTGCCTGACCTGCAGCAGATCTGTGAAATCATGCTGTTCTCCGAGGGCTTCTTCTGGGCCAAGGTGAGGTCCCTTACCGCCAGGCGTCCCTGCACCCGCCTGGGTCTGCTCGCAGATGGGGGCCCTGGGACATTTTCATTCCGTGTGGCTTTTCAAATTGTTTTGCTTTATCTCTCTCCCTTTTCTCTCTCTCTGTCTCTTTTTCTCTTTTTTAAAGCTGGGAGTGCATCATTTCTTAAAATTAAATTAAATTAATTTATTTGGCCACATTGTGCTGCATGTGGGATCTTAGTTCCCCGACCAGGGACTGAACCTGTGCCCCCTGCAGTGGAAGTGTGGAGTCTTAACCACTGGACCACCAGGGAAGTCCTCCCTTTCTCTCTTTTTAAAACTATAACTTTTATTTTGGAATCATTTGACTCACAAGAGATGGCAGCAGTAGTCCAGAGAGTTCCAGGTACCGCTCACCCAGCTTCCCGCAGTGATAACATCAAAACCAGGAAACTGGGACTTCCCTGGTGGTCCACTGGTTAAGACTTCGCGCTCCCAATGCAGGGGGCCTGCCTGGGTTTGACCCCCGGTCGGGCAACTGGATCCCACATGCAGCACCTAAAAAATAAGATCCCGCATGCTGCAACTAAGACCCGCTGCAGCCAAATAAATATATATATATATATATATATATTTTTGTGTGTGTGTGTGTGTGGTACGCGGGCCTATCACTGTTGTGGCCTCTCCCGTTGAGGAGCACCGGCTCCGGACGCGCAGGCTCAGCGGCCATGGCTCACGGGCCCAGCCGCTCCGTGTCATGTGGGATCTTCCCGGACTGGGGCACGAACCCGCGTCCCCTGCATCGGCAGGTGGACTCTCAACCACTGTGCCACCAGGGAAGCCTGCAAATATTTTTAAGGTAAAGGATTGTTAGGTTGCTTCTCTGCAGTGTTTTGGTAAAGGCTCTTATTGCCAATCCTATTGTCTATGGATTTTGAGCCGGAGTGGAGAGATCTCTGGTTCTTAGTTTCAATGAGCAAAATCCCCATGCCATCCATAGGGACCAGCAAGTGTTGAATCCTTGATGTAGACCAGGTGGATGACTTGTCCCCAAAAACAGTTACGAGAAAACTTTAATAACATGTTTAGGTTAAAGGAAGCACATTCCTGGAGTGTAATCTCTATGATTTAAAAAGTTGTATGAATTCTGTTCTTTAAGGTGGTTAAGATTTTCCTTGGCTTTCAAGGACTGTCATCCAACTCTGTCTGGTAAGGCTGGTGTTCTTTTAAATTAGGTTGTAATTTATCACTGTTAAAAACGGGGGACCCATCCTGGTATTTGTTGGAGGCAAGATTTGCTGGTTTGTAGAGCAGCTTCATCTGAACATCTTTATGTCAGTTTTCTTTGTGTCATGACGTTCTGGTGTTTTCAGGGCATTTTCTTCATTTATTTTTCATTGTCTTTTATCACAAAAGACTCTGGCCAAAAAGATGACCGTTCTGTATAAGCTGGCCCGGGAGCAGCTCTCCAAGCAACATCATTATGATTTTGGACTCAGAGCCGTTAAATCAGTGTTGGTGATGGCTGGTGAGCTGAAGAGAGGTTCTTCTGAGCTTAGGGAGGTAGGGGCCACATGCTCTAAGTTCTCTGGTTTTTTAATTTGGTTCATGTGTATTGACTAAATGCTGGGATGGAGGTGACGGGGAGCACAGGTATCAAGAGAAAGTTTTATTCTTAGCTGTCACTTCATTTACTTGTCTGGCCTTCATTTGGTCTCTTCTTCATTACATTGTTCTCTTTGAATTTGGCATATTACCATAAGGTCCAGTTCAATGTCTTCATGGTGCCAATGTTTGTGATACTTCAATGATAATAATCAATCTACAATTGCAGGATGATGGGCTGGAGGGGTGGGGGTGAATAAAATTCTCTAGAAAGCACGAACATGAGTTATTTCCTCTTTGCAATAAAAGCCAGAGGGGTGGTCATGTTTCTTTCACACGGGACTTACTCCAGAACAGAGTCTGATCAATGCCACTCTGTGGGCAATAGACTCGTGTATCTCTCCAGAAACTGTACTTGGAATGCTTTATGTTTTGTATTTCATATAAAATTTCATTGTCTACTTCATAAGACGATTTCTAGACTAGCCCTGGGGGCTTTCAGAAACATCTTTGAAGACGTCTGTTTCGTTCCATCCAGGATGTGGTGCTTATGAGGGCCCTTCGAGACATGAATCTGCCCAAGTTCGTGTTTGAAGACGTCCCTCTCTTCCTTGGTTTGATTTCCGATCTGTTTCCTGGACTAGACTGCCCGCGGGTTCGCTACCCCGATTTCAATGATGCTGTAGAACAGGTGCTCCAGGAAAATGGCTACGTTGTCTTACCTGTCCAGGTAAAATGCTGCTGAGGATGAGAGTTCACTGGCTTTTTCTGGGTCCTTTCCATTTTTTTTTTCATTTAAAAATAATTGTGGTAAAATACACATAACATTTACCATCTTAACCATTCCCCACCCCCATTTTCTTTTTCTTTTTTTTTTATTGTGGTAAAGTACACATAAGATTTACCATTTTATCCATTTTTAGTACAGTTTAGTAATGTTAAATATACTCATGTTGTGGTGAAAGAGATTTGCATCGTGCAAAACTGAAGCTCTGTCCCCATTAAATACTAATTCCCCCTCCTCCTCCCTCAGCACCTGGTAACCTCTATTCTACTTTCTGTCTCTAGGCATTTGACTCCTCTGGGGACCTCATGTGAGTGGAATCACACAGTGTGTGTCCTTTTGTGTCTGGCTGATTTCACTCAGCATAGCGTCCTCAAGGTTCATCCGTGTTGTAGCATGTGTCAGGATTCCCTTCCTTTTGGAGGCTGAGTTATATTGCACTCTATGGATATCTCACCTTCCAAAAATGTTTTTGGCATAATGTGATCAGATAAATTAAGTATTTTGTTTTGGGGCCCAACCATCTAATCTTCTCTCCCCACCCCACCTTTTTTTCCCCCAGAGTCACACTTGAAAAAATTTTAAATTAGATATTACAAGTAAAATTTTGATCATCTGAAGCCTGTGAGATTGTATATGTTGTCTGTAAGCCATACATTATGGCCAGAGTGTTCTGCTCAGGGCGTAAATGCCCAAAGCTGCAGGTTTGGGGTGGCTGCCTCTGGACGGGCCACCTTGGGGCATCAGGCTACCCAGAGGCCTCAGGCCGGGGCAGCGGGTACTGACCACAGATGAGAGATCTCTGTGCACCTTTCCTGGCCCTGGTGGTTTCCTCTAGAGGTGGTTGTTTAAAAAGATGTGTTTTTCGTGGGAATGTAGAATGGTGTAGTGTAGCCACTTCTGGAAAGAGTCTGGTGGTTCCTCAAGAAGTGAAACATAGAGTTACTATATGACGAACAGCAATTTTATTCCTAGGTATAAACCCAAGAGAAATGAGAATGTATTTATCCACATGAAAACTTGTCCACGAGTATTCATAGCAGCATTATTCGTAAGTGCCAACAAGTGGAAATAATGCAAATATCATCAATGGATGAAGAGATAGACAAAATGTGGTCCATCCATACAATGGAACATTATTTGGCCATAAAAAGGAAGGAAGTACTGACACAGGCTACACTGATAGGTGAACCTTAAAAACATGATGCTGAGTGAAAGAAGCCAGACACCCCAAACTACATACTGCACAATTCCCTTTATATCATTCCATTCTTTTGTCAAGAACGGGCAAATCCATAGAGACAGACAGTAGATTAGTGGGTGCCAGGGGCTGGGGGCAACGGGCTTGGGAGACATGACGAATGAGCACAGAGGTTTTTTTCTGTGGGGGGTGATGAAAATGTTCTAAAATTGAACGTGGTAATGGTTTCACAACCTTTTAAACATACTGAAAACCACTGAATTGTTGAAACACTTTAAATGCGTGAGTTGTACGGTGTGCAAATTCTAGCTCAATAAAGCTGTTTTTAACAAAAAGCTATGTTTTAACCCAGCTGCCACTGCTTGTCCCACAGGTGGATAAGGTGGTTCAGATGTTCGAGACCATGATGACCCGCCACACGACAATGGTGGTGGGGCCCACGGGAGGGGGCAAGTCCGTGGTCATAAATGCCCTGTGTCAGGCCCAGACCAGGTGAGTATGGCATCCTCGGGGAGGGCTTTGTTGCCACGGTGGTTTCACGGTGAGGTTGGTGGCGGTATTACCTAGTCCCACTTTGCTCTCTGATTTCCTGGGAGGTTACGTTTGTCCCAGACACCCCCCTTTAAACCCGGAGCATCTTTTTTTTTTTTTTTAACTTTGGCCGCGCCACGTGGCTTGTGGGATCTCAGTTCCCTGACCAGGGATTGAACCTGTGCCGCCTGCAGTGGGAGTGCAAAGTCCTAACCACTGGACGGCCAGGCAAGTCCCAAACCCAGAGCATCTTAACTTGTTTTATTGCTGATTTAGTTGATATATTTTAGAAGGCAAAGCAGTTAGCCTTTTGTGCATCAGACTGTGAATAGGTTTATTTGTGAAATGAGTATTTCAAAAACTATCTTATAAGGATGTTTTGAAAATTAACTTAGGTCGTATTTTCTTGGCGTTCAGATTGCTCCTGTAAAGTCGGTCAGGACCCCCGGCCGTTAGGCGACACTGTTATGGTATCAGAGTGGCCAAAAAAGTGTCCCCTCCCCAAATGCCTTATCATCACCAGCCCTGCAAGAGCTATACTACTCGAAGGAAAAAGTGATTTCACACTCCTAATATAGAATATCACAAAGACCTGTGGTGAATCGATGCCCTTATACTGAATATGGGTTTTCTGACTTCTCACCTTTCTCCTAAGCAATAGCTGCATTCCGGAAAGATTTCAGTGCACGCTGACGTTCCAGCAAAAATCTAAATCAAGCCTTATAATCTTTGTGACTTTACCAGTTCTAGTAGGCTGTAAAATCCAGTTGAGTGACTGTCGTTCCTTCTTCCTTCTTATGTTTCTCGTGAGATAATCAGTGGACGATGGCTTACTGATTTTAAGAGGGTTATTCCATAGCCATCCTGTATTTCGTTCTTTAATTAATTCATTGTTAGATAATTTATAGAACTGTCACGTACAGATGTGAGTATAGGTATGCCACGATTATTTTTATTTATTTATTTTGTTAATTATAAACTATGTTTTGTGTGAACTTTAGTTTTCTATAGATGAATTAATCCCACGCCACTGCGGGAATTTACAGGCATTATACTGGGAAATACCCTGTCTGCGTGATTTGTAAAGCCAGCAACGCAGAGCAGATGTCGTTCTGTAACTATGAGGGATTGAACATCGGGAGTTCAAAGGTTTTACGTTATCCTGGTGACTATAATCTCCTAACACTAGTTGTGAAATATTTGCATGAGTGTGCCATATGCATGAATATGTAAATACACAAACATGAAATATACATGAAGGTTAGCGTCTGTTGCCCTCAGAAGTCAAAGCCGTGTTATCAGTTCAGACCTCACTTGTGTTGGGGCCACGTTCCTGGTGAAAGGTGGTTCCCTTGTGTTTAGCATAAGTCATTAACAGAGAGTGGGAAGCCCAGTGCAGAGTTTGGATGGTTTGCATTTTAAATTTTGGATTGGATCGAAAACACAGGGGATCTGATCCCCCACATGGGTGACCTAGATTGTTCTCCTAATGCGTTTAGTCTGCCCGAGCCACGGCTGAAGCCTCTCCTTCGATTTAGGCTCGGGCTGGTGACAAAGCTGTATGTCCTGAACCCCAAGGCGATGAGTGTCATAGAGCTCTACGGCATCCTGGACCCCACCACCCGAGACTGGACAGATGGGGTGCTGTCCAACATCTTCAGGGAGGTCAACAAGCCGACGGATAAGAAGGAGCGAAAGTGAGTATCTTTGTAGGGAGGGAAGAGCCTGGGTGGGTTCATAGTGAGTTAGCCAAAGCTTACAAAGAAACAAATGATGTATATAGTATTGTAGTTTCATGCTTGGAAGCAAACAGACTCAGGGGGCTCTGCTCACGAAGGGCCAGGTACCACCTCAGTGCTGTTTATGTGTTGTCTAAATCACGCTCCTTGACTACGATGGATCCCAGCTTACCATGGAGGAAGCTGAGATCCAGGGAAGGGGAGGAAAGAGCTTGCCCCAAGGCCAGGGATTTGAACTTGGGACATCAGAGTCCAAGCCCTCAAACGGGCACCACACCAGGCTGCCTCTACGGCAAGGTACGTCAAGGAGAAGCGACAAAGCATCGTGGAAAGTGCTGGAACACCCTTCAGAGCTGCACTTTCTCACCTGCAGGCGCGGTTGAGGCTGCCTGCCCTGCTCCAATCACTGCCCACCGCGGTGAGGGTCTGGTGAGGCCGGGAGGGGAAATGCTCTATTGGAACATCCGGTAAAAAGCCTTCTCCGGTGTTAGTTGTTCCCGTGACACCTGTCAGGTAAACCCAGGGATGATCCTGATTGTATATTCTAGTCCAACCCCATTAATTAAAAATCCCTTAAATAACGAGTCTAACGTCTCAACTGGTGGCTTTTGGAACAGCCTCTTTTTAGCAATCCTCCCCTGATTCTGGATCAGTCCAGGATTTCACACTGTGCTCGGTTGTCCTATCGCTTTGATGTCTTCTAATTTCAAGCAGTTCCTTGATGTTCTGCTGCACAGAATATGCCCTCGGTTTGGGTTTGTCTCTTGCTTTCTCGTAACTGGATGCAGGCTGCGTGTCCTTGCAGGAATCTCTCAGAAGGGACATGGTGCCCTTCTCAGCGTCTCATTGGAAGCACGTGATACTGGTTTGCCCCCTTATTGGTGATTTTAACTTCGATCATCAGGTTAGGGTGGTATCTGCCATTTTTCCTTCTGCAATTGATATGCAAGGTGTGGGGAGATACCCTAAGACTATGTAAATACCCTATATTCCTCGTCAAACCTTCACCCGACGGTTTTAGCATCTATTGATTGTAGCCTGAATCTAGTCTTCCTACGATGCTATAAAATGGAGACTTTCTTTTGGGACAGTTGGTGAAATTTGAACATGGATTGTATATTAGCTAACAGTAGTCTATCGATGCTAAATGTCCTGATTTTGATAACTGTACTGTGGTTATATTAGAGAAGGTGCTTGTTCTTAGGAAACACGTGCTTAAGCATTTAGGAATACAGGGCGTCATGTCCGCAACTTATTTTCAAATGATTCAGGAAAACAGAGAGAGAACAAAAGAGCGTCCACGGGGCAAAATTAACAACTGCCCTCTGGTTGGAGGGCATATGGTACTTCTTTGCACTCGTCTATTCTTGCAACTCTGTAAGTTTGAAATTATTTAAGATAAAAAAAGTTAAAAAAAAATACTGGAAGAAAATAAACCAAAAGGTTAATGCTGGAAAAATCCAACTACTCATATGAGTGAATTAAATGGAAGCAATATCAAATCAGCATTCCAGCACAGTAGAATCCCCCTGTCCAACACAGTCTCCCTCGGAGCTGGGCTTTACTGTGATGTGACCCACTATAGCCACAGAACTGAAGGGTCACGTAGCTTGAACACCGGAGGCCCTGAAGCCAAAGTAGATCTCCTGCCAGGAAGGATGGTGTGTAAACCAGGGCTTTGCAAATGCAGATGCTCCTAGGGGCCCAGCAGGTAGCATCAGGGAGTGAAATGGGCCAAGTTACATGGTGTATTAGCTTCTGCAGGGCCTCTGTAACAAATCACCATTAACTGGGTGGCTAAAACAATTCCACCCAGAAATTTATTCTTCATCATTTCTGGAGGCCAGAAGTCTGAAACAAAGACGGGGCAGCACTGCCTCTGAAGATTCTAGAGGAAGGTCCTCCCTTGCCTTTGACAGCTTTAGTGACCCCAGGCATTGCTTGGCTTATGGCCGCATTCCTCCAATCTCTGCCTCCGTCTTCATGTGGCTTCCCCCGATGTAAGGATACTTGTTGTTGGATAATCCAGGATGATCTCATCTCAAGATCCTTACCTTAATTATATCTGCAAAGACCTTTTTTCCAAATAAGGTCCCACTCACAGCTTCTGGATAGACCTATCTTATGGGGGCCACCATTCAATCCCGTACACATGGGTATATGAAATCCTTCTAACTTGACCATAAGAGGACTAGGTGTCCAAACCAGCGGTAAATAGCAGCTGATGCTCAGATTTAAGAAAAGAATGAGGTGGACTGGGACACTGTGTCTTCATGGGCAGCTACTACCAGCAGCAGCGCATCGTTCCCACGCGGGAATGCAAGTATGTACCGTCAGACCTTCCTGTTTGCCAGGGAAGCAGGGAATCCAGATTGTTGGGTCAGGTTTCCTGATTCTTAAATGTTGGTGACTAACTCGAATAGTTTATATATATATAAACTATTGTAAGCACCAAGTAGGGTGCCCTATCTCAGATCCTGGTTAGAAAACCCTGTGGGACTTCCCTGGCGGTCCAGTGGTTAAGACTTCGCCTTCCAGTGTAGGGGGTGCAGGTTCGATCCCTGGTCGGGGAGCTAAGATCCCACATGCCTCGTGACCGAAAAACCAAAACATAAGACAGAAGCAATATTGTAACAAATTCAATAAAGACTTTAAAAATGGTCCACATCAAAAAAAAAAAAATCTTTAAAAGAGAAAAAAAGGGGCTTCCCTGGTGGCGCAGTGGTTGAGAGTCCGCCTGCCGATGCAGGAGACATGGGTTCGCGCCCCGGTCCGGGAAGATCCCACATGCCGCGGAGCAGCTAGGCCCGTGAGGCATGGCCGCTGAGCCTGCGCGTCCGGAGCCTGTGCTCCGCAACGGGAGAGACCACGACAGTGAGAGGCCCACGTACTGCAAGAAAAAAAAAATGAAAAGAAAAAAAGGAAACCCTGGGAAAAGACGTTCAACATGAACAGGGAGGTTGCACCAAGTTCCATAGTTGGAAGCCTTACATGGCTCACTTTTCTCTGGTTGCTGCAGGTATATTTTATTTGATGGTGATGTGGACGCTCTGTGGGTGGAGAACATGAATTCTGTGATGGACGACAACAAGCTGCTGACGTTGGCCAACGGTGAGCGTATTCGGCTTCAAGCACACTGTGCCCTGGTCTTCGAGGCAAGTAGTGATGAAAAATAATTTCAAATATGTCTTTCTTTTAATTAAAATTTAAAATGTTTATTTTTTAACTTTTAATTTACATTTGTAATTTTTTAAATTTATTTTTGGCTGCTTCGGGTCTTCGTCGACACGCGTGGGCTTTCTCTGGTTGCATCGAGAGGGGGCTACTCTTCGTTGCGGTGTGCAGGCTTCTCATTGTGGTGGCTTCTCTTGTTGCAGAGCGTGGGCTCTAGGTGTGCAGGCTTCAGTAGTTGTGGCACGCGGGCTCAATAGTTGTGGCGCACGGGCTTAGTTGCTCCACTGCATGTGGGATCTTCCTGGACCAGGGATCAAATCTGTGTCCCCTGCATTGGCAGGCAGATTCTTAACCACTGTACCACCAGGGAAGTCCCTAAAATGTTTATTTTTAAAAAAATTTATTTTATTGAAGTATAGTTGATTTACAATGTTGTGTTGATTTCTGCTGTTCAGCAGAGTGATTTAGTTATACATTTATATACATTCTTTTTCATATTCTTTTCCATTATGGTTTATCACAGGATACTGAATATAGTTCCCTGTGCTATATAGTGGGACCTTGTTGTTTATCCATCCTATGTATAATAGTTTGCATCTGCTAATCCCAAACTCCCAATCCATCCCTCCCCCATCCCCCTCCCCCTTGGCAACCACAATTCTGTTCTCTATGTCTGTGAGTGTGTTTCTGTTTTGTAAATAAGTTCACTTGTGTCATATTTTAGATTCCATGTATAAGTGATATCATATGGTATTTGTCTTTCTCCTTCTGACCTACTTCACTTAGTATGATAATCTCTAGGTCCATCCACGTTGCTGCAAATGGCATTATTTCATTCTTTTTCATGGCTGAGTAGTATTCCATTGTATATATGTACCACATCTTCTTTATCCACTCATCTGTCGATGGAAATTTAGGTTGTTTCCATGTCTTGGCCATTGTAAATAGTGCTGCAGTGAACACTGTGGTACATGTATCTTTTTGAATTATAGTTTTGTCCAGATATATGCCCAGGCGTGGGATTGCTGGATCATATAGTAGCTCTATTTTTAGTTTTTTTAAGGAACCTCCATACTGTTCTTCACAGTGGCTGCACCAACTTACATTCCCACCGACGGTGTAGGAGGGTTCCCTTTTCTCCACACCCTCTCCCGCATTTGTTATTTGTAGACTAAAATGTTTATTAAAATAGCTATAAATATAGATGATTGAAGAAAACCCAAACAATGCAGAAGAATTTATGATGAGTACAACTCTGTTCTTCTACCTGCTGCCCTCATCATCCCTCCTTACTGTATCCCAGAGGTAACTCCATTTCACACTTGAGTTGTTTCTTCTGATGGTTACTCTACTGTCTAAAGGAACCCACTTTGCGTGCTATTTCTTGCTTTATCAAGGTTACACATTATCTGTTGACTGACTGCTCTGAAAGTGAGGGTTCATCTTTTATACCATCAGCCCACCTCCCCTCCATAGAATACTATACTGCTAAGTCAGTTAAACCAGTAAACATATTTACATCATTATGAATTAGGAAATATTTACTGTAGAGCCAACTAGTATACTGTGATATACTTGCTGGCGAAGCAAGAAATCCAGGAACTGTGATACATTTACTTTCTTTTAGAGCCATTTTTTTTTTTTACTGGAGTTTATAGTTGCCTTTTTTTCCTCTCTTTCTCACTATTTGCCTTTATCTTATCTTCATTTTTCAAACTTTCTGTCATATCCTCTGAACCTGTTTCACAGCTGTGGTCCTGAGACTTGCTTTCACTCTAGCTTAGTGCTAATACCGTTCCTAACTTGGCCTGCAAAATTTGTCGACGTATGAGTATTTATGCATATCATTATTTTGTTGACTGACTGAACTGTGTCTTTTTTTCAGATAAAGAGAGACTGGTGTGTTGATATTGCTGTTAGATGCATACTTATTAAGTTTCATATTCCCTGATCTCAATTATGTTATAAAAAATAAAGAAAAAAGACTGAAAGGAAAACACCCCAAAACAGTGTTTGTTTCTTGGTGGTGGGATTTTGGTTAACTTATTTTCTTCTTTATACTTTTTAACTTTGGCCAGATATTCTACAGCATGTTAATTTTCATATTAATTTTATGGTAAAAGAAACTTAAAAAGTGCTACATCAGAGATGCATAATCTTCCCGTGATAAACCTAAGTGTTCAGTTAGAAACCTCATAAAAGCTGTGTTAACTGGGGTATGACTTGGGTTCTATGCATTTGTAAAAACTTTGTACAAGCAACGGCTTTAAAACACGCACTCCAGTTGTCTGTGGCCGTAGAAAGCACTGATCTTGTTTGTTTCTCCAGGTTGGAGATTTACAGTATGCCTCCCCTGCGACTGTGTCTCGGTGTGGAATGGTTTACGTGGATCCGAAAAACTTGAAATATCAACCGTACTGGAAAAAATGGGTTAATCAAATACAAAACAAGGTGAAAATTATTCCCAAAATGAACTTACCAGTTACTAGTATTGGTGGCTAGTTGGATAAAAATAACTCAGAGGGATGTTTGTTGTTGAAGGCCATGACCTTGACCTTGACCTGCCCAGGATCTTGAGCACTTAATGTTATCAATAAGTTGGATAAAAGCATGGAAGACACCCGGGGCTTCCCCGGTGGCGCAGTGGTTGGGAGTCCGCCTGCCGATGCAGGGGACGCGGGTTCGTGCCCCGGTCCGGGAAGATCCCACATGCTGCGGAGCGGCTGGACCCGTGAGCCATGGCCGCTGAGCCTGCGTGTCCGGAGCCTATGCTCCGCAACGGGAGAGGCCACAGCAGTGAGAGGCCCGCGTACCGCAAAAAAAATAAAAATAAAAAAGTAAAAAATAAAAAACATGGAAGACACCTTTATTAGATTTCCAGGTAATTCACAGCAGGTGGGATAGGTAGTGATTTTGATAGTCTAGACCAGGGAGCGACAAATTTTTTCTGTGAAAGAGTAGAGAGTAGATAGTTTAGGCTTTGCGGGCCATGTGTTTCTTTGCAACTACTCAACCCCGCCATTGTGGTATGAAAGCAGCCACAGTACATGAATGGGCATAACAATATACCAATAAAACTTTATTTACAAAAACAGGTGGCAGGCCAGATTTGGCTTATGCGTTGTAGTTGGCAAGTCCTTATCCAGCCAAGCCCAGGAGTTGGGAGACTTGTCTCTATTAGGTGCCCAGCACCTCCTGCTTTGCTCAGTTGGATGAATACAGTGTGTGAAGGACCTAGTTTGTCATGAAATTGAGATCCGATGGTTTCAGTTGACCTCAAACCCTGTGACGTATCACATGGCTGCTCAAAAATGTGTATTGTCTTAATGGTAGGCTTCATTGAAAGCTGCAGAGATAGATGTGACAGTCATGTGAACGTTGTGGCTTGACCACACCTGGGACACCATGACCACACAGGATGCGTCTCTAGAAGGACCACTAGGCTGATGGTGAATTGGAAGCCAGGACATAATTACCCCAAAGAAGACCAAGGGAAACATGATGGGACCATTTGAGGCACACTGTCAAATGGGGGATGACCGCCCATGCAATCCCTGGTGATCATCAATGCCTTGGTAGGGAGAAGGACCTTCCACAGCTTTGCACTCTTTGCTCAATGACTGTGGCCATGTTGTTTGAGCTCTAAGGTAACCTGCGCTTTTCCTATCAAATGGGACCTTTTGTGGCACCTCCCTCCCAGGTCAGTGAAATCAAAGGCTTCATGATGAAATGAAAGAGCATTATAAAGGACAAATTTCTCTACAAATATATGAGTTATCAGAGTTTATTCACCTGCCAAATTTCTCATTCATCAGAAAATATTTCTCACCCCCTCTTTTTTTTTTAATATTTATTTATTTATTTGGCTGTGCCAGGCGGGTCTTAGTTGTGGCATGCGGGATCTTTAGTTGCGTCATGCGAACTCTTAGTTGTGGCATGTGGGATCTAGTTCCCTGACCAGGGATCGAACCCTGGCCCCCTGCATTGGGAGCGTGGACTCATAGCCACTGGACCACCGGGGAAGTTCCCTCTCCCCCCTCTTTCTACAAGCAAAGCTTCCCACGAACTTCCATTTAAATAAAGGAACCCTTGAAAATGCTTTGAAATTCTGCTCTTTTATAGGTGGAGCAAGGTGATTTACAGAGTCTGTTTGAGAAATATGTACCCTATCTCATTGATGTGATAACGGAAGGAATAGTGGCTGGAAAACAAGGAGAGAAGCTGAAGACAATAGTTCCGCAGACAAGCCTAAATATGGTAAGTAAGGATCTTTGTCGGCAAAAAAGAAATTCTTCCCTAAAGATGGACCCCCCCGCCCACAGTGGGCTTTCAAGAGGAGCAAAGATGCCAGATGGGTAAGTTCTAACATTGCCAGCTACTGACAAGGAGGACACAATACTTCCTTTTGTGACCCTGTGCAAGACAAGATACTGGGCTCCATCTGTTGAAACCAATATGGTGGGTCATATAGTTCCCACTGCTTTGGGATCTGGGATCCCAGGATTTATGACCAGAACTCACCCTGGTGGGGGTGTGTGGAATATATGGACGGACCCAGGTGTTTTTCTGTGAACCAGGTAACCCAGTTAACCAAGATGCTGGATTCGTTACTAGAGGGAGAAATCGAGGACCGCGATGTTCTGGAGTGCTACTTCTTAGAGGCTCTGTGCTGCTCTCTGGGTGCTGCCCTGCTCGAGGATGGAAGGGCTAAATTTGATGAATGCATTAAACACATCGCTTCTTTGCCTACTGCTGATACGGAAGGGGTTTGGGCCAACCCTGGGGAACTGCCAGGTAGGAACCAAAGGTAGCTTGTTTTCCTGCTCAGAATGTTTTTGGTTAGGTTTTTAAGAGGACGTGACCTTGCTTTTCCATATGTATGCCTGTGTGGGTTTTCCAGGTTGTTTGCTCCTGTAGAGAAATGTGCAACGGTCAGAGCACCCAGTGGTACCGTCAGGAGACATTCAAATGTGTGAACTGCCATAGCAGAGCCCAGCTCCCTGGGATGTGGCCTTTTTTGCTGAGTCTACCCTTTTCCCCCCTAGCTTAGGCGCTAGCTTCCTTCACTCTGTTTAAGCTCTTTAAAATTTTCACATTGTGCTTGCCTTTGAAGTTCTTCTCCTTTGGGCTTTTCTCTCTCTTTTTTTTTTCTCTCTAAAATTCCACCGCTTAATTCATCTGCTCTATTCCTGAGTATTTGCACAGGAGACAATCACGTGTGGATTTGCAGACCATTCATAGGAAATCATTACAGTAAGGTTTAACTGTTTGCATGAAGAATGTGCATCCTCAAAGAACCATATATGATGAAAATGTGGCATTCTCCAAGAACTATAGCTGACACTAGGATCCTTCTTTGTCTGTCTCTTAATGACATTTGAATATGGCTTGGCAGGGAGACCCAAGCTGTATCCTGTAATCATTACCTGGGCTGTTCTTTTTAAAGCGCAAAGTAAAATGATCGTAGGTCTTTCTAGTGGAGAGTCATTGAGCAAATAAAAGATGTTTTAAAAGTCTTTGGTCTTTGTTCGGACACCAAGGGAGGAAAGGGGGGATGGGATGAATTGGGAGATTGGGACTGACATATATACACTAATATATATAAAATAGGTCCTAATGAGAACCTGCTGTGTAGCACAGGGAACTCCTCCACTTCTCTGTACAGTAGAAACTAACACAACATTGTAAAACAACTATACCCCAATAAAAAAAACTCTATGGTCTTTTGGGGAGTAGTTTGCTTGTACTTTCTTGGGACCCTGAGTCTCCTTTGGCGGCGGGCTCGGGGGGTGCTTCCCAGCTATGCATATCATGCCGGCTACGTGCTGCTGCCATCAGAGACGATGCTGGTCCCGGTCTGGTCTTTCTCCCTAGTTTGCTCTCGTCTTGGGGACTTGAATGGCCGTGTAGACAACCCCCTTCCAGATGCCTTCTGCACTCAGCTCCAGGATCCGGGTCCCTCGACATTATCCTAGCTCATAGCACCTGGCACAGTTCTGTCTGCATCATAAATGCATACCTCCCAATCCCTGCTTCACAGTCGGCTTCTGTGATTCCTGCCACACGTGACCCCAGTTGGCCTCGTGGGGACCGTCCCCCGCCCCCCGCCATTCTTCCTACCACCTTCTGAACCTTCTGAATCCTCTTCTGCCGCCCTGTCGCTTCAACCCCTCTTGCCTAATTGCCCTTCTGTCGAATCTCTCTGAGAAAACCCAAGCCTGCTTTCTCTGCCTCTCCAGGGGCTGAGGGATACTGAGACAATCACACAACCACGAAGTCTGGCACCTCCATAAATTCAGTCTTGAACTTGAACTCCCTCTCCTGTCCCCACGGGGGCAGTTCATCTCCCTTTTTCTCCAAATCTCCACATGGCCCTCTCCCCTCTCTCTGCAGGTGACCTTCCTTCTTCCTGCAACAGGAAAAATGGACACCGTCAGATAGGAATTTTTCCAGCCCCCAACTTCTCCTGTCTCCTTTCTCAGGGGAGAGGAGACCAGCTCCCAGCTGGACCCGCCCTGTGCTTTGAGGTCTACCCACACCCTCCTCATCAGGCTCCTGGCTTCACTGGTTTTCTGCTCTTTCTCCTATATTTTCCATCTGTCCCTCTCTACCAATCCCATCCCACAGGCTCTCAGACATCTCTACCCAAACTGCTCCTCCCAAACTGCACATGCACTGCCTTCTCGTTACCGGATCTGGTGACCCCTTCTGGTCTTTGCTTCCCCAACCTTGTCCCAGCATCGGACATGGTACCACTTTCTGCCTTCTGAAAACGTTCTTCCTCCATCCTGCTCCATCCTGGCCATGCCCTCAAAGTCTCCTTTGTTGAGTCTCCTTCCTCTGCCCCTCCCTCACATCAGGATTTGGTCCTAGACCCTCTTTTCACTCTTAATGAGACTTTTCACCATGTCCACAGCTCTGACTTCCAATCCCCTCCCTTCTGAGCCTTTTCCTGGGTTCCCTAGCCCAGTTATATTTAAATCTATCTATCTATCTATCTATCTATCTATCTATCTATCTATCTATCTATCTTTATCCATCCATCCATTTTTATCTCTCTCTACCCATCCATCCATCCATCCATCCATCCATCTATCCATCCATCCATCCTTATCTATCTATTCAATTAAGTTTCTGTCCAGGGAGCAAATAGCATTAGTTCATTTCAAGCATGAGCCAAAGCTGATCCTGTATTTTCATGTCCACGATCGAAGTGAAACAGACCACTGTTTGTTACAGGTCACCTTCCAACCTTGTTTGACTTCCATTTTGATCCCACACAGAAGAAATGGATACCATGGAATAAATTAGTTCCAAAGTATGTTCATTCTCGTGAGAGGAAATTTATTGACATCCTGGGTAAGTGAGAACCAAACCCTCGGTTTAAGCGTGTCTGGTTCTCGTTCTGTGAGGAAGGGAAAAAGATTCTGAGGTCCCTGTGGTACTCTGAGTCCCACCCGGAGTGCTGGTTGGGAGAAACTGAGGAACGTGAGCCGTGGGCTTTTCCAAGAGGGCGGCACTTTGGATTCCTTTTATGTGCTGCTGGCTGTGCCTCTCAACTCTTTCCCTGGGCAGGCGGATCCTGACAGGTCGGGGCAAGAGGTAGGGTGCCGGTCTGCTTCCCGTTGCTTTGCACAGGCTCCCTTCTGCCCCATAGAGCTGGCTGGGCATGGGGAGGGACGAAGGAAGGAGTGAAAGTGGAATGAACAAGGCAGCGTTTTGTAAGAGATGCCGCCTTGAGGGGTCGCGTACCACGGGCTTTGTGTACTGAGTCGTATTTTACGTGCACACCTCTGGCTATTTGGGTAACATAGAGGCTGAAGCGTTTCACATAACGAACATCTGATTTTGGTTTGTATAGAGTTCTTTCAGAGTGAGGTGTACGTATTTTCTCAGGAACCAATCAGGATTAAAAATTGCCAACGCAGGAGTAAGCCGGACCTGACTTTGAGGCTTCATGCTCTCGTCAGAGGAAATTTTTGGTCAGGAAACCAAATCCTGATAAGTGATAAGTGAGTGACATATGCAGTGGAGAAGCTGAGTTTTTAATATCCTGAGTGTAAATCAGAATGGGATATTAAAACCGTTTGGGTGTTCTACACCTGGATGTGGTGATGATGACACAGCTGTAGAAAGGTATCAAACTCATCAAATTGTACACTTAAAATTGGAGTGAATTTTATGGTATGTGGGTTATACCTCCATAAAGCTATTAAAAATAATGGTTGGGGTAGTGAGGTTCTCCTAAGATGATTTCACCCATATATACGTTTTCAAGGTCACCTCTTGGGTTTTTGCTGATGCTTTTTATGGGATTTATGGGATCCTGTGAAGCTCCAGGTTGCCCAATGCACACCTTGTTGGCATTTCTGTGATGCTCCTGTTCTTCATATATTCCTTAGTTCACACAGTGGATACAACCCGTACTACCTGGACGCTGGAACAAATGGTTAAGATTAGGCAACCTGTTATTTTGGTTGGTGAATCTGGCACCTCCAAGACAGCCACTACCCAGAACTTCCTTAAAAACCTGAACGAAGAAACTAATGTAAGTCATTATTTGTATCTGTTATCTATTGCCACATAACAAGTTACCCCAACACGAAGCAGCTCATACAACAAACACTATGTCAGTTTCTGCAGGTCAGGAATCTGGGAGTGGGTTAGCTGGGTAGTTCTAGCCCAGGCTCTCTCATGAGATTGCAAGGTTGACCAGGGCTGTGGTCATTTGAAGGCTTGACTGTGGCTGGAGGACCCTCTTCCGAAATGGTCAGCCTCAGTTCCCCACCATGTGGGCCTCTCCAAGGGCTGCTGGTGTCCTCTTGACATGGTAGCTGGCTCCCCGCAGAATGAACGTACAGGATATCAAAGCAGATGCTGCAATGCTTCATATGACCCAGGAAATCACACACCATCGCTTCTGCCACATTCTGTGGGTCACACAGAAACCACCATGGCCCACCCTGATACAGCACAGGAGGGGGCTACACAGGGTGTGGGTGCCTGGAGGTGAGGGTGCTTGGGAGTCGTCTGGAGGCTGGCATTCACATTCCTCATCACCACTTTGTGGTTTCTCCCCTCCTTCCTCCAGCCACATGTCAAACGTAGGAGAGTCTGGGTGCCCCAGGGCAAATGACGGTGAACAAGGCTGTTAAGGCCCGATCTTTTGAGGAGGGGAGACAAAACGCGAAAATGAAACACGATCGTGCAGAATGTGCCAGGTGCACCGAGACGTTATGAAAGAGCGCGGCATTCCTCCTCTGCGTACTCAGAGTGGTCCTGCGGGGCCCACCTGCTCACCACTGCAGCTCTCTTGGCTTTAAACAAGTCCTGCTTTATGTTTAATAACCATGTAAAGATTCTTACCTCCTCCAAGAAGCTGCCTGTGACTCAGGATCTCCAGCTGTCATAGATTTGTCCCCAGTCCACACACTGACTCAGTTCCTTGTTAATGTTGCCCGTCATTTAAGTTCCCAATTCCTGTTCTGGCCTTCTGGAACCTCAGAGGGGAGACAGTTCCCCACTGCTTTCCTCTGACTCTCCCTTAGGCTGGTGCCTCCAGGAGCAAAGAGGCTCCGGGAAGCCACGTGGCCCTCTGGGCCGGGGAGTGGTCAGCCCAGCTTGACGATGGGCACGTAAGGGATGTGGGCGGGACTGGGTTGCACTGCCCACGAATGGATGGTCAAGGTCACTCATACCAGCACGTGCAGGCATGGTTTATTTAGCTCTGAGGATGCCATTGTGGAGGGCACACGAAGGATGTTTACGGCCAGAAGGACCTACCAGTTTATGGAGCAAAGGGAACCCGTGTTCAGAAGCCCCCCCCCGCTGTGACCCTTCCCACGGGGACTCAGCAGCTCGTGCTTATCGGCCCAACAAGACATATCTGGATACGTTCATGACAAAGAGAAGCAGATTCACCTTCAGATGTTCAGCTCAGGTGCACCTGCACTTGTGGACACCTTGTAGCAGGGTGTTATCTAAGGCAGCGGTTCCGAACGTGTGGTCCCTGGACCCACAGCATAAGCATCACCTGAAAACTTTCTTATACCACTGGGACCTACTGAATCGGAAACTCTGAGGATGGGACCCCATCAGGCTGCCCTCCAGCTGACTCTGATGCATAATTAAGTGTCGGAGCCACTGATCAGTGAACTCTCACCCATCGCTCTAAGAAGGGGCAGGGGAGAAGCCCCAAGTACGAGTGCGTGAGGGATGTGCGCCCCACACAGGGATCGGGGGGCCTCCCTCACCTTTCTCTCAGTGGTTACTTCCAAGGACTAACTAGTGATTGTTCATGCTGTCTTTGACTTATTTATTAAGATGTAGCGGGCACGATAGTAACTTATGTTTGAATATTGCTTTGTCGTTTTGAAAACACCTTGGTGTATTTCATCTCACATGATAAAGTCACTCTATGAAGTAGTCCAAGAAGATTTCATTAAAATCATCTTTCAGATGAGAAGAACGAGGCTCTGAAAGGTTAAGTGATGGTTCTGAGGTCGCCTGGTTAGAAGTCCACGCTGTCACACCTGGCAACCAGTTACTGCTTCACACAACCTGCCAAAAGGGAAGAGGAATTCTTGCTTTAGCGCTACAAGATAGAATGAAGTTCAGACTCACGTTGGGTTATAAAAAAGTTAGTTCAGATACCAATGAATTTGCAAAAGAGATGCTAGCTTACGATCAAACATTCCCTGCAGGTACTGTGAAAAAAAAGACCACCTTTGGAATAATCTCTTTCTGTTTCAGATTGTGTTAATGGTCAGTTTCTCCTCCCGCACCACGTCCATGGATATCCAAAGAAATTTAGAAGCCAGCGTGGAAAAACGAACCAAAGACACGTACGGCCCACCCATGGGGAAACGCCTCCTGGTGTTCATGGATGACATGAACATGCCAAAGGTTGGTGGGGTTAACGGCAGGGGCGGGGCAGTGTGCTGTGTTTGTGTGGCCGTGTGTGTGCGTGGAGTGGGTGAGCGTGAGAACGCCTGTCTTTATTCTGCACAATGTCTGCAGGGCCCAGGTTACGAGGAGTCAGCTTAAGGGACAGTGTGACAGGAAGTGTCTTCTTAACCAGAGAGACCCTTTCCTTAGATTGTGTTCCGTAGTTTCTCAAAGGAGGGAAGTAGGTAGCACGGCAGCCTCTGAACTATATTCAGCATATGTTTGAGCGAGAGATTTCCAAATGAGCTGTACTTCGGGCAGTAATGCTGCTCTCGGCCCGAAAGCATGGGCTTCGGGAAGCATGGGGGCAGGCGCTTCCTCAGGATTCCTCTGGCTTTACCAAGGAAAGGGAACTTTAGTGTGCACAATGGGTGTGTTTCTGGGGCCAGAGCCTGAGAGGTGCACAGTTTTCTTAGCACTGGGATATAGATTTATATCTTTTCTGCAGAACCATGTTTTCCCTGAAATATCTGTCTTCCAGATGGACTGTTTGCAAAGCCAGGATCCATCCATCCATCCATGCATCTGTGCATCCATCTTTGCCTCTGTCTATCTTTGCATCCAGCCAGCCATCCACACACTTGTTTTTCCATCCATCCATCCAACTGATATATTTATTGAGCACCTCCTATGGGACTGGTGCTGTGAAGTGATGAGCAAAACGTATATAGTTCCTGCCCTCAGGGAGCTTACAGTCTAGACAGGGACACAGATTTCTAAAAAACTACACATGAGTATATGGAACTGCAAACTCTGAGAAGCCCAATGAAACTCAAGCCAGAGCGCTCCGAGAGAGCGAGAGGAGAGATGAGATTTAGTTTAGGTGGGCAGCAGAGGCGTTGCTGAGTTCTGCTTTATGATACCACTGTTCTTCCTTTTCTTTAAAAAAAAAAAAAATCAAGGTGGACGAATATGGCACACAGCAGCCGATCGCCCTGCTGAAACTGCTGTTGGACAAAGGCTACCTGTACGACCGGGGGAAGGAGCTGAACTGTAAAAGCATCCGAGACTGTGGCTTTATTGCTGCGATGGGGAAAGCGGGGGGAGGCCGCAACGAAGTCGACCCGAGATTTATTTCGCTGTTCAGTGTCTTCAACATTCCATTTCCTTCAGAGGAGTCTTTGCACTTAATTTATTCCTCCATCCTCAAAGGCCATACCTCGGTAATTTGATTTTAATTAGAAGTCTAAACCGGAGGGCCATGTGTTGGGTAGAAACGTGGTAGCAACGTGTGCATCTGGCACAGCAAACACAATGCCTACAGCCCACGGTGCTTCTAGGGGACCGTGAACATGTTTTCATTTCTTTCAAAACCAGAAGAAAGGAATCAATATAATTCAGCCTGCATCATATTCATCTTTCTACCAAGGCAGTCATAATATATATGTAAGATAATATATTTAATTATAATTAAATAAAATAATGTATAAATATAGTTTTCTAGAAATAACATGTAATATATTTATATAATATATATAAAGAATATAATATATATAATAAGATATATAAGTAATGTATTTTTATGGAGGAAGGGACCCATGAAGGTGCCTGGGTCCCATGGAAGTTGTGATGTGGCCCTGAGTTACCTAGGCCACCTTGAGTGACAGCAGTGAACCAACTAGAGGACTTGGAACCAACTAGAGGAATTGGGCTCTGGAGTCAGTCCCCATTCTGCTCCTTGGGCAAGTCCCTTGAGAGCTTTTAGTCCCCATCCTCCTCTGGAACAGGGAGATAATTCTGGTACCCCTCACTTAGGGTTTGGGAGAATGAAAGGAGAAAATGCATGTAAAGTGTGTGGCACAGTGCCCAGCACATGTCCGATACTCACTAGATACTAGTTATTGCTGTTATCGTTGTGATTTACGTGACCCCCATGAATGGAACCCGTTCATTTAAATAATGACCTTCTGATCCTGGCATTTGCCTTCTAAAGCAGGCTTGCACACTTAAAGTCCTGAAGGGCCAGGCAGGAAACATAAAGGTGTGGGATCAGTGGTCACCTGGCGTGTTCATGCCCTACGTTAAGCCATTCGCTTCCAAAACAGTGAGGTCTGTGCTAGTCAAATCAACCTCAAACTGAGGGCTGGTTTGGGGCTTTGGTTTCATATCACGTTGATTTGTCAGTTAATGAGAAAATCTAGGGAAACAAAAGCAGATCAGATGATTAGTTTCTCTATTTCTTTAATTGTTTTCTTACCTCCTCTCAAAAAATTATGGTAAAATTCATGCAACATAAGATTAGCTGTTAAAACCATTTTAAAGTATACAGTTCAGCGGCATTTAGTACATTCACAATGTTGTACAACTATTCTGGAAATTTCCCATTGATGGAATCATACAGTATGTGGCCTTCTGTGTTTGGTTTCTTTCACTGAGTATCATGTTTTCAAGGTTCATCCATCAGTGTAGCAGGTGTCAGTGCTTCATTCTTTTCTATGGCCCAGTCATATTCCATGGTGTGGATGGACCACATTTGGCTTAGCCATTCATTCACTGATAGACACTTGGGGGGTGTCTTTTCATTCTGTAGGTATTTCATGAGAGCATTGTGGCTGTAAGTGACAAGCTGACATCCTGCACTTTGGCACTTTACAAAAACATTGTTCAGGATCTACTGCCCACCCCATCCAAGTTCCACTACATCTTTAACCTTCGAGATCTCTCGCGGGTTTTTAACGGTCTTGTCCTCACTAAGCCAGAACGGTGAGTTCGTTTTCTCTCACTAAAATGTGTCCCATCGGTACGATGGGTTTTCTTATTCTTTTAAGACAGAGGAGCTATCAAGGAATGTGGTGTGAATCCATGTATCAATTAATTACCCAGTGTCTTTCTGTTTACGTTAAACAAAGAACAGAGTCAAATGCTTGGTTAAGACCTGATGCCTCTTGAGCCCTTGAGTTGAAGGCAGGTGGAGCCAGGAGAGGCAGGTGTGTGGCCGTGTGGACAGGTGTGTTCAACCCCGCGGTAGGACTGCTGTGACAACCATTTGTTCTCAGTTCTAAAGGTGAAATTGGCCCGCGTGGAGCCTTTCCTTCATACACCTGAATTGTTGTCAGTTGCTAACTGGTTCTATTATCAATATATGTGTCTTTGGGAGAAGTTAGGCATGGAGGACAGAAGGGATTTAAGTCTGGGTCTAGAGGTTGACTCATGAAAGCTGGACGTATCTGTGTGTTTACATTAATGTAAACTTCCATCTATGTAGGTTTGCAGGGATCCTCCAATTTCGCGGATTCATGTTATGAATCCACAAAATATTGGAAAATGAATTAGGAACTTTCCCCGTACCCACACTGACTCCTGGGTGCCCTTGAAGGTTTCAGAATGGCAGTTCCAGAGAGAGCAGCTCTGGGTGTTTAGGGTGGAGTGAGAGCTCGTTGCCAGAAACCAGAAAAAAACCCGGAACTGGGGTCAGTTGGTTCTTAGAAAAAGGAGCTGCCAGTGGCTCTGCTGCTGATTTTAAATTCATAAATTCCAGTAAGTAGGAGTCCTGTCAGGTTCTCAGGTCATTTATGTCACTTATAGACAATGTTCTTTTTCTTCCGTGCAGCAGGATAAGTTATGAATGACAACGTTACGGTCTTTACAATTAAATTGTTAGCTTGCTTTAAATTTCAATTAATGTGAAACCAGGGGGGAAAAAAGGCTATGGGAGTGTTCTCCTTTTCTGCACCCTGTGTACCCATCTGAAAATAGTAGCATTCAGCCTGCTCTTCTCTAGAAACTTTGTGGCTGGTTTTGCCCCTTCCATCCTGTAGGTTCCAGACGGTGACCCAGATGGTGAGAGTCTGGAGGAACGAGTGTCTGAGAGTCTTCCACGACCGGTTAATCGATGAAACAGACAAGCAACTGGTCAGTACATTGAATATGGACCAGCAAATGCAAAAAAGTACTCTAACCACAAAATTCTTCTCTGGATGAAAAGAAAAAGTACAAATCAAAAAAAAACCCAATGTATTTTTTTCAATGTGTTTTTTGTATGGGACACTGCAGAAAAATAGAGACTAATAATGAGAGTCAACAGGTAAAGTAGGGTGGATTATTAAGTACCTTGCAGCCAATGGGGAAAAAAATCGAATGCAAATTACTTCAGATAATCCTAGCATACACTCTTTTTCTGACAAGTCTTAGCACGTCCGTGGCGTTGAGTTTGGCTTCCTGAAGTGGTCTTGTATTGTCAGGTTGAAGAGCACATAGGCAGCTTGGTCACGGAACATTTTAAGGATGACGCGGAGGTGGTGATGAGGGACCCCATCCTGTTTGGAGACTTCCGGATGGCTCTGCACGAAGAGGAGACGCGTATTTATGAAGACATTCAGGACTATGAGGCAGCCAAGGCTTTGTTCCAGGTGCGGACACGGCTCACCTCTTCCGGGAGCGCATTGCATGGGTGCCCAGGAGGTGGAGCTAGGAAGGGCACCCATGCCTCTGTCTCTTGGTTCAGGATGTGGGCTTGTGTCTGATCCAGTGGTGTCCATGTCCAGTGGTGCGTGGGAATGGTCTGATGAATTTGTTCAACACACAGACCCCTGGGGCCCATCTTTGTGCGTTTCCCTTCATCAAGCCCATGAAGGGTGCCAGGGTTCCGATGCACAGCCAGCTTTGGGAACCACTCATCTGCCCCCCTAATATTCATCTTCATCTTAATTCATGAGTCGAACCTTGTAACTAGCGTTGTCTCGCTGCTGGCCAGTCACAGACCAGCAGATCGGAATCTTGATCGTAAAAGCTAGTCTCTTAAACCTGAATGATTGAATAATTTCAGCAATTATAGACATTCAGAAAAATCTCTCCTCTGTTCTTAGTCACTGTGGCACAAAAGGAGAGAGTCTGTCTCTTAAAAACCAGTGATTCTTAAAGAAAATTATTTCTTTTTCTAAAATTCAGGAAATTCTTGAAGAGTATAATGAAAGCAACACCAAAATGAGCTTGGTTCTCTTTGACGATGCTTTGGAGCACCTGACCCGTGTGCACCGCATCATTCGACTGGACCGTGGCCACGCCCTGTTGGTCGGGGTCGGGGGCTCCGGGAAGCAGTCTCTGGCCAGGCTGGCCGCCTTCACAGCTGGCTATGAGGTGAGCCGAGCTCCCCTCCCACCCCCCAGAAATGGGTTTGGTATCCCAATTTCCACAGTTAGTAGTTCCTGCAAATATTTGAGCTACCTATAACAGACCATAACACGATGTTTTCATAGAGTATAAAGTGTTTTTGTTGGGGGGGGGTTGATATTATTTTAACTGAATATTTGAAGCATCTAACTATTGTATTGTATTTGGAATGAAGAATCTGTCAAATCAAGTTCGAAAGTCAAACACGAGCAAATCCCGTGACCTGTGACCTGTGCTCGTGTGGAGGAGGGGTTGCCCTACACCTCCATGGACCCAGTGTTGAGGGTCGGCAATGTATCAGCACAACCAGCATGCGTGGTTCTGGCACATTCTTAGAATCTTTAAAAAAAAAAAAAGTTTTATTGAGATACGTTTCACAGACCATACAGGTCATCCACGTAAGGTGTACAATTCAATAGTTTTATAAAAATATGTTCCCAAGGTTGTGAAACCATTACCACTTTCAATTTTAGAACATTTTCATCATCTCAAGAAGAAATCCCAAGCCCTTTAGCTGTTGCCCTCTCTCTTCCTGTCCTTCCAGCCACCCCCCAGCCCTAGGAAACCACTACTCTACTTTCTGTCTCTCTCGACTTTCCTATCCTGTATTTTCATACAAATAGAATCAGAGCATGTGGTCTTTTGTGGCAGCTCCTTGCGTTTAGCATAACGTTTTCAAGCTTCATCTATGTATCAGTGCTTCACTCCGTTTTGTGGCTGAATCACGTTCCCTGTGTGGTAGCCCACGTTTCGTTTATCCATTCATCTGTTGACAGTCATTTGGGTCATTTCCACCTTTTGGCTATTATGAACTACACTGCTCTAAGCATTCATGTACAAGATTCTGTGTGGACATATGTTTTCATTTCTCTTGGGTGGATACCTAAGAGCAGAGTTGCTGGGTCATAACGGCAATTCTCTGTTGACTCATTTGAGAAACTGCCAGATTGTTTTCCAAAGGGCCTCACCATTCTATATCCCCCCAGCACTGTATGAAGGGTCCTGTTTCTCCACACCGTCCTTAGGCTCTTACAGATAGTCCTGCAGTGCCCACAGGTTAACTCGCCAGCCTGGCCCATCACCGTGGAGACGTGCACCGTGCAATGAGAATCAATTTTGAAGAGGAGTCGTCTCCACAACTCACCCTCCCACACTGTCCTTAGTTCTCTGGTATCCGATCCTGTTCATTACTAGGGTCTTGCATTATCCTCAATGTCTCTGTTTTTGCTGAAAACTAGCCCCAGGTGCCTTGACACCCCCCCCCACCCCCGCCGCCCCCTGGCGTGCCTGCTTTTCCTGGGCAGAACAGGGTCGTTATTCAGCCTCAGTCATTACCAGGCACTCAGCTACCCCTGATGCCTACCCTGGATCCCTTTGATCCATCCTCGGAGGGGATACCTCTTGTTGGGTTTCCGTAATCCTTCTACTAGCATTAGAAGGTGTCCTTTTGCACGAACTGTCTTATTCGTCTTCTCGTGTCTTCTGGAATCAGATTGAACTCAGCATCATTATCATCATCACAGAGTGATCACGGCTGTTATGGGATCACTGGTCTCTATATACACGTAATATGTCCTCGTTGCAGCTATTCGGAAAATGCAGAAACATCTAAAGAAAATAAAGATCATGTAATCTCATCACCTAAGGATTACCACTGTTGGTTCCTAAGTAACATTTTGGTGCACATCCTTCCAGAATTTTCCTATGAGTCTACAAATATATTAACTTATTATTAGCAATGGGTTAATGTAACTTTTTCTTAAGAGGGTCTTGTAAAATTTTATTTTCAAATTATATTGTTCAGAGTATAAAAATAATATATACCTTTTCCATTTAACATGTCAACATCCCTTGTCGTTTGACATCTTTCAGAATCCAAATTTGATGAATGTGTAGTACAATATTTTAATTAAAAATCCTTCTTTAGTTAGACATTTAGAAATATTACAATTTTGCAATATTATATAATTAACATCTATATGGAACTTTTGTAATCTGTTTTTTTCCATTTAACTCTAGATCACTGACATCTTTTAAAGTCAATAGCTATATATTTGCATTTTCCTTTGAAACACTGCCCAATGTTCCCTTGGGTAGATATGCCACACGTAAGCCTCTCTGTTGGTGGACACTTAGCCTTTTCCTTGTTTTGTTATTATAAACAGTGCAGTGATGAACATTCTTGTTCTTTGCACACCGATCAGTTTTTTCCATGCAAACATTTTCTTTTGAAATTGGGAAACTGGAGGGTTTAAGGGTATATGTTTTTAAAAGACCTTTGATCTGTGGCACCAGATTTCACATTAGAAAGGTTGGACCTGAATTCATGGTGGAGTGTGCCTCCTTGAATCAGGAGTAAAAACGGCCTAGGGAATTCCCTGGCGGTCCAGTGGTTAGGACTCAGTGCTTTCACTGCTGGGGCGTGGGTTCGATCCCTGATCAGGGAACTAAGATCCTGCTAGCCTCACGGTGTGGCAAAAAAAAAAAAAAAAAAAAAAAGCCTGGAGATGGAGGCTCAGAGGAGAAGCAAAGGATTTTTAATTTTATCCATAACTTTGTTAAAAATAGTTTTGAAGCAAATATGACTTTTGGGTTTTTAGCAAATGTTAAAGATGGGTGGGGTTTACAGTGTCATTCTATTATTCACTGTATTTGGTTTATTTTTTAAAATGTCTTCATTAACAACCAATCAGTCCCACGACAAAGGACTAAACTGATTTATGCTACCAGCAATGTCCTTTTCTCCCTACTCTGCCAATACCAGGTATTGTCATTCTGATATCTGCCAGGGTTATGGGTGAAAACTATTATAGTTCAAATGAGAATTTATTTCTTTAATTAATAGTGCAGTTTGAATATCTTTTTATACGTTCATTAGATGTTTGTCTTTTCCCTTTTTTGAGTTGCCTCTTTATATGCTTATTGATTTGTGAGAACTCTTTATATAGAAGAGGAGTCACGGTTAATTCAATGAATCTAGCTTGCAGTATTTCACAAATACTAACCTTTTGTTGAAAGTATTTCTAAACTAACTTGGTTGATGTACCTTTAAAATTAGATAAAGTATGTAATCAAAATCATCCATTATTCAAATGTAATTGTTTTACTATTGTTTCCTACACTTTTCTGTAGGATGTAATGTTACCCTCTGGGCAAGCTGACTTTTTTGTTGATTATTCCAGGTAAAACTGATGCATTTTTGGGACTTCCCTGGTGGTCCAGTGGTTAAGACTCTGCGCTTCCACTACAGGGGGAACAGGTTTGATCCCTGGTTGGGGAACTAAAGTCCCACATGCCATGATGCACGTCCAGAAAAACAAAACCAAGAAACAAACAAACAAACAAACAAAAATGGATGCATTTTCCTTTGAGGTAGTGCTTGTGCATCTTGGGCTCGAAGAATGGCATAGAGGATGTCAGAGGGAAGTGGAGAAGGAGTGGGCTGTGCTGGGCCGTCCCTGTGTCCTGGGAAGTGGAGGGGCAGTTGGGCAGGGGGACCAAGAGAGCTGTCCATGCCAGGGGTGCCGGGACCTGTTGAGGGGGCGCAGTGAAAGCTACACTCGGGGAGGATGAACAGGGTCTGCAGGCGGCAGGTAGAACTGGAGACCTGATTATATGTGGCTGGAGGGCTTCCATGTTGCCCTGAGATTGTGCCTGTGACTGTGTGAGAGGGTGTGCGGGTGTCCACGTGTGTGTAACCGTGTGTGAATGTGTGTGAGGGACTTTGAGTGTGAAAATGGGTGAGCACCTGTGTGTGTACCCACGAACATGGAAGTGTGTCGACTGAGTGCGTGTTGGAGAGTTGACTGTGAGTGTGAACGTGTGTGGGTGTGAAAGTGTGTGAGTGGCTGCGTGTGAGCATGTGTGAGTACCTGTGAGTGTGAAAGAGGCTCTGTGTGTGTGTGTGTGTGTGAGAGAGAGAGAGAGAGAGAGAGAGACACTAGAGGTAGAGGGGAGGGAGGAAATGAGGGATCTTTCTGTTTCCATAAATCTGAGCTTTTTCTAAACCGTTGGTCGCAGTTAAACTTCTACACATGTGGGCCGGAGGAAATGTTTGAACAGGGAAGACTTGGCTGACATTTGTGTCCTTATTTCCATTTTTATCTATTTTGTGTGTAATAGGACTTTTGAATTTAAGATTTTTTGAATTGCTTCTTCTTCGGTTTTTTTACACATCTTCCCCCAGTTTATCGCATTTTAAATGAGTTCGCACAGTGACTGCCCACACGCATTTCCTCTGTTGCTTGGCTCTCCTCTGCCGTCCCTCCCTCCCAGTAACTCAAATGACTCTTTTGTTTTTTTGGCCACCCCACGTGGCTTGCGGGATCTTAGTTCCCCAACCAGGGATGGAAGCGCCAGGTCCTAACCACTGGACTGCCAGGGAACTCCCATCAAATGACTCATTTTAATGACTGAGGGTGTCCTTTGCATTACCCCCACCCCTCTTTTTGCAGGCCTTGTTCCCTGCATAAGCTCTCACCTCGCACACGTGTGCGCCCGCACAGGACGTCCGCTGTGGTTTGTTTGACAAAAAGGGATGTCAGTTTTGTGTGTCCTGCATTTCTCACTCAACCGTATCTTGTGAAAATGGCCCGGGTCATCCAGATTTGCTGTCACTGGTCCCTCTTTGATCGTGGCTCAGCCCGAGCTGCGCTGCCTGGAGCTGTCCTCTCCCTCTGCACTTACCTGGACACCCTCCCTAAGGCCGGTGGTCTCACGGGGATGCTGTGCTCCGTGTCGGCAGGTGTTTGAGATCCTTCTGAGCCGCGGCTACTCTGAGAACAGTTTCCGGGAAGATCTGAAGAACCTTTACCTGAAACTTGGCATTGAGAACAAGATGATGATCTTCCTGCTCACGGATGCCCACGTAGCCGAGGAGGGTTTCCTGGAGCTCATCAACAACATGCTCACCTCAGGTACCAGGACGCTGGTCTCGCACGGGCATTGCTGGTCTCCGCTGCTCAGCTTTCAGCGGAGGCTGTCTGATAAGCGTTACCTTTTTAAAGCACTTCCTACCTGCAGAGGAGGCATCATTCAGGCTCTCACAGGTGGGTAGGCGCATCACAGGCCAAGGGTACAGTGTGTACGGCGGGAGCGTGGTGAGCTGGTGGACGGGATGCAAACCAGGTGAAGGGGCCACACCGCGCAGGGCCTTGTGAGCCATTTAAAGGAGAATAGATTTTTTTTTTTTTGTGGTACGTGGGCCTCTCACTGCTGTGGCCTCTCCCGTTGTGGAGCACGGGCTCCGGACGCCCGGGCTCAGCGCCGTGGCTCACGGGCCCAGCTGCTCCGCAGCATGTGGGATCTTCCCGGACTGGGGCATGAACCCGTGTCCCCTGCATCGGCAGGCGGACTCTCAACCACTGCGCCACCAGGGAAGCCCGAGACTAGATTTTATTCTGGGTGCGGTGCTGTGGTACGGATTTACATTTTTATTTATTTTTATTTTTTATTTTATTTTTGGCCATGCTGCATGGCATGTGGGATCTTAGTTCCCCGACCAGGGATTGAACCCACGCCCCCTGCCTTGGAAGCGCAGAGTCTTAACCACTGGACCGCCAGGGAAGTCCCCAGATTTCCATTTTTAAAAGAGCCCTCTGGCTGCCCTGTGGGAACTAGATTAGAGATGCATCAGACCCCGAGAGGGCAGCCAGCTTGGAGCTGCTGCCCAGGTGCAGGTGAGACGTGACAGCGACTTGGACGAGGGTGGGACAGTGGGAACGGAGAGAACTGGTGGATTCTCGAGATATTTTGGAGGTAGAGCCAATAGGACTTGGATAGACCGGACGAGGTGAGGAAGAGAGTGTCAAGTGTGATTCTCGGGTTCCTGGCTTGAGTGAGTGATGAGTGGTTCCGTTTACCAGGAAGGGAAGACCAGATCGGGCCTGTGTCCCGTGGGGCTTGTGGAGTCCGCTACACCTACCGGCTGTTAGGTAGTGTGTTTGTTTTCGAGGGCTGCTGTAGCAGAGTACCACAAAAGGGTACAATAGACAGCAAACGTCTATTGTCTCACGGTTCTGGAGGCCAGGAGTCCGAGATCAGGGCATCGGCAGGGCTGGTTCCTTCTGAGGGCTTTGAGGGAGAATCTCCCATGCTTCTCTCCTGGCTTCTGGTAGTTTGCTGCCAATCTTTGACCTTCTTTGCCTCGTAGAGGCATCACCCCGATCTCTGTCTTCGTGTTCTCTTGTTGTTCTCCCTGTGTCTTTCTCTTTGTCCAAATACCCACCTTTTAGAAGGACACCAGTCATATTGGATTAGGACCTACCTTAATGACTTCATTTTAACTTGATTACTTCTGTAAAGACCCTATTTCCAAGGATAGATGAGTCTGATGCTCAGAAGAAGGGCCTCGGGTGGAGATGTCAATTTCAGAGTCACTGGCCTGTAGTTTTTAAAAGCTTGGGGATGGGCAGTCATCCCGGGGGAGAGTGTGAGAAGCAAAGCGAGTCCAGGACTGAATTCAAAGAGGAAGAATGAACCAGAGCAAGAGAACGCAGAGGAGAGCCAGGAGCAAGTTCCTCTTTATATCTTGTCGTCCACACGGCTGTGAGTTATCACAGCAACAGGGCACACAGCACGATCGGCAAGGGGAAAGTCTGGGGGAGCCAGGCACAGGCTTCCAGAGCCCCCTCCCTGGGGTGTCGCACAGGATACACTCAGTCCCCCAGCGAGGAGTTGTGATAACACGTGTGAAGTATCCTCAACCAGGGACGCCCTAAAAATGTTTTGTACTAATTTGAAATGGTACAAATAGTGAACAACAGAAAAAGAAAAAACCCAACAGAAACCCCAAAGCCCAACGAGCCACAATCTGGCTGTTTCTCGTCCTCAGGGGGCTCGTCTCCCCTGCCCGTCTCCATGTGTTTAGTTATTCCATAACTCTCATCAGGTCTAAACCTTGGAGCGTGTCGACTCTTAGCCTCTCCCACATTTGCGAATGCTTTTCTGTCTCTAAAGCCTGTCCCTTCCCTTGTGTCCCCTTTACCATCTAAGCCAGACCCTTGCCGTGTCTGACCTTGACTTTTTGCACACATCTCCGTATTGCTCTTCCTCCTAAGGTACCACTCTCTGCGCACTGCATTTGTGTTTTCTTTGCGCTGGGTCTCCGTGGACTGACTTCTCCTGTCTCTGCAGCCTGGCCGCCTTTCTCTTCTCATTCTCCAGGTGTACTCTTTGCATCCTGCCTCTGCATCTTGCCCATGCCTGGTACACTCTCTCTCTCCATCTCTTTATCAGCCTCCATGGCTGCAAGTGGCAGGAGCTCAACCCAAACAAGCTTACGTAAAATTAGGGAGAAATGAAGGAGATGGTATTGATTCTTGGAACTGAAAAAGTCCAGGTTGGATTCAGGTGCTCAAATGATATCATCAGGAACTGGTCTCTCCCTCGCTCTTGGCTTTACTGTTTTTCTTTTATTTGCATTCTTGGGTTTTCCCAAAGTAGTTTTAAAAAATGGCACTAGAAGCTGCAGACTTGCATCCTCCTTTCTTAGTCCAGTGAATGAGGGTTTCTCTTTCCCAGGAGTTGTGGCCAAAGTGCCTAGCAGGGCCCTCATTGGCTGGCTCAGATCACATGCCCATCCCTGAGCCAATGACTTTGGCTGGGGTCATGCAGGGTTCTGATTGGTCAGGCCTGGGGTAGTGTCACGACTACCCAAAACCACATCCAGACTTAGAATGGATGAGAAGTGATTCTCCAAAGGAAAAGAGAGACCTATGACAAGAAATGGGGGGAATGCATGGGGGCTGGGGGCAAAAACAACAGAACTCCACTTTCAAGTCCACCACCAAGGAAACTTTCCCCCCAGTTTTAGCTCTAGTGCCTTGCAGGGTCACCCTCCTCCAAGAAGCCTCCTCGACGGTGCCAGTTTCCCGTCTCCCGAATGCCTGGGGCACCTACCGTCTAGGCTATTGATGTGGCCTTTAGCACACGTGTCCTTGGGTTGGCAGCGGACTTTTCATACATGGGTCACACACTTGTAATCCGGGGTGTCAATGTCAGCCCTGTTCTCTGTCTGTAAACCCCACTGCAGGGCTCGGGGTGTATTTTCTATGAAGACTGAGTAGGGTCCGGTGGGTCCATTTAATAGTACCCCAAAGGATCGAGGGCAAATAGCTCTGAAGCTCTTATGCTTTGCTGCAGAATGAAGGCTTTGCCTCTCCTCCTTGGCACCGATGACATTAGGGCTGGGATCATTCTTTGTTGTGGAGGCTGTCCTGGGTATTATGGGATGTTTAGTAGCATCCCTGGCCTCCAGATGCCATTAGTACCGCCGCCCCACAACACACACACACACAGCAACACACACACACACACACACACACACGTTGGGACAACCAAAAATGCCTTCAGACATCGCCAGATGTCCCTTGGGAAGGGCAGAGTTGTCCCCAGTTGAGAAGCCCTGCTCTGATGCTCACGATAACGCGCCCAGGTAAGCAGGAGGCACTTGTTATTTCCATTTCACAGATGAGGCGACTGAGGCTCAAGGGGATTCACACACACGGCAAGTGAGCCTTGGGTCTCAGAGTTGGGGCCCAAGCCCTGCGCTCTGGACTCGGCATCCACTGCCCTTTCGTGACGCAGTGCTTCTTGCCATTTCAGTGCCGCGAGAGATAATAACCCTGGAACTTAAACAGAATCCTGGCCTTTGTTTTCTAGGAATCGTGCCCACGCTTTTCCCAGAAGAGGAGAAGGAGTCTATCCTCAGTCAGATTGGACAAGAGGCTTTGGAGCGAGGGATGGGCCCGGCCAAGGAGTCCACGTGGCAGTACTTCGTGAACAAGAGTGCGGATAACCTGCACATCGTCCTGGGCATGTCGCCGGTGGGGGACACCCTGAGGACCCGCTGCAGAAATTTCCCAGGTGCCCTTGAGCAGAGCCTGCAAATCCATTTTCCCCCTTCAGCAGGGCACGTGCCTTAGGGAGGGAATGACATATGAGGTTCCACCAGCAAAGTGACCCATGCCATGGTCATTAGGTTGAAATGTGGGCCCTGCCATGTCCGATGAGCCCCGAGCGGCCCCTCACATCTGCCAACAGGCTCTCATGTTGCCGCTGGATGGCTGTTATCCTTCTGACACGAGGGAATGCTCACGGTCTCAGGTGCAAGGCCCATAGCGAGTGCAGTGTAGCTCTCCGTGCCCTTCCATCAGGGAAGATTCTGGCAGCCTCATGGAAGGTGCAGTACCTGCCCTAGAGCAGAGGGAGGCCGTTTTGCTCCCCCAGGGGGACATTTCTCAATGCCTGGAGACATTTTTGGTTGTCACAACTCTGGGGGGGGCGGCCACGTATCCAACTGGTATCTAGTTGATAGAGGCCAGGGGGCTGCCAAACATCCCACAGTGCACAGACAGCCCCACCAGACAGGATTATCTGGCCACGTGTCGACAGTGCCGAGGCTGAGAAACCCTGCTTTTGATCATTATTTTTGTTTATTTACTTATTTTTAAAAATTTTTGGCCGGGCTGCGCGGCATGCGGGATCTTAGTTCCCCGACCAGGGGTCGAGCCCGCGCCCCCTGCATTGGAAGCGCAGAGTTCTAACCACTGGACCGCCAGGGAAGTCCCTTGATCATTATTTTTGGACCCGCCCGGCTCATTCACCAATGTGTTGGGTACCAAAGCCGGTATCCATGTTCCCGAGCATCGCGGAGTTGCAGAGCGATCATCTCTTTTGTTTCTCTCTCTTTTCAAGGTCTAGTAAATAACACTGGTATCGACTGGTTCACGCCCTGGCCTTCCCAAGCTCTGCACGCAGTGGCTAAGTCATTTTTAGGTAAGTGACAGCTAACGTGGGGACCATGTTAACAGTATAACAAAGCAATTTGTTATCCTTTTTCTGACTCTGAATTTTGGTCCAGTAGATTCTGTCACCATTAACCCCCATGGCCGTGAATGGTGTTTGAGTTTGTTAGCGTGTTTTGATTTATATTGTGTTTTAGTCCAAAGAGATTTCGGGGGATTTACAAGGACAACATGGGATAAAAATTGATTCGGTATCATCCAAAGTAGGGGTCAGCAAACCCTGGCCTGAAGGCCAAATTCAGCCCACGGCTTGTCTTGGCAAATGCAGTTTTATTGGCACACACGTAATAAACACACTGTCTTACGGCTGCTTTTATGCTACAACCACAAAGCTGAGTAATTGCCACAGAGACTCTACGGCCCACACAGCCTAAATATTTACTGTCTGGCTCTTTACAGAGAAAGTGTGCTGACCCCTGACCCCAAGGATGCCTGAAGGACCTTTCGGTAAACTGATTATCCATCAATGTTGATTTTGATGTACAGTTTCCAAGCCCTGAGGCCTTGACTATTAATTTTAATCTTCAAAATAAGAAAGCAAGTCAGTTTATCCTCAGGGAAGAACTTTTTATCTGGACCTAACTGGAGCAGATTTATGACACTGGGTGACCTTGTAAATAGCGCCAGCCTTATGAATACGTATTCAATAAATAAATAACTCGTCCCCCTTGGGAGGCAGATCGCAGTCTTTTGGGGAAGGGGGCTAAGAGAATGACTCTTTCCTGATGATATAACTCAGGGATCAGCAAACTTTCTCTGCAAATGACCGGATGATAAACATTTTCAGCTTTGCAGGTCATATGGTCTCTGTTGCAACTACTCAATTCCACCATGGCATCAGGAAAGCAGCCCTAGACGATATGTAAATGAACGGGCGTGGTCGTGTGCCAATAAAACTTTATTTACAAAAACAGGTGGTCGGCCGGATTTGTCCTGCAGGCTGTAGGTTTACCCATAAGTATGGGTATTTGTGAGGCAAAGCTTTTCATGCGTGCTGTTAAATTGGCCCATGGCTGTGGTTTGCTAATCCCTGGTATAATTCAAGATCAAACATGCAGAATCTCGATGAATGCATGCTTTTGGTCATACTTCCTTCCTTCATTTTCTGCTTTGAGGTGAAAGTATTTTGCCATCTGTGAGATAATCCAAGTGATGTGGTTTTGGCACCGGGAGTGATGATTAATTCTTTCAGCAGACTTACAGGAAGACCTACCTTGTGCCCAGTATGTGCTGGGTACAGGGGATACAGCAGGGACACTGAGCAAATTTCTCTCCTGGAATCTCAAGCCCCTCCTACTACACTGCCTTAGCCTTCCTACCAGGAGGGACAGAGAATTGGCTTTCTGTGTTCTTAGAGAAATTACCAGAGCGTGGATCAGTACTGTGGTCCAGAAAAGCCACTGACAAGTGATAACTGCTCTTTTCTATTAAAACATTTTTATATCATATTTTACTGTGGTAAAATGTATAAAATTTGCCATTTTAACGGTTTTTAACCATTTTAAGTGTGCTCTGTTACACTAATTACATTCACCATGTTGTGCAACTGCTACCACCATCCATCTCCAGAACCTTTTTCATCTTTAAAACTGGAACTCTGTCCCCACTGAACACTCACTGCTTGTCCTTCCAGACCTGCCCCCAACCCCTGGTAACCTCTAATATACTTTCTGTCTCTACGAATTTGCCAACTCTAGATATTTCATGTAAGTCAAATCATGAAACATTTGTCCTTTTGTGTCTAGCTTCTTTTACTTAGCGTGTTTTCCAAGTTTATTCATGTTGTGGCGTGTGTCAGAATTTCCTTCTTGTTCGAGGCTGAATAATATTCCATTTATGGACAGACCATATTTTGTTTATCCATCCATCTGTTGATGGACACTTGGACATGGTTCCCACTTTTGGCTACTGTGAATAGTGCTGCTAAGAACATTGGCGTCCAAGAATCTCCTTGTGTCCATTTTTCAGTTCTTTTGGGTACAAACTTAGGAGTGGAATTGTTGGGTCACATGGGAATTCCATGTTTAACTTTTTGAGGAACTGCTCCTTTCCTTTCTTTATGAGCCACCCTTTTCCATTCCTTCCTCTTCAGGGACTAATCTGCTGATCCCAGTAGAAAATATGGAAGATCTGGTAGAACACGTTGTTTTGGTCCACGAATCCGTGGGTGAATTCAGTAAACAATTTCTACAGAAACTGAGGCGCAGCAACTACGTAACTCCCAAGAACTACCTGGATTTTATTAACACGTATTCGAAATTACTGGATGAGAAAACTCAGTATAATATAGGTAAGACTTGGGAATGGGACGGTTAACAGGAATTGTTATTACTTACGAATAAAGATCCAACAGCTGATCTTTTCCTTAAGCGGACATTTCTTAGCAAGATTGGGCACACTCAGGATTGAGGCAAAGCAAAGCACATTTTGGATTTTGCATTTCAGAGTGATTCATCTGTGTGGGCCTGGCATGCTTTTATTTTTGTTTTTCTGTGCTGGGCCATGCACTTTCTTAGCTCTAAATGTTCATTGCATTAGAGAGACTATTTGATGAGAGCAACATGCCCTGCTGGACGATGTTTTTTTAAAATGCTCTGGCTCTGGTTGTTTGCCAACAAATGGTTATTTTCAGAAATACATTCATTTTGGAAGATGCCATCCCCAAACGGCAATGGAGGTACTGATAGATGCTTGACATCTCATGAAAATGATTTTTTTTTTTTTCCGGTGAGCCCAACTTGGACGGATCGCACTGGAACGCTTGTCTGGGTGTGTTGGGAACAGCGCCCCCTGGAGGGTGAATACCTGTGTTCCCTTTCCTCAGCTCAGTGCAAGCGTCTGGAGGGGGGGCTGGACAAGCTGAAGGAGGCCACCATCCAGCTGGACGAGCTGAACCAGAAGCTGGCCGAGCAGAAGATTGTGCTGGCGGAGAAGTCAGCTGCCTGCGAGGCTCTGCTGGAGGAGATCGCCACCAATACAGCCATAGGTGAGTGCGGGTCCAACTGTGGGGGTCGGGACACCCCATGCCCCACCCCGCCAAAAAAAACCCCAAACAGGACAGTGCTCACTGGGGGACATCGATGGGAAGCCACTTGTAGGAACTGGCATCTTTTGACCCTCGCATTGCTATTTTTTCTGACTTAGCGTCAAGCCCCCTATAATAGGCACTAAGACGTTACCATAGGCAGGACCCACAGCTGGTAGCTTGAGGATTTGCCAGGATGTGGAAAAGTCATCTCTTTACCCTCAATGAGCTAGTGAACTGGGTCGGTTTAGATGACCTCGGCCTGAGCGTCATTCACTTGGGACTTGCTTGGTTCTAAGGTGAGCCTGTCTCCGGGTCCTTTCTTGGGCCCCTCACCTGATCTTCCTGGCCTGGCGGCTGCCCTTGGTCTGGTTCCCTCCTGCTCTAAGAAATTGGCTTTCTTTTTTTTTATTTATTTATTTGTGCCGGGTCTTAGTTGCGGCACACAGTATCTTTGTTGCGGCATGCAGGATCTTTTTTTTTTTTTTTTTTTTAGTTGCGGCATGCATGCGGGATCTAGTTCCCCGACCAGGGCTCGAACCCAGGCCCCCTGCATTGGGAGTGCAGAGTCTTAACCACTGGACCGCCAGGGAATTCCTGGAACTGGCTTACTTTACACCACTCTCACACAGGACAACTCCTAAGCTGCAGCTCTGCCACGACCCCTAACCCTCCTTCTCCCTGGGTCTTGGGACTCCCGTTTCTGTCGTCTCTCAGAATCCCATGTTCTGACGCGTGTCCTCCTCGGCTCCTCCTCGGATTTCTGCAGAAGCCACTCAACCTCCCTGCCTCTGGGTATTCTCTTCCTAGCCCACGTTTGTGTCGCTTCTGCATAGGACCTCGGTTCAGTTCAATTCCAGCCGTATCGTGTCAGGCCCTATCCACAGGACCCACTTTTCATTACTCTGGTCACAGCACCCCAACTTGGCTTTGGCACCCTGTCTGCTCTTGACCCGCAGTCTGGGCTGCCGGGTTGGGCTTGTTCCAGCCCTGGCTGGATCCATTAGACGTTCTCCTGCAGTTCACATTTTGAATCAGCCAACCTGAACACTTGCTTGTGGACTTGTGAGGATGAGTCCCGAGAGAACACCCCATCAGGGAGAGACTGCTGAATTCAGCGTACGTTGATTGAATACCTACTGTGTTCTTTTCCTGGGGCTGCCATAACAAAGCACCGCAAACTGGGCGGCTTAAAACAACAGGCGTTTATTTATTCTCTCACGGTTCTGGAGGACAGGAGTCTGAAGTGAAGGTCTTGGCAGGGCCCTGCTCCTTCCACAGGCTCTAGGAGAGGATGCTTCCTGGCCTCTCCCAGCTTCTGGTGGTGGCCCGCGATCCTGGGCGCTCCTTGGATTGTGGACGCATCCCTCCCATCTCTGCCCCTCCATTGTCACGTGACCTTCCCCCTCTGTGTCTTCACATGGCCTTCTATAAGGACACAGTCATTGGATTTAGGACCTCCCCTAACCCAGTATGACCTCGTGTTAACTAATTACATCTACAAAGACTCTCTTTCCAAATAAGGTGACTTTCTGAGGTTCTGGGTGGCCATGAATTTTGAGGGGGACACTATTCGAGCCAGTACACCTACTGTGAGCCAAGCTTTGTTCTAAACGCTGGGGTCACAGCCGTCGGGGAGATGCTTACGTTTCTAGTGAGTGGGGCCGATCAACAAGCCAGTGATCAGATGAAATTTCAGACTGTGATTAGTGTCATGAAGCAAATGAACAGAGCCCCGAGACTGAGAGTGACCTCAGGGGAGGGTGGCTTTTGAGCGGGGCTGGATGAATATAGGAAAAGCTGATGAAGAACCAGAGAGATGTCTGTCAGCCAGAAAAACAGGGCGGGCACTCTGATGTCCTCAGCTAGCACTGGCCAGGCAGGGCTGGAGGCTGTCTTGTGGGATGGAGTGGGGTGGGGGGAGGGGGACCCAGTCAAGGAGGGTCCGAGTCGCAGCAGCTGTCCCTGTGTTGGGGACCCCAGGCGCCGTGAGGACCTCTGTCCCAGTGGGAACGCCCAAGGCCGCCATATTGGCCGAAGCTCATTCAGCCCCCTCCGCCCCGCGCCCACCTTTGAGGGCTGCGCTGCTTTGGCTCGGGAGCGGTGGTCTGTCCTCCCCATGCCCCAGGGGCTTCACTGACCTCCCCCTCCCCCCCATAGCGGAGGAAAAGAAGAAGCTGGCGGAGGAAAAAGCCACGGAGATAGAGGAGCAAAACAAGATCATCGCGGCGGAGAAGGCTGCGGCCGAGGCGGCCCTGGCCGAGGTCATGCCCATCCTGGAGGCCGCCAAGCTGGAGCTGCAGAAACTGGACAAGTCGGACGTGACCGAGATCAGGTAACGGCTGGCCATCCCCCCACAGCGTGCTCGGCCACCAGGGTCACTCCTGACAGTAATTATGAGATAATCATGGCTGTTCGGCATTTCTGTGCCGGCCGCTGTGCCCGGCACTTTCCGTGGTGGGGATTGTCATCGTCTTCATTCGCAGCTGAGGGACGTGGAGCCCAGGGAGGTGAGCTGACTTGCCTCAGGCCTCCCAGCCAGTTGGTACCATGGCCCACTGGCCTTGAACCCAGGCTGACTCACAGAAGCAGGCTGGGTTCCCGAAGGGGCTGGTGGGAGAGCTGGAGCCTTGTAAGTCAGTCCTCTTTGCGGGAAGGACAGAGGAGTGTCTGCCCTAAAAGGGGCAGGGCCCTGGATGCAGGCTAGGCGTGTCACAGGCTGAGAGTGGATGGGGTGTGCCCGCATCCATTTCTAGCCAAATGCTGGCCTTTTACAGGTGGGGAGAGTAGTGTCTTTTGTTTGTTTGTTTGGTTTTGTTTTTTTTGCCACACCGCGCGGCTTGTGGGATCTTACTTCCCTGACCAGGGGTTAAACCTGGGCCCTGGCAGTGAAAGCGCTGAGCCCTAACCACTGGGCCGCCAGGGAAGTCCTGGGAGAGTGGGTCTTTACTGTGGCCCCAGACATTCTGCAAATCAGGCTGTAAAATGACTCCATCCCCCGCAGCCAGAGGGCCCATTTGCTGTCCAGAAGAGGGGTCTGGTGTGGCGCTTTCTCCCCTCCCCCCGCGGGGCGTGGTCCCCCCAGGGCACCGTTCGTGGCTCTCGCTGGTAAGTTTAGCACCGTGAGGGAAGCCAGGAAGAAACGGTGTCCCGTCTGCCCCCTCCACCACCCCCCGCCCGTCATCGTGCTGCCAGGCCCCCCACGCGTGTCCCTGCATCAGGAGCCTCGGCTCTCTCCTCACTCCCCGTCGCAGCCTCGTTTTCAGAAGGGGTTC
Organism: Grampus griseus; assembly: GCF_964374135.1. Taxonomy (NCBI): domain Eukaryota; kingdom Metazoa; phylum Chordata; class Mammalia; order Artiodactyla; family Delphinidae; genus Grampus; species Grampus griseus. Next base: position 6,080,415 of record NC_139006.1, on the reverse strand, counting down.
CATCCTTCTGGTCCCGCAGTCAGGTCTCCTGTGAGAGAGACTCCTGTCTGCAGGCTGGGAGCTGCCCTGCGTTCTGCGTTCCTGGCGGGTGGGGCTGCTTCTCGGAGCTCATCGCTTTTGCTAAGGGTTGTGCTCTGGCTGTTGGCTCATTTGTGGAACATGTGGATTGAACAGAACGTTCAGCCAGTTCCAGGGCAGGGGCCCTAGTCACTCCTGGGGGGTCATCCGGAGCTGCTGCTGCTCTTAGCAAGAGGTCATGATTTCAGAGCTTCGCAGTGTGATCGCAGTGAAGGTATAAGGATGGACGTTTTAAGACTGCAGTAGCACGCGCTGGGAGTTTAGACTGAGCTGTGGGAGAGACCCTCAGCGTGCACCTTTCCAAAGGAGACATCCAACCACTGGTTATACAGACTTGGGGCACTCCTCCCAGTTCAGCAGCATAAAAGCGTTCTGAGAGCAGAGAGTTGGGAAGGATGTTTGAGTATTTGTTTGGAAGGAGTATTTATCTAATCCAAGAGTGGATTTCCATGGGACCACATGGAGAGTTTGATATGTGTCCCCTGCAGTTAGATGGGGTGCCTGCATCACCCCCGAGAAAATGAAAGTGGCCTATGGCCCAAAAGGAATAATTCTTAAAATTGTAATTATTGGAACAGGTAATATGTTGATGCATGGCTTTGCTTCTTACTGGCTGTGTGACCTTCGATAAGTCACCTAACCTCTCTGTGCTGCAATTTCCTTGTTTGTAAAATGTGGATGATAATAACTGTCCCCATGGCATCGGGGTTGTTACGAGGTTCCAGTGAGCTATTACGTAAAGAGCTCTCAGAACTGAGTTGAGCACAGAGTCAGTGCCATGTAAACATTAGCTAGGGTCATGGTTCCAACATCAAAATGATGTGCTATGAAAAGCCCCCTCTCACCTGTCCGCCATCAGCTTAGTTCCCCTCACCACCCACCCGACAGGTAACTGTTGCCATTCATTACTTACATATCCATTCAGACAGCTTTTGTACATGTTCAAGGCAACCAGCTATACAAGTGTCTCTTCAGTTCCCGACGTTGGACTCTAAGGGTTGTAGAACAAGAGATACTTCCGTAGCCTTTTTTCTTTCCTTTTAAAATATAATTGGTAATATACTATACATATTTTTCTGCACCTTAGTGTTTTTGCTTGAGACCTTGGAGATCTTTTGCATGTTGTTATATGAGAACTTCCTCAATATTTAAAAAGAGCTCATCATAATCCATTGGATGGCTGTGCCGTCATTTATTTAATCCACCTCAATTTATGAATTTTTAGCTTATTTCCAGTCTTTTGCCTTTACAAACAGTGTGGCAAAGAATAACCCTGTCTTACTTCACTCTGCACAAGTCCACTGGAAGGACACATTTTCAGAAGTGGAATTGCTGGCTTCCAAGGTGTGTGTGTTTATAACGTCAGCAGCTCTTGCCTAATGCCCACCCGTAGGCGTGGGACGCATTTACACTCCCGCTGGCAATACATGCGAGCACCTGCTTTTCCACGGCCTTACCAACAGAGGGCGCTACTAAACACTTGGCTTTTTGCTTGTTTTTTTTTTTTTTTTTTGCGGTACGCGGGCCTCTCACTGCCGTGCCCTCTCCCATTGCGGAGCACAGGCTCCGGACGCGCAGGCTCAGCAGCCATGGCTCACGGGCCCAGCCGCTCCGCGGCATGTGGGATCTTCCCGGACCGGGGCACGAACCCGTGTCCCCTGCACTGGCAGGCAGACTCTCAACCACTGCGCCACCAGGGAAACCCTTTGCTTGTTTTATAGATGAAAAATGGTATTTGTGTCGTTGTAATGTGCATTCCCCTTTTGCTGAGTGAGGTGGGCCTTTATTTCATATGTGAAGAATGTGTGTCAGAGTCCTGTGTATTTCATTTTCTGTGAACTGTTTATGTGCTTTGCCCATTTATCTTGTGGATTGCTGTTACTGTTGCCTTTTTTTTTTTCTTATCCATTTCTGTGGGCTTTTTATATAATGGGAGACTAGCTTTCATTCACGATGTGAGTTGCAAATAGTTTTCCCAGTTTGTCATCAGCCATTTGACTATTTAGGAGGTTTTTGTGCGTGCCTGTGTTTGCCGTGTATAAATTATTAGTTTTACGTGGCAGCTTCTAGCAATATTTTATTTTGTGGCTTTCGCTATTACCTCATACTTAAAAGGCCTTGCAACTGGAAGATTGTAAAATAATTTCCCCATGGTTTCATCCTGTACTTTTATAGTTTAATACTTTTATAGTGTTTACATTTAAATCTTTGATCTCTTTGGGATTTTTCTTCGGGTTTAATGAGTTTGGATGCAGAGGAGTACAGTCTGGCTTTGTTTAGGCCACTGGGATGTTAAGAGCGATGAGCCAGCATTTAGGTCTTGACAATTTTATAATCCTTTAATTCTTTCAATAGCACTTCCTTTCTGTAATGCTCAATCCCCTTTGCAGAGATCATTAAGTGTTAAGGCAGGAAGATTAGGAGTAATGAAGATTAGCGTGGCTGTTCCTCTGGAGTACAGAAGGCTCCCTTTGTTACTGGCCTGCAGTTTTACTTTGCTTCCTTTCCTTCATTCAGTATCATTGGGTGCCTACCGCCCGCCCACCCCGTGCTGGCACTGGGGCTGAGAGGCAATGGGCCAGGCAGGGGGTCTTCACCGCATGGAGCCAGCCCATGGTCTGGGGGAGGCACGGGTGTGCACGTGGGACTCTCACGTGTACAGCAAAATTACCCAGGAGGAGGTCAGGAAGGGAGGGTCTTTGTTGCTATGACTGTGGATAATGGGGGAACCTGAACTAGTCTGGGGGGTGGGTAGTCAGGGAAGATGACCCCCAGGAAGTGACATTTAAACTGAGACGTGGGATGGAGGCTGGAGCGGGGCTAGAAGGAGGTTGACTCAGGGGGGAAAAGCGGAGACAGTCAGAGGGTCTGGGGTAGAGTGAGGGGGTGGGGAGTGGGGCTTGTGATGGGTATTCTCCTCCCGGGAAGGCAACATGGCGTCACCTCTGTCTGTCTCTCTCTCCCTGAATCTCTTTTCTTTTCTTTTTAAAAATTATTTATTTATTTATTTTGGCTGCGCTGGGTCTTAGCTGTGGCATGTGGACTCTTAGCTGTGGCATGTGGACTCTTAATTGTGACATGCGGGATCTAGTTCCCAGACCAAGGATCGGACCCGGGCCCCCTGCAGTGGGAGCGTGGAGTCTTACCCACTGGACCATCAGGGAAGACCCCCCCTGAGTTTCTTTTGTGATAGAAGAAAGGAATCTAGTGAAACAGAAACGCTTTCATTTCTCAGACTTGTAACCTTACTTTTTCGAGCCCCTCGGTTATCTGGCACCACAACACTGTGTTCTGGATAAACGAGGTTCCTGGGCATGGTTTGTACACTGGTAACAGAGAACTCCACTCAAAGGCTTTGGGAGCTGAAAGGTTCCGGGTCCGCTTCCCCATTTGATAGATGGGAAAGCTGAGAACCCCGGACCATTCCTAACTTTCCGGAGGGCTCAGGACGCCACCCCGAGGCTTTTTCTGACTTGTGTCTGAAAACATCTCACTGATGATAATCATCATCATCATCATCGTCATCATCATCCCTCCTCCTCGGATTATTCAGAGAGTGTGGCCGGGCCCTGACCTTCAGCAGCCCCGAAGGGAACCTTTTAAAAACAGTTGGCAGCATGCCTGCTTTCGTGAGCGCCTAAGGCCGCATCATTGAACCTTTCCCTGGTGACTCAGGACCATTACTTTAATCATCGGGCTTTGTGCTGGAGGCATTGCCCTGGCTTGTCCCCAAGCTGTGTGGCTCCTCAGGCAGTGAGCGGGGGTCCCGGGGCCAGGAGGGGTCTGGGGATTGCCGGGTTCAGAGCCTCCACACTGCTGTGCGGGTCATGTTGTTCTCGCTCCGTGTCTCCCTCCCCCTCCCTCTGGGGCACTCTGGCCTCTCCCCAGGCCGCTCCCTGCCCTCCGGGGGCTCTTCCTTTCCTTTGCTTTTTCTTCATCGTCTTCTCCACGGCTTTTATAGACTTTGCCAAGCGGGCCCACTGGGTACAGTCAGTGTGCGACTCATTCCTTCTTGGGTCTTTACGCCGATGCAGCCTTTCCGCCTCCTGATCCTTTTGGGTTTCCAGTTCTCCGGAGGGTCGAGGGTGCTGGACACCCGAGTGTTGGAGCAGCAGAGTGATGGTCTAACTTCATCAAAGACAGAGACAACAACTTCCAGAGCCTGAAGGACGCCAGGGTGCGGGATGGGCCATGTGGACACAGGCAGGCCATCCAAACACTTGAGCTCTGTTTCTTTATCTCCTAAGTGGAAAATAGGATGATGATGATAATGACAATAATGACAGCGGCTACCACCTAGAGTCTGAGGAATCACCCCAGGGTGTCCTTAAAAACACAGATGCTCAGGCTCCACCCTGAGCTGCGGATTCAGGGGTGGCCTGGGTTTGCGTTGAACGACACCCTGCTGTGTTCCTGGCGCCCAGTCCGATTCCAGGAGCCTGACGTGGCACATGATAGATGAGACCCAGTCCCTGCCCCTGGAGAAGCCCACCCCCAGGGGCACGAGTCGGTGTTGAGATGTGGCTTCCGTTGTTTCCACGCGGTATCGCATCCAAGAAACGACTCACCGATTTTTCGGAACTCTCATTCAGGCCAGATCCTGGCCACATCCTGCGTCTGACCCGCGTGTGCATCCGTTTCTCCCCAGGTCGTTTGCTAAGCCCCCAAAGCAGGTGCAGACGGTCTGTGAATGCATCCTCATCATGAAGGGGTACAGAGAACTCAACTGGAAAACCGCCAAAGGCATGATGTCCGACCCCAACTTCCTGAGGTCTCTGATGGAGATTGACTTTGATTCAGTTACCCAGAGCCAAGTTAAAAATATCAGAGGTGAGTGTAGACAGATGTAGGAACAGCCAGGCTGGTTGCCAGCCTGGCGGCTCAGTCTCTGGGGCCGGGAGGGAGAGTAAGGAGAGGGCTTGTCGCAGGCAGACCCGCCCATCGTGGTCAGATGGTGTCGCCGTGGCGTTGCCGATGGAAGAGGGGGAATGATCGTCCCCAGAGGAATACAGCGGCAGGGAGGATGGTTGCTGGTTGGGCAGTGGCAGTGGATGCCCGCTGAATGTGTGGTTCAGCAACGGGTCTGGTTTTCCCTAGTAGGATACATGACTCTCTCATGGAGCCCGCCCTGCCTGGTCTTCTGTGCATCTTGTCCGATGGGCGTAGTGGTGCCAAGAACTGGTCTCGTGGGCAGAGGACTTGAATAGACATGTCTCCAAAAAAGATACACAAATTGCTAATAAGCATATGAAAATATGCTTAACATTAGTCACTAGGAAAACGCAGATCAGACCGCAATGAGGTACCGTTCAGACCCACTAGGATGGTATAATTTAAACAAAACCACACAAAACTACAAGTGTCGGGGAGGATATGGAGAAGTTGCAACCCTCGTACGTTGTTTGTAGAAATGTAAAATGGTGTGGTAAACAGTTTGGCAGCTCCTCAGACAGTTAATCATAGAATTACCATGTGTCCCAACCACTCCACGCCTATGTATAGACCCCAAAGAATAGAAAACAGGTATTCAAACAAAAGCTTATACACAGATGTTCCTGACAGCACTGTTTAACAATAGCCAGAAGGTGGAGACAACCCAGATATCTATCAGTGGATGAATGGATGAACAAGAACAAACATATCCACACATTGGAATATTATTCAGTCATACAAAGGAACAAAGTGCTGCTGTGTGCTACAGCATAGATGAGCCTCAAAAGCGTGATGCTAAGTGAAAGAAGCCAGGCATAAAAGGTCACGTATTGTAATTCCATTTATATGAAGTGTCCGTAGGTAAACAGGTAAATCCACAGGGATGGAGAGCAGATTAGTGTTTGCCAGGGTTTGGGGAGGGGAAAGGGGTTGTTACTGCTTAACGGCTCTGAAGTTTCCTTTGGAGATGACGAGAATGTCTTGGAACTACAGAGGTGAGGCCTGCAAAACCTGGTGAACCTACTAACTGCCACTTCAGCCTGTTTATTGTTTACCATGTTTATTGAACATGTTTAATCATACACTTTAACGTGTTCATTTAATGTTATGTGAATTTTGCCTCAATTTTTAAAAATGGGTATTCGGGGAAGAAAAAGAAAAGTTGGTCTAACCTTGACTTCCCTTGTGCCTTTTGCCAGTATGAAGTCTTCTGTAGGTCCTGGAGGGTGGGTGAGGAGGGGGGGCGGCACCACCCACCCCATGCCCGCATTTCAGTTACAGATGCCTGCGTTCCCCCTGAGCCTGGTTCCTGACCTGCCCCAGAGCTTAGCCAGTGAGAATGATGCTAGTCTTTTTCAAAGGCAATAAAAGTTCATTGTGTCACTGTTTATCACGGTGGTTTGTTCAGAAGTTGACCATCAATGCATTTTTTCAGCCACTTAAAAAAAAAACAAAACAGGGGCTTCCCTTGTGGTGCAGTGGTTGAGAGTCCGCTTGCCGATGCAGGGGATATGGGTTCGTGCTCCGGTCCAGGAGGATCCTACATGCTGCGGAGCAGCTGGGCCCGTGAGCCATGGCCGCTGAGCCTGCGTGTCTGGAGCCTGTGCTCCGCAACGGGAGAGGCCACAACAGTGAGAGGCCCGCGTACCGCAAAAAAAAAAAAAAACCACAAAAAACAAAGCTAATCGAATCACAAAGGATAACAACAACTACAAAAACCCAAGGGACTCTCTTTACCCGATCGTTGGATGGGTTTCCATTTATGTGAAGTTACTCCCAGGGTGAGGGTGCAGGTGGAGGTGATGGTGCCCTGTAATGACCTATGAACCCCAGTTAGCTGCCAGCTCTGAGCCACCTTGGTGCCCAGTTGGGGGGTCCCCACTGATGCCCTGGGTCTCTGGGGGCTGCTGGGTGTCACACGCAAGTTCCTGTGTCATAGGATGTCCTGGGTGGCAGTAACATGTGCCCCTCACTCACATCTTAAACATCCACTTACACAAAATTCATTCGGGGTTGGACCCACCTGTTGTCCCTGGGAAAGCTGTCCAGATCCCACTCACAGGCTTACCAAGGAGAAGGAACTAGTTACACTTACTTTGTTAGTAGGCAGTTTACTTCCCATTTTATTTTCCCAAGACGAAGCTCACCACTCATCGAAATCATTGCGTCTTTGACCTTTAGGCCTCTTGAAGACCCTCAATACCACGACTGAGGAAATGGAAGCCGTGAGCAGGGCAGGCTTGGGGATGCTGAAATTTGTGGAAGCTGTGATGGGCTACTGTGACGTCTTTAGAGAAATCAAGCCCAAGAGAGACCAGGTATTTGCCCATCTGTAAGACCTGCACACTTCTGCCAAGAGATTGTTTTGGAGTCAGAATGAATGTGTCCACAGCTTTACTGGAGAAATTCTGGCAAGGTTCTGGTTCTAAACTGCATAAACATTTTTTCCCCCAGTAAATGATAACCCTGAATTATAGCTCTCATTTAGATGTAATGTGAACCGACAGAACCAAAGTCTGAAAGATGTTTGAAGAAAAGAGGGTAAAATCATTCTCGAGGGCTAAAACAGAGTTTCTCACCCTGGGTGCTACTGACGCTTTAGATTGGATCCTTCTTTTGGGGGAGGCCGTCCTGGACACTGCAGGGTACTAAGCAGCCTCGCTGGCCTCCACCCACTGGATGCCGTCGTCCCTTCCCCCAAGTTCTGACAACCAGAAATGTTTCCAAACATTGTCATGTGTCCCTTGGGGGGCAAAGTCGGTCCTTGTTGAGAACCACTGGGTTAAAGGAACATGCAGAAGACACAATACAAAGAGAATTGTGTAAGGTTGATTCTATCGTTTTGAGCCATATTTTGACATTGCTTTATAAGTCAGGATTTTATCACTCAGAAAACTTAGAACCCGTAGTAGGACCAATACAGTCTTCAGTGCATCCTTTTGAGTTTTTGGCTTAGAATCACAGGGTCCTCTTACTGGGACCCTAGTACCCACGAAAATTAAGCCGTCTGCTAACTCAGATGCAGGACGTCTTTTTTCTAATGGGATGTAGGGCTTTTGCATCAAACCATTGAAGAGGTCACTAAGAAAAGAAGCCATGTGCCTCGCTATGACATAGGGTGGCCCCAGAGGGTAGGGACAGCATTAGAAATGCAGGTGGAGGACTTCCCTGGTGGCCCAGTGGTTAGAACTCAGCGCTTGCACTGCCGTGGGTCCGGGTTTGATCCCTGGTCGGGGAGCTAAGATCCCACGAGCCTCGTGGCATGGCCCAAAAAAAAAAAAAAATTGCAGGTGGACATAAGCCCAGGTGTGAGACTGTCTTATTCCCACCTCACTGCTGTGCTTTTCCCTTGTCTTCACATAGCTGGCCAGGCTGGAGCGGAATTTTTCCTTGACCAAACGTGAACTGGAGAGGATCCAGAATGAGCTGGCAGCGATCCAGAGAGAACTGGAAGCTCTGGGGACCAAGTACGAGGCGGCCATACTGGAGAAGCAGAAGCTGCAGGAAGAAGCCGAGATCATGGAGAGACGGCTGATCGCGGCCGACAAGCTCATCTCGGGGCTGGGGTCTGAGAACGTCAGGTCAGCCTGGGTAATGGGCCTTCCCGCTAAGTAGCTCTAAGCCAGACTTCGTGGTTTGTGAGTGAACGTCCACAGCACCACTTCTCGCCATGTGGAGTCTTTATCCCACACTGCATTTTGAGCTGAAAACCGTGTGGAAAAGTTCTGATTTTACTATTGTCATGTTTAAAGGTGGCTAATGGCCATTTTATAGATTCTTTTAAAAATAGGTATCGAGTGTTATTTACTGAGTAACTGTTAAGGGGAGGCATGGCAGCAGTGGAGATGGGGGGGAAACCAGTGCCCTAGGGCCTGGGAATGTTTGCTTCTTGATGACCTTTAACCCCAAGTCCCTTCTGGAAGGATCTGGAGGAGGAGCCCACTTCTGTCTCTGGACCCTTGTGGCTGGTTCAGTCCTGAGCTTCAGTTTTCAGTAGGTGGAGCTGTTTGATGCTTATGGGCAAGAGGCCCATTGGGCCATAGCTGGTCCACTGGATGTGACAATAGTTTCTTACCTGGCACCTGTAAAAATGGTATGGAAAGCACTGGAAAATATTGTTTGCTTATGGGAAACAAACCATTTTCAATATGTCTATTTTTTTTTTTTTTTTTTTGCGGTACGTGGGCCTCTCACCGTTGTGGCCTCTCCCGTTGCGGAGCACAGGCTCCGGATACGCAGGCTCAGCGGCCATGGCTCATGGGCCCAGCCGCTCCGCGGCATGTGGGATCCTCCTGGACCGGGGCACGAACCCGCGTCCCCTGCATCGGCAGGCAGACTCTCAACCACTGCGCCACCAGGGAAGCCCTGGGCGTGTTTTTAAGCTATTGATTAGGTGTTTGGAAACAATGTGATTACTGTTGTACTTTATACATATCTTTGAGACAAAATTCATCCCCCAAACATTTATCGAGGCCCCTGTTAGATGCTGGGTTCTGCTGAGCTCTGGAGTTGAACAAAGCCTTTGAAAACGTTGGGTTCACTAGACAGGGAAATGTCAAAGTGAGCTGGCGATCTCTGTCCTCTACAAGCAAAGAACATCTCAGAAAAGGTTTCCTTCTGGCTAGCCCCCTCCCGGCCGTGTGTCTGGCTGGCTCTTCTAGAAGGTTCCTTCGGGTTGTGCCGGAATGTGACTGCTCACGGCAGCCCCCGCCCACGCCAGGTGGCTGAACGATTTGGACGAGCTGATGCACCGGCGCATGAAGTTGCTGGGCGACTGCCTGCTGTGCGCAGCCTTCCTGAGCTATGAGGGCGCCTTCACGTGGGACTTCCGGGACGAGATGGTCAACCGGGTCTGGCAGAGTGACATCCTGGAGCGGGGGATCCCCCTGAGCCAGCCCTTCAGACTCGAGAACTTGCTCACGGACGACGTTGAGATCAGCAGGTGAGGACGACCCTGGGCTGGGAGGACGGGGCACAGAGCCCGGGGGGCATGCAGCTGACCCACCTGCACAGAGACGGCAGGGAGCTCTGCCCGCCCAGCTCCCCTGCCTCGGAGGCTCCCCGTCGGCTCGCAGCTCGGCCAGAAAAATCCCCATTTCCCCTGTCGCTGCCCCTTCCAGGTGGGGCTCCCAGGGGCTGCCCCCCGACGAGCTCTCGGTTCAGAACGGCATCCTCACCACCCGGGCCAGCCGCTTCCCCCTCTGCATCGACCCGCAGCAGCAGGCCCTCAACTGGATAAAGAGAAAAGAGGAGAAGAACAACTTGCGGGTACGGCTGCCCCCGACACACACCCCACACCGCTCCACATCCTGGGGCCCAGCCCAGTGCTCCCCGGTGTCCCCAGGCCTCCACAAGGCCGAGCTGAAATGCCACCACCCTGAGGCCCCAAGCAGAGCCCTCCCCTTCCTGGCCCGCCCACCCTGTTGAGTCTTGGAGGGCGGCTTGAACCCCCTCGGATTCCACTCTGCCCTTTGCCTATTCATTGCCCTGTGGGTCACGTGAAGGCAAAGACGGTGCTGTGTTCGTCTTTGCGTCCCCCCTACTCGGTGCAGGGCCAAGTGGCCTTAGATGCTCGGTCACTTTCTTTTTGGAGGGCGGGGGGGGGGCTTGATCGAGATATAACTCATCTACCGTACAATCCATCCGTTTGAAGAACACAGTTCAGTAGCTTTTAGAATATTATACGTTGAGTTGTGTAGCAATCACCAGGATCAGTTTTTATCACCCTCCTCCAAAAATGCTGTATCCTTTAGACATCACCACCCCCAGAACATCCATTTCCCCTCCTGCCCCTAACCCCCAGCCTCTGACAACCACTGATATATTTTCTGTCTCTATAGATCTGCCTGTGCTGGACATTAAGTATGAGTGCGATTGTACAGTATGTGGCCTTTTGTGACTGGCTTCTTTCACTTAGCATCATGTTTTCAAAATACATTTTCCCTGCTTCGCGAATCCAACGTTTTCAAAGGCTTCGTTCAATTCCAGGGCTCAGCAGAACCCAGCATCTAACACGGGCCTCGATAAACGTTTGTGGGACACATTCTGTCTCAAAGATATGTATTGAGTACAGTAGTAATCACATTGTTTCCAAATGCTTAATCAACACATATTGTAGCAGGTATCAGGACTTCATTCCTTCTTATGGCTAAATAATAGTGTGTTGCATGGATGGACCACAGTCTGTTTACCTGCATATCAGTTGATGGACACGTGGGTTGTTTCTGCTTTTTGGCTGTCATGAACAGGGCTGCTGTGAACATTCATGTGCAAGTTTTTTGTGGGCGTGTGTTTTTAATTTTTGGGGGTGAAATTGCTGGGGGCCCAGTTACCTTTTACTGAAATAATTAACAATTCATGTTTTTCCATTTTTATCTTTTCCTTGTTTTTTCTGGTCCTTGCTTCCGGGTATGTACATGCAGGTAGGGGAAGCATCCCAAGGTCGGGGCGGGGGGACATCCACTCCCAAAATTCACATAGAACTGTAGTGGGACAGATATCATCAGTGCAGGAATATTCCTTGATGTCCCTCTTCCCTGCGCCTTCCAGAGAGTTCTGCAATTGCCAGACCTCTCCTAGCCCCCCATCCTACTCCTATCCCCATCGTATCTCTTAAAGAGGGAGGGTTCAACTTATGGGGTGAGTGGCTAAGTACATCAATGTAATAAAAGAGGGTGGAGAGGAAGGGAAGAGGAGGTCCCAGGGGCTGGAAGAGGGGAAGAATTTTTACAGATGTTTTGAGAAAAGAGATAAGAAAGCAAGCCTAAGGTTTGGAGGGGAGTGAATTTTTTTTTTTTTGTGGACTCTGTGTTTGGATCCTTTTTGAGGTCTTCTGAGAGATGTGAAGAGATTCTCTCCTAATCCCTTTTGGCTGCTGACCTGTGCTTTTTGAACGAGAGACTGCTCAGAGCCTGAACCTCATGGTTTATGCAGGTTACGTGCCCTGCTTCTCTCCCTGTTCTGTGTTTTCCCCTCTGCCTCCCTTCAAGGTGCTGACATGTCCCCTGCCACCTCCAAGGATTCTTTTCCCCTTGAATTTGGCGAGTGAGCTGATTTTTAGCATCTGCCTCCCCTCCCTTCCAGGTGGCTTCCTTCAATGACCCCGACTTCCTCAAGCAGCTGGAGATATCTATAAAGTACGGGACGCCTTTCCTGTTCCACGATGTGGATGAGTACATCGACCCTGTGATTGATAACGTCTTAGAAAAGAACATCAAGGTCTCCCAAGGACGGCAGTTTATCATACTGGGAGACAAGGAAGTGGGCTATGATTCGAATTTCAGACTGTATCTGAACACCAAGCTGGCCAACCCCAGATACGGCCCATCCGTGTTTGGGAAAGCCATGGTGATCAATTATACTGGTAAGCATGTACAGAGCCGCAGTGCCGAATTTCAGGTGGAGACCACAGTCTGAGCTCAGGGCTCTCAAGGGACGTCACTTCATTCGGTGAATCATTCTCAGAGTCACAGCTTTCATAGTCAACCAATCAGTTCCTTTTGGTTTGCTTTTTGAGGCTTCACCGTGCGGCATGCGGGATCTTAGTTCCCCTGCCAGGGATCGAACCCATGCCTCCTGCGTTGGGAGTTCGGAGTCTTAACCACTGGACCCCCAGGGAAGTCCCAACCAATCAGTTCTTAATGAGGAAGCAACACCAAAAGGTTTGGGGGCCTTTAGAAGGCAATGAGTTATGTGTCTTGAGATGTGCTGAGTCTGGACCACGGGGCTCAGACACTCACCCTCGGAGCGAGGCGAGACCCCTTTCTGCCGCAGCAGGAAGTTGTAGTGTATTTGTGTATCTGAATACACAGTATGGTTTTGGATTTCCCTCTTCCTCTCAGTTGAATTCCGTTATGAACTTGAATGAACTTCCCACATTTTCTAGGGTGGTCACACGGGTTCCTAGGTAGGTTAATCAGGTTTCGGTACGCGTTAGGAAGCTCCCTGGTGGTCCAGTGGTTAGGACTCCGTGCTTTCAGTGCCAAGGGCCTGGGTTCGATCCCTGGTTGGGGAACTAAGATCCCGTAAGCTGCGTGGCTTAAAAAAAAAAAAAAAGTTTGGGTATAAACCCAGATATCTAACGAGGGTCCCCCAAGATGTGGGAGCCCTGGATTTGATTTTAGTGCATCTTCACACTTGCTGTCCATTACTCCAGGTAACAGCATCTCTGTTGCGCTCTGTCCCATATTTGTCACCTGGGGCTTTAGAATGGCATTGGTGGGAGAGTGAGTCCTCGTGTTCCTGGGATGCCGGGCCCACCCTCCACTTGCCCCAGGCACTGCTGTGCGGGGGAGACGAGATGGTGAGCAGCCTGGCAGGGGGACGCGGTGGTGAGGGCCTCCCTCGTCCCCCCACAGTCACACTGAAAGGCCTGGAGGACCAGCTGCTGAGCGTGCTGGTGGCCTTCGAGAGGCGAGAGCTGGAAGAGCAGAGAGAGCATCTCATCCAGGAGACGAGTGAGAACAAGAACCTGCTGAAGGGCTTGGAGGACTCCCTCCTCCGGGAACTGGCCACCTCCACGGGGAACATGCTGGACAATGTGGAGCTGGTGCAGACCCTGGAGGAGACCAAGTCCAAAGCCATGGAGGTATGAACTGTGTGGAAAAGTGTATCGATCCTGCTACGGAGTCCCAGAGATGTTCCCAGGGACCCCTGTGCACCCAGTCAGCCTCTCTTAATTGAGAGCGATAGAAAATCTGGCCCTACGTGGCTCAAGTCCAAAGGGAATTGATCGGCCTAGAAAACAGAAAAGTCGAGGGATGGCTTCAGGCAGGGCTGGATCCAGGACTCCAAGCATATCATCCAGGGCTCAGTTTCTCTCCATTTCTGGACCTTCTGCTGTGTTGGCTTCATTCTCTGCCTCCCTGTGGAGCCAAGCTCCGCTCATGGTCACAAGCTGGGTCTGGCTTCATGTCCACTGAGGTTCAAGTCCAAAAGAGAAGAATGAGAATCTTTTCCTGTCACTGAAGTCACGTGCTCACCCCAGACCACTCCCATGGGCTGGGGATGCCAAGTGTGGATTCTCTGGACCTCACTCACCCGCTCCCCTCCTGGCCTCGGGCTTGAGCCCCACATATGAATGAAAGGAGGAAACTGTAGGTCTCTAGATCAAACTCAGGGACTGTTACTAGAAGAAGGGGGCACGGGGGCAGCGGGGGGTCGAGCCACAAATATATACCACATCTCGCGAGAGGCTGGGGGCCCTTCCTGTGAGCGCTGCATGGCTTTCTTGGCTGCCGCCCTCCACCCCCCCCCCCCGCCTTCTTACTTTCTCGCCTGTTTCGTATGTCTTCCTGGTTTCGGCTGTAAGTGGCAACGTGCGCCTCTTCTTCAGGTATCAGAGAAGCTCAAGCTGGCGGAGAAGACAGCCCTGGACATCGACAGGCTGCGGGATGGCTACCGGCCGGCCGCCCGGAGGGGAGCCATCCTGTTCTTTGCGCTGTCGGAGATGGCCCTGGTGAGCTCCATGTACCAGCACTCCCTGATCTCCTTCCTGGAGGTCTTCCGCTTGTCACTCAAGAAGTCGCTGCCTGACTCCATTCTTCTGAAGCGATTAAGGAACATCATGGACACGCTGACCTTCAACATCTATAACTATGGCTGCACAGGTGAGCACCTGTTCGCACCGATTTAGGACCGATGCACTCTGTGCGCTTCTGTCCGTGTGTCCAAATTTCCTCTTCTTATAAGGACACCAGTTGGGATTGCATGGGGGCCCTCCCTAACAGCCTCATTTTATTTTTTTAAATTAATTTGTATTGGCGTATAATTGATTTACAATGTTGTGTTAGTGTCAGGTGTACAGCAAAGTGAATCAGTTATGCATATACATACCTCCACTCTTTTTTAGATTCATTACAGAGTATTGAGCAGAGATCCCTGTGCTATACAGCAGGCTCTTATCAGTTATCTATTTTATATACAGTCGTGTGTATATGTCAATCCCAATCTCCCAATTTATCCCTCCTCCTGCCCTTTCCCCCTTGGTAACCGTGAGTTTATTTTCTACATCTGTGACTCTATTTCTGTTTTGTAAATAGGTTCAGTTGTACCATTTTTTTTTAGATTCCACATATAAGCGATATCATATGATACTTGTCTTTCTCTGTCTGACTTACTTCACTCAGTATGACAATCTCTAGGTCCATCCATGTCGCTGCAAGTGGCATGATTTCGTTCTTGTTTATGCTGAGTAACCTAATCACCTCTTAGAGGCCCTGTCTCCAGCTCTGAGGTACTGGGTATTAAGGTGTCAACTTATAGATTTTGAGGGGGACACAGCTCAAAATTGTGTCGGGCAGGAAACAGGTTGAGGGCTATCCTATAGGGCTCACTTAAGTAACCAACCCTTCTAACACGTATAAGATAGAATTCACATCACACATTTTGACTTACATGGTTTTTTTTTTTTCCGTTAGAAAAAAAAAAGAACTCTAATGTTTTGCGTCTTCCTATCCATAAAGAGTGCGTTGATGGAATGGGCTTACTCTGCAGTAGAGATTGGCCAAATCTGCCCCACCGCCTGCTTTTGTAAATAAAGTTATCTTGGCACACAGCCACACCCGTTTCTATACAGATCGTCCATGGCGGCTTTCACAGTACAATGGCAGAGTTGAGTAGTTATGACAGAGACTGTCTAGTCTGCAAAGCCGAGTCGATTTACTCTCTGGCCCTTTATAGAAAGTTTGTTAATACCTCTTCTCCACTGTAAGAACTTTTGCTTTGAGTCCGGCAAATGACCAGCACTTCATTCAGGAGGTGGCTCTGAACCTCCATCATACGGTCCTTCATCTGCTGGGGGGGGCACCCCCCCTCCTCTTCCCACGAGGGCGTGGTAAGCGCCGCCCGGAGACGTGACCATTGCAGATGCGTACGAGTGAGGGTCACTGCCCGTTGCACTTGTGGGCATGACGTGTCAGTTGAGCTCCTAGTTTTTGCAGGAGTTCACGGACACCAAATGCAAAGGCGGCTAAAAGCAACTGACTGTGCAGTGGAGCTGCTTCAGTTCCTTTCTCTGAAATGTAAGCGTGGTGTGCGTGAGAAGCCTGGGTTTAAACGCATTTGTTTTATCCAGACCCATCTGTTGTTTCTCTCCAGGGTTGTTTGAGAGGCACAAGTTACTTTTTTCTTTCAATATGACTATCAAGATAGAACAAGCAGAGGGGAGAGTCCCCCAGGAAGAATTAGATTTCTTCTTAAAAGGTAACGAATTTGCCTCGTTTCATGCTTCCCGACTCCCTGGACCCATGTTGCACATGTGTATGAGTTTGTTCACCAAAACAACAGCAGAAATTTGCCTTCCTTAAAACTTGGCTTCCAATAGCACCGCTTTAGTAAATACCTCAGTTGACAGTTCCAGCCTCAGAGATAGTTCGAGTTAACTCAGAGCAGCCAGCCTCTGCCTTAAGGCTGCCCCGAGGCTGGAAGCCACGCCGAGCTTCCTGGCTGGAGTTACGGATGGTGACAGGGGAAGCCTAACCCTCTTCTCTTTCCAGCCCCCTTTTGAGAAGTGGATTTTCCCCAAAGTGAGGGAAGCCCAGGAATGGAGTTGCTTACTCTTCCCCGTGTGTTGGTGTCGGCTGTTTACTTCTCTTATCCTGTTGTGATTAGGAAACATTTCCCTGGAGAAAAGCAAACGGAGAAAACCCTGTGCTTGGTTGTCCGACCAGGGATGGGAAGATATCATTCTTTTATCAGAGATGTTTCCAGACAACTTTGGGACTCTTCCTGATGATGTGGAGAAACATCTGACTGTCTGGCAGGAGGTGAGCAAGTGTCCTCTTTCTCCTCCTTCCCTTCCCCGCATGTCAGTCATCTCCACACTCAATCTGTAGCCTAACTCCCTATGAGTTTGAAGATCTGCCTCTGAGTGGCTCGTGCAGAGTGTAGCCAATGCCCTCTAACTCCCTGGATGGAATTCTCCTTTATCTAGTTCAGCTAGTTTTGTGGGAGAACTATCTATCTATCTCTCCATCTGTCCATCCATCCATTTGTCCATCCATCCGTCTGTCCATCTGCCTCTGCCTGTCTGTCCATCCATTCATCCATTCATCCATCCATTCAAGAAACTTTGAGCATCTGTGGCTGGACCACGTCCCTTGATGGGCAGTGGGAATTCAACAGTCCATAAGACTCAGTGCATCCCTTGCTAAAGTTCAGAGTTTGGGGGGTAGAAAATGACAGATCTGACTAGACGTGGCCTGTCGATTTCATCCCTTTACAGGGGCTCTTGGGACCTTCACATAAAAAGGGGGGCCTATATCATTTCTCAGTTGACGCCAGCATGAATGTTCTTTGCTTTTCCCAGTGGTATGACCTGGATTCACTTGAGCAGTTTCCATTCCCCCTGGGTTATGATGACAACATCACCCCTTTCCAGAAGTTGCTTATTTTGCGCTGTTTCCGTGTGGATCGGGTATATCGGGCCGTGACTGACTACGTGACTGTAACAGTGGGAGAGAAGTAAGTGAGTTGTTTGTGTTTGCTTGGCCCTTTCTGTGGGGTAGAATATCTAATGTCACCCCTTCCTGGACTCACGGATGGCAGTGGGTGGCCAGAGGGGACTGCCTTTGAGCATGATTCGGTAGCCACTCTAGAGCAGCGCTGTTTAAGAAAAATACAGTGTGAGTGACGTATGTCATTTCAAGTCTTCTGGTAGCCACATTCAAAAAGAAGCAGGTGAAATTAATTTTAATAACAGTTATCATAAGCATATAAAATATAATATATTAATATATAACTATATATATAATATTTACTAATAATAAGTAACTGTATTTAATTATTAGATGATACAAATGAACTTATTTACAAAACAGAAACAGACTCACAGACATAGAAAACCAATTTATGGTTACCAAAGGGGAAAGGGGAGGGGGAGGGATATATTAGGAATTTGGGAGTAAAATATACACACCACTATATATAAAATAGATAAACAACAAGGACCTACTGCACAGCACAGGGAACTCTACTCAATATTCTGTAATAACCTAGATGGGAAAAGAATCTGAAAAAGAATATATATTTATATTATAACTGAATCACTTTGCTGTACACCTGAAACTAACACAACATTGTAAATCAACTATACGTCAATGAAAAAAGTAAATTTATAAAAAAGGAAACAGTCAAAATTAATTTTAATAACAATCATCGTAAGTTATATATATATTAATACATCATATCATACAAATAATATGTATTAGTAGTGAATTATATTTAACTCAAATATTAAAATGCTATCTCAGCATGTCATGGATCGAGATATTTGGCATATTTTTTGATACCAAGGCTTTAAAATCCTGTGTGAATTCACACGTGCAGCTCATCTCAGTTTGGACTCGCCACACTTCAACTGCTCGGTAGCCACACGTGCCTCATGGCTCCCGTATTGGTAGCTCTGGAATCGGGGGCGAGGCCGGATGGGTAACTTAGGGTGACAAACTCACATCTGCCTCCACGGCCGGCGGGCGATGGAGAGGACTGGGCGTGGCTGGATGAGGACTCGGGCCCACTGGAGAGGTCAAGCCCTGGCCAGCAGCCCCTGAACTCCTGCTGACTGATGCCAGGTGGCGGCGGGGACTCAGATCTCTGACTCTTCAACGGAAACTAGAAATTTGGATTTCTACATGAAATCTCCCAATCGTTATGTGCTGGCAACTAACTTTTTAAAAATCTCGAGATGCAGGCTGTTCAGGACACGCCTGTGGAGCCGCCGGTGTGGGACCTCTGGGTTCGGTGCCCAGGGCACGTGCACCTGGAAGGCCGGCTTGTCAGGAGGCATGCAGCTCAGAACAAGTCTCCTGAACCACCCAACCCGGATGTACTGGGCTGTGTGGAGAGGTCCCCATCACCCAGGAGCTTATTACCATCCAGTGAACGAGATGTGTGTAAAACCTGGATTCCAAAACAAGGAAGGCTGAGCAAAGAGCCATACCAGAGGGACAGTCAGAAGGTTCTGGACACTGGGAGGAAGAGTGCTGGTCGGACTGGCCGGCCCCTGCCTGGCGCTGTCCTCCCGGGAGCGTTTTCCAGTCGTGTTTCTTTCCCCAGGTATGTGCAGCCTCCGGTGATCAGCTTTGAAGCCATCTTTGAGCAGAGCACACCCAACTCACCCATTGTGTTTATCCTGAGTCCTGGCTCTGACCCTGCCAGTGACCTTATGAAATTAGCCGAGCACAGCGGTTTTGGAGGGAACCGCCTCAAATTCCTTGCCATGGGTCAAGGTCAAGAAAAGGTAAATTGTTGTTGGAGGGAACAAGCCCTAAACGTGGGTGAGGTCACCGGCCCCTGTTAGGAATGAATTAACGAATGTTTGGCTTTAAGCCAAGAGTACCGCCCCCCCCGCCCCCCCCCCACACGAGTGCCATGCATTTCCGGTCTACGGAGCAGTAGTCACATGTCACAGCGATGACCGTGTGAACAGTAGTATAGTTCTAGAGCTGACCTGCTGTGATTGCCCAGCCTGGTGCCGTCGGTGTGTTCTGCTGTTTCCAAAGCCCTTTCACATCCAGTCTTTATCTCCCTCAGCCCTTGCAAGAGCCGCGTTTCGGATCAGGGCTGTCACTGCCCCAGTGGCAAGGCCAACTGGTCAGGGGGCAGGTGCCACTGAGTCCGAGGTTGGAGCTCTGGGGGCTGAGGGAGGCCAATGAGTGCAGCCCAGCGGACCCCGGTGGCCCCGCGGGAAGTCTAAAGGGCTGCTTCTTCAAAGGCTCCCTCTGTGGCTCCGGGACCGCTGGCTCCTCTGTGGCTTCTGCTGCAGTGGCCAGTAGTTTCCTGGTGCTTGCAGCGGGTCTCTGGGAGAGCACAGGGTGGTGCGGCAGTGGGACGCCGACGCTTCCTTTCTGTCTCTGTCGGAGCAGGTGGCCCTACAGCTGCTGGAGATGGCGGTGGCTCGAGGGCAGTGGCTGATGCTGCAGAACTGCCATCTCCTGGTCAAGTGGCTGAAGGATCTGGAGAAGTCCCTGGAGAGGATCACCAAGCCCCACCCCGACTTCCGCCTGTGGCTCACCACGGACCCCACCGAGGGCTTCCCCATCGGGATCCTGCAGAAGTCCTTGAAGGTCTGGCAGCAGGACAGACAGACGTGCCCACGGCTCGGTTCCTTACCTCACTCCCGTTTTGCTGTGTGCACGTGTGTGTTTAGGATAGAGTTGGACACCCCCGCCTTTCCCAGTTCCATTTCTCCCTCTCCCTTCAGAGGTAAGCACTGTCCGGATAGGGTGACAATTACCGGGTGACAGTGGTGGCCCCCAGGCCCATCTTTATCACTTCTGCGCGTCCTCGAAACAATTTCTGCGTTAGTGTTCATGGACTTCACATTTATGCCTTTTAACTCTAATGATCGGCCCTCCCACAGCCCGCAGAAGTGGAGTGAGTGCGTGTGTGCGTAAGTTTCAAGGAGTTTACCTGCCCTGTTTAATTTAGTCTCTGGGAACATTTTGGGGAATGGTTTCATCATCTCTCTCTTCCTCCAGGACAGGCAGAGGGAAAAACTTAGCTACTTCTGTTTTACACTTGAGGACCCCATGGATCAGAGGAGGTTAAAAGAGCCTTCCTGGGGTCATTCGATGAGTCAGGGCAGAGCTGGAACAACGTCTAGTTTTTAACTCATTCACGTGGGCCCTTGGGAATAGGGAAGATAGCTTTGCAAGGACGGAGGGAAAAGCCAAGACGACTGCAGTCTGCACACCCTTCAGAGCCCTGCTCGGGGGCCTGGGGTTTCCGTCACCATCGGTCTTTGCCTCCAACAGGTTGTCACCGAGCCACCCAACGGGCTGAAACTCAACATGAGAGCCACGTACTTCAAGATCTCTCCTGAGAAGCTGGACCAGTGTCCACACCCTGCTTTCAAGTCCCTGGTCTACGTGTTGGCGTTCTTCCATGCTGTGGTGCAGGAGAGGAGAAAGTTCGGGAAGATCGGGTGGAACGTGTACTACGACTTCAACGAGTCTGACTTCCAGGTGAAGAGGCGGCTACTGCCTCTCCCGGGGGACACTCCTTCCTTCGTTGTTCCTGCCCACGTTTTCAGAAAACAGTCAGAACGCGAATGACTTTATGGGTTTTCGGTTACCCAGGCCCGTTCCTCCTCTTTGCAGGTCTGCATGGAAATTCTGAACACATACTTAACAAAAGCTTTCCGGCAGCACGACCCTCGGATCCCGTGGGGCAGCCTCAAGTACCTAATCGGGGAGGTAGGAGCATCCTGGGTACCTGCTGCAGGCCCCCTGGGGCGGGCTGGGCTGTGGCCTGGTGCCCCTGGTCCATGGCCCCCGAGTCTTCTGGGACTCCCCTCTTGCTGCTGCCCATCAGCTGAAGGCCCCTGGGTCTCTGTGAAACACCACCCCCCCGCGCCCCGGTTTGTCACCCTGTTATTCTTTGTCCTAAGTGAGCGACCGTCACCTGGGCGTTTGGACTCATCGCCCTGGGGACTCCTGTTCCTCGCTGAGGATGCCTCAGGCACGTCATGGGAGCCCTGCCTCTGTTCGGCGGGCCTGGAGGTCCACTCTGGAGGCCACGGCCTTATACAGCGCTCGTGGGAAAGCTTCCCCGGAGGCCTGTGTGTGGCTCAAACAGAGACATCGCTGTTCCAAAGACAAAAGCGGCTGCTGGCTCCTTGGGTTGTTTTGTTTGCTCGTTCGCTGTGTTTTGGGGAGTTGGCCAGTTGCACACTGGCTCCCAGCATTTCATGAGGACTGCTATCACCTTGGGCTCTATGAGTCTGCACACAAGCCCTCTTGTATAGAGTGGCCCGAAGCCTGTGCAGGTCAGCACGGTTTGAGCTGTACAGTGGCCGGGCGGCAGGAGTCTCTCTAAGGGCGCATCCGGGCTTGACCCTGGACTGTCCGCTGGGCCCGGGGCCTCAGGGCCCACCCCGTAGGTTCTGGGTCCCGGCTGGCTCTCACTCCCTGTCATGTCAGGTCATGTACGGAGGACGGGCCATCGACAGCTTTGACCGGCGCATCCTGACCATCTACATGGATGAATACCTGGGGGACTTCCTTTTCGATACTTTCCAGCCATTCCACTTTTTCCGGAACAAGGAAGTGGACTACAAAATCCCCACGGGGGATGTCAAGGAAAAATTTGTTGGTGAGATTTCTCAGCCATCAGGAAGTATGCAGACGTTTTATTCTAAGGGAGCCCATACATTTCAGCTCTTCTGGTTTCTGTGGTTGGCTTGATGCTTCTGACCCCTTCCCTGGTGGGACTCTTTGACGGCTCGGGGTGGTTTCTTATGCCTTTTAGCGGGGCCCAGTGGGCTCTTCCTAGCCTCAGAGCTGATGGAGTTAGTTCAGACTTCCTGTCCTGGAATGATGGTAAATATATCAGAGTCTCCCTGGAAGGGCAGAGTGGCCCCTGGGAAAGTCACTGAGCCATTTTCATAAAAGATACACGTAGAGGAAGTTCCCTGGTGGCCCAGTGGTTAGGACTCTGCACTTTCACTGCTGTGGGCCTGGGTTTGATTGCTGGTTGGGGAATTGAGATCCCGCAAGCCGCGAGGCATGGCAAAAAAAAAAAAAAAAAAAAAAAAAGATGCACACAGGCCTGTATTGGGCATGGCGGTGTAGAATTCTTATTTTAAAAGCACGTCACCCTCTCAGAGGTGGAACGTGGGCTAACGTGTGTGGGGACGTCGAGGCTGTGGGCCCTCGGGAATCGGAGGTGGCATGGCAGTGTAACCGCTGTTCTCTCCCATTACAGAAGCCATTGAGGCCCTCCCTCTGGCCAACACGCCTGAAGTGTTTGGGCTGCACCTCAACGCTGAGACTGGATATTACACTCAGGCAGCTCGAGACATGTGGTCTCACCTGCTGGAGCTGCAGCCTCAGACGGGTAAGTCCCCTGCAGAGGACTGTGCCCATTGGACTGGGGACAAAGGGCATTGGCGCAAAGTGCTGCTTCGGGTTCTGATAGCTTCCGTACTGTTGGTGCCCTTCTGAGAGCCAGAAGGCACCCCAGTCCTGTGCTCAGATGCCTTGCTCTCTCTGAAAAGTGTCCTGATTTCAGGGGAATGCAGCACCGCCATCAGCCGAGATGATTACACTGGCCATGTGGCCAAGGACATAGCAAACAAGATGCCCAAAGTCTTTGACTTGGACCTGGTCAGGAAGCAGCTGGGGATGGTCGCCTCCCCTACCTCAGTGGTGCTCCTGCAGGAGCTGCAGCGCTTCAACAAGCTTGTCATACGGATGTCCGCATCCCTGGCTGAACTTCAGAGGGTAAGCCTGTTCCTCGAGTGCAAATTCCTGCCTCGGTGGAGTGCTGGGTTTTCCGCTAGTCTTGCCTGACTGCTCTTGATTCTATAAACAGGCCTTGGCTGGAGAAGTTGGGATGAGCAGTGAATTAGATGATGTAGCCAGGTCCCTCTTTCTTGGGCAAATCCCTAATATCTGGAGAAAGCTTGCCCCTGACACCTTAAAGTCCCTCGGAAACTGGATGCCCTACTTCCTGCGGAGGTTCAGCCAGTACACGACGTGGGTGAGTGAGAGGCAGCGGTCTGCTTGCTGGTCCAAGGCTTGGCCTGGACCCCCTCAAACCACTTCCCGACTCCTTCTCCCCTCCCCAGTGGTACCTCTGTCAGGAGCTGACTGGGTGCTCTGGAAATGGTCTCGGACTCTGCAAGCGTATCTGTTTTTTTTTCCTTTTCTCCCTTCCCCCCTCCCTTCCTTCCTCCCTTCCTCGGGGGCTTCCCTGGTGGCGCAGTGGTTAAGGATCCGCCTGCCAATGCGGGGGACACGGGTTCAAGCCCTGGTCCGGGAAGATCCCACGTGCCGCGGAGCAGCTAAGCCCGTGCGCCACAACTACTGAGTCTGCTCTCTAGAGCCCTCGAGCCACAACTACTGAGCCCGCGTGCCGCAACAACCGAAGCCTGCACGCCTAGAGCCCGTGCTCCCCAACAAAGAGAAGCCACCGCAAGGAAGAGTAGCCCCTGCTCGCCGCAGATAGAGAAAGCTCACGCACAGCAACGAAGACCCAACCCAGCCAAAAATAAATAAATAAAATAAATATATTAAAAAAAGAAAGACTTTGAAGCATACTATGCCCAACTTGATTTATCCGTCTAAGAGTCTGTCTTGGCAATTGTTCCATCTAGACGTCATTCCTTCTAGGCTACTCCGTCTCACAGACATCCTGTATCCTTTCCTCTGATGGATATTTAGGTGGTTACCATTGGTTTTTTGTTCTCTTTTTGGATTTTTTGTTTTGCTAGTACGAACAACATTCTGGTGCACATGGCTTTGGAGACTCATATGAGTATATTCCATGGGTACAATGGAAGAGTTGGATCCGAGTGTGTGCATTTTAAATTCTGACAGCTCTTGTCAGATGGTTTTCTAGAGAACTTGAAACCACAGCGTACGAGAATGATTCTTTCCTCACCTCTCTGCAACATGGTGTGTTCTTAATACTTTGGATCTTTTTCTCCTTCATAGGCAAAAAGTAACATCAACTATGTTGGTTGTGTATTTCTTTAATTATGGTGAGGCTGAGTGTATTTGACACGTTTATAGACATTTTGTGTTTTTCTGTGAGCTGTCTTTGTATCTTGATTTCATTTTTATCAAGTTCTCCACCTTTTTTAAAAAAATTATTTATTTTTGGCTGCGTTGGGTCTTCGTTGCTGCGCGTGGGCTTAGTCTAGTTGCGGTGAGCGGGGGCTACTCTTCGTTGCGGTGCTCAGGCTTCTCCGGTGGCTTCTCTTGTCGCAGAGCCTGGGCTCTAGGCGCGCGGGCTTCAGTAGTTGTGGCTTAGTTGCTCCGCGGCATGTGGGATCTTCCCGTGGGATCAAACCCGTGTCCCCTGCATTGGCAGGCAGATTCTTAACCACTGCGCCACCAGGGAAGCCCCTCAAATTCTCCACCTTCTAAAATTGGTTTTTAAGAGCTCTTTGTACATCAAGGGAATTAAGTCTTTTGTCTGCTGGTGTTACAGATATTTCCCCAGCTTGCCTGAAGCTTTTTGATTCTGTGGTATTTTTTCCATAGGAAAGTTTTACATTTTAATGTAGTCAAAGAGATCAGTCTTGTCTTTTATGGCTTCTGGGTTTTGTATTCCCCACTCCAAGATTCTGAAAACATTCACTGGAGATTTGATTTGTACTTTTGTGGTTTATTTATTTAGTTTAGTTTTGTTTTTATTTTTTTGGCCGTGCTGCGTGGCATGCGGGATCCTAGTTCCCCGACCAGGGATCGAACCCACGCCCCCTGCAGTGGAAGCGCTGAGTCTGCATGTGGTGTATTTTCTATATTTAAATCTTGGCTGCACCTGGAGTTTGGTGATCCCGCTTGTTTTTCCCAGTGGGCTGCCAGTTGTCCCAACACCATCTTCCTGCCCCTAACGTGAACTACATCTTCTGTCGGCTTTGACCCTGGCATTGGATGGCAGCCCCAGGCTCTCACCAGCTGCCTTCTCTCCCCAGGTCACCGAGAGTGAGCCCAGTGTGATGTGGCTCTCGGGGCTGCACATCCCAGAATCCTACCTCACGGCCCTGGTGCAGGCCACCTGCCGGAGGAACGGCTGGCCGCTGGACCGCTCCACCCTGTTCACGCAAGTGACCAAGTTCCAAGATGCAGACGAAGTGAATGAGCGGGCGGGACAAGGTACGGCCAGCTCCCTGCGGCTTCACGGCCTCTCACGTAGGGTCTCCCTCCCCAAGCTACCCTCAGAAGGGCTGAGCACAGTGTGGGCCCGGAAAGTCAGACTGCGGCAAATACTGGCCATGTTTGTGTGCTGTCCACGTGGGGCTTGACGTCTCTGAGGGTGAGTCCAGGTGTTTCTTTTCCAGTTTTTCCATTGAGACGTGGGCTGACGTCAGGGGAGAGCTGAGCCACACTCGCCCAGCTTGTCTGTGGGAAATGGGCTACTAGGTTAGAAAGAACTGGATCGCCAGGTGGCTTCCCTGGAACCCATGAGGGCCCGGGGGCATGGTAGCCAGAGAGCAGGATGGGCCAGGTGGGAACCGTTCAATTGTGCTATAACGTCAAGTCCCTTAGACACTGGTTACTGGCTGTGTGAACTGCGGCTGGAAACTGTGGTTTCCCGGGGGGTCGTGTCTTAGAGGACATCTCGCTGCAAGCACAAAAGCCCTCTTCAGCTAGCTTAGGGAGAGGGGGTTTATGGTGAACATTGTGGAGCGCTCAGTCCTCTTTGTAGAAGGCCAGCGAGGTCTCAGAGGGACCGGCAGTGTTGGGGTGGCCATGGTGCCAGCTGACTCTGGGGCCCGAGGCCAGTTAAGTCTGTGGGCCTTGATGCCACATTGCTGGGGAGAGGCGACCACCCCTCTTCCATGGCGCTGTGGCCATATGGAGGGTCACGGGGTCTCCAGGGTGTCCCATCTGGGCTCTACAAAAGGAAAGTGGGCGGGGTAGAAATGGTGGCCACCCCTTTTGGGAAGAGGCGGGGGCTGTGTATGGGGAAGGAGAATCAGTTAGTTACCCTTTTGCTTGTCCATATGCGCATCTGCTAGAGCTGCCGAATGCTCGGCAGAATGACACTTGCCTCCGCCTAAGTGCGGCTCTCTTCCTGGTGCCTCTAGGATGCTTTGTCTCAGGACTCTATCTAGAAGGCGCTGACTGGGATGTAGAAAAAGGATGTCTTATCAAGAGCAAATCCAAGGTGCTGGCCGTCAACCTGCCGGTCGTGAAGATCATCCCCACTGAAGCCCATCGCCTCAAACTGCAGGTGAAAGGCCGACGCCTGCCCCGTTTCCCCTCTTCTCCTCTGACTGGAGTTAGACACCAGGTGGTTTCCAAGAGTCTCGCCTTTTAGCACAGGGGCTCTTAACCTTTCAGGGCTGCGGGAAGCCTTTGAGCCACGTCCCGGGGGAACAATGCACACGTGCGCGTGCGTGTGTGCAGAGCCTTGCGGGGGCGGCACGGGTTCAAGGTTGGAGGCTGTGGCCCAGACCAGCTTGAGGAGCGACTCCTCCCTTCTGGTGAAATTCTGCGCTCATTGCGTGGGTCGGAAGGTAGCTACATCCGGTGTGGACGGCAGGCGCCCCTGCAGGATGGCCTGCTCTGGCCGACCCCGCTTCTCATGGGTGTCAGCAGAGCCCGGCACCTCGCGGGGCCCCTCCGCACCCGTAGCGCTTAGACGAGCCTTCGCCCTCCCCGGGACCCGCGTGCCCCTCTGCCCGCGCCGGCACCTCACGCCCCTTTCCTGTGCAGAACACTTTCCGGACGCCCGTCTACACCACCTCCATGAGAAGGAACGCCATGGGGGTCGGCTTGGTTTTTGAAGCCGATCTCTTTACCACGAAGCACATTTCTCATTGGGTCCTGCAAGGGGTATGCCTCACCCTGAATTCTGATTAACCCTCTGGGTGAAGAAAACGGCACGAGATTCTAAGTCTGTGGCCGGCAACGGATGTGCTGGGAATTCGTGAAGACGCATCATCTGCTGTCACTTCTTGGGGCCTCTCGAGGCAGGAGGGGGGTTGACACTGATTTTTTTCTTCCATTTGAAATCAGCCATTTATATATGTCTTTCCATATAAGTTAACCTGAATGGTTTTATTTTTTTTTAACGTAAAAAAAAAGGATTCTGTGGTATTCAAAAAGTAAATTCAACAAGAGCATTCATTTTAAGACGTGTCGAGTTTGCTTTTCCTTCTCAGGGGAACCACTTAAGCAAAACTGCCTGCATGTCGATGGCACAAGTGAGAATTCTAACGTAAATTGTCAAAGGTGGTTTTTTTGATGGTCCAGGTCTCTTTCAGCAGACGCCTCTCTGGAGCGAGGGCTGCGTGCTGGGGCGCGGGGTAGAAGGCCGAGGCTGCTGCGCGGAGGCAGCAGGGCCCCCGTCCCTGGGCTGATGAGGCTGGAGTCACCCACACCCTTCCAGAACTCTCCAGCCCGGCTCCCCGGGCGCTGGCCTGGCAGCGTGTGGGTGAGGGTGCTGAGCCTGGTGTTTTGATTCCTGCGTGAGGCTGTGAGGGGTTGGGTGCAGACGAAGAACCTGAAGGACCGGCGGCTACCGGGCGTCCCTTCCTCCTGCGCCCCTGGGGCTACTCCGGCCAGGCCCGGCCGGGGGCGAGGAGCGGCTTTACCCTGCGAGGGAGGAACGGGGCTGGGCTGAGCTGAGCGCTAGCGGGACACGAGGGCGAGGCCAGTCACGGGGACAACTGGCTTTTGCTAGAACTTCCGAGGCGCAGAACGTTCTAAGGGATGGCTCAGGGCAGTGAGACACGGCAGGGGACTCGTCTTTCCGGAAGTGAACCCCAGCCCGGGACGCACCCCTGGGTGAGCCCACTGTCAGGGCAGCGGTTACTGGGGGCGAGGGGCAGAAGTGGGCGCTCTTTCTTTCCCTCCCACTGTTCCCCCCGCCAGGCCCACCCTCGGGTGGTTTAATAAAAGACACAGAACAGAAAGAAGGCAGGTTTAGAAAATAAAGTTTGTTGGGATCTTGAACATTTTGGATAAAACTAACAAAAAACAACACATTCAGGTCGTGGTGATATGAGGAGTGACGTCATCTTATTTAGTTCCCGTGACTTAACATACATCTGCTCGGTTATCCGTGCCGCCCCCCGGGGGGGGGGGAGGGTGTGTCGGGAGGTTACGGGGGTCTCCTGGAGGGAGCAGGGCTGCTCCGGACAGGCCGCCCTGGAAACGGGAGGGATGAGGTCAAGGTCGTTATGTGTTGCTCCGACTTTATAATTAGGCGTGTGACTATCTGATGTCGTTAACGTCGAGCAGCGGCGCAGCCTGCGGCCCGTGCTTTGTCCGCGAGCGCGCTGAGATTCCGCGGAGCCGGGCTGGAAGCAAGCGAGTCGGCACACAGGTGTTTGGCCGCAGCGATTAGTAAGTACGGATTCCGTAGCAGGGACACGATCGTGTTTCGGTGTCGGTCAGAGGGCAGGGGGAGCAGGAGAATAATCTGTTGACAGGCGTGAAAACAATTCGGCATGCATGGGGATTGAAAAAGAGAAGAAACAGAGGAGGTGCGGCTGAGTTTTTCCTAGGAGTGATCACAGTGCCTCGAGAGCGCGGGGAAGGGTCGCGGGGGGCCTTCACACAGTTCTGTCCGTCCCTGAGTGCTTCCTCGCCACCTTGCCGCCTCCGTTCACCTGGTCCACCGCCAGCGTCTCCACCTCGGGCGGGGCCTGCGCCGGGGTCGCGTGGTGGATGCGGTGCGCCACGCCCACGTGCGCCCTGTGCGGCTTCTCGCGGGCGGGGCTGGGCTGCTCGCCGGCGCTGCGGTCCGAGGCGATGGGGGGGATGACGAGGGGCCGCTCCTTGACGAGGTGGACCTCGGCCGACTCCCTGGCCAGCAGGAACGGGGTGGGGTCGGGCATGGCGTCCACCGGCTCCCGCAGAAGCAGTTTCCGGCTCTCGGCCCCGAATCTGTAGACCTCCTCGAACTCCGGGTGCAGCGGGGCCGAGAGGCTCTTCTTCATGCGGCGCCGGGGCGTCTCGGGCAGCCTGTCCTTGGGCGGGGCCGGCTTGTAGCTGGCCAGCGCGGGGCTGCCGGCCGGGCTGCCGTCCGAGGTGCCGCCGGAGCTCAGGAGCTTCCTCTTGGTGGCGTGCAGCTGCGACGTCAGGTAGGCGATGGTGCCGGCGCGCTGCTCCAGCTCGCTGCTCAGCGCGCCCAGCTTGTGGCTCTTCACCTTCAGCTCCTCCAGGTACCGCCTCTCGCGCTCCTTGATGCTGTTCTCCAGCACGACGACCATCGCGCTCTTCTGCTCCAGCTCGGTCAGCAGCTCGTTGTTCTCGTCCTCCTTCAGCTTCAGCTGCGCCTCCAGGTCTTCACATCTTTTCTTGAGTTCGCTGCTTCTAGAAGAGCCGTCTCCTGGAAGGCCAAGCCGAGGGGGCGGAGTGAGAACCCGAGGGCAGGGCGGCCAGGCCCTGGGGGGCAGGGAGACCTGTGCGGGGATCGGGGGTCTAGGCCGGCCTCCCCTCCCCACGGTGGCGGTTCCCCTGGCCAAGATGTGTGCGGTGCCCACAGGCCACACGGAAGGTAGGACCCCCATCGCTCGCGCCACCTCCGTGTCCTCTCCCCCCAGGAAAAGGTGGGAGATCAGGCGGTCTTTGAGGCCCCATCCAGCTCTCCAGCTTATTGCATAAAAGGATGTCTCCAAATTTCAAAAATGCTGACGTTAAAATGGGCAATTTCAGAGTATTAGACCTCTCCAAAGGCTGAGGATGAAACTGTTAGCAGAGCCATCTGTCTGCGCCATTCCAAGCACGGTTTGGAAACGCAAATGTAGACTTCCTTTATGTCTAGAGCACCAAAGCTCTGAAATTGCGGAGGAGGCTGGATGCCAGGCTGCCACCTTTCCCCCGACACGGGTCCCCTCTCTGCACCTCTAAGAGCATGGCATCCTTGGGCCTGAGTTCAGGCCCTACCTTGGTCCCTGGCCTGCCCCTAACACCACACAGGCCGCCCTTCGGCAAGACTCTCCCTGGCTGTGCTCGCGCTGTGCAGGGCGGCTGAACGGGGCGGGCGGTCCGTGAAGGTAGGAGGCCCTGGTGGTGAGGCCGGAACCAGTGTTTGTGGGTGCCTCTCAGATGAGGATGCGGGTTCAGGGATGTCAGAGAAGCTGCCGAACGGCTCCTCTGAGAGCCGCGTCTGCGTGTGCTTCCACCCCTGGGCGGGGCACCAGGCCCACCTGAGAGGCTTGCGCTCTGCCCCCCACAGGAGATGCCCCACGCCAGCTGTTACCACGAGCCCCTGATGAGGGGCCGGGTTGGTGGGCGGGTGGCCTCGGGACTCAGGGCCGAGAACCACGTCTGGAGAGGATATAGGGCAAGAATGGTGTTTCTACAGATTAGCGTGGGCTCAGAGGGGACAGGAAGTAAGGACAGCCTGATTTCGGTGACATGGATGGCGGGGTGCGGGCTGGAGTCCCCGACTGGAGGTGGCCATCCTGCTCTCCTGAACCCCGTCCCCAGGCCCCTCATCCACCGCACACAGGAAGAGGGGGTCCTGGCTCCCGGAAGGCACGCTTAGGAGACGTGGCACGGGTGGCGCAGGTGGAACGTCGGTGCTGGACGGCGCTCTCGGGCTCGGGGGAACGGTCACGAGGACCTAGACTCGCTCGTGAATAGTTGCTGCTCGTGTGAGGCCTGTTTAGGAAAAGTCATCTCGACTCAAATGCGGCTTCTACACTTTTAAAAGCCTCACCCTGGTCTGGGGAGCAGCTATTTGGGACAGGCCACAGAGGCCCGGCTTCTGTCTCCTCTGCTCCAGCTGCCATCAGGCTGATAGTTTTGGGGGTCCCTGAGGATTCTGGTTTTGGGGGAGCATTTCTGGGACTAGAGTCTAGAGAAAGACCTTCAGCGCTGCTCTGGGGGCCACCCAGTCATGTGACCCCTCGCTCAACCAGTCTGTAGAGAGCACACACTTTGTGCCAGGTCCTGTGCTAAGCTTCACGGACACAGAGGAGGTGGGACCCCGCTCCATCTCCTCTTTCCTTCCGGTTTAAATCACATCTATTTCTTGATTACAGAAGGGACACATACTCACTGTAAAAAATCAGAAAACCCAGAAGAACACAGAACAGGCATTCCAAGTACGTGTGTCGATCAGAAGGAAATAAAAGCACTCACCCCTCCCACCCCACCGACACACCGAGGGGTCCAAACTGCCCTCCCACCTTTTCTCAGAGAGCCCTGGTCACACGTGCAACTCTTCACAGCAAGTGTGTTTTCTTCTACGTGTGTAATTAGTGAAAACAGGTGGACCAACGTGTGCCTCAACAGAAAACAACAGGAAGCATCAGCTTTTGGGAAGGGAGTTCTTACCTGTCTGATCCGAACTTTTAAGTGTCAGCTCATACGTTAAATCTAAAAAGGAGATCATATATGTTAATTTTGTATGATTACAGTGTATTTCAAGACCTTCATCAACTCTGAAAACACACGATCGGCCTGCGAGTCCTGCCCGAACAGGGCAGAGGTTGGCAGCATTAGAGGCAAGAGTGAGAACAGCAACTATCAGCGGCCGCTGTCCTTACTCGGGTTCGGGGGGGCCCTTCTTTTCCCTGTTACACACTCCAGCACCCACAATTAGCAGGCAGCTTGCTCTGTGTAGTACACTTTGGTCCCTGGTTCCAAGACGCATGGTAGCTTCTAACCATTGCACCTGGATCCTTCAGGTCCTCAGTAAGCTGAGAACTGGCTTCACAGCTTTACGCTCGAGCGTGTGGCCTTGGCAAAGAGGATGAGGTGACGCATTCAAATGGACCCCAGCGATGACAGGGTTAACCAGAGAGAGAGAAGAAGAAGACCCCCTCCTCACTCACCCCGCACAGCTTTTGAGCCAGCCAGTGCGAGGTGACCTCGATGACAGGTCCTGCGTTGCTCTACAGCCCTGGCAGGCCTGGGGCTGCCCCCCGCCCTGGTCCCCGGAGCTCGTACCTGTGCAGTGTTGCTGCAGCCGCCTGATCTCAGCGTGCAGCCCCTTGAGCGTGCTGGCATGCTCCCGCTGAAGGAACAAGAGGTTCTTCTGCGCGCTGTGCAGCTGGTTCTCCAGGTTTGCGGTCGCCATGCTGGCATCCAGATGACCTGCAGGGGACACAGGGCCTGGTGGCTGTCCCCGACAACGAGGGTCTCGGGGTGGCGGGCTGGAAGAGGACGCCGCCTGCCGCCTGCCCTCCTTGGCTCTGCGGGCTGGAGGGCAGTGTGAGGCCCCGCTCCGGATGCAGAGGGCTCCCTGATTCCAAATCCTAGGCTCTCCGTGGGCTACCCGACTTCAACAGACTGAGAGCAAAATCTCCCTTGACAGACTTCCCTGAGGAGGTGAAGCACTGCTGCCTCTGCTCAGGAGAACCGGGCGCGGGGAAGTGGAACCTAGAGCTGGCAGGCCAGGAGGACGGCAAGCGTGCTGTTTCGGAGGGAAGCCCCGGGACCTCACAGAGTTGAGAGCCCCCCAAGTCCTTCTTTCCTTGGGAATTTCCTGAGAACCATTCTCACCGGGCCACGTGGTGGCTGCGGGTGTCTGGAGGCCGGACCCAGACCCTGCCATCTGCCACCCTCCGCCCCCGCCGCCGGCTTCCAGCCTCCATCACCAGCCACTCGCTCGGGGTCTTCGCTGTAACTCGAGAAATGTGGCGAAGCCAGTCGGCCAGTCTGTAAAAGCTGGCCCAGCGATTCAGGACGCCTTGCGCGGCGCCGCAACAGGCTGAGCGTGGACTGTGGATTATCTGCCTATAAATCACTCCTGTGGACACAGAGCCTCGGGTGCCTTTTTCCTCATCTGCTGGGCCAACGAGCGCCCCCAAAGGAAATACCACCCCTCAGAGGGCTTCCGGTGAGCGGGTGTGTGGCAGGGTGGCACGAGGGTCCGCTCTGGAGGTGGCAACACGCCGGGCAGCACCAAGCACTGTCTGTTACCTGTAAGCCCCGCAGCTTACAGATATTTACACCCCAGCTCTGGAGCTAAGAACGGCGCGTAGCTGGAACCCAGGACACGCGTTTTCATTCACACGAGGAGGCTGAAGGAGGAAAGGAAAGTGAGGGAGTGCAGAGGACAGAGAACGTGCCGGACAAAGCCTGGGCGAAGGGTGCACACGGACACGTCCTGGAAGGGACACGCCTGTCAGGGGGGAAGCTGGCAAGAGACAGCTGTGACTAAGAAGAAACAGCGCAGTTTTGGGTGGGAGTGTTCACTGCACCTATTACAGGACGCGATCTGGCAGTGTATCTGGAGCCTTAGAATTTAGCTTCCGTCTGACTTAGCGGTTCCACTTCTAGGAGTCCCCCAGAGGGAAATGATGGCCTCCGTGTGAGAAGGTGTAGCTATAGGAGGACGGTCATTACAGTGCAGTTCACAGTCAGAAAAGACCAGAGACAACTCAAAATCCAGCAAGAGGGAACTGGTTGAGTAAATACAGGATCATTTCTATGCAAGGAAGATCAGATTTCCCCAGGCCTTGAGCTCTACCTAAAAGCTGGCTGCAGGCCATGCCAGCTGAGTTTCCATCCACCAGAGCCTTCCTCAGGGGAGCTGAGAGCAGCCTTTCCACAGGAGCGAGGAAGGTTTCCGCCCCCGAATTGTCTCCCTGCCGTAGCCACAAGTTCCTTGTATGGGGCTGCCGGGCCAGACACTAATTCTAACTGGAGCCCCACGGTGCCTGAGACCCCGACCCTCTGTGGTCAGCACGTGGCCTTGGGAGGAGGACGCTGACCTAACAAAGGAGCCAGCCCGGAACAAGGCAAGTCCGGGGCGTGAGCTGTGAAGGGCTGTCCGAAAGCTGGACAGCCTCGACATCGAACGGAGGCAAATGCAGGACCGCTTCTGGAGCTTCCGGTAGAGATGCCCACGTTTACTTCTGCTCAGCAGACCTGAGTCGGTCACTCTGGCATCAATTCCGTTGTCTCACCGGGAACATCAACTCCTAGGCGCTACGATGGGCTTCGCAAGTGGCAACGCCAGAGGAGATGCCTTGTTCTCCTCTTTAAAAGGATGGACCCAAATCTGCGCTCCTGGTGGCTGATGCAGCAGGCAGAGCCTGTGTTTTAGGGGTTTGCCATTGACGAGAAAGAACAATTTACATTTGATCCAGAACTCAGTGTGTCTGGAAGGATGAAGAACGAGCCGGGTGTACAGTTGCTCCCTCGCTGCCCAGCGGCCTGGAGGGTCCACCGCTGCGTCTTGGTGACCCCACTTGGAAAACAGTTCTCAAGTCCACTTGCTTTTCTCCGTCTCTACACCTAAGCCACACCACCCTCACCTGAATCGCTGTGGAATCCTCCCTCTGTCCTTTCTCGCCGCCTCGATTCCGTCCCCACGTCGTAGCAGAGTGATTTTCACAGGATCTTCGGGGGCCCCCACGGCTCTGAGTGAGGCTGGTCCACATGGGCCCGGGCCTGGCCCTGTGCCCTCTGTGCTCAGCTGCTCGGTGAGCCTCCAGGGCCTTGGCTGGGCCTCGCCTCCGCACCCCGGGGCCTTGTCTTGGGCTCCTCTGCCCAGAGTGCTCCTCTCGGGTCCTCCCTCGGCCCCACCGTTCCCGTGAGCTGACGTCTGCGTGTCCTTTACTTCTCGGCCCAAGTTCACTTCCTCCCGGAAGCCCTGGCCCCCGGGCTGGGCGACGTCACGCACTCTAAGCCTTCACGGCCTGCCCATAACTAGTTAACGGTCTCGCGCCTCCACGCGCAGACTGCAGGCTCGGTCCCCGCTGTACCCCGGGCCCTTGCACGGTGCCTGGCGCCCAGGAGGCCCACCGCCAGCACCTGCTAACCCAGTGGGCCCAGCGCCGGGTTGTCCAGCGTGGGTGCGGCACCAGGGGAGCTTGAGGCCCTCAGGGCTGAAGAGCCTTTGCTTCCACGAGCTTCTGGCTTAACTTACAGGCATGCCTTGCACAGAGAGAGCGCGATGTGCTAAAACTGCAACCCAGTTTCGTCCGGCACTGACGGCACAAAATGAGGCGTCGCCGAGACCAGAAATAAACATGTGTTCTGTGACCTACCGTGGGGGGCAGGGAGGGGAGGGGAAATGTGGCCTCAGCAGGCACCCCAGTCCCATCACAGTTTGGTATTAAATTTTATTTGTAACAAATTTAATATGGTTTAAATAAGTATTCACATTCCAACGGCCTTGGCGAGTCGGCGACTTGAATGGCACTAAAGCTGTAATTCATTAATTCACCGTCATAACTACAGAAATACAAGCGTGCCCTTGAAGCTTCCCATTAGCCTGGGCAGGCAGTCTGGGGAAGAAGGAACATGAGGTGAATAGAGGAGCGCGATTATATAACGTGCAAAGCCGGCAAGTGAGCTTTGACGGCTCCGTTTGGAGCCCTGACAACCAGAGGACAGGGGTTTTTCAGCCCCGTGATATTCCATTTGGAGGTTGGTCTCTCTTCTTCCACACTCTATGCTGACTTAAAAGGCCCGGAGGAGGGGATGCCATCTGTGTGGGGCGTTCTCTGGTTGTTGGATATACATGCACGAGACAGGTCCACTTAGGTCCAAGGAAACAAGTCACACCTCAGATGGGATCCAAATTACTACAGTATTTTCTCATCAGCTCAAAAGGGTACGTAGTATCACTGACTTGCTGAGGACAGGGAGTTGCTGCTGCTTAAAAGAAGGTGATGGTTCAATGTCTTCTCATTACTCACTGATGACATGGAATCACTGCAACGACTTAGTCCTTCCCAGAAGCTGACGTGAATGAAGCTACGGAAGCATCCTGTGCAGGCCAAGCAGACACAGCTGAGAGATGCAGGTAGCATGGAGGAAGGGATGGCGTTGGTTCCGGCAGGCTTGATTCAGAATCTCTGGCTATGGGAGCCAGAGACGGGAAGGAGCGTTGACGACCCCTCCCTGAAAGGGTCAGCGTGATGGATGAAGGTAAGGTGCCGGCATCTGCTGCAGAAGAATAATGCTTCCTGCTTGAGTAAGAGGCACTCAGGCCCTCTCAGCCGTGTGTCAGCCAGTAGTGCAGCGTGGCTGACAAAACACCGCACTTTCCCTGTCAAAAGGGCATACCCTGCATGTCGTGGGCGCTTTGTACTGCAGCTCCTTGTCTCGAGGCAAATCCCATTTCGTGTCTCAGTGTCACCGGGAGCCACCGGCAATTTTACAGTTATTTGCTCGGTCAGAGGCAGCGTGGTCTGGACACGGGCCCTCTTCTCTCCCCAGAGATGCAGCCCTCACTGCGGAGGATGGCGTTCCAGCCACGGTGGCAGCCAGAGAGCAAGCCCCACTCTGCCCACTTCCTCCCGTGGAACCCTGGCAGAAGCAAAGGGCGTGGGCATCTCAAAGCAAGACCACCCATGGGGCAGGTTACCTTGATCGTGACTCGGAGGTTAGGCCACATCCATGATTTTTCCCGTGGCAAATTCACTAGACATTAAATTTCTGCGAATTTACTGTTCCCTCTATATGGTCAGAAAGTTAACACTTGAAAAGGGCCAAGTTCTATAGAGGTTGGCACCTGGCCGAGACAGCTTCCCGGAGCGGGCAGGGATACTAACATCACCTCGTGGTGACAACATGCTTTTAATGACGGTTCTCAGAGAGACGTGAGGACCCCGACCTCACTGGGTCTGCTCTGTATCCGCATGAGGACAAACTGCCTGTCAGTAGCTCACGTCCAGTTCTCAACCCAATTCAAAGTAATGTCCTTTCCTCCCTTTGGGGGCATTAATGTATAAATGATGACATCGTGATCTTATTTATGGACCATCTCCACTTGCACAAGCACAAAGTGCTTCCCCATCACTTACGTCGTTTGTTCTCACAAACACCCAAGGAAAAACAGGAACGTCCTGCCCACAAGTGAAAACATAAATCAAGAAATGCTGCATCTGAACCTTGAGGCTGCTCCTCGCCCTCAGATCCTGTGGGCGAGAATCTGGAGGGCGGGGGTGGCCTTCACCTTCAGGCAGAAATTCAGATGCTTTCCACAAAGCATACACGTGATCTCCAGTGCTCTGAAGCTGAGGGGGAAATGTGCGCAGCCCACTGCAGCAGCCTCTCGGCGGGAGGGTCTGCCGCGTTCCCCCAGCGCAGCGCGGGGCGAGCCCGGAGCCGCACTGCTCAAGGAGGTGGGACCCACCCTCCCTATGCTCCAGGTGGGACAGTCAGCAACCAGGAAGGCCCTGCCGACCACCCGGTACGGCAGAAAGACTCACCAACAAGTCTTGCTTTTTTTTTTTTTGGCCACGCCGTGCGCATGCGGGATCTTAGTTCCCGCTGCCTCGTCCCTCCGATGCTCTTGGCCCACCCTGCCTGCTCAGCTGCCCACCCCTGCCCCGGCCTCGCCCCATACCACCTACACTGCTGCCCTCTCACCCCTGGCATCTGCCACAGCCCCAGCACGGGGCCTCTGCACACTGGTTCCCGCAATCCGCACTGCTCTTGGCAAACCACCTCCCCCCCCCCCCGCCCCGCCTAATCAGCCCCCATTCTTCCTTCGTGTCTGAACTCCCAAATTACGTACGGGCTTCAGTTACTTTTATACGGCTCCCCGATCGTACCGACTGGAGATCTCAACAAGAATTACGCGGCATTAATCAAAAAGCACTGCAGCAGCACTGATTTGAACATGACCTCATCCTGTAATTTCTTCATACGCCAGAAACAATGTTTCAAAGTATCCCTGGACCACATTTCTTAGGCTAACAGAAATGGAATATCTTTGATAGTAAAAGGTCTCACCATTTAAAAATGGGACACTTCTTTGTTCCTGGGCAATCAAAAGTAGACTTATCTATTCTCTCAACACAAAGCTTGTGGAAATAGGGTAATAATTTTAGAATCTGAAAAAAAAAATAGTACACCCAGTACTCACGTGGTGCTGTGAATTAGTTATAACAAGCTATTTTAGATCCTAGTCATGAATAAGTTATAACCCATTCACATCTGGTTCTCATGCCGTGAACCGTCAGAATGACTGGCGTCCCACTGCCTCTGCGCGTGCTCGGCAGGGCCTGGGACCCGGCGAGCGTCTTGTGCGCAAGGACCTCTGTGGCTGTTTTGTGGGAACTGTCTGTGTGGCTCTGGTGTCCTCTGGCTGAAGCACTGTCACGGAGTAAATGAAGGTTGGCCAGAGGACAAAGGCAAGTGTAGTGATTAAATGTAAGAGGAGAAGAGATGGTTCCCAGCAGGGAGGTGGTGTCCTGAGTGGATTCGTGGACTCAGGAAATGTTGAGGGTGGCAGAGACCTTCAAAATCAACTATTCCAATACCTCTTTATTTCAAGATCAAGAACCTGTGGCCCAAAGAAGATTCGCTTAGCACAACGGGATAAAAAAAAGAGCAGAATGGCCAAAGTCTTAAGGTGCTAGAGTGTTTGGGGTTAAATCTGAACCCTATCTTGTCACCTAAACCATCGTAATATCTAACTTAAAGGGTTAAGTGCTAAATGCAATCACTTATGGTGTCTGGCATGTAGTAAGTGCTCAATAATTGTTACCTATATTATTTTATGTAAATATTGATCAATATATAAATATTGTTTACTTATTCCCACACTAGGGTATTTCCTGAACATCATCTAAGTGTGGAAATGAGCTAGCAAAGGATTCCAGTTACTTCCAAAGAGGGCAACATAAAAGCAAACACAAGCATTTTCTGCTGGCCTTTTCCATTTTCACTGGAGAGGAGCCATTCAGGGAAGCCAATAAAGAGAGTCAGGCAGAATCAGGCACCCTAAGGGACAGTAAAACCTACTTCCTACGTTGAATCAATCTATAGTACTCTACAAGAAGCTAAAAAAAGGTGGATGGCTAATTAGGCCATCAACTCTCAATCTAAAATACCTGCTTGTAGGAAAGGAAACTTACCATCTCTGAAAAATGAAGCCTGATGTTATTCTGAATTCACAACAATCCTGGACAAAGAAACTGTTTTAAGTTGCACGACCCTGTTATTTCTACTTGCACGTGTATTTAAGAAGTTCAGCTGATAAGTTATTTGAGAATCCCAAAGAGTTAGGACACTAAGAAAAAGGACAGCATTTCAAGGAAGCGTAAGCACTCAACAATCACTCCAAAAACATTCTGGTAAAAAGAATGAACACCATTAAAAAGTGGAAGTAAAAAAACGTTGAAAGCAAAAGATGCAATTATTTTTTTGAAGTGACAAAAAATCTTGTTTATTAATCATTCTTAAGCAATTGGGATATTTTTAAAGCTAAGACAATAGGCGGGTCAAGAGCTTAGCACAGGAGTCAGAATCCTGGGCTCCAGTTCGCACTCAGCCACGTTCGAGCTGCAGCCTCTCTGTGCCCTCACCTTCTTCTCCCATAACATGAGGAACAATAACAGTACCTACAAGACATAGTGACTGGGGGGATAAAATGAGCTATCTTAGATAAAACACTTAGCATGTGTCTGTCTACTGTGATAAAGTGGTAACTGAACTAAATTTGCACTCATCCAAATGTGGAAACTTCGGATGGAGACGCTTTTTGGGGTCCTGTTCTCTGTCTGGGTGGGCAGTGCACATCACCTTTTAATGGTTGGTCTCTAAAAGCTAAAAGAGGAGAACGCCAGTAGAAACCAAAAGAAGAAAAGCATCTTTTGCAAGATAACCACCTCACAGAGTAATCTGAATGTCTGCCAGTGAGGAGTTAGCGTGGCACATCTGAACTATGATATCCTTAAAAATGATAATATGCATCTATATTTATTGACAAGGAAATACATCTATACTAGGTTAAGTCAAAAGAGTATATTAAAAGCTGTATATATCATATTTTTGTAGATACAAGTAGAGAAAAAAATTCTAGAAGTATACACAATGAAACATTAAAAGCATTTATCTCTAGACGGTGGATTGTGGGTGATTTTTACTTAAAAAAAATTCTATTTTGGTACTACCTAAAGCTTCTTTAATGATGAAAATATATTACTTTATAGCCAGAAAAAACTATAAAGCTGTTTCTCTTACAAAACATAACCACTAACTATCCACTAGCAAAGTGGTATCATATGTTTTAATGATGTTGTTCCAGGGTAGTCTTGGGATGCTTTACCAGAACCAAGGAGAATTAACGGGAAGGCAATTTTTATAAAAGCAACAATTTAGTGTCTCCGAGATATGCAGAAAACGATCATGACGAGCCCTCGAGCGCCTCCCCACCCCCACGCATTGTACATTCCTGTAATTCTCTGACATTATCTGTCATAAAATACAAGGCTCATCACAATTCTTTAGACACTGACAGCCATTTCCTTCTCAAAGAACGTACAGCCTGACATTAAAGTTGTAACAGATGTGATTAGAGGCACCAGCAATTAGGCAGGGAAACGCGATATGTGGTCGTCTGGGAAGGCTGCAGTCACTGGAGGCGTACGTGGTGGATTTATGAACCGTGTTTCTCTGCAGTCTGATTATCTCATACTTTAAGAGTTTCTATTTGACTTCTATTTAAAAACCACGTCACGTGTCTGTACGCTGGTAGGGGCGCGGTCCCTCTGTGTGTAAACGTCTCAGGAAGAAAGCAAGTCTGTGTTTCAGGTTGTCTAAAAGTGCCTCTGAGTGGGCCGTGGCCAGGTAGAGAAACACATGCACTCCCACGGTCTGAAATCACACAGTACCTTCTGGGAGTGCCCAGGGCCTCCCAGAAAACTGGGCAACTTCATGGCCAGAATGCTTATGCCCTGTGGCAGACCCCACCCCAGGAGGCAGGCGCACCAGCACCCCATCTCCTGGCTGTGAGGGGCTGCCATCCCGGGCATCACGTCAGCACACAGTCGGCTCAGCACTTCCTGTTTCAGGGAAGTTGCTTCTAGGGCAGGGGGTGGCCAGGTGGCCGGCGGGTCTGTGGTGACGCCACTTGGCCCTTCCTGCTCTCCCTGCATCCCCCTCCTGCCCTTCCTGGGCAGCCTCCAGCTGACTGCCCTGCCCCCTGCCCCCCGCCCCCGGCCCGGGATCACCCAAATCGCCTCATTTCAGAAGCGAGGGCAGGAAACATTTGCAACTAAAGAGAGATGCCATTTGTGAGCTCCTGACAACCTTGTCCTTTACCAAGATGATCCTGAGCCAATCATTTAGGGACATATAAAATCTCAAGCCTTCCCACACAAATAGCTCTACCGAGTGATATCTGCCTTTAAATGGAAAGGAAAATTAGCAGGTCATATCTGATTAGTGTTTCCATTTCTACATCTGACTGTGATTACTGCAGATTTTAATTGTCTGCTGGTTGATGACGAAAAGGTATGGTGACCCAAATGCCAAACTGTCCTCTTACACTGACGAAACAGGAGGTACTTCTCAAGTCTTAGCGCCTGACAATCACTACCCTAAACTGTATTTCCGAGGCTGAGATGTGTGCGCTTGCTTTAAAGATCTCTCTCTCTCTATGGTCTGCCAAACGGATGAACCATTTCAATTGATTTAACTGATAGGGCTTCTTTTATCCATTTTGTGCGCCTGACTAATTAGGCCCCCAAAAAGAAGGAAAGGTATTATTATTATTATTATTGGCCGCACCGTGCAGCATGCTGGATCTTAGTTCCCCAACCAGGGCCAAGGATCGAACCCGTGTCCCCTGCATTGGGAGCATGGAGTCTTAAATCACTGCCAGAGAAGTCCCCCGAAAGAAAGGTATTATTAACCAAAGCTCTATACACTTTAATTTAGCCATACTTTTCCTTTATTACTTATACTAAAGTAAACTAGTCGGTTGTTTCATTAGTGCTAATAGAACATATTTAGCTAAACTCTCGCTAAGCATCTCAGATGATCACTGATAGAGAAAAGAGACTTTATCCTCGTGCTATTCTAGAAAGGACTCTGCCCGGTTCCAGCCATGTCATCTTGGACAGCATTACAATTTGGCTAGGCAACCAAGCAAAAACAAGACACCTCCCGACGTGCCCTTCTACAAAATGGCCCACACGAGTTATTTCAGACAAGTTGAAAGAAGAAGGATAGTAGAGAGCTTTGAAATCATTAAAACAGTCCAACAGTAGTCAATTCAGTGACTAAAGGAACCAGGCCCAAGCATTCAGTTTTAGTAATTACATACCCTCTGGTGATCAGTGATAAAATATTTTTACGGGACTTCTTTCCCTATGGAATAACAGCTGGAGTACAAATATTTTTAAAAGAAGACAAACCTATTCTTTTAAAAAGGCATTTACCTGGATCTTCGCTTCCTAGAACGTTTCTGATGGCTCCAGCATGTCCACCTAAGGACGCCTGACCTCTCGACTGCCCATCTACTGCTCTGACAGTCCCGACATACATTATCCACATCTTTAAAAGTTTCCTTTCTGTGAGCCTCCTGTGCCGTGTAGAATAAATGAGGCACGTTTACTGATGACATTTAGGGTGACTCCCATAAAGTTCTCTCTACTCACAATGAT
This sequence comes from Grampus griseus, assembly GCF_964374135.1. Classification (NCBI taxonomy): domain Eukaryota; kingdom Metazoa; phylum Chordata; class Mammalia; order Artiodactyla; family Delphinidae; genus Grampus; species Grampus griseus. Next base: position 6,037,631 of record NC_139006.1, on the reverse strand, counting down.
TCTTTTATTGTGTCAGGGGTTGGGAGAATTCCCAGAATCCTATACTCCACTTCTTTAGTAAGTCACGCATTGAGTTCCAGGGGAGGAGAAAACCTCCCCACAGAATACTGCTCTATTAACAGGGTCTGGCATTTAAAACAAACAATACTGAGATCCAGATGAAGCTGCCAAGAGTGAGAATGAGGCAAGGCATGCAGGTGCTGTGCAGGTAAGTTACGGTTTGTCTTTGCAGCCAAGTTTGGATCATATTAGATAAACGAGCCATTAGTACATTAGCCAGTAGAAATAACTAAAAACAAATAAAGGTAAAATAAGAGGGAGGGCAATTGTCTTTCACAGATTACCTGTCACCTGTGGGAGGACAGCAGAAGAAATTGGGGAAAGAAAACCATCACGGCATTTTATATTCATTTGGAATTTTCAAAGAAGGGGATGCAATGCAGTATTTTCTCACTCTTCCTGTCCTTGACACTATTTTTCTTTTGCACTTTTGTCGCGTTTTCCATTTGTATGACAGCCTTTGTTTTGTTTTCCTCTCGTATTTGACCTCATACTCCCACAATGGGATTAATTATAATCATGAAACTCTTTCGGGGCCCACTTTAATTTAGATACTTTTAATAATAAGCATACGATGTATCCGTATTTTTGGAACTTGGCAATTTTGGTTTAGAGTGCCCAGATTTTCCATTTGAAGTCCAAAATCCTGAGGCTGGGTGTTTCAGCTTCTTCTGGTTGATCCAATTCTGGTGGCGTCTATCAGGCAGTTGGGAGCCAGTGGAATTTGTTTTTCCTCCCATTTTTCATAATGGGCAGGATGGTCACCTCAGATCACATGGTTTCTTGCTGGTTGTGTGGGAGGGTGTGAAGCAGCTTCCATCTCAGCGAAACATCTGCGCCAAGATCCTTTTCCGCTGGCTTTACCCTGCTTTTCTAGGGTGTGACCACCGCAGTTTAAAGTGAGCTTGCTGATGGAGATGGTGTTGGTGATAGATAGACCTGTTCCGTCTCCCCCACTCTACCCTGACACAGCCTCTGCGTTGGTCTAAGGCACTTAGACCATACTCAAAGGCATTTTTTTTATTGTGAAAAGCTGAAAATCATTCACAAAAATCGACATTACGGCTATTATTTACCAAGTGTCTGTGCCAGGCTCATAGGTAACCACCTAATTCTTGAAACAATCACACAAGAGAGGTACGATACCCATTTTTTTAAAACATCTTTATTGGAGTATAATTGCTTTACAATGGTGTGTTAATTTCTGCTGTATAACAAAGTGAATCAGCTATATGTATACGGTACCCATTTTTTGCGGAACTAAGGCTCAGAGGAGCAAGACCTTTGCCTAAGTGTACATGAGGCCCATGAGCCACATGCAAACTGTTTCCAAAGGCGGGCACCTCCTCTGCCTCCAGACGTGTGGAGTTTGGAACCAGAAGGTCTCATGACAGCTCTGGGAGAAGGTGTCAGTTCTGGGTGCTCTCTGTACCCTGTGGAACGTTCTGTCCCGGGTGGCCGCTACAGAATGCAGCAGTAGTGACGATGCTGACAGTGACAAGAGTTGCCACGTACCTAGCGTACCGTGTGCTCGGTACTGTGCTGAGTGCTTTCTGTGCCTTCTCATCAAATCCAACAGCTCTGAGACAGGTACTTGCTATCTTCCCAACCTTATGTACTGAGGCATAGAGAGCTCAGAGCCTTATGGAGATCACACACAGACTGGGTATCCTCCTGGTGCTTTGTAGCTCCCTTTTCCCATTTCTTTTTAAGGAGGGAGAAATTGTGCTAACGTAGGTCTACACTTTTATTAGGAAAGATCTAACCCTTGGCTCAGAATTTCTCTTAGCTGAATCTTAAAGCATCCAGTGACAAGACTTTACCAAGGCGTAACTGTCTCCATCGGCTGCAGTCCAGCTGGAAGTAAGCTGCAGAGATGAGCTGTACTCAGGGATGAGCCAGAGCGACGCAGCAGGTAGGGATGAACCCCCGGGCTCTGGATCCGGAGCCAGCGTGCTGCAGTTTGATTCCTAGCCCTGCCACTTATTAACGATGCACCTTTGGGCGAGTTATGTATAACTGCCCAAATGGGAAAACTGCCAAATGGGAAAATAGTACCTACTTTATTGGGGTTGTTGTGAAGATTAAATGAGTTGACCTAAAGAGGCGCTATCCGGGACTTCCCTGGCGGTCCAGTGGTTAAGACTCCGTGCTTACAATGCAGGGGATACGGGTCTGATCCCTGGTCAGGGAACTAAGATCCCACATCCCACGTGGCAAAAAAATAAAAATAAAAAATAAGGAGGCGCTATCCAATAGAACTTCCTGCAGTGGTAGAAATATTCTCTTCTCTGCTGTCCAGTGAAGCTCATGACACACTGAGCCCCTGATATGTAGCTGGTGTGTATGAGAAAAGGAAATTTTCTTTTTATTTACTTTGATTTGACTTAATGCAAATTTAAGTTGTCCCACGTGGCTGGGGGCGACCATACTGGGCGGCGCAGATTTAAAGCGTTTACAGCTGTGCCTAGAACTACGTACTGGCTGCCGTCGGTGCTCCGACACGGAGAGCCATCCCCAAGCGCTCCCTGGCTCGCAGCTACTCCACTGTGGAGCCCGCCGTGGCTGCTCTCTGCACTGCAAGAACACTTCAACCGGACTTTATTCTAACTGTCATTATCATCATCCCATCCCATCTTGCGTCTTTATAGCGTTTATCACTACCTAAAATGAGGTCATTGGTTGCTCTTTCTTACAGGACTAGAATGTAAGCTCCATGAGAAGAAGGGCTTTCTGTCTGTTCCCTGCTATAATGCCAGCACCCAGGGAAGGCCTCCCTCTAGGAATCTAAGGTGGCCCTTTAAGAAAGCATTCTCTCTAGTTGAGAATTAGTGGTAATCTCACCCAGTCTCTGGTCTGACACCCCCCGCAATTAGGTAGTGTCTTTTGTATTAGTGACATGAGAGGACTTGGAAATACTTCTCTGACTGGCATGGGAATAAGGCAGAGGAGGAAGGAGAGCTAGTTCACGCATGCCTTTGGGAAGCTCACAAATAAAAAGGCCAGAAAACTATCAAGCCATGTAAAAATGAGATACAGTTTAATTTCAGTGGGAGGGAAAGTGTGCGCCTGTTCAGGACGTTCTGCAGAGCCTGTGACACACGGGGTCTCACTGGGTGCAGCTTATACACCTGGACAGTTATTCCTGTTAGGGGCTGACTGTGCGGGTTCCTGGCGCTGACATAGGCACAGCACCAAACCCGAGAGGTGGCTCTGCCAGCGTGAACTGGGCTGGCTTTGCGCTTTCTCAATTTTCGGTGGTGGCAGAAACTCAGAAATTCAGGAAATGCACATGCCGAGCTCTGATGATGCTTTTCCTGGTCAGTGACAGAGAGAGAAAAAAGAGGACAATGCAGCGACTTTTCCATAAAGCTAACTTTATTCAGTTCAAAGGACACGTTTTTATTTTCATTTTAGAACCTCCCAATTAAAAAACGCACCGTTCCATGAATTCTACAAGCCTAGAAACCACTCGAGTCGCCAAGAGGTTATGGTGATGGCCAGGAGCTTAACATCATCATCGATTTTGTTTTTTAATTTATCTTTTGGAGTTTACGAGGCGCATTGCAACAGGCCTAACAACCAAGCTTCCTTTTACATATGCACCTCGAGGTTAAAGGTCAAGCCAGCATATGGTCTAAAGTGCTAGCTGTGTACTCAGTCCTATGCCTGTAGCTTATTGGGCATATAAGACTCAGCCACCAAAGTACACAGAAAACAAAGTATAATTAAATCCTCCCGAGGATGCTCAGTAAGGAGCTAGGGGAAGGGTAACCCGTCACAGCACCTGAAGCTCCTTCTCAATTACCTCTCTCTCATAGGAGACTTTGTGAATCCCCGGCATGTGAGGACCATGCCCCAGTCATTTTAGCGTTCCTGGTACCTTACACATTGCTGGGCACATGGAGGTGCCTAAGGAATGTCGAGTGGCTAAGGACTGCAGTGACCAAGATGGTCTGAAGAGGCTGGGACTGGAGCTGGTCCTTAAGGATGGGCAGGGTTTACACAGGAGGAGGTAAGTGAGAATGAAGTTTCAGAAGTCACAGTGAGACCATTACACTGTCTGACATGGAAAGAACATTCTGGGGAGTGGTGGAAAATAAAATCAGATAGAAAAGCGAGGACTGGATTTGAGTTGCTTATTAAAAGCCGCTCAGAATAGTTGAGATGGAAGAGAGAGGAAATGGGAAAAGTTGAGCTTACCCATTACAGCCAAAGCTCTACCAGAGGGAATTGAGTCTGGTGGGGATGATGCAGGGTGAAGGGAAGGGAAGGGAAGGGAAGGGAAGTGCAGCAGCAACACAGCCTGAAGCTCCAGGAAATCAGCATAAACATAGTAAACAACAGAACTGCCTTGTACTGAGGGCTCACATATCCGGGAGCACCAAGCTACACATGGTAGAAGCACTCTGACGACTAGACGTCCTCCTCCTATCTCACACATTAGCAAACAAGCTGAAAGGGTTAAAGGACTTCCTTTAAGTCACAGCTAGCAAGTGGCTGGGTGGGGCTTCATCCCAAACCAGGCTGACTCCAGGGCCACGCCCTTACCCATGAACGCCACTGTTCTCCCCAGGTGGAGATGAAAGGCATGCATGCCTTACAGAGCCAGAACATCCTTTGCCCCGTATTCTACTTGTTAAAACATCCTTTGCCCCATATTCTGCTTGTTAAAACTCCTCTTCCGCTCTTTTCTGCTCCTTCCCCCATATTTTAAGTGTTAAGCTTCTCCAGTCTACTCTTTTTCGCTCAGTGCTAACCGGGAGAATTCCAGTGCTTATTCTTGATGCTTGTGAAGAAAACATCTCAGAATAAGAGAGAATGTTTCTTCGCTCCTAAAGCTGCAGAGAAGCAGACACTATTCTGGGTTAAGAAGCTATAGTTCTGGTAAAGAACCATAAGCGTACTCTGCTATTCAGTGTGGAAATGTGTATAAAGTTATATACTTCTGTTTTATTATCAAACAAGTATTTTAAGACATTTCGACTTCAGAGATTATTTCTGACTCATTTAAAATGTAACTCAATTTCTAAAAGTTTGCTTTTCTAATAGGTTGCCTTACTTGATAATTTATCATCGTAGTAATATAATTTAAAGAGATATCTCTGTTTTGAAGATACAGAATTTTTTAATTTTTAAAAAAATAATCTTTTATTATTAAAACACCTTTAACCCCCCTTTTTTCTTATATCTTTATTGGAGTATAATTGCTTTACAGTGTTGTGTTAGTTTCTGCTGTATAACAAAGTGAATCAGCGATACGTACACATATATCCCCATATCCCCTCCTGCTTGAGCCTCCCTGCTCTAGAAATTTTAGGGCTTCCTGGTTAGTTAGAGGAGGGGCTTTTGCTCTTCATACAGAAGGCTGAATTAAGTGCAGACACTAACACATTCTTTATTCAGATGGAGTTTGAGTCTGCCCGTTCAGATCAACAACTGGTGTGACAACCCGGATGGCTACCAGCATGGGGAGGAGAGAAAGAGGAGGACAGGGGCTCCTTGCTGAGATAAATATAATCCAGCAAAGAGGGGCGAAGGTAACGCCCATCGGGTCTTGCTGAGGAGCTTGCCTGCTTCCGCAATCTGACTGACCTGCTTGGAATACCCTCCACGGAGGATTTTCGTTTTCCTCAGAGAATCTACACAGTCACTGTTTTACAGCTGCTGCAAGATGCAGTTGGTTATATTGGTCCAGAGAATACACGGAGTTGGTGTGTAAATTTTATGACTTGAGACAAGTGTAGGCAGTCAGAATTTGAGGGGGAGCATCCCGCTGGTGAACCCCATTTGCGGGTCTGACCGAGTTAGGCAGTGGTACCCCCGGGGAGACTGGAGGTCTGGAGACACTATGGGTTGTCACAGCTGGGGAAGGGGCACATCTGGCACCTGGTGGGTAGAGGTCAAGTGTTCTGCAAAACAGCCTACGACGCACAGGAGGGCCCTCACAATGCAGAATGGTCCTGCCCCGTGTCTCAGCACTGGGTCAGAGTCAACCTAATCTGAGGCAGGCCTTTTGTGCCTTCTGACGAGGTTTACTCTGCTCTCCTTGGGTTTCCGGGATTGCTAGTAAACCGTGGGTGACGGAGTGCTCAGGAGGGACAGGTCCCAGCCACGTGCAGCCTCCTTCCTATAACAGAGGGCTCCTGACCTTGGAGGAAAGGCAACCATCAGCGAGAGACTCCCAGGGTGCCTGCTGGAGACGGTTTCTTCTCCACGTCTTCAACTCTTGGTGAGGCAGGTGTGCAGAAAGGCACCGCTTTACCGGCCTCACTGTCCTGGGTCAGGATATGTGAATCTCCTTTCTTCGGCTCAGAAGAAAGGGGCTGCGGGTAAAATGTGCCTAAGAATATAAATCATTTTCCTCCTGTTATCGGATGGCATGAGATGTTGCTTTTCCTCTGTGAATGTTTAAGTGAGCTGAGAAATGGAGAGGGTGAATAAGAGAATTCTGCAACCCCCAAATAGGGACTCCAGATTTACGGTTATAAAGCTGCATATTTCTGCAGACATTAAATGTATATATCGAAGTTGACCCAATATACGCTTTCAGCAGGAGTGCTCTGTTCTAAACCATCAGGGAATCTCTAGGAAATGATGATGTGTAAAGGCTTTAACATTTCTTGAACGCAAAGGAATTCCTGTTTTTAAGAGGACCACTAAATACTTGCATAAATCTTAAGACGCTTCTAAAGACTCCTAAGAAATTTATGAAATCATACCAGAACTCTTAATATTTTACATGTACTGACACGAAAAGGTTTCCAGGCTGGGAGAAATGAAAGTACAGGCTCCATGGCCACCCAGGAAACCCTGTTTATGAAAAAGGGCCATCATTTAAACTTTGTAATTTGCAGAAATATATTGGAGAAGTTAAAGAAATGTGTTGAGCTGCCAATTTAAAAAATGGTTTTCTGCTTGGAAAAGGTCACTTCCAGAGTCAAAACAATTACTCAGGTTATAAAATCCCAGTTTGGAAATAAGATACAGGTGCAAACTGAAAAGCTATTTATCTTCTTTAAAAAGCTTCCGTACTAAGAACAAGAAAGAAGGTATTCCAGTAGAACATGGAAGACACATGAAGAATTAAATTATTAAAATACTCTTGGGGCAAATCCTTTCGTATATTGTTTAGGGACTTTGGGGATGTAAATGAAAGTTCTGTTTCCCTCTGCTGGGGGATATAAAGGATCACAGTTCACTCTTTCACTGAAGAAAACACCTTTCTCTGAGCCCCTCTGAGCAAGGCGCCTCTGAGGTCATCTGGGAGATGGCAACGAATAAAACAGATGCGAACCCGGCCGCCACAGACCTGACAGGGGAGGGACAGACGATCCTACACGTATCAGTTCACACCAAGCAGTGGGATTTCTGCCAAAAGGCTACATTAAACTGAACTTCCTAAATTCCGTACCGACCATTGTTTAAGAGCGGGTAACCCTAAACATGAGCATACAACTAAAACGAGTTACATCATAAGAAACTGGTACCTTCATCATCTGCTTTTACAAATCTCGGACAATATTACACTGTGTTAGCCTATGAAACGACTTGCATTAGCTGAGTAATGTTTTAAGATGCCATACTTCTCTGAAAAATTTTTAGTATCAACAACTGCATTAGTTAGTGTAAATTATATGTTATTTTCTAAAATCCCTAATTCTCTTTGGACTGATAGTGAGGTAGTTAATAATTTATATTTACCTAAAGACTTGTAAAGAGATTAAAATTCAAATAGGAAAAAACACACCTTATCACCTCACAATCCCTGTGAGTCATCTGCTAGGTATTTTTGAACACTTATTCTTAAAGCCCAAATTAACAAGGTAAAATCAATCGATATATAATGGGCATCTGATATGTCTGATAACATTTTAAAACCACAATTTAAAATCTCTAAATAATATACTGTCATTGAAATATACTGTTTGGAACCATGTTATGTATGTGTGAATTGAGGTATACTTAAGTAAATCAGTAAAAACTTGTGTATAATTGAGGAGAAAAGGCTAGTAGCTCACAGAAAAGAAAATTATTCTCTGGGATGCAAACTATTGTCAACAAAGAAGGATCTGTATTCGTCTTGCCTCTGTAGGGTACGTCCAAAGGCAAGACATATTGCCCCCAGTGCAACATGTAATGCTGCTTTTCCTTCTTACTCTTTTTCTGACCCTCGTTCTGACTGTGGTCAACTGTGAAAATAGCGAGGGCGCCTCACTTGGGGAGGAGCCCACGTTTCTAATGGTCCTCGTGTTACCCTACGTTGGGGCCATTTTAGAAACATTCTCCCTTTGGTGAATAACATGGTGCAGGCTATCTTTGACCAGGCATCCTTTTCAGACTGACCGGTCCCTTCTGGCAGCTCTTATCCATGCTGCACTTGTCCCAGATCAGGTCCTCCATGGTATAAGGTCGTTTGGAGGCTGGCAGGGAGTCCTTGTAACCAGACATTTTGGCATTCCCCAGACAGCACCTTAGTAGCTCCAAAGGATTTAATTTCCTCATCTTGTTCCTGTGCCCATGGCCTTGTACATGCACATGTAAGGGGATGCTAGGGATAATTCGACAGGAGTGGTATGCTCCAGTTTCCCCAGTGTAGTTCAACAGCATTGTATGAGCTACATTATTTGTCAGGCTCACATCAAAGAGAGCAGCTTCGCTATCCCCTTTAGGGGGGGTGGCATTTGTAAATACATTCAAATTTGTCTTATTCAAACAGGGCAATGATTTCCATGTGACCATTTAGTAATCTCGCCAGATGTAGAAGATACCTATGTACCAAGGCTGACAAATGACCATCAAAAAGATTCCTGAAATATTTTATTTCTGGATTTGGCACATTAAATGTGTCTTCTTATAATTGGAGTCCACAATTTACAGGTCAGATTGTAAATAAAGCTGTAAGGCCCTACACATCTGCTGTATCATTCAGAATCAGAAGAGGTGGTTAAATGTCAAGACGAAATTGTGAAAAATAGCCTGGCAGGATTATGCAAAAACTGGACGGAAGCAGCCAGACGCTCTACCTATAGATTGCGAACACGAGAGCTTTAACAAACAAAAAACTGGGACCTTCATCTAAAAGACTGAGTAGGCTTATGAGACTTCCAAAGGCAGATTGTTAATGTGCTGGATGAAGCTGTGCTCTATCACTGGGCAGCACTGATAAAGGGTGTCGACACATTGCATGCACAGGTGCAAGAAGCCGAGTGACGGGGTTCACTTTAGGGTTCAACAGTCTGCGCTGTCATGTCAACCTTCCCGCAGGGATTTATAGTTCTGTGGGCGACTGACACTAACGTACCGAAGACTCACAGCATCTCTGGTAGGGAGACACTGGCCTCAACTGCTTAACAACTTCTAACTTCACTCGGTTTTCCTCTAAGGCTCAGAGATGGATAATCTGCTTCCCACTTGAGTTTCAGACTTGTGATGATAAGCTGCCCAGGAAGGTCCAGTCCCGGTGGCCCCCGAGCCTACGTGGGAAGGCGCTCTACTCCACCCGCAGCCTGCTGGGGGGAGAAGTCAATGCACCTTTCCAGTCAATGATCATCCTGAACTGCTCTGAGTTCCATCCTACAACTGTGGATGAGACACGAGAACACCTCCTAACTGTCTCCAAGAAGGTCTCACCTCTGGCCATATTTGTTCCAACTCAGATTTTTATTTTGTCTTCCCCCCAAAACCCTGCCTTTGCCCTCAAACAATAAAGTTGGGCTTTGCTCATCTCTGAACCAGGTCCTAATACCACAGCCTTACTATATTGAGAACACTGTTTCTGTCAAAGACTGACTCCAGCACTTTCTTGATGGGAACTAATTCCTCACTTGAAACCCATCACACAATGCAGAGGCTGAGAAGGATGACACAGCCTTTCTCTCTGTCATCAAAGACTATGTCCCCGCCTCCCCTGACCCGGTGCAATAGGGCATGTCTGTGAGCAAGTATCTCAGTGGCTGAAAGCTGCTGCTCTGCTCCACCAGGATTTCTTGTCTGGTCACCAGGACGTAACCAAAAGATAAAGATGACTCACTCTCAAAGACAAGGATTGACCCCTCCTTGGAAAGAACAGGCCCTACCTAACAACCTCTGCTATGTACTTATCTATGGGAACAGAAAATTAAAAAACAACAAAGCCTTTCTTCATCTTTCTTGTCAATGTGCAAGACATATTTCTAAAAACTGGATCTGCTCCCAAATGCCACAGCCACTGAGGGGAAAATGATACCAGTGCCCTTTACCTGAGTTGACACTTGTGACAGTTGGAGAGACAGGGGCAAAAAGAAAGCCTCCTTCAATGTCTGGAGTATGGCAGGAACCTAACCTCCTACACTTGATCCTCACTAAAAGAATTAGATAGAAACCATTAGAAAAATATGGCGGTCCCTGGATTATTAAGCCACGACAGTGATGGAACTGTACCTTGGGGAGCTAATGTTTTCACACTGACTTTGCACCAAAGATGGCCCTTTAAGAGTATGGTGCCACTCATTTCTAGGTGGAATGTGTAACTTTAAGAAAAACAGTACTGTAATAATACTGGGAATTATAATTGATACGTGGCAGCAATGTGTGAGCAATGTCACATAAGAAATGCCTCATAGGGACTTCCCTGGTGGTCCAGTGGGTAAGACTCTGCGCTCCCAATGCATGAGGCCCGGGTTCGATTCCTGTTTGGGGAACTAGATCCTGTATGCTGCAACTAAGAAGCCTGCATGCCGCAACTAAGAAGCCTGCATGCCGCAACTAAGACGTCTGCATGCCACAACTAAAGATCTCGCGTGCCATCAACTAAGACCCAGTGCAGACTAAATAATTAATTAATTAAAAATTATTTTAAAAAATGCCTCATAAACCCTCTTACCTACATGGTAGATAACAGGGGTCCAGGGTGCGTTTAGAAGTAGGGTGGGAAGGAACTCTCAAGAGCAAAGGATAATGGATCCTATACTATCTAAACGTAACGTACTAAGTGCTGTCACAGAGGCAACAAAGAGAAACATTGTAGCAGCAGAGTATCACATGCCTAGAATTCCATTTATTAAAAGTGTTCTTCTTTTTCCTCTCCTTTATTGTAAGCTTTAAGCATCTCCGGCTTATTCTTTTGTGCTAGCCGATGGAATTTCACTGCTCAATCCTGAGAATCTGGCTAGGAGAAAGAATCTTGAAAAGAGGAGAACACTTCTTCCCTTACAGCTCCAGAGGAGTACAGACTTCTTGCTTCAAACAGTTATTTCTGATAAAGTGGTAAACTGGGATAATCACTAAGGTATTCATTTCAGTCTGCTCCCCAGTGTGGAAACTCCCATAAAAACATAAACTCCTGTTTTCTGATTAACAAAGAAGTCTTTTAAGACATCTGTGAGATGCCTTCAGAGAGCATGGTGAGGAGCTGTAAAACGTAACCTTTCACTTCTAAAAAGGCCACTTTCTAACTGGTTGCCTTACTTGATAATTTGCTGTTCTGCTCGTAATATTTAAAGCAGCATCTGTGATTTTTTTTCCTTGAAGGAATAAATACTTGTAAGATTTCCTTATTTTATTTTTTGGTTTACCAGAAGAACTTGGTATTCTTCTCTTTTCCTTTCGTGCATAAAGTATAAATAAACGATGCACCTCTGGTTCAAACAAAATTTTAAAATCTTTGTCTTATTTAAATTATCACACCCAAATTCAGCTGGTGGATAAGAGCCACAAAAGTATGGGACAAACTCATCTGCTAGAGAACAAAAGAGAGGAACTATTTTTTTAAGGTTTTTAAAAATTAATTACACGTATATATTAATTCAGAACTGTTTTCCCCCCCCCTCTAACTTCTTCCTAAATTGGAGAGGTCAGAATCTGGTTTAACTCAACTGGCCTCCTTACCATCATGTTCCACTTAAATCCTTGTGCAGACAGCATTTATTGGGTTCTCTGCTGTTTACAGCAAGCTCTGCTCTGCTCCTGGGCCACAGAGTCCTATTCCCACTGATCCACTTAATACATGTATTGTGATTGACAGTCAATAGCCTAATCTTTGTTATAACAGATAGAGCATCATTCTTATTGTTGATAAATTATCATTCCCAGATTTCACTTAGTACAAATGGGACACGTCTTTTTCTTCTTCAAACACAAAACTCCAATCCACCTAATCTGTTCGGTCCACTGAAATGCTGCTTCTCCTCAGCTGTGTTTTACCTGCCAACATGTATTTAAAAACGAGGTAGACAAACTGAAAAGTCCAGTGCAACTTACTGTTAGTGGATATGAATGGACTTTTTGCTGTAAAATTTGAGTCATGTTTGACCAATGAAATAAACAGAAACTAAAATGCACAGCAAGCACAAGAATCAGCCCTTAATCAGTATCTTTCAAAGAATAATTTCAGCTAAGAATCTATTCACCTGCACAACATGTTGACTCTCAAAAGAATGACTGACATCATTCCATTTTTTAAAAGAGCTTAAAAAAAAAGACTCCTCTGCTTGCCTTCATAGAAAAGGGTAATTTTCTTCTTGATTAAATGTTTATTACAGAAAATAAAAGCCAAAAGAAGAAATACAAATCAGCGTAATTAAGAAGAGTCTTTTAAAATAAAACACTGAATGTGAGGGTGCTTTATTACCTGTAAAGCCCCACGCAAATGCAAAGTAGGATTAGAATCACCTCTGATATCAGGGTGGCCTCTACCCCAGTAAAAGTCTTCCTAGGGTTGAAGTAGGTGTCTGGGATGTTGTCATGCCCACAACTGCAGAAGCCAGAGTAAGAAATAAAACAGAACCACAATGCCCTCCAATCTAGTTGCCACTGGAGTCCCTCAGTGCCCCCCCTCACGAGGCCTCTCCCAGGCCGGTGTGACACCTCCTAGTAGCCATTCCTGCCCAGCGGGGGACCAGCTTATCCGGAAACTCCGCAGGGAAAGAGCAGCCCCTTTTGTCACTGGAGGTTCTAATCATAAGCAACTTGTGCTTTTATGTCAAAGTGAAGTCTCTCTTCCTGTAAGTACTACTTGTCTTCTTTGGAACTCGCGGAAATAGAAAATCCTTCTGCTGCGTGACAGACCCTGAATACTTGAAGACAATTAGGACACATTCACTTCCCTACCCAACCTTTCTGCAGGTTTAAATGTCAAAGCTGGCGATGTGAAAATTGGTGTCACTAAGCTAGCACCTACCTAACTAGTCTGGAACGTCAATCTGAGTCAAACATTTATTGCACCCTTGGTGTGTGAAGCATATAAAGGCGCCTAGTTTCTGCCCTTTAAGGATATCCAATCCAGTAGCTACAATTAATCTTAGTTAATAAACATAGTGTGCCCACTATATCTTAAGAACTTTTTATGGCTGACCTTGTTCCAGATAAAAGAAAAAAGGCTCATGTCTTTTCTTGCCAGAAATATAAGAAAATTATAAATATAATACAAAAATAAGTATTTCTTAAAAGCCTCAACACTGTTAACATCAGTATTGCTGCAAATGCACTCCATCAAGTAATGATGATGTTAAAATGAATTTATGCAACGAATGACAGATGAAAGAGTTAAGCGCCCACATGAGTGATTTTCTGTCGTAAGTAAAAGGATTCATTTTTTAAAAAAAAGAATTAACAATAAAAATATCTAATTTCAAGAAACTTGTTTGTTAGACTGTTGTATTTACATGTGCTACAGTAGAAATCTGATACACACAAATTATTGCCTGGTACTTTAGATTTTAAATATACCTAAACTGAATTTACTGAGTAATTATAACATGATGCAGAGGAACAATAAAAACTATTTTATTTTAAGGTTTTCCAATAGTGTGTATGTATACGTAAACATATGTGTATATACACATAAACATACCATAAGCTTTAAAACCTTCTCCAAAAATATTTCACGTAAGATGAACATTTAGCCTAAAGAAATGAATTCAGAACGTCTTTGGAGGTAAAAGTCACTTTAAATGTTAGCATTCTTTTCCTTATAATTCAACGGCAAGAAAATGCAAGAGAATTCTTGACTGTGCAAAACAAAACAAAACCCATTTAATAAAACAATAACAATGCTCTTTAAATAAACGTCAAACTTAAAAGTATTAAAACGTCAATTCTAGCTTTAACACTCTTACAGGTTGGTTTCTGGAAATGTGTAATATATTACCGTATGACAGCTTGTATTTTGTTATAAGACCGATTACTGCAACCTAAATTACAGAGCACGATCATACTTCCTCTCAGACCACTTCATTTGCATAATTGGAATAGATCATACGGCTCAATATCAAAGCTTAAAATTAATACAGGTCAGCATGAAAACGTAAGTTAGATAAACTAGACTAACTCGCTGTAGCAGACGGCAGCTCTGTCGCCGAGCCTGGAGCTCTGCTGCATATTTGCATTATGCTCAGTTTCATGAATCACAAGCAAATCGTTATCTAGGGTAAACTAAAGCCCATAACAAAGCTTTAGAAAGGGGCTGTAAAGATAGAGTACTTACGTAAAGGGTTATCAGGACAGGAGACAATGCAACTTATCTGGGAGGGTCTCTAACGTCCACGAGGTGGTAAACGCATTTAAATAGCGATGTGGATTCAGACGGCCTCCTCCCCACAGCATCCCAAACAAAGCAGGGCCAGGCCCTCGGGCGCTCCTGGTGCACCTGCAATGCGGATCCCTCACCCTACAATCCCACCCCGGGGCTGGCAGAAGCGGCCCCTGGGCTGTCCTCTCCTCCCCCTTCGGATTGGCTTGGGTGCGCGGTGGGGACGGACTGCAGCCTCGACTGGAGCCCTGGCAAGGGCATCCCCCTCCCCATAACGGGCTGGAAGACCCTGCAGGCAGCCGGCGCGGGAGTCGCTGCGCCTCACTTTTGCCCTCCTTTCCACCTCTTGGTTTTTCCCCCCGAGATGTCTCCGCAAGGGGACACCCTTCCCCAGCCCGTGGGTCGGGAGCACCCCTCCCCCTGCAGTGAGGGCTTTAAAAATTATCTAAATGAGTTTCTGCCGCGACAGATGCCTCCGCCCCCCCACCGGCGCCCGCAGAGCCTCACTGCAGGTACCGCCAGGTGAGCGGGGCTGGACTCGGTCACACCTCGGGCCCCGCCTCACCTGCGGGCGCGGCCGTCGCGGTCCTTCAGGCGGCTCCCCCCCTCGGCGCGGTCCTCCGGGCGGGCGGCAGCGGGGGCCTGCGGTCCATGGGCGGGGCGGCGGGCGGGGCTGGCTCCCGGCTCCGGCCCTGCCCCGGCCCGGCCGCCGAGGGAGGTCAGTGGGCACCGCCCGCCGAGCGCATCTCGCCGGCTCCCACCCGAGCGCTCGCCGCGGTGCACGCTGGGAGCGGGGGCCGGGGCGGCGAGGCCTGTCCGCGCTGACCGGGAGGGCGGCAGAGGCGCCGGCGCGGCGGCGGGTCTGTGTCTGCGGGGAGGGGCGGGGGAGGCCGATCGATACTCACTTCCTGGGGAGGGGGCGACGCCCCCCTCCCGCAGCTGTTAGGGGTTGGGGAACGGACCGAGGGGAAGGGAGGGTCTGGCCGGTGGGACGCAGGCGCAAAGCTCAGGTGCGGCCGCACTGCGGTTGCCCGGGGTAACGCGGGCCCGGGTGGGGCGCGGGGGAGGAGGAGCGAGGCGGGCGAGCGGGAGCGCGCGCGCGCTGGGCGGTGGGGGTTGGGGGGTACCCGGGACCAGCCTGGGATTGGGGGGAGGGCACGCGCGGGCGGCCAACGGGGGCGGGGGCAGGGGAGGGGGGAAGGGGAGAGGGCCGGGCGGCGCGCATGCGTGCGGCCCCCGCTCCCCTGGGGCTCGCTGGCCTCGTGCGTGCGCACGCGCGCTGTCCCCCGGAGGCGTCTGGGTGTGCGGAGCGCGCGCGCGCGGCTTGGAGGCGCACCTGTGAGGTGTCCCTTGAGGAGAGGGAGGGTGGGTGCGCGGAGTCCGCGGCCTGGGGCGCTTCAACCCCTCACTTGGAGTGAGTTGTGGGGCGGCCGAGCTGCAGTCTCTTTATTTCTTCTCTGAGTCAAGGCGGGGGCGGGGGGCGGGGGCCGGGGAGTGGGCTCGGGGTCGGAAGAAGGATGAGTGGATTAAAGAAAAGAAAAACAACCCATCACTTAGGATGGGCCTCGAGCCGGGGCGGGTGCCCGGGCATCGGTGGGAAAGGTCAGAGCGGCTACCGCGCAGCTGGGCGGCCTGGCGGCCACCGGGCCGGCCCCGGCGAGGGCAGCCTGGCCTCTGGCCTCGGCGAGCCGGCGTGGGCCCGCAGTGCCGGGGAGCGGGGGTTACAGATGGCGGCAGGGTGCGCGGCGGCGGAGGTGCAGCGGCAGGGGCGAGGCCGGGCGGAGGCCCCGCGGGAGCCGGACTCCCGAGCCGGGCTCCATTGTTGTTGGAGCTGAGGGAAGGGGGAGCAAAACAGCTTTAGAAACCCGTGAAGCCGCGCCTTGGAGCCTTTCCAGGCGGGTCCGCGGAGAGGCGGTAATGGCCGCGCCGTGGGATCAGGGAGCCAGGCTGTGTCGCGGAGAAGCTTGGCTGCATGATGTGATGTGTTTTTTTTTAGAGCGCCTCGCGTCCCAGCAGAGCCAGCCGAGCATCCTACTCAGGTGATGAGGAACCCTCCCGGCACCCAGCGCAGATCGCTGCTGCCGCTGGACGCCTCCATTGTTTGACCATAACAAGGGCCGGATTCTCAACCCAGGTAAACTGGATGGCAGCGCCGTCGAGCTCCCTCTCACCTCCCACATCCAAAGGAACCTCCTCTCCTCTTTCAGGACTTTACTCCAGTTTTCTCCCTGTGCCCTGCTTCTGATTAACTCAACATATCCACCTCCCAGACATTTCCCCATCTGGCTTAATCTTCCCGCATCTCTCTGCCAAGTCACCTCTCATTTCCCTCAAAACTCAGCTCCTTTGTGAAACCTTCCTTGCCGAACTCTAACAACTAAATCTCTCTAGGAGGAGCCTGTTCCGGACTTTTCTAGTTGATAGTTGATTGGTTGTCTTATTGCAACAAAGGAGACTAGATGTTTTTTAAAAATTCTGAGCTATTGTTTTTTTTTTTAAAGGAACGTTTTGTGATAGTTTATTGTTTTAAAAGGATCGAACTGTTTTTGTTTCTATATTTTGTCCTTTTTTGGGGGGGGGCCCTACTTCCTTGGTAGATGCACAGCTTTTTAGAACAGAAAAATGACCTTCGTGTTCAACCCACAGGTTAATTTAAATTTTAAAAATTAGTTTTAAATTAGCAAAGTAAAGCATTTTCGTTGTAAAAATGAAAACATTACAGAGATGGGCTAAAGTCTTTGACTACAAATCTCTGTCCCCAGAGATAACAACTATTATGTTTGGTGTGTATCCTTCTAGATCTTTAAAAATGTTTTTACGATCTAAACAATGTGTGTACTTGTATAATCTCTGACTGTTTTAACAAGTACAAGTGTACTCTAGCTTTCAGTTTTAGCATGTGATGCATTCACTCATTTTGCAGAACTGCTGCATCATGTTCCATAGTTTGAGTGCGCCATAGTTTATTTAGCCATTTCCTGGATTGATGGCAATGGATGTTTTAACTTGATACTTAAACAGCTTCTTTGGTTGTCCTTCTCTAGTGAAATGACATTTTAGTGAAGGGAGCACAAATCTACACTAATTACAGAGCCTAAGCTTTTATGATGGAAGTTCTCTTTGGTTCAGAAATTTACATGTAGGAGCCTCCACCCCTCCCCCCGTTGTAATTGTGACTCTACTACTTTCAAGTCCTGTGACCTTGGGGAGGACATTTAATTACTCTAAGCCTCAGTTTTCTTTTCTACAAATGATGTTAATACCTGCTCTGTCCCACCAAGTTCAGTCATATGATGTATGTGAAAGTCTTTGTAGAGTGTAAAGTGGTATATAATGTTGATTTAATTGGCGTTTGTGATCTGAAGGAATTTTTAATTTACAATATAATTTATATTTTCTTTTTTGACCAGATATGTATATTACAGAATACTACAGATAGCCAACTTTGAATGCTGTTTAATTTCTGATTTTGCTATATTTTTACCAAGTACTGTTAATACATTAGACTTCTGAAAGAGTATTTTACAAAGCACTTTTCATAGTGCTTTACATACCTTAAAAATAAGGCATAAAAATTAGTTGCCTGAGAATAAAGTATCAGCAACTTGAACACTACATAAAACTCTCATAATATGTAAACAGAACTTACTTCCTAGTGATGTAAATTTGTGTATGTGTTTTTCTGAAGCAGCAGCAGATTCAGGTTAGTTTTTATGTCCTTTGAGTAAAATGGATTCTTATGGAGTTTGCAGGCAGTATCAGAGTTTTAACGGTAAATATTTATTGAATAATGTGATGGGTATCGTTTAAAATGTAAGAAATACCATTAGGGGCTTTGTAGGTGTTTTTCTTTCATTCATATATGCATGAATGTTTGTAGTGTGGTCAGCAAAATCAACTTGACCCTGTTCTCTTGTAATTGATCTATGGGGGGAGAGGAGATCAGAAATTAAACACAATCGCGCAGCTGCGTGTAGAATCATAAACTGGTATCTGCTATGAAAGTGAAGTAGCATTGGCTATGAGAGAGTATAAAAAGGGGACCAAATTTCAGATTGCAGAAGGAGGGCCCAGGAAAGACTTTTTTGCAAAAATAAGGTTTGAGCTGAGATCTGAAGGGTGAGTAGGCGTCAGTGTAGAATGAGATGGGGGATAATTTTCCAGGCAGGGGAACAGCCTGTAGGAAGGCCCAGAAGGGGGGAAGCTTTGCCCATTCCGGGAACTGAAAGAATGACGTGTGGATAGATTATGGTGGGTGAGGGGCAAGTGTGGCTAGGCAGGGGCCAGATCGTGTAGGGTCTTGTAGGGCAGGTTAAGGATGTTTTATTTCACCCTGAGTGAAATGGGAAACCATTACAAGGGTTCGGTTTTAAGTAGGGGAGTGACATAATCAGATTTGCATGTTTAAACGACCACTCCAGCAGCTGCGTGCAGAATGTAGGGGTGGAGAGTCGAAGTGGGGGAGACCAGGTAGGCCATTTCAGAGGCCTTTCTAGAAGAGAAGTGGTCTTTCCCGTCCAGTTCACGTTGACTTTAAACTACCAGCTAAACTAAGATCAAGATAGGTATTTGATTTTAAAAATAAATAATTGATTTTAAAAATAAATAATTCTTTATTTCTAAAACGTAGGCATAAAAATGCACTTTTTTAATGCGAAAGGCACACATATGTTAAACTAATTATTCATACTATGCTTAACAGAAAAGTATCAGAGTCAAATTAAAATTTGGGGTATTTAACATGTTTTTGGTAAGTTTTGTCAAAGCAGGAATACATGAAATAAGACTGAGGCAAGGCTCTAAAATGAAAAGAAGGGAAACATTTGTAGATGCTGTTGGCTTAAAAAAATGAGAATAACAGAAAAAACAGACAAAAAAATCGAGAAAGTGACTGGGCGCACAATGTGTATATAAAAGCCATAGCTTTCTGAATACTAAAAATAACCTGGCAGAAACTAAATGGATAAACAACCAAAACAGCAGGCTCTGATCACAATGCAACAAAAAACAAGAAACAGGTAAGCACAGCCTCACCGAGACAAGTGCGGTCTGCCTGGAGGAGACCAGAAAACATCCTGAAAGATAAGACAATGTCTTAAACAGAAGGACAGGCCGTATTCCTGGATGTGATGTTTAAACGTTATAGAGATGCCCTTTTTTGGGTGAACTGGACAGAATAGTGAGTAATGAGGTGGGACAAACCCTATCTGATTGTTTAAACATATTGTAGAATCATGTTTGTTCTGTACAGGTCACTGGAACCTATTCAGCACCCCAGAGATAAACTGTATATGGGAATGTAATAAATGACAAACCATCGTGAATGCCCTTCAAATCAGGAAGAAAATATGGAAGTAAATATTAAACATCTGGAAAAAAGAGTTGTGCACGCTGAGGTGGACAGAGCACAGGCTTTGCAGTCACACAGACTTGAACTGGATTATTTTAAGTGAGGAAAGTAATACCCACCGTGCAGCTTTTGTGAGAGAGAGATACAGGTCTTCGCACCTATGGGGCACTCAAATCTGTTGCTAGTTAAAATCAATGTATTAGATTATGTACACATTTAAAACTTCTTTAAGAAGAAAGAGAAAACAAAACCCTAGGATCAAAAACTAAACCACAAAGTAGGAAAATATTTATGACAAATATAAGTGAAGAGTTAATATCTTCAACATGCAAAGGACTCACACAAATCAATGAGGAAAATCATGAAAATCCACACGTGGTTGCAGGATGTGGATAGTTCACTGGATAGAAGTATAATTTGTTCAACATTTGGAAAGATGTGTGATCTCACTCATAATCAAATAATTGGTAATTACTCCTATAGAAAAGTAAAAGTCTCTTCTCAGTAGCAACAAAACCAGAACACATTTAAGAGTAAAACACAAATGTACAAGAGCTTTATGAAAAAAGTAAAAACCTTTACCTGAAGAATTTAAAAGCTAACCTAAATAAATGGGCAGACATTACATGTTTCTGGAAGGGACGGCATCTTTGTAAAGATTGCAATACTCTACAAATTAAACTGTAACTTCAGTGTTATTCCAGTTGAAATCCCAGTGAGACTTATTTCTGGACACTTGATAAATTGCTTCTAAAATTTGTCCAGAGGACTAAATGTGCTAGAGTGGCCAAGAAATTTTTCAAGCGGAAAAATAGTGATGAACGATTTGCTATGCCAGATATCAAAACATACTGTAATGGTACAGTAATGTAAATGGTGAGCACAAGAATAGACAAGCTGGTACATGGACAAGTAGAATCCAGTAACAGACCCATATATATATATATATATATATATATAGGAATTTATTATATAATAAAGTTGGTATTTTGAAACAGTTGGGCAATGGTTGTTTGATGCATTGTATAGGGAAAAATGACTATTTGGAAAGAAAGATTCTCCTTCCCCATATTCAAAAATGACTTTTATTTGAATTAAAGAACTAACTCAAAGACAAAAACACCTATAAAAGTACTAGAAGAAAATATAAGAATTTATTATGTTGGAGGATGTATTATGTTGGGAAAAATGTTTTTGGGGTAGACCATTTAGGTAAGACCAAGGCCCCAAATCGTAAAAGGATGATAAGTTGGAACATCATCAAAGCTGATATTTCTGAGTGACAAAAAAACATCACAAGGTGACAGACTGGGGAAAAAGTTTTGGTAACATGTATAAACAAAGGATAATAGAATTGACACCATTAAGAAATGAATGGAGAATATGAATAGTTCTGAGAGAAATGAAAATATCAAAGCAATGACAGGAAATTCAACCTCACTTGTGATTAGGGGAATGGAAATTAAAACAGTGAGGTTTTTTTGGGGGGGGGGGGTGGCTCTCAGGCTAAAATTTAAAAGCTGCCCAAGGATGTAGAGAAAAAGGTACCTCGTATATTCTTGGGAACATAAAATTGGTTCGACCTTTCCAGATGACAGTTTGCCCAAACCTGTCAAAATTTTAAAAACACCCATATGCTTTCATCTAGCAGATACACTTCAAGGAATTGATGATATTCTAATAAGAAGATACAAGTTAGTTTGAATGAAGTCTGTCGCAGCATCACTTAGAATGAGGAAAAACTGAAGATGAACACAAAAAATTTGGTACCTGTACACTACGGAATGTTACGTAGCTTTTTAAAAGAGAGGTAGATTTGTATGTATTGACATAGCTTGGATAGATGTCTAGAATATATTTTTGAGCAGGTTTAATTCCGTTTCTTTGTAAGATACAAAACAAAATAGTGTGTGTGGTTGTGTGTGTGTGTGTTCTGAATAAAAATAGAGACAGATCTAGAAAGATATGTGACTACTTCTGAGGGGAAGAGAATAGGGGAGACTGAATTTTTATTTCTGGGACTGATTTTATATTTATTTCACAATGTTTTGGATTGTTGAAGTTTTTTTTTCCTTTTTACAATGAGATTTACTTGTAATGAAGATTTTACAATTTCTCACTTAATAAAGGCCTAAATTTAGACTAAAAAATTTTAAGACCTAGGACTTGCGAGGATGTAGCAAAAATGTCACACTCTTATGTTACATTAGACATATGTATCAAGAGCCTTAAAAGTAATCATATTCCTTGATGTAGCAACCACTTAGGAGCCATCAAAGGAATATTTTTATTTTTATTTATTTATTTATTTTGCGGTATGTGGGCCTCTCACTGTTGTGGCCTCTCCCGTTGCGGAGCACAGGCTCCAGACGCGCAGGCTCAGCGGCCATGGCTCACGGGCCCAGCTGCTCCGCGGCACGTGGGATCCTCCCGGACTGGGGCATGAACCTGCGTCCACTGCATCGGCAGGCGGACTCTCAACCACTGCGCCACCAGGGAAGCCCAGAGGAATATTTTTAAATACAGAGAGGCTTTGCATACAAAAGATATGTATTGTGGAATTATTTTTAAGGGTGCATTTCCTATAACTTTAAGGGTTAAGTTATGGTACATCCACTGGATAATATATTACTGGCCGTTAAAATATTTAGGAAGAAAATGTATTAAAGTGCTTATGACAATGTTGAAGGAAAATCAGGATGCAAAATTGCATACGTGATATGATTAAAACCCTTAGTTAAACAGAAGTCCCAACAACCCTCCACAAAAACCTATGATGGAAAAATGTCTAGAAGAAATTAAATGAAAATCTTAAAAGTTGTGTATTTAGGGTAGTAGGATGTAGGATGATTTAAAATTTTTTGCTTTTTTTATTTTTCAGGATTATGTTATTACATCTATAATTTGTTATTTCATTTATTTTGGAACGTTTACTTTAAAAAAGTACATCCTATGTAGAACATGTGTTAGCTGCATGGTTAATAGATACATGCCCTTTAAAAAAATAGATCTGTCTTATATATTAAAGTGTCCTCTAAAATGTTCTCTAAAAACTAATATCTAAACATTTTTTGAGTGATACATTTGGAGTAAGTTTGAATGAATTTTGTCTCTTCCAACTTTTGGAGGAAAATTGCTTCTTAGCAATATGCAGAATAAAAATAGTTCTCGTTTCTTGTAACTGTAGAATAAATGCAGAAACTTAAAACATGGGCCGTGGAATTTCCTAGGTTGACTCTTGTTAACTCTTCGTGTTCCTAACACACAGATCCAGTCCCAGAGCAAGTTGCGTTTAACTGAGTCAGGATGAGTAGCACTTAGCCAGCTGGACCAAGGGCAGAAGCATTGAGAGCCTGATTATTATGCAGGGCCTGCAAGTGACTCGGCAGAGTGGAGCTCAGGGTGCCTCGGGGTATGCAGTGTAGGTGAGGCTGAAGGGGTTATTCTAAAGGCATGTGCATTTGTTCCCTTGCCAGGGGTTAACTGTGGACCTGCAGTAGGTTCTGTGGACGTGGAGTGGCATGTGGCTTAGTGGAGGACAAAGCCGAGGAAGTGTGGTAGTGGAGATAGCGTTGCGGACATGGAAGGGCTCTGGGGGCACATAAGAAGGTACCCTACATGACCCAGATTTGAGGGTAGGGGTGCCAGTCAGGGGAGGCTTTCTAGAGAAGGTGAGCCCCGAAGGTAAATGGCAGGAACAGCAAGTGTGAGGGCCCAGAGTTCAAAGGAGTGTTGGATGGCGGGGCAGGGAGTGATTGAGGCCTAGGAGCAGACAGAACCTGGCGAGTCTGAAGAAGTTTGCTTTGGCTGGAGCTAGAATCGGAGTGGGCAGCTGTGAGAGATGAACCAGGAGAGGTAAATAGTAGCTAACGCTGATCAGAGTTTGAAAGCCTGGGACTTCCGTGGTGGTCCAGTGGTTTAAGACTCTGCTCTCCCAATGCAGGGGGCACGGTGTTCGATCCCTGATTGGGGAACTAAGATGCCGCATGCTGCATGGCCAAAAACAAAGAAACAAACAAATATATGCCATATGAATAAATTCGGAAATTACACTGAGAATTAATGGAACCCATTGAGAAACTTTAAGCGGGGTAATCAACAATCCATTTTGCATTTTAGGAAGATTACCTTACAGTGGATAATGGGTTAGAGGAAGGCAAGCCTGGAGGCTTTGCAGTGTTCCAGGGGAAGATGGTGGCCTGAATGACAGCTGAATGTCGGTGAGGTGGGTGGATAAATTCAGGAGGAATTGAGGAGATAGAGTGACAGAACTTCGTGAGTGGGAAGAGGGTTGATGGTAACCAGGTTTCTGACTTGCAATTGAGAGACTAGTGGACCCATTTACTAGAGTTGAGAACAGAGTTGGCTTTGGTGAAGAGGTGACAGATTGAGTTTTGGACGTGCTGAGTGTATGGGGCTTGTAGGACATGTAGGATCTTCCTGAGAGAATTTGCAAAGAATGATTTTATGATGCAGATACATGCTTTGTTATATGAATGACTGAGTGCTGTGCATAAATCCATTATTAAAAATCCGTGTTTCTGTGTGGTAAATTTTTCTTGGAATATGATTACACATCTATGTATTGTTTAAGATTGGGGTATCTGTCTAGCTTAGACTGGACTGTTGATGTCTTTTATATGGAGTTAAGACTTCATGACCCTGACTTTGGGTAATACTCTGGTTGCCTTTTGGGCTAGACTCTGACTCTTTGAGCAGGTGGTGGTCCTAAAGTCAGTCATCCTGTTGTCAGTACTGCTGAATAATTGGAGCGATTTCTATTGATGTTTCCAAACTGGTCGTTCCACACAGAGGTGGGCCAGGACGTAGGCAGAGGGGTGCCCTAGGTCTGATCCATCCGTAGGTGCCTACCTGGCCATTAGAAGTTGTCCTAGTCTATTTGGGCTGCCATGACAAAATACCGTAGACTGGGTGGCTACAACAACAAGTATTTATTTTTCACAGTTCTGGAGGCTGGGAGGTCCAAGATCAAGGTGCCAGTAAATTGAGTGTCTGATGAGGTCCTGCTTCCTGGTTCATAGATGCCGTCTTCTCGCTGTGTCCTCACGTGGCAGAGGGGCGAGGGAGTTCTCTGGGGTCTCTTTTATAAGGACACTCATCCCATTGTGAGGGCTCCACCCACATGACCTGATCACCTCCTAAAGGCCCCACCTCCTAACACCATCACACTGGAGTTAGGGGACACAAACATTCAGGCTGTAGCAGAAGTATGGATAGAGGTTGGAGAATCATTCACAGTGTCCTCACCGCACAGCTGGCATGGAAACCGTGGATGGGTGATATTGTGTAGGCCAGAATGAGGAGGAGCCCAGAGCAGAGCTGGGGCATATGACCCATCAAGGAAAAGGTAGGGGAGACCTTTAAATTCTCAAAAGAATTCATCAGAGAGGAGGAGGATGTCTTAGAGGACATTTGGTTAAAAGAAAATGCATTTGAAATGGCTTAAGTGAAGGGGGATTTCTGAGGAGGCCACCATGGCATCCAGGGCTGTTTCTTGGCTGAGACCCAGTGGTGGCTGGAACGTCAACAGGAATCAGTGCAGCTGCTCTCTGCCTTTGTCCCTCCTGAGTCACTGTCCCTGCCAGGTCACTTTATAGACCCAGACTTTCCATGTCCCAAGTCTAAACTCTCAGGGAAGAGCATCTGATTGGTTCAGCCCAGCTGATTGGGTTCACTGTTGCAGGGCCTACAGGGGCAGATGCGCCAGGCGGTGAGTGCAGAGGAGGGGCTCAGGAGAGGGCGGTTCCTGGCAGCTGAGGAGGAAGTTCCCAGAAGTGGCAGGGGCAGTAGTTTTAAATGTTCACAGATGTGATAAAGGGATAAGGAGTGAAACTAGATTGGGCAAATCGAAGTGTTTAGCCTAAGTTTAAAGAATCACCACAGCTAATCCAAATTGGGAGAACTACAAGATGGATAACCAGTGGCTATGGTAGATACTCATTTGGACAGAAGTTGGAAGAAGGGAGATTTTCAAAAAAATGAAGGTTAACTTTGGCGTTGTATCAGAAGAATTCAAAGTTTGATTTTAAAAAGCAGTCATTTGTGTTGCTAATACGAAAGCATTTCTACAGCTTTATTCTAACTCTAGAATATGCATTGTCTCTTGTGTCACCTGATATAAGAAATTCAGTAAAGCTATTCTAGAGCTCATTTATTTTTCATAACCTGCAAGTTCATAAAATAATCATAGCTTATTTCCACATCTAATTTTGCAGCGCCTTCCACAGTATTGTGACAGATCTTGTGAGGAAGCCCTTATTAAAGCCAGAGCAAACGTCTGTCCCAAAGGGGTTAGGTAAATGATAAAACAATTCATAAAAATAATCCGAACCCCTTTCCTTCAGAGTAAACCCCATTATGTCCCTCTGGCTTTCAAAATTATTTTTAGATGTGCATGTCAAACGTGTAGGATTAAGCTTCATAGGATTTAAGACTATTTCAATGATTCAAAATACTTGGCATCGGCCAGCAAACATAAGTCAGGTTTTTAGTTAACCAATATGCAGTAACATTACTTTATCTCTATATTATGACCTTGTGATAAGCAAGCCCCCAGACTCACAGTTAGGATCAGGGAACCTGCAGAAAGCAGGTTGTACAAATCTTCATGCTGCTTAGCAACGAGTTAGAGGTAGTAATCCACTGTGAAATTCGTTTCAGGTTCTAATGCTGTCGTGTAAATGGCCATGAAGATTTCTGAGCAAGTGTTTGAGCGCCCTCTGGAGGCGTTCTGCACGGTTAAAACAACTCCTACAAAAGGTTCTCTTTAACAGCCCGAGTTGAGAACGCGTGGACTGGATGGCTGGCCTGGTGGGGGTGTAAGTGGGGAGCAGCGAGGGCTGAGGTGGAGCCCACGGGAGCACCGGTGCTTAGGGGGAGCAGGGGTCTCCAGCAGGCTGAGCATAAGACTGTGGTGGTGAGAGCGGAGTCACAGAGGGAGAGTCCTGCGAGATGAAGGCTGCGCCCGGAGGCTCTTCAGTGGCGTAGTGATGGGTGGAGGAGTAAGTGGGAAGTGGAGCGATAGAAGTCGGGAAGATAAGCCTTGAAGAAGCCTGGGTGGGGAAATGGAGAGAGAGCATGGCAGCTAGAGAAGGCATAGGATTGAATACGGGTTTTCCTTAAGATGGAAGAGGCTTAGCGTTGGTTTAAACGCTGAGAGGAGAAAATAAGCAGAGATCAGATGAAATGGAAAGATGTGTAGGGTGGGGAGGGGGAGAGAGTTGGATTTAAAGCTCCCAGCCTGGGAGACTTGTTGGGGGAAGATGTTGCCTTTTATAGGGACTTCATATGGCGAATTAGTGATTTTCAGTTCATTGTGGGATGATAAGGAAATATTCCTGTTATGAGAGAATGTGGAATTGTCATCATGGAAATGGTTCTCATTCAAGCCAGGCAGGTGGTTGAGCTAAAAAAAAATGGAGTCAGGATGTACCTTTAGCGGACACTGGTGTTTAGAAAGAAGGAATAAAAGAAATGGTCAATGCCTTCAGCAAGGCCTGAGGAGAGGTGAGAAAGTGCAGGGAACTGGGGACAGAGGAGACGTGTGTAACCTAGGGTCAAAGAGTGAAACAGGAGCAAGGGTCTGGCCTTGCGCTCTGACGAGGGGGGCAATGGTTTTGTTTGTTTGGTTGGTTTTTCTGTTTTGTTTGGCTGCACCACACAGCTTGCAGGGTCTTAGTTCCTTCACAAAGGACTGGACCCCGGGCCCTCGGCAGTGAAAGCCCGGAGTGTCCTAACCACTGGACGGCCAGGGAACTCCCAGGGAACAGTTTTGCAGAAGAGGCGTCATGGGGGTGGGGTATAGAAGGGGGAGTGGGTGTGGGGGGGCAGGACCGGGAAGTGTAGAGGTCTGCAGGGAAGGCCAGCAGAGAAGGTGGGGAGAGGGCAGTGGTCGTAGCTGGAACAGACGGTGAGCTTCTCTGTGCTCACCCAGTGAGAGCCCTAATCAGCAGTGACTGTGGAAAGAGAATTATATTTGCCTTTCTGCTTTTACAGGTATAAGATTTAAATCTCGTATAACTTCTGAACTACCTCCTGTTTTTCTCAGATTAAGAATCTGGCCAAATGGGAGAGAATGTTTGGATCTGTTCCTGACATTCATGGTGACTCTTGCACAAGGAGAGAGTAAATGTGACCAATTTTTGATTTATTATGCTGACAGATGTCCTTCAAACATACAGGACCATTTGTAGCCTGAATAACATGTTTTCCCTTCTTTTTGGTAAAACTAATAGGATGGCTAGTAGAAGTTGTTTGGCTTCATTTTTGTAAAATATTACATTAAGAAAAAATAATAGACCCCTAATTCAAGAGTGCCAAAGTTACAGTGTGTTTAAATTTGGGAGGTGAGGCTTGAGTTCTAACTTCAGACTGCTCAGTTTTGAGTAGTAAGGCATAATATTTAAGTGTAAACTTCTGCGGAGGGCAGGGTGGGCGGGTTGCAGCTTACACCCAAGCATGTCTCCTTCTGCGGGACTGGTTTGCAGTCCTTAGAAGGCCTCAGCACTCTTATCTTCGGTGGCCTTTACCATGTCACGTATCAAACGTATTAAAAAAATGTACCCACATTCCACATGAAATTAGCTTATACAAAACTGTGAGTTAAGCTTCATTAGACTAGTTGTAGGCATTAAACATTTATTAACTTTGATTTTATGATTTTATTTTCATATTTTACATCCAGTAAATATTTTTTTCAGGTCTCAAACATTTTCATAGGCCATTGAGATGCTCATAAGCCCTAGGGCCTGTGCCGAATGAGCCTAGGGAATGAGACCCCCCCCCCCCGCCCCGTTCTGTTGCGACATCTAGGCACGTCTGGCTGGGGTGGACTTGCCAGGAGTCTGTTGGTTGGAGGCACCGAGCTGCCTCCTGGGAAAACTCCATCCTCAGGGGAGCTGAAGTAACTGTTTTAGTTAGCGATTTTCTGTTGCAAGGAGCAGAGATCCATTCCATTTTAGGAAACGGGATATGGCGTAAGGATGCACCTGGGCCAGAAAACTGTCGTTAACTAAGTCAGCTCGGAGACAAGCAGTCTCTCCAATCGACAGTGGGGTCTCAAGGCAGCTGTCTTTCCTTTGTGTCTTTTTCCTCTTGCTGCCATCTGGTTTTTTCTTTTTTCCTATCCCATCTATCTTTTCTCTACCTTACTTAGAGATTCTACTTCCTCATGACTCTGGTTTGCTGTGATTGCTCGTGACCGCTCCAGTTCCTTTGTACGTAGTAACCTTTCAGCTTCATGTCTCCTGGCTAATCACCTCATTTTCAATATTGTTTAGATTCCTGAGAGAGAGAGATTGGGAATACAACTTTGTTGCAGCTTTTACTGTTATTCCAGGCCACAGCAGAGGTCACTGTTAAGCTCATGGGTCAGGTGTCTGCACGTAGTCTAAGACCCTGTGGTGAGGTGAGATGGAGCGGTTATATGGTCTGCAGCAGCTGGGCCTATCCTTAAAGCTGAGGCCGTTCCCATCTGTAGGATTTGCAGGCACCATGATTGGCATGTGTAATTCAGCAAGGAAGAAAAAACCTGGCCCCCTCTCAACCATTTGAAATTCCTGCCCTTTAAAGTATATCCTATTAACAACCTTCATTCTGAGTCAACCCTTTGTTCCCATTTTAGAAACTAAAATCCCTAAATATATTGAAAGCATTTTTGGTTTTCCTTTTTCTCCCCATTTGATTCAGTTTCAGATGTTGCAGGGTCACTCAGGGCAGTCTGTAGGACTCCATTTCTCATGTTAGTGGTTTCTGCTGAAGTGATAGAGCTGCTTCAGATAGATGTTAGCAGAGTTGGCTTAACTCCAACCTCGTATCATTTGCATGTTTCCTTCCCCCCAGATTTCTGGGGAGCTATATAGACATATAGTAACTTAGCACCGTCCCTAGATTCCCCAAATTTAGGAGAATGTTGCATCCGAATGTTAACATGGCAGCAGTTTGATCCCTAACTCCCTTAATGTGTCATCACTTCCCAAGGAAAAGAGATGTTCCCCGAACTTTAAAATACATCTTGGAATCTATACCCAAACTACTGTTAGCAGTTTTAGAATATAGCAGAGAGGGGAGGAAGTAGATGGAATAAATAAAGTAATGATAATGATAGCTAAACTTCGTTGAGCCCTTAACAGTTTCTAGACACTGTTTTTTGTTCTTTTGTTTTTTCTCGCGGTACGCGGGCCTCTCACTGTTGTGGCCTCTCCCATTGCGGAGCACAGGCTCCGGATGCGCAGGCTCAGCGGCCGTGGCTCACGGGCCCAGCCGCTCTGCGGCATGTGGGATCTTCCCGGACCGGGGCACGAACCCGTGTCCCCTGCATCGGCAGGCGGACTCTCAACCACTGTGCCACCAGGGAAGACCATAGGCACTGTTTTAAATACTTGTCATGCGTTAATTTATTTAACCCTTAAACTACCTTATAATGTTACCTTTCAAGGTCAGTTGCCTTTTATTATCTCCATTAACCCCACTCTTAATCTGTTAGGTGAAGGTTGCACAGCTAGCGTGTGGTAAAACCAGGGTATGAACTCGTTCACCCTGCCTGTAGTCTCTGCTCCTTCAGCAGCCTCTCACCTGGAAAATAAGTGAGAAAAACAGTATTGATTTTAGACTCTCTAGGATTCCAGCCAATCCGAGTCAGTTACTCAGTATCCAGTGTGAACCTAAAACTCAGTTTGGATAAAGTTCCTATCAAGAGGCTACTTATGATACTAGAATTCCTATATCTTGAAGGGAAGTTGTGCAGGCTTGCCTGGAATTTCCTTTCTAGAGTTTCTCAGGCTTTCTCATCCTCTGTTCGGCCCTATAGGCCTTGAATTCCATATTTTTATATAAATCCTAAATATAAGTGGGTCTACCTATCTTCTGAGCTGGGACCCCACATGTATAATAGTCAGCTCTTCAAAAAGCTTTGTGATCCTAAATTCTCCATAATACAAACCTTCTACTTTTCTCTCTGCATGTTTCTAACCCAGCAGGATCCCGAGGCTTTTGTTGCCCTTCAGCCACTGTGGGCCCTGCCTCTGCCTCTTCTTCTGGAATGTCTTGGGGGTTTTGACTTCTGTCACTGTGGTAAGTTTTCCCCTTGTTTGACCGTTTTCCTCGATGGAGAATCGCCCTCAACTATTTCTAAACCGAAACTGTCTCTGGAGTTTTTTCTAAGCATGTTCCCTTTCGGACTGAGTGAGGAAGAAAGTCTCCCTGTCTCATGATTTTTCTAAGAAAGCTCTTGCCTCTCTCTGGCTTTGAGGTCTCTAGGCCTTAGACAACTTTCCTTAACTCTGAAGACAGCAGAAGCACCTTTGTCCCATCTGGAGTTCCTCTTTGTACCTCTGGAGTCTGATTTTCTTGATTTCATGTAAGCCATTGGCTACTAAAGCTTCGCTCTCTCTGTTCCATTTTCCTTTGCTGTCCTGAAGGCCTTCGGGACCAGAAACCTGCTTTTTAGACTGATGCCCTCCTGGTTTTCTTTCCCATTGGTCCTGTCTTCACTGAGATATCACAGCTTGTTTTTAAGCTGAGTTTGTTACTCCGTAAGTTTCTGGTGTTTTCTTCCAAAGTCTGAACAGCAGCTTTCTCCTTAAATTTGAGTTCCTGAAAGTCTTCTTACTGGGGACTCTGTTACATCAGTCTCTGTGCAGACATGATTCTGAGAGCAGCGTGTTTCCAGCACAAGCATTTTTTTCCTTCATTTTCTTTTGAGCCTTTGGATTTGTGATCATTTTTAAATAATTTTTTTTTCCTTCAGCTTGACTCAAGAAGACAACATATATTTTACGTAGGACAGGTATTTGTTCCTCTTTATTTGGTCATTGCTGAAATCCAAAATACTACAGTTGAACACGCAGTCTGGATCGCTGTGGTTTACGTTCATGATAAAACTTTACATTCTTGCTATGCATGGCTGGTCAGCAAGAGGAAGGAGAACCCTGTCTCAGTGGTTGTTGGCCTGGGGCATGTGGCTTCTCATCTTTTTCCCTCACTGCCAGAGGTTGAGTTCTCAGCTCTGGGCCTCTCCCTGCCCTGACTTCACGTCCCTCCTGCACGAGGAGAACTGACTCAGTGAGATAAAGGACGTTTCAGTGGCCTTTGCCGTAGTGGGTGTAGTTACCGTGCACAGTGAGAAGGTTAAGCCTGTGGGGAGGTGTGGTGTCTTTCTCTTTCCTGACTCTACTTGGCAGGGTGGGAAGGCTGGGGCTGCTCCTGACCAGCCCAGGGGAAGAGAGGCTGCTCTCCTCTCTTCCTCCGGGTGCTGGGTTGACTTCCAGGCCACGGCCCTGTCTGGAGGCCTGGGCGAGTCTACCTGGGCATGGTGGCAAATGATCTTTCTCTCTTCTCTGTCCCTTTGTGGCTCCATTCTCTCTGGTGTTGACTTGGGTCCCCTCAGTCAGCCTCCTTTTTTATGAGTAGTAAGACTTGAGATACAGGCCTAGTAGTTTATGAATTCCTGTTCTGCCCATAATTACTTTGGTCTCAAGCTCAAGGTTACCACTAACAGAGGGAAAAGGAGTTCTCCATGTGATCTAGCCCCACTGTGGAATGCTGCATCAGGAATGGGATTCACAGGCCTAGCTAATGATGAAGTATTCATGTGTTTTGTATTTCTGGTTCAGTCCTATGCACATTTCTGCCTAGAGTTCCTGGAGGTGAGGAGTGTTCGCTGGGACCACTGGCCAAATTTGTTAGTAGTCTTTAATAGCGTATGTTTCCAAAATGGCACTGATCACCCTCAGGTGCTAGTCCTACCAGGTCAAAAGCCTGAATGCTGACGTTCTGCACTGGGTTTTGTAACCATTCCCTGGCTCATTTTGAGAGTGGGGTGGTGATGCGTTTCTCTCCATGCTAATCCTGAATTCTGATGGCCATGGCCTGTGCGGTTGTAGGATTATGCTTGTCTCTGTGTGGCTGTAGGAAGTTAGCTGCTCTTGCAGTTCGTGCTTCCTGAGTGAGCCTGCTGCACAGCTCTGTCACGCCCATACATACTTACCTGGTTTGCCAAACAGAACAAGTTACAGGTTGTGACCCAGGTATAAAAATAGCCAGAATCTGAGCTATTTAAAGTAGATTCATAGAAACAAAGCAGAATGGAAGGGGGAGTTGTTCAGTGGGTACAGAGTTTCAGTTTTGCAAGATGAAAAAGTTCTGGAGAGGTTTCACAATAATGTGCACATCACATACTTAACACTACTGAACTCTACACTGAAAAATGGCTAAGATGGTACATTATATTATGTAGTTTTAACCACAATTTTTAAAATGCATAAAAAAAACAGAATCCCAAATCTCTAATTTTCTGACCTGCCAACTACCGTTATACTCCCAATCCCAGCATCACTGGGGACAGTCCTGTTAAAAATCCACTTTTCATTTCTGTCGCGGTCTCCTGGGCCCAGTCTGTGTGTATCCTTCCTTTAGCTGGCCAGGCCCTGTGTGACCTTCAGGTATTTCCTTTGCTTCTCCCTGAGGGTGGCTTGAGCTTTCTAGTCTCTGGTCCTTTTTATTCTAGGCCCGAACATGGATTTTGTCCCTGTAGGTCTTACTCCTCCAGCAGTACGAGGAGGAATCAAGTCTGATAAACGAGAGTCATTCTCACTGCACATTAGAGCTCCTCTGACCTGAGCCTGCTGTGCTTGCTGTCCCGGCCCTGCCCCGGCCCCACTCCTGCAGGCCTTGGAGCAGGGGAATCCCCTGGCCCAGTTGTGAAAGGCTGGTCCCCTGAGGAAGACAAAGCCAATGGAATCAGCCAAAGGGAAGGGACAGGAAAAGGCAGGCTGTGCAGGCGAGGGCGCAGTCTTACAGGCTGTAGTGCTTAGGTGCATTGACTCTCTAAGCATCCTTGTTGTGTCCCGAAAAGCTTTTGTTCTCAGTCCCCCTCCCATACCCCCCACTGCTTCCCGGTCTTTGCTGCTCCTTCCTGGGGACACAATGAGGCAGAGGCCCTTAAGCTCCGTGATGAGAGCGAGGGTGAGCATCTGTATGACTAACAGTGGGTCTGACCATCCATTTCCTGGATGAGTGAGTTGAGGCTGAGAATGAGTGATCTGTGCCCACACAGCTGTTCAGTGTCAGATCAAGAATTTGAACTTAGAACTTCTTACTGCAAGCCCAGTGTTCCACCCACCAAATTATTATGATTCCTAATGTATACAGATGTTACACATTTACTAGATAAGGTAAACTTGGGCCTTATATGTGGTACTCACATAGGGGCCATCAGTGAAGCAAATCACATCGTGTCCCATTCCTTGGGCGTTCCTGTGTACAGTGTCGAAGAGCAGGAAACAGGTGGTGTGGTGGTGGAGTCCAGAGTGTGAGGAAATGTCACTGCAGTCAAGGATTTTAAGACAATTCTATGAATAGAGAGTCAAGAAGGAAAAACTGCTGGGTAGAAGCGGGAGGTGCAGGAGACAGACACGAAGGTGTGAAAGCAGCGCTTGACTTGGAGCAGAGGAGGAACCGTAATTACTGGGAGGCACACTGGGGGGTCTTGGGAGGCCTCTGCCTGTGAGATGAGGCAAATGAAGGAGTGTGTCATGCACTAGTCAAAATAAGGGAAATAAGGAAACTCGCATTTATTTGGCTTCAGCCAAGCTGTGGGCACTCTGATAAGTACTTTCCCACTTATTATCTTCTTTAATTATCACAGCAAAGGGTTGTAGACACGACTATCCATATTTTTACAGATCAGTCTTAGGTCAACCGGGGTCACACAGCAAGCGGCAGAGCCAGGCCCACGCCCCGCTGTGTCATTCCAGAGGTCATTTTTGTGGGAGGACTGGGCTGGAGGGAAGCTGAGGAGTATATACCTATGTCATCCTTTATCACCGTAATCACACAGGCAGTTGTCCTTCTCAGACTTCCTTCTCAGACTCAGAAGAAAACTTGGCCTCACTCCCTCTATACTTTTGTTGCCCTTCTCCAGACCTAATTTCATAGCCTCTGAGATAATTTCTAGTTAAAGAAAAATCAGGCGTGGTTCCTTTTGTCTTTTTTCCATTAGGAGTCATTAAACCAAGTCACACGAAGAGCAGTTGTCCCAAGGACACGAGCAAAGCAGCTCTCTTCCCTACGGATCATTAAAACCCAGAGCCCAGATCCTTAGCCACTGAGAACTTTATTAGGCGCGAGGTCAGGGAACCTAGGACTTTCAGGACGTGTGGGCAGGAATAGGGGGCGGGGAGAGAGGAGCCCACACACGTGGGGCCCCAAGTAGGAAACGTGGTCGGGGTAGGGATAAGGTGGCCCCCTGGGAGATCCTGGGCGAGCGGCTGAGGAAGCCAGTGGCAGGGGCTCTCTTTTAGTGCTCAGGGGTCACACTAGATTGGAGTCTTTTCTCACCCACTGGTGGCGGGGAAGCAGAGAGGAAGGCATCAGAAGTGATGTAAAACCCACTGTTGTCATTAAAGGTGAGTTGGAGACTCCTGCTCAGACTCAGAAACCCCTTTGACCTAAAAAGTTGGCCTCAGTGCCCTCAGGGAAACTGTCCCTATAAATTACCAAGGCAGCTGATAATCAGTGGTGGATTCAGGAAGTGCTGCTTGAGCGCCAGGTCGGGGAGTGTTGGAACAGGGGTCAGGGCAGGTTACTGAGTAGACGCCGCGTGAATGGCAGCCAGTGGCCGGTGACTGACGGACTGTTTCAGGAGCCTGCTTTGAGGCCACTGTGGTTTTCCGAAGTGTGTGGTACGCCAGTGAGTAGGTGCAGTGCGTGAGCACCTGAACTGGCCCTTAGGTGGATAGAAGCCTGGACCGTGTTGTGAGGCTGGGCATTTGGCCCCGGGAGATTTAGGCCCCGGAGAGAGCTGCGTGCTTGAGCCACTGTAAGTGAGGCTCCCCTCAGCTTGGACTGCCTCCAGCTTCCCGTTCCTGAGGTCAGCCTGGAGGATGAGGAAGCCTGTGTTCTCACCTCTGTGAGTGAGAAGCACACGTCAGGAACGCGGCCCGCAGTTGGGCCTTGCAGGGGGTTGTCATTGAGGGCAGATGAGGTGTGGGAGCGGACTAGCTGGAGGCCTTTGGGGCTGCCGTAGAGTGTTGGGGGAAGCCAGCCACCAAGGTGCGAGGGCTAGGACCTTACAAGGTGGACTTCCCTGTGACCCGTTACCGTAGAGGTGGCCCGGGGCCCGTGCAGAGGGACTGTAATGAGGAGAAGCGGCCCTGGTAGCTTGAGAAGTGACGTACTGGGAAGAGTGTGGGAAATAGGAAGGGCCTTTTGGGCAGCCAGCCTGGGTGTCTTCCAGGCCGCTAATATCTTCTATTGAAGGACCGATGGTGATGTAGGAGCAAAAGAGAGTGGGCTTGACCTTCACAGTCCTAATCGATGCGTTACAAGTGACTGCTATAATCAAGTTATTCTGAGACAGGTAGCCGAGCAGAGATGAGGTGGACTGGGCCTGTGGAGCTTGAGTATCTAGGTCAGCTATACCCTGTTATGTGTAGTTTAGACTGGAATTTTCTGGTAGTGAGATTAACAAGGAGGTAGATGCTGCCTCTGTCGTGTGCCCAGGTCCCTGCAGCACACGGGGATGGCCTTGAACTTCTTAGCCCTGTTCCTCTGCAGCATGCAGGCACCAGGGACCTGAACAGCCTTTCCATTTATTTTTTGTTGCCGAGGCCTGTAGAAAAGGGCCAAGCAGAGGTTCCTTAGCATACCACTGCCCAATTACTATCTGAGTGAGTTGATTTGTGGGACTTCCTGGTTTGTGAGGAGGACGAGTTCCTAGCCGTGCTGGGGACACGTTCCATGTTCTCCGTCCATGAACAGGGGCATCCATTATGTCCAGGGGAAACCATATAGGATGATAAGAATCACAAGGCCTTGGAACCGAAATCAAGGTCTTAGAGGAACACATTAGTGACTTCTGCCTAATGGGATAATTTCTGAATCCTTTATAAAACATCTCTCTGGGTAAAGAGTTATTTCTTGTAGTGTTCATCTTTTAATCTTCTCATGTACGGAACTTGACTTTGGGGTTATTGTAGGGGAATTTGGAGGGTATTTTTCTTACAACCAGAATAGTGACGGCTGATGATGGAAATTACTAGCTATAAGTAAGTGTTCATCTTACAGTTTGTTCACATACTTTCAGCTTTAAAAAAAAAGTCGGTTTGAGATGGAATCTCAACCCCTTTTTGGTCTTTGGATCCTTTTACGCTTTAAGAAGTGTTATTTACGGACCTCAAAGAGCTTTCTGTCTGTGTGGGTCATGGGCATTGATGCTTATAGTAGAAATGAAGACTAAAACTTCACAAAAAAATTAATTTAAAAATAATGACAAACTCATTACACATTAACACAAATTACATTTGTATGAAAAATAGCTATTTTCTAAAACAAGAAAACATTTAGTAGGAAGAGTGGCAATATTTACATCTGCTTCTGTGTTCAATCTTTGTCAATATGTTGTTTTAGCTGAAGTAGATGAAGACATCCAGCCTCACAGACAAGAGAATTGAAAAAGGGATTTCGGTAGCCTTTTCAGGTAATTGTGAGTTCATTTGTGACACGATACCGAAACTTGACAAGTGGTAGGTTCCTACAGGTTAGTTGCAGTGTGCAGTCCTATCGGTGAACCTTTTGTACTGTGCTATGTTAAAAATCCCTGGTCTCTTTTGTACTTTGAATAGATCTTTTACCCACAGTGATTTGTTACCTGACACATTGGTCATTTGGGCAACATTGGTTCACTTTTTGCAGATCCTGAGAATGTGTATATGTTCCATTACATGTAATATCAGAAAATTCACGGTAAGTGTTGCTGTCAGTCTCATCAGGAAAGTCTTCAAGTCTCAGGAAGCTGGAGAGCTCATGGTGACAGGAGTTTTCCAAAATCCCAATTTTCACTTGAAAGCTCGGATTTGACAGTTGGCAGTAAATACCATCAGTTTCCTGTTATCTGAGATGTCTGTCCAGCACCTAAGTCTGCATAGCAAGTGTGTAGTCACTCAAGTAAAAATGATGTTCTGTCGAGAAGAAGAGGCGGTTCAGCTTGCAGCTCAGACAGTTACATTTATACAAATGCTTTTCCTTTAGGCAACCATTGCCCTTGGGTATGCGACCTGGTATGCTTCCATTTTAATCTAGAATATGATAAATATACATTGAAAATATATTTGTATGTATTTCATATCAATGTAATAAACATAATATGTTTAACATAAATGTAATTAATATAATAAAAGGGTCTAGATTTAGTAAAATTATTTTTTTATTGCTTCTTCAAGGATATTCTTTTTTTTTTTTTTTTTTTTGGCGGTACGCGGGCCTCTCACTGCTGTGGCCTCTCCCGTTGCGGAGCAGAGGCTCCGGACGCGCAGGCTCAGCGGCCATGGCTCACGGGCCCAGCCGCTCCGTGGCATGTGGGATCCTCCCGGACCGGGGCACGAACCCGTGTCCCCTGCATCGGCAGGCGGACTCTGAACCACTGCGCCACCAGGGAAGCCCAAGGATATTCTTAAGTGAAACTTTGGCTTACTGTGAGCCCCTGGAGGTGAAGAACACTTTGACTACAGGTATCACTTGGTGCCTCTGCCGTAGGGCTCTGTGTGAGGGGCCTGAGGAGTCGGCAGTTTACCAGCCAGTATTTCTGCACCCTCCATGCAAGTGTCAGCACAGTGAAAAAAGTAAACTACATCTTACTGTTATTTTGAAAATCATTTTGATCTTGTTTTATAAGGGTTTTGGAACCCCCAAGAGTCTTGGTTTTTGAGAACTGCTGGTCTACGACAGTAACTGGAAAGAACTGAGCTTCCCGAGGTTGGACAGTTGTTCAGTATCCCGTGCTCACAAGTTGGGTTTTTTGCAAGAGACTCAACTTGTGGCTGGTGGACTGATTTCAGCCTGCTGACGTTTTATTTGTAGGAATGAATGCTTTTAAGGGGAGTAGGTGGGAGGGGCCCCCTGGCCCCTGATGTCTTAAGCCGGACAAGAGCACACGGTTCTATTCCCTGCTGGATCCCAGAAGGCATCTGACCTAGCGCGCCTTGCTGGAGCATGGTTTTAAGGTGAACCAGGCCGTTTGTCAGGCTCTTGGCTTAGTGTGTTGTAGGAGAGGCCTTGAACCTGGAGTGAGCGAGGAAAACAGAATGTGAAGGACGTATTTTAGAGCAGACTTTAACATTTCTGTGCGTAGCAGGGACAGAGGAGAAGGAAGAGATGGATACCACGGCAAACCCAGCTGACTCTGAGCTAGGAAATTGGATAAAAGAGGAGTTTTTAGGGAAAAGAATTGCTTTGTCATTCTGTAGCCAGTATTTATTAGCATTTTCCCCAACTCAGGAGGGGAAGGTCTGGGGACTCGGTTTTCACTGTGGGAGGATAGAGCACCCTGATTTATTGGCCCATCAGTGCTGCGTAGACAGGGAGAGGTGATCCCGAACAGGAAGTGAGTTTGCAGTCAGGAAAGCGTATGGACGCTGGGAGGTGACAGGTTGACGGCTGAGCACTGCAGGTTCCTGAAGCCACCCTCCAGTAAACAGCATGCCTTCCCGATGTTCAACGAGTTGAGGGAAGGACGGGGGAGAGTTTATGGGGCCTAGGCTTGTGCATTGTCTCATTTCATTTTCGTAACAGCCCCGAGAGATGGATATGAGTATCATTTCTCTTTTACGTTTGAGGTAATTGAGTCTTAGGCTTAAGTGAGTTGCTTAAAGTCACACTGTTGGTGGAAGAGCTGGCAAGTGTGTGTTTTTTGCAGGATAAAAAAGGTTGGCAGAAAGTGCTACTTCTCGGGGTGAGAGGCGGCTTTCAGTGGGCTGAGCGTTGGAAGGAGTGGGGGCAGCTGGGGAAGCGGGACTGGCGCTACACAGAGACTCACGCTCTCAGGATCATGCTGTCGGATTGACTGTAGGTTCTCATCGGCTTTGACGAGTGTAGAGGAAGAGTGGAAT
Organism: Grampus griseus; assembly: GCF_964374135.1. Classification (NCBI taxonomy): domain Eukaryota; kingdom Metazoa; phylum Chordata; class Mammalia; order Artiodactyla; family Delphinidae; genus Grampus; species Grampus griseus. The sequence goes on along the minus strand of NC_139006.1, from coordinate 5,997,808 downwards.
CTTACTTCTTTCTGGAATGTTTTCTCGCGATCAGGACTTCTGGGTGAGGCTGGAGCTTTTTCATATTCTTGGCCCGTTAGGGGGCGCGTAGTCTTCCGACTGCTCTAGCAGGTGATCCCTTGGCAGGGTTTATGATGATTTCGGGAGATGTGGAGTCACCGTTGCTGTGGGAAGGGGAGTGGCAGGGACGGGTGAGTGGAGTTTTGTATGCTCCCCACCCTGTCCCAGGCTGTGACACGCAGGCAGGCTCTGTCTTGGTCCCGCGGGAATGAGCCACACTCCCTCACTGGCCAGGCTCTGAGGAGGGATTCCTACGGCTGAGGTGGCCACAGCAGAAGCTACAAATCAATTAGAAAGCCTCCCCTCTCATTTCCAGACGGAACATTCTTTTCCATTGCTGCCCACTCCCCTTTGACTTTGAACCTTAGAGTTTTATTCTAAGGAAGTGTCCTTTCACATCATAATCTGGTAGAGGTAAGAGCGGGGCAGAGCCCCCCTTTTGCCTTCCGCATGCTGAACGTGTGCTCCTAGGCTTGGTGGTCCTGGTTGTCTCTAGACACTTGCCCTTCTCTAGGCCAAGACCCTCTGTCCTCCTACCCTTCATGGTTAATTCGGTTTGTCCTTTCGGTTTCAGTCTAAAAGTAGAGTTTACTAGAAGTCTTCCTTGTCATGAAAGACTAGTTAGTATGCCCCCCTTCGTGCAGCTGTGTCCCTGGGGCCTGCTCGGCCACAGCACCACTTGCATGATGCTGGGCCTGTCTCCTTCCTCTCCTAGACTGTAAACCACACGAATGCAGAAGCCGTGGCTGTGTTGTTCTTCATAGGATCTTGCAGAGTGTAGCCCGCTGCCTGACAAATGCTGGGTGCTACATGTTTGTGGAACGTATACCTGCATGCACGCATGTGCCGATCCTGCATCTGAGTTCAATTTCCAGGACTGTTGCATCAATGGTGACTTTCTTCTAGGCCTGCTTCTGGGTGAGCTGGATTCTCTTGAGTATCATTTATAAATCAAACACTAAACAACATGGCATGAACCAACATGTGTTAGGGCAGCTGGGAACACAGGGATCTTCCCGTAAAACACTTCCCAGTAATTAAGAGACCTGCAAGTTGATTTGGAGTCTTTATATTTCACAGTGACTAGTCTAGGGCATCATCATCTGAGCTACGGCACTTTGGTTATCTTTGAGAATCTTCTCCAGGCCCCATGACACAACGCCTGCTCTACAAGTGGGGGAGATGAGTCACATGGCCGGTGCAGCGCACTGCAGTTGGTGGTGGGGTTTTTGGTTGAGGCTGGAGGCATAGGAATGTCTTCTTTCCTATTCTGTTTCATTTTTATCTTTCCCAGAAAGTGTGCCCTTATCCCTTCGAGTGACAGAACTATAAACCACATGTTCTGGCAGATCTGGTTCTAGATGGGAGGTTAGTTTGATCTCTGTTGACATAGATTTAACTGATGTATTAAAGAGTCTGCTACTCTAGGGTGGGGTTATTTATATTTAATGCTTTATAGGAACCTTAATACTGTAGAAGGACCTGCAGCACAGCACACAACAGCAGCCGGCCTGGTGCACGGGTACAGTCTGAGGGCGAGGCTTCTGGTGCCAACTCCTTGACGAGCGTGACTGGATTTCTCTCCTGCTGGGTCAGGGTGGTTGGTCTTGATTTCACGTCCAACCTGTACTGAGTGTGATCGAGATCCGAGTCAGCATTCTGGAGCGTCTGCTGGTCGCCATTGCCCGGCCTGCGCCTCTGTGTTGGGTGGTTGGTTCTGCTGAGTGCAGCCACACTGACGCCTCCCGTCAGCCCAGCGCCAGGGCCCTGTGGGACAGTGACTCTCAGTGTCCTGCTCGCCTGCTCTTCTGTTCGTTCTTCAACACCTGCCCTGTGCAGCCTGGGTCCTTCTATTTTGCAAGCATCGGATCATTTTAACAAGAAATCTGAAAAACTAGTTCGCCCATTTTTCCTGTGCAGAATCATATTCTGGGGCCAGCTGTGTAAAAGAGAGTAATACGTGAAAGGCGTATACAGAAGTAGTTTAAATAATCCTCTTTCAAAATCCACGTTCAGAATCTTCCTCCCCAGTGTCCTGAGCTTCCTCCTAGGGTGGAGGGACTGTTATGTTCAAGTTCTGCAACAGATTCAGGCCGAAATTTGGAGAGAAAATCAGCGTCCCCCCTCTGTACCTTCCTCTTGACCTTTGCCCCCTGCAGGTGTGACCAGAGTGGGCTCCTCTCCCTGCAGGCATATCTGCCTGCAAGGAAATTCAAGGCCACTGCAGCAGACGCGGTGCCTCAGACCACAGTCCGGTAGTAGTGTTACCTCCTGAGCACAGTGGTGGTTGAATCTGCGTCTAGAATTGAGAGCTCTTGGCCCGATCAGCACTCAAAGGGCAACAGCTCCGTTCTCCCAGCCCATTAATGCTGCATCTCCGTTTCCAGATGACCCTTTCCAATGCCAGGGCCCAGAGCTTTTATTCTCTCAGGGCATAGTCTCTTTGTATTTAGGACTCATTTTTTTACTTCCTCGCATTTCAGCCACAGTTGTTTATTAGCTGATCCCTCACTTTTAACTGTGCTGGGAGATGGGTACAAATTCAGGTATTGTTTGGTGTCACAAGGTTTAGATGAGGCACAGCTGCTAATGGACAAACTACAGGGAGAGAAGAGGGCTCTTTTCATGGAAGGTGGGGACTTGAGGCAGATGGGCTACTTGAAGCTTTCTTCCTGTCACTTCTCAGCCGGACTCTAACCTTCCTGTTTGAGAGGTTCTCCTCAAATATAAATTGAAGGCTTGTACTGCTGAGGGTGCCCCTGAGGTCTCGTGGACAGATGGGACATTGCCCGTGGCAGTGCCAGGTGACCTCAGTGCAAGGTTCCTCCCTCCTCAGGTCTCCCAGGTGGCCTCACAGTCAAACAATGGGCTGTCCCCTTGAAAGCCATTATGGGACATTGGATAGGAGACGTCGTCTTGAGTGAGAGAATCTTGGGGACATTGTGCCCTTGGGATCTGTAGACTTCTGTGGCATCTACCTACTCGCTGGGTTTACAGTCTCCTTTGTATGTACGGAAGCAGTGAGGCAGGTGCTATTTTAGGAAAGGCTACAGTGAGGATCCTTGGTGGTGGTTTGTCCTCCTTTTGTTTTTTGGTTGGTCACATGGCAAATTTGCTGGAGGTTCTTTTGCTTGAGCTTTTTCCTGCAGAATGTAGCTTGCCCTCATGCGGTGAGACTTACAGGCATTTTACCTGGAAGGAATGGCAGTACCTGACTCCTCGTCCAGAGAAACTCTGGCGGGAGTGCATGTACGACAACTGTAGGAGTTTCACATCACTGAGCTTGGTGTTTCCACCCTTCTGAGCAGAGTCAGCCTCTCCTGAGGCCAGTCTGGATGGATGCCTTGACCCTCACTGCTTCATTTCTGAGGGAGGGCACCAGGAGAACCGCATGGCGTCTCGGTTAATTAGCTCAGGAGGGAAGGAGGGCGGAGTGCAGCACTGCTCCCTGTGTCCCCTGCTTGTCACCGTCACCTTCCCTCTGCTCTCCAGTGACATCTGCGGTGCACACGTTCTCACGTGCTCAGGATTGATTGGGGAAGTCACAGCCATTGGAGGAGTGCATCTGTTTAGTTCAGTTTCACCTCTGTGCAATGTGCCGGGTCCTGGGATCAGTTTGTCATTGCAGGAGGAGCAGGAAAAGAATGTTTTCCCGACACGAACCAGTTTTGTTATCATGAAAAATTACAGACATACACAAAGGAAGATAGATTAGCTTATTCATCATTTATCCATCACCTAGAAGCAACAGTTACAACAATCCTCCCTCATTTGCTTTGTCTGTCGTTTTTATTTTGGCCAAAGCATTTTAAGACACATCTCAGACATCGTGTCCTTTCATTCTTACAAACTTCAGTATAAATCTCAAAAAATACAGACATTTGTTTATACAACTGCAAAGGCATTGTCACACCGAATACAGTGAGCAGTGTTCCTTGTGTCATCTGATACCTAGTCCCTAACGGTGCTTCCCCAGTTGTCCGTTTTAGCAGCTGGCCTATTTGAATCAGATTCTGAAGAAGGTAGGTCTTCAAGTTACATTTGGCTGGTACGGTTGTTCTATCTCAAGTCTTTGTAATCTAGAGCAGCCCAACCCCCCCCTCCCCCTTTCTCCATGCCATTTACTTGTTGCAGAAATGGGTAGCTGTCCTGTGGACTGCGTCACATTTTGATATTTTTCTGCTGGTATCCTGGTAGTTCCTCTAGCCCTCCTAGTTCTTTCAAATAAAAATGAGTCCTGGAGGCATGCTTGGCAGGAATGTTGCAGATGACGCTGTGTGTTTCCTGTTGCCCCTTGGAGTTACGCTGACATCATGGATTGGTGGGTTCAGGGGTTGACAGCCAGATCCTCAAAATGTAAAACGTTCTCGATCAGCCTTTCATCTGACGTTTTCACCCATTTCTTACCGGGGTCTGAATCACGCATCGTTAGGGTTGCGTGTTTCCTAGCTGGATTGTTGCATCATCTTGAAAGATAGTTCATAGACGAAGGATTTTTCATTCTTTCCTTTTAGTTGCCAAGTGTCAAAAAAGGTAAAAATTGGTGTCCTATAACTTTCAGTTTAGTCTAGTGCCTTGAGTCTGTCTCTCTGCCTCTGTCTGTCCCTCTCTTACTTTTTCCGCTCCTCCCCAACCCTTGTCGTCATTGTGAACTCGGGGGTTTTGTATATTTAGTGTGTTTCAGTGGCTTGCATTCATTATTCCTTTTGATGCTTAGTTCTCCCATTTTTGGCCAGCAGGAGTCTCTTCATGAATTGGCATCTGTGTTCCTTTGCCATGACTCTCTTACATTCTGGCATGACAAGGTGTCCCAGGCTCACTTCATAAAGTGCTGCTCTGGCCTTGAGACCAGGCATTCTGCAAGGATCCCTGTGCCATTTGGTGGAAAAGGGTCTATAAGGGAAGGGACCATTGCTGTCGGTTGTCATTGCTTCCAGGCCTTTTTGATGGACAGCCTTAAGAAAAAAAAAGATATGAATTCAAACTGATGTTTCTAAGTCAAATTTTACGTTACAGGATTTTTTTCCTTACCTTTGATTTTATATTTGTGTCTCATTTGTCTCACCTCGAATCTTGGTTCCTAACCACATTGCCGTAATGACTCACTTGCATTATCCTACCTTATAAAAACACCACCGTTATTATAACTAAGTTAAACTATTGAAAGAAGTTTGACTTCTTTGCAGCTTTACTTATCAACAGAATGTCCCCCGAGTGTGTATGATCAGTCTGCTGTACTCAAAAGTCGTTTGTGGCTGTGTCACCAACTTGAAAGTTAAGGTTCATTTTCTTCATTTTGTTTTCAAAATTTAGGGATTGCTTTTCTTGTTTATTTAGTTTTATTTTTTGAATTTATAAACACTCATATGTCTCCAAAGTCAAAACTACATCACAAGTTACATTCAGAGAAACTTTACTTCATCCTTTTCTCCTTCCTCCCATTTAAATTCATTTTGTATTAAACAGAAATAGACTCACAGACATAGAAAACAAACTTACGGTTACCAAAGGGCTATGGGGGTGGGAAGATAAATTAGGAGTTTGGGATTAACGTATACACACTACTATATATAAAATAGGTGAACAACAAGGACCTACTGTATAGCACAGGGAACTATACACAATATCTTGCAATAACCTTTGATGGAAAATGATCTGAAAAGGAATATATATATATGTATAACAGAATCACTTGCTGTACACCTGAAACTAATAGAACGTTGTAATTAACTATATTTCAATAAAAAATTCATTTTGTATTATCCTTCTCCATGTTTACTTTTATACATCATGTAAAGAAATATTTAAATAATTCATATTCCCCTCTTTTTTTGCACAAAAGGTAGCATGTTTGAGCTATTATTCTATGCCTTGTGTTTTTTTTTTTTTTTTTTAGTGAACAGTGTTATCTGGGTTCACTCACATCAGTACATCATGCTCTTCCTCATTCCCTGTTTTCAATGGCTGAGCAGTTGTCCACTGAATGAAGTCCCAGAGTTGATTCAGCCACTCCCCAGTGGACGGGCCTTGGGTTGCTGGCAATGTTGCTGTTACAAGTACTGCCTCAATAAACTGGGCCATCAGTCATTCCTAGTTTGCAGTATATCTTGAGATAGAGCTCTAGAAGTGTGATTACTGGGTCAGAGGATAGATGCATATATACTTTTTCAGACATTGACTATATTTTTTTTGCTGAAATTTTGTTTATCTAGTTGAATTTCATTATTCTAACACTTCCATCTAGAAACAGTGCAATTTATTTTGCAGTTTTAATGTTGAAGAAATCTCAATCCCTCATGTACCCTGTCTTTATTTATATAAAACATATTATGGAGAGTGTTATTTTAAGATCTGTTAATTTCATTAATTAATTGAAGTATCACTTACTGAGTATAAAGAACAGGGCATGAAAAGGTGGCTAAGGCATCCTAAACCTCAAAAGATTTCAGATTGAATATTTTGGAATTTTCTTCTGTTTCCTCTCCTTCTGTTTGGTATATATTTTGTCCCATGTTGGTTATCAAAAGCCTGGTAACAAGGCACTGGAAAATGTACCTTTATCTGCTGTAGCAGAAGAAAGCAGGCCACGTCTGCAGGAGAGAGGCGGTGTCATAAAGTGCTCTGGAGATGCGTTCAACAAATGCTAACTGAAACACCTCCCCACCTCCCCTTTGCCAGGATGTAACAGCGAGCAACATACAGAGTTCTTCCCTCCTGGCATTTATAGTCTAGTACGGGACACAGAACAAGAAGCAAGGAACAATAAGATAATTACAGGTTCTCTGCGCTTTGAAGGAATCAAATAAGAGGTTAAAATAGAGCCTTAGCCAGGGGCCTTCTTTACGTAGGGGAGAGGCGGCTCACACACCAAGCCACGCGTGAGGTCGGGGAGCTTGGGGGCAAGGCCATGCAGGACCTTGGTTTTTAGGTTAAGGATTTGGATTTTAAGTACATCAGGAAACCATGGAGGACAGTTAAGCAAGGGAATGACATTTGATGCTGTCATATATTTATTCTTTCTGTGGATTGGGAGGTGACTCGATACTATGTTTCAGCTCCAGAAGCAACATTTTCCCTTCTGAAGTTCCAAGTGGAGTGCGTTTTCCTTCGTGTGCCTTTTATGCAGGACAGCTGCTTCTCATACTCACATGTAGGTCTTCTGAGGATTTCTTTTCTTTTTCAATAGTATTCCCTTGATGTTGCTCAGATAATTACAGTAAGTGGTTGTAATTGGATTATGTACTTGGGCTATGAACAGGAGCATGATATCTACAAATTCTCTTCTTCAGACCTGCAAATCCAAGAGACACGTCTCTCTGGAAGATAAGAGCTCCTTCCTCAAGATCAAAAAAGGTCTGTGTTACTACTGTCACGTTTATAAAATTAATTATGGAATCCATAGCAATTTTCTGGACAAGAAAGGCATTTTCAGTGTAAGTATTTATGTTTCTGTTATAGGAGACTGCCGGAGTGACACCTGCATAGGGAATCCTCACCAGGAAGGACTGACACACCTGGACCCAAGACGCTGGCTTCCCGGGAGGCTCCTGTCTGATGTGCAGGAGGCAGGATGTCATTGTGACTCTGCAAGGGGAGGCTCCTGGTGACCGAGACCAGCACACAGTATCGCACCCTTGGCTACAGGGGACACTGTGCAGACCTTTTCCTGCAACTGAGAAGTACGAGATTATTCTGCAAGAGGAAGATTCCAGGGGCTTAAAAACGCAAAGGTTTCTACCTTGGGAGCCCCTTGGAATGTTGGCAGCTCAGGATCTCAAAGAAAGTTCTGTGTTAACGAGTTACAGAGTCCACGTGGAAGTAAATGTCACTTTCTAATCAATAATAATACCGAGTGAGGAGCACTATGCAGGGAGGAACCTTCCATAGAAAGACAGGCAGGGGAGAGCTTAGGCCGGCCTCGAACCTCCCGAGCAGAGCCAGCCTGAGATAAGCACCAAAATGGCCAAGTGAGAGACTCTGTGAAATAGCAGCCCTGTAACTGTAGTAGTTGTGAGGAAATCTTCTCCGCTAAATCACGATACCAAATAGGAAACATGATCTACAAGTGCCCCATGTGTAGGGAATTCTTCTCTGAGAGAGCAGATCTTTTTATGCATCAGAAAATTCACACTGCTGAGAAGCCCCATAAGTGTGACAAGTGCGACAAGGGTTTCTTTCATCTGTCAGAGCTCCATATCCATTGGAGAGACCACACGGGAGAGAAGGCGTATAAATGTGATGATTGCGGGAAGGACTTTAGCACCACGACAAAGCTCAATAGACACAAGAAGATCCACACGGTGGAGAAGCCCTATAAGTGCTACGAGTGCGGCAAAGCCTTCAACTGGAGCTCACACCTTCAGATTCACATGAGAGTTCACACAGGTGAGAAACCCTATGTCTGTAGTGAGTGCGGAAGGGGCTTTAGCAATAGTTCAAACCTCTGCATGCATCAGAGAGTCCACACCGGAGAGAAGCCCTTTAAATGTGAAGAGTGCGGGAAGGCCTTCAGGCACACTTCTAGCCTCTGCATGCATCAGAGAGTCCACACAGGAGAGAAGCCCTATAAATGCTATGAGTGTGGGAAGGCCTTCAGCCAGAGCTCGAGCCTCTGCATCCATCAGAGAGTGCACACCGGGGAGAAGCCCTATAGATGCTGTGGGTGTGGGAAGGCCTTCAGCCAGAGCTCGAGCCTCTGCATCCATCAGAGAGTGCACACGGGGGAGAAACCTTTCAAATGTGATGAGTGTGGGAAGGCCTTCAGTCAGAGCACCAGCCTCTGCATCCACCAGAGAGTGCACACAAAGGAGAGAAACCATCTCAAAATATCAGTTATATAAAGCGTTTTGCTAAGAGGTAAAAATCCTAAAACCCATAAGTGCCACTAGGAAGGAAAACCCTGTAAATACCTACATTGACCCAAGAAATTTTTACAGCAAGCCCCAGCAGAACATTGTTTTCCAAGAGGCACGTGTGAGGTTGAGTTTTTGGATTCATGCCAAGTGTGTTCCACAGCTTGACTTTGAATCTGGAATCCCTCCGCGTTGTTTGCCCAGGTCAGGCTGTGAGGTCCCAGTCGTGGGTGTGTGTTTCCTGGGATTCTGGCGCGATGCCTCCATAGTTGAAACACTACACAGGAAACCATGATCCTTGCCCAGCCTCCTGAGTCACCTTCTGTCTACACTTTACCTAAAAGTCACCCCAGATACTCCCCCGTTTCGGGAGCTCATGACCGACCTTCTCTTGATCCAAGCATACTGGTGAATGCATTTGAAAACGGCCGGCTCCCGCGAAGTAGTGTTCTGGTATTTCTGAGGTCACCACTCGATTCAGCCTCTACGTATCTGTCCATATATCCCGTTACTTCTGAACTCACTGTACCTGTATATCCTCAAAATACCCACAAATATCCACCCCTTCCTAGATGGCATTAAATTTCATTTTAGATTTTAGGTGACTCATAATTTCCATTTACTTTGTCTGTTGGCGAAATCATTGGCAGACATACATGCCCTTGAACTTTAATTTTGTGAATTCTGCTAATCACTGTGTCTCTATGTTAGTCAGACTTAATTTTCTAGTGGCTACATCACATATTTTTAACTTGAATTTTTTTGGAAATAGCTGAATGTAAATAGGGAGGAAGAAGCAAGCAAAGTTAGAACTCTTCTCCATCCAGAATTGCCCTCTCAGGCTCCTTTGGTAACAAGGGGAGCCCCTTACTGGCTTGGGGAGACCATAGGAGAAGCGGATGGTAGGAGGCCTCACTAATAATAGTCTCTGATTCTGTGATTTTGGGGCAATAATGTGTAGGAGTCCTCGATACCTTTTTATTGAGGATTACATATCAGTTCCTTTGTAGGCATGAACTTTCTTCATTCATTCAACAAGTATTTATTGAACACCTCCTACGTGCCAGGCACTGTGCCAGGTACCGGGAATACCACTGAGTAAGACAGACAAGGGCCCTACTCTCGTGGCGTTGACTTCTGGTGGAGGAGACAGATGATAAGCAAGTAAACAAATAAATAATGTAGTTTGAGGTAGTGATTAAGTGATACGGAGAAAATAACCTAGGGTGAAGATTTAGAGCAGTGGGGGTGGGGCGGGGGGCAGCGGTAGGTAGCGGGCAGGGAGGCCTTTCCGGGGGCAGCACAGGGGCGGCTGCAGGGGGCTCGCGGTCCTGCCGGGGAGCTTCCGGAGCAGGAGGTGGCGGCCGGCGGTGAGGGCAGCGTGCAGCGGGGAGGGGGAGAGATACTGAGCTGCTCAGTATCCTGACATTTATAGGCCTTTTTTTTTTTCTTTTTTTTTTTTTTTTTTTTTCTGGCTAGATTGGTATTAAAAACTCATGTGGAGGAACTCAAGGAATGTTTAGAAGACCAAAAGTCCCCAATGACAACAAAAAGCAACTAATTTTTAACTTTGTTTCCCTTCTCATTCCTATTCTCGTTGATTTCCCACATGTAGTCCTTTTGCTCAGGAAGTCTTTGGGGAAATTAAGGCTCTTTGAAAGCTCTGAAATGGGTGTTCAGGTTAGCGGTCTCTGTCCACTGTCTGAGAGGTTGGAAAATGAACTACCCGAAATAGTCATCGAAATACTGAAACGAAGCTTGATTTTCTCTTCATATTTGAATTAATTTCTTCTGTTTGACTGGAAGGGTTTCTTGTATAACTAAAACCTCAATGCATAAAGGAGATTTAAAAGGAGCACATAACTTACTGGGTGAGCCATGAAACTGGAGGTGGGATTTGGGGGTAAATTTGTTACCATCTGAATTTTGATCCAGACATCTCTGTTAACAAGCCCTTGGGAAGTTGCTTCTCATGTTTCCTCATTTTCGCAAAGAGAGGGCTGGCTTAGTTATTTGATAAAGCCCCTTCCAGGCCTGAATTCCTCGACTACGATTTACTGTAGTGTCTTAACACACTTCCATGTCACAGTAGTGTGGAGCGTTAGAGAAAAGCCTGGACTTTTAGTTGATAGAGAGCCAGTTGGAATATCACCGACAGAATTGTAGGTTTAGGAAACATAGGTTTGATCTGTAGCTGTGTTACTGTTAGGTATGTGAGCTTGGGCAAATTGCTTAATCTTTGAGTCTAGTTTTCTCACTTACAAAATGAGGACATTAGGCTAAATGATTTCTGAGTTTCCAGCTAGTCCTAGAGTTCTATATTTCTACATAGTTGAATTATTTTATCATGCTGTTGCTGGGGAATATGACTAACACTTTTGAAGCTACTAATTTTATGTCGAGCTTTAAAGTCCATAATTGTTATCTTCGGAAAATATTATTTGACCTACAGTATGTCCAAATCAATTTAATAAAATCACTTTATAACAGGGTTCTGTGCTTGACATGTGGTTGTGTGAATTCAGTGGTCAGCGTGTGTGTGTGTGTGTGTGGTGGCTTGTGCATTATGTCTAGGTGACCATATAATAAAGTGAGGGGGTGATGCTGTTGATACTTAAACAAGGACAATAGGCCTAAACTGGGACTGCCCCAGCAAACCAAGTTGCGAGGACCCTCTGGCCCAGGGGTCAAGCAATTGACAAAGGAGTCGTCAGGTCTGGCAGACTGGAGAGAGCCTGCCCTCCTGAGAGGACAGCGCCTGCTCAGTGGTAGCTGTTTGTTTCCATGTGAGATACAGGCTTAAGGGTCCCGCATCATCTGCTCTTTTAAGGAAAAACCAACAATCCAGATCTTTACATAAAATTTAATGATTTTTAAAGGTTGGCAACGAATTCATGTTCCCTGTGTGACCCATTTTCGTCATTTGTATTACCTGCATGGTGCCCACAGGCTTTTCTTTCACTTTGCAAGCTGTGCTCTGGTCCCTGATGGCTGTCTCCCACCCATGCTAAGGCCTGACACTTCTCAGCTAAGCAGTGGTGGCCCAGACCCCGCACACCAGTCTCTGACAGCGGGTGGGTCTGGCGTCCACCTGCGTCTCGGGGCGAGTCTAGGCTCCGCTTCCACAGTTGAGGCGGAAGCCATCCAGACAGCCCTTTCGATGTGAGTGGGGTGGGGCAGAGACCCCACGTGGGTCACACGTGGCTTGAGCTCTCCCACTGGGTCACTCCTGTGCCTGCTAGGAGTTAGGGTGTGAGCGAGAAAAGCCAGGGCCGACTTCACAGTTTCTAAGGGGAGCCCGAGTAAATGGCAGATTGTATCTTTACGGTCTCTTACCTTAAGGAAGAACTCTTTCAAGAAGTCAGCCCAATAGCCTGCAGTGGTCTGCTCTAGAGAAGGTGGGTGCCCAGGCCAGTCGCGGGCCATCTGGAGGAAGCTGTGGGTGTGTCTTTGGTGTTGCGTGAGGCTTGGACACGATGCCTTCCAAGGGACCTTCCACCTCTTGGTTCAGTTATCCCCCCCAGATTTAAAATTATTAAGCGAGTCTTTCTGTGCAACGTGCTGTTATCCTCAGGAATTTGAAAATAATAGGTGAAAGCAAGTATCAGCGGATGGAAAAAGTACTCAATGGTAAAATCAGACCCCGAGGAAGAGATGAGAAAGATGTTGATACCATTACAGGGCAGGAAGCAAATACACGTAGCACTGCCGAGTTGGTACATGGATTGAGATAAAGAGAGAGAGGAAACACGAAGGTGATACAGCACTTACTCTGTGACCTTACTCAGTTTCTTCACTTCTCTGAATCTCAGGTTTCTCATCCGTAAGATGGTTTTGAAAATACCTAACCTGTGAGACATTTGAGAAAACTAAGTAAACACACATCAAGTGCCTAGCCTTTAGTAATGCAACAGAAGAATTGTTATTAATCCCAGGTGCCTATGAAGGAAGATGAATCGTGTTATTTGGAGTTCTTTGGTTCTGCTGAGCCCTGTGGGGGGTTAGGACATCTCAGTTTGGGGTGGGACCTGGAGAGGGCTGAACTGTTCCACGTGGTGAGAAAGCGAAGAACTGCAGTCTCCTGGGATAGTCTGAGACAAGAAAATACAGAGTAGACTTGGAAAGGGACCCAGCGGAGGAGAATGGTGTCAGGTTGCACACTTTCCTGTATGAACCCTTAGGACCACAGAATCCCTCCCAAAAGGCTTGGGATGCTTGGTCTGAGTGGCTTTCTTATGGAAACTGGTGGAAGGGCCAGGCGCTGTGTCCAAACTGAAGTGGGCAGAACATGTAAGTACAACACTTTGAGAGACGCCGGGGCCCGGAGAGGGCGGCCCTGAGACGTACGCCCCGAGGACTGCACAGAAATTCTGGGAGAGCTTCCGGCTTCCACAGGCCGGGGTCCCCCAAACCCTACGGGCAGGGAGGCCTCTGTGTGTTACCCATTGGTTCCCACTCCTGGTGTGCATAAGGCAGAGTAATTCTGAGGTCAGAAGGACATGAAAACATTAAAAAAGAAAAGTCATTCTCATGTTATATTTTAAAATATTAAGAGGCACACGAGCAATTCCAGAGATTCCGGGGCCTTGTGTTTGTTAAACGTGTCGGCGGAGGTCTCGGAGGAAGGTGACGGTTAGACCAAAGTGCTTTTGTTGTTCAGATGTAGGTATATGCAAATAAAATACGTTTTTAAAGTAAAATAATAGCATGTGTAAGTTGCTCTTGCTGATTTTCAGGTGAATGTATACATTTTGTAGCCGGTTTTGTGTGCACCCTGCCAGTTCTGCTCCCTCAGTGCCACTTCTGAAAATGGGTTCACTCAGACTCCCCCTCCTCCTTTGGAAAATGAAGCTGGCCCTGGCCCAGATCTTCTCTGCATCATGAATTATGGTAGGAGCGCCATGTTTAGAGAGCTTTTAAACCTAGCGTCTGTAGATGGTTTTCAGAGAGGTCCAGAACCTTCTTAAAGTGTATGCAGGGGTTTGTGTATCTGTGGGTGTAGACATTTTTCTAGGAAGGCGGGCTTTCCTATTTAATTTGGGACTCTAATGGATAAAGAACACTGATTGAGCCACACTGTTACTCATTGTGTAGGGACCTTGGGCAAAGGGGCATCTAAGAGGTCAGAACAGTGGTGGGTCACTGGGACAAACAGAGAGCAATGGTGTAATGAATGGAAAAAAAGTAACCTCGTGCTGTGCTGTGAAGAAAGAAGAGGCTGTTGGCATAACATGAAAGCTGCGTGTGCATGTGCTGTTACCCTGGGCTCAGTGCAAAGCCGTGTTACAGTATAACGTAATGTGCTCAAGAGAAAAGTCCTGTGAGCAGTGTGAGAGAGTTTGTGTGGGTGAGAACAGCTGGGTCCTTCAGAGGCCCTGGCTGGAGGTGGGAAGAGTCGGCTCCATGCATGGAAAGTGCTGGAGCCACAACTGAGTCCGGCTCTCGGTTGCAGGGAAGGCAATTCTTGCTGTAAAACTGGAGCAAGGTCCCCAGTGCCTGTGTGGGTTGTGTTTAGATTCTCAAATAAACCTATTCACATCACTTGGTGTCGTGTCCTTCTGTGTTTAATTTCTGTGTCCACTCCACTTGCTTGGCATACAAAATTAAGGAGATGTCTCCTTATTAATGGTTAAATCAACCACCTTGAGCCTTCATCCGGTCTGTCCCCAAAATATCCTTTTTACCCTGGCGTTCCTCTGCCCCTGCATGCCCCCCTTCTCCCTTTCTGAGATAAACTCAAGACCCACAGGGACTTAGTCCAGAGGGTAAGTCCGGCCTCTAATGTCCTGTGGGGAAGGAGCTGGAGATTTCAGCTGATGACAAGCAGGCCACACAGTGTCACTGTTGACAGCAGGTCATGTTTGGAGAGGAATGAATTCTCTACGTGTTGCATGCAAAGACAGCTCACTCGATCCAGTAAACATCAGGAAAAGAAATAAAAAGAAGTATAAAATAAGATGGCAGGAGTGAATGTAAACATAGCATTCATCATAGTAAACGTGAATGGGTTAAATTCTGCTGTTTACGGACATTTTCAAGTTGAATGATAAACTTCACCACAAATATGTGTACACGTTGATTACAAGAGACCACCTACAATACAGAGGTGACACAAAAGGTTGAAAATAAGGGAATGGAAAAACATACCAGGAAAATGCTAACAGAAAGAAAGCCAGTGGTGGCAGCCTTGCCAATGAAAATAGAACGCAAGGTAAAAAGCATCAACTTATCAGAGGAATAATTTGTCAAGGTAAATGGTTGTGTACATCTGTTCGGCTAAAAACATAGCTTTGAAAGATACAGTTTATGTTTTTAGAGGTACAAGGAGAAATTAACTCCCAACCACAACAGAATATGTTAATCCTCCTCTCTCAGAAATCTGCAAATCAACTAGACAAAGAAAAATCAACCAGCACTGTTAACAAACTTGATCTGTCAGCTGTCTATGAACTCTGTGCCAACAAACCCTCTTGGAGCATTCATAAAAACTGACCATGTTTCATGCCAGAAAGAAAATCTCACCAGATTTCAAAATGCATAAATCCCACAGGCCACATTCTCTGCCTATAACATCATACATATCAAAGTTGCTGAGAAAGAGACAAAAATCCTATCCACTTGGAGATTTAAAAACAGAACAAGCAAAGCATCCCCTTTCCCTCAAGTTGACAGCTAGAGAGGAGATCAAGACCAGTAAAACTGTTCAGAGATGAATGGCAGTGATGGTGTCACGTAACACATCTCGGATGAGACCAAAATGAGTAAAAATTTTCATAGACTTAAATTCATCTATTAGATAAGGACTGTTAAAAGTAAACCAAGCCTTTGAACTTACATGCTTGATCTTTATCAAGACCATTATATGTTCTTTTCCTCTCACCTATCATTGCGCTGAGTCATTTTGAAAAATAAGGATAACACACAACATGTAGCACCGTTAGGTCCCCGGGCAGAGGGCGTGGGGCCCCTGGGTCCTGGGGAGTCACCCTTAGGTAAGGTTGCCTGATAAAGTGCAGAATGCCCCGTCACATTTGAATTTCAGAATTCTGACCTACTGACGCTAAAACCTATTCATCGTTTATTCATTGTTAATCTGAAGTTCGCATCTAGCCGAGTGCCGCGTGTTTTTTTCATTTGCCAAGCCTGGCACACCTGCCGGAGGGAAGGATGGGAAGGGGTTCTAGCGTTCAGGGAAGGGGTGTCATAGGGGGAGTGCAGGAGACCCTCATTGGGGTGGGTGGGGAGCCCTTCGGGCTGCACAGGGAGCAGGGAGGCCATGCTGGTTTCTAAAGAGAGGTTGCACGCCCTGGTGACATGCTCCCCAGGGAGCGGGGAGAGGGAAGAAGGGCCTGGGTTCACAAGAACAATCAGACCCAGGGCTTCTGGGCACCTGCACCTTGGGAAAAGACTCTGTGAGGCTCAGGAATCAAGGCCAGGGCCACCCCGGGCCACGTGGACCACTTTCCCCAGGGTAGACACACGGAACTGGACCGACTTGGGGCCAACCATCTACGCCAAGGTCGACTCTCGTCCCGGCACTGCCCTGAGGTGATGGGACGCGCGGCAAGAGCCGTAGGCTGCAGAGCCCGCCGGGCTACAGCTCTTGGGGGGTGGTCTGGGTTTTCCGGGATTCTCTTAAGTCTTAGCGGTTTGGAATTATTCAAAGGGGGATGAGGCGGAAATCCTGAGAGGCAGATGCTACTAGGCTTTATGTGCCCTGTAGATGCTCAATTGATACTGCTCACACTGTAGGGTTCCCCTGGATCTAGTCATGTACCAACAAAATACCATCTGTGCTGTGCTCAGAGCTACATAAGTGAGGAGAATCAGCGGGGCCAGAGGGCGGGGGTACCCAAACACCCTGGATTCAGGGTCCCTCCAGCGTGTCTAAGTGTGACCTCAAAAAAGTTTATTCACCTCCAAGCTTCAGTCTCCTCATCTGTAAAACAGAACTTATGACTGAGAGTCTGTCCCTTATGGGATGGTCCAGGCCTCAGCTCAGTGCCTGGCACAGAGTGGGTGCCCACTGTGTCGAGGAGGCAGTGGTCCCTGGTGGTGTTTGGATCTTGCAGAAAGGATGGCACTGCCCGTCAGAGCTGGGCTGAGCCAGTGCCGGGTCTGGCGCCCCTGGCTGTGCCTGGAAGCGGTGGTGGCGGTGGTGGCACTGGGCAGAATGTAGAGAAACCTGGCAAATGAAGCTCCAGTGCTCCTGGTTCTGGGGCCTGTGGAGTCAGACTGGAACCAGCTCTCCTGGGTGTCCAGCTTGCAGATGGCAGATCACGGGACTTTGCAGCCTTCCTAATCCCCCGAGCCTGTCCCTGTAGAAAGTCTCTTGCTATACATCTGTCTCTATTCCGTTGGCTCTGTTTCTCTGGAGAGCCCTGGCTAATGCAGCCCCTAATTTGTTTGGTGCTTGGAGTAAGAGTACAAATGGGGACCCACACCCCATGTGTCTGTTCCTTTAAAAGTTAGAAATCAAGCTAACGAAGTGTTCGCTGAAATATATTCTCTTCTCCTACTGAAAGCCCGCTCAGCCTTGGAGTTCCATGCTGGCCGTGGTGGGCCAGGAGGGAGGACACCCCAGCCCGCGGTCCAAGTGCTGTCCATCCCCTACCTCCACCCCGGAGCTGCCCCCCTTGTGGGTCTTTGGGCTGGGGTATCTCGAGCAGCAGCTCGCTTGGAGGGGGGCGCACAGGAAGAAAGGCTCCCGTAGACCCTGAGAGCAGGCCTGGGCTGTTTGGGAAGGAACATCCGGTGGGGGTGTGTGTGTGGATATTTGGAGCACGGTGTAGAGGCAAGGCTCCAGGTGGGCACATCCCCGTGGCCCCCGAGAGGGTCTGAGAGGGGCCCTCTGAAGCATGGGGCCCAGGGCAGGGGCCCCCCCTGACCAGGTCCAAGGGCCGTCCAGACCATGCACCTGCAGAGATTGAGTTATCGACAGCATCAGGTGAGACCAGCCCAACGGAAATTTCTGCCCCGTGTGAATAAACAAAACTAGTACTTACGGGACAGTCATTCTGAGGAGGGGAAGGACCAGAAACCAGAGCCCGTGAACTCCAGCCTTCAGTCACGCATTAGGGCATTTGCCAGTCGGTATTCTCAGGTCTTTTCCCGATTTCCCCCGTGCTCTGATCTCACGTCGGCCGAGGTGCTGACCTGACGCAGACCGAGTGTGAATAGCTCTTTCCAGCATTAAGAGTTTCCATCTCAGCGGAAGTGCTAATCAAGATCCTCAGGAGATCCTTGGGCTTCGAGATGCCTGGGAAACACAGATTGTGGTCAACCTCGCGTGCCCAGCGCAGGGTGTCCTTGGAGGCTCGAGAGGCCACTGTCATCAGGGACCCCGGCAGCGAAATGGCTTGGGATCCTCATCAGCTCTGTAGCATCTCCTGGGGTCTCTTCTCCCTTCTTTTTCTCACACTCTCAGAGGACAGGCACAGAATAGCGTACACGTCCCCCAGAGTCCTCTGGCCCCTCTGATAACTGCCTCTGAGTATCGACACAATTTTAATACGCAGACTGATGGGGTGAAGCAATCACTCGGATAACCCCCGCGAATATGGAATAATAAAATAGATAGGTTGCTTTGGAATTAATTATATTTCATTTGCCTTCATGATTTAGTTTTGAATAATATAATCAAATTAGCTGACATTCCTTGAGCAAATGCAAGTTATGTAGGTGATTGGGAAAGAGCCAATCATTTGATGGAAAAAGCCAACCTTTTTTTTTTTTTTCTCTCTGTGTAAAGAATAGTCACCTAGAAGTTGCTGATTCACTCATGCATAGTTGAACATTAATCATACACTGAAGAGTTTATCTTCTCTGGATAGTTTGGGGTATTCTTTAAGACCAAAAAATAGTAAGAGATGTTCATATTCCTTCTTCCAAACAAAAAAACCTCTAAGACCGAAGAACAGTTTGCTTTGTTATCTACTTTTTACTGGAAATAGTGTCGCTCTTGCCTTTGTTGGAGTTGATACATCTATGTATTTATTATTGAAGTATAATTGACCTGCAACACTACGTTAGTTCTAGATGTACATGATGATTTGAGGTTTCTTTACGTTACAAAATGATCCCCAGGTTAAGTCTAGCTGCGTCTGTCGCCGTACACAGCTCTTACAATTTCAGCTGTGTTCTGCACGTTGTACATTTCATCCCCATCACTCATTTATTTTGTAAGTGGAAGTTTGTACCTCTTAGTCTCCCTCACCTATTTCTAGAGTTGATACATTTTAGAACAAAATTAATAAAATAAACCTGCTGAGATACATTTTATTAACATGGCAGAGTCAAATGCCAAAGTTATTTTACATAAAGAAATAAGAGCTGCTGGGCATTAAAAACCGGACAGTTCTATGCTGCCTGACTAGAGAGGCCAGAAATTAAGTCCTTGATTATTCGGGGTCCACCAAGTTAAAATGGAGTCATTTCGCTTTGGAAAAATGAAGCGGTGATGTGGCTTGAAATGCACAGATGGCCCCCTCTAGTGGTCAAAAGGGGCGAGTCAGGAGCTGGGATAACAGGTTCCTTGTGATTATCCATCCGGGTCCCCAATTTCCATGCAGCTTTCTAAATATTTTTACCCCTGGGAGGGGAGACCCCAAAACTGCCATCCTCCACTTGTTCTCTGAATTACTTTAAAAAAAGATAGCCACCACTATTCATGTATAACTTCATGGTCCCAAGTTGTAACCCATTCTCTCTCTGACTTACGCCTTTCTTATCTAATGTTGAACCTCATGCTCCAAATCCATTTACTTTGTTTCATATGTTTAGTGAATTCTTTCTAAGTTCTGTTAATTACCTCTAGGCTCGTCCTTCAGTGATCACTGATTTAAAAGATCGAAAGATACAATTATTAATGCTAAGAAGACTGTGTGCATGTGTGCATGCGTTTACAAGAGGTAGTATTCTATAAAAAGTAGAAGCATTATGTGATTTCATCAGGCAATTTCTCTGAGATAATATAAAATGAAAATTGATAGTCTAGCGTATACATCATTGAGTTACAAACCATTACTTCACTTGTGCTGTGGCTTGAAAAAGTGGGTTTCCTTCCAAGGGCTCAGATCATTGCATGTAAATCATACTACAAATGACAGTGTTTTAAAAAAACTCTTAAACGACTGCTTGGTGAAGCATGCCAAGAATCATCTCTGATAAGACAGCCTATTGATAAAGCAATTCTTTTGGCTCTAAATATCCCAAGTGTGTGTGTCAGCAGATTAACCTTATCTTCCCTTTTCATTTTCCTGTAGGGCTCATCAGTGACCATTATCTGACCAAAGAAAGTTCTGCTAAAAATATAAGAATGCTAAAAAGTTAGTTAGACGGCGCAGCAGCCCAGGAGGGCAGATTTTAGCTTAGAGAACAGAAAAGCTTTTGAGGTTATGGGTGGTTAAAAAATATTCCTTCTGGGCTTCCCTGGTGGCGCAGTGGTTGAGAGTCCGCCTGCCGATGCAAGGGACGCAGGTTTGTGTCCTGGTCCGGGAAGATCCCACATGCCACGGAGCGGCTGGGCCCGTGAGCCATGGCCGCTGAGCCTGCGCGTCCGGAGCCTGTGCTCCACTACAGGAGAGGCCGCAACAGTGAGAGGCCTGCGTACCGCAAAAAAAAAAAATATATATATATATATATATTCCTTCTTTGCCTCCTTTTCTCCCCCTCCAGTCAACAATATATGGAACTCAAAAACCCCCTTTATAGTTCAGAAGCTGATATCTCTGTCTTAATATACTTATCATTGTCATGGTCATAGTAATTCAAAGGGAAAAAGGTATTCCGTCTTCATTTTATGCATGGGACACTGGAAAGAGTGTTCAGTGACTTACAAAAGTGAGGGGGCAAAGCTAAGCAAGAAACCAGGTCTCCTGGAATCACCATACTATCTAGCAATCCCACTTCTGGGTACATACCCAGAAGACTTGAAAGGAGGGACGCCAACAGATATTTGTACACCCATGTTCACAGCAGCATCATTCATAATAGCCAAAGGGTGGAAGCAACCCAAGTGTCCATTGATGGATGAACAAATAAGCAAAATGGGGTTTATCCACACAATGGGCTACTAGCTTTAAAAAGGAAGGAAATTCTGATGTATGCTTCGACATGGTTGAACTTTGAGGACGCTATGCTGAGTATCGTACAAATGTCGTGTGATTCCATTTATATGAGATACCTAAAGTAGTCAAATTCATAGACAGAATGTAGAAGGGTGGGTGCCAGGGGCTGGGGAAGGAGGAATGGGGGGTTAGTGTTTAATGGGGACAAAGTTTGTTTTGGGGAAGATGAAAAAGTTCTGGAGATGCATGGTGGTTGCACACAGTGTGAATGTACTTAACGCCACTGAGCCATACACTTAAAAATGGCTAAAATGGTGAACATGGTGTATATTAAACACAGTGGAAAAAAAGCAACCAAAAAAGGGAAAGGCATCTTGGAGGAATATTTAGAATGCCGAGTCAGAAAAACAAAACAAAACAAAACAAAACAAAAAACCCATCACAGTGGGAATGGATTTTTTTTTTTTTTTTTTTTTTTTTTTTTTTTTTTTTTTTGGCGGTACGCGGGCCTGTCACTGTTGTGGCCTCTCCCGTTGCGGAGCACAGGTTCCGGATGCGCAGGCTCAGCGGCCATGGCTCACGGGCCCAGCCGCTCCGCGGCATGTGGGATCTTCCCGGACCGGGGCACGAACCCGCGTCCCCTGCATCGGCAGGCGGACTCTCAACCACTGCGCCACCAGGGAAGCCCGGGAGTGGATTTTGAAGGCACTTTTCCTGGCTGTGATCCTGGTCCCCTATTTAGCTTCGTGATTTTGAGCAAGTTGCTTGACCTCTTTGTGCCTCAGATTCCTCACCTGTAAGACGGGAATAGGATCTGTACCTACTGCATATGGCTCTTGTAAAGCTGAAGGGAGATGAATACAGGGCCTTGCAGAGATGGAGCGTTCAGTAAATATTGGCTGTCACTACTACTATTAGAGAGTTTAGCCTGGCCAAGGACTCGCTTCTGGTAAATAGCCGCATCTCCTGCAAAAGGCATCTCAGCCAGTCTTTTCTACCATCTGGGTGAACACATCACACATCATGTTATTGGATCGAATTGAAAGCAAAGTGCTACCATCTTTGGAGGGAAATCATTGCAGCTTAAGGATAATCAGAAAATGCATTTAAGAAATTTAAAGGTGTTACAACATTGCCAATATTCGACTCTTCCTATAAATGAAACTGAAGGATGGATATATATGATTTTCAAATAAAATAAAAGTACACTCAAAGCAAACACCTCCACCAGGTATCCTGAATCTCAAACTGCTGCTCTATCAGTTAGGGAGTTACCTCCTTCACCTGGACAGCTAGTTGGGCCACCAGGCAGCTCAAGCAGGTGAACTTTCCTTGAGTGAAAGGCACTTACTTGCTAAGGGCTGAAAATACAGAGGATGATATCAAACATGCTCCTTACTACCTTTGTTTAGCCTAGTTGGAGAGAAAGACTTCCAAACAAATAACTATAGCACGGGGTCATAGAACATCTACAGAAGAAGTAGGATCAAGGTACAGCGTTAGTGCAGAGGTAAGCATGAATAACCTTATCTAGGGCTATGGATCCAGGAGAGGCTTCCTACAGGGGGGCTTTAAGGGATGCATAGGAGTTTGACAGGTACAATGAGAAAGCATACTCCAAGCAGAGGAGATGGAATACCCCAATGGTTCTTACAATTCATCATCCTTCAGAATTAGCTGGAGGACTCGTGAAAAGAGATCACCGAGCCCCACCCTGATTTTCTTATTCCGTGGGTGTGGGGTGGCACCTGAGAATTTTTGTCTCTATCAAGTTCCCAGGGGATGCTGATGCTGGGACCATGGGGACCTGTTGACCACACTTTGAGAGCTGCTGATTTACATGACGACCTGGAGCGTGAAGTTACGACGTGCGTTGGGGAAACTGTAAGTAAGACGTTATTGCTGGAAGTTGAAGCATCTGGGTGATATATTTAGAGAGCTTGGGAGAGGGCTTTACGTGCCAGGGAGGTGTGCGCAAGGGAAATAAAGAAACACACAGTTGTGTATTCTGGCCGCAGCAGACACACTATGCTATAGTATTCGATCCTGACAACAACTCAGGAAGCAGGTGTCATCATGCCCAGTTTACAGACGAGGTCATTGAGGGGCACAAGGTTAACTGGAGAGAGAGATGTAGGAGGCAGAAGACCCTGGACTTGGTGGCTGATGGGATGTGGCAAGCAGCATCTCGGTCTTGACTTTGGAGGTAGATACCGGGGAATGACAGTGACCAAGACAGGAAGCCTGGGGGGCGGGGCATGTTTGCAAATATTCTGTCTAGAATTATGGGAACAGGTAAAGTCCCTCCTTCTCACAGGCACCTGTCCTCTCCCTTTGCATTACTTGCTTCCTTGTTAACTTTGTCTTTTACCTTATCATTCACTCATTCTCTTTACACTTCCCTTCGATGAGATGCTCATCGCCAGATGACACATTGTCAACAGATTTTCTTCATCCTCATCATGGACTTAATTTTTAAAAGGAAAAAGATAATGCGAGCAGACAAGGGAAAAGGGACAGAACTTTCACTCACTGTTGGAGTTCAAGCTCCTTGAGAGAGCGTGTCTCCTTTTTACTGCGAAACACTTCGAAGACGGAAAATGGAATAATTGACACCCATACATCCATCACATGGATACAACAATTATTAACATTTTGCAATTTTAGCTTCTTTTTTTTTTTTTTTTGCGCTACGCAGGCCTCTCACTGCTGTGGCCACTCCCGTTGTGGAGCACAGGCTCCGGACGCGCAGGCTCAGCGGCCATGGCTCACGGGCCCAGCCGCTCCGCGGCATGTGGGATCTTCCCGGACCGGGGCACGAACCCGTGTCCCCTGCATCGGCAGGCGGACTCTCAACCACTGCGCCACCAGGGAAGCCCTTAGCTTCATTTTCTCCCTGGAGTATTTTAAAGTGTGTTTCACACATTATGACACTTCACTCTAAATACTTGAATGTGGATCTCTGAACATAAGGACATTTTCCTATTAACCACAGCAGCACCATCATACGTAAAGATGAACAGAATTTATTCAGTCATCTACTGCTCAGTCTATATCCAAATATCCCCCAATATCTTTCCACCCAAGATTTTATCATATCGTTTTTCAAACATCAGACAAGTGGAAAGAATTTTACAGTGAACATCTATATACATTATCCACCACCACTAGTCCTGCAATTAACATTTTGCTGTTTGCTTTATCATGTACCTGTCCATCTAGCCATCCTTCTGTTTGTCCATTAATCCATCTTAGTTTTTCAGTGCATTTCAAAGCAAGGTGCAGATCTCAGTATTCTTCTCCCCAAACACTTCAGCATCGGCATGTCATTTATAAGATTTAGCATCTTTTTGTTGTCGTTTTGTTCCTTTTGGGGTAAAATTTACATATATAAGGATAGACACCCATTTTAAGTGTAACATTTGATGAGTTAAGACAAATGCATACATCTGTGTAACCCAAACCCCTATCAAGTTACAGAACATTATCATCACCCCAGAAAGTTCCCCCAGGCCCCAGTCAAGCCCCCCCCCCCAACCACAGGCAACCCCTGTTCCAATTTTTCCTACCATTGCCTCTTCTGGAACTTCGGTTAAATAGAATGTACTCTTGTGTGAGCCTTCTTAATGCAGCACGATGTGTAATACTCATCCACGTCGTGTGTGTCTCAGTAGTTTCCTCCTTCTTATCGCCGTGTGTTATCCCAGTATATGGATATACCACCGTTATTCGTTGGTGGACCCTTGGGCTGTTTCTTTTTTCCGTCGCTAATGAACAAGGCTGCAGCGAACATTTGCGTACAAGGTTTTTTTGTTGCTGATTCTCCCAAATGCCTCTTACTGCTGGTTTGTTTTATTTTATTTATTTATTTTTTGATGTGGATGATTTTTAAAGTCTTTATTGAATTTGTTACAATATTGCTTCTGTTTTATGTTTTGGCTTTTTGGCCCCGAGGCATATGTGATCTTAGCTCCCCTACCAGGGATGGAACCTGCGCCCCCTGTATTGGAAGGCGAAGTCTTAACCACTGGACCACCAGGGAAGTCCCTGCTGGTTTGTTTTAGCCACGATCCAATCAAGGTCCCCACGTTGCAATTAGTTGGTGGGCTTTTCAAGCGGGAGGGATCAAATTCCCTGATGTAGCCACAGTTCCTGTTACCTGGTTGGCGTGAGGAGGAGCTAAATTCTCCGAGTGAGCTACTGAGCCACTTGCGTTGACCTTGGGTTCCTCACGGGAATGGTTTCTTTGCGCCCCTGCCTACGGTCAGGAGGAAGAAAACCCCCTGGTGGGAAATCTCAGAACTCCGTAATTGAACTCTTTTCTGTGATGTGCCGTCATCCTGTGGCCACAAGAGGGCGCTGCTCGCTTTGAATGATTTAAATTCGTCAGGCCTGGCAAGCAGGGATCAAATGTCCTTCTAGAAAACAAATCTTTTCAGATTTTCCGTCCGTGTTTTCTGTCCTGCTGAATTCAATGGTGACGTTTGTTCAGTTGCTTAATGGGCATTTACTGAATACCCACCACGTCTGATTCATCGGGCTAGGCGCTGTGGGTGGCAAAGAAATGAAGCGTTTTCCCGGCTGGTGATTCTCCCGCCCCCATAGGGAAGGTAAGGCAGCCACAGCACATCTCAGCGCGAGCCTGAGGTCAGAGGAGTCAAGCTCAGACATGCAGGTGGGTGTGAGCTGGCACTGGGGATGTTCTAGGATGTCATGATGTCGAGAGCAAAGGTGGAAAGGCCAGAAGGTTCTGGAACATAGGATGTGTTTAGGAAGGCTGGAAGGGATTGGGTGGCCCAGAGCTAGGAGGTCTGTAACGTATCCACTATTCTGAATGCCACGGGGGAGTTTTCAGTGGGGCAGTGACTGGTGGTGGTGGTGGGTTGGAGAGGAGAGGGGACAGTGGGGGGGAGTTGGGGAGAACAATTGGTCCAGTCGGAAGTGATGGGACTTATGTTGGGATGACATGGGGGGAATGGCTGAGAATCACCTCTGAATTCTGTAGGCGTGAACAAGACCACCTGGGAGAGTAGAGAAAGAAGGCATGTTCTGGAATGCTCTCGGAGCACTCTTACTTTGAATATTGGTTTTTAAATATATGGGTTTTTAATATATTGCATTATATGAATAATACTCTTTCACTCAGATGGTTTCAAGTGGTGAGATGTTTTGCCTGTTAAAAAACAAAAAAGTTATTCTGGGGAGTTCTCTGGTGGCCTAGTGGTTAGGATTCCAGGCTTTCACTGCTGTGGCCCTGGGTTCAATCCGTGGTCAGGGAACTGAGATCCCGCAAGCCGTGTGGCACAGCCACAAAAAAAAAAGTTATTCTGACACTTGTGAAAATAGTACAGAAGACTTTATTTAGGACTGTAGGTGTCAAGACTGTCTCAGTGAAGGAGAGGCCAGCCTCAACTCTGAATACAGCAAAGACAGCTGGGGATTTATAGTCAATGACGGGTCGGGTCGTTGGATAGAAGAGGAAACATCAAGGGCAGGGATTCTTGCTAAACCAACTTAGCGGGATTCTTGCTGAAGGTAGGACAAGGCGATCAGATATCAAGGGTAAGAGATCCTTTCTAAAGGGACTTAGCAGGATCCTTGCTACGGCCAGACCAGCAGACAGAAGACGGGGCCCATGGGTGAGGCCTGGGGAGAAGAGGGACCAGAGGAGCCGGACCCAGGTTTAGGAAAGGAGAGGCTCCATGTCCTGCCTCAGGCGCTACCCAGATCTCCTCTAAATGCAAATTTCAATATGTGAAGTGGGAAGTATTTCTCAAGTGGAAAGTCTGTATTTTTTAAAAGTGGGAGGTATTTGTATTATTTAAATAGGAGCATGATAGTGTTGAAATGAAGAAATACATGCTTTTTTTTTTTTTTTTTTTTTGCGGTACGCGGGCACAGGCTCAGCGGCCATGGCTCACGGGCCCAGCTGCTCCGCGGCACGTGGGATCTTCCCGGACCGGGGCACGAACCCGCGTCCCCTACATCGGCAGGTGGACTCTCAACCACTGCGCCACCAGGGAAGCCCCGAAATACATGCATTTTAAGCAAGATGAAACCTGAAATCATTTTCATACAAATAGAAAGCCTTCTTGACATTATAAGTCAGTGGGAGAAGTCTGTTCGATTTACAAAAATAAATGAAGCGGCAGATAAAGAAAGGATTTAAGTGATCTTTCGTTCATACTTTTGAAAGAGATGGTATTAGTGAGTGAAAATAGATGTATTAAATAAAATGAAAATATAAGATGCTTTTGGTCCATTGAAGTAAGGTGGTATCTTTGGTCATGACTAGATCCCCAGTTAATAGGCTGATTTGTACACACATATACCGACTTACATAAATATTGATCTTTCCCCCAACACATCTTACTAAGTTTAAGGTACAAATGTTTCCCTGAAAATTTATATATTTTTCCCCCATTCTCCCTTAGACTCCCCTTTTCGTCACCAAGGGGCAGTTAAGTGCATGGGTTCTGGCTTCGAATCAAGAACCGTCTCACACCGGCCATGTGGCTTTAGTTTGCCCTACTGTGCAATGGGGGTAATAATACTGCAGCCTCTCAGGAGTGAGGCAGGGCTGGCACAGTTCCTGGCATCCACCCAGGCACGGTCCGTGTTTCCGGCTGAGACAGTCTTTGACCCAAGTTTGGTGTAAGATGGAAGTCCAGCCACTTCACTCTGCCTTGTGAATTAAAAGAGAAATCACTTTTCCAACCTGCCCATGAAGTTTGATGCATCCTGAACTTCCTGTATTATGTGGTTAAGGCTGAGTTAGCAGCACGCCCTCGATCCAAGAAAATTCAAAAGACCCTGTTTAATGCTTCTTTTTTATGGGATCGCCCAACTTTAAAAATCCATTTCTCCCTCACGTTTGAGCCCATGATGTTAAAAATGGAACGCGGTGTACACGCCTAGGAAACAAGTTCCATCTTCAACACGGCGCTTGCAGAGATAAAATTAACTCGGAAAGTGGCTGGGAAGTTGGCCCTGGAGCCCACAGTCGGAAGTGATCAGCTATGGTTCATTTCTCTGTGCTGCCCACTCAGCAGCCCCGTGATTTGGCCCTGGGTGAGTTTGCAGTAGGGTAGAATGACCTTATCCTTTGTTCGAAAAACATCGTCACCCATGGGACGGTTTATCGGGGGATGGAAACTCCGAAAGAATGAAAGAGGGAAATGGATGAAACCAAGCAGATTTCTTTTGCTCCTGGTGGGGCAGGAAAAGGAAATTAAGAACCAAAAGTTCGTACCATTTTACCTGGGTGGCCAGTCCTCCGACACTGGGCTCTGTATCACACCCTCAGGGTTCAAGGTCCCAAGCAGGGGTGTCTGTATGGCTGCTGTATTTTCAAATAAGGTCACATTCACAGGTTCACGGTGGGCATGAATTTGGGGGGGACACTGTTCACCCCAGCACGGTACCTAGGTGGTCACAGCTCGGCCACGTGCCTGCACCTGGGCTACCGGGGAGCAGGAATATCTGCGTCTCCACCTTTGCTAACACAGGTGGGCCTGTCTCGAAGCAAGATGCCTGGATGCCTGACAGTCAGAAAGGGGAGGCTTTTCCCAACTGTATGACCTCATTGCAATAATGAGATTACACCAGCTCCATCAGTATAAACCTAAAAGTTAGCAATATCTTTAATTCTTTTTTTTTTTTTTTTTTTGCGGTACGCGGGTCTCTCACTGTTGTGGCCCCTCCCGTAGCGGAGCGCAGGCTCAGCGGCCATGGATCACGGGCCCAGCCGCTCCGCGGCATGTGGGATCTTCCCAGACCGGGGCACGAACCCGTGTCCCCTGCATCGGCAGGCGGACTCTCAACCACTGCGCCACCAGGGAAGCCCTATCTTTAATTCTTAATTGTCTCCTGTTTCTACTTTCATTATCTTTTCAACCATCAATGAATAGAGAGTGAATTTATTAGAACTGATGGATTCAAATTGAAGTGAATCTTTCCCCATATTAGGGCCCTCAAGGCAACCAGGACATGTTTCTCTTCTATGGTGGGTACCCTAGAGTTGCCTGATGGATAAGAAGTTCTGTCTTTGCCCTCATCGGAGGCCAAGAACTCTTCTTACAGAAGCATTTATCTCCATGATGATGAACGCAGGAGACGGCCGAGTATCGGCTCTCAGGCATTTCTCCTTCCCAGGCCTGCAGATTTGAGGGGGTTCCCGCATCCCTAAGTATGACCATCAGAGCTGCCAAGAGACCAGCTCCCCTTCCTTAGCACGTCCTACGTTCACAAAGAGCAGAGAGCACCTAAGTCAAGGACCAGTCAGGGGCTGCCCTCTACGCCCCTCCCTGACCTCTGCCCGGCACTCTGTGCGGCCGTTCAGAAGAGTAATACCTGCAGCTCGCTGTACACAACACAGTAGCCATGCGAGGGATACGGGCACCCGGCTGGCTGAAAACACATTCATGCCCCTGCCTAATCACCGCAAACGTATACAAGGTCCTTGGCATGACGGAGGGAGAAGGCTCTCGGAAAACCAGCACTCCAGTCACCTCTGTCTGAGCTTGTAGCCAGGCTCCCAGGTGATCCAGGAGGCCGCCCAGATGCCTCACGCAAAGGCCACCCCCAGCTTCACCATTTCTGTTACTGGCCACTGTCATCCTGAAATGCCGCGGGCCTGAGGGCCAGCCGAAAGGCTTTATTTTCAAGTGTGTGTGGTTTTTGTTTTTTGCATCATGAAGTTGAAGAATGCAACAAGACAAAAAGATAAGAAGCTGCCCATGTATTGTGTTACTTGAGGCCACAGTTTCTCAGCCTCAGCACCACTGGCATTTGGGATGCGTCATTCTTTGCTGTGGGCCCTTATAGGATGTTGAGCGGTGTCCCTGGCTTCCGCCCATGAGAGGCCCGAAGCATCCTCCCAGTTGTGACAATCAAAAATGCCTCCAGACATTGTCCCACGTCCCCTGGGGGGAAGGAGGGGGCACAAAATGTCCCTGGTTGAGAAGCACTGCTCTGGGCCACAGGACTGATCAGGATTCAACCCTAAAAGCAGGAGCGGGGCAGAGTGTGTGTGCACGCGGCATCTGGAAGAACTTCTGTGCTCGTTGGCAGCAGGTCTCGATTTCTCTCCGTCTCTGCCGCCCGCTCTTCATCAAGGGACAAGACACTCAGATCAAATACATCACGAAGTCGCTGTGGACCACAGCCCCGCCCCAGACACAAAGGAGCCAGACTTTCTAAAGCACAAGAGAAGAAAAAAGAGCAGCTCTCCATATTCCTGAATTCATATTTTTATTGTGGATGCCTCAGTTCCTCCATGAAACTTAAATACTAGGAGGAGAGCAGATTTCAAGCAACATTTGAAGTCAGGCCCTGATACAAGTTCTCTGAAAAGATAAAGGAACACACGAGACAAAAATCTGCTCTCGGGGTTGGGGGCAGGGGACCTGACCTCCAGCAGTGATGAGCGCGGTGTTATGTGTGATATTATAAAATTACCGTGCAGCCGCTGCCGTCAAACTATTCAGCTCTCCTCCCAAGCTTTTACATCCGCGTTTTCTTTTATCTCTTTTCCTTGGCTTCACATTCTAAGTTTGCGCAGAGCAGAGAGCACGTAAGTCAAGCACACTGTTCTGTGCCTCTCAAGCACCGGAGGAGTGACCTGGGGCTCCTTGGTCCTGGGAGCGTCCACACCTGAAGAGTCGGGGAAGCTCCGCTTCTCTGTAACCTCCGGAACCGGAAGCTGTATCTGGGCTTCACTTGGAGGCTGAGCGCGCGACCTTTCCCACACCCTTCTGGAATGAATCACGCGTTGGGGGATTTTTCAACACGTGGGCGAAGTAAATAATCGTGGAGCCAGATTGGAGACAGTTTTGCAAAGTAGGGATTTCTCCCCTTTTAGGATCCGAAGGATCTTGTCTCCTGGTGGCTCCTTTACTCCAGGACCCAGAGAAGGACAAGATCGGCATGTAGTTAAGTTTGGCGCGGACCTTTGTGAGTTTATGTCGTAAAAACTGAAGCGGTAGGGGCTTCCCTGGTGGTGCAGTGGTTGGGAGTCCGCCTGCTGATGCAGGGGACGCGGGTTCGTGCCCCGGTCCGGGAAGATCCCACATGCCGCGGAGCGGCTGGGCCCGTGAGCCATGGCCGCTGAGCCTGCGCGTCTGGAGCCTGTGCTCCGCAACGGGAGAGGCCACAGCAGTGAGAGGCCCGCGTACCGCAAAAAAAAACCACTGAAGCGATAGGGTTTTGATACTGCAACTCCAGTTTTAAACAAGTGAATGCAAAGAGCTGGCCCTGCAGCTCGTGGGGGTCTAAGGAATAATCAGTAGCTGCTGGACACGACTCAGGAAGCAGGAGGGGGAGGGCTCCCCCCGGGCCGTGTGCACGGTGCTGTCTGTTTCCTAGGGTGTCGCACGGAATGCATGCATGGCCAGGGAATGATACTTAACTAAACTTCCTAAAGTTACTTAACTAAAGTAACTTTAGGATACTTAACTAAAATTAGGTGCATGCACGCATGCATGCATGGCCACTGTGGAGGCGCACACTCAGACCTGCCTTCCAGAAAGATCTTGCTCCACTGCAGCCTCCAGCTGTTACATGTGCATCTAGGCTCCATCTTTGCTTTTGAGCAGAGGCAGCCTGCCAGCCAGTGCCTGAGCGAGGCAGGGACCCAGGGCTGGCCATTTCTGCCCCACGCAGGACCTCCCTAATAGGCAGTCTTTGCTCTGGAGCCCCGGTGGGCTGGCTGAGACCCTCAGATCTGCCCAGCCTGGTCCTGCTTCCTCTCCCCTTTGTCTGTCACAGGTGTCACCCTCTGTGAACCTCTTGCCCTCCTAACTCAGCATCCACTTCCGGAAGA
Source organism: Grampus griseus (assembly GCF_964374135.1). Lineage (NCBI taxonomy): Eukaryota > Metazoa > Chordata > Mammalia > Artiodactyla > Delphinidae > Grampus > Grampus griseus. Next base: position 5,966,006 of record NC_139006.1, on the reverse strand, counting down.
ACCCAATCGACACAGTGCTCCCGTGGTTTCCTCCTGGGGATGCGTGATTAAAAATATTCAGAGCTCCTGCTGGAGAGGGCGCTGTGGAACAGTTTTGAGGGGAGGGAGGGATTGGAGACTAATCCCTGGCTCAGAGGTGACCTCACTTATCCTCTACCACATGGCCCGTAGGGCAGGAGGGGATGCATTCACCCCTGCTTTCCAGATGCAAAATCTGAGAGCGCAGAGATTTCCCTAACTTGGCATTTTACAGACCAGGAGGCGGTGAGCTTGCCTTGGGATCCGGGTTTGGGGAGTTTAGTGAACACAAGAGTAGGCTGGCCTGTTTTCAAAATGGAAATTCTCTCTCTCTCTCTCTCTCTCTCTTTGGTAGATCAGGATCCCCAAAAGGACATCAGGAGGCAGAGGGAAAAGCCTCTCTTTGTCTTTTCATTTCACGCTGGCAGCTCCCCTTTTCGGGAGCTGCTGTGAGAAAGTAAAAAGCTACTGCAAAGGCTCCGTCTTTGCGTTTGCAAAAATGTCCAAGGTGCCGGCTGCCCTGGAAAAGAGTTTTGAAATAAGTGTCCTCCGCAACTCAGTCCTTGAATTGCTTTTCCTTAAAACAAACAAACAAAAAAACCGCCAAAACTCTCGTTCTTCATCTGTTGTTTAACAGGTTCATATGAGGCCAGTTAAAGGGGCAGCAGAGCCAGACATCAGTCTCTTCTTTCTAGCGTTTTTCCAGTGATGCAGAAAGGCAGCTCCTTCATGTTATTTCGGAACCTCCCATGCTTTATGAGCCCTTGACCTCATCCCTTTCATCCTTGACAGCGACCAGCCTCCTCTGAAGAGCCAGGAAGTTTAGTTAAGTATCATTCCCTGACCCTGGGTTGTTGGTGTGAGTCTCCCAGAAAACTGTATGAGCACTGACCCCTAAAGCCATGCTGTCACCTAAACCTACCCCCCGTCTAAGTCACCTCTCTAACAGCCATCCTTCCTTCTTCCTTGCTAACCCCAAATCCTGGTTTTGTTTGGGTGGCCAGTGTCCAGCCCTGAGATAGGATGAATCCTGACTGAGATAAGTCAGTAAGTCCATGCTGTTACCTTTGACAGTGATTGGTCAGTGAGGTGGGCATGTGACCCAGTCTTAGCCAATGAGACATAAGGCAAATTCTGATGGGAGCTTATGGGAATGATTTTCCTTTAGGACACAAGGGGAGAATAGCATTGTTCCCATAACTTCAGCTACCACTGAAGCTCTAAGGAATCTCCAAACTAGGTTGAACCATATGAAATTGCTGATTTTGACCCACAAAGAAATGACAGTTTTGGACAGTCCACCCTAATCGTCTCTGGCCCAGAGGAAATAGAAGAAAGAAAGTAAAGTAATTAAAAAGAATGTAAGCGCTATGGAGGGCAAAAACAATCCAACGTAAGGATGAGTGGAGAAATCAACAAGTGGAACCAAAAAGTATTCAAAGTTGGAAGAAACTTTCCTGGAGATGGAGGAAGTGCTGGATTTCAGCCCAAGGGAGTACACTGTGTTCCTGCTAAAATTTAGACAGTTTGGTTGATGCTAAAACTACTTGGGTTCAGTTAAATGAGCATTAAGGAGAATGAATTTTTCAGGCATTTGGGCATGAAAGGTAATAATATTTAGAAGGGAAAATAGGACCTTAGACTTCTCCACATTAATATTCAGTGCTAGAAAATAGAGGAGGCATATCTATTAAATGCTTTATTCTCTGTTAACACTTATCACCACCTAACATCTTCTGTATATCTGATGATTTCTTCTGGTTATTGATTCTCCCTGCATTCGTATGTAAAGGCAACAGGCTGTCTTTTTCAAATATTGGAGAAGTCTAATGATTCTGAGGTTTTATTTCCTTTTGAAAAAGTTATTTGAAGATAAAACCCAGCAATGGAAACACGGTAGCAAAAGGATTCATACAACATCAGTGCAGGAACACAGTGGAGCAATGTTTACCAAACTCCAAAGAGAAGAACTGTGACTCAATAATTTTATACCCAGACACGTTGTCCTTAGCTTATAAAGACAACAAAAAAGTGTTCTCAAGCAGGGAATATTCTTATTGAAATCAAACCAACCAAGAAATAAATTGAAATAAAGAACTCAGGAATGGAGAAAATACAGTTTTACAAATAGTGGTAAGCACTGAATCATCCACTTAAATAAGAGGTTTTTAGGGGGCGTCTTATGGTTATCTTGGAAATATTTATAAATCGTGACAAAGCTAAAAACATACAACCAACAACAATTAGAGGTTGGAGGAAGGAAAATGGGAGAGGGTTAAAACGTGTTAATGTTTTCATTGTTCAGAGTAGAGTTAAATGGCACTGCCTGTCAATTCTGATACCAATTCCAGTGTGTTTGTGTGTGGGTTTTGGAGGGGTCCTCATACCAGCAAGCAAGTCCCCAACACCAGCTGGGTGTCCTACAATTCAGCTCAACTCTGACACTCTCTACCTGGAGACAGCATCAGATCCCACAGGTTAAGGGCCCAGCCCCACAAGACTGCCTCCCCCCACCACACACACACACACTTCAGATGTCAGCCACAAGTCCAGGTTGTCACCTGTGCTTCTGACCCACCGATTATAGATTGGAGATTCCAGTGATCCCCTCTTTGGGTTTGGTTAATTTGCTACAGCAGCTCCTAGAACTCAGAGAAACATTTTACCGACTAGATTACCAGTTTATTACAAAGGATATAATTCAGGAACAGCCAGACGGAAGAGATGCGTACAGCAAGGTCTGGGGAAAGGGTGGGGATCTTCCATGCTCTCTGGGCATTCGACTCTCCTGGCATCTCCACATGTTCACCAACCTGGGAGCTCTCAGAACCCCGAACCCTGTCCTCCTGGGGTATGGAGGCTTCATTATGTAGGCATGATTGATTAAATTACTGGCAGCTGGTGACTGACTCAACCTCTAGCCCCTCTCCTCTCCCAGGATGGATGTGGGAGGGGGTGGGACCGAAAGTTCTAACCCTCCAATTACGTGATTGGTTCCCCTGGCAACCAGCTGCCACCCTCAGGTCCTTTTCAAAAGTCAACTCCTTAACATAACAAAAGACACCTTTATGGCTCTCAGCACTTAGGAAATTCCAGGGGTTTTAGGAGTCGGTGCCAGGAACAGGGATGGAGACCGCATACGTGCATGTGGAAAGCTGAATCCCAGCCCTGCAGTAACGTGATGGACAGCCTTTGGCAAACTATTTTACCTCCCATGGATTCAGTTTTTTTTTTTTTTTAAGTGAAAAAATATTTGCCTCCTTTATTGATGTCGTGGGAGGAGATGAGATGTACAGACAGTCTGAAAAGTAACGGGCGTTGTGAAATGCACGAGGGGCCTCCAAATGTCATTTCCCGATGTCGAGGGCCCTACAGACACCTCACTGCTTCTGAGGTGCCCTTGGCCATGTAAATATTGCCTCAAGCTTAGAAAACACCCTCCAAGCTCAGAAATCCCTCTCTCAGGGGCTCTGGTTGGGAGCCTTTTCATGAATTGGATTCTACAGTCCTGGTTTTTAATTGAAAATCCTTAATGGAAGATGTGACATATAAGAGGAGAGGAATTCCTAGGATGCTCACCCTCCAGAAAATGAGAAAGCCCTGTAGACTATTGATCAGTCTCCTCCCAGCTTGAAAAGTCAATGTCTCTTCGACTCTAGAAGGCAGGGCGGAAACAAGTCTTTGCCTTAAAGGAGAGAGTAGAGGGAGAGCTTACAGGTGAGAGAGTAGAAGTGAGCAAAAAAGCCTTCTCTCAGAAAAACAAAGGCAGGTTACAGAGGAAGGAGAGAAGGGAAAACACCCCATCTCCTACTCTGAACAAGGAAATATGATAGAAAACGTTACCCATGATGTGTCAGTTGAGAATAAACTAGATCCGTTCCACATTTCTCTCTTCTCCTCCTTCCTTTGCACATATTTCCTGTGCAGACAGCTTCAGGAGACATTTCCTGGGAAGGTTATTTCTTCAAAGCCTCTGTCCCTCCCTCCCTCCCTCCCTCTCTCAGCTAGAATAGGATGAGGCTGGTGACATGGCTATGGACAGCGTCAGCAAGGGGGCAGCCAAGTACAACACATATGGCACGAGGACCCTTTCTGTCCTCAAGCAGGCAGGGCAGCCACACCGTCCATTTCTTTTGAAGGGTCCCTCTCTGTTTTTTTTTTTTTTTTTTGTCTAGGATCAAGATGTTTCCTGTAATACATTGGCCTATTTTTAAATCCATTTTCCATTGGCTGGGCATAAAGAGTGGAAAAATATACTGAATTGTGGAAAGAAGTGGGACATAGGTATAAATGTCAATGATGGGGTTTTACAGGCATATGGAAATCTCCCCTTGACAAACCACTGTGATTATTTTTAGAATTAAAATGGGTCTTAGGGTGGCTGGAGAGAAGGAATGGAAGAAGACCGTCCCAACTTTCACCTTACAGTTCAAACCAGAGGTATGTTTGCCATCCTTGATGCAGCAGTTACGCAGGCAGATCACCTGCCATGGGTGGGTGTGGCAGTTGCCACAGGGAATATTGAGGTGACTGAGGCGCAGTCTGTGCCGTCAAGAGGGCTCTCTGTGATTAGGGAGGAGCCAACAGCTCACAAATGGCTGTAAAGGAAAGTTAAGCCCGTCACCGTCACCAGGGATGTGCACACCAAGTGTGAAGAGGGAGGTGTGACATTCTGCAGGGGGTCAGGAGATGCTTCATGGAGTTGGTTCAGAAATGACACTTAGCACCTCTGCATACGTTTCATTGGCCAAAGCAACTCATGTGACCAAGGCTGTTACCCATGGGGCAAGAAAATACAACCCTCCCTCGGGGAGGGACAACAGACATTTTGGAACAATGATATAGTTTGCCGCAGTTGGTGCATGGAGAGCACTGATTGTGTAGTTAGAGTTTAACCTGCTGTTGTACGTACCAGCTGATTTCCTTAACGGGGGCCTCCGGATATCCTAAGTAAACCAACTTATAAGTCCACTAGGAGAAAAATCAATTATTTACCAAGAAAGTGATGGACAGACCTAGAGAGTAACAGTGGAAACAAAAAGACATGAACGGATAGAGAATATGTTGGGGGGGTAGAATTGAAAGCCAGCAAGACCCTGTGGGGCCTTCCCGGGGAGAGATACACCCCCGTGTCCCCCTGCCTCTTGTTTGTAGAAAAGCTTTAGCCTCTTAGGCCTTTGCCGAGTTCCAAAGAGCAGATTTAATCAGAGAAGTGAGAAATGATGCAGAAACAAAGGAAGGCAGTCAAACAAGACAAAATAATAATAGTTTAGCCAAAAAACAAAGTCAAGAACCTTTAGTTCCTCCTCAAGGGCTGTAGATAATGTCCTGCGGCATATCCTTGAGTTGTTTTGCAGATACTAAAACCCCCAGCAGGTGGGGGAAGTTAACTGCCTGCTGACCACTGGCACTTAGACTCCAGACCATTGGAAGCAGAAGGTTGATGATTGAGATTCCTGAAACATCATCCTGTTACCTCACCACCGAACAGAGAATTGTGCATGAGCTGATCAGTCACCCTACAACCCTCACCCCTGGTGTGCCCTTTAAAAACCCTTCCCTGAAAGCTGTTGGGGAGTTTGGGTCTTTTGAGCATGAGCTGCCCATTCTCCTTGCTTGGCGCCCTGCAATAAACACTGTACCTTCCTTCACCACAACCCGGTGTCAGTAGATTGGCTTTGCTGCTCTTCGGCCAAGCAGACCCAAGTTTGTTCAGTAACAGGATTAGTTGAAGTAATTAACCTATTAGAGTTTTAGGAACTTGACAAAATGATTCTGAAGTTTCTTAAGAAGAATAAAGACAAGGTAACTGGGAATTTTTGCTAAAAGTAATGGGAGGGGACTTACCCTACCAAACAGTAAACATATTATAAAGCTATAATAATTGAAGAGAGTGGATTTAGATCAAGAATAAATATGAAGATCAAGGGACAGAAGAGAGAACTCAAAAACCTATCACTTGGGGCTTCCCTGGTGGCGCAGTGGTTGGGAGTCCGCCTGCCGATGCAGGGGACACGGGTTCGTGCCCCGGTCCGGGAAGATCCCACATGCTGCGGAGCGGCTGGGCCCGTGAGCCATGGCCGCTGAGCCTGCGCATCCCGAGCCTGTGCTCCGCAATGGGAGAGGCCACAGCAGTGAGAGGCCCGCCTACCGCAAAAAACAAACAAACAAACAAAAAAACTCTATCACTTGATAGGTGATACGCGGGCCTCTCACTGTTGAGGCCCGTGTACAGCAAAAAACAAACAAACAAACAAAAAAACCCTATCACTTGATAGGTGATACGCGGGCCTCTCACTGTTGTGGCCTCTCCCGTTGCGGAGCACAGGCTCTGGACGCACAGGCTCAGCGACCGTGGCTCACGGGCCCAGCCGCTCCGCGGCATGTGGGATCTTCCCAGACCGGGGCACGAACCCGTGTCCCCTGCATCGGCAGGCGGACTCTCAACCACTGCACCACCAGGGAAGCCCCACTTGATATGTTTAATTGCATTAAAGGAAGCACTCCCAAACAACGGAAGGGGAAAGCTTGATTAATAAATAGTTAATGAATAACTTCAGGAAAAATGGACTCTGGGAAAAAAATCAGTTAACGGTCTCACCTCATCCCATATTCCAAATAAATTTTAATTGCATCAAGGAAATACATATATAAATAAAATGAAGAATACAGAAGAAAATATGGGTGATGGTGTTTAGGTGCTCTCTGAATAAGGAAATTCTTTCTTTCCAAGTGTAAAAAAAAATAGAAAGAAAGCCCTAAGGAAAGAAATGGATTGACCACCTAAAATTTAAAATTTCCATAGATATATGTATACTTTTTTCCTATAGAAAATGAAAAGCCAAAAATGAACCATGAAAGTAAATGCTTGTTCAAATATTTTAGAGTCATAACCTTACGTGCACAAAGTACTCAAACTAATAAGAATAGGACTAGGATCCTAAAAGAAAAATGAGCAAAGACTGAATGGACAATTCATGGAAGAGGAAATGTAATTAGACAATCAACACCCCCTTGGTATCCACAGGGGATTGGATTCCAGGACCTCCCGTGAATACCCAAATCCACGGGTGCTCAAGTCCCTTTATAAAATGGCATAGTACTTGCACAAAATCTATGCACATCCTCCTGCATATTTTAAATGCTCTCTAGATTACTTACAATACCTACTACAAAGTTAATGCTATGTAAATAGTTGCTGGCAAGTGGCAAGTTCGAGTTTGGCTTTTGGGAACTTTCTGGATTTTTTAAAAAAATAGTTTCCATCTTCGTGGTTGGTTGAATCCACGGATGCAGAATCTGCAGATACAGAGGGCCAACTGTAATAGCAAAGGAAAAATTGAACAAATTGTTAGCCTCAGCAGTAACAAAAGAGATGAAAACGAACAGCACGAGACCACATGTTTTAACTTATTAAATGCAAAGCTGGGAGTCTGTGTGGGGAAAGGAGCTGCCAGGGGCATCTACGTTTATACCTTCTACAGGGGGAGCTTGGCACAAGCGATGGGAAGCCTCTTTTTGACCCAATAGTCCACTTTTAGGAACCTATCTGGTGGGTCACTGGCTTTCCACTATTTATCCTCAGGAAATAATCAGAGATGTGGCCAAAGATTTGAGCACGAAGAGGGTTGTTGTGCCAGTCATCATAGTGTGAAAACATTGGGGAACAGATAAAATGTCTAACGCCTGGGATTTGATTAAATAATCTGGGGCCAAGAACTGAACAATACGTGGCACATGAAAAACGATATTGTTGAAGTAAAGATCTCCCGGGGGCAGGGAGCATGGAATGGTACAGTTGGAATAGGTGCACAGTGCAAAAGGTAGTCATGTCCCGCCAGCACAGCACAGAGTCCTCCTTTTCCTGTTCCCAGCCCTCCAGTCCTTTCGAGAGGCATGTTCTTACTATCCTTTCAGAGAGATTCTGTGCTGGACTGTCAGCTGGAAAGGACATCTGGGTGAAGAGATGTGATTTCCGGATAGGGAAGATCTAAGGATGTTCTCAGGTCGAGGAAAGAAACCAGCAGGTTGCGAGAGGCTGAAAAGAAGAGAGAGGGTCTCTGTATGGCACACGCAGGAGAAGGGAGAAAATAGTGTGATGCTGTTGTTGCCTCCGCACAGCTGGGGAGGGGCGGAGGAGAGAAGATGCAGAGAGAGCGGTGGGGACGGAGGCTGACGGGAGGCGACCTCACAGTTCAACGTGTGAGTGGTTGGACACACTATAATAAAGGAACAAATGCTATTCGATTGCATATATATATCTTTCTCTCTCACAACTTCTTTATCCATCCGTCGATGGACATATAGGTTGCTTCCAAGTCTTGGCTATTGTACGGAGTGCTGCAATGAACATTGGGGTGCATGTATCTTTTTTTAAATTAATTAATTACTTCATTTGGTTTTGGCTGTGTTGGGTCTTCGTTGCTGCACACGGGCTTTCTCTAGTTGCGGCGAGCGGGGGCTACTCTTTGTTACGGTGTGCAGGCTTCTCATTGCGGTGGCTTCTCTTGTTGTGGAGCAGGGGCTCTAGGCACGCGGGCTTCAGTAGTTGTGGCTCGCGGGCTCTAGAGCACAGGTTCAGTAGTTGTGGCACGTGGGCTTCAGTAGTTGTGGCACGCGGGCTTCAGTAGTTGTGGTGCACGGGTTTAGTTGCTCAGCGGCATGTGGGATCTTCCCAGACCAGAGCTCGCACCCGTGTCCCCTGTGTTGGCAGGCGGATTCTTAACCACTGCGCCACCAGGAAGTCCTGCATGTATCTTTTTGAGTTAGAATTTTCATCTTTTCCAGATAGATGCCCAGGAGTGGGTTTGCTGGATCCTATGGTAACTCTATTTTTAGTTTTTTTTTTAAGGCACCTCCATGAAATATTGCCATTGGCAGCAACATGGGTGGACCTAGAGATGATCATACTAAGTGAAGTAAGTCAGACAGAGAAAGACAAATATCATATAATATCACTTATATGTGGAATCTTAAAAAAAATGATATAAATGAACTTATTTACAAGACAGAAACAGGCTCACAGACATAGAAAACCAACTTATGGTGACCAAAGGGGAAAGGAGAGGGGGGCAGATAAATTAGGAGTTTGGGATTAGCAGATACAAACTACTACGTATAAAATGGATAAACAACGAGGACCTACTATATAGCACAGGGAACTAGATTCAATATCTTGTAATAACCTATAATGGAAAAGAATCTGAAAAAGAATATCTATCTATTTATCTATCTATCTGTCTCTAATCTATCTGAATCACTTTGCTGTACACCTGAAACTAACTCAACATTGTAAATCAACTATACTTCAGTTAAAAAGTTTTTTAATTAAAAAAAAAGAAGCAAATACTGATGTCTGAAACAACCTGGATGAACCTCCAGAGAACTGCGCTTTGTGGAAGAAAAAAACAGTCCACAAAGTTTGCAGACTGTATGATTCCATTTGTACGATATGATGGAAATGGCAGAAATATAGAAATGGAGAAGGGATCAGTGGTTGCTGGGGTGTGGGGATGGAAGGGAAGAGAGGGTGGTTATAAAAGGGCAACGTGTGGGACGCTGTGCGATGGACAGATTCTGTATCTCGACTGTATCAGTGTCACTCTCATGGTTGTGACACAGTTTTGCAGGAAATTACCATAGGAGAAACCAGGTAAAGGGCACTAGGGAATTTCTGCTTTATTTCTTCTGTGTGGGGATCTACAGTTATCTCAAAATATAAATGTTTAGTTAAAACATTTATGTGTCAAAACGGATGCCAATTCTGCAGTTGGAAGTGTATTTATTCATTTATTTTTCATCATGAGGCTGTCTCCTCTCCCTGGTTGACATTTTTCAGAGGACTGGATTTTTCATCCTTTAATAACTGTGGCCCTTGAGAGAAGCATGTCTATTATTTTCTTCCATTGGCAGTAATACCAGGAGCCCCAACTATCCCAGGTAGCTCAAAACGAATGAGCTCATGCTCAGAGAGAGACTATCTCCCCCCAACCCCCATCCCCCATCTTTCATCTGTTATTTATTTATTTGCGGTACGCGGGCCTCTCACTGCTGTGGCCTCTCCCGTTGCGGAGCACAGGCTCCGGACGCGCAGGCTCAGCGGCCATGGCTCACGGGCCCAGCCGCTCCGCGGCATGTGGGATCTTCCCGGACCGGGGCACGAACCCGTGTCCCCTGTATCCGCAGGCGGACTCTCAACCACTGCGCCACCAGGGAAGCCCTCATCTGTTATTTTTAAGATAGAGATGTTGAAACATGATATAGTAGAAAGAGAACATGAGCTTTGGGGTCCGAGCATCTGGGTTTGATGCTGGCTTGAGTGGCTGAACAGAATCAACCTTGCGGAGCCTTGGTTTCCTCATCTGTAAGATGGGAATAAAAACGGCACCTATCTGTCACTGACAGCATCTAACTCAGGGGCTGACTAACGATGGTCTTGGGGCCACATACAGCCTGCCCCCCCATTTTGTGAATGCAGTTTTATTGACATGCAGCCGTGTCCATTCATTTACTCAGTGTCTGCGGTGCTGTCACACTCCTAGGACAGAGTTGAACAATTGTGACGGAGACCGACTGGTACACAGAGCCACTTACTGTCTGTCCCTTTGGAGAAAGAGTTTGCCAACCGCTGATCTAAATGATTAATGTATGTATGTGGAAATGCTTAGAAATGTCAGAGCGTTGGTCAAAGTTGTTGTCATTATACGTCTCTAACAACAGACCTCTTTCCCTGAGGGGGAAAAAAAATGAATAGGCTGACTCTTCTCACCCACGGCCAGTCTGAGCAGGTGGATTTTAGAGGAACTTGGGTAATATGACCCCCTAATAAGAGTCTCATACTAGATGTTATTAATAGTTTTCCTTGCTGGAAACAGAATTTTACAAGTGCATACATTATCTATCTATCTAGCTAGCTAACTAGCTAACTATCTATCTTTCTATCTACCTATCTATGTGTATATGTATCTATTATACGTACATAGATGTAGATACACGCATAGATACATATATATGTGTGTATGTATATATATGTATGTATACATATCTATCTATATGTGTATGTGCTTATAAAATTGTGTTTCCGACAAGGAAAACTATTCATATATATATATATATATATACACACACACACACACATTGACATATATGTATATGCGTGTATATACATATGAGCATACGTCTGTTATGTACATGGATGGATGTGTATGTACATATGTACACATTGATCCAGGGAAACACCCTCCCTCTTCTCTAGATGAACCCCCCCACCCCCATCTATATTCTTTTAATCACCCAGTGTTCTGAGTTGGAAATTCACTACCATTTTTAGGATAAGGGTTTCTATCTCCCTGCTCACTTTGGAGGGTTTTTACAGATAAATGAACTTGGGTCTGTTTGGAAAGAGAAGCTACCAGGACAGGAGGGTTTGGGACTTTCATATACCAGTCCCCACCTCTTTTCTATCACATCGTCTGCCTTTGGTCATCATGTTTTCTCTGTTGGAAGAGTCTTTGGATTCTTTTCCTATGTTAATTAGAACATTCCAGGAGACTTGGAAATGGTTTCGGGAGGGAACCTTTGCATATCTGGGGGTCTAGTCAAGAGCGGGGAACATCCAACCTTATTTATTTGGAAGCTTATAACGCATAGAATTAACATTGCATATTTTGAAGAAAACCTTAAAGTCAGATTTCTGCCCAGTGTTCTGAGCATCGAGAAAAGAGGGAGCTTTTGGCGTGGTGCACTGAGCTGAAAGCCCTTGCCTCTCCTCACAGCCAATAGTAAATCTTTCCTAGAAGTCCCAGTGTGAGCTGGTTTCCAGCCATTGGGGTGATCTTAAAATAGATTGTTAGGTGTAACATAGAAGTAAAAAGCTGCATTTCTGGGCAAGTTGGAAGCACAAGGGAATGCTATGTTGACCGAGACAATTAAAGAGGAATGGAGAGAAAGCAGAGCAGAGCGGAGCGTGGATGACGGGGCAACCTAAGGCTACACCGCCCTGGGAGTATTTGTCTTTACGTGAGATCATGAACGGCTCAGAGAAAGAGCTGGATGATGATGGTGGTGGTGGTGACGACGGCGATGATGATACTTCTTTAGCATGCTTAGCGGCCCAAGACTCTGAAACACTTCTCATATTTTGTAGCAAAACCACGTTTCTGTGGTTGTGGTAATAAAATTCTACTCTTTATATATACATTAAAAAATAGCCCCGGTTTTCTGGCGTGGCTCTCACCTCTCACACCTCTTCTTCTGTCTCCCCTCCTTCACATCTCTCAGCTTAGCATCCCCTTTTCAGGGCAGCCTTGCTCCATCCCCTAGACTAGGGCGATCCCTCTGACGCGGCTCTTGACACACCCAGCAACCCGTGACAAGTTGCAATAATCAGTTTATTCCTCCCATCTGAAAGCTCTGGGGGCACAGACACCCCTCTGTCTCCCTTGTCTCCATCTATCCCCATGGTCTCCCACTCCGTGTGGCAAAGAACAGGTGTGCTCCCATCAGGAACGTTTTAGTGAACGTGCAAATGCAGGAAGAGTTAGAAATGCACCAAGGTCTCTCTATATAAGTGAGCTAAGAATACGGACAGGTAATTGACAAACCTATACCATGGAAAATATAGAAAACACCTTTTATAAGGTCAACCTAAATTGGATTCAAAGAAATGCCAGTTAAAATCACGTTTCATCTGATCCAATCAATAGAGAAGAAAATAAAATAAAAGGCAATACTGTTGCAGTGTATGAGATTCTAATGAAAGAGTGTTCTTTTTGATCTGAACTTTGGAAACAATCTAGCATTAGGTATCAGAGCAGTGAGGAGGTTAACAGTAATAGTAACTAGAGTAACAATCCCAATCATAAGAGTTCACATTTGTTGAGGGCCTACTCAGCTCTTTGTAGCATCTTATATATAGCACATCATTTCATCCTCACAATGTAACAATCCTATGGGTAGGCCTGTTATTATCACTCCCATTTGATAGCTGAGGAAACAGAGGCAGAGGGCAGTAATTTGCGAGATCACCCAGTTAGCAGCTGAGGTGAGATTTGAACCCAGGCAGTTGTGCAAAGTCTATTATACTTCACTAGCCTACCTAAAAGAAGGTTTATGCCCTTTGACCTTCAAATTTCACTTCTGGGAGTCTAGCTCAAGGAATTAGTTCTAAATAAAGTTTATCAAGCACACACGTTTGTAGAAGCATTATTTATCCAGATACCTGTTCCATGGATTATTCTGTTGTCATTTAAAAAAGTGTTTGTGATGGATAGATATTAAATACCACAAGAATATTTTTGATGAAATTTTACATGGTAACAAATGCAGACTTGTGCCTTTTATGACCTCAAACTGCATACTAGCCACCCTAGCCATAAAACTTAACCTAAAAAATATAATATTAAGGGGCAAGAGCTGGATCTCCATAGCACGATCATATTGGTAAAAAAAAAAAAATAATAATAATCCCACCCAGCGACACCTACAAGAGACTTGGAGGAAATTCACCAGCCTGAGAACTAACAGTGATCGGACTTACGTGGTGACTAAACAGGCAATTTCCATTTCTTCTCTGCACTTTCCTATAAGTCTCTAGGTTTTCTTTCACAAACCTCAGGACTTTTATAATTTAAAAAATGACTTAAAATCAAGAAAGACAAGGATTGTGGGAGGAGACAGTTTGGGGGAAGCAGAAAGAAAAATTAAGTTAAACCTTGGAGGAAAACGGATTTATGGATATTCCAAGCAAAGTTGAAATCCAAAGAGGTTGAGGAGATGTAGATCTTGCTGCAAATGTGGGTCTAGGAGAGGGTGTGGGTCACTTTACCTGAAAGGCTTTGTGTGTTGAGCAGTTCACTTTCTGGTTGATGGCTCACTGCGATGTCCCGCAGGGCTACTCTTGGGAGAAATAACCCAGCAGTGAGAAAAGCCAGGAAAAGCTTCCCCCCACCGAACAGGCAAAAAAGAGCAAACAGACCATTTTTAGAACGTGAATCTGTTGGACACCTGCTAACCCTGTAAAAGAGGGGTACCTCCTGTGTCCCCACCTACAACTCACGACACGGCAGGGGAGACAGATATATATTCAGAAAATTGTCATACATTATAGCCAGGGCCATCACAGAGATTGCACATGTAAGATTATTTTTTTAATATGCAGGATATGGTGTTGTAATTGTCATCTTCGAGTGGTCTTAACAGACAATTAGCCCCTCTCTGTAATTCTTTCCAGAACAAACCAGGATAGCATTTCAACTTTTTTTTTTTTAAAGCCCATGTTATTAACTTTGGTGGATGTTTTCCAACTTTTAACAGGCTGATGAATAGCAGTCCCCTGGAGTGGGTCATGTGAGTTAACGAATTCATTGTATAATTTGCAAACACTCCATCTTCGGAGGGTATGTGGCTCGTTTGGGTCCCTTAAACACAGATGCTGAGACAGCCCTTGGGGGCAGATAGTTTATCCAGGAGGTGATTCTGGGAAGCACATATGAGGGGGCTGGGAGGGGGGAAAACCCCCAAATGCATGCGTTAAGGAGGTGGATGGGACTGTGGGTCACTGGGGCTCCGTCCCGCCAGGGGTCCCCTTTAGGACTGCCTCAGAGTTGTCCCACTGAGGGGCGGGCAAGCTGGGCTATTTATCCACTGACTCTCACTTTTTAACTTTTTATTTTATTTTATTTTTGGCTGTGCCGCACAGCACGTGGGATTGTTACTGAAAGCTCGGCCTCTCCGTGCACCGGTGCCGAATCAAATCCCGGAGACAGGGTTTTGGGTGAAGTAGAAAAGGATAGTTTTATTGCTTCTGGTAAGGCTTCTCCCTCGAAAAACTGTGTCTCCACCCCAGAGGATTTGGTGAAGGGCTTTATAGCAGCGTTCAAGGGTGGAGTCTCTGACAAGATCAGGGTGTCAGCAGGGCCTGCCCTCCCTTCATCTCGTCACACAGTGGTCTCTCTTAATCTTGATGCGTTTCTCTGGTCCCTTTAATCTCGCCTCAGGTGGTTTCTTAGCTGCTCCCCCCTTGATTATCAACTGTTCACATCCCTTTGGAACTCAAGGGGGTCATGGAGGCTGGAGTCTTGCCTATAAGAAATGGTGGACAAAAGGAGGCCTCACTCGGTTTCAGGGTCTTAGTTCCCCCACCAGGGATCGAACCCGTGCCCCGTGCAGTGGAAGCGCGGGTCTTAACCACTGGACCGCTGGGGAAGTCCCTCTTTCTTTATTGGTTACGTTTGCTCTGGAGGCATTAAATCCCCAACCCTTCCAGGCTTCCCTGGGGACAGGCTGAGCGTACCCCAGAGTAAGCTCAGGGTGGGTGAGAATGGGAGAGGCAGGCATTCGAAGAGAGGAGCCGTCTGCCTGCACTGGAAGTGCTCACCGCAGCTGCAGGTAAACTCAGATGGGCCGAGGGGCTCTGGGCAGCATCTCAAAGGGGCTGTGACCCTTCACGGGAAAGCACTGACCTCAGTGCTGAGCTGTCCACCAGGGCTTTGGGTTGGGTGCGTGGACCTTAAGAAATTTCTGGGCTAAAATTAGCATGGCCATCCTCGGTGAAACAGAAATGGGAGCTTTGGAGAGCTCGCCGACCTGTGCATGAGTGGGGATGCAAAGTTATCAAGATTATTTTTTAAAATATTTATTTATTTATCTGGTTGCACCAGGTCTTAGTTGCGGCTTGCGGGCTCCTTAATTATTTTTAAAGATCAACTTGGCACATGGCTGTTCTCTTCTCTGACTGCTGACCTGGGGTGTACAGGTTCTTACGCAGGCCCCTGTCCTTGTCAGGATTCTGAAGGTCAACCCACGACGTTGGCTCAGGCACATCGTCCCATTTATAACTGTCAGAGTCAGGTGCTGCATGCCAGGTACTTGCCAGGAAGTATGACGTTGAACTCACTGCTCTGCCACATCTATTGGGAACTGGGCTGAGAACAGTCTTTATGGAGGGCTGACCTGAAGGGCATGTGGTCCTTCCATTCCTCTAGACTGGGGGTTGCGTGTTTTTGCTGTAAAGGGCCAGATGGTAATTTTACGATTTTTGAACCACATAGTCACCTCTGTTGACCAAATAGTCAACTACTCACCTCTGCTGTTGTAGCTCAAAAGCAGCCGCAGACAATACGCTAAGCAATGAACGTGACTGCGTGCTAATAAAACTTTATTTATAAAAACAGGCTGTGAGATGGATTTGGCCCTTGGGTTGTAGTTTGCAGACCCCTGCTCTAGACAGTCTGAAATCTAACACTGGATGGATTAAGGCAACCAGCACAGAGTGCTTTCCGGGGACTGATGTGTGCCAGCCGCTGTAGAATGATCTCAGATGACCTAGTGTAGGGGGTTACTGTATGTTAACCTGTAATTATTGCCTTGACAGTGGTGGCGTTGCTGGAGAAGCTGCCCCACCAGAGTCACCCTGTGTCCAAACTTAGGATGTTTGGGATGACGTCAGCCCTGACATTTTGGGTCGTTTTCCTTGAGAACACCTGAGAGTGCTGAGCAATTACCCCATCTTTTGTTAGGGACACTGAGTTAGGCTGTATAACCAGATTTTCATTTTTACTGGGGCTTCTAGAAAAATCGGAGTCAAATTCGTGCATCTGCTTGTTCAAATATGCAGGGCAATTTGGGCTACAGTCTTGAAGGAGCCTCATTCTTGGACCAGGTCTCTTTTTCTTTTCCATCTTCTCATGATCCACCATGACGAATCGTATGTTGTCTCGTAAGCTGCCTCAAATCCCTTTTGGAACAAGGCAGGAAAGAAAACAAGAGAAGGGAGTGGGGTAGGGAGGGATACCCCTGAGGGTTCTGGGTCTGGATAGCATATTTCTCTTTCATGCCCCGCTAACCAGTTTGAGTTTCCATTCGCTTCACCCAGGAAATCTGATCTTTTACTAGGTTCCTCACTCTACCTATTTCTGGGAATTCCCAAGGAATATTAGCAAGTGCTATGAATCCTTCCCTGCGGACCCCGGGGGGTCTCTAAAAACTGGGGCTCTGCTCTTTAACAGGTCTCTTCTCACCATCTCGCCCCTTGGTTGGGGTGGCTGAGGGCTCCTCTGCGTGGCCTCTAGGATTCCCCAGTGGTAACCAACTTGGAAGCACTTCATGGGCCACCCTCCCTTCTCTGTGTCACTTCCCTGCTCCCCATCTGGTGCTTCCTGGGGTCACCTCCCAAATAAACCATTTACATTCAACTTCTGGCTCTAGGGGAGCCCAAAAAGAGAGGGAGAGTTTGCAGATGGTGGGTGGACACAGCTCACCAGATGGAGTGAGGTTGCAGGAGAGGCCGAGGGAGGCTTGGGGCCAAGGGTACAGGTGGGCCACTTGCTTTTGCGGAGGGACCCTCAGGGTTAGAGAAAAGAACGCAAAGATGGTTACAGGTGTAGGTAACTTGAACGCCGAGGAAACTGAGATAAGAACTTCCAGGGAGAGAAATCCAGTGGGATTGATTTCTTTACCCTCTTAAAAAACAAATCACAATCAAAATAATGTATGCACATAATTTAAAAAATCAGAGTCTAGAATAGTGTTCTAGCGGTGAGTGACAGCTCCTTGCCCCACCTCTCACTTGGCCTCTTCTAGCCCGGGAACCGACCTCTACTGAACAGTTGTGGGTTTTAGTTCTGGTGGGTACCCCACGCCTCTGAAGGACAGGCTTTTGTGGTTTATTTTGGGTTTACCAACTTCCAGCATCGTCTGTTGACTCCCTGCTGTGCTGGCTGGTGTAAGATGATGGAGCAGGCAAAATTACAAGATGGGGCCAGGATTCCAGCCCCTGGTGTACACACACCTTCTCCCAGTTATTCAAAAACGATTATGGGCGCAACTGATGTCATTAAGGTCCCCAGTCAATTGACTTTATATTAGGGAGATAGCCAGGTTGGCCTGATCTAGTCACAGGAGCCCTTTACATCTGGGTCTAGAAATCAGAGACAGAGGAAGTCAAAGATTCAAATGACGAGGGGGATTTGATGTTGGAGAAGGATTCTCTTGCTGGAGATGGAGGGGACAGTGTGGCAAGGAATTTTGGGTGGCCTCTGGGAGCTGACAGCCAGCCACTAAGGACATGAGGACGTCAGTCCTACGAGCCCAAGGAACTGAATTCTGACACAGCCACGTGACCTTGGTAGAGGACCCTACGTTCCAGATGACGGTGCAGTGTTTTGTTTTGTTTTGTTTTTTAAATTTATTTGGCTGCGCCGGGTCTTAGTTGTGGCACACGGGATCTTTAGTTGCGGTGTGCAAACTCTTAGTTGTGGCACATGGGATCTAGGTCGCTGACCAGGGATCGACCCTGGGCCCCCTGCACTGGGAGCATGGAGTCTCAGCCACTGGGCCACCAGGGGAGTCCCAGACAGTGCCGTTTTGATTTAAGCCAAGCGAGATGCTGAGCAGAGACCCCAGCCTCACGGAACCCAGACTGCCCACCTACAGAGCTGTGGGCTAATAAACGTTGTTTGAAGCCACTGAGCTTGTGATACTTTGTTACTCAGTGTAGACAGCTAACGCAAGCAGTGCACGATGGCGTGAGGCCGGAGCTCTGTCTCATCACTCCTTATCATCCCTGTGCCTTTGCCAGCCTGGCTACTGCTACCTTAGTCCCTCTGCTGGCCACTCTGCCATGTTGAACCATGACCTTCCATGTTCTTTTCTTATTCCAGCCACCACAGGGAGTGTCATTTCAGCTCCCCATTTGGTAAGCTGCAGACATCTTCAGCTTTGCGGGCCATCTGTTCTCTGTCACAACTAAACTCTGCCTGTATAACAAGAAAGCAGGCATAGACAGTATGTAAAGGAACGAGCATGACTGTGTGCCAATAAAACTTTATTTACAAAAACAAGCTGTGGGGGAAAAAAAAAACAAGCTGTGGGCCCTCCTGCCCTCAGACCCCATTCACTTCCGGTCCTCTGTCTGATGAACCATTACTCTCACCAGAACAAGGCTGCTAACTTTGGCATTCTTTCTGCTCCAGCCTTAGGAGTCTATTTCCAATTTATAAAAAGCAGATTTCTGATTGATGTGTCGTCATGGGATGCCCTGGGAATATCTAGGCTTATCTCTTCTTGTCACTGACTTTTAAAATGCTTCGGTTCTATTTGATTCCATTCACATGAAAGGTAGAGGCCCCTTGGAGCAGGAAGATGGTGACACAACTCCATCCTTTATAAACAAACTCAAGTCTCATTCAGCCCATGCATTGCAAGTCAGGGGTCACAGCTGGAAGCATTTTCCTGGGAAGCTCGGAGTTGTCAGAGGCATTTATCTGGTATTTTATTGTAATTGGTTAATTTATGCTTTATTTACCTTGTGGATATGATCTGAAAGTTAACACTGGGGAACGGCTGCCTTATTCTGTTCCACATTGTCAGGAAAACGTATGTCTCTTTGGTTAAAAAGATTTTTTTTTTAATGAGAAATGGAGCTTTGGAATAAATTTTCCATTGCTCACAATGAACCCCCCCCCAAACACACACACCCCATGGTCTGTGTTCTTTTAAGTCAAATGAAACTAGTTTCTGCCGAGAACATCCAAATGTTTGACCTTAGACGGCAGAATTTGGAACTAATCTTCCAGGATCAGAGCAGCTGCAAGTCAGGCCGGGAGCCATTGGAATAACCCACCTCGCGGTTGGAAAGCGCTGATTCCTCGGAGGAAACTAACAGAGACCCGGTAGCCCGGCTGCCTTGTGGACGCCGTGAGCCCAGGCCTGCACCTCTTCCTTCCCGCACGTGGGCCCGCAGATGGGAAAGGCATCCCCTCCAGCCTCCGTCAAGGAGCTGCCGAGGAGAATTTGCATTTAATGCCGCTCATCATCTCCAATTGTTCTCCAAATAAAACAGGCCCCAGAGCTAAGGCGAATGCCTTCGAAGGCACTTTTCCACTGGGTCCAGAATAAATAATAAAGAGAAATCTGCCCCTCCAAGCGCTTTGTGGAGTCAGCTTTTAATTCAGACCAGTTGGAAGCAGAACGGAGCAGGGCGCGTCAAAGCCGAAGGCAGCCGTGCTGCCAGCCGCGCCCCCGCCGTGGCCAGATCCCCCTGAAAGCGTCGTCTGTTACCCCGTGATACAGTGCAAGGGCTCTGTCTTTCTGCTCTTATCCTTCTCTTCCTCTCCCCTCTCTTTCTCCAGCTCTCCTCTCTCTGTCTCCCCCTCCCTCCCACCTTCCCCTCTTTTTCAGCGACAAGCCCTTTTCCTTTAAAAAAAAAACAACAACAAAACTTTTTATCTTGCCATAATGATAGACTGCAGAAAGTTGCAAAAATAGTATAGACCATCTGGTGTACCCTGTACTCAGCTTACCCCTATAGTTCCATCTTCCATGACAATAGCTCATTATCAAAACCAGGACATCGACCCAGGTACAATGTCTGTGTCTAATTCCATGTCGTTAAGCCTTTCATCTTCGAATGCTCACTTTTTCATGTAAGTTTATTCCATTTTCAGGGTTTTTGAAAAAACATTTTAAAAAACCCCACGTTTATTTATTTATTTATTTGGCTGCGCCAGGTCTTAGTTGCAGCACGAGAGATCTTCGTTGCCGTGTGCGGGATCTTTAGCTGCGGCATGCATGCAGGATCTAGTTCCCTGACCAGGGATCAAGCCTGGGCCCCCTGCATCGGCAGCGCGGAGTCAACGACTGGACCACGAGGGAAGTCCCTAATTTCAGGATTTTTAACTGCTCAAAGAACGCGCATCTAATATTTATATTCTCCGGGGGCTGGGGGCGCTGTCTTTTCTCATCTGCTCACTTCCGGGGCACCCCAAGGGGCCTGGACCCTCCTGCAAGGCACTCCCACGGCCGGGGGGAGATGAATTTGTAGCCTGTGTTCCTGATCTTGCTGGGCACCCTTGGAAGTGCTCTCACATACCTTGTCTCTTTCAGTCTCCATTTATTTTCATTTAATACATGAAAGGAGATGAAATTGAAACGGGCCCACCTTGCTCCTGGTGAAGAGCTCTGATTGCAGGTTTGATGAGAAAGCTGTTCAAACCTGGCCTGAAATGAATTTCGTGGGCCATCTGCATGCATCCGTCAGACGAGCCGCCGCCGGTGAGGTGTGTGATTGCAGGCGAGTTGCACTGCAGGCTACCAGGCAGGGGCTCCTGCCGGTGCTGAGGAGAAGCTCAGCCTGGTCCCGGGGCCAGATGGGGACTGCCGGTTCGCACATTCCTGCGACCAGGTGTGAGCGGGGCGCCCCCCACCAAGCAGTTCTCCAACTCTCTGACACCAGCTGGGTGTCCTGCAGCTGAACTCACATTCCCACTCTGTTTACCTGGAGACAGCAGCTGATCCCGCAGGTGAAGGGCTCAGTCCCCCAGGACTGCCCCCACCCCAGCTTCAGGTGCCAGTCACGAGTCCAGGTTGCCACCTGTGCGTCTCACTGACTGGCTATACATCGAAGGTTTCCACAAGCCTCTTCTGAAGTTCCGTTATTGCTAGTGTGGCTCAGAGCTCAGGAAAACAGTTTACTCACTAGATTACTGGTTATTATCAAAGGATACGACTCAGGAACAGCCAGATGGAGGAGATGCACAGGGCAAGGCCTGTGGGAGGGGACTCGGAGCTTCCATGCCCCTTCCGGGTACACCACCCTCCCGGCACCTCTGCGTGCTCACCAAACCCAGAAGTTCTCTGAACCCCGTCCTTTTGGGGTTTTTATGGAGGTCCGTTACACAGGCATGATTGATAAAATAATTGGCCATTGGTGATCAGTTCAACCTCCAGCCCTTTCCCCTCCTTGGATGTGGGGGGTCAGGAGGTGGGACTGACGGGTCCAACCCTCTAAGCACATGGTTGGTTTCCTTGGCAACCAGCCCCCATCCTTAGGGGCTTTCCAAAAGTCACCTCATTAACATAAACCGTGGTCAAAATGGGCTTGTTAAGAATGGCAAAACTGGACTTCCCTGGTGGCACAGTGGTTAAGAATCCGCCTGCCAATGGAGGGCACACGGATTTGAGCCCTGGTCCAGGAAGATCCCGCATGCTGCGGAGCAGCTAAGCCCACATGCCACAACTACTGAGCCCACGCACCGCAACTACTGAAGCCCATGCGCCTAGAGCCCGTGCTCTGCAGCAAGAGAAGCCACCGCAATGAGAAGGCCCGTGCTCTGCAGCGAAGAGTAGCCCCACTCGCTGCAACTAGAGAAAGCCTGCGCGCAGCAACGAAGACCCAACACAGCCAAAAATAAATTAATTAATTAATTTAAAAAAATTCTAAAAAAGAAGACTAGCACAACAAACCCGTATCTCTCTTATCTCTTAGGAAATTCCAAGGGTTTTAGGAGCCCTGTGCCAGGAATAGGGATGAAGTTCAAATACATATTTCTTATTATAAATCACAGCATCACGAGGTGGAATCTACCCTTTTACATTCTGGTGAGTAGAAGGTGGGTCTGTGAGTTCTCAGGAATTTGAGTGGGTGTAGCTTCAGGCTTCTTCAACCTTAAACTGTGACCTTTATCTTTGAGTGAAGTTCGGGGCAGAACGTAAGGAGACGGGACTGAGGACCTGACCTGACTAGTCAGGCAGATTCAGGGAAGGCGCTGCGGCGGCTCTTGGTTCCTTTTCCGCTGGTCTCTATGTCCTTCACTGGGAATTAGCCAGGGTCAGCTGGGGTGGGGTGTGGGGAAGAGGGATGCCTTATTCTTCCATTTCTATGGGGCTCAGGGGGCTTCCGACAAGGGGGGGAGCTACAGAGGCTGGAGAAGCCTGCGGGTGATTTGTCCCAAATCGACCTTTCTGGAACATTCAGCTGCAGTGCATGGAAGGATTTGAGGTTTTCTTTCTCCTCCTGAACAGTCTGTGTATAAAAACGAAGGAAACCAGGCTACTGGGGAGACAATGCTTAATGGTCTGAAAACAAGCCCTGGTGTTTTTCTTGGCTGCGGTGAGAATGGTTACCTTGATTGGAACTGACCTTTCTGAGGCACATCTCAATCAAGGCTGCCCTTTTCGGGGTGGGGCGAAGGTGAAGAGATGGACCCGGTCCCCCTGCGTACGTTATGAGCACCCCAATCCCTTGTGTGCACAGCCCACGGAGAGCATGACGTCGAATATGAATTTTTGCAAAAGACTTTCTTTCAGTGGATGATTCTTCAGAGAATCCATCTTTCTTTACACTTTCTGAATTAATCCATTGGTTTTAAGTAACACGGTGTAAAGCACCCAGGAAATAACAGCTGTAAACAAGCCTGGGATTCGGAAGGAAAGGCTTTGGTGGGCGGATTGGCATCTCCCAAAGTCTAAGGTCAGAGATCCCGCACCGGGATGCCAGCAGTGGGAGTGACATGGAAGGGCTGGGTCTGAAAAGTGTCTGAAAAGCATCAAAGTGTCTGAAAAGCATCAAAGTCAGGGGGAGTTACGGCTGTGTGACCTTGTGTGAGTCACTTAACCTTTCTCTTTCCTTATCCGTAAAATGGAGTGCGAGAGCCAGAATAACGCCCCCTCCCACAAAGACGCCCCCGTCCTAATCCCTGAACCCGTGATGATGTTAGATTATCTGGCAAAGGGGAGTTAAGATCACAGCTGACTTGAAGATGGGGAGGTTATTCTGGATTATCCGGGTGGAACCAACAAAGAGGGAGACGGGAGAGGAGCTTGAATAGATGCAATGGGGGGAGGAACCAGCCCACCATGGCTGGCTTTGAAGACAGAACAAGAGGCCATAAGCCAGGGGAATGCAGGTGGCTTCTAGGAGCTGGGAAAGGCAATGCTATGAATTCTCTCCCAGAGGCTCCGGGAAGGAAGGTATCCTGCTGACCCTGTGATTTCTGCCCAGTGAGACCTGGGGTGGACTTCTAACTACAGGACTACAAGATAATACATTCTGCTGTTTTAAGCCGCTGAGTTTGTGATTATTCGTTACAGCAGCAAAAGGAAACTAATACCTGGGGGATAATCACGGTACCTACCTCTTAGGGTAGCTATGAGTACTCAGTGAATTATTACATGGAAAGCACTTGGAACGGTGCATGGGTCAATATCACATTGGTGATGACGATGATGATGGAGAAGATCATTACTACTGTTATTGACCTAAATATACTTATCTTGAGGGATGCCCACGTTTGGAGTGTGAAGAGGAAGGGAGAGCCAGAGTGGGAAGAGGGATGCAAAGGAAAACCCAGAGGATGCAGAGTCAGGAGCACCGCAGGCAGGAGCAGGCAGTGGTGATGCCCAGAGTCAAGTGGTGCGGGCGGTGTGACAGCAGAGACCCCAGCGGCCTCACCTAGCTGGGCATCATGGAGAGAGCCCTGGAACAGGAGCCCGGCACTGGAGCTGTAGAGCTGGGCCGTCCAACCTGGAAACCACCAGTCACACGTGGCCCTGGAGTGCTGGGGAGGGGGCTTGTCTGAGTCTGGATGGGCTGCAAGTGTAAATTACACACTGATCTCAAACACCCAGGACACAAAAAGCATGTAGACGATCTCATTAATAATTTTTTTTCTTTGGCTGTGTTGGGTCTTCGTTGCTGCGCGCGGGCTTTCTCTAGTTGCGGTGAGCAGGGGCTACTCCTCGTTGTGGTGCGTGGACTTCTCATTGCGGTGGCTTCTTTTGTTGTGGAGCGTGGGCTTCAGTAGTTGTGGCACACGGGCTTAGTTGCTCCACGGCATGTGGGATCTTCCCAGACCAGGGCTCAAACCCGTGTCCCCTGCATTGGCAGGTGGATTCTTAACCACTGCGCCACCAGGGAAGCCCTCATTAATAATTTATATTGATTACATACATGTTGAGATGGTAAGGTTTTGGATATATTGAGTTAGAGGACACCTATTTATTAAATTAGTCTCACCTTTTCTTTTTTTCTTCTTTTTAAAATGTGGCTGCTAGAAAATTAAAAACCGTATCTGTGGCTTGCACTAACACAGCACTAGAATGACTATGCCACCAACTATGGCTATGACCTTGGGCAAGGCTGTTGTTCTCTGTGGGTTTCTGTCTCCTTGCTTGTAAAAGCAGGTGACTCCACGGGCATCCTGGGGTTTTGTGGCCAGAAGGTCGCTGGGAAGCACAGATAGAATCATTTTAGCAGAAATGTATATTGCAAGGGACGAGGGCCAAAGAGAGGCAAAGGGAAACCGAGACCAGGACTGCATTTCTGTGAAGGTTGAGACGCAGGCTAGGAAAGAGGCGAGGCTGAGAATCATCGCTCGTGCTCTTGCAGAGACCTGGGTAATTTATATCCAAGGAGCAGGAACAGACGTAGGGGGAGAGATTAGATCGACAGGAGGCAGGGTGAATTGATGGAGGATCACTGACCGAGGGAGGCGAGAAGATTTAAAAGCTGGGCAGGAGGTAACCTTGGAGGGGGCCGGGAGAGAACGAACAAGTGAGAAATAAATTAAACAATTAGCACACTCATCCAAACCACGCCTCAAAGGGCAAATGAAATAGAACTGGGTGCCCACAGGATGAGACAGCTAACAGATGCTGTGGCAACAGTCAGGAGGGGGAGACAGTGTTTGCTGCAGGGAGGAAAATGAACGCAGTCGGGCAGAACGCACCCAGAGGAGTGGAGTGCGGCTCCCGCTCCCCCAGGTGAGACACGGCCACCTGGGGCGGCATTTTGAAAGGCCTCAGATGCCAAGATAAAGGTAACTGCAACTCACATTCCAAAGAAATGCAAGATCAAGGACAAACATAAGCGTGTTTTGCTCTCTGACCCTCATCAACCTATTTTTTTCCCAGTGTTTGCTCCTGCCAAGCCAGAAAGGACTCATATTCTCTTAATTCCCCCCAAATCTTTTGGGGCTGAAGCATCCTTTGCAAATCATCAATTCCCATATCAGGGGTGAGAGGTACTGCCAGAACCCCCCCCCCCGCCCCGTCTCTAACCAATACATGGAGAGAGATTTGCATCTCCTGTTTGAAATCTTACTTCCAGCCTCGTCTTTGTCTCTCTCTTTCTCTCTCTCTCTCTCTCTCTCGTTTTTTTAGATACAGTGTCAAGGTATTTATTTATATTTTTTTGGCCACACTGCACAGATTGTGGGATCTTAGTTCCCCAACCAGGGATCGAACCCGCACGCCCGCCAGTGGAAGCGCGGAGTCCTAACCCCTGGATCGCCAGGGAAGTCCCCTTGCCTCATCTCTTAAGTGCGCTGTGAGAAATCACCATTTTTCTCCTATTGTTCCAGCTTCAGACAGAGGCTTAGTAAAGTCGCCACCATTGCTTTCTTATTTTTGACCCTATTACTCATTCCTGTCCGCCCCTGGGGAAAGCACTTCATCTTTGTCTCACCTGGAGGAGGAGAGGGGCGTGGTTGGTTCCACCATCCCTAGGGTTACCTGGTGGGCTAGATCAAGAGACTGAACAACCTCCCGTGACCATGACCGTCTCTTCCATTCTCCTGCCTCTGTGTGGAATCCCCTTACATTTTCTTAATTGGGGGAGGCAGCCTTCTAGCCGTATGAACACTGTGTAACAATCCTTCCCAGCTGGGAGCCTTTTCTTCCTTCCTTCTCCAAGAAAGACAGGGAAAGCCCCAGCCTTATTTCTTTTCTGCTTCTCAGAATCCAAACCCCGCCTTTCTCCTGTTGCCACCAAATTAAGGACAGACAGTCTGTGTTCCTTTTACTGGCTTCAGCCCATCACTCTGGCAAATAAGATCTTGGCATTTCAGGGGCCAAACCTGGGAGGTTTCTTTTCTCCACCTGCCTTCACCCCGCCCCACCCCCCACCCCCGACTTTTTAAAAAAGTCAGTCTCTGAAGTATTGATTTTCCAGCTATTTTTAAGTTCAATCAGATTGGATTTCGTTTCAGGAAATACCTCACGCATTCTGTCCCTCTCTCTCTCCCCACTGTTCTTTCTCCTCTCTGGTGTGGCTCAGACTGCTTTGGCTAAAGAGACCAGCAGTCGAACTGAAACAATATACTACTTGGAGCCAGGCATGTAAAATGAGGACGCTTCTCTTTCCAAATGAACCTCGGTGCCCCCAAATGGAAAAATCCAGCTCTCAAAACATGAGCCTGCTGGCTGCTCTCTGGCTGAAAGGTGCTGCGTGTGAGTGAGGGAAAGAATGAGTTTTATTTTGCAAAGACCAGAGGTTCTTTTGGAGGTTTCTTTTGCCCTCTATGGGGGAAATGGCTGCTCAAAGCCAGAGACAGGCCATAGCGGTGGCACCTGCATTTGGATCCTTGCTGGATTAGGAAAGGCTCTGACACGCGTTGTTCATGGAATCCTCACACTGAGAAAACTGGACCGCAGAGGGTTAAATGGCCAGGGTCACATGGCAGCACGCAGCAGTGATGGCACTAGAACCCAGGGCTTCTGGCCTCTAGGCACACCAGCCTGGGCTATCTGGACTCTTCCATGGGAGAGGGAAGAAGAAGAAAGAAGGTCTCGTGGAATCTGGTGCAGATGCCCTGTGGCTCGTGGAATCTGGTCCAGATGCCCTGGCCTGGATCCCCCTGGTTGTTTCTCATAATTTGGTGCTGCCCCGCCGGTGTCAGCCCAGAGGCATCCACAAGCAGCCGTTACCAGCTGGCCTTTCTGACGTTTGCTTGAGCTGCCTCCGTTGCTGGCTCTGTGCACGGGAAGGCTGTCTATCTTAGATCGTGACCCTGGCTCTCTGATGTGAGGATAAGTCTGGTGTCTTTGTCTTTAGAGGGTGGATGAAGCTGTGTTCTCCTTACCAACCTGCCGGGGCTTCACTTCGGAGTAAAGCCCTTGGAGTGTCCCGTCAACTGCCCGTAATGTGCGAAGTTTTGCCTTTGGCTTCTCTGCAGGGGGCGGATGTGGTTCCACTCAGCGCTCTGACCCACTGCTCCAAGGTCCTAATTTCCTGCCAGACTGAGGTCCTTCTGCCACCCGCTTGGGTCTGGTCTCAGGTGTTGTCCTTGCTAATGAGACCAAGGAAGTTGTCTCAGTCTTCATCTATCTGCACCTCTCGGGTGCTGGTCGTGGGTGGATCTGACGCATGGGCTCTGCTGGTGCCTGGCCCACTTCTGGCTCACTGTCCCCCTCCCCCACCTCCTGGATCAGTTTGTCTGCCTGAGACTCCCCCGTGCCTGGCCACACGGCATTGCCTTTAGGATAAACATCTCTGGGTGACACAAGATTGATGCCCCCTTAAAGACTTCCTGTGGCTCGCACAATGCTCCTTTTGTAGGAATTCATGTTTTAACCGCAGGGCTACAGCTTCCTGAGACTGAGCTGTTCCCTCCTGAGACCACGACCCCCCTCCTCGCCCCAAAGCTTTCAAGAATCAGGAATCCGGGCTGCCGCTGGTGCCTGCTTCCCTCTTGAGTTTCTGCTCTGAGCCGATTGCCACTGAAGGCTGCCTGGACGGAGTCCAGATTGGAGCCCTGAGCTGGGGTGCTCAGACCCCTTACGAAGGACTCTCCCCAGGAAGGCCATCCAAGGCACAGTCCCCGATCTCCTAATTCGGAACCAGGAGCCCTCACCCGCATCGGCCTCAACTCTGCTCGAAGCTCCAGTGACACACACAGCTTGGACACCCCCCATTAAGCAGCCTGGACGTCACCGTCAAGGCAGGGAGTCGGGCCATTGCTTCTCCATTTTACACGGAAAACGTCTGAAATGTACATCTCACCTTATACACAATCAGGAAATTCTCTGGTGGCCTCTGTGAGGCAGAAGGTCCCGACGGGCAAGGGCAGGTGCCTCACTCCAGTGCTGGGACGGGCGGCAAGGGGCTCGGCTGTAAGCTGCAGGAGAGCAGAAAGCACTCACTAAATTCATCTCCTTTGTGCCCAGAGCTCCCTTGGGAGCCGGGTCCCATAGGAAAGCTGACTCTGCTTCTACCCTCTGAAACTCCTGAGGGTCCCTGCTAAAGATCAGTTGCTCAGTTATCGCATAATTATAAAGTTAATGCGTGCTCACTGCAGAAAATTCAAAAGGGATAATGGAAGAGAAGGATGATAAAAATGATCAGGAGAAGTCATCTCTCTGCCAGCCCTCCCCTTAGACACACCCGTAATTAACTTTTTTTTTAATCGAAGTGGAAGTCACTTGATGTAAAGTTAACCATTTTACGGTGAGCAATTCAATGCCGTTTAGTACATTCACAGTGTTTTGCGACCAACACCTCTATCTAGTTCCCAAACCTCTCCATCACCCCAACATAAAACCCCGTACTGTGAGCTCTTTGATGTTGTCCCTTCTGGCTTTTTTTCCGCCTTTGTTAATATAGTTAATACTGTTTCCAAGATGGCACCTGAGTTTACCACTTAGGTTTTGTTTTTTTTTTTTAACACAATTAAAAAAATTTTTTAAATTTATTTTTGGCTGTGTTGGGTCTTCGTTGCTGTGCACGGGCTTTCCCTAGTTGTGGCGAGCAGGGCTGGTCTTCGTTGCGGTGTGTGGCCTTCTCATCGCGGTGGCTTCTCTTGTTGCAGAGCACGGGCCCTAGGCGCGCGGGCTCAGTAGTTGTAGCGCACGGGTTTTGTTGCTCCGCGGCATGTGGGATCTTCTCAGACCAGGGATCAAACCCGTGTCCCCTGCATTGGCAGGTAGATTCTTAACCACTGAGCCATCAGGGAAGGCCCTGCCACCTAGTTTTAAATTTTGTTTTATACCACATTATTGCACTATAATTTACATTTAATAAAATCTATCCATTTAAAATGTATAGGGTGATGGGTTTTAACAAATGTATATACCCGTGTATGTTACACGTGTATACAACATGTGTAACCTCTATCCCAGTCAAGATCTAGAATATTTCCAGCACTCCAGAAAGGTCCCTTGAACCCTTTTTTGGTCAGTCTCCCCTTTATCCGTTCTAGGAAACCACTGTTCTGATTTCCATTTCTACTCGTTCTGAAGTCCTAGAACTTGAACTAAATGGAGTCATCCAGTGTCTTTTCTTTTTTCTTTATCATCTTTCGCTCAGCACTGTCTTTCTGAGGTTCATCTATGCTGCCTCATGCATCAGCAAGGTTTTTCTTTACTGTTGCTCTACAATTCAGTGCTATGAATAAAAATATAGCAGTATGAATAGAACATTTTATGAGTAGACAGTTTATTCATTTGTTCTCCTATTGAAGGATTTTTACTGAGTTCTATTACAAATTTTCTCCATGTGTTTAATAATCTCACAGGCAGTTTTTAATGCCTGTCTCATGTCGTTGGTTGGTTCTAACAGTTTCCTGAGCAGTTTTATTATTTGTGGGCATTTAGGTTCTTCCGTCGGGATGAACATCCTTAAACACAAAGTTTTGTCTAGGGTAGATGCTTGGAAGCGAATGGCCAAATCAAGAACAGTTCAAAGGCTCTTGACACACACGGTCACGTTTCTGTCTCGGCGCCCCACGTCTATATAAAGAACCTGTATGTTGGGTGGTCACGTGATTCAGTTCCAGCTAATGAGTTCTAAGTGGAAATCCAGTGGAGACTTCTGGGATTGTTTTGCTTTCCTTATATAAGTACCGCCCTTCTTCCTTGCTATTTTTTTTCATTTTGCTTCAACTGAGGGCTTGAGGCTGGAGGTGGAGTAGCCACCTTGGGGCCCTGAGGGGATATTTCCCAGTAAAGACAGGGAAGCAGAAGAACATTCTATCTGAGAGGCTGGGCATCTTCCACTGGCTTCAGAGACCAGATCTGGGACCAATGAATGGAAACGTCAACAAAGAAGATATTATTTGTAGAAAGAAGTTATTCCAATTAGGAAGTCAGTGAATTCCTTTATCAACGGAGATATTCAAACAGGAATGGAATACCCATTTGGGGAGAGTGTGGAAAGGGGTACAAGCATAAAATAGTGTAACCTCTGACGTTCCTCGTACTCTGAATTCAGTTTTATGACCCAGCGCTAATGGGCACATTTTCTGCATTTTGATTCTGTCAAAGCAAAGTGGCCATAAGACTCCTAGAGTTCCTCCTCATGTTAATAAGGAAGTTAGAATTCATCTTATTCCTTATAAGACTCCAGAAAGTTGATGTATCCTCTAAAATTAAGCCCAGATTCCGCGGCCCCCCCACCCCAGTCCCCAGGTACACACTCATCAATCTTTCTTCTGTGGTTTTATTAGAAGGTCTTTCGTGTGTATTAAAAATGCAAAATATCTACCCAATGCCAAATTCCAGAAATGCACAAACATGAAAAGTTTTAGTTTTTCAAGGTTTCTTATGACAGCTGCCACAGTGGTCATTAATATGTAAATTCCATTGGCTGAGAAGGTTGACTTTTGGTCATAAATCGCCCCTTTCCTCCTGATAATCCTGTCTGACTCTTTAGCTGTCTAGACAATGGAAAAATTAACACCACGAAACAGAATAGTTTAAAAACCTTTGCAGCCAAATACTTAGAAACAAATTTTAAATCCATGGTGAGACGTGTGAGACCAATTAGTTAATTATTCAAGGAATCCCTCCGAGTACCAACCTTGACTAATAATAAGACCTTACGCTTGAATAGCCTTTTAATGCCTTGAGGACTTCGAGAAAATGCAACCTCAGCTGATTGAGATAGGTCAATATGGGACCTAGTTGAGAGAAAAGATAAGTATGCATACATCTTTTTTTTCTTAACTCTTAAAATCCTTCACTGGTTTTCCATTGCTTTGGGATCAAAACTCCCCCAATTTTAACATGCTTACCAAGACCCTGCATGATTTGGCCACAGTCAACTTCTCCCCAATCTCATTTCTTGCTAATTTCCCTTGACCCATTTTCCCTCTGTCCAAACTGGCCTTTTTAAACTTCTTCCAATGATGCCTCCCCTTTGACTTGTCCGTACCATCCTTCTGTGCATCCCTTCACCTGGTAAATACCTACTTATTAAAAAGTCACTTCCTCAGGGAAAGACTCCTCTCTTTTCTTCCCATACCATAGTAGATCAAGTTGCCTTGTTATACATCTTCATAGAACAACGTTCTTTTCGGTACGTGGGCCTCTCACTGTTGCGGCCTCTCCCGTTGCGGAGCACAGGCTCCGGACGCGCAGGCTCAGAGGCCATGGCTCACGGGCCCAGCCGCTCCGCGGCATGTGGGATCTTCCCGGACCGGGGCACAAACCCGTGTCCCCTGCATCGGCAGGCGGACTCTCAACCACTGCGCCACCAGGGAAGCCCCACAATACATTATTATTAGCTATAGTCACCATGCTGTGCATTAGATATCCAGAACATACTCTCTAACCAACGTCTTCACTTTTCCCCATCCCCTGGCCTCTGGCAACCATCATTCTGCTCTCTGTTACTATGACTTCAGCTTTTTCTTTAGATTCCACGTACACGTGAGGTCATGCTGTCTTTATCTTCCGGTGCCTGGCTTATCTCACTCAGCACAATGTCCTCCAGGTCCATCTCTGTTGTTGCATATGGTGAGATTTCCCTCTTTTTAAAGTCCGAGTAATATTCCAGTGTAATATATATATTTTTTATTTTTCCCCACATTTTCTTTATCCATTCATGCATCCGTGCACACTCAGGCTGTTTCCATGTCTTAGCTACTGTGAATAATGCTTATGGTTGTTTTCTTGCTACCATGGCAGAGTTGCAACAGGGACCGTGTGGCCTACTTCCTTCCTTACTATTGGGCTCTTTATGCAAACATTTGCTGACCCCTGCTTCAGAGCGCTAATCTTGGTTTGCAGTGATGCACTTGGTTTTAAGATTATGTGATTTTCTGTTGCATCTTCCAGACGCGGGCTCAGGATTTGGCAGTTACTCAGTAAATATCCTTGAATGAAAGGAAGAAAATGAATGGAGAGAAATAAAGAGAGGAATTTTAAAAAGAGAATAAAAGGAAGAGAGAAAGTGTAAAAAAGGAACGATGGTTGGGCATTATTATGATTATCTGTGATACTAAAAATCCTGATTTTTTTTTTTTTTTTTTTTTTTTTTGCGGTACGCGGGCCTCTCACTGTTGTGGCCACTCCTGTTGCGGAGCACAGGCTCCGGACGCGCAGGCTCAGTGGCCATGGCTCACGGGCCCAGCCACTCCGCGACACGTGGGATCCTCCCGGACCAGGGCACGAACCCGTGTCCCCTGTATCAGCAGGCGGACTCTCAACCACTGTGCCACCAGGGAAGCCCCAATCCTGATTTTTTGAGTTAGGTAGTCATGCTCTCTTTTCACGAACTCTCATTCAGTGTTTCCAGCTTCTTTTTTGGCCTTCACACAAAGCTGTCAGCAGGATGGACTGAGGGCAGAGATGGGATTAAACGCCAATGATTGGGTCCAGGATTGAGGGTGGTATGACTGCTACCCATCTTGGTTGGGCCTGTTCTCAGGAACTAACTCACCCATCACACAGATTTTTCAGGGATTCAGCTCACCATGTCCTCTTTCCATCTGGAAGGGTGTAAAAAAAATTCAAACTGGGCCATGGTGTACTAGGTAAAGCTCTCCCATCTTCCTGAAGGACCGGCTCTTAGTCTGTGGAACTGCCAACCCACTGTGGGCAACAGAAGATGGTTAACACTGTGGAGGCAGTTTTAAGACCTACTCGCAAAAGCTCTGACGCTCCTTCCATTGAGAGATGGGGTCCAGGTTCTCTTCCCTTGAAACTGGGTAGCCTTGTGACTGCCTTGACCCATAGACTATGGTGGAAGTGACTCCATATGACTTACAAGGCC
This sequence comes from Grampus griseus, assembly GCF_964374135.1. Lineage (NCBI taxonomy): Eukaryota > Metazoa > Chordata > Mammalia > Artiodactyla > Delphinidae > Grampus > Grampus griseus. The sequence goes on along the minus strand of NC_139006.1, from coordinate 5,932,441 downwards.
AGGTCATAAAAGACCATGAAGCATCTCTTTTGTTCACTGGAACACTCACGCTTGGAGCCTGGAGCCACCATGGAAGAAGTCTGGTTATCTTGCACCTGCCAGGCTGGGGAGACCTCATGTGACGGTCCAGTTGACAGTCCATCTGAGTCCAGCCTTCCAGCCATCGCCACCAAGATGCGGCATATGAGTGAAGCCATCTTGGACTTCCCGGACCAGCCTATCAGCCAGCTGAGTACCACTGAGTGATCTGTCAACACCATGTAGAACAGAAGCATCAGCAAGCCAAGCCCTGCCTGAATTCCTGCCCACGGAATTGTGAGATACAATAAAATGGTTCTTATTTTAAGTGGCTATGTTTTTGGACCACTTATTACGCAGCAGTAACTCACTGGCAAACACTATGACTGAGCTAGTGACAAAAAGGTATCTCGTGAAGGTTGGTAGTTTATGGGAAGCCCTTGAAATGGCCTTTTTGCTCCCCATGCGTTTCCGGATTGGCAGGTCAAACACTTTTATGCTCGTTTTTCCAGACGAGGAAGTTAACACAGGTTAAATCACTTCAACAAATGTATTGGGGACCTACTATGTGCATTGTTTTGTCACTGTACAAACTACAAAGGTACTTTGTTTTATAGCTGGTGGGGAGACGTAGGAACCTTTTAAAATAGCTGTCTCTTTCCAGGCTTCCAGAAAGCTGTGACTTTCTAACATTTAAGTAGAACATGGAGAGTGTTTTAAAGGAAGTTTCCGAAGACTGGACAGGGCTGTATTCCTGGTGGTGGCTGCCAGGGAACACGTGATGTGGAGAAGGGTGAGTTTGATAAATATATGGAACAGTATTATGGGGCCAAGCTTCCGTTCCAGAAAATAGCAAATGTTGGCAGTACAGATCTAGGCTCTACACTGACTTTCCCCATCTCCACCTCTCTCCCTTCCTCCAAAAAGACTCTTATCCTATTTTATGTTTTTAACAAGGAAATGAAAAGAGTTGGCATGAAATGAATTATGTCTTTCCCATCATACACTTGTCTCCTAGTGGGCAGGGGCCAGGATGCAGCACACTGACGTGTCCTTGTTGAGAGGCCCTGTGTAAGTGGGTGATGGAGGGCCATGAGGGCCAGTGGTTGGTGGTCTGTGAGTTTCCATGAGGGTCCGTGTTTGGAGGTTTATGGTGGGTGGTCCATGGTCTCAGGGTTTGGAGTATGTGCCGATCTGAAGCAAATGTAATAACCCACCTCAGGGCAGGCATATACCCTGTTCCTCCCCTAAAACACAGCACCCTTGACTTAAGTCTGAGGGACAATTGACCAAGGGGCAAATGTGGATGCAGTTCCTGGTTCCCCGGACACCTCAATAAGAATGGATACCCCTTAAGTCCATAAATCATGATGAAGGAATTTTACCAAAGGTCTAGGAACAGTGGTCATTTTTTCACAGCTGAAGTGTCTGATGGAAGACCCTTGAAAAATGGAGGCATCGTAAATTCCCAACAGGAGGATAATTTTGCAACAATAGTTTGGATCCCAAAGGAAAAAGAAAGGAAGATCTGGAGCTAAGTGCACGGGGAGTTGGCAGGAATGAAGGCATAAAAATTCAACCCGAAAAGGCCGCTGGAGTTTTCCAACCAGAGAGTGATTCTGAGCCGAAATGAATGAACCAGAACTGAAAGTCTCAATTTCCTTCCTGCATTGTAGGAGAATTGGGAATCTCAGTCCTCTCTGGGTTCCAGTGGAAATAATTGTCTGCTCCCTTTAAAACGGTGAAATGAAGATCTGGACCATTTCGTGCCTAGGTATTTCTCTTCTGTCTCCTCCCATAACTGCTCATCACAGCCTTTTCCAAGGCAAGCGTCATCGCCCCTTCTCCACGGTCATAGGACAATTCTATTTTAAGTCCCATGAAAGTGACTTTGGTATTTGGCTTAGGAAAAAACAGCTTCTTTAACTCACCTGGAGCATTCCCCAGGACAGCCCCCGAATAAGTGTCCGAGGAAGGTGGGTCTCTGTCTTGACCCCCAAGCAACACAGTCCTTCCCCCCGTCGGATATGACAGTACAGGGCAGACCCATGGGACACGAGATTTGGGGTCTGCCCCCAGTCTTGCTGTTAAAAATGCCTTATCCCTCATCTGACTGATGTGCAGGTAGGTAAGGTTAACAGAGGAGTGAGCTTCATGTTCCTGGGAAGAACAGAATTTTACAAACCCCAGGCACCGTGATTAGTTGCGTTAAGGTGGGAGCCATGCGTGGCAGACATCACCCCGGCCCCCTATCCCTTCCTCCTGGAATCTCAGGCCATGTCAGCCCAGGGTGGCAGAGGGCTCCTTCCCAGCCCCTGAAAGCGGTCAGAGGTGCCTAGAGAAACAGATCTTTGAAAATAGAAGAGGACGGAAGAGATTAAAGTGCTTCTCTGGGACAATTAATGAAGCCCTGGAAGAATCAATTTGTCCCCATGCGTTTGAAGCTGGCTGTGACAGAGGAAGCTGAGATTCTGTTTTTCCAAGTAGTAGGAAACCACTGTGCTCTTCGTGCCTGGTCTGAAAGGCGCTGCGCTTGGGAGAACAGAGGAAGGGGGGCAGCTTCTGCTCGGGGGACCAAAAATAAAGCTCCCAGAGGGGATATTTCATGGATGCTGTGGGGCAAGGGTTGACAGGTGTGCTTTGGGGCTGTGGCTTTTAAACGTGTTCTATGAGGGTCCTAGGGTGGAGGAGGATGCTCTCTGGGGGCCAGCAATGCCCTGAAGCTTGGCCCGGGGCGGGGGCTGCCCTGGGCCTGGGATTTAGGGAGCCGGCTCGGGCCATGCCCTCCCCTCCGAGGGTGCAAGTACAGAGCTGGGCATGAGAGCGAGCCCCTCTCCTGCCTCACCTGCATCCCAGCCCTGGCCCCAGACAACTCCTGGTACCCGGGACCCCAGGATCCCCTGCCCAAATGGCCTGAGCCTGGGGTAGACCACCTTGCTGGTGTCTGGTCCTCAGACCCAAGGGGTGGCCAGGAGGCAGCTTTCAGGGGACTGTGCGTGCGGCTGGGTGTGCAGGCTGGGGCTCACTCTGAGCGAGCAGAAGGCTTCTTGCAGTGCAGAATATATGACGTATACCCACCATTCGGGACAGGTACACGCCGTGTGTGTGTGTGTGTGTGTGTGTGTGTGCGCGCGCGCGCGCACGTGCGTGCGTGTGTGCGCGTGCGTGCGTGCGTGTGTGTGTGTCTGTAGTTGAGAGCATATCCTTCTATTCCCACTTTCCTCATTTTAAAAAAATTTAGGTCAAGAGTTGGGTTTCCCTAATGCCCTGCTGGCATCTTTGCAGATCATTATATGCATCACAATGGTTTAAAAACTGAGCAGGCATTAGGATTGGAGTTGGATCTACAAACATGACCAGGGGTAGAAACACCAGAAAGCACTTGGAAAGATATTGAATATCACCCAAGATGCAATGTGCTGCTGTTGCTACAGTTATTCCCTTAGTCACGAAGGAGAACTCTTTTCTTGAAGTTTCTTTAACTTTCCACAGTGGCATCCCAGAAACTCAGGCGTGGAATGCTGTATGTGCACGGTCTCTGTTCTTCCCATTGGCGTTCTAAAATAGGGTTGAGGATTTTGTGTGGGTCCAATAAGCATGCGGTGCCTCAGCTTTTGTGTCCCACTTTCCCTGCACCATTGTGGTGTCCAGCGGGGCACCTAGTCTTTAGGCTCCAGAGAGAAGTGAATCCTACAGAGGAAGGCTGAGTAGTCTGTTGGATAAGGGGTGTGTGGGGGAAGAGACTTGTGTGTGTGTTTATGTATGTGTGTAGGCATGTGTGCATGTGTGCCTGTGTCTGTGAGTGTATACGTGTGTGTGCGCGTGCACGTGTAGGTATCATGAGGTTTGTGATCGCTCGTCACAATCCCTAAAATCACAGATTAGACCATTCTGGAGGTAGCGTTTTAAAGACCGCCTCATCTACTTCCTCATTTAGCAACTGAGTTCCAGAGTGAGAGATTGATGGTCCAAAGTCACTTCTGCATCAGACCACAGGGCCTTTACCCTCCAGCCCTGAGAGAATCCTCACCATCCTTCACACGGCATCTACGGTTGAAGAGCGTAGTTGACATAGTACACCTCAGGAGTAACTTTTTTTTTTTTAATTTTATTTTAAATGATGTGTGTGTGTGTTTTTTTAAGTAAATTTATTTATTTATTTTTGGCTGCATTGGGTCTTCGTGGCTGTGTGCAGGCTCTCTCTGGTTGCGGCGAGCAGGGGCTACTCTTCGTTGCGGTGCGCTGGCTTCTCATTGTGGTGGCTTCTCTTGTGGTGGAGCACGGGCTCTAGGCGCACAGGCTCAGTAGTTGTGGCGCATGGATGCCATGTGCTGCAGTAGATGTGGCTCGCGCGCTCTAGGCACGCGGGCTTCAGTAGCTGTGGCACATGGGCTTAGTTGCTCTGCAGCATGTGGGATCTTCACGTACCAGGGCTCGAACCTGTGTCCCCTGTATTGGCAGGCGGATTCTTAACCACTGCATCACCAGGGAGGCCCTCAGGAGTAATTTTTAAACTTACTAGGGCTCTGCTTTGTTAATTTCCCAGACAAATTGGCTTATGTCCCTTTTGGTTGCAAGTGACAGAAACCCCCACTGGGTTAAGCACTAAAAATACTTTCTTGACTCATTTGTCTACAATTGCTGACTTTGGGCATAGTTGGAAATAGGGGTCTAAACAATATCATCAGGATGCAGTTTCTGGCTCTCTCTTTCCCTCTAATTCTCGGCCCCATCTCTTCCATGTTGAGTCCATCCTTGAGCTCTTCCTGTTGGCCACTGGCACTCTCACCTCTGGCAGTCACAAATGGCAGCCCCAGATCTAGTGCTTTAAAGAAAACAAAGCAAGCTCCTTGGTCCCAGCATTCCCATCAACATCCCAGTGGCTTCTTATTGGCTCTTATTCAGTCACATGACCACCCCCTGAACCAATCACTGTGGTCCTGGGTTCCTGGATCCCTGCATGGAACCCCATCTGAACCCATCGTTATCTGAGTTAGTCAGGGACTGACTCCCTGGAGGGAAATTGAGAGCCTTTCCAAAAGAAAATGCACAAAAGGTGGGCAGCAAAAATAGCAGATGTCTGTTTGACCAAATCCTATTATGAAAAATACGGATATTTAAAGACTCTCAAATTTGCCTAAACCTGGGGGCACCCCAGGCCTTTGTTCATCGACACGTCTTCACAAATGATGACCTTGATTTTCTAGGTCTGTAAGATCTATCCCATGTCTCCACATTCTTTGAAATTTCTAAACTTTTACACATCCAGGGTTGGGCCCAAGGGCAAAAAAAGTTGCTTGTTTAATTAAATCAATTACTTAATACTCTAAAGCGTTATGATGATGTAAAGCACAAGTTTTATACACAGGGAGCAAGAGGCTTTAAGAGACTCGACTTGTGTTCCAAATTAAAACGATGTTAAATTCTCTAGGAACCCTAGCAGGGGAAAAAAAAAGAAAGAAAGAAAGAAAGAAAAGGAAAAGAAAACCCCCCTTATTTCCAAATCACTACCACTGGAATTTTAAAAATTATTTACATACTTAGCCGTGAGTCCCTTTATACATGATGGGTTTGGCAGGAAGGCCTGAAGCAATAATTTAAAACAGAGGTTGGGAGTGTGTATAAGGAACTCCCCCTCTTTTCCAAAATAAATGTACCATCAGCTCCACCAAAGAGGTTACTTTTCCTAAGAAAAGACTGTACCTTTGGGAGCCGGGGACCTGTAGGTGCTGTTTGAGGGAAGCTGACAGCACAGCACCTTCTGTGGATTTTAGAATGACATAAATGGTAATTCCTTGATGTACAGTGGAAAGAAAGGCCGATTCCTTGTCCCAGATCATTTCCTTTGAATTTAGGTCGGACTTACATGCTTAAATGGAACTACGAATACATGGCAGCGTTTTGTGGTTTGTTTGTTTAAATTGACTGATCATTATCTACTGAACTTTATATTGAATTTTGTTCTAAAATACCAAGAAGACTCCATTCTCTGCCCACAGATGTAGACATCCCAAAGGTGACAAAGAACCTGTCGCTCGGGAGGGAGATAGATCACCAGGTCCCCTCCAGCAAGGGAAGGGGTCAGTGTTGAATGGTTATTTGGGTTACATGGAAATGGACTGGAAGGGCTCTGCCAGCAGGGAAGGAAGACATAGCGTCTAATCTCCAAGCCCCTGAAATGTTCCTTGCTGCCTCTCACAGTGAACACCTGTGGGTGATGCTGCCAGGGCCCCAACTGTGTCTCTCAGTTGGTCATCAGCTCTGCTCACCATCCAGCCGCCACTGCCTGAAGCCTCTTCCCTGAATCCCGGAAGGGAAGGTCACTTTGCCCACCTGACAAGCCGGAAGTGCTAGGGCATCACCAGCCATCACGGAAGCTCTCAACCAGTGGCACTGGGCAATCGAGGTATAAGTCCTCAGTTCCCTCCCTCCTCAGGTGGCCTAATTCTTCTTTCAAAATAAACAAATAAACTTTTCTATTTTGGAATAACTTTTTTAGACTTACAGAAAAGTTGCAAAATAGCACAGAGAGTTCTCGTATACTCTTCACCCAGCTTCCGCAATGTTGAAATCTGACACATTTATAATACAAAGATCAAAACTAGGAAACTGACGTTGATATGATGCGATTAACCAAATGACAAACCTTATTCCATTTTCACAAGTTTTTCCACTAATGTCCTTTTTCTGTTCCAAGATCCCGCCCGGGATCCCACAGTGCAGTGAGTTGGGGGGGGGTCTCTTTGGTCTCCTCCAACCTGTGACAGTTTCTCTCTTTCCTTGCCTGGCCTGACCTTGACATCTAAAAAAATAAATAAATTTATTTATTTATTTTGGTGGCATTGGGTCTTCGTTGCTGCGCACGGGCTTTCTCTATTTGCAGCGAGCGGGGGCGAGTGGGGGCTCTTCTTCGTTGTGGTGCACGGGCTTCGGTAGTTGTGGCTCTTGGGTTCTAGAACGCAGACTCAGTAGTTGTGGCGCATGGGCTTAGTTGCTCCGCGACATGTGGGATCTTCCCAGACTAGGGCTCGAACCCGCGTCCCCTGCATTGGCAGGCGGATTCTTAACAACTTCACCACCAGGGAAGTCCCGACCTTGACATTTTTGAAGAGCACAGGTCAGTGATTTCTGAGAATGGCCCTCAGTTTGGGTTTCTCTGATGTTTTCCCATGTTTAAAACAGAGATACATTTAAATTTAAATGTATTTAAAATGTACATAACTTTAAATTTAGAAATTTAAAATGAGATACCTTTTATTTTTATTTATTTTATTGATTTATTTTTTAATTGGCAGCACTGCGCAGCTTGCGGGATCCCAGTTCCCCGACCAGGGATCAAACCAGTGCCCTGGAAGTGGAAGCGTGGACTCCTAACCCCTGGACCGTCAGGGAATTCCCTAAAATGAGATATATTTAAAAATGAGATACATTTTTGGCAAGAATGCCCCAGGGGTGATGTCGGGTCGCTCTCCATGGCACGATGGCCAGGGCAAATGCTGTCGATAAACCTTCCTACTAGTGATGTTAACCTTGTTCCCTTGGTTAACGTAGCACCTGTCAAATTTCTCCTTTGAAATATCACCATTTTTCCTTTACAGTGAATACGCTCTTGGGGGAGACCCTTGAGGACCTTGCAGATATCCTGTTTCTCCTCAAACTCTGGCCCCGTGATTTTAGCATCCGTTGTTGGGTCTTGCCTGCTGCAGTTACTAGTGTAGTTTGCCTAATGGTGATTTCGTATTTCCTTCATTAATCTACTTGGAATTTATGAATGCATTGTCTAATTTTATTTACATAATTATTTCTTACATAATGTCGTACATGTATGAACTGGAGTGTGATTTTAAGGAAGAGTTGTCCCTTCCGGGACGGGCTATTCTGGGGCACGTGCTTTGCACCGCTGCCCGGAAGTTTCCTCGTGGGCTTGAGCTCTGTTGCCCACAGTGGTAGCTTGAAATGACTGATCCTTCATTGGCTTTCTTTCCTCTCCTTCCTCACTCCCTAGTGCCGCTCCCTGCATCTTCCAAATGGCATTCCTGCACTCAAATCCTGACCCAGGGTCAGCTTCTGCGACAGCCCAAAGTAAGACAGCGTCTCTCGAGGCAAAAACATTTTCTCCCCACTGACTAGATGGGACAGGTATGAGAGTGACCCCAGGAAGAGCTGTGGTTAGTTGAGCAGCTACTCAGTGAAATCGATTGGGGTAGAATCATGAAATCTGCATGAAACCCTGGACTCCACTTATTCCCCAGCTGACCACTCTTTTCTCTAAATAATCTGGTTAGTTAATTCAACTTTCCCTCCTGGTTTGCCTAATGAATGCAGCCTAACAGATTATATTTTAGAATCTTTGGAAGACACCCAAGTGAATGTGCCAAAGCAATGGGATTCTTTTTGCACAGGCAGATGGCAGCACAAATTTGGCTTCCTGTGGGCAGCCCTGGGTTCCCACCCAGCTGGACACTTAGGCTGTTTTCTGGGAGAACCAAGAGTGTTCAGCAGAGATAGATGGAGAGTTATGGATAGCCAGAGGACCTCCCTTCTGTTACATTTTAGGCAGTCAACTCGTTGAGAAAATAAAAGGCTTCAGAGCTAAATGGAGGTGATCAGACCTTGCACCTGGCTAGAGGATCCATGGATGTAAGAGATTTTGGAATCAGGTCTGGTTGCTGTTGTGCAGGGACATACCGCATCTTCACCTTTGGCTCCCAGAAAACCTGGCTGGCGGTGGAGTAAACGTGCCGAGTGCCATAGTGTTGTTGAACTTGGGGCATCAGCAAAGACTAGGCTGACTAGAGAGTCCCATGCCCCAGCAAGGTCACTGGGGGTTGGTGAGAGCTTAAGTCAGGCACCTCATTGTAAAGGGTCAGGGACATGGATAAAACAGCAGGTGATCCAGACTCCCCATGGTGCCTTTTCCCAAGGTTGATATTTGCATGGCATTTTAAAAAAATTAATTTATTTTTAAATTTTTCTGTTTTTGGCCGCACTGGGTCTTTGTTGCCATGTGCGGGCTTTCTCTAGCTGCAGCGAGCAGGGGCTACTCTTTGTTGCGGTGTGCGGGCTTCTCATTGCGGTGGCTTCTCTTGTTTCGGATCATGGGCTGTAGGCGCACAGGCTTCGGTAGTTGTGGCTCGCAGGCTCTAGAGCGCAGGCTCAGTAGTTGTGGCGCACGGGCTTAGTTGCTCCGCGGCCTGTGGGATCTCCTCGGAGCAGGGCTCGAACAAGCGTCCCCTGCACTGGCAGGCAGATTCTTAACCACTGTGCCACCAGGGAAGTCCCTGCATGTCATTTTAAATGAAAAATATTATCGAGGGAAAAGATACTTCAAAAATTTTAGGTTCCTAGGTGTAATAAGAGAGGGGAAATGATGATGCAATGAGAAATGCAAATCTAGTACAAATTCATAATCCATTATCCAAAACCTCTGTGTTACCCAAATCAAGTGTGTTTAGGAAATCGGAATTTGTTTGGAATTTTGAAAAGTAATCTGTTACATATACTGCATCTTATGGAAACCCCCTGCCAGCAGGGTTTGGGGAAGAACTCTGTAATAACACATTATTTTCTGCAGTAAATTGTAGGAGTAGTGACACTAAGCTGGATGAACATCACATCACCTCATGGTGAGTCACTCAGGTTTTGCTGCCAGAGGAGTTATGGGAACACTTTTGGTGTTCAGACCTGTTTGGACTTCAGATTTGTGCATAAGGGGTTGTGGACCTGTTTCTCCTGTCCTGACATTAGAAGTGAGGCTGACCCCGAGAAGCTGACAGTATGATTCCTCCTTTGCCGGAAAAGTTTGAATCAACATCTTTGATCGAACCAAGCGGAATCTGGTATAAAACACTGCTTCCCTGTTTCTTGGAAGCCAAGTTGTGCTTTTGGGGAGAGAAGCAGGAATGCCTTTGTGGTAGGGGTTGTGGGTGAGCTGGAGAGGTACATAAGCAAAAGTCAAAAGTCATCGTGGGTTTGTCCTCCCTCCTCCCCAGCGTCGGGCTAGATTCCCTGGAGCTGGTACAACCCCGCCCTTTGTCATCCCTCCAGCTCTAAGGCATCCAAGGTACCCCAAAATGGCCCTGTTTCCTTGGAGGGTGCCTCAGAAACGGAGAAGCGGTTTGGCAAAGAAAGAGATACTTCACTGCAAGGAACAATATACACCCATTGTCAATTTATTTTCATTTTAACCCCACAATCCTCTAAAGGGTGTGCACTGGGGACTAAAATTCGTTCTGCACCATTTAGAGAAGAACTGACTTGAAACATATAAATGGGACTTTGAAAATATAATGGAACGCAGATCCTTCTCTTGCAGAAAAGACACTTTAAATGAGAGGTCTTTCAGGTTCCCCCCTTCCCTCCGTTTGATTTATAGGTTTGTGATTAACCGTGACATTGACCAGCGAAATCCAAAGCGGACACCGCTGGAGGTTCATCGGGGCCAGACGGGCAGTCTTTTCGTGGAATCAGCAAGGCAGTGCTTGTATTCCTTTCCTGCCTCGGCTGTAACAAATTCCCACGCGCTTCGAGGCTTAAAAGAACATAACTTTATTATCTTGTGGTTCTGGAAGTCCAGAGTCTGAAATGGGTCTCACTGAGCTAAAGTGGAGGTGTCGGCAGGGTTGGTTCCTTCTGGAAGTTCTAGGGGGAGGGTCCATTTCTTGCCTTTTCCAGCTTCTAGAGGCTGCCCCATTCCTTGGCCCCTTTCTCCATCCTCGAAGCCAACAGTGGCCATTCGAGTGTTTCTCACACCGCATCCCTTTGACCGTCTCTTCTTCTCCCCTTTTGCACCTTTTAAGGAGTCTCGTGATTACACTGGGCCCAACTGGATGATCCGAAACAGTGTCCTTATTATTATTTTTTTGGCTGTGCTCTGCGGCACGCGGGATCTCAGTTCCCTGACCAGGAACCGAACCTGTGCCCCCTGCCTTGGGAGTGCGGAGTCTTAACCACTGGACCGCCAGGGGAGTCCCAATGGTGTCCTTATTTTAAGGTCAGCTGATTAACTACCTTAATTCCATGTGTAACCTTAATTCCTCTTAGCCATGTAGCCTAACAAATTGACAGGCTCAGGGGATTGTACCGTGTACATCTTTGGGAGGCCATTATTTTGCCTCCCCAAGGTGGGGTGAGAAGGTCACACAAGAGGAGTTGCAAGCTGTGGGCAGGGAGGAGAGAGATTACTGGGTACCCAATAAAATTCACCATATTAGTAGCTAGCATTTATTAAATGCTTACCATGAACTTGGCCTATTACACTTTATCTCATTTAATTCTGTGAGGTGGATACTATTATTATACCCATGTTACAGAGGGGAAAAACAGAGGCTTATGAAATCAAATGAATTAGCCAATTCAGTTTTAATAGTCACATGTGGTACGTAGACAGATGAACGGATAAAGAAGATGTGGTACGTATATACAATGGAATACTACTCAGCCATAAAAAAAGAATGAAATAAAGCCATTTGCAGCAACATGGATGGACCTGGAGATGATCATACTAAGTGAAGTAAGACAAAGAAAGACAAATACCATATGACATCACTTATATGTAGAATCTAAAAAAATGATACAAATGAACTTTTTTTTAAAACAGAAATAGACTCACAGGCATAGAAAACAAACGTCTGGTTACCAAAGGGGAAAGTGGGGGAGGAATAAATTAGGAATTTGGGATTAACAGATATACACAACTATGTATAAAATACATAAACAACAGGGACCTACTGTAGAGCACAGGGAACTATACTCAATATCTTGCAATAACCTATAATGGAAAGAATCTGAAAAAGAACATCTATATGTCTATCTATGTCTATATATTATAACTGAATCCTGAAACTAATACAACATTATAAATCAACTCTACTCCCGTAAAATAAATAGTCACATGTGGCTAGAGGCTACCGTAATGAACAGCATTTAATTAAATTAAAATGAGCATTAATTAACTAACCTGTGGGCTAGCCAATGTCTCAGGTGCTCCATACGCAGCCCAGCACAGGTACAGAACATTTCCATTCCTGCAGAAAGTTCTACCAGGCAGCGCTGCTGGAGAGGATAAATGTCTTTCCCAATATCACACAATTAGAAAGTGGGAGAGTCGGGGTTTGAACCCGGTGTCTTTGGCTCGAGAACCTGAGCTTGGAACAACCATATTATAGGGACGTTCAGCATCTGCTTGTATCTGCGGGGGGTTGAAATGCCTCGTACGTTGGGTACACCTTAGTCCATCCTCATTTAACCCCTTCCTGTGAACACACGGTTTCTGGTTCAAATGCTCTTCCCACATTTTTGTTCAGCACTTAAGTGCATGCACCTGCTCAAGCTGACAGCGGAAACCAAACGTGCGTCACCCGAGGCAGTTCTGCTTCCCCGCTAGCTGCGTGGCACAAACTGGGCACCACTGTCTTTCCCCTGCTCTTTTTTATGTGTGTGTGGGCGCTCCAGTACTGGCTATTGTCAGGTGTCTTTATTTTTATTGTTTTTATTTATTAATTTTTTTGCCACACCGTGTGGCTTGTGGGATCTTAGTACCCCAACCAGGGATTGAACCCGGGCCCCTGGCAGTGACAGCATGGAGTACTAACCATTGGAACACCAGGGAATTCCCCTCCCCGGCTCTTTCATTAACTTCCCACGGGTGGGCGGAAGTCTTCCAAGGGGAAGGAGATAGAGAGCCGTGAAGGATCACATCAAAGGAAAGAAGTTTTTATCCGTCTCCTTGCCCTGCAACATTTGCTGCATCAGAGGTGCTGGTCTGCTGAGCCCAGTGTGGACACTCATCCAATTTTCCTCCTACTTTTTCTGTGGAAGTTTGCCAAGAAAATGACCTGTGTGACTGTAAGCACCGCGACAGCTCATATTCAACACTCAGCGCTGTTGCTCTAAGTGCACCCAGAGAGGAACCTGTCACCTCGCCTGAGGCAGGGACTGTTAATTCCACCTCCAGTTCCCAGATGGAGACCCTGAATATTTCAGCACCTCCCCGGGGTCACAGCCAGGGGATGGGGCAGCATCTGAACCCGGGGCCACCTGGCTTCAGGTTCTGGGCCCTTTACCCTGTGCAATCTTCCCCTTTATGTCCTGAATGTCAACCCAGAGGTCATTTTCTTTCCTTCCTCAAGTGCCTGTCACTTGCTGTTGTTACCAGAGGGCCAGTCTGCCTGGTGTAGCGAGGATGCTCCCTCTGCAGGTGAGCTGGGCTAAAGAAGGCGTGGCTGGTGAGCCCAGGCCTGTCTACTGTCACAGGATGTCCCCCGTCCCCTCCTCCTGGGTCTCTGCTCTGGGCCCGTGGAGGTCTCCCGGTAGGAGCAGCCTAGTCTGTGCCAAGCTCTGGGTTCCAGGGAATGGAGTCGATGTGTTTTCTGAATCAAGAAGGAAAACCAGAGCTTCCCTGGTGGCGCAGTGGTTGAGAGTCCGCCTGCCGATGCAGGGGACACGGGTTCATGCCCCGGTCCGGGAGGATCCCATGTGCCGCGGAGCGGCTGGGCCCGTGAGCCATGGCCGCTGAGCCTGCGCGTCCGGAGCCTGTGCTCCGCAACGGGAGAGGCCACAACAGTGAGAGGCCCGCCTACTGCAAAAAAAAAAAAAAAAAAAAGAAGGAAAACCAGAGCTAGAAGGAATGTGAGGCACTGTGTGTCCCACCTAGCCCCTCATCCTCAGAGCCGCAGACAGCGGGGACCAGATAAATACAGACCTCATCAGGAAGCATCAGGAAGCTCCGCGGGCTGGGCCGCCCAACCCCAGGGCTCCCGGGGACCCGACCCAATGACATGCGTGTTACAGGCACCACCTGCTGCTTTGGCCACTGGCTTCATTACCATCACCTGTTATGCAGGCCTTGTGGATATTCCTCTTCACTCCAAGAAAGCTCCTTTTGTGCAGCTGCGAATTCCCAACCACAAGGGCCAGTGTACAGAACAAACAAACCGGCTAGAGGCAGACAGAACTTTCCAGAATTCCTGGCCTGGAGAGGCCAGCCTCCTCCTGAGCAGTGTGGTGTGTGCTACATTTCACAGTTTACAAAACGACTTTCTTTTTTTTTTTTTGGTTTTCACAGGGAAATTTTTCCTAGGAAGGTTTGAGAAAGATAAATGATGCTCCAGGAGGATTTAATGGAAAATGTTCACTCGACTTTCTCAATTGCCTCTGGAGGCTCAATCGGGGCTGGCAAGTCCCTGCGGGCAGAAGGACAATTGTCCAACCTTCAGGGGAAAGTTTCCGGTTGCCTGACGGGAACTGAAATGCTGTCAAGGACAGAGAAAATATTTATTTTCAGCCTAGGGCAAAACGTTTTAATTCATAAACGTGTGAATTCCAGAGTCACAAAAGCAAAGTGTAAATTATTCAGGACTGTCTGCATTCTGCAGATGGATTGTGCAATAAGGGTGTTGAAACCAGAATGATAGGAATGAGAGAGATGTAGTTTATCATATAAGAGTCATGCTAAAATAAATACCGGAGAGGGTTCAGGGCTGGTTAAAATAAGACGCAGTGTTCTACCATGCGGCCACCTGACACTGACGCCCACCGCTGTTTCCACTTCTCCCTCTTGCCGTGTTTTGGCTTTGCTTCCATTTCTGGTATTTTCTTTCGGTTCATTTACTGTTCAAACAGCCCTGACTTTTCCGGTCACTTTCCATATTTAACTTTAACCCTTTCTCCCCCCATCCGTTCATCTGAAAAGCGCTTCTTTATTGCCCTTTTTCTACTTACACGGAGCTGATTTTTTTTTTTTAATCTTAAAAGATGTCTTTAACCATTAAGAAATGTATAAAAATTACAAAGAATTAAGAGGAAAGCAAACCCACAGAAATGGTCGAGGGAGGTCTCGTGTAATTCCTGCTTACATTAAAAAATCCTAAATTTTATAATGTTTGAAAGTTCAAACAGTACAGAAAAGTACAACGTGGAAAATGAACGCCTCTCCTCTTTCCTGCAGCCCCTCCTTCCTTGAGCTGCCCGATTTAGCAAATTAAGATACAGGATGCCCAGTTCAATCTGAATTGCAGATAAACAATGTTTTTTTTTTAGTATATCCCACATATTGCATGGGACACACTTATGCTAAAAATTTTTGTTGATCTGAAATTCAATTTCAACTGGGCATCCTGTATTGTGTCTGGCAATCCTATCCCTTCCCCGCCTAGACCCTCTCCCCAAAGCACATCTGTGGGGTAAATCCCTAGCAGTAGGATTGAGAGTCAGAAGAATCTAGCTGAACTGAGACTGGGTGGGAGGAGTTTACTGGAGTGAATCGAGCACTGCAGTGAGCTTCATTCTGCCAGTCTTCCTGTGGAACATTTTTTCAAGTGCTGGCGACAGCTGGATCCTTGCAACAAAGGAAACAATCAACAAACCGAAAAGACAACCTACGGAATGGGGGGAAGCATTTGCAAACCGTCTATCTGATAAAGGGTTAATACCTAGAATATCTAAAGAACTCCTACAGCTCAATAGCAAGAAACCAAATAACCTGATTTAAAAATGGGCAAAGGTCTTGGCTAGATATTTTTCCAAGGGATATATGCAGATGGCCAACAGGTACATGAAAAGATGCTCAACATCACTCATTATCAAGGGAAGGCAAATTAAAACCCTGATGAAAAACCGCTTCACACCTGTTAGGATATCTGTTATTTCAAAACAAAATAAAACAGACAAACAAAAAACAAATGTTGGTGAGGATGTGGACAAAAGGGAACCCTTGTGCACTGTTGGTGGGAATATAAGTTGGTGCAGCCACTATGGAGAACAGTATGGAGGTTCCTCAAAAAATTTGAAATAGAACTACCGTACGATTCAGCAATCCCACTCCTGGATATATATCCAAAGAAATTGAAATCAGGATCTCGAAGATGCAGTGTTATTCTCATTATATGCTCAGGGCAGCATTATCCACAATAACCAAGATATGGAAGCAACCTAAATGTCCATTGACAGACAAATGGATAAAGAAAATGTGGTGTCTAATTCGATGAAATGGTCTTCAGCCACGGGAAAGCAGGAAATACTGCCATTTGTGACAACATGGATGAACCTGGAGGACGTTACCCTAAGTGAAATAAGCCAGATACAGAAGGACAAATGCTGCATGATACCACTCACATGATGAATATAAAAGAACAGACCTCAGAAGCAGACAGTAGAATAGGGGTTGCCAGGGGCTGAGGGGAGGAGAGAACAGGAAGGATTTGTCAAAGGACACAAAGTTTCAGTTAGAGAAGGTGAATAGTAAGTCCTAGACACCTCCTGTACACCACAGTGCCTGTAGCTGACAACACTGTACTGTGTGCTTAAAATTTTGCTAAGAGGGTAAGTTTAATAAGTGTTCTTATCACACACCCAAAATAAGAGGCAGGAGGACACTTTTGGAAGTGATGGATGCGTTTATGGCATTGATTGTGGTGATGGTTTCAAGGGTGTGTACTTATTTCCAAAGTCATTGAGAGTGGACTTAAAGATGAACAGTTATTTATTTTAACATCTTTTTTGGAATATAATTGCTTTACAATGGTGTGTTAGTTTATGCTGTATAACAAAGTGAGTCAGCTATATGTATACATATATCCCCATATCCCCTCCCTCTTGCATCTCCCTCCCACCTCCCTATCCCACCCCTCTAGGTGGTCACAAAGCACCGAGCTGATCTCCCTGTGCTATGCAGCTGCTTCCCACTAGCTATCTATTTTACATTTGGTAGTGCATATATGTCCATGCCTCTCTCTCACTTCGTCCCAGCTTACCATTCCCCCTCCCCGTGTCCTCAAGTCCATTCTCTACGTCTGCGTCTTTATTCCTGTCCTGCCCCTAAGGATGAACATTTTTTTAAAATGTGGGCAGATCATATTTAAGTGAGCGAGTGGGATAGGAAGACAGAGAGTCACAAGATGGGCAGCGTCTTAGGAAATGGATTTTACTTGGAGTCTAAGGTTTGAATGATATTGGCCATGTTGAATTCATGAAAACATCGTCTCTTGCCGAATCTTATCTCAAAACATAAGGTTTATTATTTAGCACTCGAAGAACAGATGTATTTAAAATTCTCATCAGTGCTGGAATCTGATCATGCTGGTCCAGTGGACCAGAGAAGCAGTGTTTCATTTCTGTCTTCTCTCAGTTTCCTCCCAATCTCTGGATCCCCTCTGGACATTGGCTAGTAGTTGGACATCATTATCGTCCCGTTCGATCTGGTGTTCTCACCACCTGCTCTTCCAGTGGTGGGTTTGGCGCGTGTATTTACACACCTCCCACTGTTTGTTTTCAGATTAAATATGTGCAAAAGAAGCAAAGGCCATTCCTCGTTTGCTTTGCCTTGTGAAGCCCGGCCAGGTGAAGGGATGGACATACGAACCTGAATACACCCAGCGCCCACCCCCCACCCCCCCACCCCCGCCACCTTCCCATCACCGGGGTCCTCTGAGAACCCTTGGCCCTTAACCGTGCTTTTTAAACTTTCTCAGTAATTGCAATCCATTTTAATATTCCAATCCGTTATGCTCACACACATGTACAGAGGTGAGAGTCAAAATATTTAACATCTGGGAAGGCCAGGAGGCTGACCCATCAGAATTTGGTCTTAAAGCTGAGCCAGGTTTTGGAAGCCCCCTGCTGTGCCAGAAGTTAACCCTTTTGTTGCTGAATCTGAGTGAGGTTGTGGAGAGAGGGTATCCCAAGACAGCAGGAGGGCACGTGGGCAGGCAACAGCTGTCTCCCAACCAGTAGAAATGCATTTTGGTATTTTAACCACGGGTACAGTTGTAGTGCTGAATGCCAGCTGGATCTCAGCTTTGCATATGTATAACTAAAACAAAAATTCCATAAAGCAATATTTACCTTTTCTGCTGTGACACTCTCTGACATGTTCTGCCTTATTCTGTTTTGTTCCATTCCATCCCACCCCAACCCATTCTTTCATTTAAAAAAATGCTGACCCAGAACTTCTAAATTGATTTCACAACCCACTGATTGGTCATGACCCACAGTTTGAAACACTTCTCTTTTCTGGTAGCTCTCAGAATTCCCCATGCCTAAGAAATAGCTGGGAAGCTTGTTACAAAGGCAGAGTCCCCATTCTAATTCTGCTCACCTGCAGCCTGCATTTCAGAAGTCCCCAAAGTCCCCAAAGTGATGCTGATGAGGAGGGTGGCTTAAAGAACCACTCGTGCAAAAACACACGTCCACATGTTACCAAGTCCAAGCTCGCCGCACGACAGGCCAATAAACCAGGAGATGAGGTGTTGAGGCAGGAAATAGCAACTTTATTCAGAAGGCCATCTCCGAGAAGATGGCAGACTAATGTCCTAGAGTACCATCTTATCAGGGTCTGGATCCTAGTTTCTTTTATAGAGCAGAGAGGGGGAGGAGGTGAGGAAGTAAAGTAAAAAGGCCATAAGTCTCGCAAAACATCTCCTGGTTTGGCCAGCCTCGGGGAGGGGATGTGTTATTTCTTCTTTCTTGCAGCCATTCACAGGTAAGCAGGGTCAGAATGTTTCCCTGTGAGCTGAACAAAAGTACTTTAGTTTAACGCTTAGGCAGAGGGGCAGGGTTCCCCAAGGGAGGCCATTATGTATGCCGATAGCTATAGACAACATCCTTTTAGCCATTACAGTAACAAAAGCAACAGAGCAAAGGTTAAAGTAAACAGATCCAACATGGAGTCAGATTTTGTTCTTCCCTGTTACACACACTGGGATGGGAAACACACACACACACACACACACACACACACACACACACACACTTTTCTGGATACTCTATGTTATTCCATTTATCTGTGTGTCCAATCTGTATCGAAGCAGGGAAGGTATTTTTAGTTGCAAACAAGGAAAACTCAATAGAACGGATTAAAAAAATGCAATGAATTGATTGACTTATAATTGAGAAGTCCGGGGCTTCAAGCAAGGCGGGATCTCACAACCCAGATGACGTAGGCAGGACCTGCCTTCTCTCTCTGCATTTACTGTCTCTGCTTTCTTTGTCTTGGCACCACCTTGGTTTGAATCCAGGAGCTTCCAAGGTTACATGCTTCCTTGGTCATATCCAACAGGAAAAAGAGGGAGCCTACATAAATAGGTATTCCAGAATTAGGTGAAGTGGTCCTTCTGTGATCTGATTTGAACCCAGCACTAGGGTAGGAGAATGGAACATGCAGACTGGCTTGTGCTAATCAGATGTCACCCTAGAGGTGGGGATAAGGTCAATCCCACCTAAACTCTGGCTATTCAGGGTGCTTTTTGGGAATGGGAAGGGGAGGTTGGATGCTCGCGATGGCAAGGAATCAACAATTGCACCTCCAGGGACTTCCCTGGCAGTCCAGTGGTTAAGACCCTGTGCTTCCAATGCAGGGGGTGTGGGTTCGATCCCTGGTTGGGGAACTAAGATCCCACATGCCGCACAGCGTGGCCAAACAATTTAAAAAAACACAACAAACAAAAAACAATTACACCTCCATTTACGGAGACCACACCTTTTTGATGATTACAGCTTTTAGTATATTTTACTATCTCATGGCTGTTCTTTTACAATTTCATGGCTTTTCATGTTAGGTGAATTTTAGCATCAGCCTTTCAAGTTATATTATGAACCCTCTTAGGAGGTTGCTTGGAATTGCATTGAAGTTCTGGATTAAAGTGGGGGTGAAATCAACATCTTTACGATGTTGACCTTTTTACCCAAAGAACAAGATAAGTCTTTCCATTTTTCAGGTCTACTCATGTTCTCCAGTGAAGTTTTATAAGTATTACCACATAGATCTCGGGTATTTCTTGTAACTTTATGCCTCAGTATTGTGTGTGTGTGTGTGTGTGTGTGTCTGCTTTTTGTTGTTGACATGGATAGATCTTTTGGCCCCTGACACTGTGTAATTGATTGAGGCTGCCATAAAAGAAAGTTACTGGTGTTTGTGTATTTATCTTGTATTTGGACACCCTACGAAACCTTCTTAGTTATAACACTATTTCAGCTGGTTCTCCTCATGGGAATCTTTGCCCCCTTTCTCTCCTCAGATGCTCTGCAGTTTGTCTCAGTCTCTTCTCTCAGGAGTGGTTTCTTTTCTTTTTCTTTTTTTTTTCACTAAATGAATATTACCATATTGCTTGCTCTCCCAAATTTTATTTTATATCTATTAATTTGTATTGGAGTGTAGTTGCTTTACCATATTGTGTTAGTTTCTACTGTACAGCAAAGCGAATCAGCTATATATATACATATATCCCCTCTTTTTTGGATTTCCTTCCCATTTAGGTCACCAAAGAGCAATGAGTAGAGTCCCCTGTGCTATACAGTAAGTTCTCATTACTTATCTATTTTATACATAGTAGTGTAAATATGTCAATCCCAATCTCCCAGTTCATCCCATCCCCCTTCACCCCCTTGGTGTCCATAAGTTTGTTCTCTACGTCTGTGTCTCTATTTCTGCTTTGCAAGTGAGTTCATCTGTACCATTTTCCTAGATTCCACCTATAAGCGATATTATACGGTATTTGTTTTTCTCTTTCTGACTTACTTCACTCTGTATGACAGTCTCTAGGCCCATCCACATCTCTGCAAATGGCACGTAAGTGGTTTCTTAATCCTCAGTTCCCTCCACCTCTTCTTAGAGCTTTTCCCTCTTTATTCTTCCTGCTTCATCCTACACCATCCGGCCCCTACCAGAACTCCTCCATTCCATGAGTCAAAATCATATTCAACATCTTCAGGTTTCATGGGTAGTATGAAGTGGACATTTTCCCGTAAACCTCTCTTAATATATAAAATTCTTTGCGGGATACCACCGAGGGCTGTTATTTACAAGCTGCCAAACTGTGGGTAATAATTGTTCTCATACTTGGCATCAAGTTTAACTGCCTAATGGGGCCAGTGGAAATACCACTGTGTGTCTGGAGAGAGAAACTATTTCAGGGGTTGGGGGAGGGTGTAATTTGGCCCTCCTTGTTAAAGCTCCAGTAAATATTCTCCTGCCACTGCTTTTGGAGATAGAGAGGCATCCCCCCCACCTCAAACTTTATTAGATTTTTAAAAGATTGCATATTTTACTCTCTGCAGCAGGTCAGATAGCATAAAAACAGGTTGTTAATCGCAGCAGTTCAAGTAACAGAAAGATGTTAATAATCCCCTTACCCTTCATCTCACCCCCACCCCACGTTTAGCGTGTGTCCTTCTATGCCATGTTTGTACATAGGGGCATGTTTATTTTTTTTTAATGGAAGTATAGTTGATCTACAATATTGTGTTAGTTTCAAGTGTACAGCAAAGTGATTTGGTTATACATGTATATGTATATATCTGTATTTTTCTTTCGATTCTTTTCCATTATAGTTTATTACAAGGTATTGAATATAATTCCCTGTGCTATACAGTAAATCCTGTGGCTTATCTGTTTTATGTACGGTGGTGTGAATCTGTTAATCCCGTACTCCCAATTTATCCCTCTCCCCTTCCCCTTTGGTAACTATAAGTTTGTTTTCTATGTCTGTGAATCTGTTTCTGTTTTGTAATTAAGTTCATTTGTACTGTTTTTTAGATTCCACATGTAAATGATACAATATAGTATTTGTCTTTCTCTGTCTGACGTACTTCACGTAGTATGATAATCTCTAGGTCCATCCATTATTGGTTTTGATTTTTTCTTTTTTTTAATTATATCTTTATTGAATTATAATTGCTTTACAATGTTGTGTTCGTTTCTGCTGCACAACAAGCTGAATCATCTATATGTATACCTATGTCCCCTCCCTCTTGTGTCTCCCTCCCACCCTCCCTATCCCACCCCTCTAGGTGTCACAAAGCACCGAGCTGATCTCGCTGTGCTATGCGGCTGCTTCCCACTAGCTAGCTGTTTTATACATGGTAGTGTATATATGTCCATGCCACTCTCTCACTTCTTCCCAGCCTCCCCTTCCCCCACTGTGTCCTCAATTCCGTTCTCTATGTCTGCCTCTCTATTCCTGCCCTGCCACTAGGTTCATCAGTACCATTTTTCTAGATTCCATATATATGCGTTAATATACAGATATGCGGATATGCAGATATGTTAAGTCTTTCTGACTTAACTTCACTCTGTATGACAGACTCTAGGTCCATCCACCTCACTACAGATGACTTACTTTGCTTAGTATGGTCATCTCTAGGTCCATCCATTATTGGTTTTGATTTTTAAAAAAAATTAGAGTATACTATTCACCTTACAACCTGCTGTTGTTTTTAAAAACTTTAAATTTTGGAATAGTTTTAGATTTGCAGACAAGTTGCGAAGAGTTCCCACATAGCCCTCACCCAGTTTCTCCTATGGTACATTTGTCAAAACCAAGAAACCAACTCCAGTACATTACTGTGAACTAAACTCCATCCTCATTCACGTGTCACCCGTTTCCCCCCAATATCCCCATCCAGGGTGCCACACTGCATTCAGTCGTCATGTCTGCTTAGTCTCCTCCAATCCGAGACAGTTCCTTAGTCCTTTTATGTCTCTCATGACCTTGACACTTTTGAAGAATACCGGCCAATTATTTTGTAGAATGCCCCTCAGTGGGTCTTCGTCTGATTTATTTCTCTTGCGTAGACTCTGCGATAGGTTCTGGGGAGGAAGAACACAGGCAAATTCTCATCACATCCTATCAGCAGTACATGCGATCATCCCGTTGCTGATGAGGTTAACCTTGATCACGTGCTCATTGTTTTTTAACTTGGTGTGTCAGTTACCTCTTCACGTCAACACGTGGCCCTCACGCATTCTTTTCAACAGGTGCATAATATTCCATAGTGTTGATGAAACAGGGTTCGTTCAAGTCTTCCAGAGTTCTCATATAAATGTGAAAATAATGTGAAAGCTCTCAACTCGATACCTGGATAAGAGTGATTCCCAATAGGTCTGTTGAACTGGAAAGACACCCGTATGTTTACTGTGGGTGAGACTTAAAGCTGGGGAGGTCCCAGTGCAGGGGGAAGTGCTAGATAGTAGAGGGAGCCTTCAAGGAGGGGAGGATGAGTCAGCAGAGGCCAGTGGTGCCCAGTGGGGAACCTTCCAAGAAGTATGTAAAGGGCTGTAAGAATGATGGGGCCATAGTTATGGCTTCAGCACAGAGGAGGAAAGAAAATTATTATAAGTGGTGGGATGCAGAGAGGGTCAGGTGAGGCCAAGGTGGACCACGGGGAAGACCTTAGGAAAGACTGGGTGAAAGCCCATTTTGATCCAGGCGCAGGAGGTAAGGCAGCGACATCTTCGCTAAAGGGGCAAACAGAAGAAGGAAACTTTGGGAGCCGGGAGGCCTCTGTCTTTTGTCACATTACCGTGTACCATCTCCGAAGGGATACGCCAACCTGCTGTAACATCGCCTTGGACAATGCACACGCCACTCCCGGTGGGTGGAGGGTAGGTCCTGCAGAAGTGACGGATCCAGATGTTTTCCAGAAGCTCTTTGTTTCGTGTGGAGGGCTGGGATCTCCCCTTTCCTTCCACTAGATGAAGGCCATCTACCCTCACCCCTTAGGAAATCTGGAGCCTATATTCCAGCATAGCTTTGTCATCGAGATGTCAGTGTTTGCATACACACTCGACAGTCACCCAGCTTTTGAAAATCAAAAGTTGAGGGTCACTGCAATTTTCTCTTTCTCAACAAACGAGGTGCCTTGGATGTTTGTGGCTGAGAATTCCCTCCGCCAGCCCTGTAACTGCTGCCTGATCCCCTTTCTTCTCCACCTGCCCCCCACCCCTCCCGTCCCAAGCAGACAGAAACCAGATCCTGCCCCCCTGCCCAATGAAATTTCAAATCAGGAACACAGGAGGCTTCGTCTAAAAGGTAACTGATGTCAGAGGAAGCCAATTCAATTTCCTCCTGGAGGACAAAGCCGATTTCAGACCTAATGATTGCATTTTTCTCTAACATACTAATTTCAGAGATGTTTCCCCAGGCAGACCCAGAGTCAGCCATCCTTTCTGATATGGGGTCAGATCTCTCAGTGGTACTGCTGCTTCACTGCAGTGGTCCTGCAGACCTCAGCCATCAGAAATACATCCTGCTTTCTTAAAATGCTGTTATGTTATTCCACTGGGCTACTTCGCACTTAGCAATCTGACTTTATCAAGCAGCGCCTGTATTAGCAGTTGCTAGCAGTGACCAGCTTCAGCCGTTCTTAGAGCGCCGTTCTTAGAGCGCCAGCTCTCACCCCACCTGTTGGAAGGAGAGTGGCTGTGTCCCTTTCAGATGCTTTGATGAGAATGTGATGATTTTATAATCAGGATAACTGATTCTTTTCTTCTTCTCTTCATTGAGGTGAAATTCACATGACATAAAACTGACCATTTTAAGTGGAATAACTCAGGGGCACTTAGTACATTCGTGATGTTGTCTAAGCATCACCTTTATCTAGTTCCAATCCATTTTTGTCACCCCAGGAGAAGACCCCATACCCATTAAATAGTTGCTCTGCATTCCCCCCTCCCCCAGCCCCTGGACACCAACAATCTCCTTCTTATCTCTTTGAATTGGCCTATTCTAGATATTTCATAGAAAGGCATCGTACTGGGACTTCCCTGGTGGTCTAGTGGTTAGGAATCCATGCTTCCACAGCTGAGGGAGGGATTGGGTTCGATCCCTGGCAGAGGAACCAAGATCCCACAAGTTGTGCGCATGGCCAAACAAAATAATAATCAAGAAAAGGAATCATACAAAATATGTGACATTTTGTGTTTGGCTCCCTTCCCTCAGCACGACGTTTGTGAGGTTCACCTACATGGTAGCATGTGTCAGAATTTCATTCATCTTTATGGCTGAATAATATTCCACTCTATAGGTAGACCACAATTTATCTGTTCATCCATTGATGGACATTTGAGTTGTTTCCACTTTTTGGTTATTTTGAATAAAGCTGCTCTGAACCTTTGTATACATATAATTGTTTGAGGAGTGAGTGATTCTTTTTTTTTTTTTTTTTTTTTTTTGCGGTACGTGGGCCTCTCACTGTTGTGGCCTCTCCCCCGTTGCGGAGCACAGGTTCCGGATGCGCAGGCTCAGCGGCCATGGCTCACGGGCCCAGTCGCTCTGCGGCACGTGGGATCTTCCCGGACCGGGGCACGAACCCGTGTCCCCTGCATCGGCAGGCGGACTCTCAACCACTGCGCCACCAGGGAAGCCCTGTGAGTGATTCTTGAGACAGAGGGTCAGCGAGACTGCTCTCTCCCCAAGGAAATGTTCCCATACTCCTTTCTTTTCCTGGTGGCTTCACACAGTTTTCTGCATTACTTCCATGCATGGCCACTTATTGGATTATTAGAGTTTTCTAAATAATCATAATGCTATTAATCAGCCTCTAGAATAATCTTTGCTCATTGCCACCACTGTCCATGTTAATAAAATACTTCAGTGCTAGGGACTTCCCTGGCAGTCCAGTGGTTAAGACTTTGCCTTCCAATATAGGGGGTGCGGGTTCGATCCCTGGTTGGGGAGCTAAGATCCCACATGCCTCAGGGCCAAAAAATCAAAACATAAAACAGAAGCAATATTGTAACAAATTCAACAAAGACTTAAAAAAAAATACTTCAGTGCTAGGAAGATGCTTGGAATGCTTATGGCAGTATACATAGCTTATTGTTAGAGAGACAGGCTTAGGTTAAACTCCTGGCTCTGCCACTTACTAGCTGGGGAAACTGAGGTGGTTCACTGAACAGCCTCACCAAGGTGTTAATGGGTAACTGAAAAACGAGCATTAAAAATCACACCCACCTCCCAGCATTCCTGGGAGAGCAAATGAGGTGAGGAATATAAAATGCTGAGGACAGTCCCTGGCACATGGTGAAAGCTGACCGCATGGGGGTTATTTTTCTTATTATTCTGTAACAGTGCCAGGTTTGGTGGTGGGATCTAAGCATACTGAGTTCTATTCCGGGCTAGCTGTGAGATCTTGCACAAGTGGTCCTGTGGTCTAGGATTTAGGACTGCTTATGGGATGATAGGGTGACGTATTTGGGGATTCCGTGAGATGTTCTGCGTCTTAAGAGATCAGCTGTCCATTTCTTTGGAGCAGTCTTTGCATATCCTGCCTGGGAAGGAGATGAGAGAAGCCCAGTACGAGCTCTCTCGCTGTCTGTCCGTATCTTTCTGTGGTGTCCATCTGTCCATCGCGGTCTCTCCTGACTCTCTGGCTCCCTCTTTCAGACCCCCTGCTGAATCAGCCTACACTTCCCCTGGCTCCACATTGCTTATATGTGACACCAATCTCTTCTAAACACAGGCAGAGCTCAAAATCCATTACAGAAACACCCAGAAAGTCTGTATGTGGTTACCTCTGAATCGAACCGAGCCAGGAGGTTGGGACTGTTTCTTGTTTTAACTGTATCGTTATTGGTGTTTGATCAGGTACTCACTGGCAAGGCAAAGCTCTGTGCGTCCAGGCAAAAGACTAAAAGAATCGGAAAAAGGTGAATTTCACATGTTTTGCATTTAGAACAGGTAGTTTCCCTAGCCTGCAAAGAAACTGAACATTGAACTCATTGGCATGACAACACTTTGTAAGGTGGGGTAGATGGGAATGTGTCATTAAGGAAGATACTTGAGGCAGAACGTATTGGTTTTCAACCCAACAGCCGTGTGCCTCTTCCATGCCCACTGCTCCCCCGCGCAGATGTGGGTAAATCCTGATCCGTTGATGCAAACATGTGGCTCCATCCCTTTTTCCTGTTTCTGGCTTAGACATGGACATGTGACCAGTTCTCGCCAATGAGGTGTGAGAAGTCTCCTGGGGGCTTCTGGGAAAGGATTCTTAGCTCCTATAGAGACACAAGGAGGAGATAGCCCCCTTTCCACTTCTGGATGTTGTGTGTGGATGTTTGCCTGGAGCTGTGGCAGCCACCTTGAGACCATGAGGGATGCCATTGAGGATGACAGTAAGAAAGATAGAAGGAACCTGAGTCCTCGATGCCATCAGTGAGCTGTTGAATTAACCAGCCCTGGAACCACTCTACCTCTGGATGTCTTGCTAGGGGAGATGATCAATGGCTTCATCATTGAAACACTTTGTTTGGGCTTCCCATTACTTCCAAAGAAGCACATGCCAACTGATTCATGACTCCAAATCATGTGGAATAGAAGTAACAGGTGGGACAACTGGTTGACCAGTTGCGTCTAGGGAAAATACCATACCAGTTAACCCACTGTCACCTGCTTCATCAACCTGTGCCTATAGAATGAGAAGTTCCACTGCCTTTTTATAGCCAGGTCACAAGCCTGCATCTTCTCCAGCCTCCTTGAAGGAAATGAGCTTCTTCACAAGGACCCCACGGGGAGTTTCAAGAGGAGTTCCCCGCAGAAACAGCAGAAAGGAAGAGGTCACTCAGTCTCTCCCTCAAACCTTCTCATCTGAATGCCACCTTCTCTGTTCAATGGGGGCAACATAAATACCTGCAACAGGAGATCGTTCTGGGGAACGAAAGAGCTAGTAATGATTGTTAAGTGCTGAGGACACTGCCTGGCACATAATAAGCAGTCAGTAAGCATGGCTACTGTTATTATTCATTCTTCTCCTCTTTGACAGGCGATGTCTTAAGGAGGGATGCATTTAGCTTACACGTCACACAGTCAGTCTGTAATGTTTGAGGGATGTCTTCTAACAGGACTAGAGACCTTGACAAAGGAGGGGAAAAGGGTAACGGGACAGGGAGAAGAAAGAGTGAGAAGAGGTGGAGAGAGAGCAGGAGGGAAGGAGGGGAGGAAGAAAAAGCAGCCAATGTCAAGGAGAGGGGGGCAGGGGGTCCACAGGGACCATCATGCCCTGGCTAGCAAAGAACATTCCCGGGGGGAGGGGGGCTGCGTTCAGATGTGGTCATCACTGATCTTTAATTCCTGATCAATCAGCCCCTCACTGGGTTCTTGCCCTAGAGACAGCCGGATGTCCTCTAATTGGGAGCAGCTGAGACGCAAGGTCTTTTGCAACATATATTGTTTCCAGGGCCTCCTTCTTCCTGTGGCTTCTGTTTTTCTTATTAAATGCTGCTTCTAAATTTGTAGCTGAAAAAAAAGACGGTGAGATGGCCAGGGAAAGCATGAGTCCTCCCAGCCCTGTGCTTGCGCCCCGCAAAGGAGAGCTGTAGGTCTCTGCGTCCAGAGATGCTTTCTGGACATGTAGTTTACAAATGGCCTGGCGCAGGGAGCTAGGCCTTTCATCCAAGTGTCCAGATTAATGTTGCCTCTGAGTGTTTGAAGGAGCCATGAGGTCTGACTTACCCATAGCCCTTCCTTTCTGGCTGAACCCCCGTAGGTCTCTCTCTGTCGTTATATCTGGGGAACTTCTCAACAGGAAGAGAGAAGCCTGTTGTCAAAAATTCCATGAATTGATGTCAGCTCAGCAGCCACGAGGAATATTGGGCCACATGAGGCATGTTCTGGGACCCCAATATCTCTCCACCATTTCCTGAGCTGGAAAGTGAAGGGAACAGGAAGGAATTCACGTCCTCTGCCAAAGCTCAGAGGCTGCAATGAGGTGAAACGCACCAGCCACAACAGGGGAGCTGGCCTAGAGGCTTGGGTTTCTTGCTTGTGTCCTGGGAACACATCCCCTGAAAATCTAGAACCCCATGGGCATCCTAGGGTTAATGCTACAAGCCCCAGGTCAAGCATGTGGCTTTGGTGTGCCCTGGGGAGCTTGCAGCTGGTCTGTGAGGGTCATCCAGTTCCCAGCAGTAGCTATGTCTCCACCCACATGGAGCTGTCACACTTAAATGTGAATTCTCTGTCATTTCCAAGCTCAAGATCAAGGGCCTCCCCGTCTCCCTCCCCCAACCTGTGGCTGGTCTGAGGTTAACCTCGGTATTGATGATAAGGCATCGTCTGAATGACTCTGGGAAAACTGTGAGTCAGTGACATCTAGTTGCCTACCTAAATAGCCATTCTCTCCTTGTTCATCAGAAAGAGAGTCCGGATAATGTGCCCAACCACAAACTGCATTCCTTGGCTTCGCTTGTGGCTCAGTGTATGCCCTTGTGACTGAGTTCTGACCAGTGGAAGTGAAAGTGTGGCACGGCACTTCCAAGAAGTCTTCTTCTTTTTTTAACATCTCTATTGGAGTATAATTGCTTTACAGTGGTGTGTTAGTTTCTGCTTTATAACAAAGTGAATCAGTTATACATATACATATGTTCCCATATCTCTTCCCTCTTGCGTCTCCCTCCCTTCCACCCTCCCTATCCCACCCCTCCAGGTGGTCACAAAGCACCAAGCTGATCTCCCTGTGCTATGTGGCTGCTTCCCACTAGCTATCTATTTTACATTTGGTAGTGTATATATGTCCACGCCACTCTCTCACTTCGTCCCAGCTTACCCTTCCCCCTCCCCATGTCCTCAAGTCCATTCTCTACGTCTGCGTCTTTATTCCTGTCCTGCCCCTAGGTTCTTCAGAACCATTTTTTTTTTTTTAGATTCCATATATTTGTGTTAGCATATGGTATTTGTTTTTCTCTTTCTGACTTAACTTCACTCTGTATGACAGACTCTAGGTCCATCCATCTCACTACAAATACCTCAGTTTCATTTCTTTTTATGGCTGAGTAATATTCCAATGTATATATGTGCCACATCTTCTTTATCCATTCATCTGTCAGTGGACACTTAGGTTGCTTCCATGTCCTGGCTATTGTAAATAATGCTGCAGTGAACATTGTGGTACATGACTCTTTTTGAATTATGGTTTTCTCAGGGTATATGCCCTGTAGTGGGATTGCTGGGTCATATGGTAGTTCTATTTTTAGTTTTTTAAGGAACCTCCATACTGTTCTCCATAGTGGCTGTATCAGTTTACATTCCCACCAACAGTGCAAGAGGGCTCCCTTTTCTCCACACCCTCTCCAGCATTTATTGTTTGTAGATTTTTTTTTTTTTTTTTTTGCTGTACGCGGGCCTTTCACTGTTGTGGCCTCTCCCGTTGCAGAGCACAGGCTCCGGACGCGCAGGCTCAGTGGCCATGGCTCACGGGCCTAGCCGCTCCGTGGCATGTGGAATCTTCCTGGACCAGGGCACAAACCCGTGTCACCTGCATCGGCAGGCGGACTCTCAACGACTGCACCACCAGGGAAGCCCTGTTTGTAGAATTTTTGATGATGGCCATTCTGACCAGTGTGAGGTGATACCTCATTGTAGTTTTGATTTGCATTTCTCTAATGATTAGTGATGTTGAGCATTCTTTCATGTGTTTGTTGGCCATCTGTATATCTTCTTTGGAGAAATGTCTATTTAGGTCTTCTGCCCATTTCTGGATTGGGTTGGTTGTTTCTTTTTGATATGGAGCTGCATGAGCTGCTTGTAAATTTTGGAGATTAATCCTTTGTCAGTTGCTTCAGTTGCAAATATTTTCTCCCATTCTGAGGGTTGTCTTTTCGTCTTGTTTGTGTTTTCCTTTGCTGTGCAATAGCTTTGAAGTTTCATTAGGTCCTATTTGTTTATTTTCGTTTTTATTTCCATTTCTCTAGGAGGCGGGTCAAAAAGGATCTTGCTGTGATTTATGTCATAGAGTGTTCTGCCTATGTTTTCCTCTAAGAGTTTGATAGTGTCTGGCCTTACATTTAGGTCTTTAATCCATTTTGAGTTTATTTTTGTGTATGGTGTTAGGGAGTGTTCTAATTTCATTCTTTCACATGTAGCTGTCCAGTTTTCCCAGCACCACTTATTGAAGAGGCTGTCTTTTCTCCATTGTATATTCTTGTCTCCCTTATCAAAAATAAGGTGACCAAATGTGCGTGGGTTTATCTCTGGGCTTTCTGTCCTGTTCCATTGATCTATATTTCTGTTTTGGTGCCAGTACCATACTATCTTGATTACTATAGCTTTGTAATTTAGTCTGAAGTCCAGGAGCCTGATTCCTCCAGCTCCATTTTTCTTTCTCAAGATTGCTTTGGCTATTCACGGTCTTTTGTGTTTCCATACAAATTGTGAAATTTTTTGTTCTAGTTCTGTCAAAAATGCCATTGGTAGTTTGATAGGAATTGCATTGAATCTGTAGATTGCTTTGTGTGGTATAGTCACTTTCACAATGTTGATTCTTCCAGTACAAGAACTTGGTATATCTCTCCATCTGTTTGTATCATCTTTAATTTCTTTCATCAGTGTCTTATAATTTCCTGCATGCAGGTCTTTTGTCTGCTTAGGTAGGTTTATTCCTAGGTATTTTATTCTTTTTGTTGCAGTGGTAAATGGGAATGTTTCCTTAATTTCTCTTTCAAACTTTTCATTAGTATATAGGAATGCAAGAGATTTCTGTGCACTAATTTTGTATCCTGCTACTTTACCAAATTCATTGATTAGCTCTAGTAGTTTTCTGGTAGCATCTTTAGGATTCTCTATGTATAATATCATGTCATCTGCAAAGTGATAGCTTTACTTCTTCTTTTCCGATTTGGATTCCTTTTATTTCTTTTTCTTCTCCGATTGCTGTGGCTAAAAATTCCAAAACTATGTTGAATAATAGTGGTGAGAGTGGGCAACCTTGTCTTGTTCCTGATCTTAGTGGAAATGGTTTCAGTTTTTCACCATTGAGGACGATGTTGGCTGTGGGTTTGTCATATGTGGCCTTTATTATGTTGAGGAAAGTTCCCTCTGTGCCTACTTTCTGCAGGCTTTTTATCGTAAATGGTGTTGAATTTTGTCGAAAGCTTTCTCTGCATCTATTGAGATGATCATATGGTTTTTCTCCTTCAATTTGTTAATATGGTGTATCACACGGATTGATTTGTGTATATTGAAGAATCCTTGCATTCCTGGGATAAACCCCACCTGATCATGGTGTATGATCCCTTTAAAGTGCTGTTGGATTCTGTTTGCTAGTATTTTGTTGAGGATTTTTGCATCTATGTTCATCAGTGATATTGGCCTGTAGTTTTCTTTCTCTGTGACATCTTTGTCTGGTTTTGGTATCAGGGTGATGGTGGCCTCGTAGAAGGAATTTGGGAGTGTTCCTCCCTCTGCTATATTTTGAAAGAGTTTGAGAAGGATAGGTGTTAGCTCTTCTCTAAATGTTTGATAGAATTCGCCTGTGAAGCTATCTGGTTCTGGGCTTTTGTTTGTTGGAAGATTTTTAATCACAGTCTCAATTTCAGCACATGTGATTGGTCTGTTTATATTTTCTGTTTCTTCCTGGTTGAGTCTCAGAATGTTGTGCATTCCTAAGAATTTGTCCATTTCTTCCAGGTTGTCCATTTTATTGGCATATAGTTGCTTGTAGTAATCTCTCATGATCCTTTGTATTTCTGCAGTGTCAGTTGTTATTTCTCCATTTTCATTTCTAATTCTATTGATTTGAGTCTTCTCCCTTTTTTTCTTAATGAGTCTGGCTAATTTTGTTTATCTTCTCAAAAAACAAGCTTTTAGTTTTATTGATCTTTGCTATTGTTTCCTTCATTTCTTTTTCATTTATTTCTGATCTGATCTTTATGATTTCTTTCCTTCTGCTAACTTTGTTTTTTTTTTATTCTCCAAAAAGTCTTCTTAAAGAGTGCTGACTCAGCTGGGAAGATAGCCCTTTTTGGTTGATCATTCTTCCTATTTCCTGGAAGGTAGTCTTGATGGCTGGAGCTCCAGCAACCATCTTGGACCATGAGATGACCTTGAGGATGGAAGCTACAGGCTGGGAGAATGAAACAGAAATATAGAAAGAGCCTGAGTCTCTGATGGCATCAGGGAGCCACCATGCCAGCCTTTGGCTGCCTATTAACAGGCTTCTTTTAAGTGACAAAGAAATAAACTTGTATCCTGTTCAGTTCACTGATAGTTTAGATTGTCTGTTATTTGCAGCCAAAGGTATTCCTAATTGATATACCTATCAAATTTCCTCTCTATTATTCAGTTGCCACTGTGCATGGAATTCACCTACTAGAGATGCATCCTTTGTGTTAAGCTTGCCATTTATGGGCACATCAACTCATATTAAAGTAGAAGCAGGGGGACCGATGAAGTTCATCTTTGAACCTTCTGAGTTTGGTTCTCTCCTTCCAGGCTTTGGTCTCTTCCCTCTCCCCCCAGCTTTGGTTTGCTTTTAGTTTGCTGTCAAGTAATTTTCCCCCGGCTGATAAGTCATTACGTTTTATGGGATATTTGGTTTCAATCAATTTGTCATTCCCTACTAAGTCACTCCTATTAGTGACAAAATTGTCATTATAGCTCCAATCTTGAAAAAAAATTTTTCTTTGATTCAACATCCCTCTACGATTGCCCCATTTCTCTGCTCCCCTTTATAGCAAAAATTCCAGAAAGATTCATCTGTACCAGGGCTATCTAACTGGATAACTCCAAGAAGCAGCATTCACATCATGGCCTGTATTAAGGGCACCTCTGAGTTGTGCAGTGCGCAACTTGCAGATCTGCACATCGGAGTTTTGAACTATACTCACTGCTTCCACTGCCTTAACTACCAGGCTCTTTTGAACCTAATCTAATCAGACATTTGCTTCCACTACTCTAGATAAACAGCTCTTGTCAAGGTTCCCAGTGACAACCATCTTACGAAATCCAAAGGTAAATTCTCAGTCCTCACCTTACTCAGTTTAGCAGCAAGCAGCATTTGTCAATCACACCTCTTTCTTAAAACTCTTCCTTTCCCTGGCTTCTGGGACTCCATTCTCTGGGTTTTCTTCCTACTGCACTAGTTATGACTTTTCAGCCTCATTGTCTTCCCCGAACTCGACTGTTTTGTTCATTGCTAAATTCTCGGCACACAGAATAGTGCCTGGCACGCGGCAAGCCCTCGATCAACATGGCAGGCATTGAATGAATGAATGCATAGGGGATTGTATCTAAAGGAGCTAATGTCAAATAGTGGAATTTCAGGCACTGTGATAGGAGTGCTGATATTTGGGGGGGCAGGATAGTTCTTTCTGCTAACTTCTAAAACATTATAGAGGTGGGAAGCCACAGGAAGTTACTTGTTTTTCTTTACATAGAATAATAGGTCAGTTCTTGTGTCTTAGGTGCTGCGTTGAAAACACAGGAGATACATTATTCACAATAGCCTGGATTTGGAAACAACATAAATGTCCGTCAAGGGACGAATGGATAAATATAGAGAAGATGTGGTGTATATACGCAATGGAATATTATTCAGACCTGAGAAAAAAGGAAATCCTGTTGTCTGCAACATCGTGAATGGACCTTGAGGACATTACGCTGAGTGAGATTAAGTCAGACACAGACACAAATACTGTGTGATCTCACTTATGTGTGGAATTGAAAAAGGCTGAACTCTATGAGTTTTATGAAACAGAGGGTAGAATGGTGGTTACCAGGGGCTGGGGGGTTGGGGGAATTGGGGAGATGTTGGCCAAAGGGTACAAATTCCCACTTATAAGACAAATAAGTTCTGGGAATCTAACATGCAGCATGGTGATTATAGTTAAAAAGCTTGTATTATATACTTGAAGTTGCTAAGACAGATCTTAAAGGTTCTCACCATGAAAAAGAAATGGTGGGAGTTCCCTGGTGGTACAGTGGTTAGGGCTCTGCATTTTCACTGCCGAGGGCTTGGGTTTGATCCATGGTCAGGGAACTAAGATCCCGCAAGCCGCGTGGGACGGCCAAGAAAAAAAAAAGAAAAAGAAATGGTAATTATGGGATGGGATGGAGGTGCTGGTTAATGCAAGTGTATCAGATCAACACATGATACCCTTGTCATTGCATTGGGCTCACCCAGATAACCTCCCCATCTCAAGATCCTCAACTTAATCACACCTGCCAAGTCCCTTTTGCCACATAAGGTCCCTGCACATTGCCATTTACAGACAGGTGTCAGGGTTAGGACGTGGGCATCTTTGGGGCCATTACGTGTCTGCCACACTTCCTGATCCTGAGTCTTTACTCCAGTGTCACTTTCTCAGTGGGGCTTGTCCTGCCCAGCCAGGGCCCCTGCTCTACCTTTTCTTCTAGCAAAGTATGTCATTGACTACTACCTTATGTATATTGGTATATTGCCTGTTTCCCCCAGTAGAATGTCAGCTCCAGAAGGGCAGGGGTCTTGGCCATTTTCTTCACTGCTGCCTCTCCAGCACCTGGCATGTAGAAGGTGCTCAATAAATATTGGTTAAATGAATGATAGAAAATAAATAACAAGGGTGTGGAGAAAAGGGAACCCTCCTACACAGTTGGTGGGGATGTAAATGGATACAGCCACTATGGAGAACAGTATGGAAGTTTCTTAAAAAACTAAAAATAGGGCTTCCCTGGTGGCGCAGTGGTTGAGAATCCGCCTGCCAATGCAGGGGACACGGGCTTGAGCCCTGGTCCGGGAAGATCCCACATGCCGCGGAGCAGCTAAGCCCGTGTGCCACGACTACTGAGCCTGCGCTCTAGAGCCCGTGAACCACAACTACTGAAGCTTGCGCACCTAGAGCCCGTGCTCCGCCACAAGAGAAGCCACCAGAGTGAGAAGCCCGCGCACCGCAATGAAGAGTAGCTCCCGCTCGCCACAACTAGAGAAAAGCCTGCACACAGCAACGAAGACCCAACACAGCCAAAAATAAATAAATAAATGAATTAATTAATTTTTTTTAAAAAGTATAAATATGACCCAGCAATCCCACTCCTGGGCATATACCCAGAGAAAACCATAATCCAAAAAGACACATGCACCCCAATGTTCACTGCAGCACTATTTACAATAGCCAGGTCATGGAAGCAACCTAAATGCCCATCAACAGACGAATGGATAAAGAAGATGTGGTACATATATACAATGGAATACCACTCAATAAAAAAGAATGAAACTGTGCCATTTGCAGAGATGTGGATGGACCTAGAGACTGTCATACAGAGTGAAGTAAGTCAGAGAAAAAACAAATATCGTCTATTAATGCATATATGTGGAATCTAGAAAAACGGTACAGATGAACCTATTTGCAAAGCAGAAATAGAGACACAGACGTAGAGAACAAACATATGGACACCAAGGGGGGGAAGGGGGTGGGATGAATTGGGAGATTGAGGTTGACATATATACACTACTATGTATAAAATAGATAAGTAATGAGAACCTACTGTGTAGCACAGGGAACTCTACTCAATGTTCTGTGGTGACCTAAATGGGAGGGAAATCCAAAAAAGAGGGGATATATGTGTACATATAGCTGATTCACTTCACCTGTACAGCAGAAACTAAGACAACGTTGTAAAGCAACTATACCCTAATTAAAGAAAAAAAAAAGAAAAAACAGCCAACCCTCTTTAACCTCAATACGAGCCCCACAGATGGAAATTGCTCGTAACCATTAAACTCGGTCAGGGGACTGATGCAGTGGACTAGCCCTTTGAGCCCTGTGTTGGGAGACTGAGAACCTCACCCAGGCGGGTCCCAGGCTGCCACTGAGGCAGGCTCGGACTCCGAGCTGACGGAGGCTCGGAGGAGCTGAACGAGGGTGCTCTTTATTGAAATAGACTATGAGAGTGATTATTCAATGTTACCCACAAGCACCCCGGCTCAGTCCCCCGACGGATGATTCCAGAACCACACAGCCTTGTACCGCTCTGGGATGCACACTAGCCTTGGGAGCTACTGCTCGGGGCTGGGTGGCCCCGAGCAGCTGGCCTGGGGTTCCTGGCTTTCTCTGGTTCTGTTCTTTCTAACCTCCAGCTTGTGGCTCGGGACCTTTTCCCACTTTTCCAATGACAGTACCAGGAAATTCCTTGTACTCCAGTGATGATGTGCTGTTTTCGTTCAAGAGGCAACTGTCCCCATTTCTGCCATCTCTGGAGCACTTGGCTATCTTTTAAGATGGAATCTGTTTTATGAGTCTTAACCTTCTGCAGTTGTTTCTTCCAGCCCAGCGCTAGACCGTCAGGGAATCCTACAAAGGTCTGGCGGAACTTCTAGGGAAGGTGCCTGCTGCTGATAGAATAATACAGTGCCTTGGCCAGTTGGATTCCCCAAACTGCACCCTCTGACAGGGCTTCCCAGCCACTGAGGAGCAGGCGCTGGGGGCTCAGCCTGCAGCTGAAGCTGGAAAAAGAGAAGAGAAAAAAACGGGAGTAAGGTGGGTTCAGGGGATCCTTTTCTGCACGGTTCCAGGAAGCTAGGTTTGGGTGTGTCTGAATGAGGTGGTTCATGTTCAAATCAGGAAAAAACCCAAAAAACAAAGCACCCACAGTGGAAAAGCAATAGAAAGAAACAGCGAACTCTTCTGATGAGAAACCCACAAACACCCTGAGAATTCATTTCATCCTCCCCAACCCCTGGTTCATCATTTTGCTGGCTTTCAAATTCTGGGAGTGGTGAAAACTATCACAGGATTGGAAGGTAGGACACCCAGGTTCTCACTCAACTCTGCTTCAAAAGTGAACCGTGTGGGGCTTCCCTGGAGGCGCAGTGGTTGAGAGTCCGCCTGCCGATGCAGGGGACACGGGTTCGAGCCCTGGTCTGGGAAGATCCCACATGCCGCGGAGCAACTAGGCCCGTGAGCCACAGCTACTGAGCCTGCACATCTGGAGCCTGTGCTCCGCAACAAGAGAGGCCGCGATAGTGAGAGGCCCGCGCACCGTGATGAAGAGGGGCCCCCGCTTGCCACAACTAGAGAAAGCCCTCGCACAGAGACGAAGACCCAACACAGCAAAAATAAATTAATTAATTAAAAAAAAAATGAACTGTGTGACTTTGAGGAAATCGCTTACCCTTTCTGGAATCTCATTTCCCTCATCTGTACAATTAAGGGCAAGTAGTCATTCCAGCTTCTGAGGTTATGGGGAAACTCAGTTGAGATAATATGCAGTATTATTATATCATCATCGTGACCAGCATCATCACGATTGCTGTGATTCCAGTTTCAGAGGTGGGGAAATGGGGCTGGCTGGGGAGAGAGCCTCACAACTTGGTGTCCTGGGTCTTTATTCTAACTTCCAGAAGTCTTCTGCTAAAGTGTCTCATCTAAGCTCAGTTTAATTTAATACATTTAGGCAGTTGTTTAAAATTTGGAAAAGATTCACCAACATAGCAGAACTTTCATACCTAAATCAAATAATATCTACTTTATAAAAGTTTAATTTCTCCAGTAGCACAACCTCTAACTTGGGGAGGTTCATGTCTTTATAAAGATGCAGTCGTTACTTACCAATTTGGATATTAAAAAAGAATTCTTAGCCAGGGAGATGTTTAAAATAACGATTGCAGGGTGTTAAAATACATAGCTGGTACATGTTTTTCAATGGAGGAGGAAACCCTGTGGCTGGGGGAAAGCAATGTTTTACCACTGAGCGATCCAACTGGAATCTGACCCCCCATCGCTCCCCGCATCCCAAACCCATGCCCTTCATCTTTCTGCTTTTGCATAAGACACGTGCCTACTTTGGGGATGTCTTCTCATCCATGCAGTGAGGACAATAAAACCAACGCATAGCAGTGTTGTGAAGATTAGAAACAATATACATAAGCGGCCAATTTGGTCCCTGGGTGGCAGCCAGCCCCCAGTATGGCCCTGGTGATCCTGGCCTCCTGGTGTTCCCCTCTCACCCCGAATTGGGCTGGGCTGTGTAACCAATGCAGAAATGTCGGTGTGTGACTTCCAAAGCTCGTCCACAGAAGACATTGCAGCTTCCGTCTTGCTCTCTCTCTTGGATCATTTTCTCTGGGAAAACCAGCTGCCATGTCAGGAGGACACACAAGCAGCCCTCTGGGCAGGTCTACATGGGGAGGAGCTGAGGTCTCCTGCCAACACCCAGCACTATTTTGCCAGTCACATGAATGAGCCAACTCCAAAATGGACCCTCCAGCCCCAGTCAGGCCTTCAGATGACCACAGCCCTGGCCAACATCTCGACTGCAATCACACGAGAGACCCTGAGCTAAGTCACCCCAAATTCCTGACCCTCCCAAACTGGGTGAGACAGTAAGTATTGATTGTTATTCTAAGTTACTAAGTTATGGGGTAATTTGTTACACAGCAATAGGCACGTGGGATCATAAATCTATGTTTATATAATAAATGAGTGGTAATACTAAGTGTTTATTGAGTTTCCATTATGTGCCGCACATTCAATTTGAGGTTCTAGAAATGTACTGTGTATACATCATCCCTTCCCTTAAGACGTGTTTAGATTAGCTACGGAAACATTAATGGGCTACAGGGTGGCCACAGGTACTGAAACCTCCCCCCGGAGCTATTGTTGAAGGAGAGTCCTCTGAAAATCCCAAATACAGGAACTAAACCTCCCCCCTGGAACTATTGTTGAAGGAGAGTCCTCTGAAAATCCCAAATACAGGAACTATAATACCTGAATTGATTTTAATGTTTTTATACGATGGCAGTGTGTCTGCTTTTCTTACAGAAGAAAATTAAGAGCAAAATTTCCTTTTATTAAGCAAATGCTAAAATCCTGAAATCCTACCAGCACAACATCCACCCGCAGTACCTGCTTGGGGGCGATCAGTAGGGCTAATGTGGCTGATTTAAAGGATGCCCCTGAGTTTGAATTATAAATGAGAGGTGTGCTTAGGCATGTGTGCGGGTATAACCTCTGTCACCACCAGGTGGCGCCCTGGAGGTCTTGGCTTCCTCTTGGGGCTGTTGCCATCATGAGTGGCTCTCTGCGTGTGGATTGGGTTGGGTTAGCTTTTTTTCTTTTTTTTCTATTTGGCCATATCGAGCGGCTTGCGGGATCCTAGTTCCCCGACCAGGGATTGAACCTGGGCCCTCGGAAGTGAAAGCATGGAGTCCTAACCACTGGACCGCCAGGGAAGTCCCATGGGTTCGGTTAGCTTTGAGGGGGGAGTCTCCAGACTCAGTTTCCCTGGAGTTGGTTTTGCTGGCTTCTGGAGGTTCTACTTCCAGAGGTTTCAATAGTAATAACAACAACATGGCGAGAAGACAGCCCTTTGTAGACCAGACACTAATATACATAACACATACTATATATTATGTAATATATATAATATAGTGCAGTTGACCCTTGAACAAAATGGGTTTGAACTGCATGGATTTCTTTCAGTGGTAAATACTGAGGGGCAGTGGATATGAAGGCCAAATATAAGTTACATGCGAATTTTTGACTGCGTGGAGGGTCCGGTGCCCCTAACCTCTGCGTTGTTCAATTTATATGATATATAATATTTAGCATAATGTACTATATAATTATCTATAGTAGGTATACTATATAAAATTTTATATATGCTGTATATAGTATGTAATATATAATATGTGCAATATGTAATTTCTGAATCACATGGAATTTCTATTATATTCAGTTTTTTTCACATAATATTATTTTATTAAGGCTTTTTGTGTCCTTAAATATTCTTTGGAAACTTGATTTTAATTGCTGTATAATATTCAAGCACATGGATATACCACGCCTTATTTATCTACTCTTCTTTTTTGGGGTTTTGAATTATTTCTCCTTTTTTAAATTACTATGTTGCAGTATAAGTCACCTACGTGAACCTTTGCTTACATCTCTGATTATTTCCTGAGACTACATTTCTAGAAGTGGAATTACTGGACCAAAGGGTGAGAACACTTTTAGGGCTTCTGCTGTTATCAGATTTTTCCTAGTGGAGAGGCCAAATTATAACCCCACCAGTGTGAGTACCCATTTTTCTGCATCCTCACTAACACTGGTTTTCTAAAAATTATTATTTAACATTTTTTTCTTAGTTTGGTAAGCTTTTAAAAAGTGTTGTTTTACTTGTATGTCTTTGTATATCTTTAGTTACACAGGCAAACATTTTTTCATTCACCTATTAAGCATGTGCCTCCCTTTTTCTACAAAGGTCTTTTGTTCTCTGTTAGGGTGATTGCATGTTTTCTTGTTTGTTTTCAAGAACTTTTAATATATGAAGGCTATTGATCATTGATCCATCAGCAGTGTTGCAAATATTCTTCCTCAGTGTGTTTGCTTTTGAATTTTGTGACACACTCTGATGTTCAGAGGTTTTGCTTTAATGTAGTCAGATCTATCAATCTCAGATTTCTTTCATTGTTTGGTGCTTAAAAAGCTGTGTCCCATCCAGAAATCAAATAAGTATTTGCCTCTGTTTTTTTCCTGCTTGTTTTGGAGCTCTATTATTATTATTCTTTTGCATTTACTTCTTTCATCCATCTGGATTTTATTTTGGTTTATGATGTTGAGGAGTCAACATTATTTTTTCCCCAAATAACTAACCAATTGTCCCAGCACTAGTGACTAATTCCTTCTTTCTGTATTGATTTGCAATGCTACATTTATGGTATATTAAACTTTTATATGAGCTAGGTCCTAGTACATATAAAATAAACAGTTTTTGTACTGTTTATTCCTCTGGAGAGATGTTTTTAATATACAGAGTGGTCCATGCCATTTTCCTTCCATGACACTCCCAGCTCACCTCCGTCAGGATAAAATCCAGACTGCCTGGGGCCCTCCCCTCATCCACCAGCCTCCCCTGCTCTGTAGCTCTGTCCCCCCAGGGGGGCCCAGTGACTCCATGATCCACCCACTTCATCAGACCAGGTCCTTTTTCCTCCCGCACCCCTGGAGCCCACATTCCAATCCCTCCAGTCTCCACTCCACCATCCTTGGTGCGGCCACTGGGCTTCTGCCCTGGAAGTGGCAGCGTCCCCACCTCACCCTTCTACCTCCCTCCAGTCCGTCCTCCACAGGCAGCCACATCCATCTTTTTATAAACAAGCATCATATGTGTGCTTCCCCCTAAACACTTTCCTTGAACAGAGCCTGGCAACAGTGAGTCCCCACAGGAGAAAGCACGTGGCCCCAGGCAATGCCCTGCCCACACCGCCATGACCAGTGAACATTCATGAATGCACGCTGGTGGGACCTGCATGGTGGGACCTGAGTTTCCTCCAGGGTGCCGGGTGTTCAAATACCCTTGCCCCATGCTCAAGAGTCTTCCCCTCCTGGAAACGCCCCCTCCTCTCTTCCTGAGCACGCACTCACCCTTCCAGACTCAGCCCTGGCTCTCACCTCTCCAGAGGCTTTCCTGGGGTAACCTGTGTCCGCCTTGTGCCCCTGGGGCCCGTGTGAGCTTTGGTTCACTGCTCTTACATGTTGGTGTAAGCCCCTGAGAGGGGCCTGTGTTTTCCCAGCCATAGAGAGGAGTGTCCTGGCATGAACCCCAGCTCCATATCTATGGCTGTGTGACCCAGGGCAGGTTATTCAACCTCTCTGTGCCTCAGTCTTTAAAAGGACAGGGATAACAGTAATTACTTTGAGGGGTTGTTGTGAGGATTAAATGATTTAATACCTGCAAAAGGCTTCAAACATTGCCTGGAATTGCTAAGTGCCATGTACACTTGAGGTATTCTTCTCTCTCTTTTTTTTTTTTTTTTGTATCAATTTTCTTCTTCCCACATCTTCAGGGCAGGTGTATGTATGTAGGTGTTAAATAAGGGGAAAAAGGAGGGCAGAGGAAGAACAGGGGGACAGGACGGAGGCAGGTGAGGTGGGGGGTGTTGGCCTTCCCTGACCACCCCCTGAGGCTGCCCCTGTGTCCCCTCCCCTGGCTGGTCATCCTTGACACCCTGTACTATTAACTCTTGCATCTCATTCCCTTGTGGGAGACGTCTTCCCCCCACATCCTCAGTCTGGCTGCCGTGGGCACTCCATAATGTTTGCTGAATTGAAACGAAGCCAAGAATGGAGGGACCACACGTCCAGTGGGACATGCTTCTTGCTGGGGATGCACAGTTTGGGTCCACTGTCTAGGATGGGGGGCCCGGAGAGCTGATGACGATAACAGCGAACATGTTTAAGCTCTCGAGGTGTGCCACGCCCTGGATTAGTCCCTCACCTGCTTTATCTCATCCAATCCTCATGACAACCCCAAGAGGTGGTTATAGGCACAATCCCATTATACAGATGAGGCAACTGAGGCACAGAGAGGTTGAGTAACTTGCCCAAAACACACAGCTAGCATGTGTCAGAGCTGTTATTCTGAAACTCTTCCTTTCCAAACAATGCAGGACACCTCAGTCGTGTAGACTTACCAAGGCAGAAAGAGAGCTGCCCCCGCTATCCAAGGCTTCAGGATTTTCCCCCGAGGTGGGCTTTAAAGCCAGTGCAGCCTGAAGCTTTGAGGGCCTCTTGCCAATGCCTTGTGGCTGTGTGGAGATCACAATAGTACCTGGGGTCCATTCTCAATAAATGCTCCATCGTATTTATACTAAATAATAGCGACTATACATTGGCTACTACTGGCATGATTTTTATGAGATTAAATGTTCTCTGGAGAGAACTTTCACTCACAGGAGACACTCTGAGATGATCATTTTGTCTTTACAAGTAAAATGAACCTCTGGTGATGTTCTTTCCAGAGAGAAACCCCTAGCTCCAGCCTTCAAATACCTCTTCTCAGCTAGTTTCTGGGTGAAAGCATTCTGTTTTCTTTCCGTTGCACTTTGCAAATGAGCGATACCCCTTCCCTTGCTGCCTAATTCATGCCCCGTTTCAAATTGCC
The DNA here is from genome assembly GCF_964374135.1 of Grampus griseus. Taxonomy (NCBI): domain Eukaryota; kingdom Metazoa; phylum Chordata; class Mammalia; order Artiodactyla; family Delphinidae; genus Grampus; species Grampus griseus. Next base: position 5,889,017 of record NC_139006.1, on the reverse strand, counting down.
TGGGTTCCACATTCCAAGCTGTATTTCCTGATACTCATTTCACCCAACGGGGTCTGTCTAGACCCCAGGATTACTGAGAATGAAGAGACAACCCTGAATTTTTTTTCACCTTCCCCTGAAAACCCCCCCGTCTTCCCACGTGCTTTTGTGGTCCATTCAGTTCTGGCTCCCTCCTGCATATTTAGGGAGAACTTACTAACGAAAAGTCATTGGGTTTTTTTTGTTTTGGGGTTTTTTGGGGGGTTGTTCTTCCATTCTCAGAAAGCATTTGAAATCCACTCTGAATCTCAAGTGTGTTTTGAGTTGTGTTCAACTTTTAACGTTCTGTGAAAACTTGGATTTAATTAGTTTCTCTTGCGTTCTGAAATCGTGTGATACTTTTATTTTTTGTTTCCTGGACCGAAGCCTTGCCACATTCGTGGAAAAACTGAAGGGTGGGAAGCTTTTCTCGTAAGAATTTAATGTGAAATGGATTGAAATTGTTGCTTGAGGAGAAGTGACTGATTTCTGGCCTCCAGGCTGGGCCTGCAGGGCAGGGTGCTTTGTCTCCAGCAGCAAGCTGCTTGTGAATTGGGCTGGAAACATATAGACCCCAAAGTGAGACTTGTCCTGTGGTCTGAGGTAGCCTACACTGGCGATCCTTGATGAGCCCAGGTGGCTCAGGAAGAAATCATCACCTGGTCCAGACACCCCTGGGTTCAAATCCCACCCCTATTGCTTACTAGCTGTGTGACTTTGGGCCAGTTACTTATCCTCTCTGATCTTCGGAGTTCTAACTTGTAGGAAATGAAAATAGGTGAGAAAGTGCTTATTGGTGCTCTTAGGACATGGGAGGTGAGCAGTGAGTGCTAGTTTCTCTCCATCCTGTCGGGAGGTATCTCCCTTACTCAGTAGAGTCTTACCAGAATTGAGCCATGGTGGTCTGGGAAAGTGAGTCTTGTTAGAAATACTGGGAATGTAGGTTTCTGTCCTGGCTTTAATGCTAAATGGTTACGTATTCTTTGATGAGCCATTAACCTCTCTAGGCTGCAGTTTTCCAATCTATAAAATGAGAACAAAACTGTCATTCTGACTGTCTTATTCAGCTCAGGCTGCTATAACAAAATACCACAGAGTGGGTGATTTAAACATTTGTCTTTCACAGTTCCGGAGGCTGTAAGTTCAAGATCAAGGTGCTGGCAGATTCTGTGTCTGGTGAGGACCCGTTTCTTGGCTTGTAGACAGTTGCTTTCTTGCTGTGTGCTCATATGGCCTGCACTTGGGGGCCTGGGGAAGAGAGAGGAAGACAGAGGAAGTAAGAGGGAGAAAGAGGGAGAGGGGGAGGGAGAGAAATTTCTCTCTTTCTCTTTTTATAAGGCCACTAATCCCATCATGAGGGCCCCACCCTCATCCAACCCTAATCATCGCCAAATACCATCACATTGGGAGTTAGGACTTTAACATACAATTTCTGGGGGAACACAAACATTCAACCCGTTATACTCACTTTATAAGGGGCTACAAGAAAATAAGGCAATGACTTTTGGAAAATAAAGTATGATAGAAAACCCACTGTTGAAGACAAAGAAAAGTATCAGTTTCCTAAAGTGTTCTAGATACCCACATATTATGCATTTTCTAAAGACACTCATTTTTGCTGGAATGGAAATGAAATATCTTGCTTTTGATTATCAACCCAAATACCCATCGTCCATCCATTGGTGATGCACACCCATCAGGCAGCCCGGGGTGTGTGCCAGCTACTCAGGGAGCGTGAAGGCCCACACCAGCCACGCCCCCAGCCTCAGCCTCTGCAGCCAGGCTCCCTTCTGCAGAGACACACGTTCCCCAGGGGGTCCTGGGCTGGGAGCCTGACTAAGGAGGAGAAAAGGTGGCTAGTCGGCTGGTTCAGAGGTGGTTCCTCACCTCACCTGGTTCCAGAGGGGCGTGTACCAGAATGACCAGCTCCAAATGGGAAGATCTATTCCTGGAGGTTACTGGGTGGACCCGCCCTGACTGCACGGCCCTGGAGAATCCTCCAACAGAGAATGAGAATGGGGGAGAGGGGACAAACCCAACCCAGTGATGGGGCCAGCCTGAGCCAAGATGGTGCTGGCTGGGGAGGGCGCCGCCGAGGAGTACGGAACAAACGAGAAGCCTGCAGCTGCCCCCAAGCTGCTGTGGGTGTGAGCTGCTGTCCTTCTGGGGCACATCCTTGGGACCCTGTGCATGTGGATTATGGATATCCTGAGGGGGGAAGTTTGGGGCTTCTGTTGGAGATTTTTTTTTTTTTTTTAAATGGAACAAAAAAATACCACTAGCTTTGCCTGTGGAACCATCAGAAGTTGGTTATGCTGACAGGAACGGGATCCCAGAATAGGAACCAGCTGGAGACTCATATGGAGAAAAACAAAGGTCCCGGTGATTTTTCTTTCTTTCCTCCTAGCATGCTAGCAAACAAACAAACAAACAAACAAACAAAAGGGGAAAAATGCATCAGTGCACTATTGAGAAACAAAAACTAAAAAGCGTGTAGAGTCAAAGGGACCAGCTTTGCGTTCCTCACTCCTGAAGAATTAGAAGGAGTTGCAACAGTCCTGACAACTAGGAATATGGACTCTTGCCTGTCAAACCCAAGGGCAAAAGCATCAATGGCGCCGTCAAATGGCAAAATGGCGGGGCTGAGCAGAGAGGCAGTAAGTGGGTTCCATTGTGTCATGGCTCATCTCAGTGACTTAGGGCTATTTCTGACGACGGAGGGTGTAGCTACCCCCAGCTGTACAGAGGTTGTATTCTGGAGGTTACCATAGACATTTTGCACCTCATTCCTCCATTAGCCCCTCTCTTTCATGCCCAATCCGAGCAGTGAACTGGCCGGAGGCAGAAGTGGGTGGGTGGGTGGTGGTCATCATTTCTGGGATGTCAAGTTAGAAGAAAGGAATGGTGAAGAGAGGAACAGTGGTGGGAGTGCTCCCCTTGGGGGCTTGTAGAGTTTTATGCACTCTCTCTCGCATTGGAAGGACTTCAGATTGTTTCCAATTATCTGTGAATAAATTTCCCTCTGATCGTCAGACAACCAGGCAGCAGAAATGGAAGATGCCTCCTCAGCTAGCACAGCCCCTCCAGGAAAACCGCTGCCAGACGTGGGGAACTTGGCTCCAGGTTGGGTCTTAACAGCCAAGGCTCGGGCTTAAGGATCCGAAATGAAGGTTCTAATAGCAACTACCCAGGTGTACTGGGAGGGGGACCAAAAAGCCAGCACCCGCCGAATGCCAGACCTGAGCAGACATTTGATCCAAGGAAAGCACCAGAAAAGAAACCCTGTATTTGCTGAAACCATCCTGCAATGGGAAAGATGGGGAAATTTACCCCCCAGAAGAAAAACACACTTTTGAAAAAGATTTTCTGCAGAAAACAGAAGTGAATTGTAGAAAGCCTCTATCTTGGGTTCGCCATAGGTTGAGGAACTGAGATTTTAAAATGCGGTAAACGTGAGATGACAGGGCACTGGATTGTGATGGAGGGAGGCAGGCAGAGATGAGGCAGAAGCAGTAAAGGATCTGGGTGTGTCTAGAAGGATCGTGAGGGAACTAACAAGACACCCAAAGAAAGGACATTGACACTGGAAGCAGCAGGAGACAGTAGAAAATTGAATCAGTGATGCTCAGGAAAATGGGGGAATCTGATGGTTATTGGCCAAGATCATACTCCCCATCTCTTCCACACAAACAGAACCTTTATTACTTTATCTTCCTGGAGCTGTATGCACTTCTGGGGGGCAGGCACTGGCCCCTCCAAGACCCAGGAGGTGAATCTTTGTTGATCTACGCCAACCACGGGGGTGTCATTCCCCTTCGTCAGTGATTGTCTTAAGCCTGGTCATGGGTGCCCAGCTGGCCAGTGACTCATGAGGTGGTCTCTGCGGGGGATGTTGGACAGGGATGTCAGTTAAGAGACCACAAATGTTCCGATTGTTTAAGTCACTGGCAGGGGGAGTTTCTGCTCCCTGTCGCTAAAAACACCCCTCTAGGATAAGTTCGAGGAGCTCCCCTAAGCGCAGGAGGAAAGAACACACGCAGAGGAGGTGATAGGATATGAATGACAGAAAAGTGAGTTGGGTAATGAGCGATGGATGGTCCTGAGGAAGAAACCAGAGCAAAACCCAGAAAGGCCCAATAGAAGCCGAGAAAAGATCCCGGGTTGAAGATGACGTCAACGTCTCGGACAGATCCATGAGAGGAAGACAGTGACGCACTGGGAAAAGGACACGTGCAGACGCCACAGAAAAATGCTGTTCAGTTGGCCCATGCACTGTGAAAAGATTCCCGGCTGCCCTCGGAGTAAGAGAAAGGCAACTTGGAACCAAGACTGTGCCCTCATTTCCACACCATCAGTTTGGCAGAGACTGGAAGTGAGAAAGCATCCTGTCGGCAGGGTGGGCGGCGGGGATGCTCCGACACGGCTGGCGGGAAAGTCAGGGACTTCAGCCACACGTGGGGGGCCGTTTGTTAACATGTGTCAACATGACGAATGCACACATCCCTCCTGGGAATTTATCCCACAGAGACATGCACCAGCGGAAAGTGAGGAAAGATAAGGCTGCACAGGGCAATTGATCCTAATATAGCAGGATGTCGGCAACAGCGTCAAGTCCATTCATAGAGGGCTGGTTCCATAAATGACATTCCATTAAAAACTAGAAAACTTTCTGTATACTGGTGTGGATAGATCTCCCAGATAGAGTGTTCAGTTTAAAAAGCAAGATGTGGGGCTTCCCTGGTGGCGCAGTGGTTGAGAGTCCGCCTGCCGATGCAGGGGACACGGGTTCGAGCCCTGGTCTGGGAAGATCCCACATGCCGCGGAGCAACTAGGCCCGTGAGCCACAGCTACTGAGCCTGCGCGTCTGGAGCCTGTGCTCCGCAACAAGAGAGGCCGCGAGAGTGAGAGGCCCGCGCACCGCGATGAAGAGTGGCTCCCGCTCGCCGCAACGAGAGAACGCCCGCGCACAGAAACGAAGACGCAACAGCAAAAATAAATTAATTAATTAAGAGTTAGGACTTCAACATATTCATTAAAAGAAAAGCAAGATGTGAATAGCATATTGCCATTTGTGGAAAAGGTGGGAAAATGAACACACACACACACATGCACACACACACACGTATTCGTATTTGTTTGTTGTTATGGACTGACTTATGCTCCCCCCCGCTCCAAATTCCTATGTTGAAGCCTAACCCCCAATGTGACTGTATTTGGATAAAGGGCCTTTAAGGACGTAATTAAAGCAGATCATGAGAGTGGGACCCAGTACAATAGGACTGGTGTCCTTATAAGAAGAGGAAGACACCAGGGATGCACCCCCACAGAAAAAGGCCATAGGAGCACACAGTGAGAAGAAGCCTGTCTCCAAGCCAAGGAGAAAGGCCTCAGGAGAAACCAACCCTGCCCACACCTTGGTCTCAGACTTTAGCCTCCAGAACTGTGAGAGAACACATTTCTGTTGTTTAAGCATAGAACACATTCTGTGACATTTTATTATGGGGACCCTAGCAGACTAATACTTTTGTATGAGCATGAAACATCTCTAGAAAGATACAAAAGAAACTAATAACAGAGGTTCCCTGTGAAGAGGGCAACTGAGTGTCTGGGGATTAGGAAAAGAGGAGTGATTTCTCACTGTATATCCTTCTATGATCCCTTTCATATGAAAAAATATAAAAATAAATTACCAGTAAAAAAAAAAAAAAAACCCACTTGGAACAAAAGAAATTTTTCTTCATATGATAAAGATGATTTATCATAAGCTTAATAGCCGGCATCATATTAAATGCTGAAGCCAGGGAGGCATTCCCATTAAAAATCAGGAGCAAGACAAGAATGCCTGATATTGCTGCACTGTTTCATGTTCTAGATAAGCCAAGTAAGCCAATGCAATACGACATGAATATTAGAAAGGGGATCAAGTGATGGAAAGGAAGACACATGTCATTATTTGCAGAAGATAGTGTTTATTACTATTATTAATATTACTTTGCTCTATGATGGCTGCAATGCATCTTTTATGTATTTTTGTGATTTAGGTCAATTTTTTAAGGGGATCTTCTGTCATTCATTAATAAGCACAGGTATAAGGGAGGTGAATACAGGCGACATTTAAACTGAAGCAGCTCTGAATCTTATTTTTATGTGTTAACTGCAATAATCCTTATTTGGGGGAATTTTGAACAGTGCTTTTAAGAGGCCATATTTATTTATTTAACATCTTTATTGGAGTACAAGTGCTTTACAATGGTGTGTTAGTTTCTGCTTTATAACAAAGTGAATCAGTTATACATATACATACGTTCCCATATCTCTTCCCTCCTGCATCTCCCTCCCACCCTCCCTATCCCACCCCTCTAGGTGGTCACAAAGCACCGAGCTGATCTCCCTGTGCTATGCGGCTGCTTCCCACTAGCTATCTGTTTTACATTTGGTAGCGTATATATGTCCATGCCACTCTCTCACTTTTGGACTTGAGGACATGGGGAGGGGGAAGGGTAACCTGGGCCATTTATTTAAAAAGTGTTGGAATTAAAGGGTGATCTCACAGGAGGCTGGGCCGTGAGATGGTTGGGAGGAGGCCTTTTCTTGACTGCTCGCCTGTGAATTTCTCCCACCTCTAAAAGGCTCTCAGCAAGCTGGAACCTGAGTATTATATGCAGGGTAATTGGCTGTAATTAATTCCACAACCTTGGGCCCCTTACAAGGCCGCCTTTTGCCAAATGAAAGCAGAACACGCAGAGGCAAACTCTTCCCTCCACCTAACTCCACTAAATGGGACTAGAGCCCTTCTGACAGTCGGCTCCCGCTGCCAAAAACCCATCGACAGGCCGTGTAATAAAGCGCCCTAGCCAGGGAAGCCCTGGCACAGGAAGGGAGGGCTGACACCTCTCCTCACAGTTGCTGTATCCTTGCTTCCCACGGGCCCAGCCGTGCAAGCCCCGCTGGGGCCCAGCTGGCCAAGCCATTTCCGTTCTTTCATTACTTTTCTCCCAGTAGAACAAAGCAGTAACCCAAGGGCTTTGTTCCAGGTATTGATTCTCATGAGCTGCTGGGAGAGGGTGGCCCCCGGGGTTGGGGGGTGGATGTCTCCATTCTCATTGTTCCACTCCTGTGTCCCAGCCCTACCTGATCAGCCTCCCAAGCTGCTGATGCCAAAAGACAGCAGTCAAGTTCCCCCATGATCCATTCTACTCATGGGAACCAGAAAGATCTTTCAGAAACATAAATTGCATCAACCTCTGTTTAAAATCTCCCACGGGCTTTCCTTTGCTTTTAGCATCAAGTCCAAACTCCTCTCTATGGTCTCCAATGCCCTCCCTAATCTGCCTTTGCCTATCTCTTCAATTTAGTCTTGCATCACTCACTCTAAGCCACTGGCCTTGCTGTTCCATGATTGCAGAACGCTTGTCCCTTCACTTCCTGTTCCCTTTGTCTGGAAGTTCTTCCCCTAGGGCTCTACAGGGCTTGCTCTTTCTCACTGGAAAAATCTCAGCTCTGAACCTGCCCTGAGTTCTCTACCAATGGCAGACCTCTCCTCCTTCCATATCATTTATTGGTTTACATATTTATTTCCTGTCCCTCACCCCCACCCCAAGAAGGCCTCTCCCATGAGAGCAGGGCCTTTGTCTTGATCACTGCTATGCTTGGCACAGAGTAGGAAATAAAAAGACATGCTTAATTATTTTAACTGATTAAGAAAGAAATAGATGACCAAGGACTTAGTTTATGTATCAGTACAAGATCCAAACAGGTGGGTTTACTTTGAAGGTAATGGAGCTTAAACTTCTGGCTGCTCATGCAAACATTTCCCTGCCCCAAGGCCCTGGATCTAGTTTTTAATTTTCAATTTCATTTTTTTTTTCTTTTAAAGAAGTCCTCTGAAATTGTATAAGCTTCAGACTCCCCCCAAACTGGATCTGTTCCCGTCATCAAAGATAGTGATGGATTACAGGCCAGATGCCTGGCTGGGTAGTAAATACTGATGATGGTAATAATAATAACAACAACCAACAACAACAATACTAATAGCAGCCTGGGTAGTAGTGATAATAACAATCATAGAAGTAATTGTCATTTAGCAAACACTGTGCCAATCATAACCGAATTTTGAGGTATTATTTATACCCATTTACAAGATGAGGAAACAGAGGCTCCATGGGTCAAGAATCATGTAAAGGAAGCTCAGGTTGGCCTGAGGCTTAGGCCAGTTCTCATGGCCACAGCTTGGACTGCATCAAGACGGCAGAGAAAGTGGTCCACGTGCGCTGACCTTTAGGAAGCGTGTTTTTTCCAGGCTCCTGAATCCCATGGACTGAGGTGAATTTTGCAAAAAGGCCCTGGCTCTCTGCTCGGGGCCGGTCTCTCCTTTTCTTTCCTGGTTAGCCCTGCAAAGCTATGTGTAGGCAGGGGTGGAATTCCACATGTGTAGATCTTCCATCACGGTTTTTAAAGTACAGGCAATCCTCATTCGTTGTTTCTATATTTGCGAATTCACCTACTTGCTAACATCTATCGGTCACCCCCAAGTCGATGCTAGTGGCATTTCTTTCGGCCATTTGCAGACACGTGCAGAGCTGCCCAGTGTGCATGTTCCAGCTGAGGGCAAACAGGGCAATTCTGTCTTCTTGTCTCACGTCCTGCTGTAAACCAGCATCCTTTTTGCAGTCTGTGTAGTGTCACGTCTTTTGCTTTCTGTTGGTGACTGCTGTTTAAAATGGCCCCACGTGTAGTCCAAAAGCACTGTTTAGTGTCCGTGAGTGCAAGAAGGCTGTGACGTGCCTTACGCAGAAAATACCTGTGTTACATAAGCTTCATTCAAGCGTGAGTGACAGTGCTGTTGGCTGTGAGTCCAGTGTTAATGAATCCATAATATATAGTAATTAAATCATCTTTAAACAGAGACATACCGATTGGTTGATGAAACGGTTGTGACCAGAGGCTCACAGGAACCCAACCCCGGATCCTCCCCGAGGAGCAGTGGTTTGGTACTTGTTAATTCAGTGTTTGGGGTGACTTCATAGAACAGAACTTCCAGGAATAATGAGAATCAACTGTATTTCTTTTATGCCCCCAATCGAATTACAGGTTCTCTGTGAGGCTAAAATGCAGTTTCTTCGGCTTTTGGATGCCGGAGCGCAGGGTCAAGTTCGAGGGTCTAGTGCTCAGTAAACCCCGTTACTGACTGGAGTGGATCCCTGGTGCCCACGATCTCCGGGCAAACCTGTCGGAGTTGAGACTTGACGGCTGCATGTGGCATGGTTTCTGGAATGGACTGGAATATTCCATGTCTGCGAGAGGCCCTCCTTCCCTCGGGGCTCCAGTGTCACACCCCCCCCCCCACCTCCCGCTAAGAGGGAAGTGATTACACAGCATACCTGTGGCTGATGCCGGACTGTTAAAAGCCTATAAAACTGAGGCGCCCCTCGCTTTCCAGCTTTGCTGCGGGCCAATTTAGAGACACACCCTTACTGGTTTGAATCAAATTCCTGTTAAAAGCGTGCACTCCAGTTCCTTTCCCTTAGTTCCTCCCTGCCCCTGGCCCCAGGCCTCTCGTTAAACCCTCCCCCCACAACAGCCTGCCTGGGTCCACATCCTCTTTTAGGGGACTTTCTCCTTGCAGCTAAGGGCTTGCGTTCTCGCTGTTCGCAGTGGGCTGCCAGGGGAGGGGGCCTGGAAGGGGGCAGAGGCTGAGGGAACCCGCCCCGGGCCATGAAACCAATGAGTCCCTCTCGTTTCTTAGGCTTGGCTTCTCTTTTGCCAGCCCAGCTGGGGATGCCAGGTCAGCTTGTTTACAAGCAGAGGTTGGCAGGCTGCAACCTTCCCTCTGGTGGGAGGGAGCTGGGGGGGGGCTTATCAAAAGCTGGGGGGAGACTTGGAGGCAGTGGAGTTGAAGGGGGAGGGAGGAGGTGGGGAAGCCTCATTCCGGGAGCTGGAGTTTCCATTCGTCCTTGGACGGAAGGACCTGTGCATTCAGTGTGTGTGTATATATGTGCGTGTACGTGTATGAGCATGTATGCTCATGTGTGCGTAGGTGTGCGTGCACGTGTGTGTATTCAGGGTGTGCACCACTTGTGTGTATGTATGCGTGCATGTGTGTGGGTGTGCAAGTGTGTCCGCACTGTGTATGCGTGAGCATGTGTGTGTGCATGCACATGCACTCCTGTGTGTGTACGTGTAGGTATGTGTGTATGCTCATGTGTGCAGTGCACGCACGTGTGTGTGCCTTCAGTGTGTGTGATTGTGTGTGCACTGCTTGAATGCATGTGTGGTGTGCACTCCTGTGTGTGCAAGTGCATACACGCATGCATGTGTGTGTGTGTCTGCGTGTTGGGCGTGTTGCTGAGGTAGAGCCGACTTGGGGAGCAGCCGTACGGAGTGATGGGAGAGAAGCGTGGTGGACCCAGGGAGTTCAGCCACAGAAAAGAAAGTTGATAACCAAAGAATTTTGTCTGGATTCTTATGGGGCAGGGAAAGAAAAGCACCCCATGCTGCGGACTCTACCTTCCTAATATAAAACAGAGACCAAGGGGTCCAGTTTCATAGCCAGTGGGCTGGGCCAACGCCTATGCAAGATACGGCTTTCGCAGAAACTAAAGTCATAAAGAAACATAGAGTGATTCTCCCCTTTCTATCCCGCGTCTCCCAGCCCCATGGTGTGGTGTGGCCTCTCATTCCTTGGCAAAGTCGACCCTGGTGGACAGCTCCTGGCCATCCAGGCTAATGTCAGATTCAGAATGCGCCTCAATGGCTGATAAGCCTTATTTGCTCTGTTTGTCTAGACCTCACTTAAGAATCCTCTGGGAAGATAGTTTGTGAGAGATTGGGGAAGTTTGAATATGGGTATTAGATGCTATTAGGGAATTATTATTAATTTAGTTACATATGATAAAGGAACTGCGGGTGTGTGGGAGAATCCTCCTCTTTCTTCTTAGAGATGCCACAGCGTTAAGGTGAAGCGCCATGTAATTTATCTGTAATTTACTTTAAAACGGTTTAGCCGGAGAGAGGGGCAGAATATAGAAAGCAAAATGTTAACAACTGTTGACTCTCGGTAGTAGATGTATTTCTGGTTTTCTCTGTGCTTGAAAAAGTTCACGGTAAAAAAATTTTTTAATGCTTTGGGGGGAAACGGCTTAAAAAATAAATCTAACAGGTTGCATGAAAAAAATCCTTTGGAGTTTTCTAAAGTAGAGCCTCAAGATCATAGAAGCTTCTGGTATCTCCTGGCGCCAGCCTGGCATTGGGGCAGGTAGCAGAAGAATCAGCTTTGGGAACTAGATTGGGCATCTGGGGCCAGCGTGGACAGCAAGCACGGCCTTGCTTCCTGATCTCTTTTGCCTAAACACCTCCAAAATGTTGGGTTGGCGTGAGCTAGGATGATTGTTGACCTTGAAATTCAACACAGGCCATAGTCTGCTCCATACGTCCAGAAACCATTTCTCCTTAGACTACAATATCACTCTGCTTTGGAAGTTTGATCTTCCCCAGGAAGCCCGATCCCCGATGGAATTCACTGGAGGAAGAGGCTGCCTTTTATCAGTCTTGACCTGGCCAAGTCCAAGCATAATGCTGGCAACGAACTTGCTGTGGGCCAGGGAGACAAGCATCATCACATTCAACCCCACCCCAACCCTATGAGGTTGGCGCCATTATAACCCCCACTTTACAGATGGGAAAACTGAGGCCCCGAGAGAGCATTTACGTATGTGAAGTCATATGGACAGGTGGAGCTGGCATTCACCTGTGGGATCTGGTCTGTGGGATCCAGAACCAGCCCTCTTACCGCCAAAAATGTATGGCGGCCGTCATGGCAGAATCCACGCAGTGTCTATGGCTTAATTGCCATGGAATACTTGTGTCATTTCTCATTGGACTTTCTTATGATACAGTTTCCTTGAGAGCTGGAACAGCATCTTCTCCACAAAGCAGTCTGCGCCTTCGGGCTCCTGTCTGCCCTGTTTGGTGCCCCTCCTTTCCCCCCCAGACACAGGAAAAGGAATTAAATCTCCAGCAAGTTCGAGACACTCTTTATAAGACACACACCTTCCTCTCACCAAGGCAAGCCCTCTACTTGCTCTTCTGTCACTTTTTCTCCATCTTAAGGCCTCCATGGTTCTTTCTTTTAATCTGCTCTTGCTTGGATAAAAGTGTTCTGAGGGTGTGCACACATGCTGGGGTAACAGGCGTGGAGCACATAAATGTGCTGTGTTGGAGGCCCCAAGCCCCCCCACCGGAACGGCTTGGGATCTCCCCTACAATCTTGCGGACTCCCACGTGCCCCAGAACATATACGTGTGCAGTCAATACATTTTGATTCCTCTCCCAAGACCTAGTACTTTGCATACAAGCGGGCTTTCAAAAAGTATCTGTTGAAGCAACACCTATTGTTAAAATGCCTGACAGTAGAAAGAATCATCAAGGCGGTGTCTCAGACGCCACCCTGGAGACAGCATGAAAATCTGAGACCATCTGTCGGGCTTCCGGAAGGGCCAGAAAAAAAAAGCCAACCATTTTCCTGAAATAGTACAAACAGGATTTCCTGGAGGGAGCCAAGCCGGGGAACAGGCTGCATTTTGGAAATGGAAAATGCAGCCTTGCTTGCCATTTGGGGCTGACTGGGTTGATTTCTGCCGGCAGCCGTGGAGACTTCCCATGTCCTGTGTGGCTTCCGGTCATTCAGCGATGACCTCTGAGTGGGTGGACACAGGAAAACTGATGGACAGTTCATCCACCTAAAACGGCCTGGATGTGCATATCGATAAAATTGTTCTTTACCGCAGATCTGCCTGCGGTCTGCCTCGGCCCCTCGTCCCTCTCTGCAGCCCCGGCAGAAATGAGGTTACACAGCTGGGGTTCAAATCCAGGCTCTTCCAGTTACCAGATTGTGACCTTGTGTGAAGTACCCCTTCTGTGCCTCAATTTTGTCCTCTGTGTAATGGCGATTAGAGTAGCGTCTGCCTCATAGGGCTGGCTGTTGAGGGGATGAATGGAGCTCATAAAAAGAGGCATTTAGGGGCTTCCCTGGTGGCGCAGTGGTCGAGAGTCCGCCTGCCGATGCAGAGGACGCGGGTTCGTGCCCCGGTCCGGGAGGATCCCACACGCCGCGGAGCGGCTGGGCCCGTGAGCCATGGCCGCTGAGCCTGCGCGTCCGGAGCCTGTGCTCCGCAACGGGAGAGGCCACAGCAGTGAGAGGCCCGCGTATCGCAACAACAACAACAAAAAGAGGCATTTAAAGCAGTGGCACACTCCGTGTTTGCTGAACGCCAGCTGTTTGTATTTCCGCAGCCGCGCCACAGCTCCGGCTGCCCTCGGACTCGCTCCGCCCCGAGGCTCCAGATGCAGCTCCTCGCGGCGCCCGCCCTCCGCCTGCCGGTCCCTGAAGCCCCGGAGTCCGCTAACCACCCAGATCTAAGAGGCCAGTGTCTGAGCCTCCCGGGAGCTGCTGTAGCAAATCACCGTCGACTTGTAACACCGTCGGGCTTATAACAGCAGAAGTGTCTTCTGTCACAGTCCTGGAGGCCAGACGTCCAGAATCACGGCGTCAGCGGGGCGGTGCTCCTTCTGAAGGCTCCAGGGGAAGAGCCTCTGTTGCCTCTTCAGGCTTCTAGTGGACCTGGGTGCCCCTTGGCCTGGGGCTGCCTCCCTCCAGTCTCTGCCTCCGTCTGCACAGGACCTTCCCCTGGCCCCTCTGTGTCCCCCTTGGTGTCTCCCTTCTCTCCTCTCCTTATAAGGACACTTGTCATTGGATTTAGGGCCCACTTGGATAAATTAGGATCCCCACGTCTCTAGATCCTACACTTAATCACATCTGCAAAGACGCTTTTTCCAAATAAGGTCACATCCACAGCCACATCTTTTGGGGAGGCCACCGTTCAACCCGCTACGGCCATCAACTTCCAGCTCAGGAATGTCGTTGGAACCCGTCACCTTCTCTCCACCCCAGTGGACGCCAGTTCAGACCTGATCGTCTCTGTCTGAGCCTCTCAGAAGGTCCCCACTTTCTCATCCTGCCTCTAGTCTCTTTCCTTCCAAGCCATCTTCCAAATTTGGGAAGCTGTGTTTCAGTATGGCAGCCGCTAGCCACATGTGGCGATCGAGCACTCGAAATGTGTCTTGTTGGACTTGACTTGTGCTATAAGTGTAAAGGACACATTCATTTCGTAAACTTAGTATGAAAAAAAAATGTAAAATACCCAATAATATTTTCTGTATAGATCATATATTGAAAGTGATGATATTTTGGGTACATTAGGGTAAATAAGATACATAACTAAAATGAATTACGCCTGTTTCGTTTTAGCATTTTTTAACATGACTAGAAAATTTAGAATGATAAATGTGGCTTGCCCTGTATACCTATTCGACAGCAATGGTCTGAAGTGTATCAGTCTCTGATTGTCCATCCATCTGTATCAGTTATATATGCCTGTGTAATAGGCCATTCCCACAACCTAGTGGCTTAAAATAACAAATTTCTTGTGCTTTGGGGGGTTGGCTCAGAGATTCCCTGTTGGTTTTACTTGGGTTCACTCAAGTGCATTCAGCTAGACGATCTGCTGGGCTGGAAGGTCCAAGATGGCCTCACTCATGGGTCTCACAGGTAGCTGGCACTGGCCTTGGGTCTCCATCATGTGGCCTCCCGTCTTCCAGTTGGCTAGACTGGCTTCCTTGCCTGGTGCTCCTAGAATAGCGTTCCAAGAAGACAGGAAGCGGCAGAGACTCTTAGGGCCTAGGCTCCAATATGGCATCACTTCCACCAGATCCTGGTGGTTAAAGCACGTCCCATGTCCAGCTCAGATTCAAGGGGGTGGAGAAATAGACTCTGCCTCTGGGTAGGAGGAGGGACAAAGTGACATTGCAAACACCGCAAAGGGGCGTGTGCACTGAGAGGCGAAGAATCTGCGGCCATTGAACAATTTACTGCCTGGTCTGTGGTGTCTCTCTCCACACAGGATCCAGCCCGTGCTCTCTGCGTGGCACAGGCATCGCAAGCTCCGGCCACTTTCAGCCAACATCTCCAGCAGAACCTCAAAGGGCCATCTGGTCAACTACACGCACTGATACTTGCCGTATGTGAACAAGAGCTGAGCCCCCATGTCTGAGAACAAGAGCAGAGGGGTCCCTCTCCATTCCTCCTGCACACCCACCCACCCACACAGGGTCCAGAGCGTCCAACGTCCAGTTCCCATGATTCAGGCAGGCACGTTCATGGAGTTTTCTTTTCAAATTGCTTCACCCACACAAATGCATAGCACGCCCTGCTCCTCTCCCGGCTGCAGGGGAGCCCAGTCTCTTCCAGGGAGACGCAAAGACGTTTGATAAATGCCCACATTTGCAAATTTTCAGACAACAGGCCCTTCAGATTTGCTCTAGAATAAACACAGTGGCGGACTGGGTTTTCTTGGGTTGAGCAAAGCAAAGTTTGTTGCTTTTGAGTTGGCTTCAGGCTGTAAAGAAACACAAAGGGTCCAAAGTTCTGTCCCCGGGATTGAGGCACATTCCGGGGCTTTCCCCCCTTCGGATCACTTTATCAACATGCCGCACGCACAGTTCCTGCTTTATTTTCTCAGGTGTCATGTAAACCTATCAGACTTCTAATAAGAAGGGAGCTGGCAGCCTTGCCTTAAAAAAGCACCCCCAACCCACCTTCACATACAGGGCTTTTCATAAGAGGATGAAGGTTATTGATGCAGCGTCCAGACAGACCAGCCGGCGAACACTTCCAACTCAAAACGTTAAAAAAAAAAAATCACTTCTTTTTCTTGGATCAAGCTGGGCAAAGGAGGGGCTGAGGCGAGCTTTCAAGAAGATTTTAAGAACGAGCTGGCAGGATGTGGTGGTTTATTCTTCCAGGCAGAAGGACACACAGGAGAAGTAGTGTGATGGTGTGAAAGGGCCAAGAGGAGGAGGGGTGAAATCTGGGGCTGGGCTTCAGAGCAAGGGAGAGGGAGGGGCCTGACGGCTGGGGGTGGGGCTCAGGGAGGCGAGATGGCACAAAGGAGATGAAACAGGATCCGGAATCAGGCAGATTCATTCATTCAGACCAGGGATCGGTGTGCCAATCACCTCTTATGCACCCCATTGATGAAGGAGGGATCCCCGTCCCTAAATGGTATAAGGTGGCCAAACACACGACATCCGACCCCGGACAGAGGAGGCTGGCAGGAGCTTGTGAATCGCACATATTCACAGCCTCATGGAGAAGGATGCCACCCAGGACGCAGGGGCAGCAGAAGCAGCACGGGCTGCGGGTGGCAAGCTTCCTAGTAACAAGAGGATGAGGTGATCCATCGTTTCCACAGCAGGATATGATGGCTTGTTTGAATCGTTTCACAGGTTGATCAGGGGTGAAATCCATCACGTTGAGGACCAGCTGGCTGGGTGGGGAGTGTATCTGGTTGAGAGCAGGGACACGCAGGGCTTTGGGGCTCTGTGAGGTTCAAAGATGTCAAGGAAGCACTTGAAAATTTAGGTCTTACAAACACTGTCAGCAAACTTTTGTCAGTAAAGGGGCAGCAAATAAATATTTTAGACTTTGAGAGCTGAGAGGCACAATCTAGGATAAAATGCAGGTTCTTATATAATAAGAGATAGAACACATTTCCACAGATTTTTTATTGATAAAATTAAAAAAATAATCATCACAATTGAATACAATGTTTTATGATAACAATGAATGAGAAGAATGGAGTTCTTTTGGGGGGAGGGATAACATTTTGTCCAATTGGAGTACAAAATTAATGTTCCCTGTCATCAGATTCATGGCAAATGTTCATCTGTAAAATCCATCTTTAGCTCACGGGCCATACAAAACAGGCAGTGGGACAGGCAGGCTGGATTTGTCCTGTGGGCTGTGTTTGCTGACCTCTCAGATAAATCTTTACCCTATGCTGGGTGCTGCATTAGGCTACAGATGGATGAGGCAGGAGCACTGTCCTCAGGGTGCTCACAGTCTGATTAATGGGATAGACTCACAAGTAAAGAGCAGGGACAAATCAACATGGACAGTACTATAATGCAGATGCATTGGCAACTCTGCTTAGGGAATCCTAGTGCTTCTTGGTGATATCAAAGAAGGCTTTCCAGAAGAGGTGATGTTTGATGAGGGGAAGGCATGCACCCAAGACAAAGCGGGGGAAGGGAATCTAGGCAAGGGGCTGTCTTATGCAAATGTGAGGCTGACCCACCTGGGGACCTCTGGGTCTTCAGAGAAACCACAGTCTCTGTGGGGAAGTGGAATGAGGGCAGGAACAGTAGGAAGGGCCTCTTGTGGGGGGGCCTTAGGGATGCACTGGTGTTTGTATCCCATTGGTGATCCACACCTGTGCCTTAGTGAGTACACACTCACAGCTGTGAGAAAGCCAGACTGTGAGGATTGAAGACAGAGGGATGTTTCTACAATAACCCAGGGAGAAATGAAGAAGCCTTGTCCCGAGGGGGGCGGTGAGAATGGAAAAAGAGGTGAGATCAGTGAAGGTTTACAAAGTGTGACCAACAGGAGAAGTGTTGTTGAGGCTCTGAGGGCCTTGGAAGGGGCAGGTGAAAAGTCCGAAAAAGAAGAAACTGAAGCAATGAGGGGGGCAGGGAGGCAGAGGTGATGGCCACCAGTGGGACACTCCAGAGGTGGGACAGGTCTGGATGCTGACCCAGTCAGGAACGTGGGCTCAGGAAGTAGATGCTGCAGCAGATCGGAAGGGAGAGAAAAAAGTCAAGGAAATTTGACCTGAGACTTTTAGGTGTTCGCTCGTGTGCAACAGAGAGCTGACGTAGCCCAGCACAGTGGAAGGAGTTGGAGGTGGGACAGATTCTAGGCTAGGTACTGAGCTTATTTTAGCTTTCCTGTTGTCTACTGCTGCGTAACAAACATCCCCAAGTTTGGTTGCTAAAAACAATTTGCTGTTGCCTTCACAGTTCTGTGAGCGCCTGGGTTCACTTGGGACACACTTCCCCAGATACTCATGTGGCTCCGTCCTTTGTCTCTGGGCTCAGATGTCACCCGGAGGGGGTTTACTCTGACCAGCTCCTCCCTGCCCTACCCTGTTCCACCCCAGCCCTTAGCCTTGGCACTGCAGTCTCATTTCTCCTGCCCCACGTTTTCTTGTTTCATTGCATTTCATCACCTTCTAACACGTAAGATATTTTTTTCATGAAGTAATTTTTATTTCCTTAGTTCTCCTCACTCCCAGGATAATAGCTCCCTGAGAACAGGGGTCTTTGTCCATTCCATTCATTGATGTATTCCAACGCCTGGCCCCTGGGCAGTGCCCAGTAAACATTGGTTGAATGAATGAATAAATCCTGTTGGTTGCAGCCCACCTGTCACCTGATCAGAGAAGCTGTCTGTGGCCCTCCCACTGAAACTCTCTGGCATTCAGATCCTTCTAGTGAGATAATGAGGTATTTCATTGTGTCCTGAGAGGTACTTACTGCTATCTAATAATGATCCTGTTTATTGACTTACTGGTTTACTGTCTGTTCCCCGTGCTGGAATGTGAGCGCCATGATGCCAGGAAACTTCAGGGTCTGTTCAACATCGGATCCCTAATACAGTGCCTGGCACATAACAGATGCACAATAAATACTTCCTGGAAGTTACTACTGAATGCTCTGTACTATCAGCCTGCCTCCCAATAAACCTGGAGACTATACTCTCAGCCACACCTAATACAGGGCCTTGTGTACACGGGCTCTTGGTCAATATTTGCTGAATGAATGGTATTTCTGTTTACCTACCTGGAGACGGAGCTGGGGTGCAAGGGTGTCAGACTCTCAGCATGATGGGTCTTTCGGATCAAGGAAGGACGAAGGCAGGGATGTGAGGTGCCCAGAGCCCCTCCTGCCTGGCCGTCCACAATGTTGCTTTTCACATCTTTCAGATGCAGCCCTGTGCCAGCCCTTAGGAGCAGCTGGGCGGGGCCTTCCCACACGGCAGGACCCACAGTAGAGCCTTGTTTTCCTCTGTCCTCTGCCTGAACCCTGCTGGCTGGGCAAAGCCCTCCCCGGGGCCTGGCTCAGCTCTGTTGCAGAGACTTAGATGCCCGAGTCTGCTTTCTGTCTTGTGGCAGATTCGTGGGAAGTGACTGACGTGTGGATGGGAGTGGTTGGATCATCACAGCTCCGAAGGACAATAGCCGTGTTTCCCTGAAGGTGCTGCTCCACACACCAGTTATACCCAGTTCCCTGCAGAACCTGCTCACGTGCTCTAAACACTCCCCTTTTCATCTGAAAGAAGTGTGACTCAGTGTTTAGCATTCAGCTAAGAAGCCACCTCCTCCAGGAAGTTGTCCCTGAATGCCTTCCACTAACCTGCATTAAATGCCTCTTTTATGACTTCTCAGGGCTTGCACTTGTCTAGTGGTCGTGTTCCACTGGATTATGAGCTCCCCCAGACAGGGCCTGGGATCTCCAGCCCCTGGTACAGCAGCCAGCATACGGCAGGCATGCAGTGATTGCAAGAATGAGTGAATGAGTGCGTGAAGCTCTTGTAGCAGCCATATTGGCGTATTTTGGGGGGGCCTTCATTTGCCAGTTTGTTCTATGAGGGCTGGTCGTATGGTTTTTCTGGAATCCTTTAGCCCAGTGGTTCTCAGCTGGGGGTGATCTTTTTTACTCGCCAGGGGACATTTTTCAATGCCTGGAAACGTTTTTGGTTGTCACAACTGGAGGGGGGGGAGGCATGTTACTGACATCTAGTGGGTGGAGGCCGGGATGCTGCCAAACACCCTCCAATGCACAGGACGACGCCCACCACAAAGACTCTCCCAGCCCAAAGTGTCAGTGACGCTGAGGCTGAGAAGCTCCACCAGCCATTCTGTCCTTTCAGTTCTGAGGTGCCCAGGTGAGACTGGTACCAAGAAAGAGATGATATCACCAAAGTCCTGGGAGTATGAAGGAAGGTGGCAAGGAAAGGATGACTAATGCTTGTGCACATAGCTGGCTTATCCTTTTTGTGTATAACATTTCCAAGTAAACAAGCTGTATGTTACAGAACCACCCCCCCACACTTATTTCCTAGAGTCGTTGTATCAGTTACACAGGCTGTGTAACAACACTTTCCAAAACATGGTTTGAAACAACAGTCATTTGTTATGACTCATGACTTTGTTGGTCAACTGGGCACTTCTGCTGACTTGGGCTGGGTTTAGCTGACCCCTGCTACTGATTTGGGCTGGGTTTAGCTGACCCCTGCTGCTGATTTGGGCTGGGTTTAGCTGACCCCTGCTGCTGATTTGGGCTGGGTTTAGCTGACCTCTGCTTATCTGTGGGCAGCTGATACATCCGCTGGGGGGTGGCTGGTTGAATTTGGCTTCAGTTGGGATGACGTGATTCAGTTCCATAGGTCTTTCTTCTTCCTGCAGGCTAATACCATCACTTCCACCATGTCCCGTTGGCCAAAACAAGTCACATGGCTGAACTCAAATCAAAGGGAGAGGAAATAGACTCTACTTCTTGAGGGGAGAAGCTGCAAAGTGACTTTGCCAAGGGCTGTGGATAGGGAGGTGTGGATAGGAAGAGCTGTTTTGTCCATTCCTACCCCAACTCCTAACTTCCGTAATTCTGCTAGCAGCCTAAGGATGTGCTGAGCCACCCTTGAAAGTGGCACTTATATTTCCTCAAGCCTTTGATGTATTCTATTAAATCATGACAAATATGTTTCAGGCCATCATGTAGACATCTTACCTCCTCCCTCCCCAGATGAAGCATCCCACCTAAACACACACACACACACACACACACACACACACACACACACACACACACAAGACATCTCCACCTGTCTGGCTGGACATAACTCAACATATCCCAGAACGAAGTCATCAACTTTCCTAAACTTCAGTTTCAGTTGATAGCATCACCAGCTACCTACCCAAGCCAGAAATATCAGAATTATCCAAAACCCTTCACTCTCCTCTAATCCCCACCCCCAATCCAGCCTATATCCAAGCTCTTCCAACTTTACCTCCAAAATATTTTTCTAACCTCCTTTCTAACACTGCTCCCATTTGGAAACCCTTCGGCCTCTCAGCTGGGCATAGCAGCAGCCTCTTATTTGTGTCCCCACCTCTAGTCTTGTCCCCTTCCTCCCACACCCTGCATTAAATCAGTAAGCCCATCCTTTACGCCAGAGAGACATGCATGTAAGACACACCCTGACAATATCACTTGATAAGAAGTAAAGAATTTTATGATGTTACTTGGACTTATAACCAAGAATGTCTGCATCGTGTCCTGGGAACCACCTCTCCTATCCATGGATGTCGTGCCCTCGGGCTGCTATACACATAGGATATGGTATCAGAGAAGGAATTAACATCAGCTTTGTTGTTAGCTGAGTCAGTGCTTGTGATCAGATCAGCAGCTCCTACTCCCTTGGAGGGAGGGATGGAAGCGGGCCTGGTGTTAGGGGAGAGGCTGCAGTGGCCTCCTTGCCTATTTTAGCCCTCCATCTGCCACTTACAGAAAAATAGCCAAACTCTGTAGCCCCCTGTGCCAGTTACTTTTGCTACATAACAAACCACCCCAGGGAATTCCCTGGTGGTCCAGTGGTTAGGACTTGGTGCTTTCACTGCCGTGGCCTGGGTTCAATCCCTGGTCAGGGAACTAAGATCCTGCAACTCGCTTGCTATGGCCAAAAAAAAAAAAAAAAAAAAAAAAAAAGGACCAAACCACCCTAAAGTTAGTGGTTCAAGGAATTAAAGGGAAGATAGCTTACCTCTACTCCATGACATCTGGGCCTCCAGCTTGAGGGGACTTAAAGTTTGGCAGTGACTTGATGACTCAGGTCTGAAATAACCTGAAGTCTTGTGCACTCATGCCTCTGTGAGTTGACGCTGCTTCTTGGCTGGAACCTCAGCCAGCACTATGAGCTGGGACACTTTTAGGTAGCCTCTCCACATGGCTGCTTGGGCTTCCTTACAGCATGACAGCTGGTTCCCAAGAGTGAGCGTCCAAAGAAAGCCAAGTGGAAGGTGCATCCTTGACATAGCCTTGGAAGTAAGAAAGTATCACTTCCACCAATATAAGAACTCCTGATTTTCAGCTGGGCATATGGCCATCTGAAATAAAAACTACATTTCCCAGCCTCCCTTGCAGTTAGATGTGGCCAAGTGATTAAGTTCTGGCCAATGAGATTCAAGTGGAAGAATTATGTGTAATTTTCAGGAAGTATCTTTCAAAGGAGAGGGCACTCTGATATTTCTTCTTTCCTTCTTGCTGGCTAGAATAGGATATGATGGCTGGAGCTTAAGCAGTCATTTTGTATCTTGAGGCGGAAGTCCGGTGCAAAGAATGGCAGAGAAACAAGATAGGAGTATAGGTCCTTGATATCAGGGGTAACTTAGCAATCCTAAATTACCTGACTGCAGATTTCTCGTATATGTTTATATTATGTAAGGTATTGTTATTTGGAATTTCTTTAACATAAATATCTTAGAGTGTAAAATTTGCAAGTTAACAGGGTAAACCGTCTCTAATTAATATTAATGCTATAAACTTGGCTTAGAGGTATATGCTTTAGCATTTGCACTTGCTGATGCTGCTTCTATGGGAAAAAAAAAAAAAAAAACAACTCTCCATCTTCTGGATCTCCTTATCAAGCACCCCAGAGAGTTACCTGAAGGGGGTAGGGTGGGTTTGGGGGCCCTGAAGAAGTCACCTGATTTGCTCTGAGCTAGGCTGGGGACGGAACAACTGTGTCCTGAGCTGAAGCCCTGCCTTCCTGGGGCTTTGCCCAGGCTGCTCTAGAGACGTCGGCCTCTGTCCTGCAAACAGAGACTGTCACCTTGTGTGCCGTGGCCTGGTGCGGAACACACACCGCCCAGTGGAAAGTCCTCCGAGGTGGCACCAGAAATCTATCGACTTCAGCAACTTCTAAACCCAGGCCAGCCAGCTATCCCGAGTTCATTTCCGTCCCCTCCACAAATAAAGAAAGCTTCCGCCAGCTTCCCTCCTGTATGTAACCAACCATGGATTCAGATCAATACCGCCATTTGCCTCTCAGTCCCCGGGAGAACACACAGAAAGTGAAAAGTCATATGCCTGGATTCGACTTTCTCTCGGGCTTAGAATCCAAGTGACCCTCTTGTCTACTTTACGTGGTTTTTCTGACCTTCTTATTCTTTTTCATTTTCAGAGGATAATGAGGCTGTTGAGACCAACCACGGATAAGTCAACAAGGGACGTTAAAAGGCTCTAAGAACAGCAGTTGCTGCACTTATACTCAGTACCCACTTTCGACCAAACTCCGTGCATTTTCTGAGGCATTTCTTCTGGCCAAAGAACCGGGGACCGGTCTCACTTTTCCCCTTTGCGCCATCACCCACTATCCACGTTCCCTCAACCCACAAAGAAATGTTTTAGGTTGACATTTGGGATCTGAGCCTCATTGGCTTTGAATTCCTATTAACTCGTCCACGAAACCCGGAAAAGCAGGTCCAGTTCAAGAAAGATGTGGCTTTCTTCTTCCTCTAAGCATTGTTCTTCTTTCAAAGGAAATGAAAGGCAACCTCCATAAGGAAAATCAGAAAGATTCATGCAAAACAAGAATTTAACGCCACCAATATTTGGCTTTGGACACCATCCTTGTCACTTGGATATTTCAATTGTCTGTTTGAACTGAAGCTGGTGTACATTTTTAGAAATATTTAAAGCTTTTGTTTCCTCTCTCTCAATGGGTTTAAACTTCTTAAGCACTAATGAGTCCAACTTGGGGAATCCAGTGTTTATGAAGTCCAAATGAGCATCCTCTATAACAGTAGCTCTAAGTAAAGATCTTTTTGCTCTGTCAAAGCTGTTGGAAGGGAACTTAAAGGCATATTTTCATGGTTAAATTACTTGAAAGGGGAAGCATCTACAGCAGGAAAACAAATCCCCACGTTAATAATTTTCCGACGTTCCTCTTTGCTCTCTCAGGCCTGGGTATTGGCATTGAGCTGTGCGAATACAGGAACCACTAGCTACACGTGACTCTGTACATTTAAATTAAATAAAACGTAAAATTCAGTTCCTCGGTTGCACTGGCCATATTGCAAGGCCTCAAGAGCCATAGGGGGCAAGCGGCTACCACAGTGGACGGCACAGAGGTAGAATATTTCCATCACTGCAGGAAGTTCTATGGGTCAACACTGGTGTATAGACACTCCTCCCATAACCAATTTTTCCTCCCAATGATTTGGTGCTAATTGAATTCTTCTAGAACCTTCCATTCAAGATTAATTAAATCCCTTACCATGTAGGCTCTGGATCTTCATGCAATTGGGGCCACCTAAGGTGGCCGTGGAGGAATTTTACGTCATCCCACTGATAGATGGATCAAGGTGCAGCAAGTGTCGCTTCCCCGGCTGTCTAAATTTTAAGATCTACCTCCCAATAAAAAGTCTGTAAGTGAAAAAAAGGAGTGATACACACCAACAGTTCAACGATGAATATCTCTGGAGGATAGTGTGGGAATCTTATTTTCTTCTTCATGCGCTTCTGTATTTTTCAATGTATGATTTCCACATATCGCTTTTAAAATTAGAGAAAAACCGATAGCTCTGTTTTTAAAGGATGAAATAACCTATAAAATAATAAATCCGTACTTTTTGAACAAATATATGAAGTCTTTTAACTCAAACAAGTGTTTTCCTTCAAAAGAATGACCTTGGATCGTTCTATGCTTATTCCAGCAACGGCTCTGCTATTAATATTGTCTTTATAAATTCCTTTTCGAGGCAGCCTATAAATTACACATGAAAATCAATCTTACAGAGCTATACCTGCTTTAATAATGACATCATTAACAAGATAAATTACCACACTTACTCACTACACTGAGCTCTGAATTACTTTAGGCTGTTTGCAAAAAACTGAGTCCACCTTCAAAAAGGTTGAAGATTTGTCAGACTCCCAAATTTTTCACGAGAATAGAGAAAGGGTTTTAAACATTGTTCCAAAAAACGGTGGGTGCCAAACATCTGTTTCTTTTCTTTCTCTTACCCCTTCACCTCTTTACTGTCTGTGGAGAATATAACCTTGTAAGAAAATGTCAAAATATTCACAGGCCCCCTTTTCCAGAAATAACATTTCTCATTGTCTTCACTGGAAAGTTGTAATCTCTTCCCAATGGGTCAACAGTTCCAGGGAACCTTCTCTGTGTGCATCAAACTCGCGTCCGCCAAGTGGAATACAAAATGAGCTGCTTAGGTGGGGATTGAACAACAGACCTCAATCAGGGGCAGAGGATGCAAAGAAACAGAGATGCTTTCCTGTCTGGGCCCACGCGCACACACACACACACACACACACACACACACACACACACACACACAGCGGGATACACAGGAGCAGCCTGAGAATATTAGCTTGGAAGGATCCCCAAGCTACTTGGGTCCCTGGATTGGAGGAAACGGATCTCTCCTATTTGTACCTCTTGGTTTGAGATCTACTAAATCATTTAATTTCTGTCCCAAAGGAGTATTTATCAGCAACTTTTGACCCTATCCAAGAGATAAAAACATTCAGATTATCCCTTGTGCCAAAACCTTATCCACCCCCAGGGATTTTATAAAACATTCAAAAACCTACTGACAGAATACAAGATCTGGTAAGAAAGTCCTATTTTCTTTGCCCTGGATTTTTGTCTTATTTTGACCTATCTTGTTGTATCTATTTTTAATTGAAAACCAATATAATGATAATATTAATATAGAAGAGCCACAATAATCTGATCACCCTATATAAAACTAATTTTATTTGGGGACATTTTCTTTCACTCACTATGAAATAATAGTGTCCGTAACATTTTGTACTCATACTTTTTAAAACTATTCATACATTTTTAACTTGGCATAGCAAACATTTTCCCTTGTTTCCACATGGTCTTCAAAGTGACCTTATATGGCTCCATAATATTTCACCATGATGCTAGAACATGAATTATGAAACTATTCTTCTCATGCAGATGGGACATGCAGATGGTTTCCGAGTTTTTACTTTATAGATGATGCTGCATTGAACATACATTTTTTTTTCTGTTGCACAAATTGAGTCTTTGTGGGTAATTTTTATATAAGAACAATGAACTCTCAAAAGAGGGTCTAATTCTTGTTTATATGGTATAAGTTTGGCAAGTCTGTAAGTTCTGTGCAGCTGATTTATTGTTTATTTCCTTTATTTATGCATGAACTTGCAGATCTTTAAGCATACTCCCTTTTATTAATTTGTCCCTGTGTTACGACTAGTTTTTATTCTATTCATTTTATACTAACATTATTTAGCTGATAGTTTATGAATCCTTATCTTGATTTCATTACAAACTATAACTTTTAATAATAACCAATTTTTATTTTGATAAATATTTTGCTTTATACATTACATTATTGAGTATTAATCCCTTTTCTTTTATATGAATTTGATTGAAAGTCATTTGCCATTATAGTCTGCCTTTCTGTTTGCTTTTTGTGTCTCTTGTGAACAACCTGTTTCAAACCCTATGCTTTTAATGAATGAATCTGGACTATTTACATTTATTGTTATAATGGTTTTTCTTTTCTTGTTGATTAATTGATTTTGTTTTCTCTTTGTTGGCTTCTTCAGTCTCACATTCTTAGAATGATTTTTACTTGTGAACTTTCTGTTTTCAAAAATAGTATGTTTAAATGGCAAATACCTGCATTTTAACATCACCCATAAGAAGTAGGCTCTTTTTTGCTCTCAGCTTTTCCCATTATTGGTTTAGGATTTGGCTTTTTTTGAGTCTAAGTCAGTTATGACTCATCCATCCACCTCTCGACTTCCAAAATGTTCTTGCTGTTACCTCCTCCCCTCCTTGAAGGTTTAAGATTCTAAAAAACCAAAACCAACAAACTGCCTTTCTAGTAGTTTTAGTGAGGTTTTGGGAGGGAACAAAGTTAGACGTATATGTTCCATCAACCATCTTAACCCCAAAATGCTCCATCCCAGTTTACATTATTCTGTCTAAACTACTCTGGTCTTCATACATTCTTTTCTAGCACACCAAGAGTTTTAAAAATTCTTTTCCCCTTTCTTTAGTCCTTGGAGTTCTTGACAATGTCTTCTCCACTGATGTCTCACGAAATGGTACTTAGGTGGTAAATTTTGTGAAAGTCTGCTAGGGTAAGAATAGCCTTCTAATGCAGTCACATTTGAATAATACAAGGCAGACCACTTTCTTAGCTATCATCACTTTCTTTGTTTTTTTTTTTCTTTAATGTTTTTGGAGATTGACTTCTGATTTGGTCATTGCAGCAGGAGGGTCCCCAGAAATATCCTGCTTTAGACATCTTTGAGAGAAATCTGTCTTTTCTACTTGGGAGTTTGAAGAACTTTCATCCTTTCTCCCGTTCTTATCTCTGTAAATTTCTTCCTGAATCTTAGTCTGTGCTTTTAGGCTCTTCCATTTGATCAATTCTCTGCATCTTTGGTCTCATGTGTACTGTTTTCTGTAATGATTTGAATTTCTTTATTTTGGGAATTCTACCCTGGTCTGCTCCTTGCCCCGCTGTGATCATATCCTTGTTAATGCAGCAGTGGGAATTCTGTGCTCAGGGACTAGATTAGGTATGACACGTACAGCATTTAGAACAGTGCCTGGAACACAGTCAAAGATCCTGAAAGGATTATAATTCTTTCCTAAAACTGTTGGGTCTTCACTCTGGACGATCTCTGATTCATGGGTGGATTGACCTCTGGGCATTTTCTGGGTCCTTTCCCTTCTTTCTTTTCTTTTTTCTTTTACTAAAGAACCTTTTCATTAGGGCCAGCTTCCCCACCGCCCCCCCTCCCCAGATAGTCAGATTTCCTTGTAATCAATACTGGTCAATAGACCAGTTCCACTAGGGCTTGAGTTGGATTCTTCCACATGCTAATTTGATGGAAGGTCATTGGAAGGTTTGAGGTTGGGAGAGGGTTTGCTGAGGTGCTGGATAGGCAGATCTAGGTCATCCTGAGATCTGGAAAGCCAACCATGTGGGAAAACTGGAGATCCCATCTCCTCTCTTCTTTAATGCTGCTGCCGTTAAAGGTTTGGAGCCTGAGACAGGTTTTAGCAGAGACAGGATTCCGAGCAGGATAATTCTGGATGTGAGGACGGAGAGGCAAGCCGGCTTGGCCATATTTCCCTCTTCCCTCTTCCCTTTACCGCCCCAAGCTTTGTCAGAGAGACCAGTCCCCAGAGCTGAGGCTAATGTCCTTATCTTGTCACAACTTGATTCTCGCTTTTCCAACATGAATCCCATGTCACAAATAGGGTTGACCACACCCATGCGACAGAACTACAAGGGAGCATAACCTCGTGTCGCTGGGATGGGTAGGATTGTTCTGGCTGAGCACGTTATTGCGTTGCTTCTGCTAATTTGCCTCAGACAGCTGGGTGCAAGCCAGGACTCAAGGTGGAAGAACTGGGTTTGTGGGAGGTGCCTATTTTCATGTCATTTGCATACATTTCAACTCTGCACCTGGTACTCACTCAGTATCACTGCACCTATGTGCTAGGGGCTCCACACGTGTTTCTGGAAAGAAGGGAAGGAGGGGTTTTTTATTTCTCTGTTGTCTTCACTTCCTCAAAACACTTCAACATATTTTATCTCATTGGATTGTTGCAAGAGGAAGGAGAAAGGACGATTTGTCACCAGCCTTATTTTATGGATAAGGAAACCAAGGTAGAATGGCTTGGTGATTTGTCCAGAGAAGCAAAATAACCAACACCAAAACCAACCAGGAAACCTGATGCCACTTACTGCAGATTGAAAATGGGAGCCTCGTCTATGCGGGGAAATGTTCATGTTTTTCGAATGTGCTTTCACCTGTGTATCTCAGCAGCCCTCTTGCAAATTCTGTGGAGGAGGGGACAGGTGTTGTCACCCTGCTTTGTCTTGGAGGGAACTCCAGGCCGCCATGTTGACCTGGGATACAGGTCTCAGCTGGGCTCAGAACCCTCGGCTGCCCTGCCATGTGTAACAGAAGCTTGCATAGCTCATTAGTCTTGGTGCCAAAACAAAGACCGAGGACTTTCTCCACCAGAACTGCTGGAGGAAAAACACCCTCCCCGTTGGCTGGGGCTCCGTGCCTGCCCTTCACTCTTCCGTGGCAGGAGGGTGAGGAGGGCTGTGACTTCAGGTCAGCACCATTTCCTTCCCTTTGTTTACCCACAGCTCATGTAGGAGAATCTTGGTTTCTTCTCTATCCCTTTACTTCCTGCCTCTATGGCATTGATTCTCAAAGTATGGTCCAGGGAACCCTTGAGGGAACTCTTTTCTGGGGTCCATGACGTCAATACCATTTTTGTGATAGTGCTAAGAGAATTGCCTGTGTTGCACTCATTCTCTTATGAGTGTGCAGTGGAGCCTTCCAGAGGCTGCACAACACATGCGCGATTATCTAAGAAGGCTGCTTTCTCCTTCCAACAACCTATCTGTGTGGCAGGATCTTCTTCACGTATTTCAACCAAAACAACATATCGCAAGAGATTAGATGCAGAAGAAGAGGTAAGAATCCAGCTTTCTTTGGATTCAAGAAATTTAGATTTTCTTTGGGTAGAAAGAAATGAAAGATATTAAAGAACTTTGCAAAATGTAAAACAATGCCACCCTTCTCACTGGAGTTTTTGTTTTGGAAAAACTTATTTGTTCTGAAAAAAAAGTATCATTTGTGTCAACACGCAATAGATAGGTTATTGTTATTTTTACATGAATTAATACATAGGTTTTTTTTTAATTTCTCAATTTTAATTCTTAGTACAGTGAGTATCAACAGACACAGTGCATGTAGAAAACAAAAGCTCTTCGGGAATCCTCAGTCCGTTTTAAGAATGTAAAGAGGCCCTGTGTCTTACTGCCCTAGGGCTTCCATAAAGGATTGCCACAAACTTGGTGGCTGAAAACAACAAAAGTTTATTCTCTTACCGTCCTGGAAGCCAGAAGTCCAAAATCAGTATCTCTGGGCCCAAATCGAGGTGTCAGCAGGGGCTTACTGCTGGCGAAGGCTCTAGTGGAGAATCCAGCTATGGTGGTCCCTGCTGTTCCTTGGCTTGTGGCCACATCACTCCAGGCTCCACCTCCATCTTTACAGGGCCTTCTCTTCTCTCTCTCAAATCTCCCCAGGCCTTTCTCTTATAAGAACAATTGTCACTGGATTTAGGGTCGACCTGGATAATCCAGCCTGATCTCATCCCAAGATCCTTAAATTAATTACATCTGCAGAGACCCTTTTTCCAAATAAGGTCGTATTCACAGGCTCCAGGGGTGTGGATGCTGACACACCTTTTGAGGGGCCGCTGTTCAACTCAGGACGCCCTCATCTGATCCTCATCCTCTCCCACCCTCCATTTGTTTTTTTAAAAGACAGTCAGGGAGGGGCTTCCCTGGGGGCGCAGTGGTTGAGAGTCTGCCTGCTGATGCAGGGGACGCGGGTTCGAGCCCCGGTCCGGGAAGATCCCACATGACGCGGAGCGGCTGGGCCCGTGAGCCACGGCCGCTGAGCCTGCGCGTCCGGAGCCTGTGCTCCGCAACGGGAGAGACCACAGCAGTTGAGGCCCGCGTACCGCCAAAAAAAAAGACAGTCAGGGATAAAGATCTCACATCCTTCATGGGATCAACAAGCAAAGATTCAGCTCCAGGCAAATGTACATTTTCCCCTTGCCCCTGCAGAATATGTGTGATCCTTTAGCGTCTACTATAACTCTGGCTTCCTTAGAATTTGTCTGAAAATACTCTTTTTTTCTCCCCTCATTTCCGAAGCTGCAGTGGATGGTGAAGTGAGTGGAGAAAACCTCCTGTCTGTCTCACCCTCAGGAGCCTGCTTGGACCACTTTGCCTCTAGGCGACATCTGACTTTCTCTTACTGAAGAAAAAAGAAAGATGACCCAGAAGTTTCTCCAAATATCAAACTCTGTCCAAATGCAGTTAGAGTGGCTTAAGTCACGGAGGGTCAGAAACATATGGAATAGATTCCTTTTAAAATAAACATGGGTTTTAGGAATAGTGGATTGGAAAGAGACTCAGGGCAATGAGTTTTAGGTTCTTGCTAGGACCCAAAGTGTCAATCAGGATTAGAAGGAAAAATCAGCTGACTCCTTTCCCACTGTTCTGTGGTGTAATTTATAGCACAAATTCTGGCACCAGCCTCCTTGGGTTCAAGTTCTAGTACTATTCTTTGCTAGCAGTGTGAGCGTGGGAATAGAACTGAACCTCTCTGGGTACCAGTCTCTTCATGTATATTGTGGGGAAAGGAATTATTACCTCCCTTGTATCGCTCAGGATATGCTAGGTTATGCTGCAGTAGCAAATGACCCTACAAATCTCAGTTGCTTATAACAAAGGATTATTTCTCCCTTTTAACCCGTGTCCTTCCGGGGAGGCAGAGAGTTTCGCTCCATTTCATCCTCAATTCAGGACCAGGCTGATGGAGCTTCAATCTGAAACGTTACCAGCCTCCTGAAAGAGGGAACAGATTATGAGACAAAGCCCGTACTGTCTTTTAAGGCTTTCACCTGGAAGTGAAACACATCCCTGATAATCACATTTCTTTGGCTGAAATGTGTCATATGGCCGCACCTAAGTTCAACAGCATGGGAATGTATTGTCCTTCCACGGAGGCGTGGGGTGAGGGTGTGGAGTGGGGGAATTGGGGGGGGAGCAGCATGTATTACAATCATACGCTTCTCCATTGACCTTACAAGCTGTGGTCGGGGGCACATGAGATAATAATGCGCGCAGAGCACTTAGTACAGTGCTGGCACAGAATCAGTGCTCGCTGAATATTACTACACTCAGATCATGACATTACCCCCAGGTCAGTGTGCCCTCCATCATTACCCAGTACCCTAGCTGAGGGCTCACTCTGTGAGTTTGCTTTCTTCTGATAGTAAGATACAAGAGGAGAAGGGGGGAAAACATCCATTTGGTGAGCTGGGTGGCTCTCTATAGCTGGGGCAGTACAATGGAACTCTTGTCAGTTCTACTTTTTTGGTTGTTGTTTACAAATAATTAAGGGGGGACTTCCCTGGCGATCCAGTGGTTAGGACTTGGCGCTTTCACTGCCCAGGTTCGATCCCTGGTCGGGAAACTAAGACCCTGCAAGCATTAGGCATTGCCTAAATAAACAAACAAACAAACAAACAAATAAATAAGGAGCCTCTTGAATGAAGGTGAGGGGGCGGGTATTTACCCCCCACACCCTTTTCCATACTGTGCATCTCTTTATTTATTTACTTACTTATTTTTTAATGTCTTTATTGGAGTATAATTGCTTTACAATGGTGCATTAGTTTCTGCTTTATAACAAAGTGAATCAGCTACATATATCCCCATATCTCCTCCCTCTTGCGTCTCCCTTCCCCCCTCCCACGTGCATCTCTTTAAAAAGCAGACTCTCCTTCATTTCTTTGAGACCCAACATCTCACCCAGTATCAAGCGGACAGTAGATGCCTGATCAGGGTTTGTTGGGTGAATGAATAAATGGATGAATGAATGAATGAGTTAGTCCTAGGAGTGTGCT
This sequence comes from Grampus griseus, assembly GCF_964374135.1. NCBI lineage: Eukaryota > Metazoa > Chordata > Mammalia > Artiodactyla > Delphinidae > Grampus > Grampus griseus. The sequence goes on along the minus strand of NC_139006.1, from coordinate 5,856,499 downwards.
CATAAAATTTAGCTGAACAACTTACTCTATTGAAAAAAAAAAGAAAAGCTTTGGTTTGTAGCATTTACCAGTTTCCATGGTGTAAATGCTCTCACCATGTGACTGATCTTAAGGTACCCAGGAGATGTCACCACATGTGGCATTGGGAGAGGCACAGGATGGCCTTCACCAAGCTGTGGGAGCCAGCTTTAGCACACCACTGATTGCCCTACGTGACACCCTTGCTCTCTCTCAAGTAAATGCTCAGAGAATCAAAAAGCAATTCCTTCCATTTTTGAACTGTTCCCATTATTACAGACACTTATATAAAATACAATTGACTAATGTCTTCCTTGGAGCAGAAGGATTCCTCCCTCCTTAGTGCAGAAAACTAGAATTAGGAAGGTATGTAGATTGTTTTGCTGTGTGACTTCAGACAATCCCTTTACCCTCTCTGGGCTCCAAGGCATGAGAATGATAACATGAAAGTTGCACAGGCTTGACTTGACCCAGAGGATAAATGGCAGCCTGCTGGATGGTCTGTGGGAGATGCTTTTGGTTTGATTCTGAAACATGCCCAGCTTGGGCTAAGGAGGACCCCCTGGCATGGAACTTTCTCTCCTGAGCACATCCGTTGTCACCACAAACCAGAATTGTCACACGTGCTTTCAAATTCTTCTACAAAAATTCCAAACAAGCCCAGCCCAGAGACCGAGCAGCAGGTAACCAAGAAAAACAATAATCACCTTATTCTGGAAAGTTCAAATGTGGACCGGAGCCTGTACGTACGATTTTAGGGCAATGAAAGGAATGGAAAATTTCGCTCACTCACATCTTTTTGTGAAAGCTCTCCTGGCGCCATTGTTGGCTCCAGAGGGGGGCCTCGTCGTGCTGCAGGATGAATGTGAAAACACGCGCAGCCCTCACTGGCTTCCTAATCTCCACATATTACAGATGACGGATGATGGTTGGATTTCATCCCTGGTCTCTGCAGGCGCCAGACAGCCATGCTGGCTCTCCAGTCTGTGTCGGATGTTGTTGAAACTCAGGGGTGCTCTCAACACCCTCCCTGGCGTGTGAAGGGGACCTAGGTCTCCCTGTGGGGGGGGGGGGTCTGTCTGTAACCTTGGTAATGAATGCCAGGCTCCAGTGGGGACAGCTGAGTTTCCTAGTCCTCAGGGAGTGAGTGAGCTATCAGGAGCTGTGGACATCCTAGTGACTTCTCTTCCAGGGGATCTACTCTTAGGTTTCCTTCATCTTGTCCCCCTCATCTGTTGCCCCAGACATCAGTCCCTGGCATATGGGCTGCCTTATAGGTTCATGTCCACCCCTGCTGCTCTCAGGAGTCATCTGGGACTCTCTCCCTCACCCCTCACATCAAGAAACCTGGAAAGTTTTCTGTCACACATCTCCCTTCTCCATCTTTCCTGCTACTACCAGAGTAGCAGGTGTACAAGGGACAGGGCTCCTATTCCATCGTGAAAACCCGACAAGGAAATCGGGTTTCTTACCCATCTATGTCACACACAGACAAAGCTATGATTTTTCACCAAAGAGCAGCTTTGGATGAACTGGCAAGTGCTAGATTTAGAACCTCAGCATAAGCCCAGGGGATTTGGAAATGAACTTGCAAGTTATTCTTCTCTGCCCAGGAGACCCCAACAAATAGAAGCATTCACTCCTAGCCCTCTCCTGAAAGCCACCAACACTGCTCACCGGGGTGGCAGTGACAGCCTCCCCTTAATCTCCCCACTTCCTCCCTTGCTCCCACAATCCATTTATTCTCCTTCCAACCACTAAAGTGACCTTCAAAAGACATAAATCAGAACAGAAAGGAGACCAGAGTAAGCAAGTGTCCCCTGGGGGCATGATCACCCTAGATGAGAACCCTGCTTGGTGAAATGTGGTCTTTCCCCTCCTTTTTTCCTTTCCTCATAGCAGTTGCTATCATCAGTACTTCTTTTGTTTATTCATTTGTCTTCTGTTTATTGTCTGAGGAGGTTTTAAAGCATGGCTGCATACTCTTCGACATCCTTTCCCCCCTCATCCCTTCAAATCCTTCTCCTGCCTCCCCTGCCTTTTCTTTCTCTTAACAAATGCAGAGAGAAGTGATGGGATAAAGCAGGCTGAAGACCAGAATTAAGGCTCAATCTTTTCTGTACCTCCTGAATCCTCATTTCGGCTCTGTGCATGGGTTAGATTAACAGGTCTTGAACCTTCCAAAATTAACAAACCAATGATGCTATGCTCCATTCCAGTGATGCTTAAACTTGACCGTACATCAGAATCCCTTAGAGGGCCTGTGAAAACACAGATCGCCAGGCCAAGCCTGATTTTCTGACTCAGCAGGTCTGGGGTGGGGCTAGAGAAGCTGCATTTCTATCAAGTCCCCAAGAGATGATGCTGGGCTGGGGACCACATTCTGAGAACCACTGGCCTGTTTGAACTCATAAGCGTCAATGGTTCGCTTGCTGGACTATTCCTCCATCTTAATTGCGTGCTTAATTTGGAGGAGGCGGGGAGCATTCGTAGGATAAAAGATAGCAGCCTTGGGACTACGAATGGAATTGCTGTGCTATTTTCTTCCCCGTGGGTGAGAACTGAGATGTTGCAGGAGAGGGGCAGCCTGGTGGGGGTCCCTGTGCCAGAGGAAATGCCACCCATGGCCTCACCTCCTTGGTGAGTGGCGCCCGACAGGCAAGGGCTCATTAGCAGGCACAGTGATGGGTCTCCGCTGGCCCCAGCTCTGGAGAAACATCCCAGCAAAACTATACAAATGTGGGAGCCTGTAATAGACCTGGTTAATTACGCTGCCATTTGAAGGTACATAATCGTCCTTGCAAAGTGGAAAAATTACGGGTTACCAGGCTGTCAGAGGTAGTTCGTGTGAGCTGTCAGCCTGAGCACGAGTGACTTTTTAATTGAAAAAGGTTTCTGTTCTGCTTGCTGGGTCCACCGTTCTCTTTTAGAAGGGTCATGTCACACTGCTGGGACACAGACGCCACGCAGGGGGGTGGTGTTAGGAGTAAAGTGGGCTTGTATCAGCTCACAAACAGCAGCAAATGTCAGGGCATGGGTGAATTATGAGCTATTCCAGGAGATATATTTGTTTTCATTTCTAACCCCAAAGCTAATTGTAAGAAACGAAATTCGTGTTTGTTTTTCTTTAGGTATGCTTGATTTTTTTGAACATCTTTATTGGAGTATAATTGCTTTACAGTGGTGTGTTAGTTTCTGCTGTATAACAAAGTGAATCAGCTATACATATATATATATATCCCCATATCTCCTCCCTCTTGCGTCTCCCCCCCACCCTCCCTAGCCCATCCCTCTAGGTGGGTATGCTTGAACTTACAAGTCTTACGACTTGGGGAACTAGGTCAACCAGACTTTGCATATGCTTACACCTTGGTTGAATAAAGCCTTTATTTACGTCTCTCCCCACTTCTCTCCAGAAAAGAATGAGACAGCTTACAGCAAAGGATATCATTCAAAAAATAAAATTTAAAAGATTAGTATAACAGAAACAGCAAGTTAGGTCCACTGAAAGAGGGAGTGACTATGCCAACTACAAGGTTTAGCAGTTTCTATGTGATAAAGCATATGATTCAGCCCTGAGCTTCCTGGTGTCCAGGTCAAAAAGGGAAACACAGGAAGTCTCATCTCTCTCATTATAGAAAGAAGGTAAACAGCAAATTTTTAGTTTGCTTCTGATACCAAGTTCTGAAATAAATTTCTTATATTGGGCTTCATATAAAGGATATCAAGTTACAATGCTCTTTACAACCATTTTAGAGCAAATGCAAATATAGAATTCCTATGATGGTTTCTTGAGATAATCTTGGATGAAAGCCAGTATGGTGAAGGTAATTCTTTAAGGAGCTAATCTGACATGGTGCATGTGTGAAGACTCCTTGTGACCTCATTTGATCTGAAAATGGATCCTTTCTGAGGAGTGGAGGAATGATATTAATACTCCAGCAAACCATGCTACTTCAGCTATTTTAGTTGCAAAGAAAAGGGACCCACACTGGCTTTCTCAAGTAATGACCATTGCAAGCCTACAATAAATGCTTAATGCCTTCTAAATGCTTTTCATCACAATTAGAGTAAATCCTACAAGGCCGTATATGATCAGGCCCTGTCTGGGGCAATTCCTGCCTCAGGGCCTTTGCACCTGCTGTTCCTCCACACAGAACACCCCTTCCTCAGTTCTTCAATTGCTAGGTTCCTACTTATTCTTAAATCTGTGCCCAAATGTTCCCTCCTTAGAGAGGCCCTCCCTGACCACATAATTAATGCAGCCCTTCTCACCTTCAAGTCATTCTCCATCATATTATTTTATTTCATTTTGTCTTCATAGCAGTTATCACTCTGAAATTATCTAGTTTACTTGTTTATTTTCTGTCTCTCCTCCTCATGAGACCCAGGATCGTGTCTCTTACTCCAGGGCCCTAAACAGTGCCAGGCAGTTAAAACATGCCTAAAAATGATGTGTTGAATGAATGAATAAATAAACTTACAATGGATATTTGGTTGTCTCATGCCCAGAATGTGAGCCCTGGTCAAGGCTGTCACGTAGAGTTGTAGATGTTGTACACTGCACAACAACCGCAGGAGGTGCTGCCACTTATGTACGGCACTCCCCTTCCCAAGACATTCACTGTACACCTTACACAGCTATGTGCAGCAACCATGGGGTACTGGGTCCTCTTGGAGATGGGAACTGGAAAGCCCTAATTCCCAAGAAGGTACAAAGACCCCAGCTGCAGGACCTGAGGCTCTTCCCTCCAGGGCACACCCACTGGCAGGACTCAACTACTCTCTTTGTTTCAACTTTTCTCTCTGGGTCTTCTTGTGTGTCCTCTCTCTATCATTCAGACAACCTGGACTTCTATTCAGGTGATCTTGGTCATAGCTTTGTCTTGCTCATGGCTCTCTAGCGCCCCTACTGCCCACACCTTCTCTCAACCTCGTGCCTTTTTGTTCCTGTCACCAGTCACCAGGTCCTCTCCACATTCCCAATTCAAATTCCCCAGAGGGAAAATCATTTTAGTCTCATTTATCCTATTTGGGCAGAATCTTCATGCTCAGCTTCCTCATTGGCTGCCAACCAGCTAATGTCTTGGCCGCTGACACTGAGTTGTCACCTCTGTCCAATCAGCTGAACGCATGAGGTGAAAGGTGTATGGTACAAAACAGGCTCTGCCCTGGAAAAGGTCTGTAGGTGGGGCAGCCTCTCCCTCCTTGAATCATGGGGCACATCATTGACTCGGCCAGCCCCACTTCACCTCCCTAAGGAGAGCCAGGAATAGGCCATGCAATGATAGACAACAGATCCGTTTGTCTGAAAACCAAACTGACTAGGGGCAGGGCTCCTATTCCATTGTGAAAACCAAGCCAGGAAATTAGACTTCTTACCCACTTCACACACAGGCAGAGCTATGAATTTTCACAAAAAAAGCAGCTTTGGATGAACCAGCAAGTGCTAGATCTAGAACCTGAGCATCAAGCCCATGGGATATGTGTTTACAGGTTTTCTCAGAAGGAGATTTTTGGAACCAACTTGCAATTTATTCAACTCTGCCCAGGAGACCCCAACAAATAGAAGCATCTTGGTAGTAAGAAAGCTACTTTCCCCTTCTGAGCCTCAATTATCCAATTTTTCAAATGGGCATAGCCACCCTTGGGCCCACTTGAGAAAGCTTGGAGCCTTTGAGCTGGGCCATGAACACAGATCCACAGCCCTGCCCCAGCTTCAGTGACTGCCAGGGACAAACATTCTTAGGAAACTACAGTCTCTCCTGCTGTGTCCTCTGAAGTGGCATCCTAAAATCAGGTCTTATGGCCTATTCAGAGTGAGGACTTTTCCTCTGATTCCCTATGTTAAGCCTGAGAAAAGAGAAGTCCAGAGAGGTAAATGACTTGACCATGGTCACCCAGCATCCACGAGGAGGCTCTAGTCTCCCTTCCTCTCTGAGCAGTGTCCTTTTCATGACGTCATACTCTGTTTCTCAGGTACGCTTTCCTGAGCACTGCCTCTAACTTCCCAGAGATGGGACTGATGTTGCTTATCCCTACAACACCTGGCATTGGCTTCCAAATGATGGTTAAGGTTGGTTGAAATGAAACCAACCAAACTACTGCCTTCTCAAAGCATTTCAGTGATAGCACATCCCTACCTCAGGGCCTTTGCACCTGCTGTGCCTTTTGCTTGGATAGTCTCATGGCTTGCTCTCTGACTTTATTTTTCTGCTCAAATATCATCTCCTTAAAGGGTCTTTCTTTAACCTTCTTATTTAGCTAGCGCCCATCATGCTTTCCTCCTTCACCGTGTTTAGCTTTGTGTGTCGGCTGTCTATTACCTGATGTTATAATATTTATTTGTTTGTTTGCTCATTACCTACCTTGTCCACTAGAATGTCAACTGCATGAGGGCAGCTGGGACATTGCTTTATTCTATCCTATGTTCCCAGGTCCTTGAACAGTGCCTGACACAGGACAGAAGTTACTAAATGTTTATTGAATGAACGAATGCCTAATCAATATTTATTTCCTCATTTGGACTTTCTGTTGAAATAAAGAGAAGGGTCCCAGCTGGTTCATCCAATGACAAGGCTCTGTAGGGTGACTGACTTGCCCCAGTTTGCTGGGACTTTCCCGGGCTTAGCACTGAAAGTCCAGTGTCCTTGGTCTCTGGCAAACAGGGAGGGTTGCCACCTAAGAGCTATGATATCATTAGCCCTGCCATCCACGCTATTAATAATAGCAGCTAACTCTTATAGGGCCCTTGCTGAATGCCAGACTTTGCTCTGTGCACTTCACGTAAATCACTTTGTGTAATCATCATGGCGGTTCCATTTGGCAGCTGTGGAAACTGAGGCACAGAGAGTTAGGTAGTAGGGAGAGGCTTTGAGTCCATGCACTTCACCTCCAAAGTCCAGGCCATTAGCTTCACTTCCAGCCTGCCTCTTGATCAGGCACTCAAATCCCAGCTCTCCACTCCACTGGCCAGAGAGAGGACCCCAAAGAAGCCGACCGAAGCAGGGCTGCCTGTCAGCTCAGAGGCCCTGAGGCCCCTGCGGCTGCCAAGATCCTTCGGCCCATGAGCTCGTGCCTATTTTGTTTTCATCACTTGGTTCCAGATGAAGTTGGTAAAACTATATGCCTGTGTAAATAACTAACTAAATAAAATGCATAAAGTAATAGTAAGTGGCACAGACCGTAAACAATTCTGCAAAATGGGGAACCTGGTGAGCGGTCGGGAGGACTCCTGTGAAGGATCCAACGCTGACTGTAAGTGCCAGGGAGCAAGTTTATGAGCTGAGAGTGAGCCTGCCCTCCCCTGGCTTGGAACGGCTCCCATGCTCCCATCAGGATGCCCTGCCGGGATCTCCCCTGACCCACCAGGGTGGTCTCCCCAGGGAGACAGCCACCGCCTGGGTCTGGGAGCCCGGGCATGGGACAGAGCAGGGGAGCTTGTCCTTCTGCTTTCCTCAGAGACACGTCTTATTCAACATATCCTTTATATACTTGTCCAGGTCTGAGATATATGAGTATATGACCTGCTCAAATAAACTAAGAGTTAAAAACAAACACGCGAGAAAAACTGTCCTATGCGTCTTTCTAACTGCCCCCCCAAACACACACAAAGGAAGTGGTCTCACCCTTCCCCAAACTTTCCAAGTCCTTGGGCTTGTGTGTATTAGGGATACTGAGTGTTCATACCCATCGGTACACACCCGGAGGTCTGGTCCAGATGAAAAGGACCAGCCGTACCAAGTGTTGGCAGGAATGTGGAGCAACTGGAACTCTCCTGCAGTGCAGGTGGGAGTGGACCACGGTGCAGTCAGTTTGGAAAACAGTTGGGCATTTCTTCAAATGTTCAGCATACACTTACCCCATGATCCAGTCCTGCTATAAACGTTCACGGATGCTCACCAAAAGTCACGTACTGGAACATGCAGAGCAGGACTCCTTGAAATAGCACCAAGCTTGGGGGTCATCCAAAGATCATCAACAGGTGAACAGGGCAAATGGGGTTCCTGTGTGAGGTGCTGTATGTGGGATCGACAAACATCTGCTGCACACAGCATGGAAGACTCACAGACATGATGCTGAGTGGGACAGGGCGGGGCACGTGCCGTCTGATTCTTTTTTTTTTTTTTTGCGGTACGCGGGCCTCTCACTGTTGTGGCCTCTCCCGTTGCGGAGCACAGGCTCGGGACGCGCAGGCTCAGCGGCCATGGCTCACGGGCCCAGCCGCTCCGTGGCATGCGGGATCCTCCCAAACCGGGGCACGAACCCGCGTCCCCTGGCATCGGCAGGCGGACTCTCAACCACTGCGCCACCAGGGAAGCCCCCGTCTGATTCTTTTTACGTGGAGGTCAGAAGCCAGCATGCGTCCCCGCAGAGTCAGGAGGCAAGGATGGTGGTTGCGGTGGGTGTACATTAGAACTGGGACGGGACCCAAGGAGGGCATTTGGGGAACTGGGAAGGTGCTGGTCTTCCACCTGGGTGCTGGTTACATGGGTATGTGCACTTGATGAAAATTCAGTGAACTGTGTGTATCTGATTTGTACACTTTTATGTATATGGTATGCTTCAATTAAACGTTTTTAAAAATTAGGGAGTGTGAAAAGAGAGACACAGAGCGCTGTGGTGGCCCAGTGCCGCCGCGTGACTTGATTTGGGGTGATGTCCTCTCAGCCTGCTTTCATTTACAGATATGAAAGCAGCTCATCTGTCTTCCCTTGGGCCTCAGGGGAAAAGTTTCCTTTGTCTCCACGTGAAATCTGGCATCAATTCTAACAAAAGCTGGCACGCTGTATGGGCCTGAAAGAAGCTCCCATCCTCACAGTGGCTCAGATGTCCCAGTGTTGGACAACAGCGATTGTTTGGCCCCGGTCACGTCCTAGCTGGAAACCGCTGGCTCTGCTCCCTCTGCCCCCCGGCCAGGGGTGGCCAACCCAAAGTCAAGGACAAAGACATTTTTAGAAGAGCAACTGAGAAACATTTTGGCAGCTTCTCGGGGTCTGCTCAAGCCTTTAACTTACCGCATGGTCTAACTGGAAGGTATTTGCAGCCCATAAAATTGACATGAGGCATCTTGTTACCAGTGTTATTCTTGGACCAAAATTTCGTTTCAAAGACACTTGAGACCCAGATATAGAATTCCCCAGTTCACGTGTCTTCCTCCAGCTAGTGTGGGGAGCATGTTGCAGGGGTGTTACCTGGATGGTCCACAGGGTCAGGGATTCTCAGGGCACATACAAATTAGCCCAAGAAGATGCATTGCGGAGTTTGCCTATTTTTAGGTGTGCGGGAGCTCTCTGTGGTCCTGAGCCTTGATTAGAATCAGCCTAATCTGTTTGAGCGCAGATCCAAAGGATGAATAGAAGGTACCAGTGATGAAGGAAAGAGAGGGCATCACCAGCAGAGAGATTGGCATGTGCAAAGGCCCTGTGGCAGGAGCAAGGAGGAAAGAAGCCCAGGGTGGTCGGGGCACAGGGGGTACACAAAGGCGGGTGGGGGCCAGACCCCACAGGGCCTTGCAGCCACGTTGAAGAGTTTTGCTTTATCCTAAAGTCAACAGAAATCATTGAAAGATGTGAAAGGAAGACAGAGCTGGTGTTGAAACAGTGTGGACATGATCAGATCTGCTCTTGGAAAGATCGCTCTGCTAAATTCCCACCATCTGCAAAGCTGCTCTGGGCTGGAGGAAAGAAAGGTGTACGAGACCTGGCCTGTCTCAAGAAGTTCACAATCCGGGTGAAGAAACAGACAAGAACCCTGTTGAGGGAACACATGACAGGGCAAATGAATAATCCAGAACAGTGCTGTCCACTGGAAACATAATATGAGCCACAAATGCAAGCCACATATTTAAAATTTTCTAGTAGCCCCACTTTTTATAAAGTGAGAAGAAACAGGTGAAATTAATTTTAATAAATGTTTTATTTAACACATTATCATCTCAACATTATTAATTGATACGGAACATTACCATTATTATTAATGAGATATTTCACATATTTTCAGATTACATCTTTGAAATCCAGTGTGTGTTTTACGTTCATGGCCCACCTCAGTTTGGACTGGCCACACTGTGTGTGCCTTATAGCCATGTGAAGTTAGTGGCTGCAGAATTGGACAGTGTGGGTCTAAGTGATGGGTGCTTGCTTGCCCTGAACACTGCCTCGGATGAACCCATCAGGCAGGAAGGATGTGAAAGGGTAGGAAAGATTTTCCCAAATGAGAACGGTATAGGATAAAATGTTAAATGAGGACACACAAGCTAGGCTGTCACGTGGGAGAGTGTTCACAGCACTGTGGTTTGTAGCAACCCCAATCAGAAACACCCTACATGTCCATCAACAGAGGAACAGAGGGATTGGTTGGTGGATTCATACAAAGGAATACTAGCCTCCATACCCATGTCGTGGCTAAATGAAAATTGCAGAAAATAACAAGTGTCAGTCAGTGTGTGGAGGAGTTGTAACCTTTGTACATTGCCGGTGGGAGCGTAAAATGGTGCAGCTGATGTGGAAAATAGTCTGGCAGTTCTTCAGTGGGTGAAACATAGAGTCACCATAGAGCCCAGCAATTCCGCTCCTGGGTGTACTGCCCAGAGATCTAAAAACAGGTGTTCTAACAAGAATGTGTACACAGGTGTTCATAGCAGCATTACTACCAATAGCCAAAAGATGGAAACAACCCAATGTCCATCAAGAACTGGATGGCTAAAGAATACGTGGTCCATCCATACAGTGGAATAGTATTCAGCCATTAAAAGGAGTGAAGCACTGACACAGGCCACCACATGGACGAACCTTGAAAATGTTGTTCCAAGTGAAATAAACCAGACTCCGAAGGCTGCATATTACACGATTCCATTTATATGACATGTCCAGAGCTGGTAAATCCATAGAGGTAGAAAGGAGTTTGGTGGTTGCCAGGGGCCGGGGGAGGGGGGAATTGAGAGTGATGGTTTAATGGGTACACGGGTATGGGGTTTCCTTTTGGGGTGATGACAGTGTTCTGGAACTAGATAGAAGCGGTGACTGCACGCCATTGTGAAGGCGTGCCACCAATGGTGAATTGTACGTTATGTATATTTTTAAAGGCTGAAAAAAAAGTGTGTGGGAGGGTGATTACTAGAGCTGCATTTCACTGAACACGAATATATTTCAAAAGAACTTTGGAAGGAAAAACCCAGCTGCAGGAGAACATGGAGCAGTCAGCAGCCCGCATCCCCTCGGCCTCCCTGGGCCCTTGCCTGCTGCTCCCCACGACCCAGGCACTTGAGACCCTCCCCAAGGACTCTCTCTGCCTGTGGGAGTGACCTTCAACCTTGAGGCGTGGGAGGGGATGTGTACTCCGGCATCCGCGCTCAGCGGACGCTCTGAGAGTCGCTCTACACACTCAGAGCCCCCGGGGACCCAGCCTCAGCTGCCCAGCCGCCCGCGGCTGGCTCAGCCTTCACTGCCTTTCCTCCCGCCCCCAGTTCCTCACCAGCCTTCCTGGCCTCACCTCCCACGTAAACTCTGCACCAAATCCTCTCAGCCTCTGCTTTTAAGGGAACCCAAACTTAGACGAACGCCCATGATATCATATCGCACAGATAAGGTTTTAAGCCACGCAAAACAGTACTATAGGTATTGCTTGGGGGATACACACACAGGTAGCAAAATGGCTAAGACGCGTCTGGGAATGTTCAACCCCCAATTCAAGGCGGTGGGCGTGGCCAGAGAGGGGGAGGGGCAGGTAGGCTGGGGTGCCCTCTGAGTAGGGCGCCCAGAGCGTCTCAAGCGATTTGAAATGTTTTACCTCCTAAACGTGGGTCGTAGGCACAGAAGGGCTTGTTATATATATATTTCTTGAATGTTTGAAATATATCGTCATCATTGTGAGAGGAGGCATGAGGTAGGTGTGTTTGGCAGTCAAGGAGCAAGAGGGAACGGGGGCGGTTTAAGTACAGAAATGCTGGACGATAAAGCCGAGGCTGGACTCCCGTCCCAGTGGCGATGGGGAGGCCAGGGGACACCACCCTTTTGTATCATTCTGCTGTGATCCGAGGCAGCAAGGAGGACCCGGGGCAGGGAGGCCACTGTCACGGCTCGAGTAAGTCGGCATCGGTGGGAGCAGAGTCAGAAACACAAAAGGCCTGGGAAAAGGCGGGAGCCCGCGGTCAGCTCTGCTCACGGTGGGCTGGGAACCAGCAGCAAGCGAGGAGCTGGGGCTGCGTGTCCGCAGGACGGGTGACCGGGAGGACCCCTGCAGCTCTCTGGACGCCCCACAGGGTTTTGTTGATTTGAATCTGTCAGAGAAGAGGGCTGGGATAGGTTTGTGCAGGTCCACACAGCGTTTGCACTTGCTGGGGAGGAGGGCGGAGGCGGGAAGCCTTCTGACCTCAGCACATTGGATTTCCAGGTAACAACGGGGCTGTGTGTGCCCCAGCTCTGAGCCCCCTGCAAGCCAGCCAGCCCCTGCCTACAACACGCACGTGACCACCATTTCCAGGACCGCAGAGGGTGCCTGCCAGAGGGGAGGAGAGACTCCGTGGTGGGGGGCTCTTGGCGGGGGCCTGACTCAACCCTCCTCAAAGCCATCCTGTCTGGGGCTCCGGCACTCACGGGAGATCTTAGGATGTGCTGCATCCCCACCCCACCCTGCCGGTGGATTGCATTAACGGCTCCCATTCTTCATCGCTCTTTGTAGCCACGCTTTGTGCTCTAGAACTTCTTTTCCCAGCTTTACTGGGCTTTATTTCAGAGTACGGTTTGATAGATTTTGGTAATTGTATACCAAATTGGCATCCTGACTTAGAGCTTTCCAATCACCCCCAAAGTTCCTTCATGCCCCTTTGCAGTCAAACCTCATCCCAGCCTCCAACCCCAGGTGATCTCTTTCTGTCACTATGATTTTGCCTTTTCTAGAATTTCATATAAACAAATTCATGCAGTATGAGCCTTTATGGCCTTAAACAATTCGTCTATTTTTTTCCAGCTTTCTTGAGGTATAATTGGCAAATAACGTGGTGTATATTTAAGATGTACGATGTGATGCTTTGATATACATGCACACTGTGAAATGATGACCTCATGAGGCTAATTAACACATCCATCACCTCCCGTAATTACCTTCTTGTGCATGTAGAGAGAACTCAAGGTTTACTCTTAGCAAATTTCAAGTATACAATACAGTATTATTAACTATAGTCACCATGCTGTACATTAGCTATCCAGAAGTTATCCATAACTAAAACTTCGTACCCTTTCACCAATGTCACCCTCTATTCCAATCCCCAGCCCCCGACAGGTAACATCCTATTCTGTTACTATGAGTTCATCTGTTTTAGATTCCACATACAAGTGAGATCACACAGTATTTGTCTTTCTGGGTCTGACTATATTTCACTTAACATAATGTCTTCCAGGTTCATCCATGTTGTTGCAAATGGCAGGATTTCCTTTTCTGTGACTGAATAATATTCCATTATATGTATTTATACCACGTCTTTATCAGTCGACAGAAACTTAGGTTGTTTCCAGATCTTGGCTCTTGTGAATAAGGCTGCAGTGAATGTAGGAGTACAGATAGCTCTTTGAGATACTTTGGATATATACCCAGAAGTGGGATTGCTGGGTCATAGGATAGTTCTGTTTTTAATTTTTGAGGACCCTCCATCCTGTTCTCCACAGTGGCTGCACCAGTTTACATTCCCACCAATGGTGCGTGAGGGCTCCCTTTTCTCCACACCCTCTCCAGCACTTGCTATTCCTTGTGTCCTTGATAATAGCCATTCTAACAGCAGGTGTGAGGTTATATCTCATTATGGTTTTTTTTTTTTTTTTTTTTTTGCAGTACGCGGGCCTCTCACTGTTGTGGCCTCTCCCCTTGCGGAGCACAGGCTCTGGACGCGCAGGCTCAGCGGCCATGGCTCACGGGCCCAGCCGCTCCGTGGTATGTGGGATCTTCCCAGACCGGGGCACGAACCCGTGTCCCCTGCGTCGGCAGGTGGACTCCCAACCACTGCGCCACCAGGGAAGCCCTCATTATGGTTTTGATTTGTATTTCCCTGATGATTAGTGTTATTGATCAGCACCTTATTATATACCTATCGGCAATTCGTATGTCTTCTTTGGGAAAATGTCTATTCAGAGCTTCTGCTCATATTTTAATCAGTTTATTTGTGTGTGTGTGTGTGTGTGTTTTTCTTTCTTTCTTTCTTTCTTTTTTTGTTATTGAGTTGTGTGAGTTCCTTATATATTTTGAATACTAGCTCCCAGTCAGATATATAGTTTGTAACTATTTTCTCCCATTCCATAATTTGCCATTTCATTTTGTTGATTGTTTCCTTTGTTGTACAGAAACTTTTTGGTTCATGTATTGGAAGAATTAATATTGTTAACATGTCCATACTACCAAAAGTGATCTATAGCTTTAATACAATCCCTTTCAAAATTCCACTGGCATTTTCACAGAAAAAGAAAAAATAATTCTAAAATTCATATGGAACCACCAAAGACCCCAAATAGCCAAAGCAATCTTGAGAAAGAAGAACAATGTTGGAGGCATCACATTTTCTGATTTCAGATTATATTATAAAGCTATAGTAATCAAAACAGTACAGTAATGGCATAAAAACAGACCCATAGACTCTTGGAACAGAACAGAGAGCCCAGAAATAAACCCACACAAATGTGGTCAGCCAATCTTTGACAAGGGAGCCAAGAACACCCAATGGGGAAGGAATAGTCTCTTCAATAAATGATGTTGGGAAAACCAGTTATCCCCATGCAAAAGAATGAAATTGGACCCGTATCCTACACCATACACAAAAATCGACTCAAAAAGGGTTAAAGACTTAAACATAAGACGTGAAACCATAAAAACTCTGAGACAAGGATTTGAGTACCAGGGGATAAGGATTTGGGAGGCGAGCCCAGGAAGCAGCCAGAGGGAAGTGTGGGCAGTGAGATGGGGACCGGAAGGCCGCAGGAAAGGATGCATTTTCAGGCAGGTCACTGCTGGGCTACTGAGCTTCAGTTCAGCACCCATTGGGGAGCCCTGGAAGCCAGGATGGAGCTTGCCTTAGAGCCACCCCCCTAGGGGGCTGCCCTGGTCACACTGTCCCCTGGGGGAGGGGCACGAACTCCCTGGTACTTCCAGCCCAGGAGCACCGAGGGCATGAGTATGCAGCATCCAGAGCATCTGCTCCCCTCTTGGTCCTCTTCTGTCCCTGGAGGTTGACAATAGGGAAGCACCAGGATGCTGAGTAGGTGGGAACCCTGCTTGGGCCTCGGAGTCCTCAGGCCCAATCCCCATCCCCCTTTGTCGCCATCTGATATCTTCAATACCCGGTTTCATGAGCTCCACGAGGCCTGCAGGAGCCTCCCAGGCTCCAGACAGGGTGGGGTCTAGACCTGGTGCCCACGCATCTCTGGGCCCTCCACCTCTACCCCAGCTGTTCATGCAGCGCGTGGGAGCCCAGCAGCTGAGTTTGTCTCTGAATCAGGTGTTTGACTCGCTCTCAGCGATTGCGGCTGGTAATTCCCGAGCTGACACACGTCCACTTGGCTCCCAGGCCTTGTTTGGTTTGCATCCCTCGTTTATTATCTATGATAGGTTGGAGCTTAAGAGCATCAGGGCTGCCTATGGAAACCTCTGGTCCCTCCTGCCCTGGGATCATCTGGGTCCCCAGGGCTCAGGCTTTACAACCTCTGCTGCTGGGTTACCACCTCCCACGTGGAGCCCCTGCTGGTCTGGAGACAACTGATGGGCGGTTCACCAGCAGGGTCCAGAGAGCGTGCGGCCAGACCGGGCGGGGCTGGGTGAGTCAGGCTGGACCTTGCTTGGTCATCCAGGTGTCAGGGCCGGCCTGTCCTGGATCATCCTGGGGGGCAGTAGGGGAAGCTCCCCAGCAGGGCCTGTCAAGGGTAATAACCCAGCAGGAGGGTTTATTTGCCTTCTCTGCACAAGATCCGGGAGGGCAGAGCCTACATCCCAGCAGAGCTTGCTGCCCGGGGGCCTGTCCTCCTGGGGCGGGGGCGGGGGGGTGGGGGCGGCCTCCTGCCTCTTGGAAGGTAATCAGCCCTGATGGTTTGGGATGTTACCTTCCCTAAATGCGGGGTTCTCATTGTCAGAGTTTAACAGCAAACGAAACCAGGGTTTCTCAGAAACAGTCACTGCAGGGGAGCAGATGACTTCAGGTGGAAAATCGAACGGACTTAAATGAGATTAAGTCACATCCTGAGAAAGTTATCCCCCCTCCAATGCTCTTTAATCCAGCTGATTCTTACAAGGAAAAAAACCTCAGCCTGGCGCTAATGAGTCTTGCCTCTTGAGAACTTCCTAATTTTTTTTTTTTTTTTTTAACAAGAAAGGTTAGGCTTCGGGCTGCAAGTCTTACACAGTCCATCCACCTGGTTAGAATTTAATAACCTTGTTTCATTCTCATCGAATTTACTTTTGCAGTTGTGTGTGCATGGCATGGTTTTCCATTTAGAGGATTGATATGAAAAGAAATTTAGATTAATTTATTTTACTTTATTTATTCCTACACTGAGTCCTTAATATACTTTGTAAATAGTAGTTTGAATTGGGGTCTACAGACTGTGGCCCTGGGCCCAATCCAGTCTGCAGCCTGTTTTTTGTCAATAAAGTTTTATTGGCACTTAGCCACACCCACCATTGACACATTATATTGCTCTGGTTGCTTTAACAGTACAGCTGCAGAGTTGAGTAGTTTCAATGGAGACCGTGCAGCCCACGATGCCTGAGATATGCACCATCTGGCCCTTTACGGAAAAGTTCACTGATCCCTGGTATAGGTGGTACAATGATATAGCAAAAAATTTGAAAGTGATAAACAAAGGGCTAAAATTTGGAAATTATTGATGAAACTGAGTGTGAGTTTCAGGGCCTTGGGTAATCATAGAAAATTACCAAACGTCTGCTTGTCTGATTACTTTTCACCCTGAGATACTGCTGTGATGACCACATGAGCTGGAATTCCGTGTGTTATGTATCCTTCCCTGGTATTGGGAACAGGGGTGTAAATGTTCAATTTCTCCTTCTCTTTTCCTGTCTGGCTAGACTTTAATTTTCTCTACTAACTTAAGCCTCTAGACCTATGCCTGGTTTCCCATTTAGTCCTCTGGTAGCTCTGAGCAATCCTCTTTTCCCAGTTAATTATTTAATTACAGTGTCTGCCTCCCATTCAATAAGCAGTTATTGAGCTAAATTCTGAGTTGGAGATACAAAAATGAAAGACACGACCTATCCTTGTGGACAGTTCACACCTTATGGACAGTTCACACCTTGTGGACAATTCACACCTTGTGGAACTCACCACGACCACAGTCTTTACCACCATCACTGCCACCATCACCACCATCACCTCCACTATCACCATCACATAAATGAGCCAACCTGAAATTGCCTCAATGCTTGAAATACCCCAAGGGCACCACAAACAGTGTTAGAGGTAAAGCTTCTCAAGAACATTAGGGAACCCCTATCTTGCCAAAGCACCTGCCCCCTCCTGCAATGTCCACTAGGCTGGAAACAGACAGGTCAGGGCTGCCCCCTGTCAGGAAGACAAATCTTCTTACGGCTTTGCTCAACTTCTCCAGGAAAAGTATCTGTGGCTGAGCAAGTTGTATTTTATATATATAGTTTTATAAATTTATTTATTTATTTATGGCTGCACTGGGTCTTCATTGCCGCACGCTGGCTTTCCCTAGTTGCAGTGAACGGGGGCTACTCTTCGTTGTGGTGTGTGGACTCTAGGCGCACGGGCTTCAGTAGCTGTGGCACGTGGGCTCAGTAGTTGTGGCTCTCAGGCTCTAGAACACAGCCTCAGTAGTTGTGGCACACGGCTTAGTTGCTCCGCGGCATGTGGGATCTTCCCGGACCAGGGCTCGAACCTGTGTCCCCTGCATCGGCAGGTGGATTCTTAGCCACTGCGCCACCAGGGAAGCCCCTGTATTTTATATTTGAGTGGCCCACAAATACATGTTCTAAAACTCCTTTTCCCTTTTATGTATTTGCTTACTCTAAGTTAGGCACTTAGAAAAGACCCAGAATTCAGTGAGTGGGTCCCCCTCAAGCAGCAAGAATAGAAGCATGACCAAGGCTCAGGGGGCCTCGCCCAGGTGCCAAGACAAACGCACTCGTAGCCACTGCCTGGGAAGCGGTGGCTTGTTGTTCAAGTGCCAAAGGGGGGGGGGATAGGAAAGACAATCGAGAGATCAACATAGAGAACGATTTCCCTCCCCAACTTCTCTGCCAGGAATGCCCGTGGCATTGCCAAGTGCTCCTCCAGTGGGCAGAAGGGCGCTTTTTCACCACAGGTCACACCGGGATCTAGGAAAACAACGGCAAGGCCTGCCCCAGGCAAGTCTCCGTCTCCAAAGCAGAAGCCGTTGGCTTACGCCAACCGTTTTGGCAAAACCTTGTCTGTGTGAAAGGTACAAAGCCAGGAAAGAAGGATGATGAGGAAACCAAGTCTGAGGGCCTGCTCAGGGATGCAACATCATAATCTAAAGTTATTCACATTTAAAAGTTTATTTTTTAAACGTATAGAACACGTCTTGGACTTGAAACCAACCAGGAGACCCGTTATTTTATGTCCGCAACGTACGGCTTAGCACTTTCTACAGGACTCGTTCTCTTGCCCTTGACTCATCCACAGGGTAGCTGCTGGCCACGGGCGGCTCTTGAGTGCTTGATCCACACTGTAAAGTGCATCATGTTTCAAAGGCTTAGGATGAAAAACTAATGTAAAGTGTCTAATTAATAATCTGTCTACGTTGATTACATGTTGTAAGGATAATAGCTTAGATGTATTGGGTTAAATAAAATATATTACAACGAATTTCCCCCGTTCCTTTTTATCCTTGTTCACGTGGCTACTAGAAAATTTAAAATACCCACGTGGTTCGCATCTGCACCTTGCGTTTTTGGCTCTTATCCTGTTTCCATTGGAGCTGCTCCAGAGGGTCCTTCCTCCATCCTTGGTGGGTGAGATGTTTTCCTTCTGATGGAGCCACATGAGATCCCATTCTGAATCCACCCAGTGTGACCACAGACAGATCCCTTAACCTGTGCGAGCCTCGCCTTCGTCATCTGGAAAATGGGTATTATAATAGTGTCCACATCAGGGAGCTGTTATGAGGATTAAAAGAGGTGTTACGTGTAAAGTGCTTAGTGCCTTGCCTGCCATACTGCAAGCCTTCAATAAATAAATAAAACGTTATTTTTCATCTTGAACCCCCTTCCTTTCACCTACTCTTAAGTCTGACTCCTTTTACTTTCCTTCGGAGGTTGGTTTTCTCTCTGATCCCTCCTTGGTAGCACCTGGTCCTCTTGCCCTGTGAACGCTTCCATCTTCCAAGATGCTTGGTCTCCCCCAGTTCTCAAGGGAAAAGTACCTTTATTTGGACTTGTTTTACTACTTACCGTCCAATTTCTCTCCTTTCTTTTGCAACTCACATGAGTGCCTACATTCCGTCCCTCTACTTTTTTTTTTCAAGACTTCATTTTTTTTTTAGAGCAGTTTAGGTTCCCAGCAAAATTGAGGGGAAGGTACAGAGATTTCCCATGTGCCCCCTGCCCCCCACAGGCACAGCCTCGCCGTGATCAACATCCCCACCAGGTGGTACATTTGTTACAACTGATGAACCTACATGGACACATCATCATCACCCAACATGCGTGGTGTACAATTACAGTTCACTCTTGGTGTTGTCCGTTCTGTGAGTTTGGACGAATGTAGAATGACGTGTATCCACCATTATGGTCTCATACAGAGTATTTTCACTGCCCTAAACATCCTCTGTGCTCTACCTGTACATCACTCCCTACCCTCTAACCCCTGGCAATCACTGATCTTGTTACTGTCCCCATAGTTTTTCCTTTTCCAGAATGTCATAGAGTTGGAATCTTCCAGGGTATAGCCTTTTCAAATTGGCTTCTTTTACTTAGTAATATGCATTTAAGTTTCCTCCGCATCTTTTCATGGCCTGATAGCTTGGAAGCACTGAATAATATTCCATTGTCTGGACGTACCAGGGTTTATTTATCCATTCGCCTACTGAAGGACATCTTGGTGGCTTCTAAGTTTGAAGGAATAAAGCTGCTATAAACATCCATGTGCAGGTTTTCACGTGGGCGTAAGTTTTCAACTCCTTTGGGTAAATATCACGGAGTGCGATCTCTGGATGGTGGGTTTGCTCCTCCACTTTTGATCCATCTACCCCCTTTCAGGATCCCTGGCAAACCCAGCTTCCGCTCACCCCCTCGGGCCAAAACCATCTTAAAACGTAGCCAGTGACTTTTATCTCACGTGCCCCTTGCCCAGTCTCATCGTTCTCAACCTTTTAGAATAAAAAACAAAACAAAAAACAAACGTAGGGATGCTCTTTTTTTTACACGTACTTTTTATTACGGCAATCCAGCTTTCTCCCAAAGGGTGTCTGAGAGGTTGCAACTTCCTGGAGATGGGTGGTGGAGGCTGCCTCTATCTTCATCTCTAACCTCCTTGCATGTGGGACATGAGGACATTCCTGTTTGCAGATGGCTGTTTTTATTCTGGATGGAGCCCTTCCCAGTGGCCTGGAGGCAAGAGGTGCCCTGTGTGGGGGCAGAGCCCCATCCTGGGGCCCCTCCAGCCCACGGTCCCTGGAGAGAGCAAAATTAGCATCTCCAGTCCAATCATCTTCTTCTGCCACATGTGCTAAGCAATAAACAGCTCTCTGGGACCAAAATAAAAAGGTCTTTATGGAGAGAACAAACACGAGTAAATGCCAGAAAGCAATTTAAATGAATAAATAAACCCAATTCCGAGAGCTGCAAGGCCACAGGATTACAGCAAGCCAGGCCAAGCCAGTTGGTTTCTCACGAGTTGGCTTCTTAATGTGAGGGAGAGAGAGCCGTCCAGGCCCTGTCAGCAAATCCCAACATCTCCAAGTCTGAGGGTCCCAGCCCCCTAAGAAATGAAAGCACACAGTGCCAGTTTTCTCAAGCAACAACTAGCCTCTCAAATTTTACATTTAGAAATAAAGGCAAGTTGAATCTCAGAGCCTCGGGGAAGTGGAGGCTGCAGGGGGGATGGGGGCCTGGAAGGTGACGCTGGCCCCGCCTTGGATATCCCCTGCCTGTATGGGGAGGGGGCCCTTTCTTGGTCTCCATTCACTCCATCAACATTTATTAAGCATTTTGGGTGGGGAGCAGTAGACAGGGAAACTCACAAGGATTAAACACCATCCTTGCCTTGCAGGAGCTCTCCGTCTGGAGAGAGAAGCAGATTCACCATCAGCTTCTAAGACGATCTCCCGAATGAGTGAGTGAGGTGGAGGTGGGGCGTGCTGGGAGAGAGGGTGAAGGGGCAGTGAAGACCACCCGAGTTCTGGGGGCCGGGTCGGAGCGTGGCTGGACTTGTGCTGTGAGAGAAGAGAGACTGAGAGACACTTCCTGGGTGGGGAGGTGTTGGGGATATTGTGACATAAACCAAAGAGGCAGGATGTGGGTCTGGAGGGACTTTGATGCCATTTTAAGAAGCTGGCTCGGCATCTAGCAAGTGATGAGAGAGTCCCTGAAGGATGTGCCGTCCATCCTGGCATCTTCTATGAGTCACTTCGTGTGGTGGACGGTGAATTTGAGGGCTTGGTGACAGAGACTGCCAGCTGCCCCTATATCCCTGTGCTCCTTTCCTTCCTGGGTGCCCCCCCCAACAAGACTACATTTCCCTTTGCCCCATCAGTGGGGTCATGTGACTAGTTCTGGGCAAGAATGATGCCAGCACTTCCAGGCCTGGCCCCTAAAACGTCCCTAGAGAAGCTCCAAGCACTTTCCAGTCTCCCGGCTGAACACAGAAGATCCAGCGGAGGATGCTGGATGGAGCCACAATACTGAAGGCATCTGGGCCCCTAGCTCACGAGAGCAAAGACCAACCCACGTCAGCATGAGTGAGCACACATTTTCATTGCTGTCAAACCGCTTAGATTTTGAGATTGTTGTTGGAACAGTGAGCTAATCTCATATGTCATCTGATTCAACATCTGTGACTGAGACATAATAGGAGCCTAAGTCAGCGGGTGGAGACAGGGATGAGAAGCAGGCACAGATTAGGCAATAAAATGATCACACCTAGTAATGAACGAGACACGGGACATGACAGAGAGGGGGCCGCATCTAGCGCGGGGCTGGCGGACTGAGAACCCAGGAGAAAGAAAAGTCTTGCCAAGGAAGGTGATGCGTGGAAATTCACACTTGGTGAATCTGCGGGAACCCCGTGAGGGCGCCTTGGAGACCAAAGTGAGGAGTTTGTGCCAGATGTAGACAGATGGCAACTGGGGCCGAGAGAAGTTAGACAAGCATGAACGATGCTTCAGAATGGTTCCAGCCATCACAAGGGGTATTAGCAGACACCAGTTATTTTCCTCCACCTGGTCCAAAAGAAAAAAAAAAAATTACAAGGAATACTGTGAACAAAAAAGAAAATTCACACAGGGTCCCTAATCTCTAGAAGTTTCGATCTTAAGAGTCGGAGTCGGTCTTTGGCAAAAACCCCACTTTGTTTCACCAACTAGAAAAACACGAGTTAAAAATGAATGTTCTCAGCTGAAGCAAAATTTTGAAGAGAGAAAAAGTCTAGAGCTCTTCCCCCAGCTCTTCAAACGCTCGCCTGGGGCACCTTTCCTAACCTGAGGGTGGGTAACAGATCCTCGACCAGCCGAGATCTGGGAAGTTGCTGGCGGGGTCGGCGTCTGGGCTGCCCTGCTCTAGCGCAGAAACAAAGTGGTAGTTTTTTGAGGGCGATGGGGCATCTTTGCCACTCCAGGCCATCAATTACACCTCTGGTTTGAACCTACAGTCTGGCTTTTCGTGGGGCGGTGGGAGCTGTGGCTGCCAGCACGAGGAGAAGCCCAGAATAATAGTGTCTGTGTCTTTGCCCCAGACATCCCACCCACCCACACTGGGCCCTTGTGCTAGAGAATTGGAGCAAAACCGAGAGGCAAGGTCCCGGGCGTCGGGGGCCGCTCTGGACTCCCTGAAATCCTCACGCTATGTTTCAAACGCTGGGGGATGGGTTAAAATCCAAAGTCAGTTTTTCCAGGTTATGCTTTCCCCTCACTTTAACCTTATTCGTAACTCCACGGGCTTTTTAACCTTGTGTGGGTACGGGTGTGTGAGTGTGTGTGAGTGTGTGCATATATGCATGTGTGTGCATGCATGGGTAGGCCTGTCTGCACACACATATTACAGGGGAATCGGACAGAGAATAGGAACTTGGGAACTTAACACCATAGAGAATTGTAAGTAATGAATTCGTCTCAGTTTCCATGGCCCTCTGGCACTCAACAAGGATAAGTTGGAAAAACTGGTTGAAGTCAACACTATATGATTCTATAGTAAAGAGAAGTTGTGATGGGTTAACTGTGTCCCCCTCCCCAGGTTCGTAGGTTGAAGTCCTAACCCCCAGCACCTCAAAATAGGACCTGATTTGGAAGTACGGTCTTTACAGATGCAATTAGTCGAGGTGAAGTTATACTGGAGTAGGGCGGTGCTAATCCAATATGACTGGTGTCCTTATAAACAGGGGAATTTGGACACAGCCATGCAAACAGGGAGATGGCCCTGTGAAGGCTGAAGTTAGTTGCCACAAGCCCAGGAACTACCAGAAGCCAGGACAGGAGCCTGGCACCTCCAGTGGGAGCAGGGCCCTGCCAACACCTTGATCCCGGACCTCTAGCCTCCAGAACTGTGAGACGATAAATTTCTGTTATTTAAACCACTTAGTGTGTCATTGTGGCAGCACTAGGAAACTAATACAGGAGTTATGATGTTGATGTTCAAAGGTGAATCATTAAAAAGGCATTTCTTGGGACTTCCCTAGTCGCTCAGTGATTAAGAATCCGCCCGCCAATGTAGGTGACACGGGTTCGAGCCCTGGTCGGGGAAGATCCCACATGCCACGGAGCAACTAAGCCCGTGCGCCACAACTACTGAGCCTGTGCTCTACAGCCGTGAGCCACAACTACTGAGCCCGCATGCCACAACTACTGAAGCCCACGCACCTAGAGCCTGTGCTCTGCAACAAGAGAAGCCCCCACAATGAGAAGCCTGCGCACCTCAACGAAGAGTAGCCCCCACTCGCCACAACTAGAGAAAGCCTGCGTGCAGCAACGAAGACCCAATGCAGCCAAAAATAAATTAATTAATTTTTTTTTAAAAAAGGCATTTCTTGGGATGCATTTTATGTTTTTTTCTAACAGACTTCCTTTCCTTTTTTGTTTGTTTGTTTGTTGGGTAAATGTAGACAAACAATGAATCTGCATTTCCTCACAACGCACTACAACTCTATCGTTTCTTCCTTCTTCTTTCCAGGGAAGAAGGAACTTTCTTTTATTTTAATTTTTTTATTGAAGTATAGTTGATTTACAATATTGTGTTAGTTTCAGGTATACAGCAAAGTGACTCAGCTATACAGATATATTTTTTCAGATTATTTTCCATTATAGGTTATTGAATATAGGTCCCTGTGCTATACAGTTAATCCTTGTTTTTATATATAACAGTGTGTATCTGTTAATCCCAAACTCCTAATTTATGCCTCCTCCCTCCCTTTCCTGTTTGGTAACCATAAGTTTGTTTTCTATGTCTGTGAGTCTGTTTCTGTTTCGTAAATAGATTCATTTGTATTATTTTTTAGATTCCACGTATAAGTGCTATCATATGATATTTGTCTTTGTCTGACTTAGTATGATGAACTCTAGATCCATCCATGTTGCTACAAATGGCAATATTTCATTTTTTATGGCTGAGTAATATTCCCTTGTATATATATAGCACATCTTCTTTATCCATTCATCTGTCAATGGACACTTAGGTTGCTTCTCAATCCTGTTATCTTTCATTTGATTTTTGAAAAAATTAAAACTAGAGGTGATTAAGAAGATTTCAAGATGAATATAACAAAAGCCACATGCCTGCCACTGGCTTAAGAAAGAAAACATCACCAAACAAACAACTGAAATCCTGGTGTCTCACCAGAGTTAACAATTATCCTGAAATTGGTGTTAGTTAATCCTATGCATTTTTTTAAACATTTCTACATATGGATGAACATCTCCTTAAACACTATACATTGTATGTGTTTAAGCATATATATATATATACATATTATTATATATATACATATATAATATGTACATATATATGCTTATATATATATAGTACTGTATCCATTCTTCCATGACTTGTGTCTTTGACTCAGTATTGTCTTTGTAAGTTCATCCACGTTGATACATGTTATGTTAGTTCATTCATTTTCACTAAGTATAATAGCCCCTTGTTTGAATGTCGTATCAGGTATTTATCGATCCTCCTGTTGGCGGATACTTAAGCCGTTCCCTGGTTTGGTTTACAGTGCTTTGGTTTGTTTTCCTATCACGAACAAAGCTGCTAGGAATACTCTTATCCGTGTCTCCTAGTTTCTCTAGGGCAGTTATTTTTTCAAAATGAGGGTGGTGCCCATTAGAGAGGATTGAAATCAATTTAGTGAGCCCAAGTCCGCTGTGCCATGGAGAAAGGGGACGAGGAAACAAAGTATTAGAGTGCATCACACATAGTAAGACTAAGCATGGATTCATGAAACTTTTGTATCAGAAATGTGTGTGTAGGTGAGTGTGTGTGTGTGTCTGTGTGTGTCTGTGTGTATGTGTGTGTGCCGCCTGGTTTGAGATATAGAGTTTCCCAAATGTGAGTTATGATGAAAAGTTTGAGAAAAACTGCTGTCTTAGTTCAGGGTTCTACAACCAAATCGACTGATTTTACAGCTGGGGACACGGAGTCTTCTTAGTAACACACCTGAAGTCTTAAAGCTAATAGACTACAGAGAAGAGATTGTGAAGCTGAAGGGTTTGTCCTCAGAACCACATTTTGACCATCAAGACAGAGTGCTTCATAGGGTTGCTTCCTACTTTATAGGGTTGAGGTGTTTGGGTTTTTGAAACATGATCAAGGAAAACAATGAGGCAAATGTGGGTTAAATATGTAGTTTGGACAGGGATAAAGAAAGTGTTCATGAACAGATGAATGGATAAAGAAGATATGGTATATATATATATATATATATATATAGATAGATAGATAGATATATAGATAGATATATAGTGGAATACTACTCAGCCCTAAAAAAGAATGAAATAATGCCATTTGCAGCAACATGGGTGGATCTAGAGATGATCATACTAAGTGAAGTAAGTCAGACAGAGAAAGACAAATACCATATGATATCACTTATAGGTGGAATCTAAAACCTGACACAAGTGAATTTATTTATGAAACAGGAACAGACCCACAGGCATAGAAAACAAATTTACGGTTACCAAAGGGGAAAGCGAGGTGGGAGAGGGATAAATTAGGAGTTTGGAATTAGCAGATGCAAATGACTGTATATAGAAGAGATAAAATACCGGGACTTGCTGTATAGCACAGGGAACCATATTCAGGATCTTGTAACAGCCTACAGGGAAAAGAAAAAAAAGAAAAGATAACAGGATTGAGAACCTGATGTTCATTTCTTTTCCGGCTGCCGAGTTGCCATTTTGCCTGCAGTTTGAGTCGTTTCTGCTGCATTCCAACCCTTATTAACTAAGAATTTGCTCCAACCCTTTATAAAATCTTAAGTTACAAACGCTGCGTGGAAGACCCAGCGAGCGCGGCAGCTCCGCCGTGTTCAGTTCACTGTCTATGTTAAAATACGGTAATTTATAAGGGAAAATCTGCAGCACGCCCCTTGGCCCTGGGCCCATAACTAAGAAAGACGGCTCAGAAACATGCAGTCTTGAGTGCTTTCAATGGCCTAAGGAATGAAGAAAAGGAGAGGGGGCTGGGGGAGGGACCTCCACTTAAATTTACTATGACTCTGCCCCCACCCCTTTTCCCTCCAAGAAATTCTTTCCAGTTCTCTTGTAAAAGGCTTCATGGTGAACCAATGAATAGAGATCCCCGAGCAGGCTGGCCTTTATAAACAACACAACTAGGTACTGTGGAGTAAGTTACTGACCGAGCAGCTAAGGCACCTGAGAAAGGGAACAGGGAGGAAAGTGTGGCTGTAACCGGGTCTCCTTGGAGAGCAGATTAAGGCAGGAGGCATCACGTGATGCACTGACCCAGCTTGGGAGGATTCTGGAATGTTTCCAAGAACAGAAATAAGGCCCCACAAGTGTGGAAAACTAGGGGGTTAGCGAGTGGATGTAGGCAGGAACGATCTCGCTCTTAACCGGCCCCGTCTCTGCTCCCATCTTTCGCTGGCTTCTCTGTGATCGGCCAGAGTGACCCACAGGAACGCCACCACTTCCCTAGGACATTGATTGGTCTCTAGCACACATCTCTGAATGCTGGCCCTCCATCCTGCTTCTGTTGCCCAGTTTGGTAGACAGCAAAGTCAACCCTCATCTTACTGAAAATCTGCCTCTGTGGTCCTATCTTCCCAGGTGGGTGACGTGAGGAACCTCAACTCTCGGAGGCCCCGTCCTCGCAGGCACAGACCCTGAGACCCTGGGCTCTCGCCCCCGGTGACCTATCTCAGGCAAAATATTGATCATGCTGGAACTGTCACATCAGCTCTGGGACAAAAGCTTTGCTTCCGTAACGGGTTGAACTGGTGCCACGACCTCCATCGAGGTAAGAGGCAGGAGAGGTTGGGGTCCCTAGAGAGGAAGGTGAGGGTGGACACGCAGAGAGGAAGGTGAGGGTGGACACGCAGAGCATGGAAATGGCTAAGAAAGGAGATTTGAGACAGAATGCCCCGCCCTGGCAGGATGACCTTGGCCAAGTATAACCTTGGGCATTTACGGTATGCCGTGCCTCCCTTCCCCTCCTCTGTATGTTGGGACAATAATAGTACCCATCTCAGGGGCCGAAGAGGATTAAGTGAGATCTCGGACTTGAAGCCCTGAGCAGAGCACCGGGCTGTAAACAGGTGCTCAGTAAACACCAGCTTCATTATCGTTGGAAGAGAACAGAGGGGGCCCAGTGACTGGGGAGAGGCTGGGCAGCACCAGGGCCAGCAGGGAGTGTGCCCCTCACACTTGAGTCTGCGCCCTGAGGCGGGAGTGGGGCGTGCCGTTTTTCTCTGCATCCTCTTTCCCCTTCGACACAGACCAGTGTCTGACACACACTCAAGCTGCATCGCTTTGGGCTCATTCCAGAGCTTACCTCCCAGGAGAATCCAACTCCCTGAGCACCGGCATAAAATAAAAAGGTCTAGGTCTTTCTTTCTGCACATCCTTCATCTCGAGAGCGGACGCGCTAATGTTTCCTCCGCTGAGCAGCCCAGGTTGCCCTCTAACCCTCTGTATTTGTTCCTGATGGGCTGTGTTTGGGTGGACGTGAGACTCAAAGAATCCAGCTATCAAATTGCTGAAGTACTGAGTAGGGCTGGGAGGCAGGGGAAGGAGGTAGGTGGGGCAGAAGTCAAAGGTGCCACCATTTCTCAGCCACTAGAGCGATTAATGTTAAAAAGATGTGAGCAGCTGGAACGCCTGTTCTCAGCTGGTCGGGATGCAGTCCCGCTGGTAGGCGTTCACCCAAGAGAAATGGAAACATATCCACACAAAGGCTTACACCTTTACGCCTAATAGCGCCACACTGGAAACAACCCAAATGTCCACAAGTCGGGACCCACTTAAACTAAAAAAGTATTCATTGATTATCTGAAATTCAAATTGAACAGGGCGTCCTGTATTATCTGGCAACCTTCCTTCAGAGGCACCCACGGGACCGTTGCCAGGAGGTGGTATTGGGGATGAGGGGAGGACCCAGAGCAACACATTAAACACGATGTAGAGTTAATATTTGTTGGGCGTTTAGTCTCTACAGTTTGTTCTCTTGGTTAAGAACGGGGGCTGCTTAGCTTGGAATCCCAGCTCTGCAGCATTCAAGCTGTGTGACCTTTTGGTGCCTCTGTCTCCCCATCTGTGAAATGGGTGTAACCTTAGCCTCATAGGATTGTTTTGAGGTTTAAATGAATTGATACAGGTCGAGCACTTGGAATCATGCTTTACACGTAAAAAGTGCTCAAAAAGTTCAGCTACTATTATGGTTGTTGTCAGTTTCTTGTTAGCCGAAGAAAACCAGTATCAATACAAGTTGCTTGAAGTCATCTCCTTAAGCCAGGAACCAAATTTAATAGAGAAGAGCAGAGGAGGGGGATTTTTGCCTGGGACTTTATGTTGAAAAATGAAACAAGGTGATAAACGTTTATCAGATGATAATTGTACTAATGCACTAAGATTTAAAAATAACAAAGGATAGGGCTTCCCTGGTGGCGCAGTGGTTGAGAGTCCACCTGCCGATGCAGGGGACGCGGGTTCATGCCGCTGAGCGGCTGGCCCATGAGCCATGGCCGCTGAGCCTGCGTGTCCGGAGCCTGTGTTCCGCAATGGGAGAGGCCACAACAGTGAGATGCCCACGTACCGCAAAAAAAACAAAAAAACAAAGGATAACTCTACAGGGGTTTGGGAGCGGGTGTGATTTTTCTGGGGGGGGCAGAATAAAATGTCCTTCCCTTCAGCAGCCTCCCAGCTGGTCCCGCTCCCGCACCAGCTACCTCTCCTCTCCTTGAAGTGTGCATCGCCACTGCAGCCCCAGCGCTTTGTAAAACACAAGTCACTTGTGTCCTTCTCGTCCTCAGAGGCCTTTGGAGCCACTGGCCTACAGGAAAAAAGTCCAACCTCTAGCATAACTCACAGGACCACAGTCTTGACGAGAAGAGATAACAAGCAAGACAACAAACCAAAATGACAAAAAGTGATCTGGGTAAGAGAAGGGGACGTTTTAAGAAAAGGGAAACTACGATGACTATTTAGAACAGTGTTTTGGCGGGACTTCCCTGGCAGTCCAGTGGTTAGGACTCAGTGCTTTCACTGCTGTGGCCTGGGTTCAATCCCTGGTCGGGGAACTAAGATCCGGCAAGTTGCGCGGTGTGGCCAAAAATAGAAAAAAATTTAAATAAAAACCAGTGTTTTGGAGAAATCAAAGGAGAGACAGCATCTGAGACAGAGAATGAACAAGGGTTCGCCCAGATTGCAGACGGAAAAGATAAACAGATAAGAGGATGTCGGTAGAGATGGATGACAGGATCTAAGTAACTGGCAAAAGTACGGCCGCCAACAAAATCACATATGTTGGTCAAAAATGGTCATTGAAAGAAAATCTCATTATGTTTGAAAATAGAAATAATATTCTAAAATCACAGTTTACATACAGACAAAAGCTGGGAACTGGCAGCAGAAAGTGGAAACTAGTTTAATGTTCTTCGTCTCGTTTTACAGAGACCGTTTCATTCCTGATCTTGATAATTACAGAGACTTGAATCCGCTTTATTTAAAGGCTGACATTAGTGTAACCAAAACCGTTTGACATCTTTCACATCACTAGAGGGAAAAAGAAGACAGTAGTATCCGTAGATAAAGGGTATTAAAGAGTAGAAATTGCAAGGCTGACTGAAACAGAACCTAAAACAAGAGGAGAGAAGGGAGATAGTGTGTATTCGTTGTAAAAATAAATTCAAGTTGGTTCAGCCACACAAAGACAGACGCTGATTCAAGAAACGAAATCCAACTGCACGCCATATACAAGGGACACGGTGAGGTTAGAAATACAGCGCGACAAAAATGTGAGGGGGGCCTCCCTGGTGGCGCGGTGGTTGAGGGTCCGCCTGCCGATGCAGGGGACACGGGTTCGTGCCCAGGTCCAGGAGGATCCCACATGCCACGGAGCGGCTGGGCCCGTGAGCCATGGCCGCTGAGCCTGCACGTCTGGAGCCTGTGCTCCGCAACGGGAGAGGCCACAACAGTGAGAGGCCCGCGTACCGCAAAAAAAAAAAAGAAAGAAAAAGAAATGTGAGGGGAAAAATGCAGAAGAGAGAACAGGATTGGGAGAGATGGAGGGACACAAAGCAAGTAAAGCAGACGAGGCACTGAATTCTTCGGAGGAGGGAGACTTTTCAAGGGCAAAGCCTCAGGTCGGTCCCTCCATATTGATAAAATCTCTTAGCACCAAATAACCCAGCTTTGGGTCGCACTGCTGAGAAGATAAAGCTGAAACCAGCCTGAAATTTGATCTCCATCCTTTCCTTTCCCTCACCCTCCCCAACCCCCCACCCCAGCACAATTCCCTGGTCCTCCGTTCTGACAGTGAGCTAAATATTTTTCAAGTCTTTTACTCAGAGACCCCTCTTTCCCTCTCTCCAAGGAGCTGATATTCAGAAATCATTCCAGGCATTTGGAATTCAGAATATAAACATCTCCGAGGCAGCCCCAGGCCCCAAACTCCCCAACACGCCTTGTTTTCTCCCTGACACCTGTCTTCATGGTTCACTCCTGTTTTCCCCAAGCTGTTGGCTCTCGTCCTGTCCCAGGCATGTCATGCTTATTCATGAAGAGGCAGCTTTCTCTGGGGATCAGAAATAAATTCATCCTTGTGTGCATTGTAGGAAACCAGCCAACACACCATTTGGGGATTCGAGAATGCTGAAGTGTTCAGCGGTACAGCCTTCCTTTCACAACAGCCAGAAAGTGGAAACAACCCACATGTCCATTGACGGATGGATGGATAAACAAAATGTGGTCCATGCCTGCAGTGGAATATGATTCAGCCGTAAAAAGGGCTGAAGCCCTGACACGTGCTACAATACGGATGAACCTCGAAAACATCGTGTCCTGTGAAAGAAGGCAGACCCCAAAGGACAAAAATTGTATGATTCTATTTACATAAAATACCCCAAATATGTAAATTCATAGAGACAGAAAGTAGATTAGAGGTTGCCGAGGGCTGGGGGAGGGCAAAATGGGGAGTTATTGCTCAATGGGGACAGAGTTTCTGTTTGCGACGATGACAAAACGAAATAGACGGTGGTGATGGTTACACGACAGGTGGATGTGTGAATGCCATTGCACTGCACACCTAGAAAGGATTTACAAGGTAAATGTTATGTCATGTGTATTTTATGACAATTTTTTTAAATGGGAAGAAAAGTGGCCTTTCTGCTCTTGGTGTATGGAACTCCCCTCTCCACACTGGGGACGGCCCTCAAGGAAGCTGGGTGGACAGTGTGTAGTTGTGACGGACATTCTATCAGCCCCCCACCCCCCCAACCCCTGCCCCAGGCACCCCTTTGATGGGCATCTGCATGGGAAGGACCCCTTCCTCCCTCCCTCCCTCCTTCGCGCTCTACTTTCTTACTTCTGTCCCTCCCCTTCTAATGTTTTTCTTCCCAATATTCAGTTGAGAAGATGTAACATCTACCCAAGTGGTGCCTGTTCTCACACACAGAGTGATGCTTTATTGAGCGCTTCCTGTGTGGCTGCTGCTCACTGGGCACAGTGAACACATTTAACCTCCCAGCAGCCCTCACGGTAGGCACCGTCATTGCTCCCATTTCACAGATGAGAACACTGAGGCTCAGAGTCAGCCAGGAAGTGGAGGCGCTGGCACATGAACCTTGCTGTCAGGCTGCTGTGTCTTCTCCTGGTCCCTGTCCCTTTCTGGTCCCTACATTAGTGGGTATAGATTCACCACAGACCTATGGAGACCAAGTGAGAGCACGCTGTTCATGGCGTGCTTTTCCCACTAGGCTCTGAACAGAGGCAGCCTTTTCTGATCTCCCTTCACTTCATTTCCTCCCGGGAATGTCTGAAGGCACTGAAGGAGAGCAGAACCCCTTTCCTCTACCCCTCGAGTGTAAACATTTCGGCACCATGCTGCCAGAGGAGGAAAAAAAAATCCCCACCTCCCGTTAAAAAACCAGAAAACCAGGCTGTGGAGAATCAAAGGGAGCTTTGTACCAGGAGCCACCGTGGAGAGGGGAGATGGGGGCCCTTCCAGGGCCAAGCCTCACCCTACCTCCGCCCCCGTAAGACTGGAATCACAGCCTGATGGCTCAGGAGAACAGGCAGGACCAAAGCCGGGATCAACTGTGGATCCAGCTCTGAGCACTGAGATGGGTCTCTCCTCGCAGGCAGGGCTGAGGTTGCCAGCTAGGGCAGGGGGCTTGGGTTCTGCTACAAGGGGTCGAACTTGCTTAACTGGGGCCCCCAGAACAGTGAGTCTCCCCTTAATTCTGTGGTGACAGCTCCCCTCACCCCACCCCATCCCCTGCCTGCTTCTTTATCTCAGGCGGCTTGAAAACAAAATAATTTTCATTTTAAGAACTAGAGGCCTGTGAAACTTCGGTGGCGGAGGGAAAGTGGGCACATTTAGTCAAACCTATAGGAGGGGGCTTCGGGGCTTTCAAGAGGCTGGAAATCACCATTGACTCTTCTGTCCCCCTAACCACACACTTCATGGAGGTCTCTTCACAGTATAGACAGAGAAGGGTGTGGTGGGCTGGGCTCTGGGTAATTCTGTAGGCGCTGTGCTCACGACTCTGGGAATTTAACACCAGGCACATAAGGCGCTCTCATTATGAACGTTCCCTGAAGATTCGAATGAAGTAGGGGACACAGGACACCACCAAGTCATGCTCAGCTCCCAGGGGACTGATCGCAAGCTAGCATCGTGCTTCAAAGGTGACCGTACACGCCGTGTGAGTGCCCACCAAGTGCCAGGCACTTACAATTATTAGAAGTTGATTCGTCCCCACTACAAACCAAGGAGGCAGGCACTGTGAGCGCCCATTTTACAGATGAGGAAACTGAGGCACAGAAAGGTTAAGTAACTTGCCCAAGAACACACAGATAGTAAGCCGTAGATATGAGATTCAAAACCAGGCAGTCTGGGAGCCCGTGCACGAAAATCCTGCATTACACGTGTGCCCAAAATATTGATGCTTTCAGACAGAGGAAAGCATGGAGAAGCACACGCCCCTGGGCAGACAGACAGACATGCAAGCACACACACTAATAAAAGATTCCTTCCTTGGACAACCTGCATGGCAGGAGCCCAGAGATTCTGCTGTTGCTGTTTGTTTTTTCATTTTAGTATGACTTTTAATTTTAGCATAGGTTAAGATTCACAAGAAGTTGCTAAAAAAAAAAAAAAAAAGTACAGAGTCCTGCCTGCTCTCCTGAAGCCCACGTACCCTTCACCCAGCTTCCCCCAGTGCTGACCTCTGACACCCAGAGCACGTGTCAATGTAGGGAATCCACACAAGGAAGATGCTATGAACTCTGGCAGAGACCTTACTCGGATTTTAGTTTTTAGAGGAGTGAAAACATAGTAAAATAGCTCGGCCTTTTGGTTTGAACTGAGGAGGCTGGACTCACCGAGGGTGGCAATCTGAAAGGATTTTAAGATTTAGCATCTCTACAGGTGTCATTTCACAGAGCACCCCTCTGCGGGCTCAAGGCTGGGAAAACAGGCTAAATCTGCCCTTCCCTGGTCCAGACACTCAAATCCTAGACTGGAAGGGGAGGGGGTGCCAAGGGCCTCAGGGCAGCAGGGAGCAGACCCCGCTCAGGATTCGAACCTGCTTCCTGCCTACCGTCTGTTCAGGGCAGCCCCACAGCAGTGGAATAAGAGCCTGGGAGGAGAGCGAGGCCCAGGAGGTGGCAGCTGGAGGTGGGGCGATTCCACGGGCCCAGAGCTTCACCTGCTGCCTCCAAAGCCCGGCCCGGAGCTGTGAGCAAAGGATCAATCTAGGCGGAGGAGGCGCGCCCTGGGGGCACAGCTTCAGCCTCGGCCGTTTCCTCCGGATTAAACCTCGGAAGGAGCTTTTTAAAAGGTGAAGCGTCATCTACATATAATGAAACGCGCAGATCTGCGTTTGACACTCGTCTGCACCTGGATCACTAACATCCCAGTCAAGATCTAGAACATCCCGTCTCCCACCCCCGCAGACAGAGTCCAGCCTCCTCCGCTTAATCCCCCCAGAGGTAACCGCTAGGCTGACCTCCGTCACCTAAGCCAGGTCTCCTCCGCTCTAGAATTGCCCATGAATGGAATCACGTGGTGGTTTTGCATCCGGCTTCTCTCCCTGCGCCTCGTGAACCGGACACTCGTCCGAGCCGTGTGCCTCCAGCTCCTCTGGGTCACGGGCTAAGGCCTTCATTGTGTGGACACACCGCCGGGGGTTTGTCCACCCACCTGCTGATGGATATTTGGGTAGTTTCCAGATTCAGCCTGTTACAAAGAAAGCTGCTTCGCGTGCACATCCGCGCTCCATCCTCTCGGGTAATTACCTGGGAGTGGAGCTTCGGGGCTCGGGGGAGGAGTGTGTTGAACTTTACGGAGAGCACTTTGGAGGGAGCTGCTCTCAGGATCGCTGCTGCTGTTCTAAGCCACCCCATTCGTGGTCGCTTGTCCCAGCAGCCCCAGGAAAACGAATACAGCCGACCTTTCCAAGGAAAACCGAGGCCCAGGACAGGACGTGACTGGCATGGAGTGTTCCTCTCACAGCTCGAGTGAGGACAAGTCCGCGTTTCAGCCCTTCACACAGACCTGGGGGAAATGCAGACCCGCCCTGGGCCTCGCGGAGGGTGTCTGGGCGATCGGCCAGCCGCTTTCCCTCCCGGCTCAGCTACAAGCTTCTATCAAGCGCTACTCTGTGCTCCATCTGAGCCGCTGAGCCCTCGGGAGGGATGGGGAACGTCGATTCGGGTATCAACAAACCTTTTGGAGCAACTCTCTGAGCCTCCGGTGATGCAGAGGTGAATAAACTACTGTTTTGTCCTGTAGAGCCGGTAGTCTGATGGGCAAAACAGTCGTAAAGAGACAACGAGAGTTAGGACACTGAGTTCTAAGCACCGTAAGGAGGGTGGGTCCTCACTGAGGTCGGGGAGACAGGGGCCGTAGAGGTGACAGTGGGGGAGGGAAGTGGTCTCTGGGCTGAACCTTAAAAGACCAGCACCGATTAGCCAGGTGGGTGTTGGGGGAAGGGACTGCCAAGATGGGGAAGAGCCTGTGCAAAGGCCCAGAGGCTCGCCCAGGGGACTGTGAGAGGAAATAACAAGCAATGGGCCAGCGGAGGCCAGATCACGCAAGGCCTCACCTGTCATGCCGTGGAGGTGAGACCCTGAAAGCCACGGGGGAACTTTGAAGACTTTAAGGAGGAAACTGACATGCATAGATTTGCTCTCTAAAAACAGAAAATCACTACAACACAAAACAAAACACCAGGATGACAGAGTAGAGGGTGGCAGTATAGGGTAGTGGTTAGACCGTAGGCCTGGGAAACAGTCTGGGTTCACATCCTGGCTCTGCCCCTTGTTATGTGGTCTTGGGCGAGTTTACTCTCTGTGCCTAAGTTTCCTTCCCTGTAAAATGGGGATAAAATTAGTCTCTACGTTATAAGGTTATGAGGAGGCTTAGAAGAGTTAAAACCTGAAAGGGGGCTTCCCTGGTGGCGCAGTGGTTGAGAGTCCGCCTGCCGATGCAGGGGACACGGGTTCGTGCCCCGGTCCGGGAAGATCCCACATGCCGCGGAGCGGCTGGGCCCGTGAGCCATGGCCGCTGAGCCTGCGCGTCCGGAGCCTGTGCTCCGCAACGGGAGAGGCCACAACAGTGAGAGGCCCGAGTACCGCAGAGAGAAAACAAAAACAAAAACAACAACAACAACCAAAAAAACCCTGGAAGGTTTAGCAGCCACCTGGCACACGGTAAGAGGTGAATAACGGGAACTATTTTAGGGAGGGGAGTTGGGGTCATCATCCAGGTGGTGTGTGAGGGCTGGAGCTAAAGCAGAGGGTGGGTGTGCAGAGGAGGGGGCCCGGACCTGGTCTGGGATGCCCCTGACCTAGGCGGCCAAGGGGAGAGGCAGGAGCGGGGTCTCCCTGTCGGTGGCCACACTGCCTCCCCGCCTGATCCCAGAATGTCTGTGCGGAGCGCCACACTTCCACGTGTGCCAGACTCTGTAAAACCTTGGGCAGAAATTTATCGAAAAACCAAGAACCAAAAAAAATAAAGTCATCAGAATCACCCCCTCCCCATTCTCAGGAGCGAGCAGACCCCGCCTCCAGCGAGTGGGAGCCCAGCGGTGATCCAGGGCCCCCTCCAGCCTGTTTGCTCTGCAGAACCCTAACACATCCCAGCCCAGTGTCGGCTGCCTCCGCGTGGGCCTCACGTGGGCAAACGGACGGGTTTGGAAGAGTGGGCTGGCCGGGTTGAAGGGATGTTCAGCCCTTCTTTCTCCCGCGTGGGGACTGGGAAGGGGAGACGGTGCAGGGAAGGTGGGTTCCCACGCGGAGAAATAAGGATACAAAGATATGGCCGTTATCTCCGCCCTCCCCCCACCACCGACCACGTCCCATCCTCCAGGAGTTCCTGGACCAGGCTTCTGGGAACCAAACAGAGTAAGCAGAGCCTCCGTATTGATTCCATCACAGAGAAACAGAGGTAGTTCCTTCTGTGTGGAATCTCAGAAGCACGAGGTCGGCTTTCTTGAAATCATGACCCATCATCTCTGTCACTGAGACCCTGGGGCAAGTTGTGTTTCCGTGATGCTTGGGGATTTGCATTTCTTGGGGCTGGCCTGTGCACTGGGGCCGTGGTGGGCGGGTAGGACTGTCCTGTGCTCCTGGGGACAGAATGGCTGGAACGTCCACGTCCTGAACCTGCTGGCAAGAAGAATCTTTGTTTTATCTGCTTCAACGAAGCCCTCGTGAAGAAAGTCCTTAAGCTCTTTCCAAACTGCCGTCTTAGCTCAGGACCCATCCCTCTACCTCCTCTGTGTGACATTTTCCCTATTAAGGGATTTCTAATGATTTTTCCCTTGTGAACGTCTTCAGAGGGGCTCCCTATTTCATGCATTATGTTGGTGTACGTGTGTCCATATTCCTTCCAACGGTGTGTCTGTAGAGCTTGCCAGTTGTAGAGGGGGAGCTCAGATCTCTCTGGGTCACCAATAACAATATTAATAACGAGGGCACCGACTGGAGATGCTCCGAGGAGAACCTTCCCAACATCCCCACTGACACCCCCCCTCCCAAGCCACCCAAATAAATCTTAAGTATCAACAGTCTGCTTTGCTGTGTGTGGTAGGATGAATAAAGGCCCCGCAAAGACAGCCACATCCTAATTCCCAGAAACGGATCAGCAGGAGGGCCGGGTGGCTGGCGCGGCTTTGAGCAAAGGCCAGAGCTGTAGCCTCCGTCAGAGCGCGAGGGCGGGGCCAGATCCTGCAGGGTCTTCTGGGCGTAGTAGTGACATTGGTATCGCCTCTGAGCAGAGCAGTGTAACCCTGGTGCTTCACATAAGTCCAGGCCGCTGGCCGTGTGGCAAATGTTTAAGCAGATAAATGTATGTTTGGGCAAATAGGACATTGTGTTCAAACGCCAGTATGCAAAGGCGGCAGGAGACGGGAGGGGTTTCTTCCTTTTCCTGCCCCTCCTAAGGCCCCGTATTAGCCTCTTAGGACAGCTAAGTTACAACGAGGCAGCTTAACACAAAATTTATTTTCTCACAGTCCCAAAAGCTAGAAGTCTGAAATCAAGGTAGTGGGTAGGGCCAGTCCCTCTGGCCTCCAGGGAAGGATCTGTCCCAGGCCTCTCCCCCACCTTCTGGTGGCACTGGCCATCCCCGGGCCCCTCGGCTGGTAGGCGCGTCACTCTGGTCTCTGCCCCCATCTGCACACGGCCTCCTCCTCTGTATGTCTGTCTTCTGACCTTCTCCTGAACACGCCTGACATTAGGGTTAGGCCCACCCCACTCCAGGGCGACCTCGTCTTTGCTTGATCACGTCTGCAAGACCCTATTTCCAAATAAGGTCACACTCATAGGTCCCTGGGGTTAGGACCTTTCTCTGGGGGGACACAATTCAATCCACTACAGGGCTCTTCTTTGCCTATTACTTGTCTCCCTCTGTGTGCACGTGTATGTGCACGTGTGTGAGTGTGTACTAACTCATGGGGAATTCATCTCACCAGCTTACACTTCCAAGAACCTCAATGTTTTGTTTTTGTTTTTGTTTTTTTGGCCATGCCGTGCGGCATGCAGCATCTTAGTTCCCTGACCAGGGATCAAACCTGTGCCCCCTGCAGATTCCTAACCGCTGGACCGCCAGGCAAGTCCCCAGAACCTCAGTGTTTAATTGGGCTGCACTTCTCAGACGCCCCGGCCACAGGAGCTCACACTCGTGGATGCTGTCCAGGCTGCCAGCTGCATCACAGGGCCCTTCCTTGGCATCTCCTCCCGTGGCCAGGAGTGCGCCGGGCCACCCGACCTCTCCCGGTCTGAGAGCCACGGCTCCGGATTTCTTTTTGTTCATTCCTTTCCCGGAAGACACCAAGCCCATACTTGCTATCCTCAGGCAGGGCTCAGAGAGCGTCTCTCTGGTGCTCCAAAGAGCTCCTTTCCCCACCAGCTCCACAAAGGGAGGATTCAGAGCTGTGGAGGTAACCAGACAGGTGGAGTGTGTGATCAGGCTGTGGGTAGGAGAATGGACCAGTTCACAGGGCGGATGGAAATGAGGTCAGATCTGCAGAAACCAGAGGAGTGGAGAACAGGGAGCCGGGATAGTGGTTCCCCGGGGCCTCCGGGACACGGCCTCCCCCGGGAGGACAGGGACCCAGCCCACGCCAGGGCTCCGCACCACGGAACAAAAGGAACAGAGCTTCAGGACTCACAACCGGGGGCCTCGCAGCCGATGGGGAGGCCCAGGAATGCTGCGGTGAGTTCTGAGGGCACCCCCTTCCTTCTTCCCCAGAAGTTAGTGGAGATAAAAGGCTTAACCCCCCTCCTCAATTAATAAAGACCCTCTTTGATGATTATCTTCAAGGATCCAGACACTCCCTTGCACCATGACTGCTATAGACTGAACGTTTGTGTCCCCCCAATGTTCATAGGCTGGAACCCTAACCCCCAATGTGATGGTGTTGGGAGCGGGGTCTTTGGGGTGATCAGGTCATGAGCTCTTCGCTTTGGAACACTGTGGTGCTTTCCTATTCTAACTCTGGGCTTTGGCCAATAGAAATGAGGTAGATATGATAGTGAAGCAGTTCCCGGGCCAGACCTCAAGGGGTCTTGCAGGTTTCCACTTGCAGAACATGCCCAGGCTAGCCCACCAAGGTCAACTCCCCACCAAGGTCAACCCAGAGCAGCCAGTGGCCACCTGACCTCCAGACACGTGAGCGAGCCCGGCCAGGTCACTCAGCTGGCCCCTCTGAGGTATTGTGGCTGATGGTTACGTGGCCCAGTAATCCATCAGCAGATGAC
Organism: Grampus griseus; assembly: GCF_964374135.1. Lineage (NCBI taxonomy): Eukaryota > Metazoa > Chordata > Mammalia > Artiodactyla > Delphinidae > Grampus > Grampus griseus. The sequence goes on along the minus strand of NC_139006.1, from coordinate 5,816,354 downwards.
CCCGCGAGACGACAAGACCCAAAACAGCCCGCCCCCTTCCCCATCGCCTCGTCCTCCATGGTGTCAGAAATGGAAAAGGAGACCAGGAAGAAGAAAGGGGAAAAAAACAAATGAAGGGTTAATCAAGGTGACATGTTATATGACACCATTTACATTTCACCAAGCTGTCAGTCTCTCTGCCTTGAGACAAAACGATGAATCTTAGTTCATCTTTAGGCAAAAGTGGTCAGTGATGATAAAAGTCCATGTGGAGGGCTCTCTGGGGTTACTGACTGGGAGGGGGCTTGAGGGAGCCCTCGGGGTGACATCTTCTACATCTGAACCTGGCCGGCGGTCACGGAGTGTACACATATGTAAGAATGCACAGAGCTGGACCTTTGAGATGTGTGCTCCCTACATGTGAAAACTGTACCCCAGTAAAAATGAAGATGCAGAGAAATGATGCTCTCTACACTCAGAGCCCATGGAAGAGCCCACATTAATAAATGCTTTAATAAGGAAAGGAATTGAAGGCTGCTCGCTGCTTCCTGGGGTTGCCTGAGGGGTGAGCTCTGGGGCCTCGGAGCCTCCGGGTGCCCTTTCTGGCTCCCCTGAGCAAGTGTGTCCTCAATTCCTCAGGTTTGTCCCAGGAGGAAAAATACCCTGTGAGTCGGCCCTGTCGACTCAGCAAAGCCCTCTCCCCGCCACCGGCCACCTCATTTTACCCTCTTCCTCGACCACGAGCAGGTGGGACAATGGTTCCTCTTGTATCTGTGCCCAGCAGCGGGGCCACACCCTCCGTGGACTTGGGGGTCCAGCCCAGCTTCTCCTGCCTGAGTTCAGAGACGCCACGGCGGGGGAGTCCCCCAGCCAAGCAAGTCACCTCCTGCCCAAGAGAATGTCCAAGTGTCCCGCCCACCTCTGTCATGCCTCTGTCACTTGGCCTCCATCACTGTAGTGCCCTAGAGCATCTGTTACCCCTACCCTCCAGTTAGGACTGCTGAGTGGTGTAATTTCCAGAACGGATGGTGCTGGAGAAGGCTCGTGCCATGGTGTGGGTTTGTGACCCCCTCTCCTGGGGTGCCCACGGCAGCTGGGGTCCCCAAGTGGCCTGCCTGTGTCCATGTATCAGGGTCACGTGCTTTCCTTCAGCCCAGGTGGGACTGAGAGGCAGTGGCCATGTCGGGATACCCGCCTGTACCTCCAAACTCCAGCTGAGCCTCCCCCTTGGTGGTGGAAATCTTGGGGTTCACCCTAAGGCAGGTTGAAAAGAACCCTCTGGAAGGCATGCTCAGTGTCCCCTTGCCTCCCAGCCTGGAGCCAGGCGTGAAGAGTGATGGCAGTCAGAGTGGCACCTGCTGCCGAGCTGACTTTGAACTTGAACTAGTTTGAAATCCAGCTTGTAAATCTCCCGCTCAGGCTGGGGGACTCGCTTTCAGTTCGGGGTGCAGAGTTCGCAGGAGAGGCCCGGGGTTCCCAGCACAATGCGGCATTGACAGGGCCGCGTCGGGAGTGCGTGTGGACCCGGGGACCTGGTGCTGTGGACGGTGCCAGAGGGAGGGCGCCGGACATCTGGAAAGTGTCAGGTTTAATGCACGAAGCCACGGGCCCAGGTCAGCTAAAAGTACATGTTTGCTTCCAGCCGCAGCTGTGCAAACTCCCGCCGCTTGGCTCTGCCGGGCTCATGTCAAGTTCCCTCAGAGACAGTGGTCCCTTTGTCAGGTTCCATCCCAATCCCCCTTGTCAAAGTCACTGGCCTGCCCCGGGGCCCCGGCCGCAAACAGCTGCAGGGCAGCTTCTGTCTGAGGCTGCATTCATTCCGCCTCGAGAAGGAAAATATTGTAATTTAGGGGTGCACGTCTGCAGCTCTTCCACCAGACATCACCCCTCCCCGCCCCCAGAAACCTCCATGTCCCAGCTGACTTGCACCCAGCCCCTCGGGTGCTGCTAGCGTGTTGCAGACAGCACAGAGCACATCCGACTCCACCCCTGGGGACTGGGTCCTTTGGTTCTTCATGGCTGTTGCTGGGGAGATCCTTTCCCTGTGGATGGCGTTTGGGAGGGTGATGGGAACACAGCAGTGGTGTGTGTGTGTGTGTGTGTGTGTGTGTGTGTGTGTGTGTGTGTGTGTGCGCGCGCGCGCGCGCGCGTCTGTGGACCACATTCATGCATGAGAGGTGGGGATAGATTAGATGCCACCTGCAGACAGCCAGTGTCTTAGCCTGGGTTCAGTCCTAAGGCAGAGCTTCAGGCTTGCAAGAAGGTGGTTTGTTTGCAACTGTGGTCCCAGGGAACAGAACTGAGGGAGAAGGGCAGGAGGGGTGCCGTCCTTATCAGCCGGAGCTCTGTCCTGTAGGACATTCTTATGAGAGGCAGCCTCACAACTGTCCCCCGGGAGGATGGGAAGGGGCAGTGCTCCTGCATCAGCATCTGTCCCCACTGGTGACCCCGTGGATCTGAATGCCCCACACTCTCGGGTTTCAAATGCGCAAGGGCCAGGCAGGTCCCTACACGTGTGAGAAACCCCAGGGAAGCACCCAGACGTCTGAGCAGTGCCCTGAGGTCAGAGCAGCCCCACTGCGCCTGCGCGGAGCTGGGCGGAGCCTGCGAGGTGATGCGGTGGGTCGAGGTGACGGGAGGTGGCAGAGAAGAGGGGTGCAAAGCAACCGGCTTGGGTCATGGTGCCTGAGCCCGCCTGCCCTGCGTCATCATGGGATTCTACTCTTCCCACCGCTGCAGCCCATTGAGAACCTTGCTCTGAAGTGAACAAGTGCTTGGCCCCCTTCAGCCAAAGGGAATGGGGTGCTGGGGCTTCCTAACCTCAAACCTTCTCCCCAGGAGGACTGCAAAAGCTTACTCTCTTGATGAAGAGAACCAGACACCAATGGTTTCCCAACTGGCTTAGCCCGGAAGGAAATTGGCACTGCGCACGTTTAATGATTTTTCAGGTGGAGAGAACTTGGCACTGTCGACAGCCAGTGTCCTGGGGTTCTGTCTGATTGGGGGGGTGCTGATCCGTGGTGCCCCAACCAGCTCTGTTCTTCCTCTAATTAACTCAAGTTACAATTACCATTGACGCTTCTAGTGTATCCCTGCGATGATGGCAATAATAATAATAATAATATCAGCTAACACTTATGTAGCACTTACAGAACGCTTCTGCACCAACCACTGTTCTCGGTACTTTTCACGTACCAGCCCACTCAGTTCTAAGAACAGCCCTATGTGGTAGATGCTATTATGATCCCCATCTTACAGACAAGGAAACTGAGGCTCAGAGAGGTTAAGTAACTTGTCCAAGTGATGACTAGAGGTGACGGTGGAGTCGGTGGCAGAGACAGAATTCAAACCCAGACTCCTTAGGTAGAGAAGGCATTTGTTAAAAATTAAAAAGCTATTATATAGGGCAGTCTTAGGGTTAGAGGAAATAGAGCAAAAGTACAGAGAGTGCACCACCTACCCTGTCTTCTCCCCACAGCCTCCCCTGTTATTAACATATTGCACTAGAGCAGTACCTTTGTGACAATCGATGACTCAGTATTGGTCTCTTTTTATTAACTAAAGCCCATTAAGATTCACTCTTTTTTGTTGTATGGTTCTACGGGTTTTAACAAATGTATAAGGTCGTGTACCCACCTTTACACTATTATACAGAATAGCTTCACTGCCCTCAAATTCCCCTGTGCCCCACCTATTCAGCCCCTCCCCCCAACTCCTGGCAACCACAGATCCCTTTACTGTCTCCATAGTTTTGCCTTGTTCAGAGTGTCATATAGTTAGAATCATACCATATGTAGCCTTTTCAGATCAGCTTCTTTCACTTAGTAATATGCTTTTGAGGTTCCTCCATGTCTTTTTCGTGGCCCGTTTCTTTTCGGCGCTGAATAATATTCCATTGTCTCATTCACCTCAACATTTTTATGAGTGGTTTTTCACAAGACCTTCAAAGATGTGCTGATCACATTAAAAAATGATACAAAGCTGGGAAGAACAGTCTGATGAATGATGTAATGCTTTGAGCAAAGCATAGTAAGATGAATTGTACAGAGATCAAACCACATCTTAAAAAAACAGAAGGACTGGAAATGGAAGATATGAATTTATAATAGCACTTGTGGAAAAGACAGAACTTAGTTGACCTTGAGCTCAGTATGAGTTATTAAGTGCCAATATTCACTGAACACTCACAATATACCAGACGCTCCGTTAAGTATTAATACTTTACACAATTATCTCATTGTGTTCTTCACAATGACCCTGGTTATTTCATGCCATGCTTTGCACAAGAGTTGCATTCATTGCATCTCCTATGGAAAAAAAGAAAGCATATATATCCATTTTTCTGTAAAGAAACTCCCAGGAGGTAGGGTCCAGTCCTTCTGGAATGCAATAATGTTTTCTACCATTTCTTCTTCAATGTTTCTAACGTGAGGATTCAATTTAATTCAACAAACCTTTATTGAGCATCTACTATGTGCCCAGCATTTTTCCAGGGGCTAGGGATTGATTGGTGCATAAAACAGAGAAAGTTCCTTCATGGCGTTGCTAGCTAATAGCGTGAGAGGCACAAAACAGTGAACCTCATAATTTTAGGTGACGATACATTATATGGAGACCGCAAAGCAAGGTACCCGAATAGAGTGACTGGGAGAGGAGGGTGGGGCGATTAGGCAGAATAATCAGGGCAGGCATCCAGAGGAGGTGACATCTGAGCAGAGCCCCGAATGGTAAGAAGACTCCAGCTGTTGGTTCCAAGAAAAAACATTTCCTCCCCCTCCACTTCCTCTTTGATTAGAAACCTAGGCACAAAGGGTGACTATAGAGAAGCCGCTTTTTTGGGTCCGGGCAAGAGGAGAGATTCTAAGGAGATTCCAGATGTCCAGCTTTCTGTCCAGCTGGCTTCAAAGTAGAGTCTTCCCGGGGTCCTTGATCCTGGCAGGTGCCAGGAGCCTCACCACGGGCAAACTCTAGCGAATGTACAGAAAGCAAATCTGAAATGGGGGTATTTTCTTGAACTTGGATTATTTTTGCAGCTCCTGAGTTTCTTTGTACGTTAAGGAACCCTGGGAAATTATTTGCTTAACGAGAGCGTTCGGTATGTCTCAAAGTCTCTTTTTTAATAAGCTGCTTTCCCTTTGCCCTGGTTTTTCTTCTCTTTGTTTGGCTTTTGAGCAAAAACTTTCTACCCACTGTGATATTTTCCCCATGAATAGCTAAGTGGGCTGGAAAAACAGTAGTAGGAAATGCAGTGGATGGCCAGAATCAGGGTAAACAGCAGCCTGGGAACATTCCAGAAGATCCAGGTTCAGCATTCCAAACTCAGCTCATGTCAGCCAGTGGCTCCAAAGCCAAAGTGGCTTAAAGTTCCGTGGAGGGGATCCCCCTTGCAAGATGCCACTTCTTTAAGTCCCTCAGGTGGGGCGTGGCAATTGCAGAGGCCTGGCTTAGCGCGTCCTGTAGGGCAGGGGTCCCCAACCCCTGGTACCGGTCCGCGATCTGTTAGGAACCAGGCCGCACAGCTGGAGGTGAGCGGTGGGCTAGTGAACGAAGCTTCATCGGCGGCTCCCAATCGCTCCCCATTTTTGCATTACCTCCTGAACCATCGCTCGCATTACTGCGTGAACCATCCCCCACCCCCCCCCCACCCCCGGAATTGCTCGCATTACCGCCTGAACCATCATTCGCACCCCCGGTCCATGGAAGAATTGTCTTCCACGAAACTGGTCCCTGGTACCAAAAAGGTTGGGGACCGCTGTTGTAGGGAACAAAGAAAGACACACACTTTGGAACCATCTGCTGCGTGAAGTTGGTGATAGAGCATCTTGTATCCTCAGTCACCTGAGGGACAGTGGCTGATCCAACTTCACCCAGCGATACTAAATCGCGCCTGCAGGACTGTGACTGGAATTTGAAAGGATTCACATAAGCCCTTGGAAATGGCAACTAAACCCTTGAACTTTTTTTGCTATTTATTTATTTATACATTTTTCTTGGAGTACAGTTGATTTACAGTGTTGCGTTGGTTTCTGCTGTACAGCAAAGTCAATCAGTTATACATCTATCCACTCTTTTTTAGATTCTTTTCCCATATAGACCATTACAGAGTATTTAGTAGGGTTCCCTGTGCTCTACAGTAGGTCCTTATTAGTTATCTGTTTTATATGCAGTACTGTGTGTATATGTCAATCCCAATCTCCCTCCCTCCCCCACTTTCCCCCCTGCTAAGTTGTTTTCTGCATCTGTGACTCTATTTCTGTTTTGTAAATAAGTCCATTTGTACCACTTTTTTAGAGTCCACATATAAGTGATATCAAGATATTTGTCTTTCTCTGTCTGACTTACTTCACTCAGTATGATAATCTCTAGGTCCATCCATGTTGCTGCAAATGGCATTATTTTCTTCTTTTTAATGGCTGAGTAGTATTCCATTGTATATATGTACCACATCTTTTTTTTTTAACATCTTTGTTGGAGTAGAATTGCTTTACAATATTGTGTTAGTTTCTGCTGTACAACAAAGTGAATCAGCTATACACACACATATATCCTCATTTTTCCGCCCTCTTGCGTCTCCCTCCCACCCTCCCTATCCCACCCCTCTAGGTGGTCACAAAGCACCGAGCTGATCTCCCTGTGCTATGCAGCTGCTTCCCACTAGCTATCTATTTTACATTTGGTAGTGTATATATGTCCATGCCACTCTCTCACTTCTTCCCAGCTTACTCTTCCCCCTCCCCGCGTCCTCAAGTCCATTCTCTACGTCTGCGTCTTTATTCCTGTCCTGCCCCTAGGTTCATTAGAACCATTTTTTTTTAGATTCCATATATATGTGTTAGCATACGGTATTTGTCTTTCTCTTTCTGACTTACTTCACTCTGTATGACAGACTCTAGGTCCATCCACCTCACTACAAATAACTCAGTTTTGTTTCTTTTTATGGCTGAGTAGTATTCCATTGTATATATGTGCCACATCTTCTTTATCCATTCCTCTGTCTATGACATTTAGGTTGCTTCCATGTCCTGGCTATTGTAAATAGAGCTGTAATGAACTAAATCCTTGAACTTAAAAAAAAAAAAAACAAAAGATCAACTCTGAACTACAAGGGCTGTGAAAAGTTCAAATGTGAAGGGAAGGATGTCAATCGTGCTTTTAGACAATTTTCTTGGGGGGAAAACATAGAAAGTAAAAGAAAAAAATCATCCTCGGTCATTTGTCTGCTCTAAGCATTAAAGCGGTTACCACACTTTGGTAAATAAAAATGAACTTGGCTTATTTTTAGTTTTTATCATTTTAGATTTATTTTTCAGGATGAAGTTCCAATTAAACCTCTTTTTTCCTATTTGTTTATCATACCTTTTTTTTCCTCTTGTTTTTAAAATATGGAATTTGGGCTTCCCTGGTGGCGCAGTGGTTGAGAGTCCACCTGCCGATTCAGGGGACGTGGGTTCGTGCCCCGGTCCGGGAAGATCCCACATGCCGCGGAGCGGCTGGGCCCGTGAGCCATGGCCGCTGAGCCTGCGCATCCGGAGCCTGTGCTCCGCAACGGGAGAGGCCACAGCAGTGGGAGGCCCGCATACCGCAAATAAATAAATAAATAAATAAAATATGGAATTTGTGGCCCCCATGTCAAGTGGCTTGACTTCAGATGCCCCTGTTCTGTTACCTGTGGGAAATGAAGCCCTTCTGTCCTTCCTTTCCTGGGCTTGTCCACTACCCTGGTGTCACAGGGAGAAGCGTTTCATGCTCCTGGGCGATGTCCCTGTAGCTGGCCTCTAGATACCACTGAGGAGAGAGCTCCTTCTTCTGGATTCTTCTGTGTGAAGGAAAAGCCCTACTTCTCACCTTCCCCATCTCTTCTGAATGGGTCAGGATAAGCAGTGTTAGCTGCTGTAACAAACAACCTCCACATCTCAGTGGCTGCAGAGCCGTCAGTCAGCAGGCTCTTCTCCATACAGTCACTCAGGGACCCAGGCTCCGTCTGTCCTGTGGCTCCTCCCTCCTTTAGGTCCTTGGAGTCCTCTCAATTCAGCCAGTGGCTGGAGAAGGTGTGCAGGAGAAGTTCTACAGACTGGGCCTAGAAGTAGCACACGTGGATCCCACCCACATTCCAGTAGCTGGAACTCACTCCTGTGGCCACACCTAACTGCCCAGAAGCCTGGGGAATATAGTACAGCCTTGTTCCCTGGAAGAAGAGTGGAACTTCAAAACTAGTGAGCGTTAGCAATCTTGCTGCACTTAACCTCCTTTCCCCTCTTCTTTTCGAAATCTCCTCCCTGTTCTTGTTCATCTCTGCTAAACACTGGTGTGTCTGGCTCAGGCATCCATGTTCACCCGATGTAGCAGGTAATCCTTACCTCTTCCCAAACCTCCTAGCATCAGTTTGCCAACTTGCTAATCTCAAGTGTCAGAGATGTTCTTTTTTTTTTTTTTTTTTTTTGCGGTACGCGGGCCTCTCCCTGTTGTGGCCTCTCCCGTTGCGGAGCACAGGCTCCGGACGCGCAGGCTCAGCGGCCATGGCTCACGGGCCCAGCCGCTCCGCGGCACGTGGGATCTTCCCGGACTGGGGCACGAACCCGTGTCCCCTGCATCGGCAGGCGGACTCTCAACCACTGCGCCACCAGGGAAGCCCCAGAGATGTTCTTTAAGTTAAGCTAGAGTGCACGTTCATTCTTGTGCTCCACGTGGGCACATGTGCGTGAGCAAAATATTTATCCAAACCTTTGCAAAATATAAACAGCCTGGCTAATTGCAGAGAGACACGGTCTAGGTTGAGATTCCATCCATTCATCCATCCCTTTGTTCAAACAATAGTTAGTGAGCCCACAGTATACAGAGCATTGTGGCAAGTGCTGTGCAGAAAGAGGGAAAAAATTTACAAGGCATGCTCTCTGCCTTTGTGAAGTTCATAGTCTAATTGGGGAAATAAGAACTAAACACACACGAAGGCAGCAAAAATGCCAAGTCCACACAGGCAGAGACAAGTAGGGGTCATTCAGGAGTGAAGGCGATGTGGGCCTTCTTTGCACGCACCCCGTCTTCTTCCTTCCCCCATGTGCACACGATGCATTGATTCATCTTTGTAGGCAGTGGCTTTCTTCCCCACACCCTCCATGAATTTTCCTGTCCTTTCCCTCCAGTCCTTCACAACTGGTCTCTTTCACTTTCCCCCTTCCGTCTCCTGTATCTTGTCTCCCTTTCTCTGTTTATTTTCCCCCAGTCTTCTCTCTGTTGTCTCTCTCTACATTCTTCCCTTTACAAAGAGCACCTTAAGTTTGTGGTGGCCTCAGGGCCTTCGCACCTTCAGTGTCCTCTGTGAGGAATGCCCTTCCTCAGGCTCTACTCAGGGCCAGCTCCTTTCACCATTCAAACCCACCACCCAAGGGGCTTCCTTGACTCCCCTCACCACCCCATCAACAGCAGCTCCATACTGGTTATTCTCTATCCTATTGTATTTGTATAGTATTCATAAGTCTCTGAAGTTATCCTGATGAACTATTTTCTCTACCACCCATCTCAGCCCTGATTGGAAATTCCATAAGAATGGGGACCAAGTTTGACTTGTCCATGGCTGTATCCCCAATGCCACACATACAGCAGGTGCTCAATTAATAACTACTGATTGAAGGGATAGCAGACAAGAGGCCCTCTCCCTTTCCCTCAGTGTCTCGGGGCTGAACCGGGAGCTTTGCTGAGCTCTCTGCCCACAGCCATGCCCTCCCTCGAGTCTGGTACCCAGACTCTGCCTCCCCAGAGCCCCCGGGCATCACGCCAGGAGCCTGGAGCCTTTCCATTGCTTCCTACTCAATGCCCTTGGTCTCCATTTCAGCCGCAAACCACACAACCAAAAAATCTGTCCGGACTTGTGTCTTCCTCCAGGAATGAATAGAAATGGTATTTGTTTGCCCTTCTCCACAGTGTGCTCACCCCGGGGCCCTCGCGGGGGAGATACAGGGCCCCTGGCAGCTTTCCCTCGGTCCCTCTGAGGTGCAGAGAAAGAGCTCCGAGTTTGTTCTCTCCTCTGCACCCCTCTTAGTTACTCTGGCTTCCCTTTGGCTCTACCCAGGTTAGACTTAGTCTTACGTATGTTTAATGTGCACAGATATCCTGTCTGCTTCTTTATTCAGACGTAGCTGAGAACGACTGTCCAGTTAAAGAGTGTTTGCCATGCCGGCTCTTGAAAGGCCGTAGTGTTTCTAGGAGGACATTTTTCCTCAGCATAACAACGTTTTCATCCCCCAAACCCTCTACATCAAGAAGTGATGTTTTGGCATTACGGATCCAGGCACGCACACACACCAGTTCACGTGACATCATGCTTTCTAGCCAGAGAAAATCATTTGAAACCCATCTGGACGGTGTGCCACATTTGGAAAACCCCAAAACGTTTTGCCTTGCGTAGATTCGCCAAAAGAGAGGCGTGAAGAAGGGGCCGCCCTCCACAGCGTTTAGTCCCCTGTGCATGGGCCCCGGGCCCACACGTGTCAGACCCTGAAGATATTTGCGTTTTCTTTTAAGTGCAGCTTGTAAGCAAGACAACTGTGAACCCCTAAATTGAAAAAATGGTAACAAAAGTGGTAGAGAAACATGAATGTATTGGGACTTCCCTGGCAGTCTCGTGGTTAGGACTCTGCGCTTCCATTGCAGGGGCCGCGGGTTTGATCCCTGGTCAGGGAACTAGATCCTGCATGCCGCGCGGCACGGCCAAAACAAACAAAAAAACAAACAGAAAAACAACTGGCCTGAACGCTTTGAAACGGTCAGTGCCTAGACAGACCGAAAGGCAAGGGATTATTCTAGAAGAAAGGACAAAAGAGAAATGACTATTGAGGGTGTGAAGTGACTCATGCTCTTGTCTGAAAATGATTATCAAACACTCTAAAGATGTGAGATTTCACCTTCCCGGCCAGCTAAGAAGTTAGTCTGCCACTGTCGCCTGGGCCCTGGCAAAGCACAGGAGATTCCGGGGTCAGAGACAGAGGATGTCGTGACTCACAGCCTTCGCAGTAGACAGACTGCCAGCATTTTCTCGTGCCATTTTTCCCGAGCCCCAGGTCCCACGGGGCCACTCAAAGAAGGCCAGGTGACGCCCGCACACACAGTGCCGTGCATTGTAGCAGAGGAACCTTGAGTTGAAGGAACCCAAGTATTTTATAATGGACAGTATGCCTGCCTGATCTTACCCTGCCCGCCCTGGACCAGAGGGAGATATTATCTTTCTTATACTGGACAGTAAGCCTGCCTACACTTTGCTTTGGAAGGACACACTATCTCTACCTTTCCAGACAAAGGGCAGCCAGGGCTTCTGCTCCCAAGGTGTTCTGAAACACAAGACACCCCCGGAGAACGGACCCTCAGCAATGACAACTAAGAACGTCGTATGCTTGGGCGCCAGATTGAAAAACAAAGCCCCTTTCAAGGACATCTTTGGGATAATTGGGGGAATTTTGATATGAAATCAAGGCTATATAATATCATTGCATTAACAGTTGAGGTGTGGAGGAGAAGGGTGTTTGGGCTTTCATGATATTCTTTCAACTTTACAAAACAAAGATTGGAAGGGGACACGGCTTCCCCAAGAACACGCAGCTGGCCCGACCCCACCCCCCCTTCTCCTGACTTAAAGGACTGTTTTTACTACACGCTGTCACTGATTTTATCCCTGCCCTGCCTTAATTAAGTGCTCTGAAGACATAAATAGGTTTTTTGTTTACTCAGGCTTGGGAGAGGCTGGCAGAAAAGGCCTTTTCAGCTAAAAGCTCCGTAAACCCGAAGGTGTGAACCAGTAAGTTAACAGCTGCAAAAACCCTTTCAGCTGTGGGCGCCTCTGCATGTGGCTGTGAAGTGATGCGGTCGACCCCCTTCTGGAAGGAGAGAGGGGAACAGCAGCAGAAATACCAAGCTGGGAAGGCAGCCCGCAGACCCTTAAAGCAGAGTTTTAATGATCTCGCTCAAGGCATTGAGGATCCTGAGGCTGGTCCAGACCCATGCATTCGAAGGTCAGCAGAAGAACGCAGTCCCGGGTCCAGATACGCTCTGGATGCATTTTGTCCTCACTTCCCTCTCCTAGTGCGGACCTCGGTCCCTGCCCTCTGTGCACGGGCCCGAGGGCGGTGAGGTCAGAGCAGGCCCTGACCCCCAGACAGACAGCTGCTGCAGAGACAGAGCCGCGGGCTCAGAGGACGTACTAAAAATGAAGAGGTGAGTCACTGGTGAAGCTATGTCCCGGCGGGGACACCTGTAGCTTGCGCTGAGGACTGAGCAAGGGCGCTATGGAAAACTCTCAGGCCAGATGGCCAGCAGGGGTGGGCAGGGCACCCACTGGCCAGGGCCCCGGGCTGGGCCTGGCTGGACTCACAGCCCGAATATCATTGTCATTGTATGGTACCGGGCCTCTCACTGAAAACCTATTCCACTGGATCCCATGCCCTTGGGAACAAATCTAATGGGAGAAACAGACTCACAGACAGAGAACAGACTTGTGCTTGCCAAGGGGGAGGGGGGTGAGGAGGGATGGACTGGGAGTTTGGGGTCAGCAGATGTAAACTAGTATGTACAGGATGGATAAGCAACAAGGTCCTATTGTAGAGCACAGGGAACTACATTCAATATCCTGTGATAAACCATCATGGAAAAGAATATGAAAAAAGCGTATATATATATATATATATATATATATATATATATATATGTAAAACTGAATCACTTTGCTGTACAGCAGAAATTAACACAACATTGTAAATCAACTCTACTTCAATTAAAAAAAAATCTAATGGGATTTGTCCAGAGTTTATGATACCAAAGCAACTGTTTCTCACCTCTCAGCCCTCTGCCTCTCTGAACTCCAATTAAATCCTGGTGGCTACCTTCAAAAATTAAATAATGGAGGGGCTTCCCTGGTGGCGCAGTGGTTGAGAGTCCGCCTGCCGATGCAGGGGACGCGGGTTCGTGCCCCGGTCCGGGAGGATCCCACGTGCCGCGGAGCGGCTGGGCCCGTGAGCCATGGCTGCTGGGCCTGCGCGTTCGGAGCCTGTGCTCTGCAACGGGAGAGGCCACAGCCCGCAACGGGAGAGGCCTCAGCGGTGAGAGGCCCGCGCACTGCAAAAAAAAAAAAAAAAAAAAACAACTAAATAATGTTTGATTACTGTTATTTCCTGGATTCCCTAATGGTAGACAATATCTGTGCACTTTGCACATAAAAGATAAAGACGTAGCTCGCATTTCACCTTCTCTTTTAAAAAAAAAAAATATATATATATGTATGTGTATGCGTGTGTGTGCTTATATACATATATATTCAATATATTGATTATATGTTGATATATTGATTACACATGCACACATATGTATTTAATATGTTAATTACTTTGGTCACTTTACCTAGAGAGGAAGTGAGGTGCTGGGACTCAGAGCGCAGGCGGGCCAAGCCTGGAGCGTGTTCGCTGGCGTTGTGCCGAGGGCTCAGCCTGGCACTGGCAGGCCTGGAAGCGGTCTCTAGTTGTACTTATATTTAATCCCAGTAGATTTAATCCTCATTTAACCCCTTTATTAACATCCCCGCTTTATAGACGGGGGTGCTTAGGCACAGAGAGGGTGCGCAAATCGCCCAAATCACACGGGGCTGGGGTTCAAACCCAGGCAGCTGAGCATGCGGACAGCCAGAGATCCCCTTTCCTTCGAGTGGGAGCTCTCCTGGGGGGTAGGCAGTATTTAAAGCTGTGACCACACCCAGCGGTGAGGCGAACCTGTGCCTCATGGGCCCCATCACCCCACCCAGGGGTGCACCCCATTCCTGCCAGCAAGAGCTCCCCATCTGGAATTTGACAGAGGCTCCTGAAATAAGAGCAGACAGCTCTGATCTGCCCACAGGCCCTGCATTCTCATTGGGAGGAGAAGGGGCTTTTCGGTGGGTTTTGACTTTGGCCCCCGCAAAGGGACAGCTCCTTGTTTCAGACAGACTCTTGAATGATAACAAAGACAGGTCCCAGATGAGGATTTTAAGAATGGGCTCTGCTGTGTGAGTTTAGGCAAAACGCTTACCCTCTCTGTGCTTCCATTTTCTCATCTCTAAAGGTGATGTAATTCTCCATATTCTGCTAATCTTTCCAGAATATGATGTCAACCATTGAGGAACTATGGGGAACTATACAGATCTGATTAAATAAACCGGCCACCACCTCCCCAGGGACTGCTATGTGAGTGACTAGGGCCCTTCTGGGTGCGTCGCGTAAGTACAATTACTCAGATTCCTGTGTGTGGTGTGCACAGCCGACCAGGAAACAGGATTGCCAAGCCCTGTCCTCAGGGGACTTCCAGTGCAGTTGGCAAGAGCAGGAGGTGATCCGTGAACAATCACCATGTCACATGAGCAGGATCTTTGCCTCTAGTTCAGCCTGGTCCTTTGGGGTCTTCAACGTGCTCCCCAGATGGGCCGTTTGCTTCGGTACTTTCTGTGCAGGTCACAGAAATGCCGCTTTGTCAGGCATTGGGACCTAAGTCTTGCCTCCCCCGTTTCACGATACATTAGTACCCGTTGACAGCTTTCCCCCACGTCCACTCTGCCTTTCTGCTTAGTAGCTGTGTGACCACAGGCAAGTCACTTAACCTCTCTGAGCCTCCATGGATTGATCTCCTTTATTTTAAATTAGAAGTAATACGCATGCATCTGGAGTGTCAGTGTAGCTTGTGGGGTTCCAGGGTGAGACAGTGTGTGAGCAGAGGCCTTTGTCAGCCGTCCCTGAAGGCACAGCCCCACTTCATGAATGTTCTTCACTGCTGCTCGGAACAAGTGGCGAATGGCTCTCCATGAAAAAGCCTTTTCTCCTCTGTGCCCTTCCCCTTCATCCTCTGGCCTTTCTCTCTCCCACTTACAAAGCAGCCTGGGAAAGCCCCCCTGATGCCGGGATGCTGGGTGAGCCCCATGGAGCTTGGGACCATTCTAGGTCACCTTTCTTTCTTTTTTTTTTTTTTTTGCGGTACGCGGGCCTCTCACTGTTGTGGCCTCTCCCGTTGCGGAGCACAGACTCCGGACGCGCAGGCTCAGCGGCCATGGCTCACGGGCCCAGCCGCTCCGCGGCACGTGGGATCCTCCCGGACCGGGGCACGAACCCGCGTCCCCTGCATCGGAAGGCGGACTCTCAACCACTGCGCCACCAGGGAAGCCCTAGGCCACCTTTCTTAAAAGCAGGTGACTCCACGAGTTCCTGAACGAACGTCTCCCTTCCCGGAAGTGTGTGGTATGGGGGGGTCTCCCCTTCTCTCCAGCACGGACCCCTTGTCGGGGTACCCTAATAACTTCTTTTCTGTCACATACCGACTCTCTCCGCCCGATTTGTCTCAGTCTCCGCTCTCCTCTCTTTTTTTTGCTGCACCACGTGGCACGAGGGATCCCAGTTCCCTGATCGGACCCGTGCCCCCTGCAGTGAAACGCAGAGTCCCAACTCCTGGACCGCCAGGGATGTCCCTCCACTCTCCTCTCTGTAATCCAACTTCGGAAGCAGTTTGCATCAGATCTTTCCTAAACTCCACAGATTCCCCATCCCCTGGCAGATAAAGTCCAAATACCTTAGCCCCACATACGGGTCTCTGCAGACCTGATCTCGCCCTCCGCCCACAGCACCTGGTCCAGAGCAGACACTCGGATCTGCAAAGACCCCGCCCTGCTTGCTCTACTGGCCTCACGTTACAGAGATTCAAGCCTCCTTTCCTCCAGAGACTGGCCGAGATAGCCCCCCACCCACTGCTAGCTCCTGGCTCAAGCTAACTTATGGAAATTCGGCTTTTTCTCCCCTCTTTGACATTTGCGGACCATCTGACACAGTGAGAAACAGAAGCTTGTACAGTACCAGCTTCCAGCGGATGGGCAGCCCCCAGCCGGCGGCAGGAGATCCAAATAGGTCAGAGGTCACGGTCACTGGGGTCATGTGTGTGGGCCACTAACTGCATGTTTGACATTCGTAGTGCGGTCATGTTTTTCCTGCTGCTGGGTGTAGACACGTCTCCAGCGTTATTCCATTTCAGGGGAAGTTGTGTGTGGGCGCAGGGAAACTTCCAGAACCCGAGTGGGCATGGTTATGAAGGCACCCCTGATAAGCATGAATGGCACAAGGGGGCCAAGATTAGGGTGAGGAGAGTAGGGCCCTCACCTGGAGTCCAAAATTTAAGGAAACGTCCCAGATGCGGAAATCGCGACACATACTATATTTTACTGCAGTGCTGGAAAGGCCAAAATGATGCAAAAAATTCCAGATGATGAAAATAGCAACATTTTAAATAAAGTCAAGATGACACTTCAATGATGCAACCCTGCCCCACATGCCTCCGCCTAATTCCCCACCAGCCTCGGGTGGATGTTGTTGCCAGATTCACTTCCCTGGGCTGGGAAGTAATCCGTTCTTATCAGACTTTTCTCCAGGGCAGCCCGGCAGCGAGGGCAGTGAAGGCGATCTCGATTCTGGGGGCTTGAGTGAGTGAGCATTTGGGAAGGAACTGCATCTACATGTGCGTCTGTTCTGCAAATCACAGCCCCCGCTTTTGTCCTGTGAGATGATAAGTCACCCACATATTTCTGGTCATGGAGCCCAAGGCTGAGGAAGAATTGAATTGAATTCTTGCCTAAGAACTGAAGCAAACGGAGTCAGCTGTTCTGTGTTGGGTTTTGTTTTGTTTTTTTCCTCCACAATGCTCCAGATACTCAAAGCTCTGGCTAATTCTGTTTGGGCAGCAGACTTCCCATGGTCTTCCTGGTTGGTATGGAAATGGGCTGCAAATTCACCTGATAACATGTCCTTCTGTGTCCCCCCGCAGCACTCTTAGGAAGCCCCCCAACCCTTCTGTCCCTTCCTGGAATGCAACTCATTCTCACTACTGAGAGCACCTTTGTCCTTGTCGTCCCCCTGCCTGGAAGGCTAGTTCTCTTTCTCCAGCTCACGTGGGACTGTTCAGGACTCATCTTTAAACGTCCCTTCCTCAGAGCGGGCTTTCATGAACACCCCAGCAATGAACTGTCCCTCTGACGATTCTTGCTGGCAGTGCCTCGTCAATGCCCTCCTTGAAACTCACGGCCTTTGCTTCCTGGTGTGTTTTCCCCCCTCATCTGACTGGGCGCCCCGGGGGCCAGGCTATCTTGCTCGTGGGCGGCTCTGAAGTGGACCCAGCGCTGGGGGCACAGTGGCGGCTTGATCAGTCCTGATGGAATGACCGTGCTTTAGCCTGGTGCCCTCAGTTTGGGGGTGACTGAAGAGCAGACACCAAAGGGAAACCAAACTAGTATATCTGTCCACACTCTCACACCTTCCCTGCCTCCTCTGCTCCCTTGGCTAGACGAGGAGCCTCTCCCACATTCCTGTTCTACAGTGCAACCTCTAGGTACCCCTGGATTCCCTGCTTTCAGAATGGAAGGCTGGATCACCTGGCGGGGGTGGGGGGGAGTGTCTGTGTGGGTGGGAGCTGGACTGACAAGGACCTCCTTGTCAATCATCTGAAGAAACGGAAGCAAGTGACTTCTCCCTTCCGCGGAAGGAAAAGAAGGGAAAGATGGGAGAGACCGTCAGTGCTCAAGAACCTGCTTGGAAGAAATTGGGGAAACAGCCAGGTGCTGGAGGATTCAGGAAATGTTTCTAATCTCCCGGTCACCTGCCCCAGCCCCATTTCCACCCAAGGCTTTCCACCCCAGAGGACCAGTATGTTGGGCTTGGGTACCCAAATGATGGAGACACAAATACCCCGGGACTGTTGGTTTGTGTTTTAGAACATCGACAAAGGGGCGGATCGCCCCGTTGGAAAGAGGGGAGCTAAGGAACAGGTCTTGAAGCTTGCGGAGCATTGAAGCCTTTGGTTTCCGCCCCCTCCCTTGTAAGTTACAGATCTTCTAAAACAGAGGTCTCTGAAGATTCTTTTATTCGGACTACAGTGAGCTGGAGAAACCTCGAAAGGTCACCTCAGACATTACTACTCCTACTACTGTTACTTGGGATGACTTGGGGACCCCACGAGTCACCCCTTGGTGCCGCCGCTGGGGTGTTTATTCCGGAGGATTGCCGGGCTGTGCAGTCGCCCCGGGCGCGGGCTGGAGGGGTGGAGGCGCCAGACGGGGCGGTTGCCCACCGCGGAGGAGGCCGGGGGCGGGGTGGGCCGGGAGGAGGCGCCTAGAAAAGGAGGCGCGGCCGGGAAGGTGCGGAGAGGGCCCGGCGGCGGCGTGCGCCTCGGGCTGGGCCGGGCGGCGGGCGGCGGAGCGCGAAGGCGAGGCCGGGCCCGGCGTGGCTGGAGCGCGGCCAGCAGCGGCGGGCGGGCGGCGGGCCTGGCGTGGCAGCGCGGAGGGGCAGCCGCCCCGAGCGCACGGAGCCGGGCGCCCGACCGCCGGCCCCTCCTGGGCGCGGCGCGCCCGCGCGCGCGGCCAGGGCGGCCGGGGAGCCGGGGACTCGGGCGGGGGGGTGCGGGTGGGAGCCGGGCCCGACGCACCGCCTCTCGGCTCTGCCCGCAGGTCCCCGGCGCGCAGCCCTCGCCCCGCCGCCGCCCGCCCCGGGCCCCGGAGCGCGGTGGAGGAGCCCCCCGAGGAGCCGGGGGCCCGCGCCCGGCGCCCCCCAGACATGGTGGGCCACCTGCATCTGCAGGGCATGGAGGAGAGCCTCAAGGAGAAGAGCCGGGAGGGCTTGCTGGACAGCCCTGACTCCGGGCTGCCCCCCAGCCCCAGCCCCAGCCCGCCCTTCTACTCCCTGGCGCCTGGCATCCTCGACGCTCGCGCGGGGGGCTCTGGCGCCTCCTCGGAGGCCCCCGGACCCGGCGAGGCCAAAGCGGTAAGCACGCGGCTTCGCGCAGAAACCGGGAACAGAGCCAGCCCCCCAGATGGGGTACTTCAGGAGCCGGGACTGGGTTCCCCCCGCCATCCCCCCAGCCAAGAAGGTGGCCAAGTGACAGCCACGCTCCGCAGGTGGGGATGGTCCAGCCTGACCCCTGCAGCCCTCTCCCTGGCTGTGGGCCTAAGGAGTGATCGTCTGTCTTACTGTCAGCAGTGAAAGAGCAGGGGTTGAGGACTGTCCGAAATCCTCCAAGAGGCTGGCTTCAGGCTAGGTGAGCTGGAGCCCCTGGCCGAAGCAGTGTACCCAGGTTCCCTGTTTACTCTTCCCCCTGTGCTGCCAACGTGAAAGACTTTTTTTTTTTTTTTTTTTTAACCAAACGCAGACAGGAGCCCTTCCTTCCCGGGGTGTTGAGGTATGTTGACGTGGAGCTGAGGCGGTGCCTGGGGAAGGCTGGAACCCCAGGGCAGGAGACGCAAGAGTTTTCCCTCTTGCCAGACTTAGTGGGGCCCTCAGGTGGGCTCCGGGGGTCACCCAGCTTGGTGGCTGGGCTGAGACTGGGTTCCCCGCACCCCTTCCCCGGCAGGCGGGAGCCAGGCAGGCGGGATCGGGCGCCTTTGGACTTGAGGAAATGACAAGTTGAGATCCGGAGTCTGCTAACAATTCCAGTGGCATTTCCCTGTTCTGTGGCGCTCTGCACGCCTTCACGTTGTTTCTGCCGGGTGTCCTAGCACGACTGCAGCCCGGCGCCGCTTTCCTGGGGCCCCGGCAATGCCCACCTGGTACCTCACAGGGCAGTAAATGCTTCCCCCCAGTTGGAAATCCTCCCAGGAGCAGAAAGGAATGGTTCCCCTGCCTCCAGGCCTATTGATGGGAATGTCACTGGTGTCTCCCTTGCTCCTTGGTCCAGTGGGTCCCAAACTTGAGTGGGCTCGGGAATCTCTCAGAGATTTTTTTTTTTAAGTATTTATTTATTTGGCTGCATCAAGTCTTAGTTTCATCCTGCGGACTCTTAGTTGCAGCATCTGGGATCTAGTTCCCCGACCAGGAATCGAACCCAGGCCCCCTGCATTGGGAACGTGGAGTCTTAACCACTGGACCACCAGGGAAATCCCTCTCCTGGAGGTCTTTCAAGAATATCCATGCCCACCTCATACCTCCAGACAGTGTCATTTGATTGGTAGAGCCTGCCACCTGGACATCAGAATTTTTAAAACCTCCCCGGGTTATCCTCATGTGCAGCAGAGTTTGGGAACCGCTGGCTTAGACCAAAATCATGCGTTGAATTTGAACTTTGGTCTCTCTTTTGGGGGCTGGGGGTAGGAGAGGCGTTCTGGACTTCCAGGGATTGATAGATGTGACCCAGGCTGTTGGCAGTGAAATCGATCCCACTGTCTGAACGTACCAGCTTTCCTGAAAGAGTGTCTCAGACTTGGCACAGTTGAATGGAGGGGGTGGTATTTGAGCTCTCACGTTGGGAATAAATCCCTGTGGTGTCCTACACAGCGGGCCTTGGAGAAAAGGGACCGGGAACCAGCCTTCCCCTTGATTCTTCGGATGACCCGGAATCCCCCTTATAGAAGGATTTTTGGAGGCCTTCCCTGCCGGCCAGGCCAGCCAGGGGCGGCCATAAGAACAGTGGGCCTGGCTTACTTGTCTTGGCTGTCCTAGTTGATTTTATTTTTTCCCCCTCCTTGCTAACTAGATGCCAGGTATGGAACTGAGCTGTCTCTGATCTTTCTAATTTCGCTTGAAGGCAAGACCTGGGGCTGTTTCCACACAGGTAATGACATCTGCATTTAGATAGCCTTCCCAGGTGCCAGGAGCCGTCCTAAACGCTTTACTTGCATCAACTCATTTCATTTTCACAGTAGTCCCAAGAAGTATGTAGGTGCTCTTATGACACCCATTTCCCAGAGGGGGAAGCTGAGGCACAGAGGTTAGCGACTTGCCTAAACTAAGTGGCGGTGCTGGGTTAGAACCCAGGGAATTGGGCTCCGGAGTCTCTACCCTTGAACCTTGCATTATCCTGCCTTTCACTGTGCAGCTAATTAACTACCTGCGTTTTGTTGTTGTTGTTTTGTTTTGATTTTTTTTAAAAAACAAAATACCTCTGAACCTACAGGATTTGGAAATGCTGCTTTTAATAAAATGAGAGGGAATGGTTGCCACAGGGAAGCCTCTTCTCAGCCCTGGGACCTGCAGCTGGGGCCCCGGGCACCTAAGTTATTGTCACACTGGCCGCCTCCATCCCCCCTCGCCCCCCGCAGGTTAACTCCTGTTAAATGTTGCTAATCCTGCCTGCGGGCGACTCACTGACAATGCTTTCCAGGCGCAGATGTAGGCAAAATTTCGGCTGCTCTCCTGCGTCTTGGAGTTGGTGCTTTCAGGTGGGCTCTCCTGCGTCTTGGCGTTGGTGGTTCCAGGTGGCCGCAAGCAGGGCCGCTTTGCTCTGGCAGCCCCTTCGTGGCACCTGTCAGACCATGTGGGCCTGGGGTTCCGCCTGGGGTAGGCATCTTTGTTCTGACACCCAGTTTCCAGCACTGCCTTCCTGGTCGACACTGGTGGCGCACACCCCAGCCAGGGGGATGAGCTGCAGTTCTGTCCCCAGCCCCCTGGCCACTGAGGTCCTCGCTAGCTTGTCACCGTATTTATTATGCTGCAAGTGCATGTTAAACTTCCTCTAGAAAGAGGCTCCATTTCCCCCCCCCTTTGTTTTAATAAGCTGGACTTAACTTCTGGGCAGTACCCCGTGGATGTAGGGTAACTGGCTGGCTGCGACATTGCCCCCCAAGACGTAAAAGGCACTGGGGAGTAGGCTGGGTATAAATGAATCCCTCAACCGCACCCTAACTTGATCATAGGTTTTCTTCTGGCCCACTCTGTGGACCAACGATGGTACCGTTCCTGGTAATTCCCAAACCAAAGGAAGATCTAGGAATCGGTCATTCGTCCCACCGGTACTTATTGAGCACCTACTATATGCCATGTGCTGTTTTGGGCCGTGGGTGACTTAGTGGTGAACAAGATGTTCAAGGTCCCTGCCCTCGTGGAACTGGCATTCTAGTGGGAAAGACAGTCACCAACTTAAACATGTGATGAAACACCAGGTGGATTGTTAAGTGCCCGTAAGACGAAGAGCTGGGTTCAGGTAGAGCTCCTTTAGACTGGATGGTCAGGGAAGTGACATTTAATGGAAACCAGAAAACATGAGAGAGTGGCCTTTATGGTCATAGGGCTGAAATGTGTGTCAGTCCAAGGGAATGGCAAGTGCAAAGGTCCTGAGGCGTGGTTGAGTTGCAGCCGTGAGGCTGGTGGAGGGCAGTGCAAGGGACTTGTAGGCTAAGCTGAGGCCAGAAAGTAAAATTCCATTTGGTCTTTCCAAAATGTACTTGTGACTGTTTTATTTTTATTTTTTAAAAAGGCCTCATGAGCTCCCAGACCCTCCAAATTAGAAACGCAAATCAGAGACTTGACTGAGAAGTGCCTTGCAGAACAGCCTCTGCGGAGGGCTTGTCTCCCTGCAGGGCCCCTGGTCGCCTGCAGGACACCGGGACAGCCAAGGCCGCCTGCCGGGCCAGCCAGGGTTCGCCTGTCAGCTGCATTCATCCCACAAATATTTAAGCCAGGCCTGGCGAGGGATACAGCTGTGAACAGGACAGCCGCTGTCTGTGTCACCTTTGAGCTCTCGGGGCCTGGACCTCCGGCTCCAGATTGAGGGAACACCCCATGTCCTTCCTGCCCCCCTCCCCGTCCTGCCTGGCGGAGCTGTGGGGAGAGGTCGTGCTGCCAGGAAGGATGAGCGCGTGTGTGTGGCAGATACCCATCTCCCCAGGTTAACATGGCCAGTTCAGGGAACTAACCCTGTCCCCTCTTACCACCCTCAGGGAGAGCACAGATGGCGTTTGGGATCGCAAGTCGTCTTCTCTGGGGTGAACAGCCACCACTGGGGTGGGTGAGATGAGGACAGATCACCCATCTGTGGCAGATGAGGGGCTCGGCCCTCCGTGGAGTGGTGACTGGAGGTGACAATCTGAGCTGTTACCCCCTCAGATGTGGATATGGGTTCCCTAGCAGCCAGTGGCCTGGGCCCCCTCGTGCGTTGCCCCGTCACCCCCCTCTGGTCTCCTGGGGTTTGCTTACACGTCGAGTGTATGTCCGAGGGGCACACTGGGGACTTTCCCTAAGGACGAGGTGCTGGTTCCCCGGACCCAGATTCCGAGGGAAGCCCTTGGGGCCGGAACAAGGTAGAATTGGTGGTGGGGAGTGGGCTGTCTTTGCCCATCCTCGAAAATCTCCCGGGGCTGCCCAGCCCTTGGAAGTCTTTGTCACTGCCAACTCTTAGGATCTCGGCTGTCACCACCCCTGCCCCCAACCCAGGACACCTGGATTTTCCCATTTCTCTGTTTCTGGTCTATGATGGTGAAACCAAGGGTGAGGGCAGAGAGGGGAGAGAGTTAGGAATTTAGGGAGTTAGTGCCCGGCATTAGGAAGGATGGCAGCACAGGTGGATGGACAAATGGATAGATGGATGGATGGATGGGCAGATGGAAGGATGGACAGATGAACGCATACATGGACAGAAGGATGGATGGGTGGATGGATGGACAAATGGATGGATAAATGGACCGATGGATGAATGGATGGATGGATGGACACACGGATGGATGGATGGATGGATGGACAGGTGAACTGAGGAGACAGGGGTCAGCCCCCATGGCCCCCTTGCAGGCTCACGATGTGTCCCTGACCAGCGAAGGTGCCTATGAGCAAGCTGAGGTGCAAGAGAACCAGGTGTGTCAGGCCACGGAGGGAGGAGCCTGTTGGCGGAAAGGAAGGCCATGAGGGGCCAGAAACCCTGGCGCCTCCTTTCAGCCCCCGTCCGCTTAACCCTGGATGAAGTGGCCTCCAGCGGGAATTCAGCAACGTCTCTGGCAGCCTCGCGTCTCTGTGAAAGGCTCATCCGAGTGAGAAGTTCTGCCTCTAGCTTTAGTCACACTAACGCCCTTGCCCTGCCGGGCGCTCTGGGGGCGAGGGAGTGGACAGGAGCCACATTCCTGGGAAGATGCCACTAGGCGGGGACTGACAGGGACTCTCCTTGGGGTGGGCGTGGTCTGTCCTTTGTGCCCTTGGGACTCCTGGCCTCCCTGCTGTGGGGCGGGGGAAACAGATAAGGTCCAAAGAGGCCTGAGGTCTGAGATCCAGGTGTTCCCTCCGAAGGCTCTAGGGGAGAATCCATCCCTTGTGTCCGTCCCAACTTCTGGTGGTGGCCGGCCATCCTCGGCGTGCCTTACCTTGGAGATGCACCCCTCCATCTCTCCCTCCGTTCCCCCATGGCCTTCTTCCCTCTGTGTGTCCCGTGTCCAAAGTTCCCTCTTTGTATAAGGACACCAGCCATGTTGAATTAGGGCCCGCCCCCGTCCAGTGGGACCGCATCTTAACTTGATCACATGTGCAAAGACCCTGTTTCCAAAGAGGGTCACATTCACAGGTCCTGGGGATTAGGACACGAACATATCTTTGTGGAGGCCACAAACCAACCCACCACCATCCTGCTGGCTTGGGTCCGTCGGGCCCCCAAGGGCATCTTGGGGAGCCGGCCCGTCCCTGAGCCCTGCCTCCGGCCTGTGATGTATGGCTTTGCTCAGTTTCACTGCTCTGAGTGCCAGACCCTGCGCCTGCGCCGTTTGGGGTCTCCTGGGCTCCCCGAGCCTGGCCCGCTCACCGCCTCTGTCGTGCCGTGTTGTGCAACGAGCCGTTTGGAGTCCCTCCCCTCACCCCAGGATTTGCCACCGATACCCGAAGCCTTTCATAAAAAGGATAAGAATTCTTGGGGCTTAAATGTCCCTCCTTGATCACTTTCCTCACGGGTGCAGGTCAGCGTCCCCTTAGCCCAGCACGGGAGCTTTTGGTCTCAAATCCCAAACACGCCGAAGATCTTCAGTGTAATTCCAATCGTGGTTGAAGCCATCCCCCGCCAGTGAGGCCAGTGGCCTGAGAAAGGCTGTCTCGGCCCTTACAAAGGTTCCCTGTGGCTTTGGTGAGGACGCCCCTCTCCCATGTCAGTGTGGGGTCTCCCCGGACCCTTCCTCCTGCCACTTACCCTCCGCTGATGGGGGCTTGATGCTTCCTAAGCGGAAGGTTCTGTGGGTCACACGTGGTCTTCAGCCACGTCCCGTGCCGTGGCAGGTGGGGGACCGCCGTGTGTCACACCGCTGTGCCATCCCTACCTGTCACTGCCAGCCAGGCCCGGATCCCCGGTGGGGCTGGGCTGTCACGGCGCGGCACGGAGCTCTCACGACGGAGGACTTATCTTTCTTTGCCGTCCTGTGGGCCGTGCCCTGTACCACAGCCAGGAAGGGGGAGCTCTCCAGACGCCGGGGTGTATTTTTACTTCCAGGCGTGGAGTATGTATCCTCACCCGGCAGCTCCAGGGAAGGCGTGTGAATCACTGGGTGAGGCGGTGGGGTGGGGGGGCATGGTAGGCGGAGGGCAGCCCGCTGTTCTCTGGGTCCCACTCTCTCAGAAGCACTCCCTGGTCCCTACACACACACCCTGCCTGCCCAGGAGACCAGGGAGCCAGACCAGCCCCCTCCCCAGGCTAGAACAGGGCTCTCCCGGTCCCTAGAAGGAGCTGGGGGCTGGAGGCTGGCCCAGCTGTGTCGCCATCCCAGGGTGGGCGTGTGTGGCGTCTGGGAGTCTGGGGTCCGGCCTTCAGCTCTCAGCTTCCCCGTGCTTTCCCCTGCCCCTGCAGCCCAGGGCTGCGAGGGGACCCGAGGACACCGGCCAGCTCGCGCCCGGGCATCAGCCTCCTCGTACAGACGAGCAAACTGAGGCACTGTGCGCAGGTGGCCGGCACAGGTGGGTTTCTCGACGGGTCCTCTTCAGAGGGAAGCAAGCACCAGGGCCTTTGGGGAAACGAGCTGGGATGTGGCTGCCCCAGGGTTGGGGGGCGGTGAGGGGAGCAGGGCGCCTGGGAGCTTTCTTTGCTCCAGGTGGCCCAGGCCAGGCCATCAGGTGCAGCGGCAGCAGCAGGGGGTCCCCTGGGCGCTGGAGCCCAAGCCCCGTCCTCAGCCCGCCTCCCACGCCGGCGGCTCCGATGGGAATGTGAGTCCAGCGTGGCTGGAGGGCTGCCCTTGCAGGGCCAGCGGTGTGCCTTCCTGGCCGGCTCCCGGGGCTGGCCGGGCTCCGCGCGCAGCGCTGCCATGTTGATGTTAAAACACCGCTGCAGCTGCAAGACTCGGCTCTGAGCTTCCGGAGCCCGGCGGCTGCGGGACGCCGGAACTGCCACTGGTCCCTGGAGCCCTGCGGGGGCAGCCTCAGGCCTCGGCAACGACTGCCTGAGCTGTCTCGTCGCCCCCGCCCCCGGGGCCCCTGGACGCCAGCCTGCGTCTGGATTTTCAGAGGCTTCCTCTCTCTCTTTCTCGTATCGTGTTCCCAGGTGGGGCAGATTTTAGCTGTTTTCCACCAGGACCCTTTGGAAAACGGTGCCCAGAGCTCCAGCTTCCTGGCCTAGTCTGTGAGGTCGGCCTTGTCCCCTCTGCTGGCAGCCAGTGTGGGGAGTGAGATCCGGCCAGAATGGGGCCCCACATGTGCACCGGGGCCGCGCCAGGAGGCTCAGGGGACCCGAGAGGGATGGTGGTACCCAGCTCTGCACTGAAGGCTTTGCCTCCCAAGGAAGCCCTCCCTGCCCGTGAGCTTGGGAACTGTTCTTTCTTGGGGGTGGGGTGGGGGGATGGAGACCAGTAGCAGGCTGCCCCTCCCTCCCTCCGGCCCTTCCACCTAGAGACACCTCCCAAAACCTTAGCACCCATGTCCATAGCCCCTCACACGCCTGCCTCACCCTCTCTCCTCTTCGGTGTCCACAAGAAGAGCCCTGGGAGGCACAGTGCCTCATCCGACTCACACAGGGCCTGGCGCACAGTAGGTGTTTGGCGCACAGTAGGTGCTCAGCGAACCCCTGCACACGTTTGGGGAAGCGCCATACTTCACGCTTCGGATAGTCTCGCGGGGAGAGAGTATGATTTTTATGAGCATCAAATCATGGAGTTTTACAGCTGAGGCCGGTGCTGATTTCACAGAGCCCCAGAGGATGCCAGAAGTGCCTATATCTTGTCACTGTTTTATTTTTTTTTAACTTATATATTTTTTAATTTTTGGCCACACCGCGCGGCTCTTAGCATCTTAGTTCCCCAACCAGGGATTGAACTCGGGCCATGGCAGTGAAAGTGTGGAGTCCTAACCACTGGACCGCCTGGGAATTCCCATCACTATTTTATTTTTAAATTTAAAGCGCCTGAATGATGTGCACTTGCTTCTGAAAGGTAGGAGCAGGGTTGTCTCAATCTCCTGAGAGGACCCCCCCCCCCCCCGCACCAGCCACCACCCCTCGAGCCTTTGTGAAAAGCACGCAGAATACAAGCCTTTTCTCCGTATTCTGAGACTTTTATACAAGACTTTATGTGGCGCTTGCCCCGTGCCGGGCACTGTCCCGCACATTCACACACTTTGAATCATTGTCATGACTGCGGCCTGGGGGCAGGTGCTCCTGTGGCCCCACTTCGGGGCCCAGGAGGCTGCAGCCCCGAGAGGGGAGTTGTTTGCTGGGTCCCGTGGTGTATTAGCTTCCTGTCGCTGCTCTAACAAATGACCCCACGCACAGTGGGTTAAAACAACACAGATTTAAGATCTTACGGTTCCAAAGGTTAGAAATCTACAACAGCTTTCACGGGCTAAGAGCAAGGATTTTGGATGCTCTAGGGGAGAATTCTCGCCTTTCCCGCCTTCTAGAGGCTGTCCACAGTCTTTGGCTCCTGGCCCCGTCCACCCTTAAGGCAGCAGCATAATGTCCTCAATTTCTTTCTGACTCTGACCCCCCTGCCTCCCTCTTTCACTTATAAGGACCCCTTGTGAAGACATTGGGGGCCCACTGGACACTCCAGGACAGCCTCCCCATCTCAAGATCCTTAACCACATGTGCAAAGTCCCTTTTGCCCTGTAAGGTCACGCGCTCCCAGGTTCTGGGGATTAGGACATGCACACTTTGGGGGTCATTATTCCACCTGCCATGCCCAGCAAGGGAGAGATGGGACAGCTTGACGACAGCTGCTGGGGGCCTATGGAGAACCCCCTCTTTCTCCAAGTCTTAGATCTTTTCTTCCTGTGGTCCTTCCTCGGCCCCTGTTCTGGGGACGCTGTGATCAGCTGAGGAGGGGGCTGCGGTGACCGTGTCCATAGGCTGAGAGCGGATTTGAAGACAGGTGTGGGCCTGGCCCAAGGGCTCACAGGACGGCGGGGAGAGGTGGAAGGGGAGCAGGGCGCTGCTCTGCACGTGTGAGGTCCTGCCTTTGGACACCATGGGGTCTGCGAGGTGCCAGGCCCTGGGGCCAGAGAGGTCATCAGGTCCTGAATCTTAAGGAGCTCATGGTCTGGGGGCGACACACAAAGGGGTCACAGCAATGGAGACCAGCAGGTGGGAGCTCCAGGAACCCCTTAGAGGATGTTGGGGGAAGACAAGGGAGCTGGTGCCTGAGTTGTCACCCTGGACGGACCAAGTGACAAGAAAAGGGAAGGACGTTCCTAGTACAGGGAACAGCATAAACCAAGACACAGAGGCAGCCTGGGCCGTGGCCAAGGCGAGTGAAAGATATATGGACAGAGGCCTGTGTGGGAAGTGCCCTGATCCTGTGTGTGAGGGCAAGCTTGCTCCGAGCAGGAGGTGACAGGACAGGTCTTGGGGCTGCAGCACCCGTCCCGTGGACCCGAGAGGCAGCCGGGGAACATGGGTGAGGGCGCAGACTCTGGAGCCAGACCGCCAGGGTTCCAACCCCAGCTCTGCCTCTTCCTAGCTGTGTGGCCTCAGGCAAGTTACTTAGCCACCCTGGGCCTCAGTTTCAGCATCTATAAAATGGGGATGCTAGTAACAGCTCCCTCCCGTGATCGAATGTATGGATACATGGAGAGCTCAGAGCAACGGCCCGTGCGGTTAGCCCTCAGAAAGCACAGCTGCTGTGATCTCTCCTCGTCCAGGCGAGGACAGGGAAAGCCTGTGCAGGAGCTGAAGGAGGGGCCCGCAGCCATGCACCAAGAAGCGCGCGGAACTCTTCCCTCGACGAGCACGGTCTTCAGTCCCTCGCAGAGCTCCTACCTGACGTGTCACCCAGGGGCGCAGCTTAGGCTCAGGGGCTCCCTGAGAGGGGTCCCAGTTCTACAGGGCTCTGAGCCTGGCTCCTGGGGCTCGGGTGGGCTGGGCGTTGTAGAAAGAGGCCGTTACCACGTCCCCTTATTGAGATGCCCAGGAAGTGAGGGGCAGGCCGGTGGCTGGGTGGGGAGCCGTGGGCATCAGAGTGCTTGGATTCCACAGAGGGACGCTGGGGTGGGCTTCCCGATGGACCCCGCAAAGCAGGCTTCCAGAAAACCAGGACTGGAGTGGTGTGGGGCAACCCTTGTGCCTGGCGGGGAGCTGAGGTTGCAGTGCCAAAGGGCTGCTCACGTGACCCTGTGTCCCTGGCTCTCCCCACAGCCCCTCCCCCTCCCCCCGAGCACCCCGGCGCGAGAGATGAGGCCCCGGATGCTGCCCGTGTTCTTTGGGGAGAGCATTGAGGTGAACCCAGAACCCACGCCCGAGATCCGGTGAGTGGGGCAGCTGGGCCGGGTGGGGCGGGGTGGCCAGGCTGGGGCGCTCAGCAGGCTCCCCTCCCTCTAGGCAGCCCCTCCGCGTGCCGCTCCCCGACGAGGCATAGCCGTGATTTGAAGAGACTCTATCCCCGGGTGGCCTTCCCTGCCACCTCTCCAGCCCTTCCCGGCCCACATGCAACCATTTCCACACTGACCTTCACCCCCAACCTGGCTGGGTTTTATTTTGAATTTGCCCCTTTTTCCCCCCGGGGAGCCATTGCCCTGAATGTGTATTAGGTGCCCTCCCACGTGTAGGACGTCTCAGGCGGCACCTGCACTTCTGAGTTCAGGCCACCCCACCGGGAGCTTTCCCCCAGCCATCTGCCCTCCTCGGAGGGCTTCTGGAGATCGGGCTTCCAGAAGGTGGAGTCTCGGGTCCGTGGGTCTCACCCGCGTATCCCTGGGACGCTCAGGATGGATTTGTCCACGTCGCCCCGGCCTGCCCAGGGGTGTGGGACCCACTACCTCCTCCCGCTTCACCTCTGGATAGGGTCTCAGGAGACAAACAGGTCCCCTTTAAAAGTTTTTCTTCCCAAAGAGCTCTCCTTTTTAGTTTTTATTACAGAGGCCCCAGCCAGGGTGGATGCGAGCTGCCTGGGCTCTAGGGACCCCTGCTTCCCTTCCCACGCGGGTCACCTGTGGGGTGCAGCAGGGAGGGAGACAGGTGAAGTCCCCACGCCCCTCCCCGGAGCTTTTCCTTCCAGTGTGACGATCTGGGAGCAGAGCTGGGGGCACTGACCAGTTGGTCCCTCGTAAGAAGGGTCACTCACCTAGAGGTGCTGAGGCTACCTGGGGGGAAACTTATTTTGATAACATTTCAAACTTAAGGAAAGTTGCAGGAAGAGTACAGGGAACCCCCGTTAGACAGATTCATTGACTCTTTCCATTGGCTTGAATAGCTGCTCACTGTCTCGTTCTACGTAAACGAAACTTTCTTCTGACCCGTTTAAGAGGATGTTAGTGACACCGTGACCCTGAACTTCTAAGTAACTCCGGCTGGTGTCCTTCCTAAGGACAGTGACATCCTCTCACATAATGACAGTGCACTTGCCAAAACCGGGCCAGCTAAAGCTGAAACACGGCCACTGCCTGGTCCGGTCCCGCCCACTGTCCCCAAATGTCCTTTTATGGCCTATTTTTATCCCAGTTCAGGATCCCGCCAGCGTCACATGCGGCATTTAACTGTCCCGTCTCTCGAGTTTCCTCCCAGCCAGCTGGGTCCCTCAGCCCTTCCTTGCCCTTTTGACCTGGGCATTTCGGAAGAGCCCAGGCCGTTCCGTGTTCGCACTGCCCCCCCGACCACGCGGGACGGTGACCTGGCTGCCGCCTCCGGGGCTCACCCCCGTGCTCCCGCCCTCCCCCGCAGCTGCAATTCCGAGGTCAAGTACGCCTCGGAGAAGCACTTCCGGGACAAGGTCTTCTACGCGCCGGTGCCCACGGTCACGGCCTACAGCGAGACGATCGTGGCCGCGCCTAACTGCACGTGGCGCAGCTACCGCAGCCAGCTGACCCTGGAGCCGCGGCCGCGCGCCCTGCGCTTCCGCAGCACCACCATCATCTTCCCCAAGCGCGCCCGCAGCTCCTTCCGCACCACCCTGCACCTCAGCCTGGGCCGGCCCCGCCGCTGGTTCACGGCCAGCGTGCAGCTGCAGCTGTGCCCGCGCCCCGGGCCCGGCCTGCTGGGCCCCGCGCCGCTCTGACCGGCAGCCCGGCCCCCGCGGCGGCCGGAGCACGGGCTCCACGATCGGGAGGGACCCCGGGCTGTGTCTTGCCCGCGCCGCAGCCGCTTTCTCAGCACCTACCCGGTGAGGCAGCGTGGGCCTGGCTTTCCCGAGGAGCCCGGGGCGGGGGCAGGTGCGTAGGCGGTGCTCGCCCCGACGGCCTGGGAGTGAAGAAGGTGTGTGGGTCCTGGCTGCCCTTGAAGCGGTGGACACACCCCGAACGCTGGCAGGACTGAGGCGTCCGGCCCGGCCTTGGCCGGGGGGCCCCCCACCAACCCCGGCTCCCAGGCCACGTGGGAGGGAAGAGGAGTGCCGTCCAGACACCCGCCGCCCCTGGAGAGGGCTGTTTCCAGAGCAGGCCTTTCACGTGTGTGCAGCTGGACGCCCAGAGCCATAGCCCAGCAACCTCTGGTGGACGGTGAGGCGGGAGGTTGGGCGAAAGCCGGCAACGCTGCCGGGGCTGGTTGTGGGTTGTGTGTGGGGAGCGGCCTGGAGGAGCCCTGCCCGCGCTGTCCCAGTGCCCGTGCCCCAGTGCGGAGGATGGAGGGCATAGCCCGTCAGCACCGAGGCCTTTGAGCTCTGTGTCCGGAGCCTCACCCGCAGGGCATCCTGCTAACCTCTGTCCCGACACCTTCAGGACCAGGACTCTGGACCGTCAGAGCCCTTGAGCCAGGTGCCAAGGGGAGGCGTCTAAGCCGTTGGAAATGACCACTGCCACCTGCCCGAGGCTCCTGGCCAGCCGTCAGCTTTCAGATTCCGTGGGGTCCAGCTGCCCTCGTTCAGGCCTCCCGTTCCTACAGTGATGACACTGCAGTGGCCAGTGCAGCAGGGTTCACCACACACGTGCAAGGTCAGGGGAGGAAGACGGGAGACCCTTGTGCTCCCTGGGAAGAGCCAGGATACGTGGGTGCTGGGGCCATGGCCTGGGGCTGCCTGCCACCAATGCCCCAGAAGCCCCCAGCGTGGCCACGGAGATGCCTTCAGACCTGATTGGACCCAGCAGGTGGAGGCTGCCCCGCCGCTCCTCTGGCATCCCCCCAAGACGGGGCTTTAGCTCCCTCGCTGTGGGGAGGGGCGGCTCGGAGCTAGCGTTCAGGAGAGGCGAAGTGACTGATATATTTTTATATATCTACAGACTGTGCATGTTCTCGCCACAGAGATGCTTTCTGATTAACAAAGAAATAACTTAAGAATCGATTATCTTAATAAAATGTGCAGACTCGAAGAGACTCCCTCTTCCATGTTTCTGAGACCCTCAGACCCCACCGTGGGTGGGACTGGTCTTCATAGGCCCATGGTCCCTCCCCACTACACACAGGGGACAGGGAGACACTTGGAAGGCTCAGAGAGAGCCCTGTGCCCCTCACCCGATCCCTGTAGACAGCCTGAGTGCGCCAGCCCCACCCACCCAGGAGCTGGGTAATAAATGCAGAGGCCCAGGGACTTGGGTCTGACTCCGGGGAGGGTCCCGGGAATCTGCATGTTTGACGCTCCTGTGCTTTGCACTTCGCACACCAGCCCTCGGCA
This sequence comes from Grampus griseus, assembly GCF_964374135.1. Taxonomy (NCBI): domain Eukaryota; kingdom Metazoa; phylum Chordata; class Mammalia; order Artiodactyla; family Delphinidae; genus Grampus; species Grampus griseus. Next base: position 5,783,656 of record NC_139006.1, on the reverse strand, counting down.
CCTGCAGACACCCAAAGCCAGACCTGTCCCCGGAGAAGGGCCCGGGCTGCCTCTGCAAAGCAGGTGGCCTCGGCCTTGTTACACCCTCTGCACATCTGATCCACATCGTTGGAGGGGCCACTGGGGCCCCAGACTGTGAGGCGGACACTCGGGGCAGTGTCCTTGAGTGGGAGAGTGCCGGTGTCTTTGCAGGGGCTCCTGCCTCGATGGAGGACGATGTCTAACAGGGCGGGGCCAGGGTGAAAGCCAGGAGGGCAGGGCCAAAGGACAGGGTCATGTCACTGAAAGGAAGAACCTGGAGGCCTCGGCCACTCAGTACGGACAAGCGGGGTGCAGACACAGCCTTGGGAACTCCGAGAGCGCAGCCTGTGTAGAGAGGGGATTCTGTGCAGACACACGCTGTGGGGCGCATCGCTGGCAGCAGGCAAATTCAGCTGCACGAGCTTGCTTTCCAGTCACAGCCCTGATTTCCCCACTTGGAAAGAAAAGTGGGTTGGGCTTCCTGACACGTGCAATTACGGTGCCAACGAATCCGGTGACCTTGGAGATGTCTCTGGGGTCCCTTCAAGAAACAACTTCTGAGGCGTGCAGTTAGCGGATGGCCTCTAAGTAGAGCTTTCCAGCAGCTGTCAGGCTCCTCCTGGGCGCCCCGCCAATGGGAGTGCAGTGGGACGGGCCCAGCTGACCGAGGCTCAGTCCCTGCCAGGTCCTGCTTCCTGTCCCTTTTGTCTTTCGCAAGCATCACCCTGACAGGCCTCATACCCTCCTGACTCCATCTCAGCATCTCCCTGAGGACCCGGGCCGCACGTGTCAAACAAGACCGTCTCCTTTGATCATGCAAACGGCTTCCGCCTTCCCTGATGACCTTGGAACTCCAGCCTGGGAGGAAGAGGACATGGGGTGCAAGGGCTGCGGCCCGTCAGGCCCCCAAGTGCGCCCCGCTTTGCCTCTGAAGCAGCCATCTGTCCTACGGGAACCCAGAGGACTTGGAGACCCGGCAGAAAGAGGCGCCAACTTCGTCTGGGTCCTGCCCCAGCCCTTGGGATTTCCACCCGCAAAACAGCGAGCCTGGAGGCCAGGGACCCCGCTGCCAGGCTTAGGCTGCTGCCTGCAGAGGGCCCTTCTGTCCTCTGCCTTTCCTCCACACTCCCCAGATCCAGATGCACTGGGCAACGGGGGCAGAGGTCACTCACTGAAGCCACCGGGAGGGGAAGACCAACACGGGCAGGCAGGGCACGTGGCTGGAGAAGCAGCCTGTCGCTTAACTTCTCTAAGCACCTGCAAGGCAGGCACGTGGCCTTACCTGCCTGGCGGCTGGGACGGTGAGAATCCGTGCTGGTAAAGCTTGGGCTGCCATCGAATCGAGCCGCGACCCTGCTGGGGGCGGGTCAGGGCGTCCATCTCTCTCGAAGGGGCACAAACACTCGCCAATGTCGAGGGCCGGCTCTGGCCCCAAACACCCATCCTGACCCGCCTCGCTCAGCCTCTTCTCTGTCGCCCCGGCCAGTCTCTGGGTTCATCTCTGGGTTCACACTCGCAGGCTTCCAAAGCTCGGCGGCCCCCGCCCCACAAACAGCTGCCCCGTCCGTCCGAGGTCTCGTCTCTCCTCCCCAGAGTAGCCTTGGTGAGAGCAAACCACAGCCCTGGCGGCCGACACGTACGCGGAGCGCTGCCTCTGTCTGCAGACCGCTTGGCCCTGCTGTCAGAATTTTCTGCATTTTATCTTCCCAGTGAGCCTGTGAGGTAGCTGGTGAGACATTCTGATGAGGAAGCGTGACCTGGCTGAACCCCGGAGGAGGTGGGCTGGAAGGACAGCCCGTCACGTGGCTGCCACAGCTAAACCCTCCCGGCTTCCTGGAGAAGCCATGAAAACACATGCGTCTCCTCTGAGGGCCCTCCTTGGCCTTCTAAAGGTGGAATGACCAGGGCGCCCTCCCACCAGCTGCCAGCGATCAAATCAGTTTATCCCCGTAAATATGCAAATTAAGATTCACTGTTGCCGGACCACCTGGAGTTTTTTTCTCTTCTCTCTCCTTTCCTCGCAAACCCATTCTTTCTTTCTTGCCTTGTCCCACTGACTCCTGCACAGGTGAGTAAACTGTGTCTCTATAGAGCTACACAGCCCATCTCTGAGGTACTCCTCACAGCAATATCATTATCCCATTTTACAGATGGGGAAACAGAGACACAGAGGGTTCAAATGGCTTGGCCAGGGTCACATGGCCATTACGTGGCAGCTGGCTCCACAGTCTGTCTTTACTCGCGTGCTGCACACGCCCTCTTGCCTGCCCCATACGTGGCCTGGCCCCATCCCCACTCCCCGAGGCAGTGGGGCTCTGTCCTGGCCTTCTCTGCCGTGCCAACCCCCACGCTGGCCCTGCACTAGCCTCCTGGCCTGCTTCGCCCTCAATACACCCAGCACCCTTGCAAGCCAACGAGACTCAATTGCAGAAAACCAGCAAATCACCTTACCGGGCATTGGCTGTTCTGTCTCAGAAATTCCAGGGCCTCCACACTGCCTTCTGTCTAAGCCACCCTGGGCTCCTGAATGCCCCCGGCTGGGTCTCAGCTCCCAGCCTTTGCCCACACAGGTTCTTTCCACTCAGCCCATCCCCTCCCCAAGAACCACCACCTCCAGGAAGCCACCCCGACTGCTCCAGGTCAGCTGTCACAGTGTCTGTGTCACCTGGCCCGAGGTGGGCTCGTCCTGAGCCAACCCTAGTGCTGTAGGGACCAGCCCGTTCCTGCCCCCGCTGTGGGCGGCAGCTCTTCGGGTTGGTGGGCCGGGACTCCCTCTGCAGAGCCGCTTGTGCCCTTACTGGAGAACTCCTGGCCAGAAAGAAGTGAAGGGACCAGGTTCTAGCTCTGACCTTGGGCACCACCCTCACCATCATAGTGAGGGCTGCAAGTCACCGGCATCAGAAACACCTGGGCCGCTGGATGAAAACACAGATTCCCAGCCCCAACCCTGGACCTAGAGAATCATTCCTATCCTCTGGGTGGGGCCCAGGAATCTGCACTCTAACCAACGTCACAGTGTTCTAAGACGCTGGGAAATTAGCCAGCAAGTGTCCTACACTTTGGAAATCACGTTCTCATTTTCTATGGAATCGGATCCTCATAGCATCAGTTCAGCTCAACAGTCGCTAGGCGCTCAGTCAACAACAGAGTCAGGAAGAGAAAGGCAAGATCTTTGCTCTCGTGGGGTTCTGTCCAGTAGCTTGCAGGGTGTTAGCAAAGACCCAGAGGAGAGAGAAGATGGGGAGGGATAATGGGTTCTTAGAGGAGGGAATGACCCAGCTGGGTTTTGAAGTATGTGTAGGAGTTTTCCAGAGAGATGGGGATCAGCGAACAGCAGGAGCCTCCATTTTAAGATGGAGCAGTAAGAAAACCAAACATGATGGGGGTGGGATGAACCCTTTGGTGTGGGGGGCTGAGGACTGGCTGGGTGAGGTTGGAAGAGAGGGTGGACCCTTCACAGGCACCAGGAGGCTGTGAGCTCTCTCTACACCCCACAAACATCACTGTGTGGGGTCTGTGCCACTGGCCCTAGGTGCCAAGTGGTGTCAATTCTGAGGCCACGCAGACAGGGGGATGGCAGAGATGAGCCTGTGGGCTGACACTTGTATCCCTGCCACCCCCGTATCACTCTGGTCTGACTACAGCTGAGGGAACTGCCACGGGATGCTTGGTGGCACCAGCAGTCACGGCCAACCCCTTGTGGCTGGTGTGGCCAGCACGACCTGACCCATCCTGGATTCCAGGTTGGGGTTGGCCTGCACCCGGGACCGGAGGGAGGGCCGGAGCTGGACAAGACTGTTTTCTGGGCCAACACTGCCACCTGCCTGTCGGCATCAGCACTACAGCCCAGGCGCCAAGCTGAGCCCTGCGGGGCTCCAAAGACCCCCTGCTCATTTTGCCGCACAGGTTCGCAGGGTAAACCTGGAGCTCCAGGGAGGGTGGGCAGGGTCCCCTGAGGACGCACATCTCTCCGCCTGCCCAAGCCCACACCCTGGGGAGACGAGGTGCTGGGCTGACCACCAGTTCACAGGTTGGGCAGGGGATGGGAATTTCCGCATCCAGTGGGTCTCGGTTCTCTCCTCCACTGCTCCCCACACCCTGCCCCGCCCCAATCCTGCATGCGCGTCCATGGCAAAGAATCACAGCCTCTCTGGAGCTCCGGCTCTGCTCCTGAAGGAACACAGCTCGTGTCTGAGACACGTTTTACCAAGACTGCAAGACGCCAGTTGGCAGCTGCCTCAAGACCCAAGCTGGGAGGGAGGGTGGTTCTCTCTTCTGCCGCGTATCCAAAGCAGTGACGGCAAAGGGTCTGTTTGTTCCCTAACACAGTGTGGGCAGGAATAATTTTTAAAGTATTTAACAGTTAAGAGCTGACGATGGCCTTCTTGGATACCGTCACCATGGCTGTGAATATCTGACACCCTCCTCGTGGGTGTGAAAATTCAATACTCTCACCATGGGTGGGACTGTTCAAGGTCTGCACGGTGACATCCTTACCGTGGGTGTAAATATTCGCCTGCAGAGGGGAGAGACTGGTGAGTCAGGGGATGTGCCCTTGTCCCCCGCAGGGTTACACTCCAACGGTTCACCCCCCCCCCCCCCGCCCCCACGGCCCAGTCGCCTGTCCTCCTGGCTGCCAGGGCCAAGAGAGAGAAGGAGCCTCTGGAAGTCGAGTATAATTCGCTTTTTAATGAGAAGAACGTGTGTAAATGACAGGACGCCACCGCCGTGCGCAGATGGCGGTCACAGAATCCCCTTCAAATTCATTCTGCCCAAGGAAGGGAGGGAGGGAGGACGCAGGGGGGCTCGAGAGCTGGCAGCCCCGGCCCCACCTCGGTCCTGCGGACTATGGGGTCACCGACTGTTGGCCTGCGCACGCCTCTTGAACAGTAAGCAGAGATCGAAAGCACAGCAGCAATAATACTGGGTAAGTCCTTCCTTGCTTAAAACATCTGAATTAATTCATTGAAGGTATCAAAAATATACCCTGTAAACCAATATATCATTTACACCTGCCTTTCCTTCCCACCGCTGCGGCAACGATGTATGAAAAAAACAGTCCAGTTCCTCGGAGCAGCCGCTCACCCCAGGCCGCACCCGGCCCCGTCGCCCGCCCATCTGGCCTGACTTGGTTTCCAGCGGTCTTGTCGGCTGGGGCAGCCCGTGGGGACTGGGACAAGAGCGCTGGGGCCTGGACAGGGCCTGTGTCCGTCTGTCCAGAGTGCTAAGCGGGATGGGGACAGAGGGCGGGTGCGGGGGCTGCTAGCTCAGTTTAGACTTTGGTTCCAAATGCGTTAGGTGGGGAGGCAGTGGCGTGGGAGGTGCGTGGTCGTCCTGCTTTGGGTCCCTGGCCGCCCCGGCTGTGTGCGTGTGGCCGCCACACGCCTGCCGTGCCCCCTCCCCGGCCCCTCCCCTCCCGAGCACCAGGTAAACATCCCCTGAGTAAGGTCACTGCACAGGGCCAGCCGGGGCGGGAGTCGTAGTTAAGGCTTTAGACAGGCAAGGATGCCGGCTCTGGACGGACGGACGGACAGACGGGCGCACAGGCAGACTCAGGGGCTCCTTCCTCGGTGGGGGGAGTCGGCAGCCGCCCGCTGCTCCGGCCACTCGTCGGCCCACCCCGTTCTGAGCCTCACTCGCTGTCGGAGAGCGTCTCGTACTGCGAGCAGAGCAGCGGCTTGGGCTCCTCGTCCCAGGCGTGATGGGGGCCAGCCAGGGGCCCGCTGCCCGCGGGGAGGCCAGGCGGGGGCGGGGAGGCCATGACCCCCGCCTGCAGCCGCATGATCAGGGGGTTGTAGGGGAACGGTGTGGACCCTGCGGAGAGACCGGGAGAGAAGCCCCGGAGGCCCCGGTGAGCCTGGCGGCCCCCAGGGGCCCACCCACCCGCCTCCCCAGGAGCTGGGGCCTCGGCCTCCTGCCTCCCCACCCCTTCTGTCTCCTGGAAGCTTTCTCAAACTGCCCACCTGGCCTCACTGCCAGCACTCCCACGCCATTCATGCCCGGCAGCCTGTCGCCTGGCCCAGCGGGAGCCGCCTCGCTCTTCCTGTCCTCGCCCCCCTGCGTCTGTCCTGCAGCCAAGAGCTCTCTTGGACCTGTGGGAGATCACACACCTCCCCCAGGGACCTCCTCGCATGCACGGATAAGTCGGGGGCTCCCCTGAGGCCCCCCCAAGCCTGTGGGACCGGCCCTTGCCCACAGGCCTCTCTCTTCACTTCCTGAATCCTTCATCCTCGCTCTAAATCGTGCTCTTTCCCTCCACCTGGGCCCTTACGAGAAGCATCCTGACCATCTGCGAGCCCCAGTTCAGCTGGCCAGGGCCCTGGGCGAGTGTCTCAGAACAGGCCTGACCACGCGCTCTGCACACAGTAGGTGCTCGGGCAGCCGGCCAGGCCCACCTGCCCGCCCCCGGGGCCCACCTGCGGACGAGGGCCGGTCCTCCCACACGCGGTTGGTGAGTGGGGTCCGGCGGTTGCAGTCTCCCTCCGAGTGCACTGAGGAGACGGAGGGTGGCCGGTCCCCAGACGCCAGGCCTGGGGCCGGGGACTTGGCTTTTCGGCTGCTGGGTCTGCCAGAGACTTTGGCCTTCCCGCCACCACCTGCAGGGGGACACATGGGAAGGGGCCGAGTTGGACTGAGGACAGTGCTCGCACTGTAGAGGTGGCGGGGGTGGGTGGGTGAGGCCCTGGACCCCTGCTTCCCGGGCCCCCCGGGGAGGGGGAACAGCAGCCCAGCCCCCTGGGAAGCCAAGGAGATCGCCCAGATGGCCAGCCCCAGCCGGGAGCCTGGATCTGGAGGGGTCTCTGCTAGGGGAGTGGGTAGAACTATTTGCAAAGCCCCCTCAGGCTGCCCTGAGGCCCCCTACCCACCAGGGGCTAATACCTCAAGCACGGAGCCTCAGGCCTCTGGCTTGACCCTGACCACCGCCCCAGGACTGTGCCGGGGCTGGGCAGGCTGCAGGCCCTCTGCAGAGAAGCCAGGGCCCCTGAGGCCAGGCCTGGGCCCTCATTAAGTCCAGAAGCTTCCCAGGGCCACAGTGTCCAGGTCAGAAAAATGGCTCAAGAACTCTCTGCCTGGCCCTTGCTCTGATACGCAGAGTGTTGATCAGGGACCCAGGGCAGAGGGCGAGCCAGCCCGTCTGGTTTCCCTGATTCATGAGTTCGGATCTGGTACACAGATGCTGGTCTCCACCCCATCAGCCCCGAGGGCCAGCCGTGAACATGCTTGGTGGCCGCAGCAGACACCGGGCCCACTGGCCTGGCTGCCGTGAGCCCAAGGGTCCCCCCGATCCACACAGAGAGAGTGGGTCCTCACTCCAGCCCGATCTCCCCCAAGGACACACAAGCTGGGCCAGGACGTGGGCATCCCGGGACGAATGCCCAGCCGGGGAGGGAGGCAGGGCAGGGCTCGGGCAGCGGCGTGAGTGTTTTTAGAAAAGCGGCAGCTCCTTCGGGCCCAGCGGGCGCGGGCGGGCCGGGGCCACGCAGACACCTGGGGGGGTGTCCGCCCAGCTCGGGGTTACCCAACTCCAGGACCACGTCAAACACGCACAAAAATAGAGTCACAAGCTCCAAAGCTGGAGGGGGGTTGGTCAGAGGAACGCGGAGGGAGGCGGGAGGATTAATGACACCGGGGTGGGACAGACGGGGTGGAGGAGGCCTGCAGACCTGGCGAGGTGAGCGCGTGTTCCCTCCGTCCGTCAGCAGCGGTTACGGGCATAGCAGCGGGCAGGCTGGCACTGGCATTCAGAGGGTTAAAAGCATTGGCGCTGAGCGGGTGCTCCTCCCACTGATCATATTTACCCATGAGCGCCTTTCTAATAATGGCCTCCAGCCCCATGTTGGTGCTGGCATGTTCCTGCACCGCCTGGCTTCTGCAGGTCATGAGGCCTGGGAGAGAGACACACACACAAAGGGGGCCGCAGGGGCCGGGGGGACAAGGGGGAGAGAGGGAGAGAGAAGCAGAGAGGGAGAGAGGGAGGAGAAGAAAGAACACACAGTGAGCACATTTTGGCAAAGCAACGATTCTTGATTTCCCTGTCTTCCCCCCGTGGTTCCGCTGCAGGGTGGTGGGGGCGGACGGCTCCCTCTGACTCGGGCCCTGGAAGCCCTCAGGAATTCCCGGTGGGGGAAGAGGTGGGCTCGGGGTGGTTAGATGACCGCCCCCCCCAGCCTCATTCCTACTCTGCCCTCGGGGAAATCAGAAGCCCCTTCTGGATCCCTAACCCCCAGCTGGGGCTGCTTTTTTTTTTAAAAATTGAGTGGTCTTACAAAGGAACGGGGAGCGGGATCAGGGGGTCCCCTTATTTGGGGGAAGGGCTGCTGGGAAACTAAGACAAGCCAGAGCTCAGTGCTGGGCGCTGGGGGGTCCACCCTGGTTCCCGGGGGCTGCTGGGAGGAATGGAGGGAAGGTGACCAGATGGTCCTCCGGCCGCCCCTGCCTGCGAGGCCCGGGACCCTCAAGCCCCCTGTCTGCCCCCGCAACTGGGCCTAACGCTCCTCCCACCCCCTCTCCCCGCCCGGGAGCCACAAGGAGAAAGAGGTGCAGAGACGGACGGTGGAGAGGGGAGTCCAGCCATGCAGTTACGTGCGTGCGGGGGGTCAGGGCAGAGCTGGAAACAATCACATGGCCGCCCCCGGCCCGGCCGCCCGGCACAAAGTGGTCCGATCAACAACTGTCCCTCACGAATCCTTCCAGACACCCACTTCCAAGTCACACCAGTTACGCCTCGTTTTCTGTTTACCAGGTTTTCTGTCCCTCTCTTGTTTGCTTGTGAACCATTCTGGGGACGTCTGCAAACCCTGGGGAACGTGCCTCTTTTCGGCATTTTTGTTAAACCAGACTTTGCTTCCAAAAACCTCCGACGAAGCTCTCTGCCTGCCACTGGGCAAAGTTTTCATGGATTTTAAAACTTCCACTCCAAGTCAGTTGTATGATTACCAAGTGGCCGAACAACAGGTCTTGCTGACCCCTAACTCGTCTGTAAACTGGACCGATGGTTCCTGGGAGGCTCGGAGCAACACGGCAGCATCTAAAATCACATTTCTAAAGCTACGATTTGCTGTCTACGTTTTCATTTTCTTTTCTTCCTTTTAGTTTCAAGCTCATTCACAGCCACAGGACCCCTTGACAGGTTTCTAGCTGTGTCTCGGCCATGCCTCATCAGCACTTAAAAAAAGTCACGTCGGTCAAGGAAAAGCAATATCTCCAGCGGGGGTGAGTGGGGCGGGGGGGGGGGGGGGAGAAGCATTTATGATCCTACAAACTAAGACACTGGGAAGTGGGAAAAAAAGACGTTAGGGATACAGGTCATGATGGTTCCTCGGTAGGTGAGCATCCTACGATCACAGACGTTACTGAACCTGCCACCCAAGGTCACGGGTCCGTGGTCTGTCAGTGCTAGGCAGGAAGCTGACCGTCTGCAGTCCTAAAGCAGCAGAGACGGGGGTCTGGGGAAATTGTGTGCGTGTGGCCTAAACTGCTTTGAAAAATAGTTGAGTTTAATTTATATGCAAGTTCCTTGTACCGCATGAATTTCTACACACACACGCACCTGGGTCGGTGTATGAGCATCTCTGAAATGGAAACATGAAAACATTCATTTCTGTCCATCTTGTTGTTTTGGCCGAATCGTCTCCTCCCCATTGCCCGAGGCTCACCCAGCGTCTAGTCTCTGGGTGGGTGGACATTCCCCAGTGGGGACCCCCATTTAGAGGCCCCGTGGCCCCCTGATAAAATCCAATGGCTGCCTTTTGCTCAGCACATTCCCAGAGCTGCGACGGCCCTCAGGGAAGGTCAGCACATCCCCCCAAAGATGCCTCGTTCCTCCCCATACCGGGCAGGCCTCTGGTGGAGGGTCAGCCCTGCCTGCTCTGGCTCAGCTGCTTCACACCAGACACCAGGTGTTTCCCCAAAGCCCCGTCCCAGTCCTTCTACAGAGGCAGCCGAAATGCACAGTGTAACCCCACAGGCTCCAAACCATCATAGAAGGCTTACGTTTCAGTGTAAAAATGTGTGTGGGGCTTCCCTGGTGGCGCAGTGGTTGAGAATCCGCCTGCCAGTGCAGGCGACGCGGGTTCGAGCCCTAGTCCGGGAAGATCCCACATGCCGCGGAGCAGCTAAGCCCGTGAGCCACAACTACTGAGCCTGCGCTCTAAAGCCCGCGAGCCACAACTACTGAGCCCACGCGCCTAGAGCCCGTGCTCCGCAACGAGAAGCCCGTGCACGGCAACAAAAAGTAGCCCCCCGCTTGCTGCAACTAGAGAAAGCCCGTGTGCAGCAACGAAGACCAAACACAGTCAAAAATAAATAAATACAATAAATTTATATTTAAAAAAATGTGTGTGAATTTTACACTCATCTCTGGAATACATCTGCACTGTTTCCCCAGCTCCCTGGATGGAATTTTCCAGTAAAACCGATGCTCCACCTACAAAAAACGCCCACGTGGACCACGTGCACACACAGGCCCACTCCACACACTCACATCTCCATCCGAGATCCCAACAGACAGGTTCCGGGTAGTTGTGTGTGATTCTATACTGTCCTACATGCACCAGAGGCCTTGAAATTGAACTCCAAACAGACACTCCTCGCCAGACCCCGCCGGCCTCTTGTGTGTGTCTGCATCCCCACCGCAGAGGAGGGGATACACTTGAACTACGAAAGGCCACCTGTCACCATGGCTACGGCTGATGTGAGGCCCAGGGACCTCCGAGGCCTCACTCCCAAGTCTCCTTCCAGGTCCAGACACCCAGCTTGACCTCCCTGGGCGCACAGTGACGGGGGAGGGGGAGGGAGGGGACGGGCTGTCGGCCGAGCAGCCCAGGGTGACCGGGTTACCTGCTCCGGTGATGGCGGGCATGTTGAAGATCTCCGTCCCGGGCTGGCCGATATCTGGAGGGGGACGACGAGATGGGTGAGGCCTACAGGTCCTGGAAAGCACCTTCCCCCCTACGTCCCCTGTCTGGTCTCGGCAAGGTGCACCACCTGGGAGCTTGCGCAATGCAGACAGATTTAGCAGGGCTGGGGCAGGGCCTGAGAGTCGGCATTTCGAGCCGGCCCCCTGAGGCTGCTGACCTACTGGCCCAGGCACAACACTTGGCAAGGTTCTGGACTTAGCAGCCTGGGCCAGGGACTGTCTGCAAGGCTGCGACTCCAGCCCCAGAAAGAGAAAAGCCTCTGCAGGGCCCCGAGCTCCCCGCGCTAGCGAGTCTTCCGAGGCCGGGATGTGAGGTTCCTTCACTCGTTGCTTCACCCGCTCATGTGCTCTCTCGAGCGGCTGCTATGTGCCCGGCTCTGTGCTGACAGGGTAGAGCTAAGCTAGGATTTACGTCCAGTAACCGCATAAATGGGGAAAACAAATCACAGGTGCGAGGCGCATCGTGCGTGGGGTACACACGGGGTCCTCGTAAGGGCGTGACCCCGATCTCTGGCGCCCACTACGAACAGACGCGTGCGTGCCAATATCCCCCGAGTGCCCCCCGTGTGCCGGGCATCATGCTGTGACAACCCAGCAAATGCCTACGGGAAAAGGAGGGACAACACGGGCTCCCTGAACGTGAGGTGACGGGCCGGCGGGTCCACCCGGCTGTGCTAACCCCCAGCCCCTGGTGGCCCCGCCCGCAAGGAGGGTGGGCCCTGGTAGCCCCGCCCCAAGGAGGGTGGGCCCTGGTAGCCCTGCCCCCAAGGAGGGTGGGCCCCTTACTGTATTCTGGCTCGTTCCGGTTGTGGGTGTTCAGCTTCTTGTTGATCTCCTGCTTCTTAGATTTGACCATGGCCGAGTTGCTCTCGGTCAGCTTGCTGAAGAAGGCCGGCGGCTGGCTGGTGTTGCCGGGGGACTTGGAGCCCATCCTGCTGCGAGGGTCAGACACCCCAGGTCAGTTCCCTTGACGACGGGGAGCTTACCACCTGAGCTGCCTTCGAAATTCAGAATGAAGCTTCTCCCACCTCGTGCTTGCTTCCCCCACTTCTTAGGGCCCATGTCTTCCGAAATCCCCTGTGTCATCCACCTATCCTTGGGCTCAGGGTGTCTCTGCAGAGCCCCAGCTGCCCCGGTGGGCCACGCCTGTCTACCTGCAATAGCCGGACTCCCAGAAAAGAGCCTCGGGAACCAAAGTGGGCTCAGACCACGTCTGCCCCTGAGGTCAGGGGGCCCTTTCTCTCCACCTCCATCCCCCCCCGCTCCCCGGAGCCCCAGTTTGGTCCAGCACACTTAGCTCTTTATTTCTCAGATCCTCAAGTGCCGGCAACAGGGGCCGGGCCTGAGCTAAGAGACCCCAGCCCACGGCTCAGGAAGCAGCCGTGGAGGTCCGTCAAGTTTTGACCTTGTTTAGCGGGTCTGAGGCCCCCCGGCTGCACCCCAAAGCCCTTGCCAGGCCCCCAGCTGCACAGTGGTGGATCGAGGCCGCAGGTGGGCAAGGGCCCGAGTCCCGAGTGCCCCAGGAAGGGGAGGGGCTGCCGTGCAGGTACCTGGGCTCCACCTGCTCCCCGTGCCGGTACAGCAGCGGGTACACGGTGCTCCGGGGATGCCCGGGCTCTGCCATGCCCTCCGGCGGGGACACAGGTTCTATACCATCCTCACTGCTGCCCAAGGCTGACGTCTTGCTTGGCTCTGGAGACCTGGGCGGAGAGAGGGTCCCCGCGGTGGTCAGAGCTCAGGGCTCCCTCTTGAAAGGGGCGCATCCCTTTCTCCACTCCCCACTAAGCCCTGCCTCGTTCTAAACCAGGGGTTAGCACGCTTTTCCTGCAAAGGGTCAGTTAGCAAACATTTCAGGCATCATGGGCCACTTGTAGTCTCTGCTGTATATTCTCTTTCTTTAGAAACATAAAATCATCTTTAGCTCATGGGCCACGCAAGCACAGGCCGTGGGCTGAATCTGGCTGAACCCCTGCTGCACCCCGACGCCAGGGACCCCACTGTTCCCCCAAAGACATGCTGCCGTCTCCCCAACTCTGTGCGCCACCCGGAATGGCTCCTTCATCCTAGAGCGGGGGTCCCTCCCCGATCCTCTCCTCTCTGACCAGGGAGCCCCCCAGGGGTAACCAGGAGTGCAAGTGTGTATGTGCCCGTTAGGAGGCGGCTCTCACATCACACGGCTCTGCTTCGAATCCCTGCTCCGCCACTTACTGGCTGCGTCCCTATAGGCAAGTGAATTCACTGCTCTGTGCCTCAGTTTCTTTGTCTGTGAAATGGGATAACACTGCCTACGCTTCCCAAGGTTGTGGTGAGGATCCTGGTTAACAGGTGTGAAGTATTCAGCTTGGTGCCTGGAATCCCCCTGAGTGTGGCGTATGTAACAGCTATTGTCCAGCGGCGCCGTGACCTTGAGCAAACTCCCTGGTCTCCCTGAACCTCGGTTTCTCATGTGCAATGGCTCCAGGCGGGCCTCGCACTTTACTGGGCTCAAGCTTCCCGCAGCAGACACCTAACAGAGCCCTCTCGGTGGTGACCAGCAAGGGGCACCCTGTCTCCCACCGCCACTCACCTCTTGCCCCCTTCACTGTGGGGTGAGCCACGGGCCGGGGCGCCATGGTCCGGGGCTGGGAGGTAGAGGTCACTGGGTGGGCGGCGAAGGTCCAGGACGGGGCAGCTGGCTCCAGGGAAGGAGTAAAGGGGGGCAGGGAGGGGCGCGCTGAGCTGCTGCGGGTGGTGCCGCGTGTAGTCCTGCGTGATGACCTCCTGTAGGCCAAGGGTCAGGGGACAAGAGCAGGGTCAGGCGCCAGCCATCTGCCAGAACCTTCCAGGCGGGGTGAGGGCTGGACTGAACTTTGGGGGCAGAACCCGGGGGCTTGGTCCTTGGCTCCCCAGGGGGCTTCGGGCCTGCCCACACGGCCTCAATGCCCCCAAGTGCATGGGGTGGGGGCACTGGCCCAAGTCTCAAAGTGGGCCCCCAGGTGGGTCGGGTTCCCCTGCCCAGCGTGTGTAAGATGTGGATCGCGGCTGGGCTCGTGCACCTGAGGCTCCGTCAGCTGGATGAGGGGGTAGGTATAGCACCTGAGTTTGAGACTCTGGGACCCCTGGCATGGCTTGCCCTCACCGACCCCCAGATCCCTGGCTCACTTCACCAGGACTCAGTTTACCCACCAGACAGTGCGTGGACCCTCCCCCCCCTTCCTCGGGGCCGGGTCCCACCCCAGGTACAAAGGCAATGAGGAGGGGGCAGAGGAGGGGTAGTTACACTGATGTGCTGTGCCAGCGTGACCACCCGCTGGTGACCTTTGACCCCTGGCGTGGTCTGGAGCAGCGGGCTGGACGAGGGCTGGCTCTCGGGCAGCGGCCGCAGGTGTGGGAGGTGTGCAGCCTCGCCGCTGAGCTTCCCCGGGCCTGCGGGCAGAGCAGAGCAGGTCAGGGCGTGGCTGAGGGGGGCGAGGCGTGTGCCTGGCGGGGCTGCTGCCCTCAGAGCCCGGCTCTGCCCTCTGAGCCGTGGTGCGAGGCCGATTCCGCCACCTCTGAGTGCCTCAGTCTCCCCACCTGCGCGATGGGGTGACAACTGCCCCTGTCTCACACGCGGGGGGGCGGGAGGGGGCTCGGAGGCAGGGCGGGACCCTACCTGGCTGCTTGTGCCGCAGGTCCCCTTCCAGGTGGCTCTTGTCGAGTTCCTCCAGGTGCTTGGGGAGCCCCTTGTCATGGGTCAGGCTGGGTGAGCTCACGGGGCTGACGGGCTCCACCCCATCAGGGCTGTAGCCGCCGCCGTGGTAACCTGAAGCCAGGTGAGGCCACGAGTCAGGCAAGCGCCAGGGCCAGGCTGCCCCTCCCAGCCTCCCCTCCCACACTGGCGGGGTCTCCCAGGCCGGGGGTGGGAGCTGGGGCCGAGGGAGAGAGAGGGAGAGAGCCAGCGTGGGGTCTGCTGGCCGGCCAGGGGTGGGGGCAGAGTGAGAAAAGAGGGACGGGGGCTGCAGGGAGAGAGGGCTGTAGAGAGAGCTGGACACGGAAGCAGCGCAGAGAACAGGACGCACAGGCAGGAGGGCGGAGGGGCACGGGGAGAGATCCAAGCAGAGGGAGAGCTGGACAGCAGCACAGGTGGGAAAAGGGACGGAGACGGAACCCGGTGGTGCTGGCGGGCCAGGGGCGGGCAGAGTGACAGGGGGGAGGATGAGGCTCTGCGAAGGGAGTGTAGGGGCAGCGGACGGGCAGTGAGGGAGTGAGGTCGGTGAGGGCTGGGGCGGGAGTGACACTCAGGTCCCAGTGTCCCCGCCGGGCCACAGCCCCGCTCCAGCATGGAGGACGCCCCTCGTCCCCGGGGCTGCTGGCTGGTGGATTGGCAAGGGGAGCGTGGGGCAGAGTACCCCCAAGACGCCCTCACAACCTGGGCAGGACGCAGGGGGCAGGTTCCCAGCTCCTCCTGGAGAGTGGCGGCGCTCCCCCCCACCCCGTCTTCTCTGCACCGAATGCCGGGGGGCGGGAGGCATCGGCCTGCGCCCCTCTGCAGCCCCGCTCCCCAGACAAAGGCGCAAAGGGGGAGATGGGAGGCGCGGCTAAAGTCAAAATCACAGATCCATTCATTAAAGGAAAAAAAGCGAAAATCCAAAACAACACAAAAAAATCATGATAAAACGATGTGCAAAGGATGAGGCTGCCCCCCGCTCAGAGCGGGTGTGCGCGGCTGGAGGAACCATCAGAGCGTGCAATCGACGAAGACGACTTTCAAAACAAAAAACCAAAACCAACGAAAAATGGGGGAAAAATAAAAAGCAGAGATCTGAAAATATCTTTAGGCCACAAGACGGAGCGGGTGGGCGGTGGGGCCAGGAGTCTTACCATCGCGAGGGGAGTCGTTGGCCAGCGAACCTCCTTCTCGCGGCCCTTTATCGTGAGCAATTTGACGCATGATTATCGCGTCTATGAAGGTGGCCGCTGTCAGGGTGGTCTTACCCAGAGAACGGAGTTCCAATTCCTGGATGGAAAAGGGTTTACTTTGAGTCTTTTCCCGGTGCAGGTCTGAGGCCGAGGCAGGCGGCGCTGGCTGGTCCGGGCTGGCGTGGTGGGGCGTGATGCCCTTCGCCGGGGCGCGGGCGATGGCTGCGTGGCCGGAGCCAGGCGGCGCCAGGGGCCGGGGCTCGGAGCCCTTGCCGGGGGAGGACGCGGGCTCCAGCCCCGCGCGGGCTGGGGGCTTGGCGAGGAAGGTGTGGCCGGCGTCTGCTCGGGGCCGCTCGGGCCGGGTGACCCGCGGGGCCTCCTTAGGCAGCAAGACAGGCTCCAGGAGGGTGGGGTAGACCCCGTCGAGGGTGCCACCCAGTGGGCAGTGGGTGGCGGGTGGGAATGTGGCGGCCGGGCGGACAGGCGAGGAGGTGGAGGTGGACCTGGGGGAGGAGAGAGGGAGGGTCAGCGGCTGCGCGAGCCACAGCCGGGGCCTGTGAGGCCGAGGCAGGGTCACTCCCTCACTTTGACACCCTGTGGAGTCTCCCCTGCCCGGAAGAGCTCCCGCTCTCCCTACTGCTCTCAGAATAAACGCTGCCTACTGTGACCTGCGAGCCCCCGTGCCATGTGGCCTCACCTACCCCATCCACCTGCCGTCCATCCAGCCCATCAGCTCGTCAGCCCAAAACTTTTTACTGAGCACCTACGACGTGTCAGGCGCCGTTCTAGACACTGGGGTACGGCAGTGCACAGAACAGACAAAAGCGCCGTACGTTCTAGGTGAGAAGACAGACTACGCACGTCTTAATGTGATAACGTGATAAATTAAACCCCTATCAGTGTGGCAACTGCTCGAAGGTGAACGAGTCTGGGTTACGTTCTGCTAAGAGAATGGCAAGGGAGCTCTTAGGCAGGGCTCACGGAGGACTCTGAGGGGCTGGCACATGCGCTGGGGAGGAAATGAGGGAGCCACAGGGCAAAGGCCCAGAGGGCGGGCTAGGGCGGGTGGTTAAAGGACAGGGCAGTGGGGCCACACAGGGCTCCCTGTTGTCCCCTCTGCCTGGAGCGCTCTTCCTTACCCCAGAGGCTTATGGGTCTAGCCCACAAGCCCTCAGAGGGCACTGCATGCGTCACCCATTACCGTGTCCCCCGTACCCAGCACAGGGCAGGAGACCCACCGCAGGCCTACCAGGAAGAAGGAGTGCACAGATGCACTCTCTCTGACCTTCACAGGGTCAGTGTAACTATCCCTGCTCTGCAGATGAGGAAACAGGCTTGGACGTGAGCTGGCCCGACACCATCTCTTGTGGCCTGCCAAGCCTAGCGTTTTCCATGAGGAAGCCTTGTGCTAACCCTCTCTCCCAGGGGTCTTAACTCAGCTGCCACTGGGAAAGGGCTTGATGTCCCTGCTACAGCCTCTCACTGGTGGTTGCTGGTGGGAGCTCACGCCTGGGTGCCCCACTCTGAGACTCAGGCGCTCCTTCCATGCGTACCCGCTGGGGACCTGACTCAGAAGGGACAAGCCTGTGTGCTTGGGAAATGATGTCATTTTTCATAATGGGAATGGTGGTGGGGAAGGTATGATTTAGACTAGCCAAATGGAAGCACACTTGCATGAACGGACACTTCATTTTGGAAGAAGCAGCCGCCTCTGAACTGTCGCTGGTGGGCAGGGGTATCGGGGAGGCTCCCTCCCCCATCAGGCAGCTCTGCCCACAGACCTTGGGCAGGGGGTGGGAGGTGGGTCTTGGGCCTGTTGTGATAGGAAGTGGACTCCGGGGGTGGCGGGGGGGACACATATGGGACCTCTGCAGCTTCTCCCATCTTCACGGAACCTCTGGACTTTGTCCAGCCAAGAGAGACACTGTCTCCTCCCTGTAGGGCCCTGAATCCTGGGAGGAACGGGAAAGGCTCTCCTCACAGGCCTTACTCTGCCTCTCCCTCTCCGCTCCACAGACTCCATTCCTGAACTCGACAACCTACCCAACTACTCCCCCATCCACCCACCCAACTCGTCATCCATCTACCCCATGAACCACCTACTCATCCATCTACCCACCCAACCCCCCCAGCCATCTACCCAACTCATCACCTGTCCACCTACCCATCTATCCACCCACCTCCCCACCTACCTACCTACCCCAACCCAACCACCCATCCACCCACCTACTCAACCCATCACCTATCTACTCACCCATCTACCCATCCATCCACCTACCTGCTCACCCATCTAACCCAACCTCCATCCAATCACCCACCATCTGTTCACCCACCTCCATCCATCCACCTATTCACCTGGCTCTCTAACACAACCGTCCATCCATCCACCCACCCACCCGCTGTTATCATCCATCTACCCCCCCACCTGCCCGTTCATCTAGCTCCGTCACCCATCTATCCACCACTGACCCACCTATGCATCTACCTACTCACCTGTCATCCACCCACTTACCCACCCAAAGTCTATTATCCACCCATCCATCCATTCATCTATCCACCCACCCATCCAACTAACCCAATCACCCATCTCTTTACCTTTTCACCCACCTAGCCACCCACCCACCTACCTGCTCAGCCATCGCTCACTCTCCCGTATACCTCCCAACCCATCGGTACACTTGCGCATCCCCCCAACCTGTATCCAGTGACCGCCCCCCCCGCCTGTCCCCTCCCCTGTGCCAACCTGGCCCACCTCAGGACCGTGGGCGTGCTGGGCTCCACGGAGGTGATAATGCTCTTCATGCCCGTGTTGTGCAGCACGCTGGGCCTCTGCTGGATGGCGTCCTGGGTCCGGGGTGAGATGGGCGAGTGCTGGTGGGAGTGGGAGGCGGGGCGGCTGCCGCTGCTCCCACCCCCGCCGCCGCCGCCGCCGCCGCCGCCGCCGCCGCCGCCACTCTGCTCCGTACCTGGTGGAAACAAGCCGTGGGATCAGAGGGGCGGGCCACGCGCAGCCACAGGGACCGCTGGGGCGCGTGCTGGCGGCTCCGCCGTCCTACCGGGCCTCCAGATGGGCGCGTGCTCCACCGTGGTGGTAGACGCGAGGATGGACTTCTCCCGTTCCCGCTCCCTCTCGGACGAGGACGTGGCCGTGGGTTTTGTCAAGTGGGTGGGGCCTCCTGGAAACCCAAAGGCCTGCGGCTCAGCCCCGGACACAGGAAGGGCCCTGGATTTGTCTTCCAGGGTGGAACAGAGAGGGCAAGGCATCTGCCCGCGGACACCCAGAACGGGGGTGGGGGCCTCACCTGGGGAGAGCGGGGAGCTGCTGAGCCGGCTGCTGAAGTGCTGTGGTGCCGTGGGGAGGTAGGCTAGGCGGTCCATGGCGGTGGCTGGAGTGCCTGGTGTCGGGGGCACCAGCACAGGCAGGTGTGGCACTTGGGACAGGTCGATGATGCCTGTGAGAGAGGAGGTGGGGCCGGGCTGCAGCGGTCGGGGGAGGAGAGGGGCCAGGCTGCCTCCTGGCTGGACCACCCCAGCCGGTGGAGCGCCGCGTGTCCTCTGAGAAGCAGCACGGCCGGATGCTCCCTCCTTGGTCCCCGCACCGGGCCCGCAGGACCCTTCTCTGAATGCCGGGTGCTCACAGCACCCCGTCCCTTCGCTCCCAAACCCTGAAGTGGATGTGGCTTGCAGTTGGCACCCCTGCATACCTCGCTATGCCCGTTTTGCTCTTTTGCTGTGCTCTTGGTGTGCCCTTTTTGCCTTTGACCCTATGCAGTCCTTTCCTGGTACTCAATCCCCACTGTATGAAATACCCAGTGTGACCGATTTTACCAACTGGACCGTAACTAGTACTTGGTTGTTCCGGAAGCACATTCCAGAAGTGTTTCCACAAGGCGACTGTAATACGCATATGCAAAGCAACCACGGGCTGGTTTCGACTCAAGGGAACCTGAAGTTCAAACAGCCTCACACTTCCATCTTTTTTTTTCAACTCCAGGGACCACACATACCAAGAGGACACAAGCACGTGCAGAGCCCGTGTGTGTGCGTCCAGGACTCACAGCACACACAACCTTGCACCACCTGCCGGGTCTGTGTGTGCTCTCAGCGCAGTGATACAACCCGAGCCTCTAAGGCAACTGCTCTAGCCGCCTTGGCAAGGACAGACGTGCACGCGTGGGCACACACGTGTCCTGTGCTCTCAGGACCCTGGGCAGACCAGGGATAAGGCCAATTCTGGGTGGTGGGTTCTGCCCACCCACGTGACTGGCAGCGCTCTGCCCCACCCACCTCGCGGGCCGGCGGCGTAGTTGAGCGCCAACGAGGACTCGCGGGGCGACAGGCCCCTCAGCATGTCAGCTCGCTGGGCCATGGCGGTGGCCGCGTTGTGGTGCATCTGCTGCGAGGTGATGTAGTCGTTGATGATTGTCTGGCGGTTCTCCAGTGCCGCCGTGTCGGGGTAGCCGCGGATGAGGTAAGGCGGGTACAGGTGTGGGTAGGTGGGGTTGGGGGCCAGGTGCCGGGGCAGGTAATAGGCAGCGGCTGCCGGGAGAAGGGGAGCAAGGTCAGGCCGGCCCACACCTCGGCTGGGAACGCCACCCCACCCCGCCGGTCTCAATGCCCTCCCAGCTTCTCCCAAACACCCCCCAGAAAACAGAACTGAGAGCCTGGAAGGAGAAAAACCCTCGCTGCCCCAACACACATGTGGGTGTCTCTGATTGCTAATGTTCTTTGGATGGAAATCCCCCCAAACACAGGGCATCCAAAATGGGGATCACTAAAATACCTAAGGGCTGCATCCTTCTAAACGGATTTTCAGATCACGTCCGTCTGGGGAACGCTCACCCTTGAGCCCTCTTTTGATACATTTGCAATTTTAAAGGCACTGATAAGTTCCGCCGGAAAAGAAAACCACTGAAAAACGTTTAACCCAGCATGTCTCTCAGACCCCTAAGAGAAATTCTGTTTCTCACCTAAACTGTTGACACGATTACACTGTTGGGTCTCCCCCCCACCATGCCTCAGTTTCCCCACCTAGTGGCAGCTAGTTGATGCCGGAGGAGCCCTCGGGCTGACACTGATGCCGCAGGGTTCTGTGGGTCCGGGACAATCACCTGCATCCAGAGGGATCCCACGGGGTATGGAGGTGGGGTCAAAGGCCAGCGGGATGTGGCCGCGGTACAGGTCCACACCACTCACACCCCGGAGCAGGTGCTCGTAGGGCGACATGGGGTGGGGGTGGTGCTCAGGCACAGTGCCGTGCGGGGACTTGGCAATCTCACGGGGCGTGGACGTCAGCTTCCGATCCTGGGACGCCTTGCTGGACGAGAGGCTGCCTGTGGGGACGGGCCAAGTGGGGATGGCATCAGACCTCTGTGCCATACGTGTCCCAGCCTCCAACACGGGGGCTGCCAAGGCTAGTGCTTTGGGGAAGTCATTTGAGGGTAGGGTCTCTGGGATCCCCAGGGATCAGGCCTCGTCATCCATCCATTTGTGTCTAGTTCATTTTTCCTTTTATTTATTCATTCACTCACTTGCTTCTGTTTTTTAGCTCTTTTAAAAAGTTCATTCTTTCTTTCCTTCGTTCCCTTTCTTGTGCATTCCTTCAATCAACCAAAAATATTTATTAAGTGTCTACGACACGCCGAGTACTTTCTAAGCGCTAGGGCTCCCCCGCTGAACAAAACAGAAAAATCCCGGCCCCCGTGGGGCTGACATTCAATGCAGAAGACAGATGATCAACTAGTCATCGAAAAAGAATCTCAGAGTAATAAATGCTCTGAAGAAAATTTTTAAATGTGACAGAATGTGACCAGAATACTGAAGGGGGGAGGGTAGTCATAAGAGGCCTCCCTGAGGATGTGACATTTGAACAGAGTCCTGAAGGGCGCAAAAGAAACCAGTTAGGTAAAGATCTGAAAGGCGGGTGGGGGGCGGGGGGCGGGGGCGGATTTCAGGCACAGGGGACAGCACGTGCAAAGATCTTCAGCAAAGAATGAGCTGAGTGTGGTCAAGGAAGAGACATAAAGCAGCAGATAAAGGAATTTGGAAGTAAGATGGAAAGGTGGGTGGGGCGGGATCCTGCAGGCTCCCAAGGCCATGGCGGAAAAGGGTGACTTTTTCCTAAGTGCAGTGAGAAGTCACTAGAAAGATTTAAGCAGAACAGTGGCGTAATCTGATGTAAATATTTCAAAAAAGTATTCAGGCTGCCGTTTGGGGAGCAGATTATTAGCAGGACAAGAGAGAAGTCAGGGAAGCCAGGTGATCTGGAGGTGGCCGAGAGATGGAGAGAAGCCTGAGGATGGTTTGGAGGTAGAACCCACTGGTCTGGCAGGTGGAATGGATGTGGTGGCCCCGAGGATGCTCCTGAGCTAAGGAGTGGATGGTAAGGCAGTTTCAGAGACCGGAGCCCACCGAGGCCCCGCCCCAGCCCGTGGCCCCGCCCCAGCCCGTGGCCCCGCCCCACCTCGCGCCCCGCCCCACGCACCCTCCTGCAGGCGCGGGGTTGGCTCCCGTGTGGTCACCGGTGATCCGCGGGGCAGGTGGCTGGCAAAGGGCGCCGCGTGGTCCTCGTAGGTCAGGGGGCTCTGCCGTGGCTTGCCCAGCTCAGGCACGATGACCGGGGCCCCCCGGGTGATGGAGCCCCCCGAGCTGCTGACAGCGCCCGGCCGGCTCTTCAGACTCTCCTCGTAGCAGGCGCGCTCCAGCGCCCGGGTGTCTGCCATCACGTCCAACGGGTGCACCGCCGGGAACGTCCGGCCGGGGCTGCCGATGATGGAGCGCACGTCGTGCTTTTTGGAGCCGGTGGAGGACGTGCTGGTGTCATACTTGAGCGGGGTGCCCTGAGGGGCAAGGGGGGGCTAAGCATCAGCTACCCAACCGCTCTGAGCCTCAGTTTCTCAGCTATGAAATGGGAGCGACATCTCATGCCTCCAGGGGTGGGGGAGGAAGGGCTTTGCTAAGCCTAAGATGAGCGCACACCTGTCCCTGCCCTGCCCACCCCTGTCCTGGACCCTGGCCACCGGAGCCACCTGGGGGGCTGCAGAAGGGGGCACAAAGTTCAGAGGTCAGCCCTTCCTGGAGCAAGTGGGGGAACCTCTGTTGGCCCTTGGGGTTTGCTGGCAAGAGACTTAACACCCCCATGAGGGCAAATACCTTCTTCCTGTCAGTCTGGAACCCTCGGCGGCCCACCCAATGCCAAGCCAGAAAAGCCAGCCGCAAAATCCAGTTCCACCTCCCTGAGGCTCAAGTCTCAGAGGTCAGGGCACAAGTTCATGTTTGCTCTACGGCCAGAAAGGGCAGCTGAAGAAACAGGGGTCACGGACGAGCTGCAGCCCGGCCGCCTGGGAGACGACCCCACCCTGTCTGCGCAGGCCGGGGAAACCCAGGATACGGTGGGCTCTGTGTCTTTGCCAAGTAAGAGAACTCTGCTTTTATTCAGGAGTGATTTTTTTGTTTGTTTTTTGCCGTACGCGGGCCTCTCACTGTTGTGGCCTCTCCCGTTGCGGAGCACAGGCTCCGGACGCGCATGCTCAGCGGCCGTGGCTCACGGGCCCAGCCGCTCCGCGGCATGTGGGATCTTCCCAGACCAGGGCACGAACCCGTGTCCCCTGCATTAGCAGGCGGACTCTCAACCACTGCGCCACCAGGGAAGCCCTTCGGGAGTGTTTTAATTACTTTCTTAAGAAGGGGAAGTGCCCTTATTTTAAAAAGAATATTCCAGAATCAGACTGGCCTCCCTTTTGGATCCATGGTGGACTCCTGCCAATGGCTTCACAACTGCCCAGAGGCTGAGAGCCAAACTCGTCCCCTGGCCTTCGACAATCTTCCCACCGCTCCCGCCTTCTCCCGGGGCACCTCTGTGCCGTTAGCCAACTGTAGGCCTCCTGGACACCCTCCCCAGTCCCTGCCACCTCACAGCCACGCAGCCCCCGTTGGATCCCACGCTCCTTCCTCATTCACATCAGCCACCTCTGACCAAGGGAAGAGACACTGGTTCTTAGGTGGTTTCCACCGACCAGCTCCTCACACAATCAGAGCTCATCTTCCCCTACCAGGCTGGGGCCTCTGGGGGGCCAGAGCCACGGGGGTGGGGGTAGGGTGAGGTGCAACATGCTGGTGGGAGAAGTGGATGCCGAGAAGCAAAGACGTTGCAGATTTAGGGACATTTGGATTTGAGATGCACAACTGCCGTTTACTTGCTGTGTGACCCTGGACAAGCTGTTTAACCTCTCTGAACCTGTTTGCTCACCACTAAAATGAGGACAGTAAGAGAACTACCTCAGAGTGCTGCTGTGAGGGTTAGATAAGTCACGATGTCTTATGGTCATGGATCGGGGGTTCGATCCATGACCGGTGTTCATTATTACATCTAGCTCTGGGGTCTGGCAAGCTTCTTGACCTCTCTGGGCCTCAGTTTCTCCACCTGGAGAATGGGGATGATAGCCATGACTCTCCTGGGCTGTAAATACAAGTGAACGAGGTTGTGGATATAGTCTAAAGGCCTTGGCATGGAATCTGGAACGGACGTGATGACGGTCAGTGATGAGCAGCTGTGTGATCCTGGGCATGGCACTCCACGAGTCTGGGCCTCAGTTTCCCCATTTGTAGGGGCCAGAGCGGTGCCCATCAGCACCCGCCGCCCCGATCTTGGCCCAGCCGCCCAGCCCCGCGCCCGTACCTGCGTGATGGAGCCCTCCTTGAGCGGCCGTGGGGCCAGGGGCAGGTCAGGCGTGCGCCGCAGCTCCTCCCGTGGAATCTCATGGATGGAGCGGCCGGCCTCCTTCACCGTCGCCACCAGGCCCTCGTGGGCCGGCTTCAGCTTCAGGGGGCCCAGGGCCTCCAAGGGCCGGGCCTTGTAGGCCTCGGCCAGGTCCCGCGGGGGCGGGGGGGGCGGGGGCGGCGTGCCCTCACGCTTCAGGAGCTTGGCCTCCCGACGCTGGTAGTCTTCCTGGGCCTCCACGTAGGATCGTGGGATCCCTGCCGGGGAGGACGGGGCGTTGACCCTTGCACCTGCACCCCACCTCACCCATCCTAACCTGGGGCCTCCATGCTGGCAGATTCTGGAGCCAGACTACCTGGGTTCAGGCCCTCACTTGCTGTGTGACCTTGAGCACATGACTTGCCCTCTCTGAGCCTCAATTTCTTCACATATAGAATGGGAGTAGTAACTGAAACCCCTCACCAAGTCATGAACATTCAGTGAGATAACATAGATAAGATGCATAGAATGGGGCTCTCAGTAGCTGGTTTGCCACTGACCAGCCAGGAGAACCCGGGCAGGGTACCTGACCTCTTTGATCCTCCCACCAACTGTATGTTCCTCTTGGAGTCTGTTCCATAAGATAAGATACAGAGAGCACTTGGGGTGGCACCAAGCGCAGAGCACAGCAGATGCTGAATAAATGACGTCTACAGAGTTGAGGGTGATGGGTAGTATCTTGCTTCTCTTTTTGTTTTCAAATACATAAGGAATGCCTCGCTCTGCCTTTCAACCTGCACACATACCTGTCGTGTACACGTGTGTTACATGCCTTTCCACATACCTGGGCACCCACTCTGGTATGCCTTCCCTCCCCCGCCCACCCTGACTGTAAGCCCAAGGGCTTGTTGTAGCTGCCGTGAGGGCGTGGTGGCCGGGCCTGTGGGGACACCTGGGGAGCAGAGGGCAGGGTACCTTGCGTGATGGAGCCTCGGACGTGGTGCTGTTCTTTGAGATGGTGGGGGCTGTGTTGCTCAGGCGGGATGGCGCGGCCCATGAGACCTGGGAGGGGGAGAGCAAGAGCATCATCTCGTGGCTCCCCGAGCCGGCCTTGGCAGTGACGAGCCGGGGTCTCCAGCGCCCCCTCCCAGCAGCGGGCCCCTCCAGCCACTTAGTGTCAGTCCCCACGATGATAGTGGTGGCGGCATAGGACCACTTCTCGGGCCCTGTGCTACCTCCAAGTGGAGCTTCAGAAAAACCCTGCCTCAGTTTTCCTATCTGTAAAGTAGGGCCAACCATCCCATCTCCTCCCTCCAGGGGGAGCTGAGAAAGAGAAATTCTCTCCCTTTCCTGCCATCACCCAGCAAGTAGGGAAGCCCCTGGGGCAGGTCCTAGGCCCTCCCCTGGCCCTTCTGTGCCCCCTGGAGTAGGGAGCTGGGCAGGGCACACACCTTCGATGCTGGCTGAGGAGATGGCCCTGCTGACACGGCCCTCCATCATGTCATAGGTGCGCTTGGGGGCGGCCGTCTCGTGGGGAGGTCCTGAGCTGCTCCTGCCGTCCTCCTTGGAGCACTGGGACACGGACATGCCACCTGGAAACCAGACCGATCTCACGATGAGGGGCAGCCCCAGAGCACCTGTGTGCACTGGGCCCAGTACCAGAAAACCGGCCGGGCCCAGTGGGCAGGAGGCAATAGCCTGCGGTTCTGCTGGCAGGGAGGTGTGTGCCTTTGACCACGCGCAGGTATGTGACTGCACAAACACGGCCACTCGTGGGAGCCGACGTGTGACGTGAACATGTGTAACCACGTGCACGGGAGCAAAGATGCACCAGCCGAGTGTGAACGTGCAGGGTTACCACAACCATCTGTGTGTGTCACCGTGGGTCTCAGTGTGTGTGTGTGCACACCTGGCCACTGAGAACAAAGTGAGGCCACATGGAATAAACTGTGTGCATTGGTGTCCACGTGGGGAGAGTGTGTGTCTGCCGGGGGGGAGGGAGGGGACGAGGAGTGCCCACAGCAGAGGCGGCCTCTCCAAGCCAGGCTGAGCCCAAAGGGCGAGCTCCTCAGGCTGGCACGCGGGCCCCCGACAGGCCGAGGGGCTGAGCAGCCAGGAGGCAAGCGGAGGAGGCCAAGCCTCGGTCTCGCCCATCAGGCTGGGGGCTCCTCGAGTGGGCCTCTCCTTCCAAGGATGGCTGCGTCCCGGGGTATCAGAAGCAAGTTCCCGAGAGCCCCGTGCCTGCCCCTTGGGATAAAGGGCACGCTCGCTCTCCCAGGATTTCCCATCGTGACCCCACGGGATCCTCAGGGCATGAGCTACTCCAGGGGCTGCAAGCTGGCGGCCAGCGGATAGACCGCGG
Organism: Grampus griseus; assembly: GCF_964374135.1. Classification (NCBI taxonomy): domain Eukaryota; kingdom Metazoa; phylum Chordata; class Mammalia; order Artiodactyla; family Delphinidae; genus Grampus; species Grampus griseus. The sequence goes on along the minus strand of NC_139006.1, from coordinate 5,756,779 downwards.
TGCTGCTCCAAATTCTGCTCAAAATGAATTGCTGACGTTTAAACACTGCGAGATTTCAGATGAAAACAGAGATCAGAAGTCTGGCCAGCGAGCTCACATGCGTTACAGGGCGACAGTCAGCTATCGGAGGACAGAGGCGGGGCCCCTGTAGACACAGCCATCACTCTCCGGGTCCTCCCCGGCCCCTACTGCCTTCCATCCGGCCTGTGGCCCTCGCTGTTCCCAGGAAGCACGTGAGAAATTTAAAGCCTTGATTTACACCCATTCTGCAGATGACAAACTTAAGGCCTGTAGGGGCTCAAGAACTGATCTGGAGGCCGGAGCTGAGATGCCACCCAGGGCTCTGCTCACAACACCTCGACTGCCAGCCTCTCCGTCTGCCCTTCCAGGGCCCCTGACCATCCTCCAGGGCCCTCAGTCGGATACCGAGGTTGGCACAGAAGACGCAGCTGACCCCCGTCCCCAAGACTGTCTCCACCACTTGGCAGCAGAGAGAGGCAAGTGCCTAAGCCCCATGGTACCACCTCTGCTTCCCAGGACCTGGGGGGCGGGAGGGCAGTCAGGCCAGGCGGAGGCGGAGGCGGAGGGAGAGGAAAACGCGCCCACCGCCGCCAGAGGAGAAGCAGTTTGCAGCCCTACAGCTGCCAGCTGCTGAGAGGGGCGCCCATTAGCAGCTTTTATCTCTGCGCCCCTGGGTGCCCGAGGCTGCCAGGAAATTCCCAGCCCAGCCCTTTACTTCCTTAACTCCTTCCAGGCAGGGCTCCCGGGTTGGGGAACAGAGAGGGTGAGAGGAGTGAGGGGCACTGAAGTGGGGGCCCAGGGCTCAAGGGGGTGGCGCGTCACTCTGGTCATCGCCCCTTCCTGCCACCCACGTGGTGTCAATTAGAGAGCACGGCGTTTGCCAGGAGCGCTGGGCCAGAGGCCTGGGGGAGTGAGCCTGGGCTTCTTCTGCCTGGGCCTGTTCCCCTACTACACGTCTAGCAAGGCTGGCCACAAGTTTGCTTCCTAAATTGTAAAGAACCAGGCAGAGGTGGAGACAGCTAAAGCCAATCCTTACCTGCTGCTGGCTTACATACCTGCAGGGATGGGGAGGTCACCTCCTTCCTGTTGTCACCCCAGCCTTGCCTCCCTGTGAACCCACCTCAATGGGCCAAACACGCCCGCCCCTGCTCCCCAAGTCCCAGGCCTCCTTTTCTCTTGAGGGGCCAGGAGGGTGGACACACAGAAGGACTACTGGACATCACTGCCCCTCAGCTCCCGCATCCGTAAAATGGGAAGACACTCCTTCACCCTGGCTCTCAACCACACGAAGCTGACAGGAGGGTAACACACTCCCCTAGATGCGTTTTCTGAAAACATCTGGCTACCCTTTAACCCCAGCCATGTTTTCTGGACCCTTCTCTCCTGACCAACTCCAGAAACACCAAAGTCTGGGGTTTGGTGGGCAAGCCACACTGGATGCGGGCAGGTTTCCAAGACTCAAGATTAACAAGGTGACATCCCATTTGCATCCTGGGCGGGCGTCCTGAGAGCTCTGTGAGGGGGCTTCATCCGCTGGGCCCCCAGCATATGGGTGGCCCCCAGTAAATACCAAGTGACCACATGACCAACCACCTCCAGGTCACCACTGGTCCTCTCACCTAGAGGGTCCTTCCTGGGCATCAAAGATGCCCGAGGGGGTTTCCCTGGTGGCGCAGTGGTTGGGAGTCCGCCTGCCGATGCAGGGGACATGGGTTCGTGCCCCGGTCCGGGAAGATCCCACATGCCGCGGAGCGGCTGGGCCCGTGAGTCATGGCCACTGAGCCTGCGTGTCCGGAGTCTGTGCTCCGCAACGGGAGAGGCCACGGCAGTGAGAGGCCCGCGTACCACCAAAAAAAAAAAAAAAGATGCCCAAGGATGGGAGGGCCGGGCCAGCCCCTGCCCGCCCACCAGCTCCTGACAGCCGTTGACGGACGACGGGACTCACCCTCGTAGGACAGCACGTGGCCCTTCTTGCCCTCGTAGATGACGTGGCCCTTGGGCAGGCCGTCCTCCCGGCTGCGGTCCAGGCGGCTTGGGCTGTCCTCACCGATGATCCTGGTGATGGTGCCCTTGTACAGGACGTCGGCTGGAGTGCCCTGGGGGTGCGGAGAGGGTGAGTGCCCGCGGGCTCTGGCCGGGGACCCCCACACTCGCCAGACACGACCCAGCATGCGTACGTGTGCACCTTCCAAATCCACACACAGGTACATGTGTGTCCGCCAGTGCACACTGGCAGTACGTGCCAGTGCACGTACTGCTTCAAAAGGGCAGAGCCCGCCGGAACACAATCACGCAGAACAAAGCATCAGTAACAATAATAAGTGCTGCTCACTTTCTCTACATCGACTCATTTAACCCTGGAAATCACCCTAAGTCAGGTACTATCGTGCCTAGTTCAGATGGGGAAACTGAGGCGCCAAGAGGCAAGGTGACCTCGCCCAGGGTCCCCTGGCTAACGAGGGGCAGAGCCGGGACTGGAACCCAGGCAGTCTGGCCCTGGAGTCTGTGTTGCAACCTGTACTATATGGATTTTCCTTTCTCAGAGCCTGGACGCTGGGATGTCAGCCACGTGCCTGTGACCACATGTCATTCCCAAAACCAGAATGGGGACTCAAATCCGGGCAGGACACCAGATATCTTAGCTCTAACCCAGGGTTTCTCAACCTCGGCACTGTGACCTGAGGGCCAGATGATTCTTTGAGGTGGGGGCCAACTGGGCACCGTAGGACATTCAGCAGCCCTTCCCCGGGGCTCTACCCACTAGATGCCGGTAGTGCATGTGACCCCCAATCTGCTCCCCCCTAGATGTGACAATCACAAATGTTCCTAGACATTGCCCAGCATCCCCTGGGAGGCAAAATGATCCCTGATCAAGAAACCAGTGCCTTAGAGGGAGTGAGCTCCCTGTTGGGGGTTGTATTCAGGCAGAGAGAAGACAGCCACGTGGGGTAGTGTCCCGCCTTGGGCGACTTTCACGAACACGAGTGGGGGGTCAGAATATGGATCTGGAGTCAGACTGCTGGAGGGCAAACAGCAGCTTTACCAACAAGTTGCTGTGTGACCTCTGTCAAGTCACTCTGCCTCTCTGAGCCTCAGCCTGTACATCTACAAAACGGAGACAATCTCTGTATACGGTTCTCAAAGGCACCCGTCACAGACAAGCTGTCCCCAATCAAACGTCTCTCTTCTCTTTCTACGATTCCAAGGGCTGACTGAGACATGCAGCTCCAACTGCGTGCCAAGCCCTAGGCTGGTGCGCTCTGAGTCTCCCCCGGGAGCTTCTCTGCCAAGAAACACCCTTCTGTGGGGTAAGGGCAGCGACTGGCACCCCGGGCTTTCATCCCAGATCCTGGTCTGCGAGCAAGGGAAACGCAAGACGCCCTGAATCCGGACGGGTCTCCCGACGTCTCAAAGCAGATGCCCTAGATGGGACCCCTTGGCCACACTTCAGAAGGCTTGTGCACAAACAGTGCAGAATAAACGGGCTTTAGTCTGGGTGATAGATAATCCAGGGGCGGGAAGCCACCTCTCTCATCAGGAGAGCACACGGCCGGGGAGCCGGCAACATCCCAGCAGGAAAGGCTCCTCCAGGGGCAGCGGATAGAAGCCCACCCACTGTAAGTCTGTGTGTGTGTGAGTTTGTGTATGTGTGTGTATCCGTGTGCTCCTGAGTTTGTGTGTGTGTGTGAGCCTGTGTGTGTCCCATGACCGGATTTCATCACCTGGGAGTGAGGCTGTGGGGAAGCCTGACCCGCACACATCTGGCAGCTGCCAGAAACAATCGCAAGGCTGTGAGTGACCCACACGGCTTGGGTCGCGGCCACCTGAAACTGGAGGCCGACGGATGCCCGGGAGCCTTTAATCCCTGACACCTCTGTGAGGATGACTCAGCAAGAGACACTTCTAGCAAAGGGAAGACTGAGTCAGGGAGCGTCGGTCCCGTGCCTGAGTCAGCATGTGGTGGGGCTGGGACCTGAGTGTCTGCGGCCCGGCTGTGGCCCCAGGTACCTGCGCAGCTGCCTTCTTAAGCTCATGATTTCAAGACCAACAGGTTTTAGAGGAACATGAAGCATCAGGGCCTCTCCTCTGTGGTGTGATCTGCGGCCCCTGGAGCCAAAGACACCTTCCTACGGGAGCCTGTGGCCTGAATTCCACCATTCACGTGCGTGTGTGTGTGTGTTGGGGGGGGGGGTTGCACATGCGTGTGTGTGTGTGTGTGTCTGTGTCCAGGCTCCCCTTCCTCTGGCACAGCTGGCACAAAACACTGGGTCCACTGCTTCCTGGCTACACGACCTTGGGTTTAATCTCTGGGCTTCGGTCTTCTCATCTGTAAAATGGGCTGACCTGGATTCTGTGCTAATGTAAACCATCTTGTCTGGAGCGGGTGGAAGGGAAGGAAAAGAAAGCCCTAGGAGCTAAGGACCCCAGGAAGTGGGGGGACCGCCCTCTGTGGTCCACCAGCCAGGGAGGAAGGAGAGGGTTAAACAGGCCCTGTGTACACTAGGACCCCCGAGCTCAGTTCTGAACCCCCAGTCCCGACACCGGAGGGGCAGAGTGGTCCCTCTGCAAACCCTTGGATGGGACAGATGTCACCAGCTGATCCCACACTTTCTGCGGAGCTGGACGTGGCCAGGATGCCAACTCCAGCCGTCAGCCTGTCAACACCACGAGGCCAAGGCTGGCACCAGAGGAAACCTCTGTCATCCAGGACTGAAGTCACAAAAGCGAGGGTTACGGCAGCACAGCGGGAGCCCCAGTGGTGTGGGCGGGCTCAGCTGAGCTGCAGGAGCGTCTGTCCACTCACCCCCTTGAAGGCGGGGGATGTGCAGACTCCCTCACCGGCCCCCAAAACTTTGCTGACCCGAACGCCTCCTGCTCGCTGCTCCAGGCACCGCGGACACTTGCTGGACCTGGTGCACACCAGGGACCCTCCACCTCTCCGCCTTTGTGCGTGCCATTCCCTGGGCCCGGAACGCCGATCCCTGAGATTCCCGCAGGGCTCACACCTCTGAGAGGTCTCCCCGGCTCACCTGTCTCTGCGGCCTCGGCGGCCCCAGCCATTTTCAATCGCAGTGTTTTACTCAACACAAAGCACTGGCTACTCTGAAATCACCTGCTCAGTTTTTACCTGTCTGCTTCCTTCTGCTACCCTCCTAGCTCCTTGGGGCCCTTGAGTTTTGTGTTTTGCTCAGCACCTAAAATGCCTGGCTCCCAGGCTCCCAGAGCTGGGTGGGCACCCCACGAAGCCACCCCATCTACTGAGGCAGACGCTGAGCAGAGACGCTGGGGGGAAGGGCGGGTTGCCCACTGTTTTGTCCACAGGCAGGGCCACGTCTGGAGACACTGCCTGCTAGTGCCACCCTGGTCCCTCATGCCACGGCCCCAGGACACCTACATGGGTGATGGAGCCGCGGTACGTGATGGGGCTCTCGGAAGGCACCCGCGCGCTGGGGATGCCCTTGGTGATGCTCCCTCCTGGAACCGAGCCCAGAGACGTCCCTGGAAGACATGAGACACGGGCTGAAGGGGTGTCTGCAGCCCCTCCCCAGGCCCCAGTCCCAGAGCCCCCGAGACCTGCAGGTCCCCCCCACCTCCGGTGTCTCAGCGCAGAGGGTCCCCCGCCCCTAAATGGCGAAGTAGACAACTGCGAAGAGAGGCTGCTGGACCCTCTGGGAGCTGAAGCTTCTTAGCAGGTTTTGGATAAAGGGTCCCATTCCTGCCTCGACCCTCCCAGGGATGGAGGGGCAGCCGCCGGGGGTGAGCCTAGCTCGCACGCCCTCACCTCTCAGCACGGACGTCTCCTGAGCCGCAGGCACCCCCAGGCTCTCCGGTGGCCCAGCCTGGCCCCGTGGGGACAGCTGTTCCTGCTTCACTCCGCTGAAGGGCGCTGGAGAGGGGCGAGAGCGGTGAGCCGAGCCTCTGGGCAGGGATTCAGAGGGACGGCCGCCTCCCTGCCCTGTCCGGGGCTGAGGGACCTCCCCGCCACGCGCGGGCCAGAGTCCCTTAGGGTGAGCTGCCCTCCCTCAAGCCCCCAACGCAAACAGTGGGAGCCAAGCCTGGGCCATCGAGGTTGGGGGGCCCTACATCCTTACCCAGCTTCTTGGGGTCCATGGTGAGCGGCAGCCCCATGGTGATGGGGCCCACGGGGGCCTTGGCATGCTCTGAGTACGGGACGTGGAGCTGCACAGACATTCCCTGTGGGAGCAGAGGCCGTGGGGTCACAGAGGCCTCAACCAGGGCCTCAACCCGCTTTTATGAGGCCCCAAGAGGAGGGGAACCTCAGGATCACACCCGGGTCCAAGGCCTGGGGCCTCAGTTCCGGCCCTGCTGCCCCTCTGAGCAACTGTGAACGAGTCACTGCCTCTCCTGGGCCTCAGTGCCCTCACCCGTGTGGCGGTCATGACCTGGTTTAAAGGAAATGGTACCCACAGCGCCTGAGCAAAGCATACGCCTTGCCCCCGCCCTGCGCCACAGGGGGGCAGGTCAGAGAGGTGAGGGGCAGGTGGACCGAGGCTCACCACGTGCCAGGGCTGTGTGTCTAGTGCCTGCGACTTTGTTTCACAGAAGGGAAACTGAGGCACAGAGAGGTTAAGTAACTTGCCGAACGCCACACAGTCTGATCGCAGAGCCCATGCTCTTGAGCGCCCCGTGGAGTGACCTCCCAAGGTCCTGATGCCCGGGTCAGGCACAGCCAGCTTGGACCCAGCCCCCTGGGTGCCCGACCCCCACCCCGACACCATCCGTCCCAGGGATCACCCCCACCCCGACTTTACAGATGGAGGGACCAAACCCCAGAAAGAGGAAGGGGCGTTCTCCGGGACCCGGTTGCACAGGTGCTTCTGGGGGGCCGCCCCTCCCACCTCACCTGGGAGAGGGCACCCGTTTGCCTCTCAAGGACGCTGGGGTGCTTGGTGGAGGAGATGAGGGGCGGCGGGTTGGAGATGGTGGGTGGGCGTGGTAGGACGGGCCGGGCGCTGTCATGGAGGCCCAGGGGCAGCGGGTGACCTGCAGGGCACGTATCTGTCCATCACAGGGCCCCAGGAGCGGTCAGAGGCAGAGCCCCCAGGCCACTCCCCACCTCGTCCCTGTCCTGCCCAGGCGGGTGCCCGTCCATACGTGCCCCCACTGCTCCACCCGTCTCTGCCTGATGAGCCGTCTGCATCCTTGGTTCAGACAGCACTACCCCAGGGAAGTCTCCCTCCACGCCTCCCCCCTCCCAGGCCCTGGCCCAAGCCCCTCAACTCTCCCCCGACTCCTTAACTGGTCTCCCCGTTCCCCTGTTGCTCTCCAACAGTCCACTCCTCTCACAGGAACCAAAGGGATCTTTTTGCAAAGTCCACTAGTTCACATCCTCCCCTGCTATGAACCTCCTATGGCTCCCCACTGCTCCCACAGGGTAAGGCCTTAGCCTCTGACACAGCTTTCAGGTTCACCTGACCTGCACTTATAGGCTCCCCAGGCTCCCTGGGCCCCAAGCTTCTGCCATGACAGCCTGACTCAGTGTCTCAAGCTTCGCCTGCTCGCTCCTGCCTCCGGACCTTTGCACATGCTGTTCCCCCTGCCTGGCATGTCTTTCCCTGTTCTTCTCCTGGCTCTTTTGGCCACTCATCCTGCAGGATCAGCTCTGCTGAGGACGGCCTTTGCTGACATCACAGCCCTTACTGGCCCCTGGCTATGCCCCTTTCATTGCTGGTGGGGCCTGGCAGGGCTGGAGAGCCCAGGAAGGGTCTCGAATCCAGCCTGACTGTATTCGTAAATCAAAGCAGGCCCCCCCCCTCACGCTTTTCTCTCCACCTGCCCGTTGTGTACCTCAAGTCCATGGTGGAAGACAGAGCTCCCACTCTCAGCCTGCCCCTAACCGGCTCGAGCACCTCTCAGGTATCCCCAGCCCCAGGTGCTTCAATTGCAACCCTGTAGATTTCTCACGTCTCAGCGGAGCCCCCTTCTCCTTCACTGACCAGACCATCCCTCCCGCCAGGACCCTAAGGTCCTTCTGCGTGCAGTTCCGAGTCAGTGCACACAGCTGGCGCCCAATGACTGCACGCTGGCTGACTCGGCAAGGAGGCCAGGCTCGGGTGAACTACTCACCAGGCGGGGCGTAGGAGAAGGCCAAGGGGTCAGGGGCGTGCGGAGAGGCCTTGATCACCTCGCGAGGGGGCACGGGGAAGGGCAGGCCTGACGTCCAACACGAGGGATCCGTGGGCAGCTTCTGGCCCTCAGCCGCAAAGGCCGGGAAGAACACGGGCTTCTCTGCTGAGGGGCAAGGCAGGCAGTCAGCCACACTCGGCCAGCCCTCAGGCCCCCAGTCCTGGCTGCCCTGCTCAAACAAGACCCCCTGTGTCTTGCAGCGCCAGCCTCGGCCAGGGGAAGGTCCTGGCCAACAGTGATGGAGCCCCCCAAGTCTGCAGACCGGGCACCACGCTGACTCCTGTGATGTCCTGTCAAGCACGGATGTGCCTCAGGCTTGGGCTGGGCTTCTCGGCGGCCCCTGATTCCAGCGCTGGAATCCCACAGGCACTTGCCCGGCACCGGGTCAGCAAGGGGCCTGGACAAACCTCCAAACCAGGGGCGGCAGATGGTGGCACGGGGCCTGCCCACTGCCCGATTCTGTGTGTACACTTGTGCTGGAACGTCCACCCGTCTATTTATCATCTGCAGCAGAGCTGAGGAGTTGCGACAGAGACCGTCTGTCTGGCCCACAAAACCTAAAATATTTACTATCTGGCCCTTTCCAGAAGAGGCTCGCTGACCTCTTCAGATGACGAAGGCGGTCAGAACGGTTTGCCGTGATCCGCGTACATGTGCTCCCGCCAGCACAGCTACGGCCCGGATGCCCGGGATGACGGCGCACACACGTCAGCCCATGCGCCGAGCGTGTCCCACGTCCAGGGGCTGGGCTGGGCGTTTCGAAAGCGTGAACTCAACGAGCCTCCTTGCAGGCTCAGGAGAAAGAGAGCGGCCGGGCCCAGTGTGCTGAGAGGGACCGGAGTACGGACACATCGACGGACTTATCTAAGGTCACCAGCAAATATTTGGCCAAGTCAGGAATTGACCACTGAACCTCCCGGGCGCTGCAGACGGCGGAGGGAGCCCTCCCACGGGGGCTCCAACTAAGTGCTCTGCGTGGACTGACTCGGTTATCCTTGCAACACCCTTCAGGGAACGGACGAGGATTATCCCCAATTTGCAGATGGGAACACGGAGGCTCAGAGAGGTGAAGTCACCTGGTCAAAGGCCCACAGCCAGCAAGGGGAGCTCTGAGCCCAGGTAGATGGGCTGCAGGCTGTAACCTTCACCTTTGCCACACACACTGACCACAGGAAGGGGAGCAACGACTGGCCCTGGATTCTCAGGCCTGGGGACACAGCCGCAGACCCGGCCAAAGGCCAGGCCGTCTTCACGGTGTTCTCCCGCTGGCCACCCACTCTGCTGAAATCGGTCCTAAGCGCCAAACCTCTTCCTTGAGAATTGATGTCAGGCTAGAGGACCGATGGTGGCGAGGGCTGGGTACGGGGGGCGGGGGGGGCGGGCAGGGGAGTAGCCAGCTGGTTACAACTTGGGAATGCCTGGCCTGGGATGGGAATGGCAGGCAGGTGTCATCCCTCGGGCCACCTCCAGATGACAGAGGGAGGCTCTGAAGACGCAGCAAGGCGAGCAGGAGAGCACTGGCAGCATGAGAGCCGCCTGCTGTGGGCACAGCAGGTGGGGTGGAGGCGTGTGTGCTGCACTCCCTCCGCTCCTCTCCTGGGAGACTGAGCTCCCCCCGGACCTGTGCGCCTGCTGACGTGGGGAGCCCGCAGGAGGGGCCGCAGATGTGGGGAGTAACCCGGGGTGGGGATTCTCATGCTCAACCAACCCCCAGTGGGGGCGCCCCCACCCCCACCCCACCCAGGGCCTGCACCCGGCCCGGAAATTACGTGCACGCCCTGGACCTCGCTCGTCCAGCCACCCGTCCGCGCGCGTGCCTGGGCTCCTCTCTCCAGCTCAGCTCTGGCTGCCGTGGGAGGGGGCAGGGGCGGGGGGTGGCCTCCGGTGCTGGAAGGGAAATCTGGGGCCGGGCCAGGATGGGCCGGCGGCCGAGAGCTTGGAGAGACAACCTGTTCCTCCGGCTGGGCCCAGGGAGCCCGAGGGGTGGGCGGGCGGAGCAGCTCCACACAGGAGCCAGGCGGCAGGGGAGGCTCCTGAGAGACCAGAGAGGTCGGTCGTGCGAGGTGTCAAGTTCATGCATGTGCGTACGGGTACTAGCTGCAAGGCAGGCCATGGCACCTGACGCCAGGTGCCCCGGCTCCTGTGCGGAGCGATTCCAGGAAACGGCGCGGCCCTCCGCCGTGCCAACAGGCCGGATGCCAGGCTCAGAAAGCACAGGTGCTGGCTCACCTTCTCCCAGGACAGGGCCTGTGACCCCTCCCAGCGGGCCCTGCCTGGCCCCGTGTGGTGTCCAGCCACTCAAGTACGGCCCAGCCCGGCTCAGACCTGGCGCCGGCCAAGGCTGTTTGGGCCCCTGACACTGCCACGCAGCTATCCGCCCTGGGCTGGTGCCCCAGCCCTGGAATGTCCTTCCAGAGCCAGACCCCACATCTCACGCTGCACTCTCGCCCAGCGAACCCCAGCCCCACCATGGGGAGTCCCGGTCCCAGCGTGGGTGGCTGGCAGGGGCCCAGGAAGAGGCAGACGTTCCGCTTTCCACCCCACACGCGGGTTCATCAGCAGGTCCCAATGTTTGCCTCTGAAACAAAGTCCCAATGCCCCCCTTCATGGTCACCCGCACAGCCCAGCTGCCACCACCGCTGGCCGGGAAAAGCATCTGCCCACAACTCCCTGCCGCCCTTTCTCCTCAACAATGGCTGGAGAGGCAGAGAGAGAAGAGATCCTTCTAAAATAAAAATCAGATTGCCTGACCTCTCCCCAGTCCCCTACACACACACACACACACACACACACACACACACACCCTTAAAATTCCTCCAGCAAAGGCTTTTTCTGCACCCAAGACAAAATCCCCACAGTACCATGGCCTACGAGGCCCTACACAATCTGGTCCCCCATCTCCCTATCCCACCTCCTATCCTACCCCCTCCCCAGCCACCACGACCTCCCAGCAGCTCCGCCAACACACCAAGCTTGTTCCCACCCCAGGGCCTTTGCACGTGCCGTTCCCTATGCCTGAACGCCCTTCCCCCCGATCTTCCCACGACTGCCTTCTCCTCTTCACGGAGACCCTTCCCTGAGCCCCTCATCACTCATTCTGTTTTGTCTCTTTCGCTGCATGAACCAGCCTAAGGTCATCTTGCCTCCTTACGTGCCCCCTGTTTAACATCCTCTTGCAAAAGCAGCAACTCCTTGGAGCAGGGACTTCGTCCTGCCCACTGCCGAACCCCCGCTGCCTGGCACGGTGCTTGGCGATCGTGGGTGTCCAACCAATGTCCTGGCCCCCGTGGCCACAAGCTGGCCTGTGTGCCAGCCAGGATGCATGCCCGCCCGTGTGGGTGGCATCCGAGACTTCCTGCAGCAGGTGAAGGCGGCCGGCAGGGCGGGCTGATCAGCGGGGGAGTGTCTGGCAGGCCCTGTCACTGTGAAGTGTGGAGCTGGCCTCCTTCAGGGACAGCCCTGCCCTGTCTTCCGGCACACGGTACCACCTTCAGGGAGGCCCACGGCCGAGGGCCACCCGGCTTTCTAGAGAAGGTGGGACGCCGTGCCAGAGGCTGCCGGGGGTGGGCACGCAGGTGGCCCTGGCTGCCCACACCTGTCCCTGGGCTGCGTCGGTCAGGGAGGATGGTCTGGGGTCCTGCTGCCCTCAGACCCCTAGAGCAGCCTGCAGGAGAGCCTGGGCTAGCCCAGCGTGGGGGGAGCCTCTGGGGGGTCAGCCCCCAGTGCCTGAGACGTGCCAGGCTGGTCTGGGACGGGTGTCCCTTTGGGGCACAGGCTTGAGACTTCTTGGGTCCGGTTGGCGGGGGGGGCAGAGACAGAAGAGCCAGAGAACGAGAAGCCACGCCCCACCTGCCTCCAGACCTCGCACTTCACATGGTGACAACAAAGCCCGCCCGGCAGTTGCTGCAACGCAGCTGCTCGGGGAATCACCTCACTGGCTCCCCAGTGAACCCAGCGACCTCGGCCGGGAATAAGGTCAGGGTGAAAGCTGGAGGGGGGCAGTGCTTCCTGCCCAGGCCCCAGAGTGGCTGCCAGCCGGAGCTGAGCCTCATGGTTCTAGAAGCTCATGTGTGGACTGAATCACATGGAACCAGAAACTGAGCCCTAGACGTTGTTTTCGTACACGCACAGTGCTTTTGAAAATTTTGAGAAGTTGCCAATGTTGAGAAATTCGAAGATTTCACATGAAAAGATGGATTTCTAGCTTCTCGGGAAGAACAACCCCAGGCCTGTCTTACCACATGGCGACTCTCGACTGAGGCCAACATGCACCCACTTTAGAAAGAACGGGCGTCTCCAACTGCCCCGGTGCCCGCCCCCCACTGCCTCGCCCCACCATGTTGCGCTCATTTACTTGGCCTGTCGGGCCACTGCGGCCCTGGAGTCTGCAGGAGCTGCTCCGCACACGCAAAGGCCCCTTACGCCCACCCACCTGCCCCCCTCCCCTGTACTCCCTGGGCCCCCGGCACACACTTACCCTCCTTCTCAGCAGGGGGCACAGGGCTCCTGCTTTTGCCTCGAGGGCTGCTGCTGGGCTGCTGGGGGCTGTCGCTCTCCGGCTGCACGTGCTGCGGTGGCGGAGGAACAGGGGGCGCTGCGTCCTCCCGGGGGGGCTCGTGGGCTTTGGTGACCTGCTGAGGGAAGCCGGGAGGAGTGAGCATCTTCACAGCCCGTCCGTCCACAGGTCACAGAGATCAGGGAAAGCCCTCCAGGCCCCCTGCGTGGGACCAGCCTGGAAACTGAGGCCCAGGGGGAGGCAGCGACGTGCCCAAGGGCACGCGGCTTGAGGGCCAGGAGGGTAGGGCTTTGCGCAGAGTGTAGGGGGTGTGCCCGCCCATCCCAGCTGCCCGGCCGTGGATGGGGGAGTCCCCGTTACCCTCCCCACCAGCCCCCTCCCCCTTCCCCAAATCGCTCGGGGTCTCAGAGGGATCGGGACTGACCAGTGGGAGTGGACCCGGCCTCGGGGAGTGGGCAGCGTGGCTTGGCGCACCTCGTGCCCCTCACTCGGAAAGCCCTGCTCAGCTCAGAGCCTTCCAGACCAGAGCATTTGAAGGCCCGGCCCACCTCCTTGGAGAGGGACGGCTTTGGCCACGACTGAGCCATCACGAGTAAGGGGCACCTCTGAGGGTCCTCCTGCCGGGCCTGGGGAAGAATCTTCCAGCTCCCCTCCTTCCCCCAGCGAAGGGCCTCTCGGTAACTGCGGGGCGCCGCCCTCCGCTCCGAGGAGCCGTGACAGAGGGCTGCGGGAGCTTTCTGTGAGGTCTGGGCGCCCCTGGAGAACTGTCGGCGGGCGGGGTGGGGAGAGGGGCCAGGGCGGACACCTCGCCAGTCCCCCAGCCTCCGCGCCTGTCTCCATGGGGCTTTCCCCAGGGAACGGGAGACGCGGGTAGAGCCAGGCTGCAGGTGCCGGGGCCCCGCCTGCCCGGCCAGGTCTACCGTCCCCCCAACAGGAGGTGGCGGTCGCAGGGGCCCGGGACTCACAATCGGGGGGATGGCGGCCGCCCGTCGCTTCAGCTGCTTCAGGCCCAGCGGCTTCTGGGGCGAGGCATTGGTCCCGGCGTCGCTGGTCGCAGTGAGGAGGCTGGGCCGCGGCGACAGGAGCCTGCGGGGGAGACCAGCGTCAGGCCCGCGGGCTCCCGGCCTCCTGGCTCCAGCCTGGATGACGGGGCCGGAGGGGCTGCCAGAGAGAGGCGAAGGTCCAGGATCACGGGGCCCAGGAGCCTGGGGTCATGGTGGGGTCTCCACCCTCCCTCCTTCCTCTGGTCCAGGCAGGCCTCACAAGGGGCCAAGACCCCTCCCACCCCGGCCCAGAGGCCCAGCCAGGATCAAACACTCCTGAGACAGCCCAAGGCAAGGAAAGCCCCAGAGAAACCCACACTCAGGGCCCACACCACGCTCGGCCCTTTGGAAGCTGCCAGAAAGGCCAAGAATCAACCAGCTTAAGGCTTGGGGAGCTTGGGAGGTTCAGGGAGAATATCCGTCACCCAGATAGGAGAGGCTCAGGTACCAGGGTTAGGGCCTGGGGCGTGGCACTGAGAGGACCTTGCTTATTGGAGACCAGAATTGGGGAGCCCCCCACTCAGCCCAAATGCAACCTGAGATACTGGGAATCTCGCCTGCACACCGTTTGCTGGGGCGCTAAAGCGGGAGGTACAGGCTCTGCATGGAGGGGCTGGTCAGCGTGTATACGGCCCGCCCAGCAGCCCTAAGTGGGGCTGTGGTGCTCAGCAGGGCCTGCAGGTGCCTCGTTCTCTAAAGCAAGGTCACGTCTGTCTGATGCTGACATGCAGAATGGGGCAGCGCACCTGCACAGGGTGCATGGTGTGTGTGTCGGGGGGGTGGCGGAGTGGGGGGGCTGAAACACAGTGGGATGCCAGCGACAGGGTCACCCCAGTGTAGAGGTGCAGTGTCTGGGACACCGGAGCAAAGCCTGCCCTGGGGTGTGGTTCCAGAGCTGCTCACAGGTGTCACCTCCTTCAGGAAGTCTTCAGGGATTTCCAGAACTCGCCAGCACTGACCACAGTGTCCTGCCACAATCCCTGTCTGCCTCCCCAGCTGGAATGAGAGTCTCTAGGCCAGGAGCTGGGTCTGCTGCAGCCTCAGAACCCCTCACCCACCCACCGGGGCTGCCTGGCTCCGGCCCAGCTCTCGGTTCCCTCCTGTGACCCGCACTTGCTGAATACACAGCAGGCCTGGTGTTGTGCTTGGGGTGCGTGGTTGGAGACCCAGAATCCAATGTCTGCTTGCAGGGCGCCGGAGCTGGCTAGATGATCAAACGGGACACACAAAGGCATTGGCTGCGGGCTGGATTCAGCCAGAGGGCACAACGAAGGCCAGGCCCCCAAAGCCAGAGGGTCCTGTTGGTACAGCCCTTGGTGTGCACTGTGACCATCCTGGCTGATGCCACATGCAGACTGTAAGCACAGCCACTGCCTTCCAGGTAACATCCATGACCACCAGGACGCAGCTCACGCCACCCAGTGCTGGCTGCCGGACACCCAGCAAAGAGCAGAACACGGCTGCCTCCTACAGATGGAGCAGGACAGACGGGTGATGTGCAGCTGAGGTGCCCTCTGCTCTCTGCAGTGAGACCATGGCCTGTGACCGGGACCACAACCTGTGACAAGCCAGTCCCGAGGGCGCTAACCCCCGGCCGCATCTGCCACATACTCAGCTGAGCGGAGTCAGTCTCGGCGACGCCCACTGGCGCTGCCCATGGCATGCAGGTGGCGCCGGGCGCAGAGGTCGGCCTGACTTCTCTGTGCTCAGCTGGTCTCCACGGTCCTCCCGACCTGGCTCACCCCCCCCTGCCGTCCTCACCTCTCTCGACCTCTCCAGACCCTGCTCGCACTCTGAGGACCCCCTGAAGCCTCTCCTGCTGTGGCTGCCCGTCCTTGCTCCCCCGGACTCAGGCCCAGCCCCGTTTTGCCCACCACCCTCGGGCCAAGGCACCCTGACCAGGTCTGAGAACTGATGTTATCACCTGTCCTGCATTCCCCACCTCCAGCTTCAACTGTCACCAAACACCGCCCCACACACCCGTCGCAACACATTACCAATGTCCGTTTAAACCAACTTGCACCTGTAGACTTAAGTTTAAAAGGAATATACTGCAGCCGCTTTGGAAAACACTGGCAGTTCCTCAAAAGGTGGAACAGAGTCACCATAGGGTCCGGCAACTCCACTGCTGGGCATATACTCGAGAGAACGAAAACATGTATCCACACAAACACTCGTTCACACAAGATCACAGCAGCCACTATTCACAAGAGCCAAAAGGTGGAAACAACCCAAATGGCCCAAAACAGATGAATGGATAAACAAAATGTGATATATATATACACACACACACACACAACGGAATACTATTCAGCCACAAATGAGTGAAGGGCTGACACAGGCTACAACATGGATGAACCTCAGACACGACGCTGAGCGCAAGAAGCCAGTTGCAAAAGGCCACACACGGCATGGTTCCATTTCTATGAAATGCCCAGAAGAGGCAAGTCCATGGACACAGACAGAGAAGAGAGATTAGCGGACCGGGGGCTGCAGGTGGGGGATGAGCAATGACTGCTAATGGTCTGGGGTTTCTTTTTGGGGCAGTGAAAATGTTCTGGAATTAAGCAGTGGTGATGGTTACACAACTCTGTGAATGTACTAAGAGCCCTGAGCTGCACACTTCAATGGCTGAACTGTGTGGTTCGTGAATTATGTCTCAGTAAAGCTGTGACAAGGAAAACATAAAGAATATACTATTTGCCAGCCATGAAACCAAGAGTTCGTTATAGTAACTGTACTCTTTCTACAAACAATAAAGTAATAATGTTATACTATTATTTGCCATATAAATTACTCTAAAATGCAGATTTTAAAGTTAAAATATAAACTTTCATATTTTTGTAAATATAATTTTATAGGGACACAAAATATGCTTTTATGATACATATAAAATAAGCAAAGTGTCTGTGTCTCACTCTGTCAGCGAACTAGGACCTCCTACTCAGACCTGTGTCCTGCCTCGGTTTCCCGGTGGCTTCTCGTCCAGACAGGGGGCAGTCAGATTGGAGGGGGCAGGGGTCGCCCCTCGAATGCTCTCAGCAGGCACCAGCTGGGGGGGTGGGTACGAGCACAGAGGTCCAGACCCCTCAGGATTTCCTGAATCCCCCCTAACCCTCACCCAGCAAGGCAGGAGCTCAGTGGGGACTGCGGCCATGGGCACAGCACTTCACAGTTGACGAGATGACAGCCTGACAGCTCACGGTAAAGAGGGCGGCATCCGGGGCTTCCCTGGTGGCTCAGTGGTTGAGAGTCCGCCTGCCGATGCAGGGGACATGGGTTCGTGCCCCGGTCCGGGAAGATCCCACGTGCCGCGGAGCGGCCAGGCCCGTGAGCCATGGCCGCTGAGCCTGCGCTCCGCAACGGGAGAGGCCACGACGGTGAGAGGCCCGCGTACCGCAAAAAAAAAAAAAAAAAAAAAGAGGGCGGCATCCAAGAACAACGGTCTGGATTCAGGTCCTCAACAAGCCCAAGGGTCCTGAGCTCCCCCCACTGGGGAGCGGGAAGATGCCTGGTGCTCACGTGGCCCCCAACCCCCTCATCCCACGTCCACGGTGGGCGAGCACCACCTCCAGGGGCCTCCTCGTGGCAGCGCCCTCCCTCTGTTCTCTTTCCTTTGTCTTCTTGGAAGACAGGGCTTTTATTTTCCTCCCTGGAGGCCTGGGCAGGGTAGGGGCTCTCAGAGCCTGGCACTGTGCACATGACCCGGGACAGGCGGGGGAAGCCAGCAACTTGGCCGAGAGCAGCCAGGGTCCCGCCCACCACCCCGTATTCAGGGCTCTGGCTCCCAGTTCAAATCCCACCTTTGGCCGTATGACTTAACCAGCTGTGCCTCACCCAGTTTCCCCTCATCCGTAAAATGGGTATGAGAACAGTGGCTCCCTCCGAGGACTGTCCTGTGGGTGGAACACAGGAAGCCCCGAGAACGGCGCCTGGCGCTGAGCGGCTCGGGCACCTTCCCATTCCTGTGGTTTTTCTTCCCACCCTGGAAGACCAGGGCTGGGGGAGGGGAGGGGCCACAGGGGACTCTGGGTCCTGCAGCAGTAGCCCCCTCTCTGCTGAGCCCCCTTTCCCCAGCTTCTCGTTATCGCTTTGCTGGGATAGGTGTCCACACAGACGAAGTCATGTTACTCCCCTGTGCTCCCAGGATAAAAGTGCACTCCTTACCTCGACCCCTGGGGCCCTGTGGAGCCAGGTCGGGCCAGGTCCCTGCCCACCTCTGTGGCCTCCTCTCCTGCCTTCCCCTCTTCCCTTCACTTGCTCCACACTCAGCCACAGGCCTCTTTGCTGTCTACTGAACATAAGCTCATGTGGCCACAGGACCTTTGAACTGGCTGTTCCCACTGCTGGCTTTCCCTCCATGTCTCACACTACGTGTTCTGATCATCCTTCAATGTCACCTCCTCAGACAGGCCTCCCTGACTGCCCCTCCCGCTGCCCCCACCCCCAATCTCTCCATCATCCACTTATCACACGAGCATTCCCTTTATTCCATTACTGTTCCAGTTCCGTACTAGTCGCTCTCACTAAAATGTAAGCTCCCTGGAGCCAGGACCTCGTCTGTCCTGTTCCCGGCACCCCTTGAGCCCAGAATGGCACACACTGGTGCCCAGTTAATCATTTATGGAATAAAGAAATAGAGGAGAAATTGCTGTTACATTCTTTCAAAGTTCCAGGGGCTCAGCAGAAGAAGCCGCCTTCCAGCCTCCTCCTGGGGTGACCTGTGCGGGCAGCCTGAAGCGGCTGCAAAGGAGGGCAGCTCCAAAGTGCCAGGCTGGCTCGTAACTCCATTATCCTGACAAGAAGCCCATAAGCCGGGATACCCACACCCATCTTATACGTGAAAACGCTGAGGTCCAGAGAAAGGACTTTCAGAAGGCCCAGCCCTGCCGGCAAGTGCCCAGGCACCTTCTCTGGGAAGTGGAACAGGCGGGGCCCGCCAAGCTCAAGGCTCTGCAATCAAAGCCAGTGTCTCTGGCTGTGGGCCAAGAAGACTCCCAGGTGGAGCCGCCTGGCAGAGAGTGAGGGAGAGTAAAAGCAGGATATGATCTTCCCTCCCCAAGTCGTCCGGGCACGGGCCAGAACGAGATGCATCTTGTGTCTGTCCAGGGACGCCCAGTTCACTGCGCCGGGACTGCCAGGCGGGAGGGAGGGCTGTGGGCAGGAGGCCAGGACCGGGGGTCGCCTGGGGGCCCACCCATCCCACCGGCCCTCCCGGGAGGCGCTGGCTGCCAGGGCGCGCTCTGACGCGAGATCGCCTGCGTCCTCCGGCGCCTGCCCGGCCCTGTGTGGCTGTGGCCCGGGAGGGAAGAGGTCAGGAGGCTGGCCTGAGTCCAGCCTCACCCTGGGGCCGGGGGAATGGCCTCGGTCACAGAGGGCGTGACAAACCAGGTGTCCTGACTCCCAGCCCAGGGCCCCTGCTCCCGAGGGATCGAATGCTGGCCACTCAGGCAGGAAGAGTGGATGGAAGCCAGACCCAGCTCGGGGAGGGAAGGACACGTCCCTGGGTGGGGCTGGGGTGGGGTGGCCGCTGAAAGTAGGCTGCGGGGCTTCAGGCCTGGCCCGAGAGGTGCGGGCGGGCTGTCGGGACCCAGGCCAAGCGGCCGAGCCGTCCAGCCCGTCAGGCCGTGTGCACCCGAAACACAGACTCCGGGAGGCCGCTTATCAGCGTGGCTGTCCCATGAGCTCAGCGCTCTCCCCACTAAGAGCAGAAACATGTGTCTCCATGACTCTGTCCCCGCGGCCAGCAGGAGTGGGGTGGGGAGCCGCCCGCCCTGACCCCATTACCCAGGCGCAAAGAGTGAGCCGAGTGGCCAGACCCTGGCCCAGGGCCCTCCCGGGCAGACCGAGCCGCCACGAGCACTGTTTCCCAAGCTGCGCCCTCTGGGCAGGAAGCTCAGGGCCTCTGCGCCCTCAGAAACCTGTTGTCCAGGCCTTTGCTTATCAAAGGGCCACACAAGCGGGGTGAGGGTCCCGCCAGGGACCCCCGGACGCAGGAGGCAGAGGAAGACGTGGCTCACCGGCTTTTGTGGACCACGTGGGGACCCAGAGAGCTCTGACCAAGTAAGTCCTCGTTTCATACGAAACGTTCTAGAAGTTGCCGTTTTCGCACGCCCCGAGGTGAACTGTGGGGCAGAGGAAACGGCTCCTGGGGAACAGGTCGGGTTTGAAAGTCAGATTTTCCTCCCTCTCGTGCCGCCCAGAACTTTTCCGAGAGACGTGAGGAGAGAAAACAGACTGCACTGTTTTCAGTCAAAATAAAACGGGCCGGCCTGCCTCGCTGAATTCTTCAAGCCGCCCAGACGTGAGCTGGAGCGGATCTCCGCAGCTCTGCCCTCCGCTGCCCACGTTTGGCCCTAAGTGGGGTGTACGAGCTTTGCTTCTCGTCGGGGGTCTCGGGGACCCTCCGCGGGCAGAAGAGGAACCAGCAAGGATCCCGGGATCTGCCACTTTCCCCCGTGTCCACCGCCACCAGCCTCACCGGCCCCTGGGACACGGCTGCTGCCACCTTCCAACCTGTACGTATCCCTGTGCCCCTGTGGCCCCCGTTAACCCCCCGCTCCCTCCCAACACACTGAGGCAGACATACCCCAACTCTCTCAGGCTCTCTCCCTCTGAGGGCAAAATGCAGCCGCCCACCCAGCCAGAAGGGTTGCACGAGGTGGGCTGGTCTGCTGACCCTGCCTCTTTCCAAGCTGCCCCCCCACCCCCCGCCCCGCTCCGCCACTCAGGGCCTGGATCACGCAGGCTCAGCCCCACCCCGGGGCTTTTGCACTTGCTGTTCCCACTGTGTTGAGGGGAGACTTGCGTCCCCCACAATACGTTCACGTCCAAACAGCCAAGTACCTGTGAACGTGAACGTCTTGGGAAACAGGCTCTTTGCAGATGTGACCAAGTTAAGATGAGGTCCTTAGGGGGGACCCTCATCCAGTGGACTGGTGTCCTTAGAGCACAAGGGCAATTAGGGCACACAGACGCACAGGGAGGACGTCACGGGACCACGGAGCGACGTGTCTACGAGCCAAGAACCGCCGGCGCCACCGAGGCAGGAAGGAGCCTTCGCGAGGCACGGCCCTGCCCACGCTCTGACTGGGGGGCGGTCCTCTGCGGCGGCGGCTCTGGACGCTAACCCACGCTGCCCAGCACGCCGTCCCCTGGCCCTCCCTGTGGCTCCTCCTTCCCCGTCCGGGCTCAGCTCAGAGGCCACCGCTGAGGGGGACCAAGCCCCCGACGCTGCCCTCTCCCACCACGGAGCTCCTGCGTCCGGACCACTCAGTGGCGGCCTCCCCTCCCTCCGAGGGCAGGCGTGGACGTGGCCTCATGCGCTGCCGTCTCGGTACACAGATGGCGATCAGTAAGCGTGTACGGAGGGAGACGACGGAGCCACCAGCCGGGCAGCCCACAGAGGGAGACGACGAAGCCGCCAGCCGGCCAAGCCGCCAGCCGGGCAGCCCACTCACCTGTTCTTGTCGCCGCCCTCGGGCTCGTCGACCTCGTCGGCACTGCAGGTGGCGCTGGAGTCGCTGTCCTGGGGGGCGCTCGAGCCCTTGGCCGCGGGGCCTTTGCCCCCAGGGCCGCCGCCCTCCTTCTTCTCCACCTTGGGCGCCCCCTCGGGCGTGGCCTCGGCTGCGGCCTCCGCGCCCCCCTTGGCCTTGTCGGGCCCCTCCTCGGCGGCCTCCTCCTCGCGCTCGCTCTTGATGGGCTCCGAGGGGGCCGCCTCGCCGGGCTCCTCTGTCTTGCCCACGTCAGCTGCCAGCTCTTGGGCCGCAGGGGGCTTCTGCTCCTCTCCCTCTTCAGCCGAGGGGGCGGCTGCGGCCTCTTCCTCCTTCTCCTCCTTGGGCACCACAGCAGGGGCCGCGGCAGGTGAGGCGGGCGCCGGCGGGGTCGTGGGTGGGCAGGCGGCTTCGGGGGCCGGGGTGGGCTCGCTGGGGGCCGGGGCGTCCTCGGGAGGCGGGCTGGGGGGCTCAGGAGGTGGCGCATCGGCGCCCGGGGTGGGCGGGGGCTTGGGCCCGCTCTGCGCGGTGTCCTTGGCGGCCTCGGTGCGGGGCGACGGGATGCTCTCGGTGTCGGAGCTGTTGTTGACGGTGGCTGTGCGGGGACAGTGAAGATGGAGTGAGCGGTGCCGGGGGCTCAGGGTGGAGGCAGGCCCGGCCCTCCCCACGGCCCCCCGACAGCCCCGACTGCACGCCCTGGCTCCAGGCAGGAGCTCAGGGCGCTGTGACCCCATCGCTTGACACCACGCAGCCCTAAGGCTCCCACACGCCTGGGCAGCGCCCCCGCCGGCCCCTCCCAGTGCCCTGTCCTCCTCTGGCCGCCCTCTCCACCTGCTGACCCAGGAGCCCAGCAACCTGTTAACTTCCAACCCCCCGGTGGGCGGCCCGCACCCCACAGAGTCAGGCTGGGGGCGGCCAGGGCTGCAGGCCTTTGTTTTGGGGTCTCCTTTTTCTCATCTGGGCTGCAAACCCTGGTTCTGCCCCGGCTGGTGGCCTGGCCGTGGTAACACCGGTGGCCTCCCAGCCTTGCTTTCCCCATCTGTAGGGTGGGGAGAACAGTTCCCACCCCACAGGGGCTGTGACAGCACAGGGTGACACCTGGTAACTGTCTGCTGTCGTTATCACCCCTGCTGTCATCATAACACGATGACATAAAATGGGCCAGTGAACTCGAAGGAGCCCCCGGGGAAAGGGTCCACACCGACTGCATCCCCCAGCCATTTCCCACAGGGCTGGTACACAGCAGGGGCACAATACGTATCGATCGAATGACTGAACGTGCATACAGGTGAAGGGAGAGGGGACCTCAGCTCCAGGCAGGCCTGGCTCTTTGGGCTTTAACAACCGCTCCTGTCACTTCCTGGGTTTCAATTTTCCCCATTTTCTACAAAATGGGCACATCCGAAACCCCCCTCCTCCCCACTTCCTGTTGGGGAAATCAAACTGGGTAAGCGTCGCAGGTGAACACACTAATGAAAAATCAACCAAGCAGTCAAGCCAGCACACTAATCTGCACGACTGAGCCTGGGAATGGCATGGGGAAGAGACACTGCGCGGAGGAGGGGGCACAGAGGTGGCGGCAGCACAAATGGTGGTGCTCACAGGCAGAGACGTGCTCACAGAGGTGGGGCCCCTCATAGAGAAAAGGCCCCCTTGGGATGCCCCCCGCCCTGGTCAGGCCCTACCCCCGCCCCCAACGGCCAGCTGGCCACATTCGTACCTGGGCCACTGCATTCCCCTCTGGGTACCTCGTTCCCAGAGGCGTGTAAGGCTGGAAGGAAGTGAGAGAAGGGTTAGAAGCGAGGTGACATGAGCAGCAGGTGGGGTGGGAGGTTGGGTGGCCAGGCAGGGCTGGGAAAGGGGCCCAGGGCCCAGCAGGCAGCAGGAGGACCTACAGCCCTGTCCCAAGAGCCCTCACCCCTGAACACTCCTGGGTGCCCTTGGACAAGTCACTGGCTCCAGGGTCCTGGGGTGGGAGGTGCTGGCCTCAGAGGTGGGCAGGGCTGGGGGAGAGGCCCTTGGGGCTGCCCAGCCCCGTCTCACCCCTCAGACGCAGAGTCGGGTCAGCAGGGGTTGCTGGTGCCCTGCACAAACGCCTCCCTCAGCTTTCACTGCCTCCAGACCTCCGGCCTCTCCCACTTTAAGGCTCAGAGCAAAGGCCATCCCTTCCAGAAATAATAATCCCAACAGGAGCAACACAGGGCTCGCTCGGTGGGTGCTGGGCTCCGGGCAAAGCTCTTCACACACACGACTCATCTCACCCTCAATAACCTCTAAGTTGGCGGTGATCACCATTCTCCTTTTCAGATGAGAAAACAGAGAGGTTGAGTCACTTGCCCCAGGCCATACTGCGTGGAGGCAGGAGGGGGTTGACCCCAACATCCTGTGTCCCTAACCACCCGTTCCTGCCCCTGCCTTCTGACTCCGGCAATGTCAGTCCCTCCTTTCACGTCATCAGACCACAGGATGGAGGGGGCCAGCGCTGAGGTCCCCTGGATACGTGGTTTCGCCCCAGAGTCCGTGTGCTCATCTACAAAGAGGGCGGTTCACGCCTGGCTCTCTCCCTTACCCAGAGGCTTGTCTGTCTCTGTCAGGGGTTCTCAGACCCGAGAGAGCCTGAGGGCCATGAAGACTCACATGGCTGGGCCCACGCCCAAAACGTTTCTCACTCAGTAGGTCCAGGTGGGGCCTGAGAATCAGCACTCCAGACAAGTTTGAATCCTGGTCCCCAAACAGGCCAACTGGTTACCTCGGGTAACCTCTCTGTGCCTCAGTGACCTCATCTGTAAAATGGGGTGATGACAGCACCCACTGGCCTGTTGTGACAATTAAAGGAAATAACTCAAGGCTGTTGCTCTTATGACCACAATCTTTACTAGGGACACTACGGGGCCAAATGGATCACTCCTCCCTCCCCTGGATTCACCTCCCCCCTAGATACGACAAGGCACTTGCTGCCTGCCCCGTGCAGGGAGGGGTCTGCAGTGCAGTTGGGGCTGGCGGGGTATTCCAGAAGGTTCCATCGTGGTGACCTCAGGCCCTAACCCAGAACCTACCTCACTTCCCCTATCCTGGTCACAGGGACAGAGTTACGCAGCGAATGCCGGCTGGACTGGCAGATTCCAAGTCCACCAGCTACGTGACACCCCATGTGAGTGATTCTCCTCTCCCTGGGCCTTGGTTTCCTCATCTGTAAGATGGGAACATCACCCTGTGCCTTTGGGCAGGATCTTCTAAACTGCCTCCTTGATGTGCACAGAGCCATCAGGTGGTCACAGAAGCCTTGGATTCAGCCAGATCAGCACCCCCGCCCCACTACCCAGCAGAGAATGCCTCTCTCCCCATCCTCGATAGACTGTGTGAACCCTACAAGTGACAGGGAGCTCACCACCGCACAGTTCTCTTACTGGGCAGCGCCTGTTCTGCTTTTAATGCTGAGCCGAAGACTGGCTTCCTCTAACTTTCCCACCAAGCCTGCCTCCTGCCCGGATGGATATTTAATGAGGGGATTGGGTTTCTGCTCCCTAGGCTCCCTTTTCCTGGCTACAGACACAAGACCCAGAATGCACAGAGCAGAGGGGTCTGGAGCCTCCCATCAGACACTGGTCAGGCCTCTGGTCAACTCGGGCCAGAAAGACCCAAGGCTGGCAAGGAGGCCAGACTCACCCCCCAAGGTCCATCCCCAGGGTAAGACAGTAATAACCAAATGGCTTGATTCTCCATTTTCAACCAGGAAGCAGGATTCAGGCTGGTGAATACACTGCGGGCTGGTATAGCCTGAGTTTATTTGCATGTCTTGTTCACGGAGCCAGGGGGTGATTCACACTTTCCTCACACGCTGGCAGAAGTTAGGGAGTTTAAATGCAGAGACAGGCAGATAGGAGGGACAGGAAGGAACCCTGGCACGGACAGGAGGAGAAAAGGTTCCCTTCACCAAGAACTTGAGGCCCCGCTGGGGAGCTCTGGCCGGGGAGATGGCGGAAGGAGAGGCAGAGACATTCAGCTACGCGGGGGTTGGGGTCTTCAGGGGTGTCATGCCTTGAGGACTGGTGTAGACCAAGGAAAAGGGAGAGGGGGCGGGGGCCAAAGGCAGACTGATCAGTGACCAGGGGTGCAAGCCTGGTGTCGGGCAGCCTGGTGTAACTCCCGAGTTTACAAACACTGATTACACAGCGGAGACGCAGTTTACGTGGGGGCCGGGCTCTGAAGTTAGGCCACCATCTCGTGCAGTCAGAAATCCCCCTTTTGAGAAGTGGGCCAAACGGCCGGTGCAATTTAAATGACTGATTCTCGCTCTCTCTAGCAGCCCTCACCTGGTGGGAGAATTCATCTAAGATCAGGGTAGACGATGCATCTGTGTGATACCTGGGGTGCCTGGAGTAACTGCCCTGAGCCTCAGCGCCCACTGACAGAAAGCGGGGGCTGTGCAGTTTATCATCCAAATCGAGGCACTCGGGAGTAAAATGAAGCCTAATTATATCACTTCTGAATACTTACCGACCAACGGTATTGGCTGTACTTATACTAGTCAACTTGTAAAATAATATTTCAGGTCAAAAAACTATTTTCAGGGACTTCCCCGGCCATCCAGTGGTTAAGACTCTGCACTTCCACTGCAGTGGGCGCGGGTTCGATTCCTGGTCGGGGAACTAAGATCCCGCATGCAGCACAGTGTGGTTAAAAAAATTAAAAAAAAACCATTTTCAAAAATAAACTTTCTTTTTCTAAAATGTGACACCAGAGGTGCTGGGCAAGGTCATAGGCGTCACCAGAGCTGGATGTGACCTGGACGTGTAAGGTCACCAAGCACAAGACTGAACTCACAGGGGTCAGGAGGATTGAATGGACAAGTGTCCTGTGGGCGCAGAGATGCCGATTACCATTATTATTGTTGCCACTGTCACCATCATTATCACTGTCATTTTCACCGTCATCACCACCACCATCATCATCACCACCACCATCACCACCATCATCACCATCATCACCACCATCACCACCATCATCATCACCACCATCATCACCACCACCATCACCATCATCACCACCATCACCACCACCATCACCATCATCACCACCACCATCACCATCATCACCACCACCATCACCATCATCACCACCACCACCATCATCACCACCATCACCATCATCATCATCACCATCACCATCACCATCACCACCACCGTCACCATCATCACCATCACCACCATCACCACCATCACCATCACCATCATCGCCACCATCATCATCACCACCATCACCATCATCATCACCATCACCATCATCATCACCATCACCACCATCATCATCACCACCATCACCACCATCACCATCATCACCACCACCATCATCATCATCACCATCACCATCACCACCATCGCCACCACCACCATCGCCACCATGCTCTCCTCTTGGGGCGTCCAGGCTCCTTCCCGGTAGCACCCAGGCATTGCTGGGAGAGGTCAGCTCCCACCGCCCACCCTCACCTTCTGCCTCCTCCGCCATCTCCTCCTCGTTCCCGCTCACGCCTGACGCCTCCATCTCCTCATCCTCCACCACGGGCGGGAAGGCAGCCTCCTCACTGGCAGCAGCTGGTGCTTTCTTCTTCTTCCTCCGTGCGTTCCTCTCCTTCTCCTAGGGCACAGGGATAGCAGTTGGTCAGGGCCAGGGCAAGGGCCTGGGCTGTCAGCCCGGGGACTCCTGGTGCCGGAGGCCTGCCACAGCTGCAAGGGACAGTGATCCCATCCACGTGGTCTTGAGGGTGCCCTTCCCCCCTCGTGCCCCACTGCACGGCCAGACATGCCAGTGGTTATTTTTACCCAGAGCTTCATTCTTCCATCATGCCCCAGATACACCTGGGGCGCAACCTGGCCTATAGGCTGCCCAGACATCCTTCCGGAACAGATGAGGAAGGACTGCCTCTGCCTGGAAGCCCCCCATGATCGCTCCAGCCCTGCCAGCTGTCCTAGCCAGAGCAGTGACCACACCCTCTGGAGGACACACTGCCAGGCACGGTCAGTACATTGAAGAGAATGAATGAATGAAGCTTTTCCTTGCAGCCTCATCTGTCCCCAGCTGAGCCCCGGGGGACAGGCTAGCTTGGGCAGCATGTCATTTCACCCCACCAGCCTTTACACGGCACCCCAGGGGCTGAGAATACACGACGAATGAGGAGACAGGGTCCCTGCCCCACAGGCCACCTAGTCGGGGAGATGAGCAATCAACACATCAATTAAAAAGACGACTCAGAGGTGGGGGCATGGCTGCTGAGAGGGACAGACAGGGTGGGGTGAGAATGCAAGGGCGGGGCAAGGAAAAGGCTTCTCGGAGGAGGTGACATCTGAGCTGAGGTCTGAGTCGTGAGAAGAAGCTGGCCAGGCAAGGCTCTGGATGAGTGGTCCAGGTGGAAGGAACTGCAAGTACAGAGGCCCAGAGGTGGAACCAGCTGGGTGGTTCAAGGAACAGAAAGAAGGCCTTCGCTGAGCAGCCCTTCACTTCCTTCCACGCCTCCCCCAGGCCCCAGAAGCCCTGCTCCCCACGCATGGGGCCAGGCACCTACCCCCAGCTCATCATCACTCCTCCTTAACAGCTCCCGTCTTTGCACCGCACTGGGCCGGGGGTTCCAGAAGGGTGTCTCTTTAGCCCCATGCTGAGCCAGCCAGAAAGTGTGGATTGACTTACTGAGTGACTGAATGGGCAGCGTCCAGGGCTTGAACACACGGTCGGCAGAGTCGGGGTATATGTGGAGGCAGAGTGTGCTGGGGGTCCGAGGTGACCAGGGGCTCCCAGGGGAGTGGACTGGTCCCTAAGAGGAGACCCGCCCCAGTACAGCTGGTGTGACGGGAGGGGTCGCAGCCTGAGCCCTTTGGGGTCCCTGAGGAAGGAGATGGAACCTAAACGCTCCCAGACATGCCAGCAGCTCCCAGCGAAGGCCCTCACACTGGGCTGACTCGGTTCCTCCCAGAGTTCACGTCCACCCGAACCTCAGGATGTGACCCTTCTTAGAAATGAGCTCTTTGCAGATGTAATTAGGATGAGTTCATATTAGATTAGGGTGGACCCTAAATCCAAAATGACTGGTGTTCCTAGAAGAAGAGGGAAATTTGGACACAGAGGCACCCAGGGGAGGGATGCACCCCCAAGACAAGGAACGTCAAGGATTGCAGGCCACCCCCAGAAGCTGGGACCCCCAGAAGCGGGGAGCGCAGGGCAGGAGCCTCCCCTGGAGCCTTCGGAAGAAGCGGAGCCCTGTTGACACCTTGATTTCAGACTCTCAGCCTCCAGGATTGCAAGAGGATACGTTCCTGTACCAGTCTGTGGTGCCTTGTTACAGGAAACAGGAAACTAACGCACCTCCCCTCCGCCAATCCCCCGGCCCCCAGGAGAAAGCCACCATCACCGTGCGTGAGTGAAAACACAGCACAGCCCGCCCTCGGGCAGATGCTCCATCACCTCCAGGCGCCAGCCGGCCCTGCCCAGCCTGGCCCCTCACCCCGCAGGGCTGGGCGCAAGCCTCAGGGGTCCCCAGGCCCTGCCTGGGGGGTGGGATCACTTCCTGTCCTGCCTTCTTCCTGAGCAAACGGGGGACCTCGGGGTGCAGCCGCTCAGAATTCGGGGAGGAAG
The DNA here is from genome assembly GCF_964374135.1 of Grampus griseus. Classification (NCBI taxonomy): domain Eukaryota; kingdom Metazoa; phylum Chordata; class Mammalia; order Artiodactyla; family Delphinidae; genus Grampus; species Grampus griseus. Next base: position 5,727,935 of record NC_139006.1, on the reverse strand, counting down.
AGGGAAACGTCTGTTTGCCCGTTAGTCACGGTTTCCGTCACCAGCACTCGGCCAGGACCACAGCCCCACCCTGCCGAATGTCCACGGGACCACTGTGGGAACGCCCAGCTCCACCATCCGCCTGCCTCTGGGGGCTGGCGCACCCCGGTCCCAAACCCCGAGCTTCTCCCGGAGGGCCCCCCGCTGGAGCTCGCGGGGGCATGAGAAAGTTGTGTGGCCTGTGGGTTTGTGGGTGCAGCTGAGGGATCCCCCTTCTTCCCCAATCTATCTTTAGCAGACAGGGACTCACTCGAGTGCTGGAGCTGGGTGAGGCAGGCGACTGGCTGCCCGGGGGGTGGGGGGATGCTCGGAGCCTCGCAGGGAACGGGGGCTCCTATGGGCCTGGCTGGGATGCACGTCCTGCTGGGAACCTGAGGTCTCTCTGAGCCAGCAGCCCAGGCCACCTCAGGCCAAGTGGGGTGAGTATGATGTCAACACCAGAATCCCCCCGGCTCTGGGTTTCAGAGGCTGGGACTTAGTGTCCCAGGAATCATACCAAACCCTTCCACACGTGGCCCCGAACCTCAAGATCGGGGCATGTGTATGGAACAGGAGATGCTGGCGATAGTAGTATTGGTAGTTACAGCTGACGTCTGTTAAGCACCTACTATGGGCCAAGCATTCTTTACTTATTAATTCACTGGATCTGCACATCTACTCTGCGAATCAGAGCATGCCACTCTCTACCTCGAACTCTGCAGACGCTCCCGGAACCTCTTGATATAAAACCCAAGTCTTCCCCACTCCACACAGTCCAGTGCGATATAGATCTGAACCCCGCCCAGCTCTCTAACTCGCTCACCCTCCTTGGTCTGTTACAAACACACTGCCCTTCTTGTGCAAATGGGCTTACAATGCCCCGGGCACAGGGCCTTTGCACTCGTCACTTCTCTGGCTGGACAGCCTTCTCCCAGACACCCACATGACTCACGTACCCACTTCCATCAGGGCTTTGCTCATACATCACCTCCTCAGGGAGGTCCTCCCTGATTACCCTGTCAAAATCAGCTAATCTCATTCCCCATCAATCACTTTCTACTACTATCCCTCATCTATCTTCAGACCACAATCTGAAATTATCTGTGAGTTAATTTGTCTCTAGAACTACAATTAACTCAAGGGCAGGCATCTTTTGTCTGTTCTCAGCTGTATTCCCAGGACACCTGGAACAGCGCCTGGCACAGAAGAGACACTCTGTAACTACTAATTTAGATGCATGAACCTGATAGACAAAGACACTGGCCCAGAGAGGCAGAGACACTTGCCCAAGATCACACAGCTCGTGGGTCAAGAAGCCCAGACTTCAATGCAGGTCAGGTTCAAGTACCTCCCTGTCTGACCATCTCTCTCTGCAGGCCTGTGCAGCCTCAGATGGAAGAGGCAACAGAGGAAAACAAGGCAAGGCGGGGCCTGGGCTGAGATGGACAGAGACAGAGAAACATGGAAGCTGAGCCCGAGAGCCTGGATTCACAGATGGGAGAAAAGGGTAACCTTCGGTCATTAGGAGGGGGAGGGAAAACCTTGGAGAAGTCACTGGTGCCAAATGTTACATAACGCTGGGACGCGCTCCGCCTGCCCGCCCGATCCTGCTTCCTGCTGACGTCGCCCATAGCCACGCTCAGGCCAGGCCTGGTGCAAGGCAGGAGGGGACACCCGCTGACCCTCTGCTTCCCCCACTGCTTCCTCCACTGGCCGAGGGTGACGTGCCTTCCTGAGCTCCAGACGGGGCCCGGCCAGCAGGAATCACCAGGACCTGTCTCCCTCCCAGGGTCTGGAGGGTGTGGGACAGCATCTTGTGAGGACTGCTTGCATTCTCCAGTGACAGGGAACTCACCCAGGCACCATGGGTGTCCACTGTAAGGACTGACGGACCCAGGCTGACGGGCCCCCCATCCCTCACTGAGCTTTCTCCGCAGCCTTCAACTTAAGTCCGCTCGTTCGCTGTCAGCAGGGAACGAGAACCCGTCCCACTCTCCCCAACAGCCCTTTCTCGTCCACAAGTGACAAGCAAGGCTCCCCTGTTTGCTGGCCTCAGAACACGGCCCACTGGCCCCCACCTTCTGGTCCCCTGCTTCCCAGCAGGACGAGCCTCTGCAGAGTTCTGTGGGAGCCATGTCCAGTAATACAGGTACGGGTCCAGGAAGGGAAGCCAGGGGCCCCCACAGACTTGGGTTCAAACCCCCTCTGCGGTGTCTCCCTCCTGTCCTCAGCATCTTCACCTGAGGACGGGCCAATGGTGGCGACCTCGGGGGTCTGGGGGAGGGGCCCAACCTGGGCCTCGGGGTACCCCTGCTGTTCACGCCCCCTCCCCGGCCCACCAGCGTTGCTGCCCAGCCACCGGCATGTTCAGAGTCTGGGGACAAGGAGGACGACCGTCTCTATCAGCTTTGGCTACACTTCACTCAGACCAGCACAATCCACCCCGAGCCCGGCCCACGCTGGGTCACCCCTCAGCTCACAAACCTTCAATGGCTCCCGCTGTCCATTAAAGAAAGACCCAGCTCCCCTGCCCAGCAGGAAACCCCACCCACACGTATACCCGGGGCACCTGCCATTGCTTCCCTGGCATATAGTAGGCGCTCAGTAAAGGCTGGCTGAGTGTGTGATAAGGATAACGCCCAACACTTACTGAGCACAGACCGAGGGCCGGGGCTGGCAGCCTCTGCTGCTCACAGCAACCCTATGAGTGGGTCTGGGTCTTACCTCCTTTTACAGAGGAGGCAGCTGAGGCTGAGTGCTGAGGCCACGAACCTGCGGGCGACAGCCAGGAGGCCACAGAGCTGGGGTGTGAGCCCTCTAGCCCAGAGCCCTACTCCATACCATCGTGCTCGGCTGCCTCTTTGAATGAGCGAGTGAATGAATCAATCCATCGACTAATCAATCGCTCAGGCAATCCAGGAGCAGGCATACTCTACACCCAGTTAACAACCAAGGGAGACACGGCACCCAAGCCGCCAGGCATCTGGCGGCCATGGGCACATCACTACTGATGCCACCACCTCTGCTACCAATGATGCCACTATGGCTCTTAGTAGCACTCGCGACGTGCCAGGCCCAGTTCTAAGCACTTCACACCCATTCACTCGAATCATTCCCACAACAGCTCTTTGAGGTGGGAATTATCCCCATTTCAGAAGTGGGGAAACTGAGGCACAGAGAGGCCAAGCCACTTGCCCAAGGTCACACAGCTAGGAAGTGGCAGAATCTGGATTTGAACCTGGGTGTCTTGGGCCCACAGTCCCCACCCTGGCTGTTTCTGCACACATTATTCAAGAGAGCACCTTGAATGCCCCTGAGAAGAATGGGGTCAGTGGCTTTAAAATAAAATAATGATGATACTGATACTACTACCAGTAGTTAGCGCAGCTAACCCCCATGGAGCGCCCCCCTCTGGCAGGCACTCAGTCCTTTACATGTGGTAACTCATTTGCTCTTCACCTGAGTTCTCGGGGTAAAGGCTATCATTCTCCCACTTTACAGATGAGGAAACTGAGGCTCACGGGGTACAGCCACTGCCCGAGGTCACACAGGTGCCAAGTCATGAAGCTGGCGCTTGACCCCACTTTCGCCCTGGAGCCCAGGCTGCACCATCCACCTGGCTGGAATCTGTTTCCCCAACCCACCCTCTCAAGTTTCGGGGCACCCAGGGGCGCAGCAGGGCCGTGCCCCAAGGAAACCTGGAAAGTGAGGTGGGGGCTAGTAGGCTGTGAGAGGAGATACCTGTAACCCAACAGCCTGGGCGAAGCGGGCTGGTGTGTGGGCACCGGCTGGGCTGGGCTGGGCTGGGCTGAGCAGGGAATGGGGGGAGGGGAGAGGCAGGGAGGACAGGTCAGAGGGAGAAGGGGATGAAGCAGGAAGATCCCTCTGTCCCTGGGGCGATGCTCAGGGCCGCACTCCCAGCCCAGTTAATCCTGAGTTGGTGTGTAGAGGCCGACATCCCGCCCCCATCCAACCACCACCACGGCCAGCACCACCATCACAGAGCTGGATCCTATCTGCGCTGCGGGATCTCAGCAAGCGTTACGGACAGGCGCTCCTTGGCCTTGGCCCTCACTGAGCCTTCCACCCTGCCGAAACCAGAGTCCTGAAAGCTCTAGAAAAAAGCAGAGCTCCCTGTGTTTCAGGGGGCCCTGCCTGAAGCTCAGGGAGCACCGGGAACCAACTGCACAGCAGGCGGGGAAGGGGCAAGAGGCACAGCCTAAGCAGACACCACGGGGAACGGGCACAGGCAGGGGCCTAGCTGAAGGAGACCTGGCGGCCAGCCTCAGCCCTGACCACAGGGCCATGGCACAGCGTCCCCCTCTGGCCTAGGATGCTTGGGGTGGGGGTGGGGAGCTGGGGAGGGGTGCCCCCAAATTCTGCACAGTGCTCAAGGAGCGTTCAGAGAGGGTGATCCTGTCCCTGGCCCGCCTGCCATGCCGTGTGACCTCGGCAGCCTGCTCGTCCTCTCTGGACCAAGGAGGGCTCCATGGGGGAGCAACTCAGCCTCCCAGGACAGGGTGCACATACTTTAAACCCAGCACAAGCAGCCCAATCAGGGGGAGCGGGGAGGGTGGAGAGCTGTGCGCCCCCCTCTTGTACCTTCCTATCTACAAGGAAATACGCAGCCCGCCGATTAGAAGCGCGCGTCCTCAGGCCATGCAGCTGTGGGTGCAAAGCCCAAGCCAGCTGTTCATGAGCCTGGCTGAGCCTCAGTTTCCCCAGAGCTGAAATGGTGACAATGCTTGGCATGTCACAAGCGTGCCCAAAAGGGGGAAGGGAGGGGGATGGAGGGAGGGAGGGAAAGAGAGAGAGAGAGAGAAAGAGAGAGAGAAAAAGAGACAGAGAAGGAAGGAGGGAAGGAAGGGGGGAGGGAGGGAGGAAGGAAAGAAGGAAGGGAGGGAGGGAGAGAAAAGGAAAGGAAAAGGAAAAAAGCAAGCCACCCCCAAATGGCCCTCGCTTCCCAGTAACAGCTGCGGAGGAAGCGGCCTCTCCGTGGAGACCATTTACGGGCTCAGTGAGGCGAGCCTGCCCCGTCTGTGCTCCTGGAGGAGGGAAGGTCCGTGCCTCTTCTCAATCCCCTGGAGGCCAGGGCTGGGCCGGCTGCTGCCTGACCTGCCCACTCCTCCCCCGGGGTGGCCCTAAGACTGTGGGTTCAAATGGAGTGCGGGAGATGCTGACTTAGATGCGGGAGATGCTCCTCTGCCTCGGGGTCTTCATTCCAACGCGCTGACAGCCCTGAGTCCCTGGGGAGTCAGTGCCTGGCCCACCGAGCTCCTTCCTCCCTGCCCTGAGCCCTCAGAGGCACTACGGGCCCTCAGAGGTGTCTGACCGAGGAGTGCTGGGGGGTGGAGGTGGGGAGGCAGAGGTGGGCCTGCGCATCGCAGTACCCAGGAGGGATGCTTACGGCAGGGACCCACCCCTGCAGCATTTCCGGGGGACCACGGAGCGGGAAGCTCGAGGAGCTGAGACCTGGGCAAGAGAGCTGGCGTCAGACCCCTCCCCACCCAGGCTCCCGGGCTGCAGGTCTGGCCCACAGGTCTGGCTGGGATGCACAGGGCAGTGGCGGGGTGGGAGTGGCGACACTCACCATCTTCAGCTTGTGCTGCTGCAGGATCTCATCCAGGTTCTGCCTCTTCTTGTAGTTGAAGTAGAAGTTCTTACACTGGGACACCGTCTTGGAGCCCACCATCCGGGCGATGGCCGACCAGTTCCGGCCGTGTTCCAGGAGACCTGTGCAGGGGAGGGCGGCAGGTGAGGGGCGGCAGAGGGCTGGACAGGCAGCGGGGGCCCGTACCCACAGCCTGGAGGGCAGACAGAGCCCTGGGCGAAAGCAGCCCTGATCCCGGGGCTCAGGCTCACGGCACGGGTCCAGGGTTTCCGGAAAGAGATGGCTGGGGTGGGGGACACCAGAAGGGTGTGGGAGGCCTGGGCTCCCCGGGCTGCATGGGACAGCCTGGGCTCTAGGAACTGGAGGGGCAGGTGGGTGCAGCCCTGGGGGTACCCCTGCTGAGGCCACTGTCAAGGGTTCCGGGGGCTGAGGGCTGAGGTCTGGGGCGCAGACCCCGCCCGGGGCCCCACCTCTCCTCCTCCCCTGGCTGTCTTGACCCGGCACTGACACTCGCTCGCAGCTGCAGACGAGGCCTCGGGAGACGGGCTGTTTTCCGGCCGCACCAGGCCAGAGAAAGGAAGGAACGTGTGAGCAGGGCTGGGAGGGTGGAGTCCGGCTTGGGGTGAGCTGGCCCAGGATCCTCCGCGCCCAGGTTAACTGGGGCACACCCAGAACCCAGAGCTCCCCGTGGACGCCTAAAGGCCCACCCTGGACTCGGGGCCCACCAGGCGTGGTTCAGGGTCTGGGAGTGGACTTGCCCCCCCAAATCACAACCCCCCCATCTCCATGAGCTTCTCACACAGCCTCACAGATTCCTGATGTGGGGAGAAACGCCCAGGAATTGGTAGACCCCATCCCAAATTCACCTAGGGCAGAGAAAGTTCCCTCCATCCCCACAAACTCAGGCCAGAGCTGCACCTCCAAGCCCTCTGCCGTTCTCAATGCCACAGACACCAGGCTCTGCAGAAACATCATTCCCCCAGCTCCCCTGGAAGCCAGCCCCGAGTCTCAGCCCGTCTGTCCGCAGCGCTCCCAGCACACGCCTCGCACAGGCCAGCGCCTCTGCGTTTCTATGCCTTGCATCTCCAGGCAGCGCGCCTTGTGTGGCCAGGTCAGCCCGAGCAGGTAGGGCCTGCCCCCTTCCTGACGGCTGCAGAAGGGGCAGATGGGAGGCTCCGGCCTCCGGGGACTGCGGGGCAGGACTGGGCCCCCAGAGGGCAGCAGGCGTGAAGCCTGAGTCACGGTGCTGGGAACATAGCGGCCTCTGAGCCCCAGAGCTAGACTCATAAGGACTAGCGAAAGATCTCCCATAAAGAAGTTTGAGGCTGTTTTTCTTGCATCAAATCAAGCTGCAAGCGGGGAGGGCCACGACGGGTGTTTCTCAGGGGCGCGGGAGCGTAAGGGGCGGACAGTCTGTGTGGCGGTATTTTCTTTCATTCATTCATCCATCCATCCATCCATCCATCCATTCATTCAAACATGTGCCGGCGGCTTGCTACATACAAGGCTCGCACAGAAATAAAACGGCAGCGAAAACAGCATCAACAAACCACCAGGTCACACGGCCGAGCAACCTGGAGTTTGCAGAGCCCTGCAGACTTGGTTCCCTCTCCTCCCTGCTGTTGAGGCCACGGCTGTTTTCCCGTCCGCAGGACGGGGGAAACCGAGGCTCCAGGGGTCAGAGGAGCTCACAGCTTGTGGGGTGGGCCAAGGGGCCCAGGGGACGTGGGACCCAGGTTGTCTGCCCTGGAGCCTCGGGGCCCTGGGGGGTGGGGTGCTAGACTGACAGGCCACCTGCTCCCCTGCGGAGGCCACGGGGCCACATGGCCCCAGGGCAGCTCCTCAGGGTTCCTCAAGGACAGGCACGGAGGGGAGGGCTGGGGCGTGGGATCAAGTGTAACCCAGCCCCCTGACCTTTCCCTCCGCCTGCGCCCGCAGCAGCTGCCGCTTCCACAGGACCTGGCGGAGGACGACGGGGACGCGTTTATTTATATTTCCGCAGCCGGGGCCAAGAGAGCCCAGGCAAACACGCTGGGCCGGAACCCCGGGAGGGAGAGGGCGGGTCTCCCATCTGGGCCTTCTGAGGGGTAGGTATGTGGGGTGCGGGGGGGGGGGCGACGAGGGCCCGGAGCGGGGGGTGGGTACGAACCTCAGCGAGGTTGACATTTACAGACTCAACACATAAATAAGGAGGGCGCTTGGAGCTGGCTGGGGGGTTGGGGTCCTACTTAACTCCACTGGTGGCAGAAGCAGGAGCCGGGGTGGAGGGGTCACCCGGGCCTTCCCGAAAGCTGCTCTCGAAGGAGTGCTGGACTGAGCTGTCCAGGAGCCCCGCCAAGAACGTGCTGTGTGGTCTCCGCCATCCCCTCTGCTCTCTGGGCCTCAGTTTCTTCAGCTGCTGCGTGAAGGGCTGGGGTGAATGTCCTAGCATTGCTGGCTAGGGTCCCTGGGGTGGGAGTGGACGGGCACGAGCTTCCTTCCGGTTCTGGTTCTGGTCCCGGGAACCCCAGACTGAGGGTGCCAGGCACAGGGAGATGCACTTTAGACCCCTCCATGCCTCGGAGACCACATGGACCAGACCCAGCTGCAAGCCCCCCCCACCCCCCCGCCGACACCCCTCTACCTGGAGAGAGCACCTCTGAGCAAGCGCCAACCAAGACCCCCAAGATTCGCCCCAAGCACAGACCTCTTTCCAGGAGAGCCCCAGCCGACAGCCTGAGAGGCAAGGGAAGGGGCACCAGGAGAAAGTGGCTGGGGGAGTATAGAACTCCCGAGTCCTCCGCCCTGGGGTCCCTGTCTCCCCTGGGGTCCCTGTCACTGTGGCCCAAAGTCCCCCCCCATCCCAGTCCCCTCCCCGGAGCCACTCACTCACATCCTCTCATCTGCGTCTCCCCCTCCGCCAAGTTTTCCGGAAACATACGGCTTGGAGGATGCTCCAGGGCTCGGAGCTGGGAGCCGCGGGCTGGGAGGCGGGAGGCTGGGCGGCCCTGGTGCCGGCTCCGCAAGGCTTCTGGCTGGCGTCTGCTGGCGGCTCAGCTCGGCCTCACATCCTTCTCGTCCAACGGCGCGAGGGAGGGAGGGAGGGAGGAGGGAGGGGCCGGGCGGTGGGAGGGCGGCAGGCGGAGGCTGGCTCCGAGGAGGGCGGGGAAGCGGCTCCGTGCTGCGCGCCGTGGTGGCCCAGGGCTCCTCCGGCGCTGCCACCCCTGAGCCGTCCCCCCCGACCCAGCTGCGGGTGTGCGAGGTGCCCTTCGCCGATGCGGGCGGGCGGCGGGAAGGTGTTGGCTGTGCCAGGCGTCACCAGGGAGCACAGTGTCAGCGGCTCCTCTGGGCACCAATGTGCCCAGCGCGGGCGCTCAGCCCCCGGACCCCCGACGCCCCCGCGGGGCAGAATCCAAAGACCCCAGAGCCTCTCGGGCAGCAGCGCCCGGCAGCCTCGCTACGCGCCAGGGCTCGTCCGATCTTCCTGCTGCCTGACCCAGCGAGACGCGTCAGGGCTGAATGTGACCTCCAGACGGAGGCTCGCGGGAGGGGCGGGGGAGTGTGGCAGAAGCCCAGGTTCGGAAGGGGCGGGCCAACTTGGCACTGGCTTCCCCCTCCCTCTCTCCCCATCCGTGGCGGTGGCGGCGTCAGCAGCGGTAAGAACAGATGAGGGTTCAGAAAAACAGAGCTTCTCCACCCCGGCAGCCGGGAGCAAACAGCTTCTTCCGCTGTCATTCCCCCTGCGCTGGTTCCACCTGTGGTCTGCCCCCCTCCCAGCCTGATGCTGCTATGGTGGCCAGGCCCTTCGTGGGGGGCTCTGGAGGTCTGGATGGGCTGGAAGGCGGCAGTGGGTGGGCAGGGCTAGCCTAGCATTCTAGGAGGAAGCTTAGAATTTGAGGGGACTCTTCCAAGCGCAAATGAGACCTCCAATCCCTGAGGATGGGGGGAAGGGTTTGGAGCCCGTCAGAGGGCTCTCTGCTCCCCGAGGGTCTTGGGACTACGGCGGCCTCTTTCTTCCCTCTCTGAGATACCCGTGACGACTGGGTCAGCCCGCGCCCCGTACAAACACCTGCTACGGACGACCCAGGCAGCTCCCGGGAGGTTGAAAGTTAACTGAGTTGAACTTTGGAGCGAGAACCAGGTCACGACCGATTTCTCCAAATCCGGGGTCACTGACCTGCTTGTCCCTTCAGCCCTCAGCCTTTCCACCCTGCCCAAGAAACCCAAGGAACGACAGGCCACAGGTCTCTGAAGCATCCCGATACCCCTGCTTTGCCCCCCAGCCCTCGCCCTGGGCCCTGGGGCACACCCTCCAGGGCAGGCAACAGATCCCAACCACATCAGGGACCCCGGACGTCCTGCCTGAGTCCCATGATCCGTTCTCTGCAAGGGAGGCCCAAGACGGCTTTCAAGGATGCCAATCCCGTCGTGTCACTCCTCTGCTTCAAATCTTCCAATGATGACCCAAAGCTCTTGGAATCAAATCCAAAGGCCTCAGCGTGGGGCATGAGGCTCTGCAGAGCCCGTCCTGCCCCGCTGTCCAGCCTGCTTCCTACCTCTCCCCTCGCTCCAGCCACTGGAACCTTTTCTGCCCAGCCCTTGGATGTGCCCCAGGACATTTGCACTCACTGTCCCTGCTGCCTGCATGGCTTTTTCACAGCTCTCCTTCTGTCTTCCTTCAGTTCTCAGCTTCAAGTGATACCTCCTCAAGAGAAGCCTTCCCTGACCACTCTCTCCACAGTCGCCCTCCCAGCCACCCTGCCATCGTGGGGTTTTGTTATCTCCAGAGCACTTATCACTCCCCGAAATTAGCTCCTTGGCTCCACTGGTCGTGGACAGCCGTGTCTCTGCACCCACAACTGCTAGGCGTGCAGGAGGCATTAGGCAAATGGACAAAACTCCAGACACCCTGGGTATCTGGGTTTGGGAGCCCTCTGGGCATCCCCCCCAGGCATCTCTGCTGCCTCTCTGGGGCTCCCAATTAGGAGCTCCAAAGAGAGGAGGGAGCTGGGCAGTTTATCCCCTGGGGGGGTCCTGGACCCTCCCCTCCCCAGAAGAGACGTCAGGGAGTGCCCACCTCTCACACGAGGGGCACGTCCACACACACTCTGCCGGTGCCCCAGACGGCAGATTCTGCCAACATCCCCTGTGGTCTGGATTCCCTGACCTCACTTCTAATTCCTAAGGAAGGAGTTTCGTTCTGAAGTGTCAAGAGGCGGGAACTAGGAAGTGAAATTGACCAAGACAGGAAGTCAAGCCAGGAGGTCTGAGTCACAGACGTGGAGCGCAGAATGAGGTGAAGGAGCAGGGGGTGGCCGCAGAGGTGCCAGTGAGAGGGGCTTCTCTGCGTGGTGGCGTGTGGAGGCTTGGCCAGCCCACTCTGGCCGTCCTGGCTACGCTCGGTGGGGAGCTTCCCATACACTGTCTGGGGGCCCGGGACGAACTGTTCTCACGGGAGCAGTGACTCACCCTCCTCAGCTCACGTACACTGGCCCCCAGAAAGGCCTCGTCCCTGTTCTGTCCCTCCGCACGCTGCCACCCGCTCAGGGTCCCTGCTGTAGGCAGCTCTCACCTCTGGGGTCTTCGAACCTGTACCAGTAGCCAACCTCCCCCCCGCCCCTGCCATGGGCGAGTTCTGATAACCTGGGGGCAGGAGGAGCCTTTCTAGCACCTGCAGTCACCACACTGTCATCCATCTGCATCCTGGGAATGTCACAGCTGCTCCCTCGGGAAACCAGCGTCCGCCACCCCCTCCTCGCCCCCGCCCCGAAACACTCGCTCCCTATTACCCCAGCCAGCCCTGAAGTTTTCTGTTCCCTTCATGAAGAAGCACAGGCCGCCTACAAGAGGGACATATCCACACCCCTCCCGCCAAATGCCACTTTCCAAGAGAAACTCCAGTTTGCAAAACAAGATTTTCTGCCTAAAACACTGTCAAAGGAGGGGGGAAAAATCCAGCAGACTTAGTTCTGAGTCATGCCACTTCCTTATTTTGGAAACTCCAAGCCCTGGGTGGGTTTGACTTGGACCCAGCCCTTGGTTGGCGACCTTGCCAGGAGCCTACTGTGTATCTGAACCTCTGACAGTCCCGCCAGTCCCCGGGGGGATTCGGCCAGACAACTTCACACCTGAACTTGGACTTACCTTCCAAGTAAGTCCAAGTTAACTTTTCTTTCCGTCTACCCTTTTCAAAATAAGCCTCGGTGCCTACATAAGCCTCAGCTTCAGCTATTACATCTGCAAATCACAGTGACGATGTGATCTCTCAATACATGATCAAAGCCAATGATCTCCCAATACATGATCACCTATTAAGATGAAAAAAAAAAAATCACCTGTGTGCGACCCGACACCCTAGCACTTTGGGAAAAATGCCATGTTATGTGTTCAATGTCAAGTTTTCCCATAGAGCACAGCCAAGTGGTTTGCTCCCAGGACCAAACTATGTTATTTGCTGGGCAAGTCCCAGCTCACTGCCCCCTTGGGCCTCAGTCTTCCCATCTGTGAAGCAGAAGGCGTGTGTGCATGTGCACGTGTGCGTGTGCATGTGTGCGTGTGCATGTGTGCGTGTGCGTGCATGTTGTGTGCGTGTGTGTGCATGTGTGTGTGTGCACGCACATGTGCGTTCGCAAATATGGAGAACTCGCCTTGAGGGTCCCTTGGGAGGATTAAGTAATATCATTCGTGCAAAATGCTGGAACCAGCCAGCAGCCACCACGTGGTAACAGACATCATCACTGCTGTGTAACCTACCAGAGGGCTCTTTCCCTGAGGAAGCACCAACTGGAACGCCCACGTGTGGATTTTGCCCCTGGGAGTGCAGGTGGGCTGGGAGATGCTTGACTTTACTTTCCAGGGTGCTGACAAGGAACAAGAGAGTGGCCTGGAGCTTGCCCTGGTGTCTGGCTGTCCCCCGCGCTCATGCAGAAACCCCGACTCTCTCCTCCTTCTGAGCCATCACAGTGGCCAGTTTCCCACACGTCAGAAGCATCCAGGTCGGGGGAGCGCGCACCCAAGACAAAGCTCAGCATTCTCTCTCCAGCCGGAGGTGGCGACAGCTCCCCGCCGATGCCAGCCCCGGGATGCTGCAGGCTCCCTTCTGACAACCTTTACGGCCGCCCCACTCCTGTACATCAACTGTCCTCAGTCCCCGCTCCAGGCGCTGGCCCCGTCTCCTGCTGGGCCCTCCCTGGTTCCCGTACTCAGAAGTGACCCAGCACCCCTGCTGCATCAGCCGCCAGACCTGTGCGCTAACCACAGCGCCACGCTGCCCGTCATGAGCGCCGGTGGGCAGGTGCACGGCTGTCCAAGCACAGAGGCCATCGCTCTCCCTTGGTCCCTGCAGTGAGGACAGCATGAGGCTTTGATGATGGACACGTGGATGGCAGGCCCCACATTTCCAAGTTCCAAGGCTGGGGACTCACACCTCCCCTCCCCAAGCCTGACTCTTCATCCGTAAAAACTAATTAAACCAGCCAGTGCGCACAACAAGCGTTGTGGAGGTGCAAAGCAATTAGTGGTTTCTCCCTCGGTCCCCATGAAAGGGGGCGAGTCCTGCAGGCAGAGACAGCCTGAAGTTACTGGGGGAGAGTTCGGGGTCCACCTGGGCTCCATCCGGCCCGACAGGCCTTGCGTGGGGCCACCAGATCCTGGTCCCTGCAGCACCCTACTCTGGGGCCGCACACCTCGCCTTCTCCCTCCTCACCAGGCAGGCCACTCGAGGCCAGGGAGGGGCCAGTGGCCAGGAGCTGGGCCAGTGCCTATTTCTGGTCTGGAATGGTGTGCCTGGGGGCTTCCCTGCCCCCTCCACAGCTGGTTCCCTGTCCACCAGAGAAGGGGGCTGGAGACCAGTAGGAGCTGCCAGCAGAGCCCTGGGCCTCCCACACAGCTGGGTCGAGACTGCAAGCCAGGCCAGGCTGACCTTTCCCAGGGGAACTAGAGCCTCACATCCCAGCCTAGTGCCTGCCCAGCATGGCGCTGGGCCCGAGGGCAGGCAGCCAGCTCCCTGAGGCTGCCCTGCACATGCTCAGTCCTCACTTGGTAGGAGCCTCAGGACAGGCAGCCCTGACTCCAAGCACAAAGGAAGGAGCAGGTGCCCACCTGCCAACCTGGAACCCTGCAGCCATCCTGTCCCCTGTCCCACTCCTCCCCATGCCATGGTCTTCCCCATGCTCTCAGAGTAACAGCCAAACTCTGTCCCACAGCTGGTAAGGCCGGGGGGTGAGGGGTGGCCCTCCCGACGGCCTCTCCATTCCTTGCCTCTCTTCCTCTCGTTCTCTGGGTTTTGATAGCTTCTCACTTGACCACGCTGCCCTTGCCACAGGGCCTTTGCACATGCTACTCCTTGGCTGGGAGGCCCTTCCCTCTCTCGTTATCTGATTAATAGTAGCCAGGCCCATGGACTCACTCATCCAAACCTCACACCAGCCCCATTCCCATTCTGTAACTAGAGTGCGTGAGTTCAAATCCCAGCTCCACCAATTGACAGCTGTGTGACCTTGGGCAGCTCACTTAACCTCTCTCGGTCTCAATTTCATCATCTGGATAAAGACACTAGTAATAGCATCTGCCTCATAAGGTTCGTGGGGATGAAGTGACCTGACATACATGACGCCTCTAGCTGTACCTGGTACCCAGGCGTCCCGACAAGTACTTGACAGTGTTACTTCATGTTGTTCCGTGCTTTGGGTGTCAGCCCAAGGGCCCTTCCCCAGCGCCGTGAAACCACCTCCAAATGTCACTCTACGCTTGCTCAGCAGGCCGCTCACCTCCAGCCCCTTCCCTGCGGCCCCGGGAAGCGCAGGCACTGGTCAGCGTCACACACCCACAAGGGACAGAGCTGGGACTCAAACCCAGGAAGAAAGGCTCCAGAGTCTGTGCTGAACTGCAGGCCCGCCCCTTCTGAGCACGTACTGTGTGCCAAGGGCTGCACGGATATGGCTCATGCCACTCTTAGGATGCCCCTCGGTGATGGCATCCCAGCCTCCTTTTGGAGGACGAGGGAACATGAGGCCAAGACAGGGATGGGCCAGGGTCACAAGGCTGAGGAGGTGGTTATCATTACAAACAGTGACAGGGAACTCAGTGTGTCTAAGTCATCACCCCTGTAAGCGCTTCTGTTTTCTTTCACCAAAACCCCACACAGGTGGTTGTCCTGGATTAAACGGTGTTCCCCACCCGCCACCAAATTTCATGTCCACCCACCTGTAACCCGTGAATGTGACCTTATTTGGAAAAAAAGTCTTGATAGATGTGATCGAGTTAAGATGAGGTCATGCTAGATTAGGGTGGGTCCTTATAAGAAGAGGAAAATTTGGACAGAGACACACAGAGGGAAGACAGCCATGTACGATGCAGGCAGGGATTGGAATGTCTAGAAGCCAAGGAGCGCCGAGATTGCCAGCAACAGCAGAGGCTGGAGGAGGAGAGGCAGGACCCTCCCCTGGAGCCCTCAGAGGGAACCCAGGCCTGCCGACACCTTGATTTCGGACTCACAGTCTCCAGAACTGGGAGAGAATACATTTCTGTTGTTTTTAAGCCACTAAGTTTGTACCTTGCTACGGCAGCCCCAGGAAACTCATACAGTGGGTGATGCTCTAATTCCCATTGTACAGATGAGGAAACTGAGGCACAGAGAGGTTGACTAGCTTGCCTGAGGTCACAGAGCTAAAAGGTCCAGAGGCTGAGGTCCAGTTTCTCTCTGGGGACGGGGGACCCTCTGCAGCTCATCCTTCTAGGCCTGGCTCCTGGAAGTCTCCTGGGATGCCTGGGGCAGGCTCAGTGGTCCCAAGGCCCTGGGGACACCTGGCTGCTCACTTCCTGGGCTCCCTGAGGGAGGGACCAGGGCTGGCTCATCTCTGGGTACCCCTGCCCTGCACAGGGTGAGGCACTGGGTCGATGTAAATGGGTAGGAGGATGGGTGGGTACCATCTGTCTCGGGCACAGCTGGGTTTTGGGTACCTTCCTGGGTTTCTGAGGGCCGGGGGCACTGGAACATTCCTAGCCTCTCCACCCCCGCCCACTGTGGAGAAGGAGTCCTGGGGGCTGCCAGCACCTGCCTCCTGGCCCCGATCCCCTCCCGCCGCCTGGAACAGGCAGCCATTAGCAGCCACCCCGAGCGGTAATCGTCCAGATTGCTATAATTCACGGCGGACAAGCACACTGGCACTCATCACATTATCACAAATGTCACTGAGCAGGGCCTCGGCGTGCACAGTCCCCGGGGGGGCTCGCACGCTGCCGTCTCCGCGGGCAGGACCCAGGATGAGCTCGCTGCCGCCACTGAGGATTCAACCTTGAGACAGTGGGGCGCACTCCCGTCCCAGCCGGTGAGTCATCCCCAGCCGTCTCCCAAAGGAAGAGAGAGGGCAGCCTCTGACTCAGCCGACTCCCGGTTCCCGGGCAACTGGGAAGGAGCTGGGGATGGGGCTGCCATGACAACAGAAGACACAGCACAGGCTGGTAGACCTGGGACATGCACCCCTCACGGCCCTGGTGGGTGGGTCCCCAGGCAATATCACTGCCGGTGGCTGAGATCCCAGGGTCTCACGTGTGGTTAAAAAAACCATGCAATTCTACACAAATGTTCTCAACAGCATTATTCACAATAGCCAAGAGGTGGAAACAACCCAAGTGTCCATCAAGCAATGGATGAATGGATCAACAGAACTCCTCTGTTCACACGGAGGAATACAACTCAGCCATAAAAAGGAATGAGGTGCTGACACAGGCTACGACATGGATGGACCTCAACAACACGATGCTGAGAGAGGCCAGACACAAAGGGGCGTATGTTATGTGATTCAATTCACGCCGAAGTCCTGAACAGGCAAATCCAGAGACAGAAAGCGGACTAGTGGGCACCAGAGGTTGGCAGGGCTTGGGGAGAATGGGGAATGACTGCTAATGGGTACGAGGTCGCCGTTCGGGGTGGCAGAAAGTTCTGGGGCTAGAGAGTGGTGATCGCTGCACAACGCTGTGAATGTACTTAACGCCACTGAATTGTACAGTTTAAAATAATTAAAATGGTAGATTTTTACGTTATATGTATGTCACCAAAATTAAAGGGGGGAAAAAACATCACACATTTTCAAATAAAGCCTCTTTTGCACCCCATGGTGAATCCACACCAAAAACCACCAAGTAGACACAGAAGACAGGAGAAAAGGACAGCGTGGCCCCCTCGGGGGGCTGACAGCACCCACTGACCCCCGGCAGCCAGAGACCATGCGCACAGGCCCCCGTTAGTGCTCCCGAGACGCTGAAAATAGGGCCTCACCTGCGAGAGGAACCAAGGCAGCTCCTCCTCTTCTGAATGAGGCTGAGGGTCCAGCCCGGCCCTTCCTCCAGGCCGGCCTCACCAGAGGCCTGGGAGCTTGGAGGAAGGAGGTCTGGAGCCTCCAAGGGACAGCGTGCCCGGACAGGAGCCCTGAGGGGAGGGGCTCGGCCCCCGGTAGGGGCCTGATCAGGTCTGGAGCTGCTCCTGGTCAGTTTCTGAAACACCAGGACCAGACGCTCAGGCCCCCAGGCACCCTCTCCCGGGGCAGAGGGAGGGGAGGGGGTGGGCAGGGCAGGCAGCCCATGGTCCAAGGTCTCAGCCTCCGGGCCCAGCTGTCCTCGCACACAACTGTCCCTGTGCACCTGGGTCCTTCATTAGAAAGGCCATTTGCTCCGTCCCTGAGTCATGACCTGGAGCTCTGGGCACAAAGGAGCTGCACCTCAGCAGTGGGGCCTCAGCAGGACCTTGGGGACAAGAGCTGGGAGGCCCAGGTCACCAGCTCCAGGACCGGGCCATCCTCGGCCTCTGTCCCTCACTCCCTCGTCCACAAAACGGCCGGAAACAAGACTTACCTCTCGGGGCTGGGGTCAAGATGAACGAGAGCAAGCAGGCAAAATGGGGCTCAGATGCCAGCTCAGCCTTGGCCTTCCTGCTGGCGCTGAGCTGGTCTGACGGCCCCTGCCCTGGGCACAGGGGAGGGAGGGGCAGCTAGAGCATCTCCCAGAGATGGGGGCCGGGGGATCGACACCGACGTAGTCCCGACAGTGCCGGGCCATCCTTGGGACGCTTAGTGCCTGTTACCTCCGGCTTCTCTTGGCCAACCCGGATGCCCCTCTCTTTTCACAGATGGGGAAACTGAGACCCAGAGACTGGTCACTGAGCCAGGAAGTCAAGGGTCCAGCCATTCTGGCTCCAATGAACAATGAATGTGCTGGTGGCTTCTACAGAGAACGCAGGGTCAGCACCACAGCGCAGGAAGACGGCGCAGCAAAGGGGAACAGCTTGACCCCGTGACCCCGCCGCGGTGGCCACCAGCAGGCTCTGCACCTCCCAAGGCACCTGGGTGCTCTGCCGCCACTCAGTCTGCAAGGCCATGACGTGCTGGTCCCAGTGGCCACGGAAGCCGTACACCGACAACATGGCCACACAGACCCATTTTCTGGAGGACAAAACTGAGGCTCCGAGGAGACGCGGCCAATCTGAGAACACCCACCGCAGACCACACCACAGCCCCGTTTAAGGGCACAGGTCAACCTCCTCCCCACCACACGAGCTGCAGGACCCGGATGCCCATCGAGGGCGATCAGAGCAGCCAGAAACCCCTCACCTTTCTTGGCTGTTTCCATCTCTTCTTCGGTCCAGCGAGAACTCTCGTTCATCTCCATGGAAGCTGGAAAGGAAGACACAGCGTGTTGGCAGCAGCCTGGAGCGGGGCGCTTTCTCTGCCTCTGGCTACTCGGGGTGCCTGCTGGGTGGAGGGTGTGCAGGCACCTGTTTTGCAGAGGGGAACGCCGAGGCGATCCAGGGCCTGGACCCTGAGCTGCCTCTGTATGCACTCGGCTGGGAGCCTGGTGACCACGTGAAGGAGGAGGCGGGAGAGGAGGAGGGACGTGATGGGCAGGGACCTCACCTGCGCGTGGACCCACTGGGGCCGGGTGACCCTCTGCCGTGAGGGCTGCCCTGGGCATTGCGGGTGTGGAACAGCAGCCCTGGCCTCTACCCACTAGGTGCCAGGATCCCCCACTCCAACTGGGACAATCAGAAACGGTTCCAGACGTGGCCACCTGTCCCCTGCGGGAGGGCCCTGCTCTACAGGGTGATCACTATATTCTCCCCTGACTCATGCGGCACGAGGATGGGGCTGCTCATGTTACTGAGAAGGAACGCAGCTGCCTTGGAGTCGGGGGAGTTAGCCGAGTGTCTGCTAAGGCTGTTTCTGAGCCTCTCCTCCAAGTTCCCCTACACGTGAGCCCTCGTTCTTCCCTGAAAGTCGCTTAAGATGTCGCGAGGGTGGCGAGCGTGAGGGACGTCAGCGTCACGGACTCAGTGCCTGGAACCGCGCTAGGCACAGAGTATGCACTTGGTAGAGGCCGCTGACCATCAGAGGGAAGTTCGGGCAGCTTCCCCGCTCCCTGCTACCATGGCCAGCTTTCCCCTTCCCTCCCACGGCACCCCCGGAGGCAGGCTGTGGAAGTGGAGCCTGGGGTGGGAGGTGCCCATCAGAGGGCCTGGGGTTGTGTTTTCCACTCCGCTGTCCGGCCCCAGCGTCACCCTGGGGTCCAGGAGAGCTTCCCCGGAAGTCAGGTGCGCCAGTGCACTCCTGAAGGGAACCCTCCTGCCCTGGGTCTCCAGGCACTCCAGCACCAGCCCACAGGAGCTGCACGGGGTTTGTGGCCAGCGGGCTGGCTTTGAACCCCAACTGACTGGGACTTTACAGAGGCAACATCCCTTCTCTAAGGTTCAAACAGCCCATGTATGAAACGGGTACCAATGACCTCCGACGCGGAGAAGGAAGAGGTGCCTGGCACAAACCCTGGGTGTGGACGAGGCGGGCGTCTGTGAGACAGGGAACATCACCGCCATCAACTCCCACCCCGGGAAGACATCCAGGTGGCTGGGGCCTCAGCCTGAACACTCAGGCCATGGGTCCGGGTTCCCGCACACGCCGGAGGGCAGGCCCCAAACGGCCAAAACGCTACAGACAGCAAGCACACACCGGCTGCCCCCCTGTGGCCGAACTTGGGAACTGCTACTCAATTCTTCTCTTGTTTTCCCCCTTGGGGTAGGGCGTGAGGCTCAGAGCACCTGGGGGTGGGCACCCACTGAGCAGAAGGAGAAACTGAGGCCCACAGAAATGAAGGTACAGGGAATTCCCTGGTGGTCCAGTGGGTAAGACTCCACACTTCCACTGCAGGGGGCACGGGTTCAATCCCTGGTCAGGGAACTAAGATCCCGCAAGAAGGGGTGGTTTTTCGGTGGCCTGTGGGATCTTAGCTCCCCGACCAGGGATTGAACCCAGGCCCTTGGCACTGAAAGAGCAGAGGCCTAACCACTGGATCACCAGGGAAGTCCCAAGGCCAGATTTTCTGAGTGAAAAACAAAACCAAATTGGTGATCTGGAAGTTTATGTGAACTCTCCAGCTCTGGAATAATCCCGGCTGACAGCCAGTGAGACTTTCCCACGCTCCAGGCACTGTTCTAGGCCCTTCCTACACACGAAGTCACCAAAACGCTCCCCCCACGGTTACAGGCATTACTGAGGCACAGAGAGGTTAAGGAACTCGCCCCAGGTCACACAGCGAGCGTGCAGCTCATGCTGGGATCCTGAGCCTGCTGTGCTTGCGGCGCCCCTGCTCCAGCCCGAGACTCACCCAGCTCGGCGCTCTGCTGCGGGGTGATGGCCTCCTCGCTGTTGGCCTCATTGGCCATTGAGCGGGTGATGCGGCCTTTGCGTCTGCCCTGGCTGTTGGCGGTTTTGCGGCCTTTGGAGGCCACTGCCTCCTTCTCATCGTTGTCTTCCCCAGAGGTGTCATCCGTTTTCTCCCTAAAGGCCAGGGAGGGGAGACAGGGATGGTTTCACCGGAGCCGGGAACCTAGGTGGCGGTTTCAAGAGACCTGCTTTTCCTTAGCAAGATGAGTGCTGGCTGCCAGCGGTTTTCTACTAATCAGAGGGTAGGAAAGAGGGAAAAAGCTTGGGGCGAGGGCTGGCTGGTAGCAGTCTGCGAGGCTCCTTTATTCACCAGACGAGGGAGTATGCCTGGTAGCCGTCTGCGATGCCATCTTAGTTATGAAAAGGGAGGTGTGAACTGGTAGCTGTTGTCTGCTTTGCTCTCCTAACAGGGATGTGGGCTGGGAGTTAACCGACTGGCTATTTTATTCACCAAGTAGGGGTGTGGGCTGGTGGCTATCTGCAAGACCATTTTATTCACCAAACAGAGATGCTCTCTGCTCTCTGTCTGCAAGATGACTGGGTTAACGGCATGGGGGGTGCAGGCTGGCACAATCTTCAGGCCACTTTAATTCCCCAAAGAGGAGACGTCCCCCAAGGGGTCCTGTAAACGACACTGACTTTGCCTTCCGTATTATCATGGACCACTGTGTCCTGCAGAAAACGCAAGAGGAAAGTTTCCTGCCAGTCTTATGCAGGCCGAGCCCGGCGTGTGGGGAGCATGTGACCTCAATAACTGGGGCGGGGACTTTCTCAGAAGCCAACTCGGGAGACTTTACTGCGGGGTTCTCAGATTTATCACCTCCGCCTTCCATTCATCTTCCTGAAGGGCCTTGCAGGAGCGTCTGGGAGACAAGGGGTAACAGGCCAGATGCTCTCAGAAGCCACATTCCTGAGCCCACTCCAGGTACCTGGCGCTAAGCCCGTGCCCACTGCCCCCCCTTCCTCGGAGTGAATCTCCAGCTGGCTGTGCTCCCGCCCCTGGCAGGCACGGGAGGCTGCCGGTGGGCCCCCCCCCCACCCCGAGGCGAGGCTGTGCCTTGATCTGCAAGAACTCACACCGACAGCGGATCATTCTAAAGGTGAGGGCCGCCGCCTGCCTGCATACCTAGTCCTTCCTTCGTGAGCAGCGAGCGCCTCTGACCCCCCCTCCCGCCCCCAGCATCTCAGGAGACTCGGCCGAGGAGGGAGGAGGCAAAGAGTTCCAGAGTCACTGCCTGGATTTATTCGCTCAGGAGTGGAGCTCAAATGAGCTCTCAGTCTCTGAGGTCTCCAGAGGCTTCGAGAAAGAAAGGGCGGGCGGGCGGGCGGGGAGAAGAGCGGGCTTCCGGAAGGGGGGCTGTCGGGCACAGGCGGAGCAGAAAGTGCCTCCCTTCGAGGCAGGCGATCTGTAGACGCCACCACCTCCGCGCACACCCTTCCAGGGGGCCGTCCACGGCCCCGTTCGTGCCCCCCACCCGGGGGTCGCGGCCGGGCTCCTGCTGCGCGGCCGCCGGCCTTACTTGATCAGCTCCTCCTTGCCATCCTCCACGTCCGGCTTCTCGTCCTCCTTCTCGGCCTCCTTCTCCTTCTCCTTGTCCTCCTTCTCCTCCTGGCCGCTGCGGGGCATCTGCTGCTGCTGCTGCTGCTGCTGCTGCTGCTGCCGGGCCCCAGGGGAGGGCAGGGGTGGGGGTGGGGGAGAGGAAAACAGTGAGACAGGTGAGCCTCTGCACCTGGGCTGAGCTTGGCTGAGAACCCAGCACCCTCCGTGGTGTGAGCTGGGCAGAAACCCCCGGGCACTGGGGGGAGGCAGGAGTCACGGGGTGAGGTATAGAAAGTGCTAGTGTCAGACGCCTGGCCTCTTTCACTTGGTGACTGTGTGACCTTGGATGAGGGTCTTGACCTCTCTGTGCTCTGATTCTTCCCCCTGAAATCGTGCCGACCCCTTAGCCAGGGGCGGGGAAGCTGAAATGAGAGGCCCCTTACAGAGCCGGCATCTGGCACCAGTATTTACATGGGGCGGAAGCCCCCAAGGCAGGAGGGAGGGGGCCCTGGTCAGCTTCAGGCAAGAGCATGGTGAACATGGGGGAACCTGGGTCACACCCTGACGCCCCAGCCTGCCTGCCTCTGACAAAGCTCAGGCCATCTCTCTAAGCCTCAGTCTCCACGTCTGTAAAATGGGCAGATGGAAGTGTTGTTCCCAGGTCCCCGGGGGCCCGTGTGAGGATGGCTGCTGCTATAAGGAGGGTCCACTTTTGCTGCCGTGGGCCTGTTCTTCCTCTCACATCAGTCAGCCCTCAGAGGGGAAAAGAGCAGGCCCCGCTGGACAGGAGAGATCAAAGGGGCTCACGGCAAAACCAGCCACCCTCCCCCCACCCTGCAGGCCTGTTCCTTTCATCTCCTTCCCAAGTGGGCGGGACAGGTGCTGGCACCAGGCTGCTGACACTGCCCTCACCGAGGGGGCGGGGGGGAGTGGGAGCTCCTCCCCACACCGTCACCCTTTCTGTCCAGCCTGATTTCTCCTAAGGCACACACTGATTCTCTCGGCCACCCCGAAGTCCTCCTTGCGGGCAGCGGCCAGACCAGACCATCTTTCCAGCCCTTGGAAAAGATGAGCCAAGTGAAACGAAAACAAGCACGCCGCAAAGCCTCTCAGTGTGTCCCGAGGGGCGTGGTCACACCAACTCTCCAACCAGGGAGAAAGAAGCCAAAGCCCGCGGGGAAAGTAAGGGTGGGGCTCGAGAGTTCCCGGTTCCCTTTCTCCCCATCTTTCCTCCACACCAGGAACGCAAGCCAGTCCCTGGCACAGGCTGCCCTGGCCCGTGACCTCACCACCGCCAATCCCCCCCGCCCCTCTCTGTAGCTTTAATTTATGGCCTACGATGCGGCTGAACACTGGGGCCAGCTACAGGCATCCTGTGGACGCCGGGGCACACAGCGGGGGCCCGCACGTTCACGGGGAGCCGTGGGCTTCCCGAGGCTGCAGCAGTGTCCACCCCGGAACCTCCTGGCTCAGGTCTGCCCCCTTCTCTCTATTCTGTAAGAGGAGGGGCTGGAGGGGGGGAACAGCCTCCCTCTACCCCCTGCTATGTTGCTGTCAATTCCCGACGCGTGGCCCAGTGTCCTTGAACTAGCCTGTCCCTCACCACCGCCCCAAACCCTGAAACACTAAACTTCCAGCAGCCGGGGAGCTGTGGCCGCCTCTCACCCCTGACACGTGGAGCCTCTGCTGGAGCTGGCCCCGCAGATGGTAGCTGGGGCGGAGCAGACGAGGGGGACCAGGGACCAGGA
Organism: Grampus griseus; assembly: GCF_964374135.1. NCBI lineage: Eukaryota > Metazoa > Chordata > Mammalia > Artiodactyla > Delphinidae > Grampus > Grampus griseus. The sequence continues at coordinate 5,704,331 of NC_139006.1, read as the reverse complement.
CCCAGAGCCGGGGGAGGTGGCACGGCCGAATGAGGAGGACTCCCCCTCCTAGGGGGCCGCTCGGCATGGCTGCTGTGGCCACCAGCGAGACATGCCCGGCTTCTGCACACCCAGGAACCTGACGCCCAGGGCCAGAAAGGGCAGGGCCGGGGCTTTCCAACGGCAGAGAGCGTGACGTCTCCTAAGACCACCGTTGGTGCCAAGAACGCCCGGCTGGGCTGCAGCCTCACTCCAAAGCTTTACCTGCTGTCCCTCCCAGCAGCCGACTCCAGGCTTCCCTCCTGGAGCAGCTGTTATTGTCCCCTGGGTCCAGGCTGGTGGGGTCTCCAGGCCCCCTGGAATCTCATCCTTGGGCCGCCAAGCAGGCCACCGTCTGCCCCCGGCACGGCCAGCACGTCGCTGCCCAGCAAGTCTGCACCTGCGCCCTCCTGCCCAGGGCCTTCCTGCCGCCGTCCCCCCTCCAAATCCTCAAGAAGCCCCACTGCGGAAGATGCCAGCATTTCCCAAGAGCTTCCTACACGCCCGACACTGCGCTGTGCACAGTCTATTGACCAGCTGCTCCCAGCCCCTCTGCAGTCCTGAGGATAAAGGCAAAGATGAAAAAACCAGCAGTAACAGTGACCTGGGGGTCGTCCAGGGGGGCTGCTCCGCCCCCACAGCACGCCGAGCACCTTGCAAATATCAATACTATTCCACTTACTGCCCTTAGCCTGCCTCAGGAGGAAAAGGGCAGTGATCACTGCTCCCATTCTGCAGAGGAAGAAACTGAGGTTCAGACTGGCAAAGCTGCCCCACCTCAGAGCGAGGGAAAAGGGGGTCCCAGAGTGGGGAGCAGGCGTGATCCTGTCGTCCCCAAAGCCCTGCTGAGAGTCTCACCCAACTCCACACCCTGGTCAGCATCTTGGGCCTCAGATGGGGGCGCTACGGGGATCCCTGCCCCTTTCTGCCTAGCCTACCCTGGCCCCCTTGCAAGATTCCTCGAGTCCCGATCTGGGCCTGGGCCAGCCCATAACGACCCCCTCCCCTGAATAATCATCCTCTTCACAGCATTAGTAACAAAAAGAGCTCCAAGCGCCACGTGCCGGGCACGTGTTTTATGTACTCCCTCATCTCCTTCACCAACCCCCATCTTGCTCCCATTTTACAGAAGAGGAAACTGAGGCACTGCCAAAGCTGGGAAACGGCAACGCCAGGATTCAAACCCAGAGCCTGAGTTGACCCTGGTTACACCCAGGCCTCTCTCCCTCCTGCCATCTCCACCCCCCCACCTGCCCCCACCCAGTCTCGTGAGGAGGGTCCAAAGACCTAGTCAGCTCTAGAACCCGGTCATTATTCCCGTCGGTTGCGTCCCACCCAGATGCGCGATCCCAGTGTCAGACCCCGTGACCTTCTTCTCCCTGACACTCCAGGGCAGGGGCAGGCGACTCCCACACCTGACCCTCTGGGAGAAGTGGGTGCGGCGACTTCAGAGCCACCCTGGAGCCGTGGCGCAGAACCCCATGGACGGGCTCCCGGTTTCCTGGGGCCTGAACTCCACCTCCCTCTGGAGAGGTGTCCGTGTGCCCCGAGCTGAGTGATGCGAGTGGAAAAGGATGAAAGGGAGAAACCCCAGGGCAGTCCTGGTCTTAAACGTGGTTTCCACTGGGAGGGATCGTCAGGCATAATGGTGACCACCTGCCTGGCCTCCTGGTGGGCACAGGAGGTGAGCGGCTGTCGTGGGGATGCTCCTCTCACTCTGGGAGATTGACGGCGTGAGAGGGAGGTCCAACTGCCAGGCCCCGGTCAGCCGCCTCTGTCCCCGAAAGCCTTCGACATCAGAGGACAGCAGATACAGCGACGGCTAACTCAGGGCCGATTCACACGCGCTAGGTCTCCGCAGCTGATCTCAGGCCCATCGCGGACTGCGGGACGGCGCTTGCCGGGTTTCATGGGCAATTTAAAGCCACTGTTCTCACAACTGCACACACAGATCACCTGAGGAGCTCTGGGAAGTCCCGACGCCCAGGACCCACCCACACCAGTCGCATCAGAATCTCAGGGTGAGAGGCCGGCATCAGCGTGTTTAGTTCCCAGGTTGTTGCCATGGGCAGCCTGGTTTGACGACCAGAGCATAAGACAAGGAGCCAGAGAACTTTCTGTAAGAGCCAGATGGTAGACCCTTCAGGGCCATCGGTCCATCAGTCTCTTTTGCAACAACTGACTCTGCCGTTTGTAGCTTGAAAACAGCCAAAGTGTAAACAAGTGAGCATGGCTACATGCCAACAAAGCCATTTACAAACACAGGTGGAGGGCCGGATTCGGCCTGCAGGCCATAGTGTGCCCACCTCTGCTACCGGCTAGCACTGTCCAAACTGAAATGCACACACAAACCAGCTGGGGATACTGGGAAAATGCAGGTTCCCACTCCGTGGGCCTGAGGCAGGCCCGAGACCCTCTATTTCTAGGTAGTTCCCAGGGACGCCAGATACTGTTGGTTGCCGGACGACAGCGTGAGGAGCAAGGCTTCCGGGGGTCCCTGTTTCACAAAACACGTCCAGGACCCTTGCCACGGGCAGCAGCGGATGCCTGTGGACACGGGAGAAGAACCAGAAGCCAGACTCCACCGTCTCAAATGATTCCGGAGCGCAGGATGAGGTTCACCTTTGCTTTCCAGACATGCCATCGGTCACGCCGACAATGGGCTCCGTGCCCAGTGCTTGGTCGTGAACGTCCCTCCCAAACCACAGCACAGCTCTGAGGAAAACCTGCCCGGATCTATGGTTAGCCAGAGCCATCAGTTCAAATCCCCGAGGGACCCCTACTTCCGGAGCGCTGAGTGCTGGACAGACTGAGCGTGCTCTGTGCTGAAGCCCCAGACTGGCTGGGAGCTGTGCAGAAAATGATATGGATACAAACAACAAATGCTGATGAAGCACACGAACATGTGACGAGGCTTTCTCCTCCTCATGTGATACCTGCAGTTAATAAAATCCTCCCAACAATGCTGGCACTGTCTCTGTTTTATAGAAGAGCGCACAAAGACACAGAGACCTTAACCCGCCGAAGGTCACACAGCATTTCCTAGCAAGATCCTACAGGCAGGTGCTCTGCCTCTCACCCTGGGGAATCCCAGGCCCCTCTTCACCCCGTTTAAGCCAAACTGTTCATTCCCTCCACAAGCACGCTCACAGAAAATACAGTCCCCAACCTTTCGGAGCTAGGACAGGACCGATGGAGGCTGCAGGGACGAGAAAGCTTTAAAAAGGCCCAGCACATGGCAGGTGTGACAGTGACGCGTCCTGACCAGCGGGGACGAGGTAGGAGGCCTCCGAGCTGAATCTCCAGAGGCTTTTGGTGGAGAAGGGTGAGAGGGGACGTTTCAGGGAGGGGACTTCTTCAGGCAAAAGCATGCCGACGTGAAATCGCCCACGGTCCTTACAGAATGACATAGCGGACTTGGCTACAGAGCTGGACTGGCTTTAACGCCCGTGCTCGGAAATACGGGAGGTGCCCTGACAGCTGTGGACAGCCACTGAGGGCTTTTTTCAGAAGGTGGAGGGTGGGCAGGATTGATGTGTTCCATGCCGTGTTTTAGGGCGATGCGGCAGTGGGTCAAGGGGTGGCCATTGGTTCCAAGAATGAGAGGAGAGAGTCCAGTGAAAAGGTGGGACCAACCATCCAGGGAGGAGCCGGTGAGGTTTAGTGCTCAGAGGACGGGTCCTCTAAACGCCTGGTGAGACCTTCCCGACACCCAGCAACACCGACTGCGGCACAATCTCACTCATTCATTCAACAAACACTCTGCTGAGCATGTACTACGTGCCAAGTGCCTCTAGTGAGCAAATCCAGGAGGGGGCTGCCCTCGAGACACCCTATCTCTTGGCAGTGGGGGAAGGGAGATCGCAGGAGCCCAAGGTTGGTGGGAGGAGTGGGGTCAGGGGTCAGGACCAAGACACAAGAGTTTTCTGTTGCTGGCAGCCCCTTCCTGACATTCGGCCCCCACCATTCTGATCCAGTTCACGTGTCTTCCTGGAAGGAAAAGGCAGGCAGGGGATGCCGCCTTGGCCCGTGAAGGGCGGCCTTTATAAGACACACAGATATAGGTGTGTTGGGCCAGCGCATACCAGCTCACAAGTGCAGACTTCAGTTTCCATGAATTTTACAGGTTAGTTGTTAAAAACAGCCATTATTCAAAATGGAAATGCACAACCTTACAATTAAAGAAATTATCATAAAAACAATGGTAGTTAAGTACTCAAAATGCATCCCTTCCCAATTACTTGACTCCATTTGGCTGTTATCTGTGCTCTCCTATGCCACTGCATCCACACGGCAGAAGGAGGATATGGTCCCGTCCCCCGAGGCGCTATGCACGGCCCCTTCCCAATTCCACGTTCAGCGAATCAGCATGATGGGAGCATTTACACCATGGTGATCGGCATGCGCTACAGTCGGGGCTTCGCCCCCCCGAAAGCTGGCTGTTAGACACTCACCAGCACTCCACCGCACACAGGCGTGTCCCCAGAACCTGAGCAACGTTCAGCACTCTCGCCCGTGACGTCTGTTCTGCCTGCAAGGAGCTGGCTGCTTGAGGCAGCTAAGGCTCTGTTTTACTGTCAGTCGATCCTGTCCCGCTCCTTGGAATAAAATCAGTGGTCCACGGCACAAGGCTGGGCGATCTACCCCCTGCCCACCTCACCTCCCTAATCCCCACCTTCTCCTCCTGCAAGATGCCACACTTGTTCCTGCCTCAGGGCCTTTGCACTCACTGTGTCCTCTGCCTGAGAGACTCTCCCTCCAGCTCTGACTGACCAGTGCCTTCTTATCGCTGAGGTCGGAGCCCAAAGGATCCCTCCTCTGAGAAGCCTTCAGAGTCTGCTCCCTAAAAGCTGCCCTCTCTCCTGTCAACCGCCTCCTGACCCCAGCTTACCGTCTGTAACCGTTGCTACCACCTGAAAGAACCATGCTAATTTACTTGTGCACTGTCCCTCTCCCACGTGGACGTGACAGCTCTGGGGACCTCGTCTGTCCTGTTCACTGGGGCATCACCTAGAATGGTGACGTTGTGATGGAAGGACAAAACAGACCGGAACTTGGTCGCCGCCTGCCCTCCCCCGGGGCCCCCTCCTGTTGTGGCTGGAGCTGGCCCAGGCACACGAATGCTGCTCTTCTGGTAACTATTTCCTGATTCTTGTTAGCCGAGCTTGAAACGCTTGGATGGGAGGTCTGTCAGCCCCACACAGCCTCTCACCTCCTGGGGTCTGACTGATTCACACTCACATTTTCCACGTCCTCCTGTCCCTTTGGTGTGGTCCGCCTCAGACGGTGCCGACGGGGAGCTGGGTCTCCCCTGCCACTGCCTCACAGCCCATGAGAAGGTCGTGTCTCTCGTCTCCCAAAACGGCAGCCCAGCTTGCTGGGTCCCTGGGGCCTGGCCTTCCTGAGAACTGCGTCCCCCGGGATGTGTCTGGGAGACTGTGGGCCTAGACGAGCCTCCCATAGGTCCCTGCCCACTTAGCACAAAACTGGGCAGGGAATCAGGGACATCTGCTTGCTGGAGCCCTAAATCTGGACACAATCCCGTCCCCAGCAGAGCGGAAGCGGCTGCCTCCCTCAGGCCTGGGCGGCCCGGGAAAGTCCAACTGACCCCCAAGCTGGAGGCCCACCCGGCCGGGGTGGCGGTTTGGGGCAAGCACGCTCGCGCTCACACAGCAGGCAGGGACAAGCTCAGCCCAGTCTGGGGTCTGCTACGCGCTCCCTCCGTAGATCTCACCGGCCCAGGGGGGCGGCCAGGGTCTGGGAACCGGCACTGACTGCACGGTGGCTGCCCCTCCCCCCGGGGGCTGTGCTTGGCCAGCCCTGGCCTGGAATGCCTTCCGGTCACGCTGTCCCCTGTGCAAGCTGCCTGAGGCGCGGGAGTCTCTGGAGTACAGAGCAACTGGGAACAAGGTCACCTGTCCCTCGGCAGGGAGCTGGGAGGGGGGGCGGGGGAGGGGAGGGAAGATGAAGGAGGGTGGGTGCGGGGGACACAGACAGAGACAGGAGGGATGGGGGGAAGGGGGCCTGCAGGAGAGATGGGGGAAGGGAGCCTGCAGGAGAGATGGGGGGAAGGGGGCCTGCAGGAGAGATGTGGGAAGGGGGCCTGCAGGCCAGAGGTGGGGGAGGAGCAGGCACCACCTCCCTGGACTTCCCCCATGACCCCCCAGGAGTGGGAGGCTGGGCGCCCTGTCCCCGTGCCCACCTCCGTGGGAAGAGAAGACAGCCCATGTGGCCTCGAGGAGGAGACCCCAACCAGCGCAGCTCCCAGCTGGGCCCCCTCCCCTCTGCGGCCGCATCACCCTGGGGGATGGAAGCAGGGGCACTCACCCTCGGGGACAGCCCCCTCCGCAGCATGGCCCCCCCATCGCCAGGAGGGCCACGTGGCCGCCCCCGGTCACTGCTGCAGAGCTGGGCCGTGCTGCCTGGGCCGCGCTGGCCTCACAGCCTCGGTTCCCCGACAGTTTGCATAGTTAAGCCGACTTCTGACCGCAGCATTCCTGGGTTCCAGTGCTGCAATTAGCTGGGATAATGTGGCCCCTGCATCCATGAATCATGAACTATAAACTGCTGTGCCGTCACCGGTGCTCCAAGCTGGCCCCCGGCTCGGCCGGTGATTCACCTCGAGGAGAGGACGCTGGGGCACCACCCACACGCTCACCAGCCACTCACAGCCGGATCTCGGGGGCTGGGGTCCAGGAGGTGAGGGCTCGGCGCCCTCCTGCCGAAGCCCAGGTGTGCACGGCTGGCAGGGGGTGGGCGTGAGGGGGCTAGAATTCCTGCGTCTCCCTCTGTCAGAATACGGGGAAGCTTCTGGAAAGTGGGTGGCATCCTCTCTTAAACAAGAAGGGCATCCTGACACTCCAAACGGCCAACACGTGTCCCAGCCACGGCAGGGCCAGGCAGCAGCGCAGAGGACGCCAGGGTGGCCTTGCCCTCTCGGGTCATCGCGGGTCTGAGACCAGACACATCAGTCGGCCGATGCTTTTCATGCAGGAATTTTATATCCCCTTTCCTAACCATCCACGCTTTCGAAAGGCAACCACAGCAATGACGAACAAGGGGCTCAGCACAGGGTGTGGTGAGGCCGCGACGGGGCGTGTGGCACCTGAACACACGAGGTGACATCTTGCGGCCCACTCTCTGCTTAAGCATTGGGGCAGGTCAGGACCACCGTAGAGTGTAGTTGGCAAATATGCAAACATGCAGGATTCGTCCCCAGGATGGACTGGCCAGGTCCCTTTCTAGAAGGGGCCTCCGCCGCTCCGAACGCCCTCAGCCTCTATGGCCCCCTCTGCCCACCTGGGAAGGGCCATTCCAGCGCCAGAGCACCGCCCCCAGGGCTGGTCCAGGCTGCCGCTGAGCCTGTGCCCTGCCTCGACTGCCCCTTCTGCCACTCTGCTCCCTTCCCTCCCCTTCCTTGGCAGGAGGGGACTCCCCAGTAAACACCCCGAAGGCCGAGGTCCAGCAGCAATACTGCCAGGGCACTTGTTAGAAATGCAGATGCTCAAGCCCCACTGAGGGGCGCCACCCAGCAGTCTGTGTTTCCACAAATCCTCGTGGTGAAAGTTCAAGAACTTCAGCTGGACGCCAGCTCCATCTCAGGGTCCATAACTCAGCCCGAGACACGTCCCTCCCTGGACCCCAGGAGGGCACAGCCCAAGGACACTGGCCACGGCCAATCTGGAGTGGATGGTGGTATCGGGAGAAGGTAGAAGGCCTACGATCTGGGGAGAAAAACTTCCCACCGTGGGTTCCCCTCCTCCCCAGACGTGGGGGCTTGAGCCTCGAGCCCGAGACAGCCTCCCCTCATCACCATGGCGGGAATGACCAGGGGAGGGGTGCTGGTGGCAGGTGGGTACCCCTCTGTCTCTGGCCCTGGGCCGTGTCCAGCCAACTCAGGAAATGCACCTTCTACAAGGCGGCAGCCTGGAGAAGGGCCCCGCTCGCTGACACCTCGGAAGTCCCACCTCACGTCTAGCTCAGAGGCTCTTAATCGGGACGGGCTGTGAGACGCCGAGACAGCTGGGCTCAGCTGACACCCTCTCTCTAGCTTCCTGCAGGATCGTGGTGGCCTCGTGCGGCTCTGAAGGAGAAGCTTTACAGCCCTGGCATGCAGTAGGCACTCAATAATTGCCCGCTGGATGACCACACAACATCGTGCATCCGACGCCTCTGTGGAGGTGAGTGGGGGTCAACCTTAGAGAAGTGAAGCGGGAGGGGCCCATCCGAGGGGCATCTGTCGGGCTGACAAGCTGAGCGGTGCCGCGTGGCCATCCTCAGCCTCGGTGTGGCCGGAGCCACGGGAACCACGTGAGGATCACAGCCTGTCCCAGGGTTCTGAGCTGCCAGAGGCGGGCCAAGGATGGATCGGACACAAGGATGGGACAGCAGAGCTGTCACCTGGGTGGCTGCTATGCCCCCGAGGCTGACTGCTCCCCACCCCACGGTGGATCGCTCTCCAGGCTCATTCCCACCTGGCTCTTCTGGCTTCACAGAGCAGAGGGTCTCTGCCTGCCTGACGCCCGACCGCCATCTGCTTGCAGTATCAGCCCACGGGGGGCCGCCACCGCCGGTGCCCATCCGTCCATCCACGTGTAGGCGCCCAAGCACATACGCCCACACCCACTCCGTGCCAGGCTGGGGAACCCCTACCCGTCTCCCTGGGAGATTCATCAGCAGGATCACAGGTTTTATCACATCAGGCCCGCTGCAGCAACCGCACCTTGAATTACCAAGAGGGGATGCGGGGTTGGTGTGTCTGCCGTTTACTTTGCTGTCACGGGGCAGAGGGAAGAGTTACGGCCACAAAGTCAACACTTGGGTTGACCCATTTATTCCATACTTATGAACAGGGCTGGCAGGCGGTGGTGAGGGCAGCGGATCTGCCTGGCACAGGAGTCCTTCCAGGGTTTGCACGTTAATTTCCGTCCCCGGCAGGGCCCGGGCCACGTGGCGCCTCTTCACAGCCACAGCCGATGAGAGGGAGGGCAGAGCCCCAAAGATATGTCCCATCTCCCAAGGAGACAGGGGCCTCGTGCCCTGCCTTCTTCTCTCTTTCTGCAAGAGGCAGGGCGCAGAGGCATCCCTGCTCCAACCTGGGAGCCCCAGCCTGAGATGCCAGCTTGAGCAGACCGTTAAACCTCACCAGACAAGCCCCACGTCTCAGCACTGAGGACGCCACAGCTAACCCAGGACAGCTCAGATGAGAATACGAAGCCAACGCTTCTCCTCTGCTATAAGACACTCCAGGGCCCCCAGGGCCCCGACCCTGGACTCTGTCCCAAGTCACATAATCCTCTCCCTACCTCTTCCCTCAGCCTTACCATACTCCAGCCCAGAGGTCTTATACTGAGGGCTGAGGACAGATTTCGAGAGCAAATGTGAGTTGCCCAGCCTATCCGGTGCTTTGTTGTTATTGGTTCTTACGTGACCTAAGATTTAAAAGTCAGGCAATTTCACATAATTCCCTATCTCCAGCTCATCATCAAAAATCAGATCTGGTAATACAGGGCCAGGTAGTCAAGAGTCAGCTGGAGCTGATATGAGGCACAAGCTCTCTAGTTAGCCCCGGGCCTCACCACTCCCTATTGCCTCCTATGGATTCTCCATCCCTTCATTCATGTAAGACCCTGGAAGGTATTGAGACCCCTGCTCCTAGGACTCTAAGGGTACTGTGCACTCTCTCGTGTCCTGGCGCTTTTCCACCTGCTGTTCCCTCTGCCCAGGACACCCTCACCTCTGTCCTCGTCCTCCCAAGAGGCTGTCCCTCAACCTCATCTTTGGGGTCCCTTACTCGATGGACCCCCTCAGGCAGACCACCGACATGCTGACTCGGAATCACCCGTGTACACCTGGTCCAGACAACGAGCACAGAGTCCCCCGCGTCAGCACACAAATGTCCAACGGGCAGATGAGTCAGCTAGCAAGGCATTAACACCGTGAAGTGGGAGGCATGGCAGCCAGGACCAGGGGCAGGGGGCACCAACGGCCCCCCACTCCCCAGGACTCATCTGGAGATAGCCCCTCCCTAAATGACGTCAGCACACAGTCTTTGCCTCCCTCCACACAAACGTGGCTCTCAGCACAGGGTGAGAATGGCCCAATCTCTCCCCATCTGACTCAGAACCCTTTTGTCTCCAGAGCCCCCAGCCCAGCCACCAGCAAGGCCCTCATGAGCCCACCCACAGGGCCCCCACGAAGGCAGGGAGTCGGGGGGCACTGGGAAGACGAGCAAGAGAACTGGCACACAGGAGATGCTCAACGAATAGCCGACAACGTTTTTAAAATCAATCTAGGGCCTTTATCTCCCCCTTTATTTTGCCACAGTCCACGCCACGCCCTCCTCACTGCCTCTTATGCCGGCACATTTATGCTCCCTGCCCCGGCATTTATTTGAGTTTCTGCATCTCGGTCTAGACGAATTCCTAAATGCGCTTCAATTTCTAACACGCCCCAGCTCGGTCTTTACAACTGAATAGCGCCAAGCCAGTAGGCCTCGGTTTTACACATCTGTTAGACGGGCGAGCAGGCTGGCCAACGGTGGCTGCACAAAACTAGAGGAAAACCCTATCCACAAACCAAACACAGCCACCCTTCAACGATCCAGGCCAACGACAACCAATGCTCAGTCTCAATCATCTTAGCCTGACGTGCAGAATGCAGTGAGGGGTTGACTCTCCCGTCAGCAGACTTGCTTCCCTGATTATATGTGGCTTAGCCAACAGAAAAGTGGGTCGGTACTCCTGAAGCACAGTTCCCAGAAAGCAAGAAAGGAGACACGGGATGCAGGCTAGGAAGCTGCGTGGACCAACCCATCGTAGGCTATGGGGCTTGATCACAGAGTGACGGTTTCATAGGGGACACTGGGACCCCACAGGTGATGGTTGGACTTGATGCCCTCAGGGTCCGGCTCTCTCCAGCCTTGGGAAGGGAAGACGGTGGCCCTGGGGTAGGGGTGGGGGTCTGGGCTGGAAGACGCCAATGACAGGGATCACCCACCTAAGAGAACCTCTCTGTGTCCTGTCCTCCCAGCACATGCTAATCCCGGCCTTCGTCCCTTTCCCCTGTCCGGTCCCCCACGCCAGAGGCCCCAGGGAAGGGCCTGCCCCAACCCCCTCCAGTCCGGCATCTAACAGCAGTGCCCACAGCTTCTGCAGCTTCCGGCCCGCATCCCTCCGCCTGCAGCACAAGCCCACTCCCCCGCTCACCCCCGTAGCCCCAGCATCTGCTCTGGGCTGATTCTTAACAGCCCGGAAGTGAAACAAATCCCTCCCCTCCCCTCCATCTCCCCGACACCAAAACACTCGCGAGCCCCCTTTAAAATGTGTGCCACTGACCCCCTTCATCTTTAACATAATTTACAGAATCTTTTTTTAAACGAATTCCCTTTTCGTCTAACTCAGAGGTCAGCAGACTTTTTCTATAAAGGACCAGATAGTGAATATGTCAGGCTTTGCAGCTTCTGTCAGGACTACTCAACTCTGCTGTTGTAACAGAAAAGCTGCCACAGTAATATGTCAACGAATGGGCATGGCCGGGTGCCAATAAAACTTTATTCACAAAAACAGGTGGCAGGCTGGACTCGCCCGAGAGCCATAGTTTGCCAAGTCCTGCTCTAACTTAAATCATCCTTCAGTCATATCCGAAGCACTGATGTCTGAAAAACGGCACTCTAAAGTACTGGCTGTTTTTTTCTTTCACATATGCATTGCGACAAAACACCAAAAATTCTTTCTAAATTTTAAATGTTAAGTTTGTAGACCAGCCCAAGTCATCCTGAAAGCCCGGCCCTTGCTCTGGGAAGGCGACCCTAATCCACCACAGGGATGGTGGGTCACCAAGCCTGGAGTTCTAGAATTTTCCAGGCTGAGGGTGGAAGCGGCCATTTCTCCCAGGTCCCTTCTCTGCTGCTGGGATAGGAGGAACACCCCCAGAGAGGGTCTCCCAGCCGCCAGGGAAGGGGCCCAAACTGAGGGACCCGCTGCTGAGAAACACGAGGAGATGTCACCGCACGCTGCCCCTGAGCATGCCGGGAGCCCGCCCGGGAGCCCGCCCCGCCCCCTCCTCACCTGGCCCTTGCCGCGGCGCCGGTAGCTGCGCCTCACCAGGCTCTTGTAGTTCTCATTCTTCTTGGTCAGGTAGTAATAGAGGACACACTCAGCCACCGTCTGCAGGATGGAGAGAGAAAAGAACTCTGAGGCGTGTGCAGTGCAGGTGGTCAGAGCAGGAGGCCGGGAGCCAGAGGCCTGGCTTCCAATCCTACCTCCTCCAGGTACTGGCTGGGTGACCCTGGCCAGCTTACCTAACCTCTCTGGGCCTCGGTTTTCTCACCTGTGTAGTAGGGGTACTAACAGCACGTATCTCACAGGGTTGTCATGAAGACCAAGTAAGTTAACACACATACGTGTAAAGGACTTAGGACCACAGAACACACCCTGCAGAGGTGTTAACCTCTTCGCATTGTGGTTGGTGCTACTGGCAGTCGTAAGGACGAAGCTGTCACCTGCCATGCCAGCCCCAGAGAACAACGCCTCCGGCTCCCCAGCTCGGGTCCGTTCGCTCACCCTAGCTTGCTCCTCCCTAACATTTAGGGGCCTGAGTGACCTCTTTCAAGCTTCGTGCATCCAGCCTAATGTCGCCTCGCAGCTCTTCGTCTCTTGGGACGTTTACGTCTTCTCTCCGCTTCGGTCTTTGCCCCGCGGACCGGGGTCTGAATCCTGGCACCGCCACTTGCTGAGCAAATGACTGGCGCTCTTGGAACCCCACCACCTCCTCGTCCAAACGGGGCCAGTAAGAGGGCGCCGTCCTCAGAGAGCAACTGAAGGACAGAACACGACGATGCCGCCGCCTGCGGCCACGGGGCCCAGTCCAGGTGACAGCTCGCCAATGCCAGCAGCTGTTACTGAGATAAGGTAAAATGTTTCTGTGATGCTCGGTGCTGGTGCCAAGCCCGGAACTGGCCTCTGAGGGGCAATCGTGAGGGCCGCTGGGTGCAGAGGACGGCTGGGCCTCAAACCCCCTGCGTCCTCATCCACTTCCTAGAATGGACTGTGAACAGAGGCTGCTCCCAAGTTCAACCGGACCACAAGCATGGCCCGCAAAATGGTTAAGAAAAACATTTTAGAATCAGAGGCCAATATCTGCAAACTGGGGGATGTGGGTGTCTGACTTCCCCTCGAACAACTCAGGAGACTGCCTTCCTGTGCTGGGCGACCACGGGCTGGCCCTAAGCAGACAGGCACGGGCTGGCCAGTCCACCGAACTCCCGCCCTGCCACTGGCCTCACTTACCACCAGGAACCGCCAATCCCCAAAGGCACAGCTGGCAGCCCCAGCTTCAGACCCTTCTGGAAGCTCTATTTAAGTCTCAGCTTGGGCTGCCTCTTAGCCAAAGGACACCGTAAAGTTTATTCTCCAGCGTAGAGACCTCTGATTCCCTCGTTCAAACAGTTCTGCTCAACTGCCAATTTCTGAAACCCCTGCTTCTGTCTCCGGGGAGACCCGACCTGGAGCCTCCCGGGTTGTCCACACCCCTAGTAAGAAGCTGTCGCGCACTCAGAGGAGAGGCTATTTATAGAGCTCGCTTCTCCACACTGGTTTTTCAGGCCGGGAGAGATTTCCCTTCCCCACGCTGCCCCATCTCCCTCCTTCTATGGGTATCGGCTCATTGAGGGCAGATGCTGAGAACAACTGTTACCCTTTAAAATACCCGCCTGGATCCGGTTCCGACCGCCCTCCCGCAGCAAGGAAGCATGAGGCCTCCAGTAGCATGGTATTTGCAAAGCCGGGAGTGGGCAGACACCCCGTCTGAGAGACGAGATTCGGCGAAACGCTGCTTTGAACACCCGGAACAGCAGCCCCAGAAAGTAAACCTTTTCAGGAAGCTTGTCTGGCTCCGCCCTGATGATGCTGGGGTCCAGCGGGCGACTCTGACACAGGGCCACGTCCAGCCCCCCAGACCGGCTCCCTCCTACCTGCGGCCGCTGCGGCCGCTGCCCAGCCTAGCCTCGTGGGTACACAAAAGGGGGCTGTACCGTTTCCTGGGACGCTTTGTGTCCACCTGCCAACAGGGAGCCTGAGCAGAAAGAGGCACCGCTCCAGGCTGGGTGTGGGGGCAAGGCGGAGCTCAAGCCTCAGCTCTACGAAAGGGGGATGAGGATAAACCCCACGCCAGCCACACGCCTGGCTTCCCATCAGGGGTGTCAGCGCACAGTGACCATCAGGGGAACCTAGAAAGGTCATTCCATCCAGCACCCTGGAAGATCGCCGCTCTTGCCTATAAGGCCTTCATTAGGGCGCCAGGCATGGCACGGCTTCCAGAACCCATGTCCAGTCTGCCAGGACGCTTGCTGCCACGCTGAGGAGCTGGTGCACACAGCTCTCCTGGGGTTTCCCAGCCTGGAGCTCCGCCCCGGGAGAAGGGGGCGGGGCCTGCGGTTGCTGCTCCCAGGAGGGAGGAAGGAGGGAAGTGCGGTCTGACACAGCAAGGAGAGCACGGGGCCAGCAGGCAGAGGCCTCGTGGGTGGGGAGAGAGGGTCCTGCGGCCCAGCCCAAGCGGCTGCCCCCAGGAGTGGCCCCCAGAGGGGAGCGGGGCGGGTGGCGCTGGGCCGGCGGGCAGACTCACCTTCCTCTCCAGGAACGATGCGATCAGGCCGAAGTTCTTGGGGTGCTGCATGAATCTGCGGGGAGAGAAGGGCGGGCCTGAGACCAGGCCGAGGAGGGCTGCCCAGCTGGGCGACCGCCGAGCTCCCGGGCGCCTGCCATCTCCGCTGGCCCAGCACCGCCCCGCTCGGAGCAATTAAGCCCAGGGGGGTGTGGGAAGGGCCGCGGCAGGCGGGACGGAGGGCTAAGGGAGGGCGTTCCTTGGAGTGAGTCACTGGTTTTAGCGCCTTTGAAAATACATTTGTTTGTCCTGCTGGAGGCGGGTTCCAGGAAAAATGAGGACATGACATGCAGCCCTTCGGTGGGGTTCCCCCCCTTTTACACTCTGCCTTTGTTTCTGTCTCTGGCTGGGCCTGGGAAGCTGGGCCTCGCCCGGCCCACGCGGGGCCGCCACGGGCGAGGTCGCGGGGCAGGACCCTGAGAGGTGAGAGCAGAGGCTTCGAGTGCCCGCCAGGAGGCAGGCAAGCCGGCCCAGGAGGCGGAAGGAAGGGACCCGAGCTGGAGGGGTGGCGGGGAGCTGGCACCCCACCAACTGGCTTCCTGCGAAACAGGGAGAATTACTGGGAAAGAGCTGGGCCAGACTGAAATGTCAGGGCCACAGGAGCAGGCGGACAGCGGGGGCGGAGATGTGGGTCACGGCTGCTGGGGCCCCGGGGATGCTGGGTGGAGCCTCGGCCCGCCCGTCCCCAAGACGCGCCACCGCCCCGCGGCCTCCCTGGGGAGAGGAGAGGCTGCTGGGGACGCAGGGGCCCCGGGGTCCCCCCACCCCCCCGCCGCCGCCGGAGGGAGCCTGGGCCAGCGCTGGCGATGGTCCTGCCCAGCCCTCCAGATGGCTGGGCAGGAGGCCAGTGGGTCCCTCCCCTGCTCCCCAACCAGACACTGGAGAAGCCAGAGCGGCCTCTTCTCTTTTCCCAGAGGAAGCCGCGAGTCAGAGGCAGGCTTCCCAGCCTGGGATCCTGCCTGGGGCAGCTCGCAAAGCTGGAGGCGGCCTAACGCCCTGATTTTCCAGACAGTCTTCCCTTCTCCTCCCTCTCCCTGCCCCAGTGACACTTCCTTCCCCACAGATCCCTTCCTTGGGGTTTCCCCACGCAGAGATGGGGCCCCAGGAGACCCAGAAGCACACTTGGGAATCTCTTAGGTCACCTGTTCCACCTCCCTCCAACCTACACCTGGGTCCTCTGCCACGTTTCCGGAGAGTTTACTCTGACACTGGGTACCTCCAGACGGCTAAGCGAGGAGGCACTGAGGCTACACCCATTTTACAGACGTGGAGACTGAGGCTCAGGGAGGGGAAGTGGCTGCTCGAAGTCACAGAAACAGTAAGTGATGGAACTCTACGCCACCGGCACGTGATTCTCCGAGGCCCTGAGTGCTATCAGTTCCGCTGAAAACGAGAGGTCACCCAGGACCTTGAAAGACTCAAGGTGCCAAACTGGGTCTCAGCAGACATCAGCCCAGCCTGGGGCCCCCATTCTGCAGCTACTGGACTAACAGTGTGAAATCCTTAGGTCGGAACAGCAACATGAAAAATCTAGAAAGGCCAAAACACAGAAAGCATTCCCAGAAACCTCTTTTTTTTTTTTAAAGAAAGCATAAATAAATAAAATATCAAACATACCAAGGGGAATTTAAATACCTAAAGCAACGGTAATTCTTAGCATCCATGACCATCCTACAGTCACTTCACTGGTTTTTAAATTGTACAACACCAGACACAGGCTGACTTGATTTGACGTCTGTGACCGTGAGGACCTAGAAATGAGCCGCTAACTACCTGCGTTTCCTGTCTCTGAGCAGTAAACCCCAAACACACGGGAGGAATTGCTCCCCAAAGCGCTATTTCCTGTGGAAGGTCGCCGCATCTGTGTTAGGCGCTCGAAGGTGCATTACACCGTCCCTCTGTTTTTATGTATGCTTTAGAATTTCCATAATCAAAAGCCATTTAAACAAACAAACAAAAACTTTCCACACAAGACCCTCTTCAGTCGCTCCTCCTGCATTTCCAAGTCCTGGTGTCTGCCCTGGCTGAGGCACCCCAGCCTTGCCCACGACCCAGAGCCATCCCCGTCCCTGAAGCCCAGTCTGGCACTTTGGGGCCACCCAGCTCTGCAAAGGGCAGCGACAGCCCCAGCCCCTGCGGCCTGGCCCCGCGGTGGGTGGCTGGAGAACGTGGGACACCTCTTTTGAAGAAAATCTGAGGCCTTCTCGGGAGGCAGAGGTGAATGTGGACGCCCTGCAGCTGAGTCCCCCACGCCCTCCTGGCTGAGCGCTGAGGCCTCTGCCTCAGTCTCCCACCCTCTTGCCTTATGGGGGTCCTGGGTCCTGAGGAGGCGCTCTGTGCCCAGGATGTGGTTCCCTGGGACACACATTTTGAGTCTGGTGGGGGAAAGGAGCACTTTCTCCATCTGGTTCCTCACTCGTCTCCCCAAAACAGTCATTCTACTCTTTCATTTTAGAAGAAGCCCCAAGCTTCACCTCTTAGCATCCAGTTCCTGCCTCTGCTTTCCGAGACCCCCCACCCTGCTCCCTGGCCCCATAGCCCCCTCTCCCCCGACAAGCCTCTCCACTGCAGCTGAGCCCTTGCCCTGAAGCTGGGGGAGTCTGAATCCTGCCTCCACCATTTGCAAGCTGTGTGACCTTTGTTAAGTGTCTTAACCTCTCTGAGCCTCTGTTTCCTCATGTGCGTAATGGGGATGGCCTGGTAACGCTGTTATGAGGGATAAGAGGGACAAATGCACAAACCCCAGAAAACATCTGTCCAGTGTCTGTGATGAAGGATGCGCTCCACAAATAGCCGCTTTCCAAGTAAAATGAAAACCGAAAAGTCACCGGCCAGCCACATAACCCTGCCCAAGGCCTCGAAGGTCCTCCTGCCTTGTTCTTCTGATACACACTGCCCCATTTCACATAAAACTGCCTTGACACTTTGTACTGGTTTGAATAGTGTCCCCCCAATATCATGTCCTCCCAGCACCTCAGAAGGTGACCTTATTTGGAAATGAGTCCTTTGCGGATATAATTAGTTAAGATGAGGTCATGCTGGAGTAGGGTGGGCCCTGAATCCAATGTGACTGGTGAATTTATAGGAAAAGGAGAAGACACACAGAGACACACAGGAAACAAGACCACGTGAAGACACAATGAGACGGTGAGACCCATCTCCAGGCCGAGGGATGACAACGATCGCCGGCCACCAGCAGGTGCCAGCCAGGTGCGAGACCTGGGACAGACTCTCCCCTGGAGCCTTCAGAAGGAACCACCCCACACCACACCTTGATCTTGGACTTCCAGCCCCCAGAACTGTGTGAGGATAGATTCTTGTTGTTTAAAGTCACACGGCTGGTGGTCACGTGTCGTGGCAGCCCTAGGAAGCCAACAGAAGCCTCAACAGGACGGGTTTCCCGGGACAGGGGAGGGTGGCCCGGCCAGGCCCGCCCCCCAGGGACGGGGACTCACTTCTCCCGGAAGGTCTCCTTCTCCTGCTCGCTCCACAAGTTCATGACCTGGCGGTCTTTGTACACCTTCATGGGGTCGTCCATGAGCCCGTTCATGTTGATGAACTTGATTCGCTGCTGGTCGGCGTCGTACAGCATCGGTGGGATCACGGCCAGCTGGCGCATCTGCTTCTCCAGGTTCTGGAGGGAAATGGAGATGGCAGAGGGCTCCGGTTGGAAAGCACAAGACAGCGGGGACAGGGTGGGGAGGGGGAGGGGTGCTTGCGCCAGCACCGGGGACCCAGGTGAAGAGCAGAGGGTAGGGATATTCCGGGCAAGACAGGAGAAACGCAAAACCAGAGAGAAAGCGGATGATGAGTTAAAAAATAATAATAGCCCGTGCAGGGGAAGGGAGAATTTAAAGGCGGCCCCAGAGAGGTTTATGGTGGGCAGGGCTGTTAAATTAAATGCAGAGAGCAGCAGCCACCTTATCTGCAGAAAGAGGGGAGCAATGAATCTTCCGTTTGGAAACGCAAGTGCTATAAAATACCGCAAGAAAGATGTGCAGCCCAGCTGGGCCGGACTAGCTCAGGAGACGGGGCCTGGCCCTCCAGCTGCAGAGGGCACGCGGGGTGGGGGTGGGGGGCTGCCTTGCTCTGGGGGGGGGCCCGGTGAGGCTGCAGAACCATTTCCTCGCCCGCCACCCACCCCCAGTCCTGGATGCAGCTCCTTCAAGCGTGCCCACTGGGGACCAAGCCTGCCCAGCCCCGTGCTCAGCAGGAGTCGGGCGGGCTCGCTCCTAATGCATCAGGATGGCTATTAAGAGGCTCTGAGCCGCCACTCAGCTGGACTCATTTCCCCAAATCTCTGCAGCCAGCCCATTACTGGCGATTAATTACCCATCTCCGGAGGCAGGCGAGGGTCCAGCCCGGCCAAGGTCAGCCGGTTCAAAGGCTCCGCTGCCCAACTTCCCACATCCAGGCTCTCCATTCAGTGCTGGGGATTCCCAACAGGGGCAGGGAAGCGCAGCGGGGGCAGGGCCCTGACCCTCGGCTGAGACGGGACCCCCACAGAGGCCTGACCCTCCCTGGCACTCGAGCAGCTGTCCAGCACCTTCACCTCCCCCATCTCCTCGGCTGCCCGAGATACACAGCACTGGCAGAGCCCAGGCAGGGTTTCTCCTGGCAGGAACCTCACCCCTGCTCTGCTGCCTCTCCCCAACCGACTACCGCAAGCTCCCCCCAGATGGAGAGCATCGTTCCCGCCCAGTTCCCTCCTTCCCACCCTCCCAGGGAACCTCAGGTCAGCCTGGGCTGGGTGGGGTGAAGTTTCTGCCCTGAATTCCCTTTCCAACCATCACCCGCGAAAGCTGGTCCCTCAGCATCCCTGGGGACGCTGGCGGCTGCATTCTTGTGCGGCCAGGACCTGGGGAAGTGGGCCTCCGGGATGGGGGCCGGGGTGGGTGGGAGGGGGACACTGAACCAGCTGGGATGCCAGGCGCCCTGCCGGCATCAGGCAGGGAACACACGGGAAAGGGCCGCCCTCCTCTTGTTCCCACGTGCCCCTGTGGGACGTGTACGTGGCCACAGCATCGGCGGGACAGGAGCTCGAGCGAACCCACAGGTGTGAGGACAAAGGTTTTCCAAGCTCTGCTTTCTGCAGACTGGAGCGTGTTCAAAACGGGGACACAGCACGTGAAGTTTTAAAACGAACGCTCTTTTTTAACGGCCAGAGAGTCTGAACTACCTGCATCAGACTCACCTGAACAGCCTGGTGAAAATGCAGATTCCTGAGCTCCGCCCCAGATTGGCTAAATCAGAACTCCTGGGGCAGGGCCCTAGGGAACTGCAACTCAAGCCGGACTCCCCCTCCCCAGGACTCTTAAGTCTGTCCGAAGTGAGAATCAGTGGCCTAAGCAGTGCCACCCGATAGAATGTTCTGCAACGATGCAGGTGTTTACTGCCTGCTCTGTCCAACATGGGGCCACTAACCACATGTGGCTTCTGAGCAACTGAAATGCGACTGGTGCCACAGAGGAACGGAATTTTTAATTTTATTTCATTTGTGTTAATTTCCATTTAAATAGCCACGTGCAGCTAGAGATGACTGCGCTGAGCTGGAGCCGCAGTGCCTCCCATCTGGACAAAAGTTCTGCCTGGACACAAGGCCCCGGGGAGGAAGAATGTGGCCCCTCCTCTTGTGACGCTGCTTCTTGTCTACTGTGATGTTGGGAACATGGGGGGGTGGGGCGGGGGGACTGGCACATTAGATGCTTGACCGACAAGACTTGGGAGGGGACAGGCCAGCACCAGCCCTGCCCCAGAAGCAAACGCCTCCTCTTTCTGCTTCCTGGTCACCTCTGGGCTCTGGTGACCACAGCCAGGGTCACCTGGCTGATACAAGGTCATCTGGGAACTCCTGACAGAAGGTCCCTGGCTTGGCGAACAGCTGGTGAGATGGGAATCCCCCTCTGCCCCCAGTTCTGGGCACGGGGAGGCTGACCTAGAAACCACAGCTCTCAGGCCCTCGTGCCCTCTGGCTTCTGGTCAGGCCCAACCAATGGGAAGCACTGAAAGTAGACGGGGGCGGGGCTGGGGAGTGAGAGGCGGGGTACTTATCTCCTGTTTCCTCCCCGCCGTGGCATCATGGATGGGGCCCTTCCTGGCCCTGTCCTACCAGGGGGCCTCCTCTCCTCCACAGCCCCAGGAAGGCCCCTCTCCCTGCTTGTCCTTCAGGCTGGGGATGGGCAATGTCTACTCCCCTGGTGCCCCACTGTCCCACCTTGCCTCTGCCCACACTTCAGTAACAAGCCCCTTGATTTCAAGCATCCAGGTGAATTCTGCTTCCCGCTGGGAGCTTCTCCACGCGCAGGGGGCACAGCGGGTGGAGCCGAGGTCAGGGTCAAGGCCGTGGACTTACCTCCTGCTCCGAGAGGCCGTCGATGATCTCGGACACCTCGTGCTCGCTGCGGGCGGCTGACATGGAGAGTCCGCTGCCCCGCTGGCCCACCCTGCTGGAGACCAAAGGGACACGCTCAGGATCGACCCCTCGGCAGCTAGGGACACGCGGCCGGCACAGCGGCACAGACCCGAGCCCACAGGTTCCCCAGAGGCGGCGTGTGGGCAGTGAGGAGGGGCCAGGCCTCACACCCACAGAGACAGCCCCGAGCCCAGGGGTCCAGGGGAGGGCATGGAGCCCCCAGACTCACCCAGAAATGCCAGAACCCTTTTTCTCTCCTAAGATGCCCACCAAAAGGCCAGCCACACAGACCCACAGACAAAGCCCAGCTCTGCCTCTTCGGACCTGTCCCTCAATGTCTCCCCTGTACCACGGGGATAAGGTGGCACGTGGCTCCCAGGACTGGAGGAGGCATTCGGTGAGATACGCACCGTGAGTGTCCAGTAAAGAGTGAAATCCAGCATCCCTGCTCGTGGCCCACCACCTTATCTGTGTGACAACAGATGTCACGGCCGCATGTCACCGAGCACCTACTCTGCGCTGGGCACTCCTACGCAGGATCCCACCCCATCCTGACGGCCACCACGTGAGACCAGCATCCTTCTCCTGTGATCCACACCAGGGATCTCAAACTCAGCTGCCTTCAGGGGCCGCATAAATGAACGAAGCTGGGAGGGTACCAGCCTGTGGCACACCGGAAGGAGAACTCACTCCACCAAAATGGATTTAAGCTTCTTTCCATTAAGTATTAAGGCTGGGCAGGCACCAAGGGACACATCCAAGGGCTTGATGCGGCCCCTGGGCTGCCCGTTTGAGACGCTGCTGTGCTTTCTGTTTCACGCCTGCCAGGGCGCCTCTGTGAACAGTGCCTCGAGCTGACCCAGGCCGTGGGAAGCAGGAAAGGAGGGAGGGAGGGGGGAGGGGGAGGGGAGGGGGGAGGGGGAGGGGAGGGGGGAGGGGGAGGGGGAGGGGGAGGGGAGGGGAGGGGGAGGGGAGGGGAGGGGAGGGGGAGGGGGAGGGGAGGGAGGGGAGGGAGGGGGAGGGGGAGGGGAGGAAGGGGAGGGGAGGACAGGGGGGAGGGGAGGACAGGGGGGAGGGGTGGGCCCGGCCCCCCGCCGCTCACCTCTGCATGCGCTCCTGCAGCTCCCGCTGCTTGCGGATCTCGGGGAACTGCTTCTCGTAGTACTCGCGCACCTTGCTCTCCTTGGCCCGCCGCCGGGGGTTGTTCTCAATGCGCTCCACCTTCTTCTCCCAGGCCTCCATGAGCTGGTCATAGCGCTGGCAGAACTTCTGCTCCTGGGGGCATGCGGGGGAGCCCTGCGGCAGCCGTTCCTCCCGCATCCGACACCCAGCCCCTCCCCGGCTCCCCGCTCGCCGTGTGCCCGGGCACACGTGGGCAGACACGCGATCACACGCGGGCACGTGGGCAGACCCAGGCACGTGGGCAGACACGCGATCACGCAGAGACCTGAGCAGACCCAGGCCAACCCGGGCCCCTGAAGAAAACCCACAGGCTGCCCTAAGGACCCGGCCGCCTCGCTCCCTGGGGAGTGGGCCACCCCCTGCCGGCCTCCCTCCAGAAAGGCCTCGTGCTTCCAGCCACATGTGGCTGTGGAGTTTAAATCAGGTAAAATTAAGTAACATTTAAATTCAGGTCTCTGGTCCCTATGCCACATTTCTAATGCTAGTAGCCATGTGAGGCCAGGGCTACCACCCATAGTGGGCAGTGCACACAGACCATTTCACTCATTGTCAGTTGCGTCGGACGGGGCAGCTCTGGGGTGTCCATCAGGCCCGGGACAGCCGCATGGAAAACATTCTCTTTCTGAATAGCTCCTCATCCCCCGGGCTCAGGCCAGCCATGCTCCCCACACCCAAGGACTGGGTGTGAAGACTCAAGCTGCCGCCATCCAAGACAAGGAAGTCCCTCTCCAAGTCTAACCACAGTGCTTCCTGCTGTATGTCCTTCCTTAGAGAAAAGACCCCGGCCCGGCCCAGAGTGTAGCTGCCTGGCTTCCGAGTCTCCAAGGTGACCCGGACCTCAAGCAGGCAGGGAGCATCTGGCTGTCCGTGAGACCCGATCTCCCCGTCTCTAACAGCTGCCGTGGACAGATGGCATGGTCTGGGAGTCCCGCTTGAGTGCCTCCTCGACACTTCAGCATAATCAGAAAACCCGTCTCTGGTCCTCGTGCCCAGACACCCCTCCCCATCCTGAATTTCAGCTTCTGACCAAGGCAGCTTGTGACCTTGGTCCTCAACAAACCCAGCGGCGTGATGGTCCCCAAGTGGCCGTCAGGCCAGCTTTGAGGAGCAGAACTTGACCTCCAGCTCCCGGGGGTTCCCCAGGTATGTGGGCTGCCCCAAGAACCCTTGGGAGGTCAAGTTCCAGTAGAGACAATAGCCACACATGTTCGTGGCAAGGTGCCGAGAACAGCACCCCTGAGGGTGAGAACGGGCATGAAGGAAACCCAGCCCAGCCCACCATCAGAGCAGGGGACCCTCCCCACGCTCTCAGCCCTGCCAGAGAGGCCTCAATCTGATGGGTGAGAGTGAGAAAATATGTCAGAAGGGGAAAAGGCGAGAACATGTTCACCAAAAACCAGCAGAGGAAAAGAATGCAGTTACCCGTGAAGATAGGCAAGAAACCCGCAGGGCCACCAACCAGCTGCCCAGTGGAGGGGCGAGCAGGGCGGCCAGCAAGACGCCCCAGCCCTGCCTGGGGCCCTCGTGGAGCAAGGGACAGGAACAGCCGTGCAGGCACCCGCAGCCACACTGCCCAGCCCCGAGCACCACACGCAAAGATGTGAGCAGCTCCTGAGGACTGTCCAGGATGAGGAAGTCCCCCTCCACGTCTAACCACAGTGCCACCTGCTGTGGCCTGTGCACTGGAGGTGCTGTCCGTCCACTGAGGGCCGAGGGCACAGGGCGCCTCGGGACAGAACACAGCAGTGGCTGCGGCCCTTCCCTGGGGCAGCAATGACCCTGCCAGGGGGTGTCCACATAGCGGCCCTGCTGGCCAGGGAAGAAAGCAGGTCACACACTCACATACACACATGCACACACTCACACATAACACATGCACACTCCCTTACACATACATGCACTCGCGTGGACAAATACATACACTTACATTCTCACACTTACAATACACACTCACACCCACACCCTCACTCATAAACTCACATACACACATTCTCACAGTCACACTCACGCCTCAGAGGCTGAAGCGCTGCTGAGCTAGTCCGCCGGGTGCCAGGAGGAAGAATCTGCAGAGGAGAAGGAGGATGGCCCCTGCGAGCACAGTCTGTGTGTGTTACGGAAACAGGTCCCCCTCAGCGGGAATTCTTCTTCGTAGCCCCATCATCACCGTCAGCATCACCATCGTCATCGTCACCATCAGCATCGCCGCTGACACTAGCTAAGCGCCACTGTGTCACATGCCAGGCACAGAGCTGAGTCCTTCCCGCGACTGACTCTCCCAAACAACAAAAGGCCATGACCGCCATCCCCTCTGTAGAGGCAGGAGCTCAGAGCTCAGGGCCGTCAGCCCGGGATCACACAATTAGGGACGGGAGGTCAGGATCCTGATGGTTGTTCTGATAAAGTCCAGTACGTCTATTTTTCCTTTTGCTGCTCATGCTTTTGGTGTCAAACCCAAGATCCGCTGCCCAATCCAAGGTCGTGAAGATTCACCCCTATGGGTTTTCTTTTAGGAGTTGTACAGCTTTAGCTCTTGCATTTACGTCTTTGATTCATTTTGAGTTACTGTTTGTGTTAATTCTGTGAGGTGGGATCCAACTCCATTCCTGTGAGTGTGGCAGTCCTATTGTCCCAGCACCATTTGTTGAAAGAGACGGTCCTGTCTCATTGACTGGACATGGCCACCTGTCAAAAATCCAGCATCCACCGATGTGAGGGCCTGTTTCTGGCCTCTCTATTCTGTTCCATTGGTCTCCATGTCTGTCCTTAGGCTAGAACCATGCTGTTTTGATTATTGTAGCTTTGTGAGATGTTTTGAAATCAGCAAGTGACTCTTCCAACCTGGTTGTTCTTTTTCAAGATTGTTTTGTCTATTTGGGGTCCCCATGAATTTTAGGGTCAGCTTGCAGCTGACGGTTCTGAGCACCCACTGCAGTCCGGGCATTGCTGTGAGCACACTGCTTGCAGCCTTTCACTCAGTGGCCTGATGAGGTGCGTGTTACTATAATCCCCACCAAACAGAACAGGAACCTGAGACCAGGAATTAAATGATTTGCCCCGGTCACCGAGCAGGGCCAGGATTTGAACCCCTCCTACCCCGCCAGGTGTGTCAGGATGGAGCTCTACACTCAGGGAAACAATGAGAGATGGGGTGACCAGGAGGTACCCCCAAAACTGAGGAAGAAAGCCTCAGGCCGACGGACAGAGCACAAGGAGGGAAGTGTTAGGGAGGTGGTTGGAGCTGACGGGCCAGGGGAACTGGCCTCTGTGGTCACCTGGTGACCTGGCGTCCTCCAGACCCCCAGGGAGCCTGCAGCCTCATGCAAAGGCCTTCTGCTGGGCTCAGCGGCCCAGGCACCACAGACTTGGAGAATGCTCCCCTGCTGGCTGTCCTGCGTGTTCAGCGATGTGTGATGGTGACGAGGTCGAGCTCTCCCAGCCCCTGTCCTGCTGCCTGTAACTCAGGCTTCAGAAGCAAGTCACGGATGCCGGGGCAGGTCAGGAAAAAGCCCAGAAGTGAAAAATAAGAGGTGTGAGGGATATGAGAGGAGTGAGCAAAACTTTAGCCGTCTCTAAAAAAGAAATAGATAAAAAAGGAAAGTGGGGACAAGCCAGGAGAAAGAGAAAAGGCAGACTATGCTGAAAATATGCCAGTGCCCACTGTAGTGGGTTCAATGGTGACACCGCCCCCAAAAGATGTGCCGCATCCTAACCCCCAGGTTCGGGGTTTGAATCTTCAAATGTGACCTTATTTGAAAAAACGTGTTTTCAGATGCCATTAAGGATCTTGAGATGAGGTCATCCTGGATTAGGGTGACCTCTAGATCCAGTGACAGGCGTCCGTGTGAGAGAAGAGAGGGGAAAGGCCAGCTGAGGATGTAGGCAGAGATGGGAGTCATGTGGCCTGGAGCCACCAGGAGCTGCAAGAGGCAGGGAGGAGCTTCCCCTAGCACCTCTGGAGGGAGCACAGCCCGGCTCCCATCTTGATCTTGAACTTCTGGCCTCTAGAGCCAGAAGTGAGAGGATACATTTCTGTTGTTTTAAGGCGCCTAGTTTGTGGTCACTTGTTACAGCGGCCCCAGGAAATGAATACACCCACCGTCCAGGCCGAGCTCAGCCCCTGACTAGCCCATCCTGCCAGGCCATCAGTCACACACACTCCCCCCGCCAGGCACTGCGCTAACCCTTCCTGCAGCCCCACCATGACCCCATTTCACAGATGAGGAAAAGTGAGGCTTAGGGCAAGACGGCTGTCCCAAGATCACTCACAGAGGGTATGGTGGGTAGGGTTTGAATCTGCGCACCTCAGCGGCTTCAGGGGGCGCGGGGAGGGCAAGCTCAGCTTCCCAGGGGAGAGCAGGGCAGGCCTAGTGGAGGCTCCTGCTGGGGTTGGGCGCCCCTCTGGGGCAAGAGCCTCAGCTCTCTGGGCAGAGCAGGAGCGTAGGGCAGCGTGGGTCCCAGGAACCTCTAAGGAGTGAGGGCCCCACAGAAGGGGACCTGACTGACATGGGGGGTGGGGGGGGGGGCGGGGAGCATGCAGATCTGAGGGGCCCGTCTTGGCCAAGCGCCCTCCCAGTCCTTGCTGATGACGACGCATGGGGCTTTGGGTTCATTTATATAAGAAGAATGAGATCATTCCAGACGCCCTCCCGTTGCAGCTTCTGTGGTTTAGGAACTCGTTTTCACAAGGGCCTCTCTTAAGATGGGCTCAGCTTGACCACAAAGCGAACCCAGAATTTCTCAGAAGTCTCTCCAGTTCCTCTATCTTTAAATAAGCCCATTTCCCCTCCATCCCCTCAAGGGACCCCTCCCGAGGAGCCCTGGGAGATTTCCGAACAACTTACACCCACCCAACTCCACCCCCCAGCAGCCACTGGGATCCTTTTAAAATGTAAATCAGATCTCCTTCTTCCAGCCCCAAAGGAACCCCACCCCTGGGCAGGACTACAGGGGAAAAGCTGTGAATCAGGAAACGCTGTGAATCGTTAGGTGTGATAAAGAGAGAATTTCCTTCCTCCAGGAAGTGTTCCAGGTGAGGGTCTGGGTGTCTGCACCTACGTCCTAACAGCTCAACACAAAAACATTCATACTTACACACGCACACGCACACACACACACACACACAAAGCGAATATAAAGAAATGTTAACCATGATGGATTCTTACACACACACACACACACACACACACACACACACACACACACACACACACACACACACAGCGAATATAAAGAAATGTTAACCATGATGGATTCCAGATAGCGGGCTTATAGGTGTTCACTGTTACTCTTCTGTCAGATTTCCTGTATCACTGTCAAATTTTCCGAATAACTAAAAATTCTTAAAGATTTTGTATTCTTTATTAAGAATACATCAAGAATAAGTGTCCGACTGTGTTTAGAGTAAAATCTAGACATTCCATTTCCAGGTGACCTGGCGCCCATGATTTTCGACCCCAGCCCCCCACGCGTGCCCTGTACTTCAGGCTTGCCTGCTACGTGCTGTCCTGTGCTGCCCCCCAGGCCGGTTCCTGCCTCAAGGCCTCTGCACTTGCTGCGCCCTCTCCTTGACACTCACACCCCCACATATTCACACGGGTGGTCCCTTCTGGTCATTCCTCTCTCAGTACCGTAGTCGGATATCCAGGCTGTCCCCAACCCCATCCCTCTGCACGGCACTTATCACTGCGTCTCCTCCACTCAGGCACACAGCACGTGCTCAGTAAATATCTCTTAACTCAATGAATGAGATGGGATGCCCCGTTTCATGAACCCCATCTATCCAGCCAGGCGCCTCTGGTCACCATCCAGTCAATGTGGGAGTCTGAGGAGGTTGGAAAGAAAAGGGAAGCCCACCACTTCTCACCCCGTGGGGCCCTGGGGTCTAGGGTGCTGCCCAACCAGCTTCCCAGTCGCCCAGCATGTGGGCCAGAAATGTATCCCTTCTCCAAGGGCCCAGCAGAGGTCTAAGGCCAGAGCAGGGTGCGTTCAGAAACTGGTTCAGAGGGACCGAGGCCCTCAAGTGGTGAAATCAGAGCTTTTGTGAGATGGTCTGAGAAAGAGCAGCTCTGTCTCTGGCTCTAGAAGGACTCAAACCTGCTGTAGAAATTCAGGTCCCAAAGGAAAACCAGCTAGTCAATGTCCTAATATGCAGACTTGAAGAAAAACGGCATAGAAATGAAGGTGCAACCTGATCAAACCACTCCTGAACTCCACTCAGTGGACTTCATCAGCTACACAAACTCCTTTACTGTTTAAGCCCATCTGAGCCATTGCTTCTTCCTCTCACAGCTGAAAGAATACTAATGGGTAACTCCCCCTCCATCACTCAGCCCTAACCTCACCCAGTGAATCGGTGACGTAAACGCCCACCCTAAACCACAACAAAAGGTGTCCTTTCACATGTGCTCCCCCTGCCCTGGGCACGCCTCCCAGCTGAGACGGCAGAGTGTGCGGTGGGATGCAGGAGTCCGTACCACTTTCTAAGCAAGGGGGGCCTCACTGCTTCTCTGGGCCCGGATTTTCCCGAGCCCGGAATGGGCACAGCGGGCTGGGCAAAGCTCATTTCTCAGGGAGCGCCCTGCAGTCACTGCCACCCAGCACACAGCCCACACCAGTCTTCCACCTCTGCCAACAAACCTCTCTCTTTCTGCCTAAAATAGCCACAGTAGGGCCTATGACAAGGAACCAATTTTCCCGGCCAAGATTTTGCTTTCTCCCCTTCCAGGCTGGAAAAGGAGGGGCACAGTTCCCAGCCTCCCCACCCACTCACACCCCAGCTTCCTTGAGGCAGCCGAGCCCTGAGCCCCCGGCTTCACGGAAGCAGCTGCTGTCTTTTCCCATTTCTCTCACTGCCCTTGGCTTTTCTTCACACCCTGGACACGCAGGAATGAGCTGCAGAACCCAGGGATCCCGGTGGGTGTGGCCTGAGTGGCCTGGACGGTCTCGGCTCTCAAGGAAGCCTGGTCCGTGGAGGGGAGGGGGCAGCAGAAGAGATCCCAGGGGTGGGGGACGAGGTGACGACTTACCCATTGTTTCCGGGCGTGATTCCTCCTCTTGAAGTACAAGATTAACTTTTTCCGCATCGCCTGGTTTCTAAGGAGGATGGAGATAGCCAACCGGGCAGGTCAGAAATGCAGGCTTTCAGGAATTCCGTCCCTTGCTGAAGTTTGCCCCTACTTGCCCCTATGGGCTCCCGGTGAGCTAAGGCACATCCGTAGCCCCCCCAGGGTGACCCACGAACTGCCAATGTGTGTCCCTCCCCCGTCACCTACAAGGTGTCCCCACCCACACCTGGGCTGAGCGTGGCCTGCAGAAAAGGGGGTTCCAAAGGGGGTCGAGGTCTTCCTGCCCTCCCCGGAGCTGCCATCACCCCTACACGCACCCAGGCTCCCCTCTCCCGTCAGCCGCACCTGCCACGGGAAACTGGCCACAGAGAAACTGCCACAGCCTTAGAAACGCAGGCCGGGGAGACCAAGCCCCCGAGACCTGCAGCTGCACAGAGGCAGGGTCTTGGGGTCTGGCCTCTGTGACCCCAAGCCACCTCCAACCAAGCCCCTGCTGTGTCCCCCTGGGGTGGGGGTGACATGGACAAGCCAGCGACAGGCTGGTGGGAGCCAGCACAGCAGGAAGCCCAGGAAGCACCTGAGGGGTCTCATGCCTCGGCTCAGGGAAGCCAGACCCCTCTCGCCATCAAAGCCCTCAACCAAGGAGGCCACACACAGCACTGCGGGCTCAGAGGGCAGCCAGCGCTTCCCCGGGGAGATGCGGGCTGTTCAGAGAGAGAGAGAGGCAGGCACAGGAGAGAGACACTAAGACGAGGAATGAGGGAGAATAAAAAGACAGACAGACAGAGCTCCAGAGGAAGGCAGGGAGACAGAGGGAGAGGGAGCGACAGAGAGGTGGATGAGATCAGATCCCAAATGAGGACAGAGGGAGAGGGGCCTGGGGCCTGGCAGAGAGAGAGACAGAGAGAGAGACAGAGAGAGAGAGAGAGAGAGAGAGAGAGAGAACAGGCCGAAAGGCAGAGGAAGACAAGATTCAAAGAAAGGGGGGCGATGGACGAACAACAAGGCCCTGCTGTATAGCACAGGGAACTATATTCAATATCCTGTGATAAACCATAATGAATATTAAAAAGAATGTACATATATGTGTAACTGAATCACTTTGCTGTAGAGCAGTAATTAATACAATGTTGTAAACCAACTATACTTCAATAAAGTAAAAAACAAATTAAGGGGGATGGAGGCCCAGAAGGAGGCAGAGGGAGACTCAGAGATGCGGACCAATACGGAAGAGGATGGAAGACTCACCCCCAAGCACCCCCTTCCCCTCGGCCTTTTCCCCACAACTTCCGACGCACAGCAGCGTGTAGCAGCTGGGGCCTGCGGGGGTCACAGACGGGCCCCGGAGAGCCCACCAGGCCCATGAACTTGCTTGCCCCCCAGCCGGGTGTACATCAAGATCAACTTTTCTGGGGAGGGGTCCCCCGACTTGCTCACATTCTCAGCCGCGTCCAAACTCTTACCAAAAGCTTACAAACTGATGACCGGGAGTCCCGCCCCGTCCAGCCTCCAGGAGGTGTGGCACCTGTGGGCCCCCAGGACCCCAACCTCAGGAAGAAGACAAAGAGGAGGACACTCCAGGCCCTGACGGACGAGGAAGAGCCCCCAACACACGCCTCCCGGGGGCTGAAGGGCCTGAAATCAACCTGCCCTGGGGACCCAGTGGGGAGTCGCTCTCTGCTCCCTCATCCCCCACAAACAGACACCACGGCCTCAGAGACCCACCTCCCAGCGGCTGTCGGGGTCTGCCAGCACACCTCGTCCCCGGGTGGACCAGGGTCCCCAGGCCTCGCAGTGATTTCCAGCAGGAGGTCGGCATCCCCACTACCTGGGCTCAAGTCGGAGATGCTGTTGGGCCCGCATGGTCCCTCTTCACCTGCGGACCCCAGCCAAGCTCAGCCCTGTCTCCACCCATCTCCTGACAAGGAAAGGCCACGCCCACTTCCAGGAGGGTCAGTGAGGGGACCCTCGGCTCCCTGGGTCATTCTGGTCTCGCCTCCCATGGGCCAGGCCTCCCGCCTCGAGGTCTCGTTACTTCACATCAGCCTCCCCCTCCCCAGCGGGTGGGCGCTGGGGGTCCTCAGTCACACAGGCTGAGACCACAACCCCTCATTCCACAGCAAGGTGTCTCTAAACAAATCTCAGATGGTCTCAGCCTCAGTTTCCTCATCCGAATAATGGGAGCAGTAGCATTGTGCTTTCATCTCCTCAGTCATTCAGCAAACGTTTACTGAGCACCTACTATGCGCCGGGAACTGTTTTGGGCCCTGGGGACATAAAGGTGAACAAGACAAAGTCCCCAGCCCTCACGGAGGTGACGCCTAGAGGGGCCACACTGACAATAAGCAAGATAATCCTGGAGTCAGGAACTTATGTGGAGGGTGGGATAGTGACTGGGGGAGGGGAGGGTGTAGCTATTTTAGATTCTGGGGTGCAGAAAAGTCTCTCGGAGACGGCTGCGAGCTGATATCTTGATCACCAGGAGGACCCAGCTGTGGGGCGATCCAGGGGGAGATGCACTCCTGGCAGAAGGCACTGGGAGTGCAAAGGCCCTAAGGTGGGAACAAACTCAGAGCGTCTGAAGAACAGACAGAAGACCCATGTGGCTGGAGAGCACTGGGCAGGGACAGAGGGGAGCGACAGGAAGGAGGAGGACAGCTGAGAGGTTGGCAGGGCCGGCTGCACAGGGCCTTGTGGGTCGGGGCAATGGAGAGGGTTTGGACTTGGAGACGGCAGCTGAGAAGGCCAAGAAGCAATGACAGCCCAGAGCAATGAGCCCACTAGCGCCAAGGTCTTGGTGTCTCACCCCATTCTCCAATAAAAGGAGTCATTTCTCAGGACTTCCCTGGCAGTCTGGTGGTTAAGACTCCATGCTTCCAGTACAGGCAGCGTGGGTTCGATCCCTGGTCAGGGAACTGGGATCTCACATGCTGCACGTGCAGCACGGACAAAGGAAAACAAAAAAAAGAGCCATTTCTCCCTGGAGGAATGGCTGCATCCAGAGCTGCGGCAGGAAATATACAAGATGAGCCCAGAACATTTTTAAGTAAAGAAAGAGTTTCCGACGGCCAAAGCTGGAACAATTTAAGAGGCAAAATAAATAACGCTAGCACTAGATTATAGCCCGAAGAATAAAATAAATAACCACGCATCCACACGGATATAAATAAATGACCGAATAAATAAATAAAGGAGGGAGGAGGGACAAATGTGCCTTACAGAATTCCAATTAATAAACGGAGAAGGACTGAGGGAAGTTGAAAATCACTATTAGATACCACGGTGCTAATTACCGCAGGCTAGACCCTTGCATGAACGTGAAATCAGTCTGCAAAACTTTGAGAAGAGACAGGAAATTTGCACAGCCTCGAAGCATTTCCCCCAAACATTTACTAATCATTGTGGCAGTTTAACTTGTGCCCACAAATTCTTTGCTATTCCCCGTCCAGGAGGTGTAGCTGGACTCCCCTCCCCTTGACAGTAGGCTGGATGGTGACCTGCTTCTGAAGCACAGAGTAGGGACAGGAAAGACAGCAACTCAACGGTGGAGACACGGCTGACACCTCCCTGAGCAAGGGGGAAGGTCAACACCACCTGTAGTGACATAAACACCACCAGTCAGGGGTGTCGGGTGCTCCCGATACATCATGATGGGAAGGGCACCCCCTCACCTCTGTGGGACTCTTCCCCCAAATCCACAAGCCCAGCGTCCTCCGGAGAAAATATCA
The DNA here is from genome assembly GCF_964374135.1 of Grampus griseus. NCBI lineage: Eukaryota > Metazoa > Chordata > Mammalia > Artiodactyla > Delphinidae > Grampus > Grampus griseus. Next base: position 5,671,266 of record NC_139006.1, on the reverse strand, counting down.
GACACACCCAAATTGTGGGACCTTCTGCAGAATCCCTGACCAGTCCTCTTCAAAAGGGTCGGGGTCAGGAAAATCGAGGAAGACTGAGACATGATCACAGAGTGGAGACCAAGGGGACATGAGGACGAAATGGAAAGCAGGAACCTGGATCAGATCTTGGGCCAGAAAAAGGACATTAGTGGGAAAACCCAAAGGAAGCCTGTGGTTTAGCTAATAGGACTGTACCGCTGTCCCTTTCGTAGTTTTGATAAATGTACCTTGTTCGCGTCACATATTCGCATTGGGGGATGCTGGGTGGAGGGTACACGGGGAATTCTCAGTACGGTCCATGGGCTCCACGTCCCCAGATACGGGGCCGACTGCGCTGTGCCACTTTATATAAGGAACTTGAGCCTCGCGGATTCTGGTATCCACGGGGTTCCTGCAACCACCCCCCGTCACTGTACTACCTCGGCAATGCTCCTGTATATCTAGCTCTTTTAAATTAGACTTAAAAAAAAAAAAAAAAAAAAGAGGGACAAGACCTACGTTGAAATGCCATAGTGAGATCAAAGACAATTTACTTGAGAGCTAGCAGGGGGCTTGGTGTATGTTATGAATGGAAATGTGTCCCCCCACAAAAAAAGATGCTGGGGTCCTGACCCCCCACCCCCAATACCTTAGAATGTGGCCACATCAGGAAATCAGGTCATGACAGAGGTCATCAAGTTAGCATGAGGTCAACAGGGTGGCCCTGGTCCCATATGCCTGGTGTCCTTATAAAAAGGAGCAATTTGGACAGAGAGGCAGATGCACACAGAGGGAAGATGACATGAAAAGACACAGTGAGAAGGCCACGTGAAGGCGGAGGACTGGAGTGAAGCGTCTACAGGCCAAGGACCGCCAAGGAAGCCAGCAGACACCAGAAGCTGGAGGACGCACGGAAGAATCCTCCCCTAGCGTCTGCAAGAGATCAAGGCCCTGCCGGTACCTGGATTCCCGACTTCTGGCCTCCAGAGCGGAGAGAAAATGAACTGTTCTAGTTTTTAGGCACCCAGGTGGTTGGGACAGGCTCTGGCAGCCCGAGGAAACTTGCACAGCCTGTAACAGCGTCGACAAGCACGGTGCTGTGACTTCGAGCTGAAGAGGCCTCGGTGAGAGCAAAGACTCGTGGGGGCAGAGGTGATGCACGGAGCCGCCTCTGTTCCCCACAGCTACCAGAGGGCACGAATTCTCCCTTTTGCTGATCCGGGTTTCCTTCCAAAGCAAGCACCGTGGCTGGCACCCAGAAGCATCCGCTTACTGCCAAAGAGGACAAATGTCAAGTCCACAGGTTGCAAATGGGCGCAGTGCACGGAGCGGAGCCAGCTCGTGAGACTGTTGTGTTTGGACTGCGGCGCCTTCTAAAAAATCTGAATTTGTTGCCAGTATTGAAAATCAGAAGCTGCTGCATAAAAAGCTCAACATAAAGCTTCTCTTTAAAAAAAAATCAGGCAGCCTGGCCACGCTCCCTCGTGGCTACAGACGAGGAACTAAGAACTAACTGTCCCTTCAAAAGCGTGAGGAGCTCACCACTCACCCCAGGCTTCACCACTCCCTACCGCCTCCCACCAGCCCTTTCCCCTCTGACTTTGCTCCCGCCCTGGAGGCATGCATCTGCGTGGTTCGCAAGCCCCTAGACATCTGGTTTGGGGTGACCACTTGTCCAACATTCTTCTGGCAAACACTTTTTGAGTGTTTATTTTGTTCCAAGAAGTGTTTAGGTATTGCAGCTGCTAATGGCATACTGCAGACAAATCTTCTCTGCTGAGATTTTGTCCAAAATTAGGGAACAGAGTCCAGAGGGCTCTGGAAGGACCGACAGACCAGCAATGTGATGAGTTTGCCGGTGGAGGCATTTATAGGGTGCAAAGGATATCTCAATCTCCTGGAGAAGGCAGGGTTTAAAAAAGCACAGCCTGTCAAGACATACGGGCCTTGTCGGCTGACACTGGACTAGGGGGAGAAACGGGAACCAGAAAGGAGGAAAAAGGAGTTGGAAAGTCTGTGGACGTTCAAGGAGAGTCTGGCCAGGCCCTGGGTGGGACTGGCCCTGGGGTCTATGGAGTTCTGAAAAAGGAAAGTGTGGGGGCAATCAGGGGAGGCTTCCTGGAGGAGGAGAGGTTTGAGATGAAGCTTGGGAGAAGTAAAGGAATGGGGTGGGCAGAGGGAAATGAGGAGAATACTGGGTTCCGGGGGAATAAGGGTGACAGTGAATTTGAAGGGAGTGAGGAGGGGCGTTCAGGGAGAGCCAGACCCCTGACTGTGGGGGAAGCAGCCCATGCAGGGCCCTGAATGCTTTGGGAAAAGCCTGTCAGACTGGGGTGACTGATGGTCCAAAACATGCTTACTAGGGGCCAAGCACTTTTCTCATGCAAGATGACTCCAAGGAGACCAACTTACTGACAAGCTAAGTGATGTGACTTGCCCGAGGTCACCGGGAGTCCAGACTGCAGACCCAGGAGAGGGAAGCAGGGTGGGTGCGCAGATTGGGCTGGTCTAGGAGTTTGGCTGTGAGGCCCTGGGGAAGTTACTTAACATCTCTGAACCTCCAGAGCAAGACCACAAGGACCTGTTAACAGTAACCTGGGTCCTGAGCACCCTTTCCACCTGCACGGCCCCAGGGCATCAGCCAGCCCTCAGCGAGGGCTGAGGAGGGGAAAAATCAGTCTGAAGACAAGAAAATTGGGAAGGAAGAGCTACCAGGAGCTAGCAGGCTTCCAGGCCCCGAGGGGAGGAGAGGACACCAGGTGAAGGGGTGGCCATAGCAGAACACACAGGAGCCTCAACCATCACCGTTGCCTCAATCCCATGCCCTTTCACCGAATCACCTGTGGGCTCCCCAACCCAGTGAATTCATCTCCGAGCTCTCCCGGCAGGTCCGGCCTGCAGAGAGGAGGCCAGTCCCTCCACGGAGCACGGGCTGATGCGGCTCTGGGGTTGCCCCCGCCCCCATCTCCTGCCCTTTCCCCTGCTTCCCAAAGCCTGGGAGGTCTGAGGAGTCAGTCCCGAGGCCTGGGGCTAAGACCCCACAGTAAGTCACCCGCCTCCCCCGTCCCCGACCCCGCCAGGAGCAGGGGTGGCCATCCCCACACCTCCCGAAGAGGCAGGTGGCAGAGGACAGCAGTTGAGGTGGGTACAGGTGACTTCAACACATCCGCAATTGCCAGTGCAGCAGGAAGTCAAGCGTGAAATTAACTTTAACTCCACGGCCCCAGCGCGCAAACACTGAGAAATTAAAGTGACAGGGCAAGGTCCCTTGGGGAGGGGATAACCTTCCACCTGGCGGCAATTACAGCAGCCGAAGAGAGGCTGGGAGGCCCGGCTGGGGTGACCTGGTGAAGCGCTGCATCCTGAGAAGCAGCCCCAGCCTGATCTGTCTTCTTGTCCTTATCAAGCTGTCTTTCTATCACGGGCGTATTTATTTATGGTCCGTCTGCAGCACCAGAATGGCGGGCCTCATCCACTGCTGTCTCCCCAGGACCCAAACAGCGGCTGGTACAGAGCAGGTGCTCATAAATATTTGAATATTTGAATGAATGACTGAGGGATAACTCTTGGTCTCTGTTGATAAAGTAAAAAGAACAAAAATCACAGAACACTTCCTACACGCCCGACACCGAGCTCAGCACTTCAGGGATGGTAATTCACTGAATCTTCAGCAACCCATCTCACAGATGGGGCAACCAAGGCACTGGTAGTAAGTGACCAGCCACACGAGCCAGATGCTTGGGGCTCTCAACACGCCCCTGGCCCATCGGCTCCCCAAAATCCAATCCAATCACTTCTCAGCATAAACGTCATCGTTGGCCTCCCTTCGCACAGATGATAAAACCCAAACGCCTCACCAGCTCTGGGAGATCTGGCTGGCACCTTCCTCTCCCTCACCTACCCCCTTGGGACATACCCGCCTGCTCCGTCCAGCCCCAGGGCCTTTGCACTGCCTCTTCTACCTGCCTGGGGGGACTACACTTCCAGCTGCTGCACAGTCCCCGAAGGTTCCCTCAACTGTTAGGTCCTGCCCTGATCTCCCTGGCTAAAGTCCCTCCTTACTTTCTCTCCCATCACCCTGTTTGCCATCTTCACAGCACTTTTTAAAGTACATGACTGCACTGACTTAATGATGACCACACTGAAATTAAAATTACAGAAGTGATTAGGATTTCAGAGGCCAACTATGAAAAAAAATTAAAGTTCTAAGAAGAAATCAGTTCAAATAACTTGCTTACAAATACATTTTTCTAACATCAAGCTGACCACTTACAACAGGAAAAATCTTAAAATTATTTACCTCTATGTTTTACACTTAAACATCTGTTCATCTGTGACTTAGATTTGGAACAAATTTCACTAGGCGGTTACTTACAGCCAAAATGCACTCTAGGAGACCAGAGCCATCCTCCGAGGAAGATTATGGGATATAAAAATAGGGCGTTGGTTCAGTAAGCTTAGAGTTGTATTCGTAACGGTACCTTGTTTGCTAGTATTATTTGTAGGGATACCTTTTTCCTTTGCTGTTTGGACTCTATGGCTGTTTTCATAGCCTGAAATCATCCACATTATTCGGCTTAAAACATTACTCATTTTTAGTTTAGTGAAAAAACTTATGTAAAAGTTTCAGTGTAATAATATTGCTATCAAAATTGTTATGCTGAAAGGAAAAATAAAACTAGGTATATTAAAGCATAAAGAGCTTAAGATAGCTATGTGACCCCAGTATTTTTTATTAGCTGACGTTTTCTTATTCACTTATTAACTCACTTGTTTTCTGTCTCCCCTGCTAGATAAAACTTAATGAAAGTATGGGTAACTTTGTCTTGTTCACAGCTGAATCCCCAGGTCCCTAGAACAGGGCCTGGCACATAGTAAGTGTAGTAAGTGTGTATTGAACGAGCGAATGTTCCCAGCAGGTTTGCCCAGATGAGAACACCTCACCCCCATCGCCTAAACCAGCTGTGACAGGCCCGAAAGGCCCCCTTGTCCTCACCTGACACCCATCTGGGCCTCCCCCACTCCCAGCAGTTGTCCCCACGATGAGGCAGGTCCCAGGAAGCTTATAAAGACTACGGTGGCCTGATTGAAAAATAAACCGTGTAAAGTTGAGACAGATTTGGTACCTGAGCGGCGAACACGCTCTAAGGCCAGACAAAAGCACAGGCCACAGGGGACACAGAAACCCTAGCACTACACCAGTGCTCCCAGTACAGGACACTCCGCAGCCCCTGCCAGCCACAGGCTGAGTGACGGCCGGCCATACAGGTGAGGCATCCTCGGCAGGTGCTCTCGAGACCAAATGGGCCGAGGACCTCGCTGTCAGCACGGGATTTTCTAGGTTCCTCCATCAGAGACTCGGGGGTGGGTGGCCGTGCTGGTCACCAGAGCCTAGACTAGTCACTCGAGTCCAGAAACTACAACAGAAGGGACCTCTGCAACAACTAGTCCAGAGCCAGGGAGTTTAAAACCATCGAGAGGTTTGCATGCCTCCAGGGATGGGGAGCTCACTGTTGCACGTACACCCTGCAGTTCCACCCCAAGGAAGCTCAGACAATCAGACCAAACTGGACTGCCCACTGGACCAGCTAAGCACCGCCCTCCTGAGGTCACACAAAAATGAACCTTGGGGGCTTCCCTGGTGGCGCAGTGGTTGAGAGTCCGCCTGCCGATGCAGGGGACGCGGGTTCGTGCCCCGGTCCGGGAAGATCCCACGTGCCGCGGAGCGGCTGGGCCCGTGAGCCATGGCTGCTGAGCCTGCGCGTCCGGAGCCCGTGCTCCGCAGCGGGAGAGGCCACAGCAGTGAGAGGCCCACGTACCGCAAAAAAAAAAAAAAAAGGAAGCTTGAACAGTTCAATGATTGTGATCCCAAAGGGTCTCTAAGCTAACAGTCCCGGAGTCCTCGCAGCCACACGTTCCTCAAGGGGCAGGACCCCTTTTACCTTCTGCGCTCCTGGTTAACGTGAGGTTATATCCCCTCCTCAGCCGCGGAGGCTACGCTCCCACTAATGCGTCCCGAGAAAAAAGCCCGCCCCCTCCGGCAGCCACGCCTCCAGTACCTGGCTCCCAGCTTAAACACACAAAGCCACTGGTCCCCAGCACAGTCCAGCTGTCCCTGCTCTGCCAGCTCAGCCCACACCAACTGTGGGGGGCAGTTCACTGATATCTTTTCGCTTCTAGCATCCATCTGGGAAAAGGCCCCGTCACTGGGATACGTCATATCGGCCCCTCCAAAGCCTCTGGGTCTGGATCAGTGCTCCCAGCTGCTCCACACTGGGCTGTGCCACAGATGGACACCCTGTGCAGACCATCGGGCAGTCGCAAATGTGCTTACATCAGAGGCCACACCGTGGGCCCCTGCTCGCTCCATGGCCGCCCCCGCCCGGCCACTTGCTCCTCCTCTAACAGCCCCCCTCCTCCACCTCTCCAGAGCTGTGCGTGCAGCTGGCCCGCCCTCCCCAAGCCCAGGTCTGTTCCCAGAGCTTCACGGGGCCACGCCCTCTGCCCCTCCCCTGGCCTCACAGGCCTCTCCATCCTAGGCCCGGAACTCTTGCCCAGGTCGCCCCCTTCCATCCCCTCCTCCAGCACCTGGCCCTGGCTGGGAGCCCGCTGGGAGCTGAGAACCCACATCCCACCCTAGGCCCCCACCCCGCTGTGCATCTGCACGGCTGCCCACGGGTACTCACATTTTGATGTTCTCATGATACTGCCTGGTGTCAGAGGGCTGGTTGTACAATGGCTGCAAGGAAAGAGACAGGGAGGCGCGTCGGAGCCGGGCCTGGGCTGTGGGCAGCCGGTGCGAGCTGGGCCGGCTACTACCCCACTGCAGAGCCCTGGGGCCCCTCAGCCGCAGCGCCCCAGGCCCTGGCACCAGGGAGCCATCCACTGGTGTGGGAACCAGCTGCCGGCAGGCATGAAACGGAACACGAGGACCCAGCCGTCAGCCCCGGCGAGGAACAGGCTGTAACGCTCTGGGCACAGCTGTGGGTACCAGGAGCCCTCACTGCAGTGGCTGCCGTGACTGCTCTGCAGGGCACGGGGCAGGGCTGGCCTGAGCGCCCAGGGACAAGCACACACATCCCAGGGAAGCTGAGATCAGCAATGGTCTTGAACGGGGAAGACTGCCAAGGCACCGTGAGATGCCCCGTCACCACCGCTGACCGGCAGAAGATAAAACAGCCGAAGAGTGCCAGGGCTTGGTGAAGACGTGAGGACACTGGAAGGCGTGCACATGGCCGATAGAAACGTACTCAGGTACACGTGTCCCGGAGATGTGAAAGGATGAAGATGCGTGTGCCCTACGACCCCCTTCCCCTACCGCGGAAGCCCTGGAAGCGGTCGGGCACCGTGTCCCGCCAGGAGATGGACGCCAGAATGCCCGGACCGCGTTGTTCATAACAGCAACGCATCAGAAGCAAGTTAAGTGTCCACCTCCAGAAAGAGGAAGAAATAAGTTAGGACGCGTTTACACCTCGAAGACTGCACAGCAGCGAGAAATGAATGAACTGGGTGCACACACAGCAACAAATCCGCAAATGGAAAGGAGGAAGTTGCTGCAGCATCTGCGATGGGGCAAGAGCTGAGCTCGATGTCGTGTTATCTCCCGGCTGGATGGCAGCGTTGCAGTTAGGGGCTGACCCCCGGGTTCGCATCCCGGCTCTGCCACTTTCCAGCTGTGTGTCTCTGGGTGAGCTACTCAAGCCATCTGTGCCCCAGGTTTTCATCTGTAAATGGGGTTAAACTCAGAGAGTCGTTGTGAAGATCAAAGGAGGTAATGTGTGCAAGCCCTCAGCCCAGCGCCTGGCAGACTGAGAGGTCCAAGAAGTCTCAGGGTCATTATCACCATCAGGGTGCAGTGACTGCATTCGTGGAAGCAATTTTTCCTGCCCCTCCCCCCGTCCCCACTCACGCCCTGGCTTTGGCCAATGGGACAGATGCAAACTTCATGAAAGTAGACGAGGCGTTTCTGCTCTTTCTTCCTCTCTTGTTTGCCTGCCCCCCCCAAGCCCCGTCAAGAGACCAAGTGTAGCCTGGCAGAGAGCTGCATGGAGGACAGCAGCACCATCCCAGCAAAACCGTGAGCCGCCAGCTGACCTCCCAGCTGCCCACGGATGTGAGTGAGCTGAGCCCAGTCGAGAGAAATTACTCAGCTGACTTCTACACTCGTGGAAAACAGCAAAATGTTGTTGTTTCAAACCACTATGTTTGGGGCTGATTTGTTACACAGCAGTTGCTGACTGATACAATTACCATCCCCATTTTACAGGTGAGAAAATCTAGTCCCTGAGAAGTTAAAACATTTGCCTCTGGCTGGTAAGAGATGAGGAATCCCGCCTCTCAGCTCCAGCCCTGGAGGAAGGGGTTTGCCCTTTCTCTGCTTGCTCCCTTCTCTGCATGTCCCCCTCTTTATGTTTCTGTGTGTCTCTTTTTGTGTTGCCCTCTCTTCCCTTCCCTCTCCCCTCCTTCCCCCTCTCTGTCTCACACACCCACACAGGTAGCAGGAGCCTCCCAGACAGCCATGGATGACTGTGGTACAAAAACCAGGTACAGAGTGTGACGGGTCAGGCTGGGCAGGTGAAGATGGAGACGTGGTGTCCTGAAGCCTCAGGGCAGGGCCCCGGGGTGAGGGAAGAGGGCACATCAGGCCCCACCCTTGAACTTCTCCCTGATCATGGACCTGAATACACCTCCTGACATCATCCCAGCCGATGGGGACCACCCACAAGCAGCACGGCCACAGGTCCAACCTGCCGTGTCCCCAGGGACAGGCCTCCTGCTCTCTGTGGACAGGGCAGGGTCCTCAAGGAGGGGCCTCTGCTGCCCTGCGAATCACAGGCAGCCTTGGCTAAGGAAAACGGCGCCTCTCTCCCAGTGTCCCCCAGGTTCCCTCCGTGACAGTTCACCATCACTCAGGCAATTGCAGGCCCCAAGTCCAGCTGCTCCACCTGGGATGGAGATGTCGCCTCACGGCTAGCACAGGCCATGTCCCGCCACACTGGGTCAGCTGCCCTTCCAAGGTGCTTGGCTCAAAATGGGGAGGTTTCCCCACCCCCACTCTGGGTGTCTGAACAGGAAGGCAACAGGAGAGACCACCGTCAGATTCACTGCAAAACTTCCCACCAGAGAGGGGTAAGACGTTACTGCGCATGGTGGAGAGCCCACATCTCAGGACAGCAAGGAGCCCCACAGAGATGCCTGTGCTGAATGCCAGGGCATCAGATGCCCATGTTTAACCCCAGGTGACTCTGCGCCCGGTCCTTTACGTTCCTCACAAGCCAATAAAACACAGGCCGGGCAGGAATGAGTGTGGCTTAAAGGCTCGGTTTCCAGGAACAGATGCGCCCCAATTTCACTAGCTGTGTGACCTTGGACACATGCCTTCAACACTCCAGGACTCGGTTTTCTCATATGGAAAATGGGTGTAGAGCACATAGGACCTACCTCACTGGGCTTTCGAGTAGCCCAGGGAATGTCACACTTGGTGACTCAGCTGCTTTTTTTTGCTTTTAAAGATGGCAAAGTCTCCACGGTCTAAGGAGGCCAGGAAGGGCTGAAGGACCACATAGAGAGCCCCCGGGTGCCAGTGATGGGCGGGGGGTGGGGGGGCGGCCCGTTTCTACAAAATGGGATGGGCCAGAAAAGGGGAGACTGGCTTCTGGGAGGGCAGCGGGGTCCCAGCCCGCCTCTGACCCGCCAAACTCGCAGGGGAAGGAATCCCTTTCACCCTCCAGCCCCGCTGGGTAAGAGGAGGACACAGCACCGTGCCCCTCCGGTGGCCTTTGGCAAAAGGCCAGGGAGAAGTCAGAGAACACTGTGGGGTGCGCTGCCTCTGACCACAGGGGCTGTCCCCCAAGGAGGCACTCGCTGGGCATCCTTCAAGGTACACTGAGACCTGGGCGGGAAGGGAAGCCTCTGGGCCCAGGGCAGCCTCCGCTGGCTGTCTGTTGCCATGGTGACGGGCTGCCGCCTCAGAAGACGTGTGAGTGGGTCGGGGGTGAGGAAGGATCATGACACCTCCTTGGCTGGTGCACTGCTGAGGGGAGGGCGGGGCCACAGGGCGTCCCCCCTAACGCCCCTCCTCGCCACCTGCAGGCGGGGGAACACACAAGGCCAGGCAAGGCCTCCTTCTGTCCCAGGAGGCATGTCCCCAGTCAGCGGCCACGCGGCCACCTTGGCCTTCACACCCACAGCAGCTTTCTCTGCTACCTCCCAGGTTTCCAGCCCCCGCCAAGGGGACGCGAGACCTAAGAGGGAAAGTCCCTGCCGCGGACCCCAGAGGAGCGAGGCTGGGGGGCCTAGGGTACCTGCAGGAAGGCCCGCCCCCTCCATGCCTCCATTTCCTCCTCTAGAAATGGGGGTGCAGCCAACTAATCGGAGGGAGAAGGAGCACAAAGGGGAGGATGTGCCAGACTGTAGGGCCCCAGACAGAAGTGACTAAGGAAGAGAAGCTGGGTCTCGGGGAGAAGGAAGGAGGGTCCCCTCCAGACCTGACGGCAGGCGGCCGGCGGGTGGCCCAGAAGAACCAGGCGGACGAGCTGCTAGAAACGGAGTGTCTGCGCTGGCCCTCAGCCCTCTGGTGACACGGCTTCTTAAAATAACACCTCTGAACAGGAAGGAAACCAGTACTCAAAGCGGCAGGGCGAGGAGGCGGGGGGATGGGGCTGCCCACACCCTCCCCCCGCTGCCCGCTAGGGGCCAGGCCTGGTCCCCAGGGCGCAGAGCCCTGCCTGGAGCCGCCCACGCTGTTCATCATCTTCCTCTCCCACGTGGGCTTCTCCCGGGCCCAGGCCTCCCCACCAGGGAGGTCACAGAGCACTCAACACTGTCTTCCTCGGCTGACTGTTCCCTGGGCTGCAGATGGGAGACACCTCCAGGGAACTGGATTCCCCGGGGTGCAGCCCAGGGACCCGAGACCCGGGGTGAGCAGCCCCGGGCCCTTCCTCCCGGCCTGAGCTCGGACTCCTGGGGGACCCGAAGCAGGCCCCGCTGAGGGTGCGCCTCAGAGCTGCCTCTGCTTGGAGGACGCCTCTGGTCACTCGGGCCTTGTGGGAAACAAGACAGAGGGCAGACCAGTGCAGAAGCGGTCAGCCACGACCCCACGGGCTCAGCACACCTCCCCGCTTCGTCTCGTGCTGTGTGACCCTGGGCAAGGCCCTGCCCTCTCTGAGCCTCACCTAGAAAATGGATGGTGACGCTTCCACAAGGCCTGACACACAGCAGGTGCCCTGGCAGTGTGAGGCCCCTCTCCAGCCCCACGGAAGGCCACCAAGGCAAGAGCCCACCGCCTTGTAGAGCTCCTAGAGCACTCCGGCGACAGCCACGCCGCCCCCCCCAGACCTCGGCCTCCTGCGCCACCAGCCTTGAGGAAGCCTCTACTGTGAGACCACCAAGCAGAGGACAGCCTCGTCACCCCCAAAGACCCAGGAAAGAATCATTGAAATTGTGAGCCCGGCAGACGCCCTGCTGTTCTCAGCGGCTCCCTTCACACTCCAGCCCCCTACCCAGGAGCCTCTAGGACTAATTAGGTCAGGAAAGGGGAGAGGGAGAGCCTCCAGGTCTGGAAATGGCTGGGCGACGCCTCTAGTCCTGCCAGCCCCATTGGCAAGAAAGAGAAACCGAGGTGAACAGCAGCTTACTGGTGGGAATGGAAACCAGTGGAGCGACTCTGGAAAACCGTCTGGTAATTAATTCCTCAAGAGAGTAAACACAGAATGAACACGGTCCAGCAGGTCCAGGCCGAGGTATCTACCCAAGAGAAAGGGCAACACACATCCACATGGAAACCTGTACATTACTGTTCACAGCCACTTCCTTTATAATGTCCGAAAGCTAAACCAACATAACGCCACCAACGAATAAATGGATAAACTAAATGTGGTCCATCCGCGCAATGGAATACGATTCAGCCATAAAAAGGAATGAAACACCAACGCAGGCTACCTCACGGATGAACCTTGAGAACAGGATGCTGAGTGACAGAAACCAAACACAAAAGGCCACGTATTGTATGATCCCACTGATACGAAATGCCCAGAAGAGGGAAACCCACAGAGACAGAAAGCAGACTAGTGGTTGGTTGGGAGGGCGGGGGAGGAAGGGGGGTGGGGGGGGAGGGGGGATGGGAGATAAGGAGGTGATAGTTCAGGGAACAAAGTTCTTTTTGAGATGGTGAAATGTTCTCAGATCGATTATGGAGATGGCTGTGCACATCTGTGAATGTGCGAAAACCCACTAACTTGTACCCTTTAAATGGCTGAATTGTATGCCATGTGGATTACATCTCAATAACGCTGCTTAAATGTTTTTAAAAAGAGGCTGCTAGAGACATCCCAGAAAGCATGCCCAAAGGGGAGCCAGGCCGCAGGCTGGGAGCCTGTCACCCACCCCAGGAGAGGCCCTGGGCCCCGCCCCTGAGCCGTAGGAGCCCCCCACTCCCTGTCTGGCTCTGCCCCCTGAGAGGACCTGGGAGCAGTAGGAGGCCAGCTGCTCACAGTTTCTCAGTGGCCTAAGCGCACGGACCCCAGGTTGAGGGGCAGCTGTCACTGCAGAAGAAACTCCGGAGCAAAGAGCTCTTCCCTCCTAAGGGTCCACGACACTGAATGCTCACCACAGGCCAAGAGCTGCGTCAGTGAGCCTTTTCCCCGCACCAACTCAGCGCTCCCTCATCCAGATCCTCGGCTTCCCCATTTCACAGATGAGAAAACCGAGTCCCTTTCCCAAGGCCACTTGGTAAACACACGGTGAAGCCAGGTTTAAAATTAGGCTCCAAACGCGTCCGATTTTCTTCTACCCCACAGCCTGCACACGCGCACACGCACGGGGATCCCTCGTATCCACCCTATGTGCGTGTCCCCACGCGCTGCCCCCCGCGGTTCTGCACCCACCCGCTCGGCGGGACAGTGACGGTCCCAGGCAGGTGGGCACTCTGGCCATTTCTCCCAGGACTCCAAGGCCACCAGCCGGGAGTTTCGGTGCTCCCTTGTTTCCTATCTCTGGTGACACATAGGGTGACGGGTGCCTGAGAGAGAAAAGGCCTGAGTCTGCTTCCCAGCTCTGCTGCTGACATGGCATCTTCCCATCAGTCAAATGATACTGACAACAGTAATAATAACAACAACAGCAAGAACTAACGCTCAGCACTTACTCTCCGTCAGGCTTTCCAAAACTCAGTGTGGTTAATCTTCACTACAGCCCAGTGGGATGTGTGTTATTATTAGTCCCAGTTTACAGATGACGAAACTGAGGCACAGAGAGGTTAAGACACCTGCTATGAAGTAGCAGATCTGAGAGCTGAACTCCGAGGACCGGACCCAGAGCACGGGCTTTCCACGATAAACTGGGCCAAACGGGTTGGACTCCAGCTGGTGAATCCTGCAGCCCGACTGGCTGGGCTTGGGAGCGTAGCTGGAGCGCCGACGCACCCCCTCTCACCCCCGGTGCGGCCTGCCCGTCGCTACCTGCCCGCCCCTCTCATCCGAAGGGTGGATCTCCTGCCCCCTTCCGAGGACAGGGCAGGGCTTGGCAACAGACGACTTCTCCTTCCCTTCACCCCCACCTGCCCCCCTGCCCACCCCCTCCCAGAGCGTCCCACCCTGTTCCCCAGCTCACCAGCTCCACCTGGGGCCCCAGGCCTTCCAGAATCCGATGTGCAGCCTCGGCCTTCTTCTGCAGGGTGACGGAGAAGAGGAGGAATTAAAAAAAAAAAAACACCAGCACACACACACACACACACACACACACACACACACACACACACACACACACAGAACAGCAGGCAGCTGCCCAGCCCAGCATGCCCGTCCAGGCCCAGGGGCGGAGACGGGGCCGGGGAAGGGTCCCCCTACAAGCCCTCCCGGGGCTGGAGACAAACACAGAGGGCCTCAGCATCCCCGCAGTGGCCCTGGCAAGCCCGCCAAGTTTCGGTTCGAACAAACGCACCCTGTTCTCTGGCGCCGGGCCCCTGAAGCCCCCAGCCTGACGCCCCCCAGGGCCCGGGGCGGGCACAGCTCCCGCCAGGCCCGAGATGCCTTCCTGCGCCTTGGAAGCCGGCTGGGTGTCTACAATTACCTCCGCAGTCAGGGGGCAGGAGGAGGGGGAGGGAGGACGAGATAGAGGCGCTGGGAGATACCCTTTCTAGGATTCTTGTATTTCACAATCATGTGACTATTTCTGAGCTGCCCTGGGGCCTCCCCGCCTCCCCACTCACAACCCGGACTTATTAGGAAAACAGGAACATATGGCAGAAAGGGCTTAGCGGCTGCGAATTCAACAGGCCGGACCCCCGGGGCCCCTGGCCGTGAAGGCGGACATTGTGTCTGGTCCAGGCCCCCAGGCAGGGACCACAGGGCCCGCTCAGCCGGGCCAGCCTGGGGACGGGGTGGGCAGAGAGCTGTGGAAGGTGATGACTTCAGGGCGGGTCTCTGTCAGATGGAGAGCGGGGTGCCCACAGCGCACACGTGGGAGACCTGAGCCCCTCCTGCGACCCAGGAAAGGCTGGGTGCTCCTGACTCAGCCAAACTCAGGAAGACCATCCAGGACTCAGCGTGGGCTGGCAGGACAAGCCAGGCAAGACACCATCAACAGGTCGAAACCGTCTCTCAATGATCCCCGAATCCAGACCCACTAAACGCGGGTGACCCAGAGCCCTGCTTACAACAGAATTCGAGGCCCAGGCTTCGGGTGTCGTAGCAGGGAGGAGCGGTGCTGGCAACAGGCCAGCCTCACCCTCTCCCCCAGCCCCCATGACAGAGGGTAGGTATGTAGGTGGGCTCAAGCTGGCGCCTAGAACTAGCTCCGCCTAGAGCCCTGGGCCCAGCCCACCCAAGAGCAAGCCATGATCTCGGCCCCCCTTGTGCAAGCCAAAACCCTGAGAGCAGCAGCCTCAGAGCGTGGCTGGGGGCCGGGAAAGCAGGGGGCAAATTATTACTGTAACGATGGCCATTTTATTGAGAACCTACTATGAGCCAAGCACTGAGCACACGGCACGCGTTATTAATACTTGAATCACACATAACACGAAGTCAGGCAGGTTTAAGGAGTATCCCCATTTTACAGCTGAAGAAACTGAGGCACAGAAAGATGATGTAAGGAAAAGTCCTTTTTCTGATCTCCAAGCTCCAAGAGGGGAGAAAGATATGGGCTGGTCCCATCCAGGGCCTCCACTAGGCATGGGTCCAGCGTCTTCTATTGGGGGAGGGGGGGTGCAGAGTGGGAGAGGTTCCAGCCTGGCCACACCTCAAAGCCAGAAAGTGTCAGCCATGGGGTATCAAAGGTGGAAGAATTCCCTAGCTGGACCAAGTGAAGGACTAGGTATAGGGCGAGGAGGGAACAGGGTAGCTTCCCGAACATTTGAGCACTCACTCTGTATTAAGCACCAGGGCATGAAACAAAATGAATGATACCGGCCTCTGCCTACAATGAACCCAGTCTAGTGGGCAGTTGGTCATGAGCAGTGATGGCAGATTAATATGCTCAGGCAGGAAACGAACGTGTGGTATACGGGGGAGGCATTAAGCGGGTCAGAGTCACTCTCTCCAGAAAGGTAACAGGGGGGATACACAGCTGGGTTTTGAAGGATCAGTAGGAGTTTGTGTGCACTTATGAGGCTCTGTCAGGAACAGCAGCAACTGCCCATCTAGATAAAGGAATGATGCCAAACACAGGAAGGGCAGGGCCGGAGCAACTGGGCCACTGGAAACTGCCGCATCACACGACTGGGCCTGGGTCTCAGATCTGGGACCCGTATAGGGCCTCTAGAAGCCTGTGTGTGTCGTATGAACCAGAGTGCATTCCATCTTCAACCACATCTTCACTGTCTCAGGAACACAGGCACCTGGGGAGGGGGCTTCCTGTAGCCCCTGGAGAAGAGACCAGGGAGGAGCCCCTTCCTTACCTGCCAAAGCCACGGGGAGCCCAGGCGGCCAGGTGCACCCTGAGCCACCAGCTCTCCGTCATACACCTGGCGTGAGAGCTCCTTTGCTCCCTAACAGACCCTCCCCCAGGCTCTGCTCTTAAGCCCTGTGCGGCCCTGGGGCCTTTTAACACAACTCAGTTTCCAAAAGGCTGCACACCTGCGATTCACCCAGAAGAAACCTGCCACAGAACAGTCCTAAAGATGCCGCAACACTGGAACACGGGGCAGCGGGGCGGCCAAGAGCAAGACTACACGGCCAGCCAGCCTGGGCTCTGACCCACTTGCCAACTGCGTGGTCTTGGGCAAGTCCCTTCACCACCCAAGCCTCAGCTTCCTCATCTACGAAAGGGGGATAACATCAGCACCGCCCCATGCAGCTACTAAGAGAATTAAATGAGCTGACACACGTACCGCGCGAACATCAGGATCTGACACGCGGTGGGAGCTGGGTAAGGGCCGGCTGTTATGATTATTGCTGTCAACAATAACGACAAGGTCACGGCTCACACCAGGTGACCCCCTACACGTGCCGGGGCTGGATCCGCTAGAAGCCCCATCTGTGTGGATTCCTGCAGGAAGCCTCTGCGGAAGGTTCTAGCATCAGCCCCATTTGCACACAAGGAAGCTGAGACTGGGGTCACACAGCCGACCCAAAGCGCGCAGCTCAAGTGGCAGCTAAAGGCTGGGACAGGCAGGCCCTGAACCGGCACCCCACCTCTTCACGTCTTCGCGGGGACACTTCTTCCACCTCGTGCTACCACACTCCCGCTCCCGGCTTCACGGGTCCAGTTTGTATGGGTGTGGGGTGGGTACGAAATCTGCTGTCAGCTCCCGGGGAGCTGGCGGGGATGTCCTGCCTCCCGGGCCCCTCCCCCAGACGGCAGGCCTTTCAAGAAACACACATCTGTCCAGCAGGGGCCCACGTCTGGGAGTCCACTCTGCTCTAACCCTCGGCAAGTCGCTTCACCCGCCTGGACCTTAGTCTCCCCATCCGCGCGACAGCCGCGCTCACCCCGGGTACCAAACTCCCAGGACCTTTTCAAGGAAGTTCTACGAGGAACAAAGTGTATGCTGTCGCTTCTGTTTTAATGTCCCTCTGCAAATGGAGGGGAGGCTCCCCCCAACACCCTGGAATGGAGCACCGCCACAGATTCAGACCCACACTAGGAACTCCCTCCCACCCGCTCGGCTGACGGCTTCTCGCCACCACGAGAACCAAAGCCAAACTCTTGGCCAAGGCCCACCGGGTCTCCCACAGCTCCTAGCCTTTGGGAAGTCACTGCCTGAGGTCACCCTGCTCAGCTGCAGGGGACAAACCAGGAGCACAAGCCAACAGGACGGGACAAACCGCCCGCCCCTGGCTTCGACCCGCCGCCAGGGCTCTTGCCTGACACTGGGGGCTCGGGCTGGGGTCTCACAGGGAGACGGCACTCCTCCTGCTGGGGACCCCAGGGTCCGAGCGGCCTGGCCTCCCGGGGGCCAGAGCACCTGGGGCACGAAAGACCTCAGTCACCTGTGCAGACAGGTGCACACGAGCCCCGTGGACCCACATGACCAAATACTACGTCTACATCTATAAAAGCACAAACATATACACACGTGTGTCACACCAGATGACTCACACACACACGCCTTCACACATGCATGCGCACAGCATGCACAAATACACTGTGTACCCAAGCGGACACGTGCATGTGCAAAAGTATAAACACACAGTCACACACGTGCCCCACGCGAGCCACTTTGCGTACACGTGCACACAGCCACTCACGTGCCTCTACACGTGCCACAGAGCTAACGAGTTACCCACAAACGCCCGGGTGTATCCACACACACATAACCACAGCTGCGCCCACACGTGCCGACCCAAACACACGTGTGTCCACATATATATGTGTGTGGATGCACAAGCACACAGAAGTCACGGGCTCTACCGGGGCTGAGCCACGCACACCATTTGCACACATGTGAGCACAGCTTTCCACAGTTACACACGAACCCACACACATGCGCACGTGTACCCCCCCACACACACACACACACACTATCCCAGCTCCTGATGAGCAGGGCGGCCGGACCTCACACTGACCAGCCCCCTGGCCGGCGCCCCGCCCCTTGGAGCCCCCATTCTAGCTCGTCAGCTCCAGCCTGAGCTCCTGGCCTCACCCTCCTCTACTGCAGAGTGAAGGCAGCACCCACGTACCCAGGAAGCCCAGGAGCCCAGCCCCTATCTCCCGCTAGGGCCCCGCTGCCCAGCCCTCCACACCGCGTCCAGGTGCCAAGCGCTACAGCATTTCGGGGAGCAGTTACCCCCGAGGCCCGGCGTCCTCGTCTGTACCAGCAGCCGGAAGACCCCTTCCAGAGCCCTCCCGGGTGTGTGACGGAGACGACTGAGTGAGTGAGGCGGAATTCGTGGACTCCTGTTCACAAGTCCGTTAGGACGACGCTCCCTGTAGGCGGAGGAATTTGGAGGAAGCCCTGGATGCCAGGAGCAGTTAGGACGGCCAGACGCAGAGGCAGAGGCAAGGGCCCGGCTCAGGACGGGGCCTGAGCCGCTGCTCTGAAAGCCCCGAATCACGACTCGGGTGGGAAGGGCGTCTGAAGCTGAGAATCAGGGTGCCTGGACCCCCAGAATGCTCTACAAAATGCTTCCCAGTCTTGGTCATTACCAAGAGAATTGCTCGTCTCTGTCCTGCTTAGTCATAATCACACTGGATAAAAAACTTTACTAGTAAGATGCTTAAAATCGAAGACCAAAGGGGACCTGGGTCCTACTCTCTGATTTCCTTCTCGCCCTCAGCCATCAGAGGGCCTCCAGGAGTTCTGCTTCCTCGCCATCTTTGGACAGGCCACAGTCCTCTCCACTGCAAATATCCTTCTACCTTTTCCCAACAGAGCCCATCGTGCAGACCTAGCTCAAGTCTCCCCCAGGACGTCTACCTGGATTGCCCACTGCCCTAAATTCCTAGAGCACCAGCGCTGTGCCAGTTGTCCCTTATTTACACATCCTTCGCTAGCGCTGACGAATGCTGCTTGTGTTTGTTTTACCCAAACTCAAAGTGTGAGCATCCTCCCAGACCCACCAGACCTCCACCTCCCACCCCCGACACACTCCCTTTGAAGATCAATGGAGACCCTGTCTCCTCTGTGAGCCTTCGCCTGAGCTGTGACCCCCGCGCCCGAATGCCCTCCTCGGGGCGACGGCCCACCCACTGCTTCCAAGAGGCCTTTCCCAGTCCTGGCCCTGCAGCGCCCGTTCCTGCCCCTCGGGGCCTAGAAGAACCCTGTTTCCTGTTCTGCCATCTGTGTGCACCTGCCCGGCCCCGCCACGTAGCCACCCCCCCTCCCCACCCTGTGCGCGCTGACGCCTCGTCCTCGTGCCCCAAAGGGATGATGAGCCAGAGCCCAGTCTGCAGAACAGCCACACAGGCCCTGCCTGGCGGGAAGCTGCGTTTTCCAGCCGGTGGGGCATTTAGAGACAGACCCTTGTGTCCGCCTCTCAGAGGAACCAGCAGGAAAGGAAGGAAGATTAAAATTTAATCCGATTGATCCCCCAAGGGGCGGTAAGTCCTGGCTGTTCCTGCCCAAGGCATCTGAGGGGCTCCTGCCCACTCGGCTTCCGGCCCCTGAGGCTCAGCCCAGGCAGGGGGACCCCCGCCAACCTTCACTGGGGGCAGAGGCCAGTCCCCACAGCCCCCAAACCAGAGGACTCTTCCGGAGGAAGAGTCTCCCTACCCTCTGCCATTCATTCATTTGTTCAGCAGACATTTAGTAAGCACCTACTGTGTGCCAGGCACTGTTCTAGGTGCTAGAGATATAGCTGGGAGAGAAAGACAGATATCCCTGTCCTCACAGAGCCTCTGTTCACAATAAACACAATAAACAAGAAAATATGAATTATGTCCAGTGGGAACAAGGGCAAAGGACAAAATTAAAGCCAGGGAGAGGAGGCGTTGACGGTTTTCAGGATTAAACAGAGGGTCAAAATGGGCCTTGGCTGAAAAGGGGACATTTGAAGAAACAGCTGAAAGAGTGAGAGAGCGAGCCCAGTGGGAAAAAGGAGCTGCGGGCAGAGGGTGCAGCCAGTGCAAAGGCCCTGAGGCAAGAGCACGCCTGCATAGTCAGGAAGCACAAGGGTCAACGGGGCTGGGGCAAAGTGAGGCAGAGATGAAAGGAAAGAAAGGGGGATCGGGACAAGGAGGGGCAACTTCCTCAGGCCATCGTTGTGCCTGCATGTGGTGGCTTGAGTGTGATTCCGTCTCCCCCCATCAGAAAGCCAACATGAGTGGGCTGGGGCCGAGGCCACCACTGCACCCCCAGTGCCTGGAACAGTGGCAGGCCCAGAGCAGATGTTCAGTTACACGGCTGCTGAATGAATGAATGAATGGACAGGCCCTGCACACCTGAAATTACCAGGCAGAGGCCTGGTCTCAGAATCCCAGGAACCAGGGTTGGAGCCCTAGCCTGACACTCACTAGTTGAAAGGCTGCGGGGAAATTAACCAGGGCTTCTATTTCCTCATCTGAAAATATGGAGTAGGGGTGCTGACCCCCACTTACTGTCAGAACCCCATCAGGATGAAATCAGCATAAACGGGCATAAAGCCCCCAGCCTGAGGCGCTGGCGGGGAGAGAGGACAATGCCTGTGCTCTGGGACCCCAACTTGGGAAGCACCAGCCCAGGGTCGGGGGCACAGGCTGCACAGGCCTCGCCAGCCTCCGCTCCACTGCCCCTGACCTCCTCTTGGGACAAGCGCCCCCCTCCTCTATCTATTCCCTGGGGCAGGGCGGGGAGGGGGCTGACTCCACCACCAGACTCCAGAGGTTGGCCTAAGATCCAGCCCTGACCAATCAGCATACTCAAATCCACTGGCCTCCACTGGCTGAGAAGTGGGCTTGTGACTCCAGCCAGCCAATGAGAGCCAACCCTGGGACTGTTGCTGAGACGTCTGGGAGGAGTTTCCCACCTGGCCTGGGAGTGGTCAGTGGGCCTAGAGCTGCGGGCAGTCATTTCTCCATGTCCTGGGAAACTCCGCCTGGGAATGACACTGGCACAGAGAGAGCAGAGGTGGGGACAGGGCGCTCCCAAACATCTTTGTTTGAGCACCTGAGTCCACACATACTTGAAGTAAACTAACACCAACTTTCATCACGAGACTCAATAACCCCTCTTTAAGCCTCAACCAGTCTGAGCTGAGTTTTTGCCTCTTGTACCCAAGAATCTTGACTTCCTGGACCCTTCCTGGCACAGCACTTCACAGTTTACAAAGCCCTTCCAGTCACCGTCTCAGCCACATCAACTCTGTGGCCTCAAGAATGTGGCCAGGGGGACTTCCCTGGTGGCGCAGTGGACAAGAGTCCGCCTGCCAGCGCAGGGGACATGGGTTCGAGCCCTGGTCCGGGAAGGTCCCACATGCCGCGGAGCAACTAAGCCCATGCGCCACAACTACTGAGCCTGCGCTTTAGAGCTCGTGAGCCACAACTACTGAGCCCGCGCGCCACAACTACTGAAGCCCGTGCGCCTAGAGCCCGTGCTCCGCAACAAGAGAAGCCACCACAATGAGAAGCCCGCGCACCACAATGAAGGGTAGCCACAGTTCACCGCAACTAGAGAAAGCCCGCGTGCAGCAACGAAGACCAACGCAGGCAAAAATGAAATAAATAAATTTATTTAAAATAAAGAAAAAAAAAAAAGACTGTGGCCAGGACCCGGGACGATGGAAGGCCTGGAAGTGAAATAAACCACCCAGCTCATGAGGGCACAGGCTGGACTGGAATCCAGGCCCACCCACCACCCTCCCTCACACAGAGCTGCAGAAAATCAGGGCAGGAGGAAGCGGGAATTCTGGCAGGGAGACCACCCAGGGTAAGACCTGGGAAGGGGTGTCTTAACTGCTCTTGGGGGAGGGGGAGTGCTGAGGCCAAGGAACCAAAGACCAATCAGATCTGTAGCTATAGCTCTTTGGGGAGAACCTGGTGAGACCCGGAGGGGACCCCCCAAATTACTGCTTAGGCAAACCCCCAGGGAAGTGGGGACGAGTGGCTGGGATGGAACATGGAGCCAACTTCTCACAGGGGGCACCAAAGGCCTGTGCCTTCGAGTCTGGCTGGGGAGGGCTGAGGGCTCCAGCCTGCTAGAGTCTGCCGGCCCCCAAAAGACTGAGCCCCCAAAAAGGGCCAAGGGCACTGTGGTGACATCCTGGGCAAAGCCATCAACCTGCCACCACAGCTGCTGGAAGGAACTGTGCCTGCTTTCCCACCCAAGGATCAGGGAGGGCAGGCAGAGGGGCTGCCAGGGTGACAGATCCAGGAGCTCTGCTTTTGTCCCCCTACCACAGGCTCCTGGAGCCACCTCAACCCTGGCTCCGATCCCCAGCCTCAAAGCTCACTTGCTGTGCAGTCTCAGGTAGGTCACCTTCCCCCTCTGAGCCATGGCTTCTTTTTTTTTAATGCCATGGCTTCTTTATGAGTGAAATAGAGAGAATAATAGTACCCATCTTAAATGGGTCTGGAGAGGAATAAATGAAATCATGCAAAATATAAACAATAACAAGAAGAAAAGAATAACAAAGACTACAACAATGACAACAATTAATAGTGCCAGCTAGCACCTACATGGTGCCAGGCATTGTTCCAAGGGCACTACATAATGAACTCATTTAACCCCCACACCATGGTATAAGGTAGGTGCTATAATTATCGTCATTTTACTGGTAAGGAACATGGGTTGCAGGGAGACTTAATTAATTTGCCCAAGGTCACAGTGCCAGGAAGTGGTAGAGATGGGATTTGAACCCAGGACATCTGGCTAAAGCACACGTGGCCCCTTAGTTCTCCTATCACTGTGATTGTTATTAGTGTTATTTGGGGTAGGGAGCCAGGGCATGGAAGGGTGACCGGCCCTGCACGGCCCAGCACACAGTTCCCAGGCCTCCAGCAGGTTCAGTCTCATCCTGCATCTGTTGCAGCTTCAAGAGGTGGAGGCAGAGCCACCAGTTGATCCAATAGCTTCCTGCCTGGAGCTATAGCCCTAGGCACATGTTCCCAGGCTCTAGAGCAGCTCAAGCCTTGGGGTTCAGCCCCTGGGAGACACTCTGCTCTGGGTACCTTGAGCCCCTCCCCCTCCAGACACCCAGCAGCTGCCCTCCACAGATCTCTGTAAGCCCCCACTGTCTGCCACAGACCCTGCGTTCAACCATCCAACAGCCCTTTCCAGGGCTAAATGTAAGCAGAGGCCAGTGCTGACGAATCAGGCCCTGGGATCTGATGGCCCACGGGTTCAAATCCCAGGTCCATCGCTTCCCAGCTGTGTGACTTTGGACAAGTCACTTAACCTCTCTGGGCCTCAATTTCTCCCTGTGTTAAATGGAGACAATCACCATACCTACCCTCTGAGGACTGCTATGTAAAACACCTGGCCCATCGCCTGGAGGAGCTGTTCAACTAATGTTTGCTGCCGTGATGAGTAATATTACTATTGTTTTCTGTATTACAGGAATTTCTTCTGCATGAGTACCTAAGTGATTGCCCGTTCCCCCCGCTGATCAACTGGCCCCTGAAGCTCTCCTATGACCTGATGCCTGCATTTTCCTTTGCATCCCACAGGCCAGCCACGGTCCACACCAGTCGGCATGTCTGAGCAGAACAGACCACAGCCACACCAAGATGGGTCTCCAGTGGCCACCCTTTCCCCCTCCCACACACACACCCAGGTTTGTGGGGGTGGGGGGGGGGTGGTCATACAGGTTCCCATTTCACAGATGGGAACACCAAGGCCCCGGGAGAGAGCCAGGCCCTTCACAGCGACACCTGCATCCCACCTGGTGGCCGGCACAGGGAGAGCAGGAGAAGCTGGTGTAGGGGCTCTGCGGGCAGGTCAGGGCGTACCCGGTTCTCGTCGTAGATGATCTGCACCAGACTGCGATGCTTCGACTCGATGGGTGGTGGCGACACGGGCTTCTCGGGCTCCGGTGGCTTGGCGGCCTCCTCCTCCAGCTGTTGCTGTGGGGAGCGAGCAGGGAGAGTGGAGTGGTGAGCACGCCAGCAGGAGGAAGGAGAGACAGCGCCCCCTGCCCCTGGGCGGGAGGGCGGCACCCCTGGGCGGGAGGGCGGGTGGCCCCACACAGGAAGTCAGGCTGCTAACCATTTCCCCTGAGTCACCCGCAGGGACTCCGAGCCCCGGAGAGGCCCCAGCTCCCAAAGGGGAGGGCCCAA
The DNA here is from genome assembly GCF_964374135.1 of Grampus griseus. Classification (NCBI taxonomy): domain Eukaryota; kingdom Metazoa; phylum Chordata; class Mammalia; order Artiodactyla; family Delphinidae; genus Grampus; species Grampus griseus. The sequence continues at coordinate 5,647,131 of NC_139006.1, read as the reverse complement.
CCAGGGCCAACTCCGGGCTCTGCAGCCAGCCTTCCCGGGTTCAAGTCCAACCTTGGCGATTTATCCGCTAGGTGAGCATCAGGGAGCAGCTTAACTCCACTGTGCCTCAGCTTCCACATCTGTAAAGTGGGGCTCGTGGCTGTGCCTCCCTGATGAGTTAATGTATGTACTGTGCAGACTGGGGGCTCGCTGAAGGCCAGCCGTTATCCATTATTTCAACCATCAGTACCGTCATCCTCAGGAGCGGCTGTGGCGACTCTGGACCCAAACTGTCCAGACCAGACGCTATTTCTACTATTTACTTGCTATGAACCTTGGGAGCTTGCTAAACTCCTGAGCCTCACTTTCCTCATCTGGAAAGCGGGGATAATTCAAGTTTCCATCCTAGAGAGCTGATATGAGAATGGAACAGGCTGAAGAACGTAAAGCTCTCAGCACCGAAAAGGCAGCTTCTCACCATCATCGTCATCTGCCCTGCGGTCTTCATACTGGACCCCCCTCCTCCCATCATCATCGTCATCTGCTGATCCTCATCTGGAGGAGCCCCTCCTCCCATCATCATCGTCATCTGATGATCATCATCTGGAGGAGCCCCCTCCTCCCATCATCATCGTCATCTGCTGATCCTCATCTGGAGGAGCCCCTCCTCCCATCATCATCGTCATCTGCTGATCATCATCTGGAGGACCCCCTCCTCCCATCATCATCGTCATCTGATGATCATCATCTGGAGGAGCCCCTCCTCCCATCATCATCGTCATCTGATGATCATCATCTGGAGGAGCCCCCTCCTCCAAACGCCATAAAGGACTTCCCTTCATGCTGCTGTCTGCTTTATACCCAAAAGGCAAAGCAAAGACCAGAGAGCTTAAGACACTGGCCCAAGGTCACACAGGAGGCCAGCGCCCAGGTGTACAATCTGACAGGCCATCTTGAGTGAGATGAGAACACTGTTCGTTGCTCACAAGGCTCACACATCCTGCCCTTGACCATTCTGCTGGCAGAAGGCCTGGAGGGTTGAGCCGAGCTGCCTCAGTCCCACAGTGACCCCTGTTGGTAGCTTTCAGAAGGGCAGCCAGCACCTGCCAAAACACTGAAATCCCTCCAAACAGTGCGAAACAAACTAAGCCAGGAAATGGAAGGCATACACGGCCAGAAAGGAGATTCTCACCAGTCAGTGCAGGTGCCCCTCCCCGAGGCACCAAACGTTAAACACAGAGTTACCACGGGACCCAGCAATTCCATCCCTAGGTACAGACCCACAGAATCGAAAACAGGTGCTCAGAAACATGAACGCAAAAGTTCACGGCGTGGTTCACGATAGTCAAAAGGTGGAGATAACCCAAACGTCCATCAGCTGACGCATGGATAAACAAACGTGGTCCATCCATCCATACAGTGGAATATTACTTGGCAGTGAAAGGAATGAAACACTGGCACAGGCTGCAGCATGGACGAACCTTGAAAACATGATGCTGAGTGGAAGATGCCAGACACAAAAGGCCACACAGTGTTTGATCCCACTTATAGAAAACGTCCAGACAAATCCATAGAGGCAGAAAGCGGATTCGTGGCTGGTGGGGACGGGAAAATGGAAGTGACTGCGAATGTGTACGGGGCCTCCTTTTGGGGTCATGAAAATGTCTTGGAACTAGAACTAGATAGAACGGGTGGTGGCACAACGCTGTGAATGTACTAAAGGCTGCTGGGTTGTCCACCTTAAGATGAGTCATTCTATGTTTTGTGAATTTTAGTTAAAAAAGAAAAACGCCAAAGTGGAATTAAAACCCAAAAATCTATCGAGAGCTGCCCTGAGCCACGTGGCTTCTGGCTGCAGTCACAAACGTGTGCACATGGCCTGTGGCTTCAGCCTGGGCCCAAAGCCAGGCCCAGGGGGACTAAAGGTCCCAGCACTCCACGGGCCTTGGCCACGCCTGCCTGACTCCAACCGGGGCCCGGCCCCCCTACATGCTGAGCTGCCATCCTGGAAACCCACCTACCACCCCCAGCTGGCCGAGCCTCACTGACCAGTCCAGCTTCCGGACCATCCTCAGGTCTCCCCAGGCGAACGACAGCCCCGAGGCCTCTTGGGATCAATGCTCCCTCCCACTGCACATCTTTCCAGTTCCACTCACATAGCCCTGAACTGGCTTCCGGGAAGCATCTCTCACCAGCCTTCCCTCTACTGCCCATGGTGGCCAGAGTGGGTCCTTGAACCTCCACGGAGCCCATACATCCTCACCTGGAGGGGATCGGGTGTGACCCTGCTTCCCCCAGGGTCAACACGTGTGTCACACTATCTCAATCCACAGTTTTTAAGGAGAACCTACTCCGTGCTGGCGTTGCTAGGAGCACAGCAGGGAACAGGAGACAAGAACTGTGCTTTTGCACCGTTGTCGTGAGACGACCACGGTGTCACAAAGCAAGATATGTATTAGTTCAAATGGTGACACCATCAGGCAGGATAACGGGCTGGAGCAGGGGTGGCAAACTTTTTCTGTAAAGGACCAGGAAGAAAATATCTTAGGCTCTGTTGGCCACACAGTCTCTGTCGTGACCACCCAGCTTTGAGGCTGTATCATAAAAGCAGCCACAGATGATGTGTAAACAAGTGGACGTGGCTGTGTGCCAATAAAACTTTATTTACAAAACCAGGCACCGAGCTGGATCTGGCTGGATTTGCTGACCCCCAGGGTAGAGGATGGCTGGGGATGAGGACTCCTGTAAAGGCTAGGGCGGGTCCCTCAGTGGAGGGGACATCTGAGCAGACACCTGAAGATGCCACAGACGGAAGCAGGAGGAGACCCAGGAAAAGGCAGATTATCAACTTTCTATCAAAAATATTAAAACTAAAATTATAAAGTTAATATTATTAATCTTTACGTTAACTTTTCTTTTGGTTTCGACAGTGACAACAAGGACTTCTTTTCACCACATGACTCTGTTCTCTCCTCACAACCTTATGAGGTGGTGTCACATCTGTGCCCATCTTACAGACAAGAAACCGAGGCTCAGAGAGGTGAATGTTCCAAGGCAGAGTTAGGAGGCCCAGCTCATACAGCTTCCAGAGCCAGGGTCAGAGTCACGTGATACCTCCCCCCACATTGTGGATGAGGAAAGTGAGGCACAGAGAAGTAACTGCCCACCCCACATGTCTGGACAGCCTGCCTGTAAATGCTGACCTCCCACCCATCGCTCCTGTGCCGTCCCAGGACAGTAGCCACACGTGGCTATTCACGTGTAAATTTCATTTCAATTCAAATTAAACGACATTAAAAATTGAGTTCCTCAGCTGCACTAGGCACATTTCAAGGGCTCAACAGTCACATACCGGTAGTGGCTACCATTGTGGACAGCCATTGTGGACAGAACATTTCTGTCATTGCAGAAAGCGCCCTTGGACAGCACCACACAAAACAGCTCTCTTGTCCAATAAACGTAAAGGGCATAAAAATGAGCCAGTACGATGGGCAGTGCTCAGCACGTGTTCACAACTGCTCTAACTACTAGTGTTGATATCTCCTCAGCGGCAGCTGCTGCTGAATCGGGAGCTGAGAGCCGCCACTGCCCCACCCACACGCACCTGCTTCTTCTTCAGCTTGGAGATCTGCTGCTCTACCATGGTGATCTCGCGGTCCACCCGATCCATATTCTGGATCAGCTCCTCCTTGGAGAGCCGTGGAGGTACCAGCTCCAACTCAGGGTCAGCATGTGGGGGGCTGGGAGGAGACACCGGCTCCAGCTTGCCTGTCAGGCTGCGGTCCTGTGGTGGAGGAAAAACAGGTGTGGAATCAGCGCAGGGGGCACCCCCATCCCCCCAAAATCCACAAGTTTCCAGCCATGACTTCAGGCACCAACACACCGGGCATCTGTCGTGCCAGCCCCCATGTGCCAAATACAGGGTTGTTTACTGATCCCACCTCGCTGTCTTTGCCTTCACTGGTCCTCCTGCCAGGTGTTCCTTCCGCAGCCTTTTCCAAAGTGCAGATCCTTTCTACCCTCCTACACGCAAGTTTCCCCAACCGTCCCTCAAGTCGTGAAGCCCTCCCTCTTTCCTTTCCCCATAACACACCTCTCTCTTACCCCACTTACCCCGTCTGTGCCCTCCCACCAGACCAAGCTCCTCGAGAACCAAGACCCACGACCTCCAGACTGATGCTCCGTGAACACTTATTCACGATGCTCAGTCCAAACCAGCAAGTTACAGAATATCACACACAGTGCAAACCCAGTTGTGTAGACAATATACACAAACACACAGGAAAACTATGAGAACGGGATACAGAGACGTCAAAAGTAGTTACCGGGGCAGCAGGGGAGAAGGCGGGTATTTTCACTGTCTTCTTTTTAATTTACCAGCGTTTTTCTGATTTTCCTTCACTGAGTATTACTCTTTGTATAATGAAGTTGTTTTCAAAAATGTGTTAAACAAACAAGGGAATCCTTCATTGAGTTATTCGGCGACTCCTTCATTTCAACAACAAAAGTTTATTGAGCATCCAAGCTGTGCTGGATACTCAATAAAAAAATAAAACCCAGTCCTTGTCCCGGAGCACTCACCTGTACAGCCCCGGGTTCAAATCCCCACCCACTCTGCCACCTCCCAGCATCATCATGACCACAAGCAGATCATCTGCCTCCGTTTCCTCATCTGTACAATGGGACAAGTCCCACCTCCTGCCTGCTGCGAGGCTTGAATGAGTTAATATGTGCAGAGCACTCAGCTCAGAGCCTGGCACACTGTCAGAGCTCCACAGGCATTGGCTGGGGTTGTCCTGCCCCCAAACCCAGCCCCGCCCTGTACCATCCTCAAGGCCAAGCCAGCAGCTGCTGGCAGAGGACAGAGGACACATTATTCCCGGGGACAACTGCAGCCCCAGGGCTGCCAAGTGCCACCCCACCCCCCAGCTCGAGTTGAGCAGAGCCTGTGCCATTCTAAGTCCACCCCTCCTGGCCTCGAGGTCTTTGTCCTACACACACACACACACACACACACACACAGACACACACACACACCACCGAAGCCCACAGGGCTCCAGTGTCTGGGGATCACCCTGGCCTCATCGTTGCCATCTGAGACGTGGGAGAGCTGGCGTCGAGACTCCCAGGCCCTCCACACACCCAGAGCCCTGGGGGCAAAGGCAGAAAAGATCTCAAGCCCTTCAACAGCTCTGATGTGGCCCTGCCCCATGGCTCTGAGGTGGGCCTCCACGCTCCTCGGGGACGCCTAGGAAACCAAACCAGGCACCGTCCCAGTCCTCGGCACACCCCACACCCTGGCCCCGGCTGTGGCTCTCCCAGGGGGCTGCCCCTGCATCCCCATGGCACAGATGAGGGTACGGGAACCTGCAGGCACAGGCCTGGCACGGCTCTAAGCCAGCGGTCGGCACGCTTTCTGTCAAGGGCCAGGTGGAAAAACACTTCAATCTTTGTAGGTCAGACGGCCTCTGTCCCAACTACTCACCCACCACTGTAGTGGGAATGCAGCCACAGACAGGACACGAAAGAATGGGCATGGCTGAGTGCCAATAAAACTTTATTTACAGACCCACGCTGAGGGCCAGGTTGGAGCTTGCCGAGTTTGCCAACCTGTGCTCTTAACTTACATAATTGTCACAGCCCACGCTGGAAGTGAAAATATGGTTTTCCCCATTTTCCAGATGAGGAAACTAAGGTCCAGTGAGATTCAACGACGTGCCCGAGGTCACCAGCCACAAAGCGATGGAGCCTTGGCTTGGAGGGCACAGGACGGGAGAGACCAGGCCTCATTCAGAACTCTCCAGAAGCAGGCAGAGCATGCAACCAGGTTGCTGGGGGTCCCACAGCAGAAGCGGGGTCGCCACCATGCATTCATTCATCCCTCAGAACCATGTGTCTGGGCAGAAAAGCAAGAGTAAGATCCCTTCCAGGGTCTAAGACCCCCTGAAATTAGAGGCAAAACTGTGCACAGAAGACAGATCCCCTAGAGAAATACTCAGAAGGAGTGTGTGTGTGTGTGTGTGTGTGTGTGTGTGTGTGTGTGTGTGTGTGTGTGTGTGTGTGTGTGTGTGTAGCCCTAACTGCTCCCAGATAGGAGGGCGGAGGGCAGACACAGGGGCTGCAGGCACCTGACCCCACACACGCCAGACCAGAAGCAGCCTGCGCACCGTGGCATCTCCGGACCTTTGTACCAGCCACTCCCTCTCCTAACTGCACCTTTCTGCCACCTGAAATCAGACCCCCCCCATCCACGCCCCCTCCCCCAGCCCTTAACTGAGATCTGCCCCTTCCCTCTGTGCCCCAGGGCGCTTGGCTGGTCTCCCTCCACAGCCTCAATCATTTCTCAGGGTTCTTTTTTTTGCTGGGGGTGGCTGCGTTGGGTCTTCGTTGCAGTGCGCGGGGCTTCTCACTGCAGTGGCTTCTCGTTGCGGAGCACGGGCTCTAGGCGCGTGGGCTCAGTAGTTGTGGCTCGCGGGCTCTATAGAGCGCAGGCTCAGTAGTTGTGGCACACGGGCTCAGCCGCTCCACGGCACGTGGGATCTTCCTGGGCCAGGGCTCGAACCTGCGTCCCCGGCATTGGCAGGCATATTGTTAACCACCGTGCCACCAGGTAAGTCCCATTTCTCAGGCTTCTTGAGACAAAAGGCTTTGGCGATATGGTTCCTGGAGCCCAGTCCTGCTACCTGCTGTAGGAAACCACTCTTCTGCCCACCTCTGATCTTCCACCAGGACTGAGAAGGGACGGAGAGGAGCACAGCAAGAACAAGGGCTGTGGACAGAAGGCTTTCGGGGCCAGGGCACCCTGAAACAGTTCATCCAACCCAGGGATAATTCTCAAAATGACATGAGCAAAAAGAAGGTTTCCATCCCCAAACCCGACAGGAGCAGCGCAGGGGTGAGACGAAGCAGTTGGCAACCGCTAGCAACTGTTGGAAAAGTTGCTGGAAACTTTTTCTTAAATTCTTGATGGGGAAAATCCGTCTTCTTCAATGTCTTCTTCTTTAAGGTTCAGGCTTAGCTTTTATTCTAAGCAAAACCACACAGGCAGATCCGTCAACTGACAGATAAAGTGCGATCTCTCCATACAATGGAATATGATTCAGAGTGACATACAGACGCATGGTAAAGCACAGATGAACCTTAAGAACATGATGCTGAGTGAGAGAAGCCAGACATAAAAAGCCACACATCGCATGATCCCATCGATACGAAGTGTCCAGAACAGGCAAGTCCATAGAGACAGAAAACAGATCGGTGGTTGCCAGGGGCTGCGAGGAGGAAGGGACTGTTTGATGGGTACCAGGTTTACTTCTGGGGTGATGAAAGTGCTCTGGAACTAGAAGAGGTGGTGCCCCACACCGTGACTATACTAAATGCCACTGAATTGTTCACTTCAACGTGGTTAATTTCATGTTCTGTGAATTTCACCTCAATCTGAATCGAAGATGATGCAAGCCCGAAGGGCGAAGGGTGCTTTCTGCAGTGCTGAGTTTTCCAGGAATGGGACCAAGGGAGCCTGGCTAGCGGGCCTCCAGATGGTTCTCCCGATGGCTGCTGGCCTTTGTTTAGGCCCAAAGCCATAGGAGGAAAACAACAATCCCATACCCTCACCAGTCACCGCTAGGTAGCAGTCGGCACCATTTTCCCCATCAGACGCCCTTGGTGTAAAAATTCAGGCCAATGTGGAACAGAAAAACTCATTATGTAAAATTACAGACACAGAGGCAGCAAAAGCCTTAGGGGCTGGAGAGGACCCACTGGGGCTCCCCCTGTCTCAGACCCAGGAAAGGGCAGGGCCAGCCTCAGGCACCCACAGTCCTCTCCCCCAGTCACAATGATGGGTTCCAGGACAGGCCTGGGCCTCAGTCAAAGGCAGGGAGATAAACAGCTTTGTCCTGGAAATGTGGAGACAGAGGGAAAGTTCTTTTTTTTTGGCCTTGAATGTGGGAAGAAGAAGGCCTGGAAACGCAAACTTTCTCCTTGTTAATACACCAAGACCACGTGCAAGATGGCAGGGCCAAGAAATGGACAGAGATAGAGACCTGGTAACGTGTCACCTGGATCAAGCTGTGCCTGAAGCCAACGACCCCTCGATTTCAGTTATATGAGCAGGACTCCTGCCTAAACCTGCTTGATACGGGTTTTCTGTCCCTTTCAGCCAACGGGGCCCCAAAAGACAAAGAGATTTTCAGAAATGGTGCTGTTTGTGACGATTCTAAAGTCCCAGAACAAAGTCTGGTGAATTCCGAAGGAAGCCTCTGATGCCACATGACTCCAGAGGCTGAAGGCCATGGAAGCATTATAAAACAGGACATTTTTATATTGCATATTTTTATATGAAAAAGGAACACAGCCGGGGCCTGGTGGGGAGGGAGGTGCTGTTTAAAAAAAAAAAAATCCCATCAAATTCCCATCTCACGTACCCAGCTGAATTCTACACAGCAGATGCAAAAAACATCTGAACTCCCTCAGAGTTGTGTTTCTCCCCTGGCTTCTTCCCTTGCCCAAAATTTGCTCATACTTTCCAAATGTTCTTAACAGCCTGGAGCAATTACTGTAGTTGGTCCAGCCAGGCCCCTACACTGGGCCCATCACTCCCCCACACCCATGGGGTCCAGGAAGAGAAGAGAGAGAAAGACAGACAGACAGACACAGAGACAGAGATAGAGAGAAACAGAAATACAGAGACAGACGGACACAGACACACACACACACCCCAGGCAGAGAAAGACAGAGACACAGGGACAGAGAGACAGATATACAGAGACAGAAGCGAAGACTGAGAAGGACCCACAGAGGGAGAGGAAGCATCCCCAGGGAGCCCTAAGAAGGAGGACAAGCACAGAGCCACTGTCAGGCCTGGAGACCCTCAGATGGACCCACAGGTCTGAGGACTCAGAGCCCAGTTCTGGAGAGATGCGCGGCAGGCAGCAGAGGCCCAACAGGGCTGTCCAGAGACACCCGTCAGCCTGTTCTCTGGGCAGAACCAGACATGAGCACAGGGATATGGCCCACTCGGGGCTCTGGTCCCTCGTGGGGGGTGGACATCAAGCATCCCTGGTGTGGCCCTGTGCCCCCCTTCACATGCACCCCACTCCCCTACTGCCCAAGACCCACTTCAGGGAATAGCTTTTCCAGTGGCAACAGCCCCCCCCAGGAGGCTGAGCAGTGATGGAATCTGAGGAGTAGGCTAACGCAGGGATGGCAGAATGGCAGGCACGGGGAACCAGAGGGGAAGCCCGAGGCGGGACAGCCCAGTGGTCAGGTCTGGGCTACAGACCCGGGCTGCCTGGGCTTCAGGGCCTGCTCCCCACTTCCCAGTGACCGTGGGTGAGTGGCTCTCTTAGCCTGGGGCCCCGTCTATAAAAGGTGATCGCAGACCGGGCTTCATCAGGCTGGAAAGGCACAATGGAAGGACACTCACGCTCAGCACAGTAGCCGGCACACAGTCAGGGCCTCCATGTAAGCTTGTCATCATCATCGTGACCACCCCGGGAAACCCCTTTCCTGTCAGCCCCCCGATAAAGAACTGGCCTCAGCCTGAAACCCCACCGATCCAGTGTCGGGCAAAGAAGAGGATCCAGCAGGTCCGAGTGGGCCACTTCCCTCCCCTGTCCTGGCTCCCAGGCCCCACCCACCCTCACTGGTACTGCAGTGAGATGAGCACTGACCTCACCCAGCAGCTGGGCGGCCGTTAATGAGCTAATGTGCGTCCTCATGGTCATGAAGGAGCATAAACGCACTGCTCAGCACGTGCGGAAAGGACATCCATCACGCAGCCGGCCAAGGATGAGCGTATCATCCGGCCACAGTCCCTGCCCCACCCTAGGCAGTGACAGTGAAATGACAGCCTCTGAGGCAGCTGGGGGACCCCAGGGGACAGAAGCATCTGGGCCACTGGCTGTGATTCCTCCGTTTAGATAGAGAGCAAATGAGCTTCTGGCGTGGACGGTCCTGGGGCTCACTGAAATAGCAGGAAAACCTCTCTCAGCAGCAAACCATGAGTGCTTAATCTGTGCACATTCTCCCGCTCCATCTCAGCTCAACTTTCTGCTTAAAGAAGAGTAAAATGCAGGTGCCTCCAGGGCACAGTGATCCCCACGGGCTGGACACACTCCGGCAGCTGGAGCGGGCAGTGGGGGAAGCGGTCCCTCTCCAGCCAAGGAACGGCCCACGGAGCCAAGCTCGTCCCTGGACCCTCCTCTGGCTGCCCAGCCTCTGCACGCCCCGGGCTCAGCCCTTCTCCCAGCCTTCGCCCAAGCCATCCCCCCAGCCCAACACGCCTACCCCCTCCCTTGCTCCCCGCCCAATCACAGCAGCACCCAAACCCTCAGAGGAGCTCCCGGCTGAGCAGGCCTTACCTTGGACAGGTCCTCGGAGCCCCCGGGCTGGCCAGCGGCCAACAGGGGCGAGGGCCGCAGCAGGGGGTCAGGCAGCAGCTCCAGGCGAGGGCGCTTGCTCTCCAGGAATTCCATTTCCGACTTGCCCAGCTCAGGCAGGTATGAGTGCGACTCGGGTCGCAGGTGAAGCTCCTGGGACCTGTGGGGGGCAAGGGCACATGGCATCACGTCTGCTGCCCGTCCTGCGGGAGGAGTGCCCATCTGCTCAAGGGCACACAGAGAGGCAGGACTCAAATACAGCTCTGTCTTCCTCCGAGTCAGCATTCACTAACTACGTTTACAGCAAGAGAACGTACTGGTGATGGGTTCCCTGCTCCCTCACTGAGTGTGGCCCCCAGACCAGCCCCTCCTGACGCTGCTTACAAATGCAGAATCTTGAACACCACCCCAGACCTACTGAATCTGACTCTGCATTGAAACAAGATCTCTGGTGATTCACGGGGAAAGTCTGAAAAACGCTGTGGGTCTAACACAGACAATAACACACATGACGCTGTTTGCAAATCACTCACCCAAAGCAGACATCACTAGCTGATCACAGCACTCTGGCTGCTCAACCTGGCCTTGCCTCCTTTGCAAGTCAGCCCAGCGGCCTTATGCAGAGATAGGAGCTGTCCAGCCTAATCACTCCCAACCAACTCTCCTTAACCCTCCTCCCCAGTTTGCAGAGGAGGAAACTGGCCCAGAGAGGCCATGGCCTTGCCTGAGCACACACAGCTGAGCCACGACTCCCAGCCTCCACCTCCAGCTCCTGCCCAAATACTGCCCCCGCTGAAATGCTTTTCCAGTTGATGTTTTTTGCCCAATAAACTTAGAATAGAATCCAAACGCATTCCCCCCACACTCAGGCCCTGCCTGGTCTGGCCCTTGTTCACCTTGCCCACTGCATTCCTGCCTCAGGGGCTGTGCGCTGGCTAGGCTGGAACACTTCCACACAAGCTCCTTCCACGCTGCCTCTCCTCCTTCCTGTCCCAGTGCATGGGGCGTCTCCTCCTAACAGCAGTCTCCCTGCCCACCAGATATACCCCGTCTCACCCCATCTCGTTCTCTCTGTCTTTCTTTGCAGCCATCACCATCTGCGTGTTGCTTCATGCATGTTTGGGGGCCGCCTCCCCCGTCCCAGAGTGTCTGCTCCACAAGGGCAGGGACATTCATCTGTCTAGGGCCTGACATACAGCAGGCGTTCAATCAGTGCGTGTAGGCTGAATGAATGTTACTGACTGCAGTGTGGGCTGAGGCTATGCTGCTGTCCTCTCCTCCCTGGGGGGCCCGTCTCTCGCCAAAGCCAGGTCACAAGATGCCCCTCCTGCCCACCTGAGAACCAACGGCTTCACAATTACAAGATGCCCTGCAGGAAGCAGGTGGCATCCACATTGAAACATGAAAAGGGCACCATCATAGGTTAGTGTCCCCCCAGAATTCATGTCATCTCAGAACATCAGAATGTGACCTTCTTTGGAGGTAGGGTCTTTGCAGACGTAATTAACTGAGATGAGGTCATACTGGATTAAGTTGGGACCTAGACTCGATGACAGGTGTCCTCCTAAGAAGGGCCGAGGACACAGACACAGACGGGGGCAGAGACTGGGGTGATGCAGCAGCAGGCCAAGGAACACCTTGGGCCTCCAGCAGCTGGCAGAGGCCGGGAGCAGGTCCTCTCCCAGAGCCTTCGGAGGGAGTGCGGCCCTGCTGGCATCTGGTTTCAGACTTCTGTCCCCCAGGAACTGCCTTCAGAGGGAGTGCGGCCCTGCTGGCATCTGCGTTTCAGACTTCTGTGCCCCAGGAACTGGGAGAGAACACGTTTCTGCTGTTTTAAACCACCCGGTGCAGAGGGACTGAAGCCATGGCCCGCGGCAGTGGCCTCCCCGCAGGGCCCTGGATGCCTCCATGCAGCTGCGGCAGCACAGAAGGCCCAGGCCAGCTCTCCGGAACTCTGGTCCCACCTAGGCCACCCCTCAACCTCGCAGCCTCAGCAAGGTGACGAAGGAAGAGACGATGGGACAGGGCCCCTGGGCCAGCCCAGCCTCAGCGGTCCCTGCTTGCCCCTAGAATCGCTGCACATGGCCGGAAGGATCCGAGGGTGGAAGTTATATCCTGGCCCTCCTATGCGTACCTCCCATAGTGCCCTCGAAGTTCACCCTCCCGGCCCCCAGCCACCTGGCTCAGCCCAGCCCCCCGGCCTCCTCGCCTTTCTGGAACACGCCAAGCACATGCCCCCCTCCAGGCCTTTGCACGTGTTGCTCCCTCCACCTGGAAGGTCTTCACCCGGCTCTCTGAGCGGCTGGCTACTTAGTGGCCAAGCATCTCTCCCCTGAGAGGCCTTTCGCGGCCTCTCCAGCCAAAGAGCAGCCCTTCCCTGCCCTGCAGGAAACAGGTCACCTGCCTCGTTCTGGAGGCACCTTGTGTGTTTGTTGCACCTCCCCTGCTAGACTGTGGGCTTCCTGCAGGCAGGGCTGCCTGTCTAAGTGCCCGCTGGCAGCCCACAGCCTACAGTAGGCCATCGCGTGTTAGAAGCTCAGGACTCTCGAGAGTTCCCTGGTGGCCTAGTGGTTAGGATTCCAGGCTTTCAGTGCCGTGGCCTGGGTTCAATCCCTGGTCGGGGAACTGAGATCCCGCAAGCCACGTGGTGTGACAAAAAGAAGCAGCAGACCACCTAGAGGGGTGGGATAGGGAGGGTGGGAGGCAGGGAGACGCAAGAGGGAGGAGATATGGGAACATATGTATATGTATAACTGATTCACTTTGTTATAAAGCAGAAACTAACACAGCATTGTAAAGCAATTATACTCCAATGAAGATGTTAAAAAAAATTTATATACATAATTTTGTCACAAAGAAGTATGACAGTGTGATCAATAAAAGATTTTCAAGCATTAAAAAAAAAAAAAGAAGAAGTAGGGGCTTCCCTGGTGGCACAGTGGTTGAGAGTCCGCCTGCCGATTCAGGGGACACGGGTTCGTGCCCCGGTCCGGGAAGTTCCCACGTGCCGTGGAGCGGCTGGGCCCGTGAGCCGTGGCCGCTGAGCCTGCGCGTCTGGAACCTGTGCTCCGCAACCGGAGAGGCCACAACAGTGAGAGGCCCGCGTACCGCAAAAAAAAAAAAAAAAAAAGAAGCAGCAGCAGCTCACGACTCTTAGCAATTAGAGCTGTTACTGTCTCAGGCACCTTGGGGCCCTGCTCTGGCCTTGGCCCTCCCCTCACTGGGTCCCCACCCGTATGGCTTGCTCTCTCCCACCTGGATTTAAGGAAGGCAAGGCAGGCCCACAGGCCCAGGCTGCCAGCTGAGGGATGGCAGAGGACTCGGAGAAAAGGGGATGACAAAGGGATGGGAGGAAGGGGGCTCCCCATGTGCACCCAGCTGTGGACAGTCACTCCCAACCAGCAACCCAGCCCCACTCCCCTACTTTTTGGTGGTCACCCCCTCCTGCCTGGGCCACACACCCAGAGGCCACTGCAGGCTCACAGCGGGAAGTCCAAGGGCCACATGGCTCTTCCCTGCCCATCCCCAGCCCTGTCCCAGTCACAGCCGCACCAGGACAAGGGCACAGCCTGACACCCCTTTGTTTAACACCGACCCTGCGAGCTCTTCATGAGCACAGGCCTCCACTTCCCCGTCTGAGCAATGGACGCACAAACCCCTCCTCACCTTTCATTCCCGGGCTGAAATTCGGACAGCAGGGAGGGCCTCCTCCGCTGGGGCTGGATGATGGAGCCAGGCGACAGGTGTGAGGTGTAGTCACGGGGGTGGTGCTGGTACTCAAGCAGCCCGACGTCCTGCAGCAGAGGACACAGACCAGTGAGCACCCATCCCGCCGCAGTGCAGCCCACACGGCGAGGCAGGGCCAGAGCCCCCTGCCCGGTGCTGCTTCTGTACCTGCGGACCCTCCCACGTCCTTTCCCGGCCCTCCGACCCAGTCCAGCCAGAGGACATTCCTGGGGCCAATCGCCAAGGAGAAGTGACACATTCAGCTAAAGGACACCTGGTCCTGCCCTCTTTCCAGATGAGACAACCGAGCCCACGTGTTAGCAGAGACAAATGGAAAACGGCACAACCTGCACGTCTGCCATGGGTGCAAGTGACACAGCAAGACACGGGCATCCACGCCACGGCAAATGCTGACGGTCTGCAAGCCTCAAAGACCAGATTCCAAAACAAAGCCCCGACGTGGGAGTCCCCTGTGTTACAGAGGGAAAACCTACGCACGTGTGTCACACAGGCAAGCATAGCTCAAAGTCAGAAGAATAAACTCCAGGCAAAACATGCCTTCTTCAGTAATATGCCATCCATTACCCATTGCCATCTTTGGAAAAACTAAACACTAACAAATTCGATGTACCCCGATTAGCAACTACACCCTGATTTGAGACATGTTAAAATGTTTTTTTAAAAAAAAGGAAGATAGAAAAGAGAAGCCTTTCAAAGGAGAAAACAGGACAGGCTTCCTATGTGTACCAATCCAAATCGATTAGTTGTGCCTGCAGAGAACACCCAGTTATACTGTGGGGTGGCAATCAATTAGTGATGTCTGACACGAGTAAGGCTTGGGAAAGCGTGGGATTGTAGGTGATTTGTTTTCTTCTTGGCACCCTTCTTAATTCTCCCAATTTTCCAAAAAAATCTAGTCATTCTTTTGCTGTCTGGCTTTTTTTTTTTAAGCAGTTATTTCTGCAAAGAGAATTAGATGATACCACGTAGGTGTGTTGGAAATGTATGTGTTTCAGACCCTCCAAAACAAACACATGTAAGAGGCTGGGAGGCTGGAGGCGAGAGAGGATGAGTAACTAGAATCAAGAGGGATCCTGTCAACCTCAGAGGCTGGAAATGAGGGAAGGGCCTT
The DNA here is from genome assembly GCF_964374135.1 of Grampus griseus. NCBI lineage: Eukaryota > Metazoa > Chordata > Mammalia > Artiodactyla > Delphinidae > Grampus > Grampus griseus. Next base: position 5,631,915 of record NC_139006.1, on the reverse strand, counting down.
CCTGGGCAGCCCGATGTGGAAGCAAGAAGCTGCCCGGCCTCGGGCTAGAGGTATCTGTCCATCCCTTAAACTCTCTGAGCCTCAGTTTCTTCATCAGTGGAATGGATGCCTGAATTCCCTGGTGGTCTAGTGGTTGGGACTCCGCGCTTCCACTGCAGGGGGCACGGGTTCAATCCCTGGTCGGGGAACTAAGATCCCGCATGCCGTGTGGCGTGCCCAAAAAAAAAGAAAGAAAACTGCAATGGATGCCTGACCCAGATGGAAGGTGGCCTCTGTGTCTCCAACCAAGCATCCCCCTTAACTCTCCAAGGGCTTCCCTGAAGACTGAGGGCAGCTTCCAGAAGACAGAGGACTCAGCCTCCCCCCTCCACCGCACTCCACGATGTCGTGCACAAGGCACCGGGTGCTAATGAAGGAACAAGAAGAAAGGGCTGGAGGGAGGGGGCGGCAGCTTCTGGGATCATGCCGGCACGGCTGCCAGGCACAGATCCGGTATGCACACGCATGCAGAGGTGTGAGAAGAAATCGGCAAGCACTGCAGAATGCTGGGAGGAAAATTCCCTCTCACACAAAAGCAAAATGAACAAAGCAGCAGAGAGGCAGACGGTCCAATCCCTTGGGAGAGGGCCCCGGCAGGACGGCGCCTACCACTGCCAACAGAGGCGGGAAAAGGCGCACGGCCCCTGGGGCTCCCGAGGCAGGGGCGTGGGGCGGCCACTGCATGAACCCTTCTGGCCTCAGTTTCTCAGTCTGGGAAGCAAGCAGGATGACCTCATTAGCACGGTCCCTCCAAGGACCATCTTGGGGGCCATTTCTGTGGTATCCACACTGATCTCCACCCCAGGGCTCTGAGTCCAGGGACCACCAAGGGTGCCTGCATCTCTACAGGAAGGCAAGAACTGGGGAGACCACAAGAGAGACAGAAGGTGGGGCTCACTGTGGTCACAGGAGCCTGAAGACACCAGGCACTCAGGCTAGAAACCTCCAGCCACGTCTCAGAACACGAGAACCCTCCCCATGTTAACAAGACATTCCAACCCCACCTGCTGCCCTCACACATGTACGTGGCCCAAGGAGGCTCCTGCGTCCGTGACCCTTGGTCTGGGGGGAGCGCCGAAGACGAGAGGATTCAGTTCCTACTTGAGAGCTTGTTGACGGGACCGCGGCATCTGAGCGCACGGCCAACACAGTCCTGCTGGCCTCGGCCTAGACCCATCCCCGTGCCCGCGAACTGCGTCACGTGCGGAAGGACCATGTATCCATTTGTGACAAACTGGAAATGAAACAGACTGGTCCTTCCCACAGAGAGCCTGATAAGCACTGATCTAGGGCAGGAGTCAGCAAACGGGGCCCAAGGCCAAAGCCAGGCTCGGCCTGTTTCGTCAGGTGTCACTGGCACACGGCCACGGCCATTCCTGTACGTGCTGGCTGAGCTGCTTTCACGCTAGGATGGCAGCAGCGCCAGAGTAGCTGTGACCGAGACCGAGTGGCCGGAGAAGCCTGAAATATTTACAGAGAAGGTTTGCCAGTCCCTCCTCCAGAGGAAAAGCCCACAGTGTACCCTGGGGGCCATTCGCAAAAGGATACTAGTGGGCACGTTGTCGTCATGACAGCAGCAGCATCAAAGTCATCAACACTGCACTGTATCAGTCGCGCTTACTCAGCCCGGGCGTTGTGCAGAGGCCTCTGCACGTGTCAACTAACTTGATCCTCAGGGTCTTAGAACTACCCTCGCTCAACTGATGGGGAAACTGAGCCACAGGGCGGTAAGACCACTCATCCAAAGTTTCACAGCTAGGAAGTCACTGAAGCAGGATATGAATGCCAGCGGTCTGGCTCCAGAGTCTGTGCTCTGAAAAGCCCTTCTAACACTAAGGCACAGAGAGGCTAAGTAACTTGCCTAAGGCCACACAGCAGGCAGGAGTGGCGCTGGGATCGGATTCCCGTGTCTTTGGACTTTATTTAACACATTCATTTAGTGCAAAGATTGCAGGAACTCGAGAGAGCTCAGGGGGTCCCGCGGGGCTTGGGAGAGAAGGCAGAATCGAGCTGGGCTCTAGAAAGCTGGAAAGGAGACAAGGAGGGGAGGATGTGTTGCGACCCTCAATCCTGGGAGACCCTCAGTGCCAGGAGCCCGCCAGGACCCTCAGGGAAAGATGTGGGGTCCTGATACTGTGAGCGAGGGAAGCCGAGACCACAGAGAAGGAGAGAACAGGGCTCAGAGAGGCTCCGAGGGTGGAGCAGGTGGGATTGAACGAGCCATGCGTACCGGCACCATGAAGAGAGGCTCGGAGTGTGCCTGAGGCTGGGTCAGGGTAAGCACACCTGGAACTGAGCCCTCCATCTGCGCCGGCGTAACACACCAGGCAGCCTGGACATGACACAGGCTGAGGTACAGGCCAGCAGAGAAGGCGGCTCCCACCGCCCCTCTCAGAGTGCAGAGCCTCCTTGGTCTCCTGCCACCCCGCCAGGAGGACAGAGGCGGCTGCCACGTACAGACACCGCCCCGGGCACCTCGCAAACATCCGCCAGTGATGCTTAGGCCCACAACACCCATACTGCAGCTGGGAAAACTGGGGCTGCCCCCACGGGGTTAAGCGAGCAGCCAGATGTCACAAGGTGAGTTGGAGGAACAGGGATTCAAAGCCACATCTGGAGGTTCTTCTGGGCTCTGGGCGGGGGGGACTCGCCATCAAAGCAGCCCCATGCCCAGACACCCTGGAAGAAGCCTCCAGGGCCAGGAGGTGCCACCCTGGATGGAAGCCTGTTGGGAGCAGGTACGGGAGTGAGCTGAGTCCCAGGAAGGTCACAGGTCACGGGGTCCAGGCCCCGCCCCCTCAGCCCAGCAGACCTGCCTCAACTACTGTACAAGGAGCTGGGTTCCCACCTGGCCCTTGGATGGGGCATTTGCCTTCCACGCCTTTTTCCCTTTTCCTCTGCCCTCTGTCTTCCAAAAACCCTCTGCCCCCCAAAATGGGGGCATCTCACAAACCCTGCCTGTACAGTGGGCTGGCGGTAAGGGGTTAGGGGGCACAGGGCTGCAGGGGGACCTCCAGATTACAGTCCCAACACTCACCTCTCACCAGCCAAAGAACAGTGGCTCCAGCCCCGGACACATGCCCAGGAGAGCAAGACCCCCCCCAGGACGCCTAGAATTCTTGTTCCTGCCTTTCCAGTAACAAGCAGGGGCCCCCAGCTGGGTCGCCCAAGCACGAGGCAGGGTGATCAGGACGTGGGGCCCCACTGCTGCCACCACACGGGATAAGGATGCCCTGCCTCGTAGTTACCCAGGGCCCCTGCCCACCCCCGGCGTCAGCCCCCTGCCTGGAGGAAGTGACCACTGGGTCCTACCCGGCTCCATCCTGCGTCACTGACGGCCCAGCGGGAAAAGTGCGGGCGGTGTCTGAGATCAGCTGCTGACTCCACGTGACTGTGAGAGGGCCCAGCTGGGGCAAAGGATGGGGGGGTTGCAGGACGGCAGGGGCCATAAGGACTCAAGGACTAACCGAGTCTGGGCCCTTGGGGAGGGAGTGGGAGCGGGGTAGGAACCTGGCAGGAGGGGACGAGAAAGAAGAGAAACCAGAGGCAACCGCCAGGAGCCCCCAGGGGAGGCAGCCCCTCCAAGCAGCTGCAGTGACAGTGACAATATTGCAAATGGACACAGCTGGCTGAGTGTCTGCCAGGCACTGTCATGAGGACCTTCCGCAGATCATCACGTTTAATCCCCGGGAGAATCTAGGAGACAGATGCTCTCATTACTCCATTCTATGGATGACCAACCGAGGCTCAGAATCACTAAGCGACTTGTCCTGTTTCCTCACCTGCAAAATGTTCCCCACCTACCAAGTGCAGAGCATACGCGTACCCTCACTTCAGTGATAAAGAGAAGCGAGTGCAACTGTATACGTAAAGGGCATAAACAAAACGCTCACCCTGTAGTAAGCACTCGACGACAATGCTTACTTTTGTGATTGTGATTATGATAAAGGTGCTGACCACACATCACAGCAAAGGACCCCCAGGAGCACAGTCCTCGGCCCTGGGCACACAGTAGGTGAACAGTAAACAGTCACCCATTTCACAGGGGCTCAGAGTCCTGAAGCGGAAGCCGACTGCCTTCTCACGGTGATTTAACCCGAGGCCTATCGTTTAACCTCCCGGCCTCAGTCTCCTCATCTGCGAAATGGGACGATAATGCAAGGTGCTCTTTCATCGGGTTGTTTGTGAGGATTCCACGACCCCATCCAGAATGTGCCCGTTTATCACAGCTGGCTCTCAAAAGCATCTTGGGGGCCCAAATCCTCAAGAGGTCACTGTTCTTGGGACACCCTCAGGCTGGTCCGCTGGGCTCATATGCAGAAACATCTCGCTCGTGGAAGATAGAAAAGCCCTACCATGCCACCTCCTCTCCGCATCTTAGGAGGGACCACACCAGTCAAGCAGGATAGATACAGGCGTGTTCACACAGGGGCCGGCACAGCAAGCTCTGACCCCAGCTGCAACCCTCACAGTCCCTCACCAAGCAGCCAGGAGGCCAAACGGGGGAGGCCCAGGACCCCGAGAGCCCTCTGGCAAGCCCCTGAGAATACAGAACATAACCAAGGCTCATCCTCAGGGCCACATGCAACTAGAGATAAAGTCAGGAAAGGGGGCCCCCACTAGGAGGTGGACAGAGTGGGGTGCAGCTTGGAAGAGCTGACCAACGGTACTTCCCTGGCAGTCCAATGTTTAAGACTCTATGCTTCCACTGCAGGGGGCACGGGTTCGATCCCCGGTCAGGGAACGAAGATCTCACAGGCCATGCGGCGCAGCAAAACATTTTTTTTAAAAAAGAAAGAGCTGACCAAGGGCACGCCCACCCCCTCCCCAGCAGGCCACCCCCCCGCCACTCACACAACGATGGGGAGAAATAGGAACCCAGGGACAAGAGAAGGCCCCAAAGGTGACCCCAGGTGCATATTTGTGCCGCTTACCGTGTGTGGCCGGGCGATCTGCACGGGGTAGGAAACGCCGTGGGGCGGGTAACGGGGCTCGGTGGCCCTCCACGTCTGTGCCACGGGCTGCGTGGACCCCGACATGGTGGTGGGCGTCCAGGGGGGCTCGTGAGCCCCTGTAAGCTCCCTCTCAATGGTCTCCGAGGATTAAAAGCCAGTCTCCGTCATCTGCTCGAGGGCCACCCTGTCCCAGGCACCTGTGAGACCAGAAAAGCAAAAGCGAGATCAGTCCCAGGGCGGCTGCTCCCTGCAGACCCTGGCGGGGCCCCAAGTCCTTCCTGTGGCCCCTGTGAGGAAGAGAGAGCAGACAGGGTCCTCCAGGACCCCCCTCCGTGCCACTGGCAAGCTCCGTGCCCACCGACAGCAGCGGGAGACGCCACGTGGTGTCTGGGGCCTCTCCAAGCCACAGGCCAGCAGCTGCGGCACAAGCCACATCGGTGACAGCCGTGTCCTCCCCGCCGCCAAGGCCCTCGTTCAGCAGGCACGGGAGCTCTAACTCTGCGGGCATTGCCCCCACAACCCCCCCATGGCTCCCAAGCACCCTCAGCACACCCCACCCCACCCCAAGTCCTCTGCCAGTTTGAGTCACCAGGGCAAGGTTCCCCGAAAGCACCTGGCAGCTCAGGCAGGCGACTGCTGTCCCGGGAGGGGAAAAGTCCGTACACTCGTCCAGGGTGATGGCGGTGAACAGGGTCGGCGCGGGCAGAACGCAGGTCACCGTGTAACCCCGGGCAAGGTCGGGCCTGCCTGGGCCTCCCAGTGACCCTCTGGGGAGGGTGAGTGACACTACGACGGGGGAGCAGGACAGATGTGAGGTTGGCCCGGACGTGAACTGAGAGCGAAGCGACTGGGAGCCCGAGGGCCACACTGGGGAAACAGCCGAGGACACGGATGAGAGCCGGCTGGGCCCCCTGTGTCTCCCGGAGGGGCAGGCAAAGGATGCTGTCCATGGGGAAGAAAGCACTCATGTGTCCATGATGGAAGGAGTCCACTGGCTTTACAGATGGGGAAACTGAGGCCCAGGAAGAAGAAAGGACTCAAGTCAAGAGAGCAAGAGAGCCCCTGGTCAGAAGGGGCCTTTGCCCAGAAATCTCCGGGGGGCCCCAACCTCCCCAGGACCCTTCTCTCTCTTCTCCGCCAGCCACTGCTCAATGCAGCCTGCCCAAGGTTATAACTGGCTCCGCCGCCCAGGCCCGGGCTGAAAGCCGGGCAGGTCTCAGGCCTCCTCCACACTCAGCCACTCAGAAAAGGGGTGTCCATCAGGCCCCTGCCATGTGCAAACCCCCCACTCACACCCGCCACCCAGGAGCTAAGGAGAATCCAAGATGGCGCAGGGGCCCGGCACCTGGATGCCCCATGTGACGTTCCCTCTCGGGCTGGGGTTGCATCTCATGTGTACCCCCAGCTCCCTGTACTTTCATCACAACGTCCCTCATCGCCCTGCCCTCCACTGACAACTGTTTCAAGGGCGTGGACGCCCTAAACCTCTGCCCTTTGGAGGCCTGATGTGGAGGGATATTGGGGGGGAGGATTGAGATCATGGTGGTCAAAGGAAGAACAAGACCCCCTTCCCTCCCACCTGGGGGCCATGACTGCATCCCACTTCCCATCCCCGTCTCCTGCTACAGTAGACTTGACTTTTTTTTTTTAGCAACCATCTTCCCTCCCCAGACTCCAGGAGTGATCATGTGATCTGGGCCTGGCCAATCAGATTCCTGCTGCCCCTGGGCCAGCGATTGGTTCAGGGATGGGCATCTGACCCAATCTGAGCCAATGAGAGTCAGTCTTGAGACTCTGAGAAGGAACCAGAAACAGGCACTATCCACTGGGGCTGTAAGCCAGGAGGGTGAAAGCCTGGCGCTCTCGGGGACCACCACTTGGCAGGGACCTACCCGAGACCATACTCCCAGGAAGGCAGATCTGAAGGGTAGAGAGAGCACAGCTGGGTCCTGATACAGCCATGCCTGAAGGCAGATCAAAGCTGCTTCTTCATTTAGGGAAGCCAAGGCACTCCTTCTGTGTGTTTTGCCTTTGCCAGCCCAACCCAGCTTTCTGTCACTTTGCCATCAAAAGTTCTGACTCACCCAGAGAAGGAGGGAGTCACAAAGGAGGCAACCTTTCCATCGGGTGCTGTCAATCCTTCCAACACTGCAAAGCCAAAGAATTCCAGAGCCCAAACTGCCACACCTATGACCACCTCAGGAAAAAAGCCCACGTGGACTTTTCCCAGACACCGCGACAGGGTGCACTGCGTAATTCTTATGAACGTGGGAACAGTCCTGCTCAGCAAATGGGAGCTACTGTTACTACAGTCACTAGTTCTGTCACTGCAGTAGCTGCAGCCCGGTCACAGTGATGTTGTGGACATGGAAGGGAGGCAGAGCTGCCCCCGCCAGTCCCCACCAAGAGCAACGCGGCAGCCCTCCGGCAGCCCAGAGACAAGAGACTGGCCTTGGGAGAGGGGTCAGTTGTGGCCACCAGTGCTGGGCCCTGTCCCAGAATTCCCTGTGTCCCAGCTCACCACAAAGCCCAGCAGACCCTGGTGGTCTGATGCAGCAAAGCCAGCTCTATTCCGGCCTCTCTCTGGGTTTTTTTCGGGTTTTTTTGTTTTTGTTTGCGATACGCGGGCCTCTCACTGTTGTGGCCTCTCCCGTTGCAAAGCACAGGCTCCGGACGCACAGGCTCAGCGGCCGTGGCTCACGGGCCCAGCCGCTCCGCGGCATGTGGGATCTTCCCGGATCGGGGCACAAACCCGTGTCCCCTGCATCGGCAGGCGGACTCTCAACCACTGCGCCACCAGGGAAGCCCTCTCTCTGGGTTTTAAACGGTTGCCCGCTCTCTGCAAGAGGAAGAGAGCAGCACCTGGGCAGAGAGAAGCCCAATCTGCTTGCCTTTCCAAGGGCACCACGCGCAACTTCCAAGTTGCTATGTGACTTCGCATCGCATGAGGCGGTGAGAAGTCTAATTTACCAGCAGATTTCTAACCTCCTTTGCCTAATGAAAGGCCGACTGAGGGACGGCAGCCCCGGAAAGATGCTCACGGCGTGCACTGCATGTGGGCTCCAGACGCCAGGGAAGTGACACCTTTTCAAAGCAGCCCTGGAGAATCCTCGGCCACTTCCCCACCCTCCTCGCGCCAAGGCCTGGCTTCCCACGACCTCAACGTTCACAGAGTGTCCACCGCCGAGCTCGGGGTTCATGCCCCCACCACCCACCTGTCAGAGGATCACTCCGCCAGCTCCACGGCCCAGCATCCTCGTGTGCAGGTTGTCCCCGAAGCCAGGGGACTCTGGGGGTCTTGCACCTCCTGCATTCACCACGAGCTTATTTTAATAAGCTCCATTTCTATCGCCCCCAACCTTAGCCATATTTTTTGCCAACTTGAAAAAAAAAATTATTTTTAGGAAAATAGTTTGACAGTTCCTAAAAATGTTAAACATAGAATTACCGTAGGACCCAGCAATTCCACTCCTAGGCGTATACCCAAAAGAATGGAAAACAGAGACTGAAACAAACCAAGGTATTCACAGCAGCAGTATTCACTATAGCCAAAGGTGGAAACAACCCAAGTGCCCATCAACCAATGAGTGGAGAAAGAAACAGAACGTGGTCTATCTGTACAACGGAATATGATTCAGCTATAAAAAAGAACCGAGCACTGACACATGTCACAACGTGGATGAACCTTGCACACACGATGTTAAGTGAAAGAAGCCAGACACGAAAGGACAGATACCTTATGATTCCACGTATAGGAAATGTCCAGAATGATAAATCCACAGAGACAGAAAGCAGACCGGTGGGTGCCAAGGGCGGGGGGTGGGATGGAGGGGTGTGGAGCGACTCATGGGTATGAGGGTTACCATGCAATGACGGAAATGTTTCGAAACTAGATAAAAGTGGTGTTTGCATAACACTGTGAACGGCGGGGCAGGGGTGGGGATTAAGCTTTGACCTCATCAGCAGCATTTGGACGTGCATGCCAGGAAAAAATATGACATTACTTCATCAAAGACAAGGGTAGGAGAGGATGCGAGCAATCCATGGGGCGACGTTGGGGCTCCTGGATCTGGTCTCGGCTGAAAAGGGTTCTGAGAAATGGATCCAGGTCAGAGCAGGAGTGCGATACAGGGACCCCAATATCACTGCAGGGTCTGGGAGCTTTGGGGTCAGGAGAGGGTGGTGGACATCCGTTGATCTCCAGACCCTTTGGGGTCCCCACTGTGAGCTGAGCTCCAGGCTAGTGAACGAGGCAGCGTCCAGGCCACAGAGGGTCTCGGTGCCCCGGCGGACTGCAGACAACCAGCAAATAGTGACTTCTGAGAGCAGGCTGGGGGCTCTGGAAGCCTTGGGGAGGGCGAGGGGGTGGCAGAGAGAACTTTCTGGAGCGTGAACAAGACACAGCCGGGGGAGGGGGAAGTGGAGGGGGCTCCGGGCAGAGGCCACCACCTGAGCAAGACCCCGGAGATGAGACCAGGCATCTCGTGCTTGAGAAATTCATCAAGTCATTCAAGGCCCACGAACCATGGAAAGGATGGATTTTGTTCAAAGGGCAATGGGGAGCCACGGAAGGTGGTGGAGGGAGAGAAGAAAGGATCGGGGTGTTTGACAAGCAGGCGCCGTGAAGAGCGAGTGTGTAACCCAGAGGCCTGGGGGCTCTCGCAAGTGTCCCTGCACGAGATGGCACCAGTGGGATCGGGATAGCAGGAACAGAGAAGCAGCAGCAGACGGCGTGCAAGTCGAGAAGGAGCCCGCCAGCCAAAGACACATCTTGCTCTGGGGGTGAGGGAGGCCGAGCAGCCCCCCAGGGACAGGGGCCTGTCATTCCCCCCTCAGGCAAGGTGCCTCGGGGCTCTGTCCTCAGTTTCCTCCACTGTAGACAGGGAACATGCGTGTCCTCGCTCCACGGACCCAGGAGGACAGCACACCTGTGAAGGGTGCCTGGTAAACAGCAGGTGCTCAATAAGGCAAACTCAGCCACGTCAGGGCTCCGCGGGGAAGAGAGAGCGCTCTGGCGAGGTTAGGGACCGGCTTTGCCGGTGGCATGCGATGCTGCTGAGTCCCACAGGACGGGGACGCCGCAAGCCCCACCGGGCCTCGCATATCCAAACCAAAAACCGCGGGCCCACAGAGCCGGCTGGGGGAGGGCTGCAACTGCAGGCCCAGCCCATGCTGGGAGCACCCGTGCACACGGCCAGGGCCACGCAGCCACCCTGGGAGAGCCCCACAGGCTGTGGGTCTGATTCGGCAGCACCCCACAAGCCTGCCAAGCCCGGGTTCCATCCACAGAGAAAGCTCACTGCCTGTGATTCTGTGTCTGCCTTGCAGGGCCTAACATAGCGCCGGGCACACAGCAGGTGCTCAACGAACGAAACTGTCAGGCGGAGGTGAGCGCCAGTAACACGAGGTGAGGCTGGAGCCCGCCACACCTGCATCCCCTGACCCTGCTGGGCAGAGGCCTCTTTCCGGGGGGAAGTTTCCGTCCTGCCCGGACATCCCCTCTCGGGCCCCAGGCAAGACGGCCAGGGAGGCCACACCAAGACACATTCCACAGATTTTCCGAGTCTGAGCAGCCAGGCTCAGATCGGGGAGGGTGGGGTTACAGCCACTGGGGCTGGGATGTCTCTGCGGGCACGGGGAGGCGGAGGGGGTGTTTGCTAAGGGGCCGGAACGGAAGCTGAAATGTGCCTGGGAGCCTTCAGACCTGAGCCCAGGAAGATGAAAGGGGAGCTGTCTGCACTGCACACGCCTGACATTTTCTTGGAACTAACCGGACCGACGCTGGGACTTGTGGCAGGTGGGGGAGCTTCAGAATTTAAGGTCAGCTGTCAGCGCTGACCCGCGCGCTCCTCAGAACCCCCCGCGGCGCTCGAGTGGCCGCCAGGCCCACAGAGGGGACACGGTCTACGACACCCCACCCCAGCCAGCCTGTCTCGGGCCAGGGACACACACGTGTGCTGGGAGCCTGTGGGCAGGGGCCCTGCCGGTCTCCTCAGTGTCTGACGTGCAGTAGCTGCTCCCTAAATGTTTTAATTGGCTGCTGGACCCCCCGTGAGGGGCGTGGTGCCTGGCACACAGTAGGTGTGTTATTTTCCTGGCGCTGCCATGACAAAACGCCACAGAGTGGATGGCTAAAGACAACGGAAGTGGATCCTCCCACTGACCTGGAGGCCAGGAGTCCAAACTCCAGGTGTCAGCAGGGCCACACTCCCTCCAGAGGCTCCAGGGGAGGATCCTTCCTTGTCCCTTCCAGCTCCTGGCGGCTCCAGGTTTCCTTGAGGCCCCATTGCTCCAATCTCTGCCCATCTTCACGTGGCCTTTTTTCCCATGTGCCTATGCTTGCCCTTCTTATAAGGACTCCAATTATATTTAAGGCCCACCCTCTCCAGTGTGACCTCATCTTAACTAATTACATCTGCAAGAGACCCTCTCTCCCAATCAAATCACACTCATAGGTTCCGGGTGGACGTGAATTTGGGGAGGACGTCATTTAACCCAATACAATAGGTGCTCAATAAATATTTGCTTTGTCCACTGCTATATCCCAGAGCCTGGCACAAAGTAGGCACCCAATAAATATCTACTAAACAAAAAGGTGTCAGGCGGCTTGGCCCGAGGAGAATGGAGACCCGGAGGCCAGCCCTGGGGCAGTGGAGGGCGGATGGGGCAGGACTTGAGGACAGAAGCAGTGCTGGGGTGTGAGGTTAAGCTGCTACGGAGACAGCAGCTAGGATGAAGCTGACTGCTCCCACCTTGTGTTTCTAGCTTCTGCCATGCTGTAAAAATCGGGGACCGGCCAAGCATTTGATGGCCACCTTCTGCAGGGGCTCACGGCACAGAAGAGACGCCCGGGAGCCCAGCTCTGAACTAAGTCAGAAGATGAAGATGGGAAGTGGCGTGGGGAGCCTCATCCGGCCTGGCTCACGGAGCCTGTATGGCCCACATGGACCGGGGCAAAGGCAAAGCTCCTGCCCCCTGCCCTGGCTGCTGCCCGCTGCCAATCACGCTTTACAGGCGCCTCCTGTGGGACAGGTGCCGGGACGCAGCAGAGAATAACAGACCCAAACTCCCCGCCCTCGCGGAGCTGACATTCCACTGGGTGAGACGGGAGTAATTATAGGGTGGTGGACAGTATCTGTGCTATGGAGAAAAACAGAAGCGTGAGGTGGGTAGGCAGGGGATGGGGGGTGAGGTGCAGTTTTAAAGTGGGTGGTCAGGGACAGCCTCACCGGAAGGCATCTTTAAGCAAAGTTGTGGAGGAAGGGAGAGAGGGAACCAGCAGATGTCTTGGAAGGGTGTTCCAGGCAGAGGGGACAGCAAGTGCAAAGGCCCTGAGGTGGGAGAGGAACAGCAGGGGGACCCGAATGGTGAGAGTGGAGGTCACATGGGGCTTTCACTCCAAGTGAGATGGGAAGGATGCCACACCTCTGGGCAGGGATGATGTGAAGGGTCTCCTATATCAAACCTGCCCCTGGCATCTCTGCACTCAAGGAAACTTCAGCTGTGCCCCCTGTCAAGGAGCCACGGGTGCAGGCCTCTGTGCATAAAAGGGCTGACCCACCTGTAATCCTAACTCTGTTAAAGGAGGAAGACCAGCTTCCTTGCCCCTTACCTGGCAAAGAGGTCACTGGGCTCCCTAAGGAGGAGCCAGGACCCCACTCACAGCCTGTCCTTGGCCCTGCCCGAGGGGCGGTGGCCTGGAGTAGCTGAGGGTCACCATACTCAGAGCCAACTCAAGCTGCTGCCCACAGAGGTGCCACCTGCCCCCCGCAAGCTGGGACCAAGCTAAACAAACCCATGCCAATGGGGTCTCCACACATCCTGGCCAATCAGGAAATTATTTGGGTATCTACAATGGGCAGGCACTGTTCCAAACACTGCAGCTACAGCAGCGAACCAGTCAGACAAAAAGGCTTGCCAGTCAGAGCTGACATCCAGTGACAGGTCTGTCCCAACAGGGAAAGCACCCAGCCAGGTGCTCACCGGGAAATGGATGGATGGACGGACGAAGGGAGAATGGATGGACGGATGAAGGATTGATGCTAAGATGAATGAGAGATGGATGGATAAAGGAGAGGTAAAGGGAAGGGAGAGGGAGGACGGATGGATGGATGGATGGAGGATGGATGGATGGATGGGCTAATCAACCAATGCATATCAGTTTAACTGTTCCATTTTCCAGGGGTTTTCTGGTCTTACTTTTTTAACCAACCCCCAGAGCCAAGCGTGTCTTTATTCCACTAATATCCCCCCACGTCAGGCTCCCTGCAAGCCACCATGGGGGACACACAGAAGCACCGTCCTCCCCATGGCCCAAGCCCACACAAGTGCTCCCCAAGCCCCAGGCTGCTGGGCACAGAATCCCTGGGGAAAACTGCCTCTGGTCCCGAACTCCAGAAGCGCAAAGGGAGGGACTCAAGGCCCACCCTCCCCGGGGCACCACTTCTCCTCCTCAAGCCATAGCCAGCACCCCTCCCTCCTGGGGAAAAGGAGAAAAGAAAAGCCAGCCCACTCCAGCCTCAGAAACATCTCCCCTGTGGCCAAGGGATCTACAACCCCGGGTAACACGAGCCATCACGCCACACGCATGCGCCAAGCAACAGCCAGAACAACAGCTTCCCGTGGGCCCAGACTGTGGCCCAGACCCCGGATCTGCTCCCGCCGGGCAGTCTTCCAGGGACCTGCTTCCCCCTCCCCACCCAGCTCAGCCAGGCCCCAGCGACGAGCTCAGCACGAGGCGCTATGAAGAGGATTTCACAGAAAAACCCCAACGTCTGGCTTCTCTGAAAACCAGGGACTCTCGCGTATTGCCAGTGGGGACGTAAAATGGTGCAATCTCTGCGGAAACCAGTCTGGCAGCGCCTCAGTGAGCTAAACACAGAGACGCCAGAGGACCCGGCAATTCCACTCCCAGACATCCAGCCCCAGAAACGAAAACAGGTGACGAGACAAAACGCACATGAATGTTCACAGCAGTGCTATTCACAACAGCCAAAACGTATCCATAGAGACAACCCACATGTCCATCAACTGACGAGCAGATAAACAGAACGCGGCCCATCCATTCACTGGAATAGTATTTAGCCATGAAAAGGGGCATAAAAACCATGGAAACACCATGCCAAGCCACACGCTGAATGACGCCATCTATGTGCAATGTCCAGAAGACGCAGATCCGTTGAGTCAGATGCGGGCTGGTGGCTGTCAGGGGCTGGGGGAGGGGAGGAAGGGGAGCGACTATTCATGGTTATTAGGTTCCCCTTGAGGGGATGAACATGTTGCAGCACGAGATAGCGGTGATGGTGACACACCACTCACTCTACTCAATGCCCACGAACCGTACACTTCAATATGGTTCCAATGGTAAATCGTGTGTGTTTTTTCCTACAACAAAATCACTTAGGGGCACGACCGGCTGGAGGCAGGCAGGAGCTACCCACATGGGATGGACACACCCTCTCCTGGTCAGCTATGTTCGTTTCTATCCCCAGCCAGGCCAACGGTACTCAAAGGCCAAGGGCTCAGTTCCCCTTCTCCGTCCGGCCTGGCTGGCTGGCTGGAGCTCTCACCTCCACCATCACTTCCCGAGAACCCGACCCCAACTCTAACTTGCCAGCCTGGGCTCCCGCAAGCTTCTCTCTTCCCGCCGCTCCCCTGGGCCCAACGCCATGCACCACCACCGTCTGTTGACCCACTGTCTCCCCGCCCCCAGTCTGAGCTCCTGACCTGCAGTTTCAGCCCCACCGGGTATCACATGCATAGTAGGAGCCCTGGAGGCTGTGAGCTGTCACAGCCCCTCAGTCACTAAGGAAAGGTGGTGCCCTCCAGCAGGCTGCCCTAACCCTAGACATGTACCCCCTCCACCAAGCCACCTCGTGCCCGCGCGTTGCTACGTGTGGAAAGTGACCAAATGGGTTCAAATCCCAACTCTGCCACGACGTAGCTGTGTGACCTTGGGCGCAGTCCCGACTTCTCTGGGCTTTATTGTCCCATCTGTAAAACTCTCTTCCAAGGGCCAGTGGAAAGAGGATTCATTGGGAAAAGATCTACGGGAAGTTCAACACCCATAAATGAGTCCCCAGAACAAGAGCTGTGGCTGTTACTACCCTGCGCTGCTCCAAAAACTGGGACGAGGGAGGGAGACAGGCAAGGTAAGCAGCCACGGCAGTGATGATGTCACTGGCAGAGGTAGTGACCTTGACTATCCCCACTTTGCAGATGAGCCAACTGAGGCTGCGGGAGGTGAGCCGACCAAACGGTAGAGTGAGTCCCTGATGAGGAGGTGAGACCAGGGACACCCACACCTGAAAACAGAAAAAGCAGAGGGTGCTTCCCGGGGTGAGCAGGCCCTCGCAGTCTGGAAACAAGGAGAAGGGGGTGCTGCTCTTCTCAGCCCTGAGACCTTGTCTACACAACGTCTCACTCATTGCCCTCTTGTTGCAGATGGGAAACTGAGGCCCAGAGAGGGTCAGCAGGCTGGTGCTGCAATGGCCAGACTCCACCCTCCTCAGCCGGATCGCTTGGCCCACGTGGTCCAGGCGTCTGAGGAGGTGGGCACAGTGGCCTGCACTGAGCCCAGGGGCCATGCAGGGGGGACGGGCTCCAGCTGCACCAGGACAGCCAGGTCCCGCGACAGAAATGCCGCTGCAGCCTGGCTGGGAGGCCGTGGAGGAGAGACCCCCAAACGCCACATCCTGCATCAAACCTTCCGGGGAAGGGGCTTCCCTGGCGGTCCAGTAGTTAGGACTCTGCGCTCCCACTGCAGGGGGTACGGGTTCGATCCCTGGTTGGGGAACAAAGATCCTGCAAGCTGCACAGCTCGGCCAATAAAAAAAAATAAAGAAGAAGGAAAAAGAAAACAAAAAACCTTCCAGGGAAAAACACGCCCCCAACACCTGCCCCACCTCTTACCTCCCTGAAAAAGGATCCCCAGCCACTGGGAGAACCTCCGCCCACCCTCTGCCACCGATTCTGCTTCGAGAAACCCTCCCAGGTCCCTCATACCCGCCCCTTGCTACCGGCAGGTTCTACCTCATCCACAGGCTCCCACTCACCGGAAGAATCTGATTTCCGTCACCAAACATGATCATCCCCATTCAACAGATCAGGAAACCGAGGCTCAGAGAGGTGAACTCACTTGCCCAAGGTCACACAGCCAGAAAGCTGCCAGGCGTCATTCTGATGCCCTAAACCGCCAGCCCAGGCCCCCTCCCAAAGCAAGCAGGGATGCGGCGCTGGTTGGAGCTGTCAAGGAGGCCCGTTTCTGTTTCCAATTTAATTGGTACGTTTGTGTCCGCTGGGCTGCGGCCAGCTCAGCCTCCCGGCCCAGCTTCCCTGCCAGGGCAAGAGCTGCTCAAAATCACTTCCTCTGTGACTCTTTTTCTTTTTTCCCCTTTTAATTTTAAAAGGAAGAGAGAGAGAGGTTGAGAGAGAAACCACAGCCCTGACAAACCTCCTGGCACACCAGGTCACAGGGTTCCGCACGAGAACCCTTGCCTTGCGACACGACCTCCCTCTGGGGTATTTCACAAACATTACGCCGGATTTTTCCAGGCTCTTCCTCATTAAGTTCTGGGCACCCTGGGAGGGACGTGGTTTCCATTAGACCCGGCTCCTCCATCTGGCCTTCCAAACGGCAATTTTCTCTGCAGAGGGAAGCGGTGGAGGGGGGGACGGGACACAGAAAAGAGGCTGGTGTCTGGGCGGCGGCTGTGTGACCTGGGCAAACCGATTAACCCCCTGCCCTGAGGCTGGGATGTGGGGTGCGCCTATGAAGGGGGTCCCCAGGAGGACCCTGGGATTCTAAAGGATGAGGGGCTGGGGTCCTGGGTCCGTCCACTTGGCTGCCTGGGTCGGACTGAACCAACAACTGAAGAGAAAAGAGGCCACAGAACCCAGCGCTTGACATTCTGCTAAGTGAAATAAGCCAGACACAAAAGGGCAAACACTGTAGATTCCGCCCAGATGAGGTGCCCAGAGGAGTCAGAGTGACAGAAGGTAAAAGGGTGGGTGCCAGGGCCTGGGGGAGGCACGGGGGAGCTCGTGTTTAATGGGCACAGAGCTCCTGCTCTGCAAGATAAAAAAAGTTCTGGCGAGGATGGTTGCACAGCAGTGTGAACGTACCGAACGCTACTGGACTGTACGTTTAAAAATGGTCGAGATGGTCAGCTTTCTGTTATGTGTGTGGTGCCACAGTTTAAAATTTTTTTCTTTAAATTTTGAACACACACACACACACCTCCTCCAGGGAGGACTCCCTGACTGCTAGCTAAGAGCACCCAGCTGCTCTGTGGTGGTTCCCACTGTCAGAGCAGCCCCCATGAAAAAAGACAGTGTGGCCAAGGGCGCTGCCTAGCACTCAGCAGCCCCTCACAGCCAAGGGCTGAGAGGGACCACAGTCAAAGGGCGGTCTCAGCCCATCTCACCTCAGCACCCAATGGCCACGGGGCACAACTGGGCCCGCAGACCAGCGTCTCACAGCGCTGGTCCCTCAGAAGTCTCCACTGACCAGCCGCCTCCAACCATATGGCCTGGACCCAGGGAAGGGCTGACCAGAAACTCTCTGCCCCTTGAGATGGGCCCCTGGACCCTGAAACCTGAGGCCAGGCCCAAAGCGGCTCTCTCAATGCCCGCTGGACTGCAGTCTCCACCCCATGGCTCACAGCCAGTGCAGAGACCCCGAGGGTGAGGGCGGCAGCCCCTGGGCTCCCACCAACTCCCCTGCACCAACATCTGGCAAACGTGTCCACAGCTGTGCAGCTGCCGGAAACGCCTCCTCCACACACACAAGCCCTCAAGGACGGCTTTCCGAAGAATTTATGGGGTCATCCCTAATATTTCAGGGCAGATCTCCGGGGGACGTCCTCCGCCACATGTGAACAAGGACAAATGTTTCTGCTGCTAAGAATAGCTGCTCTAGGCCGGGAGCCCACCCACTCACCTACCGTCCTCCCATGCATCCCGCCCCCCCCCATCCCGGACCCCCAGCAAACTACCAGTCTGGACCCCTGTAGGCCCACCTCCCACAGGCCTGGCTGGGAGGCCCCTGCTGCCACCCAGACGCCCAGGCCGAGGGAGAAAGGATCCACTTTGATCAGCTCTGTCCAAATGTGGACGCAACCAGGCCACTGAATTAGCTCGAGGGCATTCGTTGCTGAGTCTCTGATGACGGAGGAGTGATCAGGAATTCAAAAGGTCTTCCAGCCCTGCAGCCAGGAGTTCCAGACAGCGAACGGCTTCCCTGCCCAGGAGCGGCAAGAGCGCCCCAGGGAGGGAGGAGAAGCAAAAAGGCTCCAGGGCGGAGGGTCCCAGGCCGGAAGTAGGGAGGCGGAAAGAGAAAGGAGGGCTGTGCACATCCACCAGCCTGGCCTGCAATACCCTCAGGCCAGGCTGGGGCCGTGACAAGGAGGGGCGGGGGGCTGTGTGCGTGTGCGTGTGTGCGTGCGTGTGCGCGCGTGTGTGTGTGCGTGCGTGTGTGTGCGTGTGTGTGTGTGCGCGCGCGCGTGTGTGTGCGTGTGCGTGCATGTGCGTGTGTGTGCGTGTGTGTGCGTGTGTGCGTGCGTGTGCGTGCGTGTGCGTGCGTGTGTGTGCGCGCGCGTGTGTGCGCGCGTGTGCGTGCGTGCGTGTGTGCGCGTGTGCGTGTGTGTGCGTGTGTGCGTGTGTGCGCGTGTGTGCGTGTGCGCGCGTGTGTGTGCGTGTGTGCGTGCGTGTGCGTGTGTGTGTGCGTGTGTGCGTGTGCGTGTGTGTGCGCGCGTGTGTGTGAAAGGGCACAGGAAGGGGGTGGCCCAGGGGATCACAGCTTCCAGTTCTTTCAGGAGAAGAAAGTCTGATTTTCAGACATCCCTCAATTTGCAATTTTTATTTAAAAAAACACTGACTCGGGGACTTCCCTGGCAGTCTAGTGGTTAAGACTTCGCCTTCCAATGCATGGGGTGTGGGGTCGATCCCTGGTCGGGGAGCTAAGGTCCCGCCTGCCGTGCAGCCAAAGAACAAACACGTAAAACAGAAGCGATACTGTAACAAATTCCAGAAAGACTTTAAAAATGGTCCACATCAAAAAAAAAAAAAACAAAAAAACACTGACTATAAACCCAATGCAATAAATCAGTCTGACATCCAAATCCAGCCCTCGCACTGCCAGGATGTGACCTGTGGCTTCTGACATGTGGTCAGCTGGGAGCCACAAGAGAGGGTCCAGCAAAGCCCGGGGAGCTTCAGGGAGGGGGGATGGCAAGTGTCTGGCCTGGGCAAAGGCCGGAGGCGGGGCCCGGGAGGCCCCTAATGACAACAGGGAATGAGAGGGGCTGGGCCACTTACCCATCAGCGACACCACCCTAACCCCTACAGGACACACACTGGCTGTGAAAGGGGCGCTGGCTCATCTCCAACACATGGAGCTGTCCATGGCAAACCAAACCCCATTGTCCTTGGGCCACCAACCCTCCTGCAGCCCTCACTCCTGGCCTTGGGGGAGGCTGACCCCGCCTCCCAGGTCTGGCCAACCAGCACCAGCTGCAGTGATTGATTTGGGAGGGGCTTAACTCTCAAGCTGAGCTGATAAAAGTTCATTCCCAAGACTTGCTGGAATATGGGGAACGACAGGCTTACCTTCCACTGGGGCCGCTGAGCTGGGATGAGGCTGTGCTACCAGGGACTGGACAAGGAAAAGCACCTCGTCACCTGAGCCCCTAGATCCAACCTTGCCTGAAGCTTACCTGAGCCTTTTGTGTTAAATACAGGAGAAGCAGGGAGTCTGACAATTGCAACCAAGAGACCTACGATAGCAACGCCCGAAAGCCCAGCTTCTAAGCCCCAGGAAATCTCTCCCCAGAATCAGATCTCCTCCGCCCTCTGGTCTCCTCACCTGTACAGGTAGGGAGAGGTCTAAAGCCAGCCAGAAGGAGGCAAGGAGAAATGAGATGGAGCCCGGGCCAGACTCCACGTAGGAGGAAGGAGCCTGGGACACGCCTGCCCTGTCTCTCACCCAGAAGAAGTGGCGTCTCCCAGCCCAGTCCTGAGCCGTCAGTGGCTCTAATGGGGATACAGCAGACAGTGGCTTTGCAGATAAAGGTGCCCCTCCTGGCTGACTCAGATCTGGGTCACTCCTCAGCCGCAGGCACACCCCACCCACACTGCCCTGCGCAGTAAATTTAGCCTCCAGCCTCAGTTTCTGGAGTAACATCCCGAGTGCACTTGTCTCCCTCTCTCTGCCGCGCGCGCTCTCTCTCTCTCTCTCTCTCTCTGAACATCTGCTCTCCTGAACTGAACGTGCTGATAAACAGAGGCCGCTTGAGCAGGTCCCAGCAGCCCCAGCCAGGTCAGAAGGCAGGCATTGTCTGCAGCCAGGAGGCCACGCGGGCTGCACCCACCTACAGGCGTGCCATGGGTCCCATTCCCGCTGGGGCCTCAGTTCCCTGGGCTGTAAAACGGGCAGCTGCTCCTGGCCTGGAAGGTGGCCAAGGCTTGAACCAGCAGGTGGAGATCCTGACCCCACCCCCCTCAACCCCATAAATGCTACCTTCCACCATCCCTTTCCTCCCGGCCTCCATGCGGCCACAGACTTGCGCTGGCTCCCATTTCAAAGACAGAGAGCCTGAGGGTCTGGGAGCGAAGAAGCCTGTCCAATGTCCCACAGATAGGAACGCGGCCAGGGAAAGATGAACAAACACGACTTCTAGCTCCCAGGTTCTCAGCAGTCACTACAGGAGATCCAAGGTGAGCACCTCGCGCTCATGATCACAGCCAATCCCTAACATGCTGCTCGCTGCCATCGGTTCATCTGATCATCCCAACAGCCCTGAGAGGCAAGATTGAGGCACAGAGAGGCTAAGTAACTTGTCTGAGGTCACACAGCAAGCAAGTGGCACAGCCTGGATGCAAACCCAGGTAAGCCTTCTCCAGCATCCACCTCTTATCCAATGTGTGATGGGACCCCATAACCTCTGTACCCCTGCCACCCTGCTCAGCCTGGGGGAGACCTATCTACCCTACCAGGCTCCAGGTGGCACACCCAACATCACTGCTCACGGGTCCAGGTCAAGTTTTGCCAGCTGGAGGTGACCACGGATCACCGCAGATGGGCCGTGGCCACCTCCATGTCTAACCAGCCAGCACCCAAAGCTTGCCGCAAACCACCGACCCCAGGCCTCAGAAGGGGAAGGCAGACAGCATCCTTGCCTCCACCCCAGCCCCCGGCCCGTATCAGGACCTGGAATCCTTGTTGCCAGAGTCCTGCTGCCTTATTTCCCATCCCCCCACAAGCCCAAATACAAGGTCCATGAAAGCAGGAACCACATCTGTTTTGTCCATCGCTGAGTCCCAGCATGTTGCACACAGCAAGCGCTCAATAAATGCTTGTTATATCTACAAACACTCTAAGAGCAAAATTCCAGGCTCTGGGCTGAAGCTCAAAGACCACTGTGTAAACAGAGAAACCGAGGCCAAGGCAGGATCTACATAAAGCCAGATTTCAGGGTGTTATCTACACGGGGCCAACGCGTCCCAGAAACCGATGCCCATCTACACCGCCTGCTCCATTTTCAAGGTGGCCCAGGACTCTGATCCCTCCCTCCTGGGAGCTGCAATGCCAGCCCATCCATTAGCCATGACTGGGACTCTGAAGGCCGTCACCACCACCGAGGGGCTGTGTGGCCTTCTCCAGGTAGCCCGCCCTCGCTGAGCCTTGGTGTACCCATTTCTCAAGGGCACCTGGCAAATGAGGCAGCTTGCTGGGGAATGGCTGCAATCTGGGTACTAGGTGAGCTGCCAGGCATGTGGGGAATGGGCATTCTGGGCTTGGGGAGGGTCCAGCGTGGAACCAGGGAGCCTCCAGGTCCTGGGCCTCCTCCTTAGGGGCGGGAGAGGTAGCAGCAGGCAGTGGGCGGTTCTGGAATTTGTGGGAGGCTGGCTCCAGGCTCCTCAGATGGGGCTCCCCACACCGCTGGGCACCCAACCACCTCACTTTGTCCTGGGCCCTCAGGCTTGGGTGGGGAAAGGCACCACGCAAACCCCTCCCAGGGAGAGCTCTCCCAACCTCCAAAGACTGGGGATCACCGGCAGGGCAGCGGTATGAGTTTCCCTAGATCCACTGTAAGCAAATAATCACAATCCGGGTGGCTTAAAACCACTGAAATTTATTCTCTAACTGCTCCGGAGGCCAGAAGCTCAAGCTGTCTGTAGAGCCACACCCTCCAAAGCCTCTAGGGAAGGATCCTTCCTGGCCTCTTCCAGCTCCTGGTGGCTCCAGGCATCCCTTGGCTTGTGGCCGCATCCCTCCAGCTTCTACCCATCGTCACACGACCACCCTCTGTGTGTCTTCTTCTTCTTTCTGTCTCTCATAAGGACACCGGTCACTGAATTTAGGGCTTACCCAGGTAACCCAGGATCACCTCATCTCAAGACACATCTGCAAAGACCCTTTTTCCAAAGCAGGTCACATTTAGATGGGCTGGGTATTACCAGGTGCACATGTTTGGGGGGCCTCCGTTCACCCCACTACACTGGCCTCAGCTTTTCTCTGATTGCCCACCTACTGAGAGCTCACTCCCTGTTCAGCCTGACAGCCAAGGCCCAGCACAGTCCGCATTAAGATGAGAACACTGAGGCGCAGAGAGTTAGGCCACATGCCCAGGGTTTGAACCCATTTTCTCTGAGCAGGGCACAAGGGCCTCCCTCCCGTTTAGAGGAAGCAGAACGCTCTCACACCCACGCCTCCAGGAGAGGGCCCACCGCTGATGA
Source organism: Grampus griseus (assembly GCF_964374135.1). Taxonomy (NCBI): domain Eukaryota; kingdom Metazoa; phylum Chordata; class Mammalia; order Artiodactyla; family Delphinidae; genus Grampus; species Grampus griseus. Next base: position 5,609,185 of record NC_139006.1, on the reverse strand, counting down.
CTCACTCCCTCTTCACAGGCCAAGAAGTGGTTCCGCACTGTTGGGGGGCGGGGGGCGGGGAAGGACACAAACCCCAGAGTCTCAGTTTGCTCCTGAGTCAAATGGGAGCAAATCCCACCTCCTGAAGGATGAAAGGGGGTCCTGGAAGGCGAGAGCCTCTGCCCCCTGATAATCACCACCCCTGGTGACGCTCACACAGCTGCCCAGCCTCCCACCTCGGCACAGAAAGGGCCATTATGACGTCACAGGCCTGGAATTATGTTATTAGCCTGGGAAGGAGGCAGGAGCCAGGCACAAAGCGCTCATTGTCATGTAAATCCACGACTGGGGGGGTAGGAGGCAGCCCCTCCTGCCTTCCAGCTTCAGAGCTGCGCTGAGAAACCGACTCCCAGCCTTCCTAAAGAGTTCGGGCATCTCCAGGCCTCGGAGGCAGACTGGGAAGTGGGCCCTTTCCCAGGTCTGAGCCAGATCCCTGGAAAATAGCACCTGCTCTGAGGAGGGGCCCCCACAGAACCTGGGTTCCAATCCTGCCTTCTCTACAGCTGTGCCACTGTCCTGTGAGACAGGGATGGCCAAAGGGACTCTGAGGGTGAAATAAAATCATCTCAAAGAGCTGAGTGGCGCCCTGCGCACAGGAACGACTGCACAGGAAACGCCACTACCTATTCTCTTTAACTTTTTATTTTATATTGGAGTAGAGTTGATTAACAATGTTGTGTTAGTTTCAGGTGTACAACAAAGTGATTCAGTTACACATACACATGTATCTGTTCTTTTTCAAATTCTTTTCCCAATTAGGTTATTACAGAGTATTGAGCAGGGTTCCCTGTGCTATACAGTAGGTCCCTGTGGGTTATCTATTTTAAATACAGCAGTGTGTACATGCACCACTACCTATTACGCCTCTGAGTACTGAGTGCCTGCGGCTGTGTGTCTTTGGGCAAGCTGCTTACCCTCTCTGTGCCTCATCTGGAAAGGGTGATTCAGGGCCCCCATCACAGGGGTGTTGGAAGGACTCAATATGTTAAGCTGTGCAGAATGCCCGCCCCACCTGGTCAGTCTTCAGCACATGAAGCAGATGCTGTCAGCACCCCTCCCCTGCACCCTGGACCCCTCAGGGCCCCCCACCACCACCAGTTTCCTTGCTCACCAGCCCCACCTCTCTGACTACCTAGGAGGTGCAGACTTTCTGGGCATGGTTGTTGGGTTCCTACAGGGCATTCCTGAGCAAACATACAATTACTGCTTTTCCAAGGACTCTAGTTTTCCAAGAATGTCCCCAAATGCATTCTCAACCCCTGGGAGCAGAACGTCTGGGGTGCAGGGAGGTGAGCTCACCATGAATTCCAGCTCGAGGGGCCTGGGTCTCCCTAGTCGGAGCCCTCGCAGGTGTGCATATCTGTCCCCATTCACCTCGAGGGGACAGGCCCAGGTCCACAGCTTGTGGGGGACACTGAGTCAGAAACAACTGTTTGCTAAGCACCTACTACGTGCCCAGTGCCAGGGACACAGCGGTTACCAAGATGAACAAAATCCCACCTGGAGGGTTTGGGGGGGCACGGCTGATGGACATATGTAAATCCCAGGTGATGACAGTGGCAAGGTGGCAGGAGTGATGATGGAGGCCTCTCTCAGGAGGTGACATGTGAGCAGAGGCTCAGTGAGAGGAAGCTGTGAAGATCTCATAGAACGGCGTCTCAAGAAGAGCACAGCAAGTACAAAGGTCCTGAGGCAGGACCATGATCGGGGCTTCTGAGAAACAGCAAAGAGGCTCGTGGGGCTGGAACGCCCCTAACCCCCCACCCAACTCCCTGCCCCTCCAGGCTCTGCCCAGCAAAGCCAGAACCTGAGACGCTCAGCTGTGACTGATGTCCTCCCTGCCAACACAAGCCTCCATCGCTCCAACATGACGGTGGAACCCCTCTCAGCAGCTCAGACCCCCACCCCGGGTCCTACAGACACCCACGTGTCTCCAGCTTGGGGTGCTCTGAAAGCCTCCAGAATCCTGAGGCAGCCCCTTCCCGGACCTTCCTGGACCTCCTGAGATGCCCAAGGGCCCACGCTCAGCTACCAGCCGGCTCTAAGGGGCACAACCATCTGCTGACCCTCTCCCAGGAGCCCCTGGAGAAGCGTCTACCCTCGGGTCAGCTTCGGCCGGACAGAGATGCTCTTCTCACGCTGAGTGCCGACGGAGATAACCCAGCTCACTCTAGGGTTAGCTGGTTACACCCCAAAGGCCTTCTCACCACTGCTAGAGGCAGGAAGGAGTCCGAGGGAAACCAGTACCTACCACAGGGAACAGCAGGAGGTACGGCTGCACCCACAGGACAGAGCAAGGAGGTCAAAGTGCTCAGAGTAAAGGCGAGGTCAGCCGCCCCAGGAGTGAGCCCACAGACAGAGCTGAGAACAAGTCCCACCTTGGGGCTGCAAAGACAGGCCTCAGAGGAGGTGACTGAGACGTGTGAGCTCTGGGTGGGCCCAGGAAGTGAGGGAAGGGGCCCAGAGTCTAGGCTTTCTGGCTTTCACAGGTCATGAGCCCAGCGCCCTGTCTAGCTGACAAGTGGGGAGAGAAGAAGGAGGGGACCGAGGCTCAGAGAGGGCAAACAACCTCCCCAGGGTCACCCAGCGAAGAACCTCCACACACAGGCTCTGGCTTGGGGTTTGAGTCCCAGCTCCAGCCCTTACAAACTGTGTGCCCTTGAGTGGGTCACCTGACCCAAGCCTCAGTGTCATCCTCTGAGAAGTGGGGCTCATACAGCACGCTCCCTTCCCGTGGCTGATTTCGGTATGAAATGAGATAGCGCGGGGCAAACTACAGCCATCACATCAGGGTTATAATAGTACCAGTGACAGCACCCCTCCCCCTCAGCACGTGCCAGCACCTTCCTAGGCACTTAGCATGAATCAACACATCTAATCTTCGTGCCAGCCCTGTGAGGTACCAAACACGACCCCCCTTTTACAGATGAGGAATACTGAGGCACTGCAGGGTTAAGCCAACTGCTGTAATTCACACAGCTACAAAGGAGCACACTGGGATCAAACCCAGGACAGCCAGGCCCCAGAGCCTGTGCTCTCTTTCTTTTTAGATCACATGCAGCTGTAAGAAATAACACAGCTGGATCCCGTGGACCCTTTAGCCAGCTCCCCCCAACGGTATCATCCTTACGATAGCTGCAACCAGGAAACTGACACTGATGCCACTGGCCTTATTCAGATCTCGGGGGTTTACATGTGCTCACTTGTGAGTGTGTGTGTGTGTGCGTGTGTGTGTGTGTGTGTAGATCTATGCACTGTTATCTCAGTATAGATTCGTGTAGCCACCACCAACAATGCAGGACAGTTCCACCGCAAGGGTCTCCTCTGCGACCTCTGGTCTGAGCCACCACATGTGACTGTCTTTCTCTGTGGATGGGGGATCGAGTCCCCAAGACCCTCAGGGCAGGGTAGTGGTGGCAACAACATAGCTCTGTGGCTGACCCAGGTGGGCACTGAGGGCTTGGGGGCAGCAAAGGGACATGCGTGGGATCCTCTGCTGCACAGGCCTTTCCCGAGGTCCCCAGGAGAGGCCTGAGGACAGTGGGACAGCAGGCAGCTGGAGTGGGCAGCCTGGACACCAGGGAATTCCCCACTGGTTCCTGCTGGCCTCAGAGAAGAGGCCCCGAGCCAGCCACTGGCCCAGCATCCGGTGTCACTTACAAACACAGGACAGTTGCCACCCTTGGCGGGAGAGCCAGCCCCGTGCACCCGGCCCCCAGCCATGCCAGGCACCGTCGGGGTGCCTGGCCCAGGCTTGGTGAGGGACAGGGCAGAAATAGGCACGCGCTGGGGAAGCCCCAGGGACCGCAGCCCAGGTCCAAATGCAGATCGAGGCTGGGGCTGGGGAGGGACCCTTCTCACGTCGCTGGAGTTTCACTTCTATAAAATAGGAGGGCTCTCAACAGGGAAGAAAAGAAAAACCGATGGAGACCAAGATGTAACTAACTTAATGCAAGCTTGTGGTCTACACTGACGGAGCCTCCCCACACCTGCCCACCTGAGGCCCCTGCAGGTGTGTCACGGCTTTCTCCAAGGCAATGTGTGGGCTGCTCTCCCTGAATGGACAGGAGAACTGAGGCTCCATGGGGCTCCACGACCTGTCCAAGGTCACCCTGTCTGTGAGGGGTGGAGCAGGGACCATTCATTAGCCCCCTTAACACCATTCAACAACTTAGGGGTGGAGACAGATGAAGTATCCATTTGCCAGATGGGGAAACCGAGGCTCAGAGCTGTGAAGTGACTTGTTCAAGGTCACACAGCCGGGATGTGAACCCAGGCAGTCTGGCCACAGAGCGAACCAGGAGCCTGCATCCCTCCCCCCACCTCATCCTCACGCCTGTGTGGCCCCTATTACTGCCCCATTTGACAGGCAAGGAAACTGAGGTTCGCACAGGGGAGGCCCAATGTACAAAGGGACAGAACCAGGATTCAAACCCAGGTCCGTGGCAACCAAGCCACGCCGTCTGGGAACCCAGCCCTCCCCGGCCTGTGCTCACATGCCCCACGAGACGTCCCGCTGCCTCCCGACGGCCCCGGCGCACCCAGACCTCAGGACAAATCACTCCCTCATCCCCTCCGCTTGCAACTGAGGGCTCCTTGTGAGCTCGGGAAGCCCTTCCAACTTTCCAGTGTTTATCCCAGCTCCTCGCTGCCAGGTCCCTGGGCAAGCCTGGGCCAGTGGCGCTGATTTCAAACCAGACACGGGCGCCCAGCCAAGAGCCACCGCGGTGGGAGCCGGGCGCCGGGGCAGCCGCAGCGCTGCCTGCACCTGCCCCCCCCTTGCTCCATGGCCACTGAGGCACCGGCCCCCCAAATCCCCAGGCCCCCAACCCACCCCCCGGGGCCAACACCGATGAACAGACGCCAGGAGCACCACATCCCTGGCCCTGCCCGCTCCCCCGCAGGGACGCGCACAGTACGGGGGCTCCAGGAAAGCAGCACTGTGCCCCCCACGCATCGCTCCCATCCTCCCGGGCCACCTGCCTGCCCAGCACCCTTTCTGGGGCTTCAGCAACTCTGATAAGGCGTCAGGGACCACCGTGCCCCAGCCATCGCCCACCTGCCGGGGCAGAACTGGGGCGTCAGAGCACAAGCCCATCGGCCACCAAATGGGGTCTCCGGCGCAGGTCCCGGTCCTCCTGCGATCTGTGGCCCCCGATCTCTGCCCCCTCTCCCCCCGCCGGGCGGCCGGGTCACACCACATCTCCCTGCCCACTGCCAAGCCCGGAAACTTCTCTTACCCGAGCACATGACCGGCCTCTCGCTCACGTCAGCTCCAAACACAACTTGAAGGAACTCTCCCACAAAAACAGAAAAAACAAAAAGAAAAGAAAAAGAAAGAGAAGTAGAAGGCGCCAGCACGTGGGTCAGCGGAGTCCAGACACACACACTGTCCTGCTGGCTTCCAGAGGACACGCCGCGGCCAACCTCAAACCCATCCTTCCTCCAGGGCTGACCCGGGAGAGGGGCGGCCCCGCCGAGCAGCGGTGCCGCCTTCCCGCGAGACTGCGGGCTCCCGCCCCGGCTGGGGGGGGCCCTGCAGCCGGCCCGGCCCCCCAGGCCCCCGGCCCGGTGCCCCCCTTAGACGGGGCGGGCAGAGGTCCCCCAGGGACCACCCACGGGACCACCCGACCCACAGCAGGGTGAAAGCGCGGCGCTGGGCCCCAGGATCCCTGCTTGCCTCCTGCCCCTCCGGGCCTATAAACACAGGGAATTACATAAGTCCACTCCTCTCGTTGGGAAGCCAAAAGTACGAGCTTTTTCTCCTAGCCTTGGCAGTAAGTAATAATTCCTCATCGCCATGGTAACCCTGGCGGGCTTCCAGCCGACACTCCGGGAGCTGAAACACGGGGAGGCCTTTTTATAGCTCGGTAGAAAAACCTCACTGTTCACCGCTCGCAGGCGAAAGCGAGCTCCAGGCCAGCGTCTCCTCCTTAACCCGTCTCCTCCCAGCCGGACCGTCCACCCAGAGGGCAGCATGGCCGGCCCAGCCTGGACCCGGCGTGAACCCAAGCCGCTGCCCCGTCCCTTCCCGGCCCTCCAGTCTCCAGGGTGACATGGCCACTGGGCAGGCTCTGTCTTTAATATATTTCTGCCCTTGTCATCTCAGGAAAAGCAAACATGACCCCCTCACATTGGTATTCTGAACCAGGGTTGTACCAGTGACAGGCCCAGAGGGTAAAAAAAGACAGTCACACACACACACACACACACGCACACAGTCCAAAATGGACGGCTTGGTGGTCAGCCAGGGGTCTGAACTTTGGCTGCAACTAGCTGTGTGACTCAGAGACAGGTCTGAGCTTCTCTGGGTGTCAGTTTCCCATCTGCAGCCGGGCAGGCTCTGCTCTGCTCCCCCAGCGCTCCGGGCGCCAGCGATGAGGTGTCAGGGGAAGCTCCAGAGGGATCTCCAGGCTCGCTCCCCTGCCCCCAGCAACCAGGAGTTGGGCCCAATGCTGTTTGCCTGAGACGGCATCCTGAGCGATGCCGAGGGGTCCCACGGGATACAGATGCGGGCACGGGCAGCACAGGCGGAAGGCACAGCAACTGCAAAGGTCTGGAGGCCGGATGGAGTTCGGTGTCTTGCAAAAGCACAGAGAAAAATGGTGTGGCAGAGTGCAGTGGTGAAGCGGGGAGAGCGTTAGAAGTCAAGGTCAGGGAGCGATGGGAGAGGAGTGGGGGAGGAACAGCATGAGAACTCTGGGCAAATCACGGAACTCCGTGGACTGGAGACCCTCCCCAGAATAATAATGACAATGACAGTTAACGGTAACACGTACTGTGTGTCCAGCGCTGTGTAAGCACTTCACATGTTAACCCATCTGTCCTCAGGACAGCACAACAAAAGGCAGGGGCACCCAATATACAAAGAAGGAAACAGGCCCAGAGAGGTCAAGTGGCTTGCCCAAGGTCACACAGCTGGAAAGTGGCTGAGCTGAGGTTTGAACCAGGCAAATCTGGCTTGCATCAACCCTGCCATTGGGTATAGTCAGCAGGGATTCATAGAGTGTTTGGGGCAGATCACATTTGTATGTGACAAAGGTCCTTGGCCACTGAACTGGCCGGGGGACTGGAATGGCCACTAGGTGACCTGTGAAGAGGCCCCCGTGGAGGCCACATGTGTGCTGACTTTCATCAGCTCATCCTCCAGCCTCTCCCAGAGTATTATGGAAGAATTCTACAGATCTGCCTTCTTTTACAGGTGAGGAAAACAAGGCACAGAAAGACGTGAGCGACCAAAAGCTATTATTTTTAGACCAAAGATCCCACCCGTCAACTTTCACCCTGACTGCCAGGAGGCCATGAAGCTCAGGAACGGGTCAAACCGGCCCCACCAAAACACGGGCAGGCGGCGGGGCCCAAAGCAGCAGGCTCAGAACACACGGGTTCCTTTTGTTCTTTTCTGTTTCTTTGGACACAGACCTGCACCCAGACTTCCTCAGAGGCCAGCCCTGGAATCAGCAGTAACACATCCACAACCCCACCAGAGCTATTTATGCTTTGGGCAGGTTGGACGCTGGGCTGTGTCATTCCGGGGTCACTTTTTGTGTCTCTCCTCCAAGAAGCTGGGTAGCAAATGGTTTGCTGAGTGACTCTATGAGGATGGCAAACCATCAAAAACCAGAAACAGCCCCTGGCAGCCCACTCTAGGCAGAGCCAGTCACCAAAACCAAGTTCACATTCGGAATAAGTTAGTGTGTGGTCGTCTGCTTAGCCAAAGAAGGCCTCGTCCCCCACGTCTCTGAGGGTGAGCACCCCTCGGTGCTCTGAAAAAAACCAAGATTCGCCAACGTGTACTTCTAGGAACCTGTCTTCGGGCAAAGCTTTGGACGGTGGGAAAGATAAGTGAAGACGTTACAGGATACACTGTGATGGGGGCCACAGAAGCATGGGGTCCCCAAAAAGAGGCAGGAGGGGTCCCTAGACCAAGTGGCCCTGGGTAAGACCCCCAGCCTCTGCAGACATCAGTCTGCTCAGCTCTGAAATGGGGCACACCTGCCTGTTGTCTCTGTCAGGGTTAAGAGAAACTACATCTCTGGGGGGGCTCAAGGGACCAGAGGAGACCCACAGTCACAGCTCCCACTCAGCATCCAGCTCCAGGTGGAAGGGATCCCCACTCACTCCCTCCCCACGTGGCTGCCTCCTGACCCGGCCAGGCTCCGAGATAAGGTTGGAAGCAGGGGGACTTCCCTGGTGGCGCAGTGGTGAAGAATCCGCCTGCCAATGCAGAGGACACAGGTTCGAGCCCTGGTCTGGGAAGATCCCACATGCTCCGGAGCAACTAAGCCCGTGCGCCACAACTACTGAGCCTGCGCTCTAGAGCCCGCGAGCCACAACTACTGAGCCCGCGTGCTGCAACTACTGAGGCCCACGCGCCTAGAGCCTGTGAAGCCCGCGCACCGCAACGAAGAGTAGCCCCCGCTCGCTGCAACTAGAGAAAGCCCGCGCGCGGCGACCAAGACCCAACGCAGCCAAAATTTAATTAATTAATTAAGTTTAAAAAAAACGTTGGGAGCAGGGTGGGGGCTGGGGGATGAGAAAGAGAGAAAGAGCTAGAAACGTCCAGCTGTGTTTTTACCTCTTCCTCTCCTTTACTGAACCCCAGTGCTCCCAGATTTGGGCGGTGACTACCCCATCCCTGGGCAGCCTAGGTTTCCTCATCTGAAAAGCCACTTACAAGATGATTCTGTGGATGTCCATCCGCACAATGAGAGATTCTTCAGCCATAAAAAGGAATGAAGTACTGATTCATGCTACCACGTGGACAAACCTCAAAAACATCAATGGCAAGTGCGAGAGGCCAGACACAAAAGGTCACGTTTTGTATGATCCCATTTGTATGAAATGTCCAGAACTGGCAAATCCAGAGAGACAAAGCCAACTGGTGGCTGCCAGGGGCTGCGAGGAGGCAGGATGGGCAGTGAGTGCTGTTGGGTTCAGAGTCCCCTTTTGGGGTGATGGAGATATTTTAGAAGTAGACAGAGGAGTTGGTTGACAGCATTGGTTTTTTTGTTTTTGTTTTCTTTGGGTTTTTGTGGTTGCACCATGCGCGTGGCATGCAGGATCTTAGTCCCCTGACCAGGGATTGAACCCGTGCCCCCTGCAGTGGAAGCGCAGAGTCTTAACCACTGGACCACCAGGGAAGTCCCTGTACAATGTCTGTTTGTTTGATTATTTATTTATTTATTTATGGGTGTGTTGGGTCTTCTTTGCTGTGCACGGGCTTTCCCTTTATTTATTTATTTATGGCTGTGTTGGGTCTTCGTTGCTGTGCACGGGCTTTCCCTAGTTGCAGCGAGCGGGGGCTACTCTTTATTGCAGTGCTCGGGCTTCACACCGCGGTGGCTTCTCTTGTTGCGGAGCACGGGCTGTAGGCGCGCAGGCTTCAGTAGTTGCAGCATGCAGGCTCAGTAGTTGTGGCGCACATGCAATCTTCCCAGACCAGGGATCGAACCCGTGTCCCCTGCGTTGGCAGGTGGATTCTTAACCACTGCGCCACCAGGGAAGTCCCAACCTTGTTTACATACTAAAAAAACCCAATGAACTGTACACTTTCAAATGGTTAATTTTACGTGATGTGAATTTCGCCTCAATTCAAAATAAATAAAACGTTGGTTTGGTTGAATGGCCACCATTCCAGTCCAGTTTACTGATCTTCTGAAAGCCGTGTCTACCTTTAAGAGTCCCTGACCTCAGGCCTGGAGACATCAGGCATTCAGCGAACATTTATGGAGTGCCAGCGATAGGCATTGGGCACAAAGAATAAGCAGGAACAAGACGAAGATCCCTGCCCTCGTGGGGGTAACCTGGGGAAACGTGAGGAATTCAGCCACAGATAAAGATGCGATGAAATTCAAGGAGTGACAGCAGCTATGGACTGGTGGTTTCTGAGGTGGTGATGGCTCGACAGTGGGCTGGATGGAGTAAGAGAGACAGGTGTGGAAACTTCTCAGAGAATAGTATCTGAGCCAAGGAAACAGCCAGGGCAAAGGCCCTCAGGTAAGGCTGCATCGCACTTGGTGAGTTTCCAGGAGCAGCCAGCTGCCGGCACAGCACGGCAGGGAAGGTCAGCCTACAGGGATCGTGTAGGTCTTCAGAGTCCACAAACAGATCTTTACGTGTGATTAAAATAAAATTCAGGGCTTCCCTGGTGGCGCAGTGGTTGAGAGTCCGCCTGCCGATGCAGGGGACGCAGGCTCGTGTCCCGGTCCGGGAAGATCCCACGTGCCGCGGAGTGGCTGGGCCCGTGAGTTATGGCCACTGGGCCTGCGCGTCCGGAGCCTGTGCTCCACAACGGGAGAGGCCACAACGGTGAGAGGCCCGCGTACCGCAAAAAAAAACCACAAACACAAAATTAAAAAAATAAATAAATAAATAAAATTCACAACTGCATTAGTTTCCTACGGCTGCTGAAACAAATTACTACAGACTGGACAGCTTGAAGCAAGAGCAGGGTGTTCTTTCACAGTGCGGGAGGCCAGCTGCCCCAAATCAAGGTGTCAGCAGAGCTGTGCTCCCCCCAAAGGCTCCTGGGGAGGATCCTTCCTTGCATCTTCCAGCTCCTGGTGGTACCAGGCTTCCTTGGCTTGTGGCCACATCACTCCCCTCTCTGCCTCTATCTTCACATGGCCTGCTCCCCAGTGTGTCTTCTCTTATAAGGACTTTTGTCATCAGATTCAGGGCCCACCCGAATCTAGGATGATCTCATCTTAGACCATCAACTTGATCACATCTGCAAAGACCCTTTGTCCAAATGAGGTCACATTCACACGTTCCAAGTGGATATTTCTTTGGGGGACCACAACTCAAGCCACTGTCACAATCAAGACTCCCAATTCAGCAGCATCAAATGCCGGGAAACATCCCTCATCTCCGCCTCTCCTTTCCACACTGATTCCAGGGGACCAGGCTGGAAGCTGCAGGGGCAAAAGTTTGAGCATCTCGAGGAAATCATCCATCCCCTCTCCCAGGGGGCCCCCTGCAGCTGGCCCTCTCCCAGCCTGAGCCAGACAAGAACAGACCCCAAAGAACCCAGACCCCCTTCCCTGAAAGACATACCCATGAGCCACTCACAGGCAGTTGGCAGGAAAGGGGCCTCCCTGATGGGGAGCCTTTGCCCCTGAACGGAGACTTCCCCAGACCAAATGCACTGCACTTCATTACTTCTTCCAGGCACAAAAGCATCACAGTTAACCCCTTGGCAGTTTTGGCTAAAGGTAGTGAACTGTCCCTTAGGGCTGGCTTCCCATGTGCTGTTTTTATTTATTTATTTATTTTTATTTATGGCTGCGCGCAGGCTTTCTCTAGTTGCGGTGAGCGGGGGCTACTCTTCACTGCGGTGCGTGGGCTTCTCATCGTGATGGCCTCTCTCGTTGCGGAGCACGGGCTCTAGGCGTGCGGGCTTCAGTAGTTGTGGCATGCGGGCTCAGTAGTTGTGGCTCACAGGCTCTAGAGCGCAGGCTCAGTAGTTCTGGCGCACGGGCTTAGCTGCTCCGCGGCACATGGGATCCTCCCAGACCGGGCCTCGAACCCATGTTCCCTGCATTGGCGGGAGGATTCTTAACCACTGCACCACCAGGGAAGTCCCTCTTTTTATTTTAAAAAGGTGCCGCTCCCACCCCCAGCAGCTGTGAGCTGGCCGCAGGCAGGGCTAATTGCTCACATCGAATGGCAGTGCCATCCTGCAGCCAAGGGCACAGAGCAACTGGCAACGATGGCTGGGGCAGGGGAGCCCACGCCTGGGCAGCAGAGGAAGGAGGAGGTGTCCAGAAAAGCTCCTGGCCGCCACCAGCCAGATGCCGGAACCCAACCCAGGAAGAACAAATGACCCCAGATCAGGGGCACACACTCCCAATGTGCCAGGCACTGGGGGGAACAGGTGTCACACCTGTGTGCTCCTCGATGCCTCACAGCAATCCCACGGGGTGTTATCATCCCCATTTTACAGATGGGGAACCGAAGGAACAGAGAGGTGAAGTGACTTGCCCGAGGACACACAGCTAGTAGTGGCAAAGTCAGGATTTGAACACGGGGCGGGGGGGGGGGTGATGCCCAAATCTACATCACTAACCACTAGGGTTTACTATCTCTCAGAACACGCTGAGCTCCTCTGGAGGGCTCTGGGAGAAATTCTGCAGCCTCAGGCCTCCACCTTTGGAAATGGTGTCTCTCTGGAGGCATTAAACGTGAATTCTCAAGTCTTGGGACCATCTGTGACATTCCCTGGACCGGTCTTGCCCAGATCACGGAGGACAAAATATTTTGAGATGAAAGTCACAGCTAAGAACAGAGGCCACAGAATGATGACAGCCAGCTGTGGCCAACAGGGAAGCTCTTTCTGGCACACATAACGTTTTTTTTTAAATTAGGACATTGCTTATAAAATCCAGATTTCCAGCTTCTCTTGAAAAAAAATCAGAATATCCAGCATGCCAGTTAGCCACAATCCCCACCCCTCCCTTTTGCCTCATTCCTTTTCCTCAGACTGCGTCTGAGTTTGGGACACTCCTTTCCCTCACCTTGGCCACCCCCCGCCCCCAGTGTTAAAAATAGCTGAACAACCACTGAAGGCCTCACTTGGCAAGGAAGTGGCAAAGAGAAACGAGTGCCATTCTTGGGGCTGCAGGTGACTCTCCCTCCCCCCTGGCTTGCTGTGCTGGTGGCATGAACCTGCCTGAGAAGAAGGCCCACACAGAAGGAAGCAGAGCTGAGACAGAGCCAGCTCTCCAAGGTGTGCTTTGAGCCCCTGGATCCAGCCATGCCTGAACTTGTCCTACCCTGGACTTTGCCATTAGGAGCTCCCGTCAGTTCCTCCTTGTGGCCTAAACCTGAATGTGTCTCCACCACAACTCAGGAGCCCTAACTAATCACCCTCAGGTCTCGCCTCAATTGATACTTGTCCAAAGAAGCCCGTCCTGACCACAGGCAAATTCGAAACTTGTTACGCTCCAGTGATACAGCCTGAACTCTGGCCACATGACCCTTACTGCTTAACTGACCCTCTCCCTCTGGACACTAAACTCCTCAAAGGCACGAACCATGCCTGAATTCCATCACTCTGACCCCAGCGGCCTACAAACATCCAGAACATTCCAGTGCCCAATAAATGTAAATTAATCAACCAGCAAAAGAACAAACGGGAGAAACAAAAGCCACTAAACTTGATTTCTGCCTTAAATGTGGTAAAGGACCCAACCCCTGAGGTCTATAGAACAGCCTCAGATCCAGAGAACTACTCCTGCTGCCCCTGGCTCTCAACGTTCCTGAAACATCATGACCCCAGGGCCTTTGCACATGCTGTTCCCCCCCACACACACCTAGCTGGCTCATCCCTCTTCCTCGCATAGGTCTGGTTCCTTCTCATGGTCCAGGTCTCAGTTCAACTGCCACCTCCTCAGAGACCACCCTTGATTCCTCTACCTAAGACGAGCCCCCCAGAAAGCAGGGTCGCCCCACCCTGCGTTATTCCACAACCAGCATTTCCCTGCCTTGCAGTAGCATGTTTGTTTATTGTACTGCCCATCTCCCCATCAGTCTGTGGGATCCACAAGGCGAGGCCCTGGTGTCTTGTTTGCTGTGTATCACACCCCACTCCCAGGAGGCCATGGGGACACCAGGCTGGCTGCAAGGAGGCAGGAAGCAGACCCTCATGTCCTGACCAGTCCTGACCAGCCCAGAGCAGCTGTTGCATGCCTGAGGGCCCTATGTTACACGGGGAGGCTGGCCCACCGCCGGTGCAGCGCTGCCAAGGGATTCATTCTGGCTCCAGGCTCAGGGGGGGCTGCAGGTGGTGCCTGCAGACCCCATAATCAACAGCAGGTGCTGTGGAGTCAAGCTTCCTGGGTTCAAATCCCAGTTCTGCCAGCTGCCAGCTGTGTGACCTTGGAGAAGCCACTTAACCTCTCTGCGCCCACAGCATCCTTACATACAAAATGGGGATGATAATACTAGCCCCTACCTCGTAGGGCTGCCTCAGGAAGTACATTAGTGAATGTACATGATACATTTAGAACACAGCCTGGCATAAAGTAAATGTGCAGGAATCATTAGAAATTACAGGGTTAATAATAATGATAATGGCAAACTCTCACAGAGCACTAAGGCAAGCAAGAAGTCAGGAAATGTTGGCTTGGGTAATAAATGCAGTATTTGCTCTGTGCCTGCTTTACGCAGGAGTTCCTACAAGGTATGTTTGTTATTATTCATTCAATGTGCTTGTTCCAGCTCTTCCAGGCAGCCTCCCCGGATTGCTCCAACCCTCAGGAGCAACAGGGACACACACAATTCCTCATGTGAGTCCGTCCTCAACTCTCCTCTCTGTCCCAGGCTACAGGGAGGGGCAGGAGAGCCCCCAAACCCCATGAGACTGATGTCAGCACAAGGGTGTACATGCCCCACACCAGCCCAAGCTGCAGCCCCTGCTGACTCCCAAAAATGCAGGCCCCATCGGGCACCCCAGAAAGTGAAACATGCTCCCTCACTGCAGTCTGCAGTGGGGCAACTCCTGGTGGAGGCCTGGGCATCCCAAGGGCATCCCAAGGGCTCAGGCCCCACTGCCCCTGCCAGGGTCAGATGTCTGAGACACAGGGCACACCGTGAAAGAGGCAGTGACTTTGGCTGGGGGTCTGGGGTCTGCGTAGATGGCGTGTGAGAACGATACTGCCCCTCCAGCCACTGCCATCCTTTCTGTCCCCTAAATGATATGGGTGCAGCTGGTCTCCTGGCCACCCAGCACAGCAAGGACCCCAGCGAAGCTAGCCTTTGGCATGCACAGGCCCTTCACTTCTCGGACAGGAGAGGCAGACCCCTCCATGCCGGGGACCTGATGTGGCCCCAAACCAGGTGGTAAGAGCTGGTTAGAATGCCGGCCCCAGCACCCACCTGCTGTGTGACCTCACTCAAGTCCCTCCACCTCACTGAGCCTCAGCTTCCTCATCTGGAAAATGGGCCTAACGATCATTATCACAGGCAGGACAACGAGTGTCCAAAGAGACAGCAAATCAAAGTCACAAAAAAAGAAAGAGAAGATCTAGAAAGAGGCTATTTTAATTTCTGCAAATGGGCTTTTGCTTTGTCATTAAATGAAACAAAATTTTATTTCATGGTTCAGAATGGTTTCTGTTTGGATTTACGGCAGTCCTGGAAGGAATGAGCTGATCTTTTCAGCATTTAAGCCTCTGGGTGCCTTGAGCCACCCTAAGTTAGCATCTCCCTCAAAGGGCACACGCTCAGCAGAGACAGCGCTCCAGGTAACCCACACAAGAGGACCTGGAGGCTAAGTCAGAAGACCTGGAAGGATGCGGGCTCTGGGGCAGACAGACTGGGTTCGAAACTCACTGGTTGTGTGACCTCAGGCAAGTCACTTAAGCTCTTTGCTCCTCAGTTTCTTCATCTGTAAAGTAGGAATGACAACGATCCCTACTTCACAGGGGGGTTGGAAGATTATATAAACTATAACAGGTAAAGTGCAACGTGATTACTGTGATAAACGCTGTTACTGTTATTGCTGTCATTTGCTGCAATTTCAAAAGGTTTAGAAACCCAACTGCAGGATAAAGACACAAGTCCACCGGGATCCCTGGTGTCTGGGGGACCACCACCACCCAGCTCTCACTGGGAGCCCAGAAAGGCAGCGCCTCCCTCCTCCCTCCAGCTGGGGGCAGGGATTCCTATCAGACGGAAAGAGATACATGTCAGAGCTGAAGATTAAAAACAAGTACAATTATCGGGCAGGCATCCATCCATAATTATGAATTTGATGTAATTAGGCACCCCACTAACTTCATTACTTATTTATTTACGGGATTGCTTATTTAATTTACAGTCCTCCTTCTCTGAAAAGTCATCTTGGCTAACACCCCTCGGGCGAGGGAGGAGGGGACCCCCTCCTCTGTCCCTACCCCCACTCCCCATGCTCCTGCCTCGCCCCAAAATACCTCCCCAGAAGACCTCCGTGACTGAGACGCAAAGCCTGACATTCACTCAACAGTGCTCAGTGCCAGCCTGGAAGGTGGAAGGTGCAAAACATCCTTTACACCTTCATCTCTCCAGCAGAGGAAACCCAGGGGGAAGAAGGGTGATTCTAGGCACCGCCACCCTGTCACCAATTCCTGACGTGACCCTCTGGACCAGCGAGCACATCGGTGCACCCAGTGGGGCTGGTACTTCCCAGCTTGGAGAAGGAGAAAGCACCCAGCTCTCGCCAAATGACCTTTGATAAGTCACCTGACTTCTCAGACCCTCACTTTCCTCAACTGTCAGATGGGATTATTAAGAACAACACTCACAAGCTAGCTAACCCTAAAACCCCCAACTGCTGCTAGTTATTGCTACCCTGTGGCCTCAGCCAATGCAATAAGGCAAGAAAAAGCAAAGTGGTTTAAAGACTTTCTAGCTTCATTCATTAATAGCCAAGAACTAGAAGCAACCTAAAGGTCCATCAGCTCATGAACTGATAAACAAATGGAATCATATATGCACACAATGACAAGTGAATCTCAAAAACTTCACGCAGAGTGAAAGAACCCAAACACCAAAAAGTACATACTTTATGATAATTTTATTATGAAAACCTAGAAGATTCTATAACCTCTATGACAGCCGATCAGTGGTTGCTTCTGGTGCAGGGTGGGTGGAGATTCTTTTGGGGGTGATGGAGACGCTCTACAACCTGATGGTGGTGGTTATAGGAATGTTTACATTTGTCAAAACTCACGGAAATGAACCCTTAAAATGGGTGTATCTTATTACAGGTTAATTACATCTCAATAGGCTTTTTTTTTTTTTTAACTATAACAGAAGAATATATACATATATTATTAACACCACTAACTCCAATCCCCATGCCCAGGTCAGGCCTGCTGGTTCCTTCACTGCCCCTCAAGTTCCCCCAAAGCCCCTGATTTATGAGCCCTGGACAAGTCAGGTAAGGACTGAATCCCAGATTTAGCCCTTCCTTCCTGGGTCATTTAGGGCAAATCACTTTGCCTCTCTGCCTGTCATCTACAAAAGCAGGGTTATAAGTAGCATGGTCCTTGGGGAGTTACTGTACACTAAAATGAACCAAGGTAAAACTACCTGCTGCAGGCTCCGGCATACAGCAGGGGCCTCGTTACTGCTGCTGCTAAATGATGAACGGGCAAGCTCCAGGCCCAGTGTGGACAGGGCTGGCCGGGCTTCTTGTCCCCCCACCATACATAAGCCCCCGGCCACAAGACTCCCAGCCTGGGTAGCTGCCTCCACCACTGAAGGGTCCAGACTGCCAGGGTTCCAGCATTTAACTGATGCCTGCTGTCCAGGACAGGACAAGTCTCCTTGACTCCACCCAACTCACTCCTCCCGGGAGAGCGGACACAAAAGGATGAGGGCCCTGTGGAGAGGAGCTGGCCCTGAGGGCGGGACAGTTTGCCCTAGAGGTCACTTGGGGACAGGAGCTGGCCGGCAGAGAAGACATCCTGATGGAGAAGGGGCGTCCTGGCAGTCAGGCCATCACATATACACCAACTGGGGCAGGACAGGGTCACCCCAGAGCCCACTCATTTACGTAAGGAAAAAGACAATAGGAAAAGGACGGCAGGGAGGGGGCTTCAGGGACTGAGGGGCTCTGTGCCAGCTCCCATGCGCCTGTCTGAAGGCGGCTGCTGCTGCCCTGGGAGTGATGGAGCAGGTAGGCAGCGCCTGGCAGCCATGGCAGGAGGGGCGTCCCTCGGGCCCGATTAGAGGGCCAGCCGCAGACAGACGCGCTCAACTGTCAGCCTCGTCCTCCCAGCCCGCCATCAGAGGCACCATTAATTGCTGTCATTTGAGGGTGGCCTGTGGGGAGAAGGAGGGGGGCTGCGGGAAGGGGAGGGGAAGGAAAAAGAAGGAGGAGGGAGAGGTGGGGGATGCAGGGAGGAGGGGAAGTGGGGGGAAGAAGGGGGAAGGACAGCTTGCCCAGGGCTGAGCATCCTGAGCTGGAAGGAGAGAGAACCACCCATACATTCTCCTCCTCCACCCAATGAAGGGACCAGCGTCCCCCCAACTAGGGGCAGAGCTCGTCGACCCACTGCCCAGGTGGGGCAAATAGAGTCCAGAGAGGTGTGATTCTGCCCATCCCAGCCCTGTGAACGTCCCCCGCCGTCCCCAGGGGATCCAGAAAGCCCGGCCGCCCCCCTCCCATCCACCTTCAGCCTCCACCCACCCCCAACCCCTCCCCCCTCCTCTCTTTGCTACCAGGCACCATGCTGGGAGAGGTTCAAGGCTGGGGCAAACCCCACTTTCCCACGGTGCCCTGCACTCACACAGCTCCCCCGCCCAGGACACCCAGCGCTCCCCTCCACCACCTCCACCACCGCAGGGTCAAAGCCTACACGCCACCTCCTCCCAGGACCGCCACCCTCACAAAAGATTCTGGAGCTGGGCTCCCTCTGCCACTTGCACACAGGGGACGTCACATCACCTCCCTGTGCCTCCGTTTCCTCATCTGTAGAATGGGCATAAGGACAGTGCAGTGTTGAAGTGTTTGTTGCTGTTACATGATCACCCAGGACTTCTGTCCTCCTCGACCCGCACACGTCTCCCCTTCTGCCTCTTACTGTGGTTCTTTCTCAGAAGTGCCTGCTCCCCTGCCCCTGACTCCGGGTCCACCAGACCCAGCCCAGCCACCCCCCCAAGATGAGGAGGGTCTCAAAAGGCCTCCCATGTGGGGTCCATATTGTGCCTTTGCCTTCAGGAGGGGAACCCAAAGCATCTGCCCGGCCTCCATGCCCCCCGGTGGTCCCGCTGCCAGACGCCCCTGCCTGTCCCCAGACAGGCCTTGTCTCTGGGCTGAGGAGCCCCTTGGGTCCTGCCAGGGGGCTCTCCTCAGAGCACTGGAGTCCTCGGCAGGGGGAGGGACCCCCTCCGCCCCCTCCCCCGTCTGTCTGCCTCAGCCTCCCTCAGACGTGATGGATCGCCCCAGAGGAGGAAACTAAGTGCTTGCAGACAAAAAGCCCTTTTATCGTCCTCGGGTGGGCCACTGGAGTGACAAGCGGATAACAGCCACAGGAGGAAGGCTCTCCGTTAGGTCTGCGGTGCAGATGGATGGAGGACCGAGAGGCAGAGGAGAAGGAGGGAAGATCACCCCAGGCGAGGCCGCCTCCCTTCCAACTTCCAAGGCACCGAGAACGCCAGGTAGAAAACCCGGCTGGGCTGATCACTTTGGGGGGACCACCACCGGTGTCCCCCATGTTCCAAGATAAAACCCATCTCTGTGGGGCCCAGGGCCTGGCTCCGGAAGCAGGCAACCTCCAAGGCTGTCCCTCCCTCCTGCCTACTGGGGGCCCCCAAAGGCTCAGGAACAAAGGAGCAAGGCCTGACTCATGCAGACTCCTGCAATCCAGGAGGCCCATTCCACACAGCCTCAGGGCCTTTGCACGGGCTGTTCCCTCTGCCTGGGAAACCCTTCCTCCAGAGACCTGCAGGCTCCCTTGCCTCCTCCTGCAGGTCTTTGCTCAAATGCCACCTTCTCAGGGAGGCCCACCCTGACCCCCCCATTTGAAACGGCAACCCCCAGATCACCCACACACTCCCCAAACCCCCTCTCTGCTGGTGCTTCACCCCAGCGCTCCCCACCGAAGGGCACACTACGTATCTGACTTGTGAACTGTCTGCCTCACCCAGGGAGGACGGGATTCTTGTCCAGCTTATTCCCAGCTCTATCTCCAGCACCCAGAAAAGGGCCCAGCACACAGTAGGTGCTTCAGAAAGAATCGTTCAATGAATGAAGAAAATTAAAATCTCCCAATAGCAGCCGGTCCTGAGCCAGGACGTGCCCAGTAGTGCCCTCAGCAATCCTTGGAGGACAAGCATTTGACAGACGAGGAAGCCAAGGCACAGAAGTGTCTCAGCCCCCTGGATTTGCACCCAGGTCTGCAGGAGGCCCGCCCACTGCAGAACCACCCCAGAGACCCAGGACGCCAGTCCACGGCTGGGTGTCACAGACAAGGACTGAAACCCGCCCCTAACCTGCTTCTCGGCGCTGCAGCCTCAGGGAGGCCCCTTCCTATCTCTCAGCCTCAGTTTGCCCCTCTGCAAAATGGGGTTGCACAGGTAACCACCTCCCCCCACTGTCCCTCCCAGGACGCTGCCCTGCAGTCCCTACCGCACTGGTGTGGCCCTGATGAGGGAACAGCAGTCAGAAGTGCTAAGCAGAGAGCGCCAGATCTTGACCCCATCGTGGACGCCAAGGGTTGGGCTGGGGGCTCCTCAGACCCTCCTCCGGCCTTCCTTGGGGCCAGGCCTGGCTGACAACCCTTCCCAGCCCTAGAAGAACAGCTCAGTCGGTAAGAGGTAAAGAAAGATGCTGGGAGCGCTGAGTGAGCGCTTCCTACCTACTAAGTACTGGTGCTCGCAGCAGCCCAAGCCCCACATCCCGAGCCCCAGCAGCTGAACAGTGCTCGGTGACACAGAGCCAGCAAGGGGTCAAGCTGTCATTTGCGGGGGGCCAGTGCCTGCGCCCCAGCAGCTGCACCCACTGACGAGCCCTTCCTCACTGGCACGGACGGGGCTAGGCACCCCACATGCCCTCCAGATGTGTTTCCACTGCTTCCCCAAATTGCCTGACTCTCCAGAAGCCTGGGGGGTGGGGGGTGGGGGTGGGGCATTTCCTCACCACGCCCACAGGGTGTCTCTGACCACATGACTGCCTCTCCCAGGCCTGGGTCAGCTGGTCACCCTGTCCCCGCGGGGGCAAGGACAAGACACAGGGAGGGGACCCGCAGATTCAGCTCCCTCCTCTGCCAGGGCTCCCGGCTGCTTCAAAAAAAATACAGAAACCAAAAATCTCAGCAACGATCACCAGCTCTGTGGGGGGATTTGATTCCATCTCCATTTTACAGATGGGGAAACTGAGGCACTGGGTGGCTCGGGACCCTGCCCAAGGTCACGCAAATCACAAGCGGCAGACAGAGATATGCACTCAGGCAACCAGGCTCCAGGGTCCCCGCCTGGGACCACTTGCCTCTCCTGGTTAAAAAGAATATAAAATAAAAGATGCCTCCCTCTACCACCAGCCAGGCCAGTACCTGAATCCCCTCCTCCAAGCCTGTGCTGGGAATTCCATGGCGCTCTCACTGCTGGGGCCTGGGTTTGATCCCTGGTCGGGGAACTAAGACTCCACAAGCCGCACCACGTGGCCAAAAAAACAAAACAAAAACAAAACAAACAAAAAACAAACAAGCCTGTGCCCACCCCACTGACTCTCACCTGGACTGCCTTCCCTCTCCCTGAAACCCCAAACTCTGCCAGTGCCCCTAGGACCGCTCTCCACTCCCCCTGATAGAGAAGCTTTCTGGGGAGACCCCTGCCGTCAGATGTACCAGGTCGGCGGGGGGACAGGGAGGGCAGTGGGCACAGACCAGCCCCACAGGGGCCTCAGTCTGCTTGGCTGCAAAATGGGTGCATTGGGGAGGAATCTGCCAGGTTCCCTGGGAGAGTCAAAGAATTAGCCCCCGCTCTTTGCTTCCAGCTGAGACGTGGCACAGGTGACCCACCTGTGCGTCGGTTTCCCCTTTTATAAAATGAGGATAACAGCCCATTTTGGAGCACCGCTGTGAGGGGCACAAGACACAGTGACGTGAAAAGCACTGTGGTGATGGGCTTTTGAGCAGCTCCTCTGTGCCAGGCGCTGCTCCCTATCAGCTCATTTAATTGTCGCAGCAACCCTACGAGGGGACACTCATTACCCCAGTTTACAGACAGGGAAATGGAGGCACAGGGAGATGAGTGACTTGTCCTGGGCGCCCAGCATGAAAGTGGCAGTGCCGGGACTGGAACCCCAGCTCCCCTGCTGGGCATGGCGACCACGGTGGCACACAGGTGTCTGGCTCGAGGGCCTCCTCCAACGTCCAACATCCCAACTCGAGGGCCAGCACACAGGCTCCGCCCTCTCTGAGCCTGCAGCCCACCATCAGGGCACAGAAGCAATGTGGCCATGAACCCCAGAGACAGAGAAAACCCACTGTCACACAGCTGCACTGCTGGGACAACCCCTTCTCCCAGGCACCATCTGTACATCAGTGCACTCAGCCAGAAAATACCCCATCCCGGGGGAACCCACAACCTCCACCCTGGGCAACACTGCTGCCCAGACCCCACCCCACAAGGCCACACAGAGCCCACCACCACATCCGCCAACAGAACCTGGCACCCCAGCAACTGCCAACGCCCTGTCCACGAGAAGGTCCCAGCAACACGAACCCGCTGGAGACAGCAAGGAGGGATAGATGTGAACCTACCAGAAACAGCCACCAGCAACGCTGTGTCCTCAAAGACTCTGGGGGACCTGCAGGGGAAAACACGGGTCTTGTTAGCAAGGATCACAGCATCCCCATGGGCTAAGGTATGACCACATCAATGTGCAGGTAGAGACGGCAAGGCCCACTGGCCTGGACTTGGGGCACTGTGTACATCAGGCCAAGTGTTTCTCCACGACAACCCCATGAGGTGGTACTGCTACCCCATTTGACAGAGGGGGAAACTGAGGTTCAGAGAATCAAAGTCTCACGCCCCAGGTCCCACAGCTAGGAAGTCACAGAGCTGGGATTCCAATCTGAACTATGTGGTTATAAAGGCAGCTCACACCCCAGCCAAGCCCCCAGGGGACCCCGGGCCCAGATCACACTGTCGCTGTGAAAATCCCCCATTAACTTCCCAGGGGACCCTATGAAAAGTCAGTAAGTGACACCTGATGGAGGGGTGGGCCTACGACTCTCGTTCAAGAATTTCTGAGTCACCATTCAAAGTCAAAACCAGCACAATAAACACTAGTGTCCAGAATATAAAAAGCACGCTCACAAATAAATAAGAGCCAATCAACCCAACAGAAAAATGGGCAAAAAGACTTGATAGAACTTCACAGAAGTGGATATAGAAATGGCCAATAAGCACATGAAAAGATGGTCAATATCATTAGTCATCAGGAAAGTGCAAACTAAGAGACCACTACGCACCCACCTGGATGGCTAAAATAAGACAGACAATGCCAAGTGCTGACGAGGATGCAGAGCAACTGGAATTCTCAGACGTCACTACTTCAGTGCAAAATGTGCAACTACTTTGGAAAACAGCTTGGCAGTTTCTTACCAAGTTAAACATACATTTGGGTGACCATGTGACCCAGCAACTCCACTGCTGGGTATTTACCCAAGAAAAATGAAAACATATGCTCCTACAAAGATGTGTACATGAAAGTTCATAACAGCTTTATTCATAATCACAAAAAACTGAACACAGTCCATCCATAGATGAAGGGATAAACAAACAGCGGTACATCCATACCATGGAATACTACCCCACAATAAAATGGGACAAACTACAGACACACAACCACATGGAGGGATGTCAGACTCAGAGGCTAAGCACACGCGAGGATTCCATTTATAAGATTCTGGGAATGGCAAGACTCTACTTTCACGAGTAGAGAGGTCTGCAGGGGCAGTCACACTAGAACAGAAAGATGATTCCCACAAAAGTTAGGATGTTAAGCACCTCTGGAAAGAAGACCGCATGTGACTCCTTAAAATTATTCATTAATCTGCAGCCACGTGTTTATGCATTCTTTTTTTTTTTTTTTTTTTGGCTGTGCTGTGCGGCACGTAGGATCTTAGTTCCCCAACCGGGGATTGAATCCCTGCCCCCTGCATTGGGAGTGTGGAGTCTTAACCACTGGACAGCCAGGGAAGTCCCTATGCATTCTTTATTGTGTTAGCTTCTGCAAGAAAAAGAACAAGTAAACAAATAGTAATGGGCAGACCACTAGAGAGAGATCAAAACCCTGGCTGTGGTCCCAGCTTCTCTACTAACGGCTGTGACCTTGGAGTCTCTGACCTTGGTTTTCCCATCCAGAAAATGGGCCCACTCCCCACGGCTGTCTCCAAGACCCGTCCATTCGCAAACATCTCAGCCTCGAGTGGACATTTAGGGAACCCCTTCTGCACCCCTTGCCCCCACCCAGGGATCAAAGGCGAGTGGAGCTGCGGCTTCCGGCTCTCACAAGGCTGAGGCAGCTGCATGCAGGGCTCAGGCTCTGGGCCCAGGCTCCCTGAGTTCAAATCTGGGCTCTGCCCTTCCTAGCTGTGCACCCTGGGACAAGTAGCTTCACCTCTCTGAGCCTCAGTTTCTTCATCTCTAAAATGGAAACGAGGGGGACTTCCCTGGTGGTCTAGTGGTTAGGACTCCGCGCTTTCACTGCCGAGGACCCGGGTCTGATACCTCGTTGGGGAACTGAGATCCCGCAAGTTACATGGCGTGGCCAAAAAAATTTTTTTTCATTTTTAAAAATGGGAACGATGATACATTAAAAACACCGACCTTACAGGGATGCCGTGGAGGTAAAGTGCTTTCAGAGCCAGCGTGGGCTCACTAGCAGCAGTCAGTTCCTGCGGGGCGTTCTATGACCCCAAGGCAGGGGCTGGCAGCTAAGCTCCAAGACCCCAAGGAACCCTAAAAGGGGCAGCTGCAGGCGGCACATGGGGAAGGACCCTGCCCCTTCTTTCCTGTCCTTTTAAGGCTTTTTTCGCTACAGTGCCTCCAGGCTTGACACTTGTCCTGCCATCTGCGGCAGCTCCAGAGACAGGGCCCTGCAGGAAGGCTGGAAACAGGGAGGCCCAGGCATGTCTCCGTAGCCATCCCAGCTTCCCAGAAGCCTCTGTGGCCAGCCCCCTGCAGCAGGTCCTGCAAAGGGCTCAGGCGGGGTCAGGTGGCTGGGCGCTCTCCCCAGGCACCACTGTGGAAGGGTTGGGAGATCAGACCCCACCTGCTTCCCACCATCTCCCAGCCCCAGCCAGTCCCCCCTGCAGTCCCCCAATGGACACAAAGCACCTGATGGCGTGAGGTCAAGACCGGCCTGGGCCGGCCCCAGGGGGCCATACAGAGCATCTCCCAGCAATGCCCACAACACGCAGGTCCAGAGAGCAGTCCCCAGCCTAGAAAACTTGGGGACTTCCCAGGAGAAGCGACGGCCACGCTGTGCCCCACGGAGGAAGGTGAAAGGTGCGCTTGGCGAGAGGATGGGGGATGCGGGCAGAGAACAGCTGATCACAGCACGGAGGCTGGAAGGAAGCGGAGCGGAGTGAGTGTGTGTGTGAACCGGGTGGGCAGGGCTGATCGCCGCAGGGCCCCTCGGATTGGGATTTTATTCCCAGGGGCAGGGAGACCCTTAGGAGGGTTTCGCATGCAGAGAAGGGACAAGTCCCACCGGAATTTGGAGAGTGCATTCGGGCTGTGGAGTGGAGGATGGGTGAGGGTGGAAGCGGGACAAGTGGATGGGATGGAGAGCATTTTGCAAGTAGAATTCACGCGGGCGGGCGAGGGATGGAAGGGGAGCCTTGGCGGCTGTGCTGGGCTCCCGGCTTGGACAGCGACAGCTCTGGGTGGGGGAGGGAAGGAGAACCACATGCACTTCCTGTGGCCTTGCTGTGCTCGGGCTGCTTCCCGGGTACCTCACGTAATCCTCACAACCACCCCGGGAGGGAGGGAGGGAGGGAGGGAGGGATGGGGGCTTCTGTTTCCAGGCCAGGAAGCCGATGTTCAGCAGTAACTCACTCAAGGTCAGGAAGGGAAGGGAAAGAACCAGGATTTGAACCCAGGTCCAAGCGCTTTAAGCCTCGGGAGCCAGGGCACTGGTGGGGGGACCCTCCTTGAGGGTGAACAAGGAGAGCGGGAGTGGGGAGGTGGCCACTCCCAGGCTGACCCCAGGCACCCCCAGCAGGGAGGGGGCTCAACAGCTCCCTAAGCAGAGCTGCACCCAGTGGGACCTCCGTGGGCCCTGAAGGTCCCCGGGTCCCTGGGCCTCCTAGGAGGGGGGCGGCTCTGACCCCTGTGCAAGGGGCTCAAGCCAGGGAGCAGACCCTCTCATTCAAGGTCTCAGTCACGCTCGTGCGGACACTGCTGCACATCCTCAGTCACACACGCACATACTCACGGCCTCATTCACTCACTTGTTCACACTCGTGCATGCCTGCGCACACTGTGCTCCCACGCACTCCCACACACACGCGCTTGGCCCAGGAAGGCTCCGCGGGGGAGCCAGCCCCCCGCACCGTGTTTCCAGTCATGGTCCTGTCGTGGCCCAGCCCAACTGCTGAATCCCAGCCACAACCTCCTCTCCCCCCACCCCTGGGGGAGAGAATGGGGGAGGGAAGGAAGGGGGGCTGACCAGACTGGTTTCCCAGCAAAGCAGATAGAGGAAAGAGGACGGCTTCCAAGGGTTCCCCTCCCCCAGGCCCTCGATAACCCTCCCTTAAGCACTTCAACAGCTCCCCAGGGCCCACGGGCTGAGACCTGCCCCCACATGGCACCAAGCCCCCAAACAAGCCCCATCAGGCCCCCCTCAGAGCTTTGGCCCTCAACTCTGCCATTTGCCCTCCCACCCCCTCCTCTGCCTTCCCAGCACCAGCATAACACTGCCTTTTTCCTCCTCCAGGAAGCCCACCCAGATTACCCCAGCCACAGAGGCTGACCCAAAGTGTCCATCCACCCCGCTCGGAGACAGGAAGCTAGCAGTCCAAGGCCACACAGGTGCAGGAGGGCAGAGCCAGTTGGGTTCAAACCCAGAGAGCTGTCCAGCTTTGACTGGGATACCAGCATCAACCTTCGGCCAGTTGACAAGCTTGACAGAGCCCCTGCACAGAGATGGAGCCATGAATACGAAAGACAAGGGTCCTCGGGGGACACGGTCACACCTACCCACACTCAAACACCACACAGATACATCAAGAAAAGAGCAAGATGGGGAATTCCCTGATGGTCCAGTAGTTAGGACTCCAAGCTTTCACTGCCAAGGGCACAGGGTTCAATCCCTGGTCCGGGAACTTCGATCCCAGAGCTGTGTGGCGAGGCCAAAAATAAAAAAATAAAATAAAGAGGAAGAAAAAAGAAAAGAGCCAGACGACGTCAAAGGGCAGTGACTGAAGTAACGGACATAAACCAGCATAAACCTGCAATGAATGACAGGCGTGATGGGGGATGGGGGAGGACTAGAAGACAGGTAGGGTCTCCCAGGAGGTGACACTGGAGCCCAGGGCTGAAGAGATAAGGAGGAAGGCGCAGCAAATGCAGAGGCCTGGAGACAGGACCCAGCTAAACTGGAAGCGGTGGTGGACGGGGCGAGGCGGGGGGCGATACCGGCCTGGGTTTTGTTTCCAGGGCGAGGCCACGGGAGGGGAGGGGCACATTCGGATCTAACGCATGACCAAGTAGAACAGCGTGAGGCATGGCCAGGGAGGACACTTCCGTGTCAATCCCTGTCGGCTCCATGGAGGTGGTGTCCTCTTCCCCAGGCCAAGCCTCAGCCTCTCTCTGCACTGGAGTCTCTCCTAAGGTCAGAACCTGAGGGCTGAAGTCTCAGTGCCAGGCAAGTGCTTTGTAGCTGAACCTCAGTACCTCCAAACCTTTCCCACCAGGCTGTGCTATAGCCACCCAGAGGCAAGGCCCCGACCCCACTGGCCCCTGGAGGCCCTAGCAACACCGGGCCTTTGCCTCCACCTGCTCCTGGGCAGGTTGCTAAAAGTGATTGCACAGGCCAGGGCTCAGAACAAATCCTCCCTCCCAGCCCAGCCTCCTCTGGGCCTCCAGCCACGTGGGCCATACCCTCGGCAGGGCCCCAGGAGGCACACTTTCCAGGTGTGAGAAGGAGAGGGGTGTTGATAGAGCCCCCGCAGTGCCTGCAGACGGGCAAGGCAGTGACAGAGGCAGCCGGGGTGCCAGTCCTGGCTCGGCCACTCCTGCACTGGACACCCAAGTCACTTCATCTCCCCGTGCTTCTATTTCGCTGTCTATAAACTGAGGGATGGTAACAGTGTCCCTTCGAAGGGCTGCTGTGACCACTAAATGAGTTAATACAGCAGAGCCCCTTAGAGCAGCGCCTGGCACAGCGTAGACCTCAACAAGCTTATTAATCACAGTAAGCGCTTTCTGCATCTCCCCACTTCAGGACCCTCACAGCAACACTCCAAGAGAAATGGGGAAACAGAGAAACTGAGGCATGGAATGGTCACCTGTCCCAAGTCTCTCAGCTGGAAGCAAAAGAAAAAAGCTGGGACATGAACCCTTTCTTGAATCCCCTGACCCACCCCCACTCCCAGGGACCCTGGCAAATTCCTCCCCAGTGTGCTCATTTCACAGCCAAACAGACCCGTATCAGACAGGTCTGTGCCCACAATTTGCCCTGGTATAAGTGATAGCAAGTTGTCTCTCCAAAGAACTCCTACACATCCCTCAAAGCCCAGCTTATGATGTCCTCTCCCCTCCCCTCGATGTTATAAGCCTTTCCAGTTAGTCCAGTCATATCCTGGCCCTCACTGCCATCTCACCCAAAAACTCTGCCTGGCCACCTCCAGCAGACCCTGAGCCTTCCAGGAAAGGGCCTGCCTTATCCCTCACTGAGGCCACAAGGCCTGACGCAAAGGCAGATGCACAGTGGGAACAGCAGGGTGAGGCTCAGAGTAAAAGAGACTGCATACAGAGGAGGGTTCAGCACAGTAGGGCCAACGCTGTGAGGTGCAGCTGACAGCAGGGCTGAGAGAAGGCCTGGCACACAGTGGGCCCAGCCGACTCACAACAGACTTAACACAGTGCCCGGTGCACAGTGGGGCCAGGATCACAGAAGGCACTGGGGGAGGCCTGGACCTGCCTGCCATCTTTCACCCAATCCCCGCACTCCCCACCGCTGAAAAGCCCCCCATGCGCCTCCCATACCCATGCGAGTCCCACCTACACTCACAAGCCCAACGGCCTCCTCCTCCAGGCAGCCCACACTCCCTCATACTCAGCTACATGCAATCTGGCTGCAGTCACAAAACCAACAACAACGGCAATAATAACAGTGGCCATAACTAGCGTTTAGTTACTCCTGTGAGGACACCAAGCTGAGCCTTTACATACTCATTTAGCTCTCGACACCTTTCAGGTAGGCTATTTTATTTATTTTATTATTTTTTTTTTAAAAGTCTACAGAGCATTTTTTTTTTTGCCCGCGCCGCATGGCATGAGGGATCTTAGTTCCCTGACCAGGGATCGAACCTGTGCCCCCTGCTGTGGAAGCGTGGAGTGTTAACCACTGGACTGCCGAGGAAGTCCCCAGGTAGGTTATGTTATTATCCCCATTTTACAGATGAGGAAACTGAGACTTGGGGGGGGGCGGGTTGAGTCACTTGTCCCAGGGGTTATACAGCTGATGAGAGAAGTCAGGACGGGCACCCAGGCGGCCTTAACCGTGCACACAGGGCTGAGCGCTGTTACTGTTAGTGGTACCCTTACCCTATGTTCTCAGACCCTGAGCCGGGCAGCAGGAACCCGACTTAACCCTCCCTGCAGCCTCCTGAGCTGCTGCTACCCATTTCCTGGATGGACAGACTGAGGCTCCAAGAGGGGATCACACAGCCAGGCTGCCACCCACTTCAGTGGTTCCCCACCCCACCCCCAGGGGCAGGTTCTCCATGATTCTCTCCCCAGTCAGTGCAGAGGCCAGAAGCCAGCGCCTGACGAGAAGCAGGAGCCACAACTCACCCACAATAGCCCTCCCCAGTCATCACCTTCTCCCAGGGCAGGACCCCCCACCAGGCTCTGCCGCGCCAGCCCAGGAGCCTCGGCACCAGCCCTCAGAGAGGAGACGCTCCACCTGCAGCTCCCGCTGTCCCATCTCAACCCCCTCAGTGGGCACAGGTCAAGTTCGACCAATCTGCCAATGAGCCCGGGAGGCTGGGACAAGGTCCCTGCCCAGGACCGTCCGGGCTGGAACCAGGTCCCCGAGCCAGCCTTGGAGAAAAGATGCTCCTCCACCTGCAGCCCCTGCCTTCCCATCTCAACCCCCTCAGTGGGCACAGGTCAAGTTCTGCAAAATCATCCAGGGCCCAGGGGCTGCTGCAATGCCCACCACTTTGAGGAAAGGGAAGTGATGCCCACGTGAGCCTCCATGTGGCAGCGTGAACCACACGAGGCCAAGATGAGCAAAAGCCACGAAACGTGTTCTACCGACGCCCTAAACGCGGTCCCGCAGATCCGGGCACTGCCCCCAGTGGGCAGGCATAACTTCCGGAAGCCATCTCTGCAGGCTGGATTTGGGGACTTCAGGTGCAGTGTGACCCAGGCACCCAGGGCAGGAGCAGGCCAGGGTCCTGAGGTGTTAGGGTGTGGGGGACCTAACGCCCCTCCCAGAGCTGCCTGGGTCTGCCAGACACGTCTCTTCACACCCGATGAACAGGGAAGTCTCCCCTGTCCCCTGGGACCGGGTGTGGCCCTTCCCTGTCACTGTCGTAGCAAGCAGCCCAGACAGCCAGAGCGGGAGGGAGGCAGCTCTTCCACTTAGAAGCCACTGGGATATTTTATTTTCCTTCTCAAGTGACAGCTGAGGCCGGCTCTCCTTGAAGCTGCGGAGAGGCAATCATGGAGAGTTCACCCAGGTCTCTGATTCCCCACCAGCCTGCAGCAGCCGGCGACTGCCGGGGCGTGGGGGCAGGGCAGTGGCGCAGCAAAGCCAAGGCCACAGCCAGTGTGGATGTGAGTGGACAGGGCCTGGGGGAGGACAAAAGGGGAGGAGGGGCTGTGGCCCATCAGAGGGGGACACATGGGCCCACCCAAAGGGGGCACAGCCCATCCAACCATGGGGGCCACGGCCCCACTCCAGGGGGCTCAGGCCCATCCAAGGGGGGCACACCGTCAGGAGGAGAATGAGGATCCGCACTGACCCTGCCCGCAGGCCCCCAGCCCCCAGTCCACCTATCCGGGCTCCCAAAAGAGACCTGCGCTGATCACAGGCCAAACAACCACGATGGTCACCACAGCAATAATAATAGCCCCTCCTGCGTGCACAGTCACCGTGTGCCAGGTCCTGGGCCGTCTATCCTGACCCCATTCCACAGATGGGGAAACTGAGGCCCAAAGAAGTTCAGCAACCTGCCCGAGATGGCACAGCCAGGGAGGGGCAGGGAGATGGGGGCCCGGGCGTCCTCCCTCGGCTGCCCCATTCTGCCCCCACTCCACCCTCAATTTGGCCCCAGAACACACTGCTCAGAAACCTCCCGCCCACCTCCTCGCTACGGGGCGTGGGGCCATCTGCGGAGACAGCAGCCGACAAGAGCAATTAGACGCCAGGAAGGAGCCAGGATATCGACCGTTTCTGGAGGGAAGGGGGGCAGACGGGGGCTCGGGCCACACGGGTGTCGGCAGCCTGGCTCCCGGCCCAGCACAGGCCAAGTCAGGGCAGGCAGCACAGATCAGGCCGGGAGGGCCAGGGGCTTCGCTCCGAGGCCTGCGGAGGCCCAAGACGGCAGCACGGAGAAGCCATTTGTCCGTCTACCTGTCTGTCCACCACCGGCATCGCCAGCTGCAGACACCTGGAGCTCCCCTGAGGCTTTCACTGCGTGGGCACCGTGCTAAGCCCTGTCAATTACTAACTGGTTTAATTCTTACAACCACCGTACACACGAGTTACTATGACTCTCCCCATTTTACAGATGGGGGCAATGAGGCAGAGAGGCAAGAAAGTGTACCCAGGGTTCCCACAGCTAAGATTTGCATCCAGGCATACACTCTAACCACACATCACCTCCACCTGGGAGTCCCCTGAGGGGTGGGAGATAAGACAGTGGGCTTTCTGGGAATGGGGCACAGGGGACTGCATGGGGTGGAAACTTCCAGAAGCCTCTGAAAGTCCCTCAGAGGCCCCATCATAGGCTCTCTGTAAAGCTAATTCAGTTTCCACCCTGTAGGAGCACAGGCCAAGGGCCCTACAATGCCAGCTGCTGGGTCCCCCGGGAGGAGGCTGCCTGACGGTCAGCTGGAAGGGAAAACCACTGCAGAGCCTCCCACCCTGCCCCAAGCTTCCCTGCCCAGGAGCAGGGTCTGGGCCATTCGTGGCTGCAGGGCAGGGCCAGGGGCTGCCGGGGAGAGCAGGGGTGTCACGGAACCAACGATTGATCGCCAGAAGCAATTAACTGTCTGGGTCAAGAGATGGTGAAAGAGATTTGTCACCGGGGGCCCAGGGGATATTCCAATGAGTCCAGCAACGCAGGCGGGAGGGGTGGTTCCCGCTGACCTGGTCCTGAAGGGAGATCAGGACTTCTGCACACTATTGGAGCACCCCACTCCTCCCCCACCCCGACAGGCCTCCCTCTGCACACTCCCGCTCCCCAAGACCAGCCCCGACCCACCCCAGCATCTGTGACCCGGGCACCAGCCCATCCTGCACAGATGGGGACAGAGAGGCCCAGCAAGGGAGTCCATACACAGAGTCCCAGCAGCCCGGGATCTGGCCGGAGACCCGGACCCAATCCCAGCTGCACCAGGGTCTAGCTGGGCGACCCCACGCCGGTGCCTAAATTCTGAGGCTGTTTCCTCTGCTACAAGGTGAAGGTGATAAGCAGGGGAGTTAAAACCAGGACGGCTCAGGCACAAATCCCAGCTCTACCATTTTGTTAAGCCTGAGGCTGTCACCTTGCTCCTCCGAGCCTTGGTTTCCCCATCTGTAAAATGGGGGTGATGCTGAGGGCTACTTTGTGCAGAAATATACAGTCTGGCACACGGCAGGTGCTCAGTGCAAGCTCGCCATCAGGGTTCACCAGCCCGCCTCCCCAGGGACGCAAGCCCAGCCCCTCAGCACCTAGGACACCAGGCTCAAGCCCTGAGCCAGGTCATGGGGAGAATACCTGGGGCACGGGCCCCCCGCCCCAGCCTCTGAAGCACGACCCAGTGAGAGACGGAGGCCACCATCCCCGACTGGGCTTGGCGACTGCCTGTCATGGAGAACAGAAGCCCCTGGACACACGGTCCTCCACCCAGATCCTCCACGGACAGAGCTGGAGGGGATACAGGGCACGGGCCTCCCCTGTGTGAGTCCCCCAGTGAGTCTCCCAGCTTTCACCCCCTAGTGTCTGCTTCATTTCCCTCCATGCACACCCTGGGCACATGCGGCCCCTGGGATCCACTGTTTGATGACAGTAAACACCTGTAACATCTCCCTCGCTGTTCCCACTACACAGATGAGAAGACTGAGGCCCAAAGCACCCAGCAAAGGGCAGCCTCAAAGCCAGCTCTTTGTGATGTCCCACAGGAGCTCAGAAGGTGCTCAGAAGCCTGGGTCAAGGGGCCGAGGGGCAACACTGAGTCACAGTGAGAAACTTGGTAGAAACTGAAAACAGCCCCAGAGGCCCCACGTACTGCCCAGAGTGAGTGGCGCTGATTCACAGCCGGGCTCTGTGTTGGAAAGTTCCTGCTTCTGTGGTGGAGTGGAGGCGGGGGACCCGGGGCACAGAACAGCCACTAGGCGAGCTGTGAACTGGCCCCAGGGCCGCTAGATCACATCCAGCCTCGTCCACCATCCAGCGCCCCATCAGCCCTATCAGGGAAGTGCCCGGGGGGGAGGGGAGGGGAGAGCATGCTCTGGGCCACAGAAATACGGACGCAGCATGAAAAGGGAATCTAGGTGTTCCTGCCCTCCCCTGCCCGGGGCACAATCAAGATGTGAGTTCCTAAGGCCCGATGCCCGGTCTTCACGCTAAAGACACTTGGGCCTGATCATTCGTCATTGTGGGCTGCTCTGTGCACTGGGGGATGTTCACAGCATCTCTGGCGTCAAACCGCTATGCCTGTGACACCTCCTCCAGGCTGGGATAAACGAAATGTCTTCAGACACTGCCAAAAGAATCCCGGGGGCTACGTCGCCACACTGGCCCCACCCCTACCCTGACCCCTAAGGGCCTCTATTCCTGGGCAGGAAATAGCAGTCAGTGGCACCCACCCTCCGCTGGGCCAGCCCCTTGGTCTGGTCAGTTCCAGACAGGGTAGAACCCACCTGAGTGACAAGGGACCTGTGTCCAGGACCCTAGTCCCCCTCCTCCAGGTCAGGCCAGGGCTGGTCTCGCTGCCAAGGGACCCATCGGCCGTCAACACTAACTGACCAAAAGCCCCTACTACGTCCTGACACCATTCCAGGCACTGGGGGCCTAGCAGCAAACAAGACAGGGGAGCTCCTGCTTCGTCGGAAGTGATTTGATGTGGGAAGGCCAACAACACACACCAGGGGAAGAAATCAACCAAGAAACTTCATCGATCAACAACTAGAGACCTAAGTGGGCGGCTGGGACAGTGGTTGCAGGGGGTGCCCTTGACTGGGCAGCCAGGAGGTCCTCCTGAGGGTGACATCTGAGCTGAGACCTGACGGCAGCCGCCATGCCGATCGCAGGGAACAGCATGCCTGGTGGGGGAACAGCAAGTGCAGCGGCTGAGTGCAGAGGCCGGGGTGGGGAGGGATGTGGCTGGAGCAAGAGCCGGGAGATGGGTCAGTGAGGGCGAACAGCTCCCCGGCACCCTTGGGGCCTCTGGGTTTATTCTCAGAGGAGGAGGAAAAAGGGAAGGGAGAGGATGAGGCAAGGAGCTGAAGGCTCTCATTCTCCTTCGGACAGGATCCCTC
This sequence comes from Grampus griseus, assembly GCF_964374135.1. Lineage (NCBI taxonomy): Eukaryota > Metazoa > Chordata > Mammalia > Artiodactyla > Delphinidae > Grampus > Grampus griseus. Next base: position 5,574,723 of record NC_139006.1, on the reverse strand, counting down.
TGCCTGCAGCGCGGAGAGCACAGCGGGGGCAAGAGAGGATGGGTTCAGGGGCCAGGAGGAGGTTGTGTGGGTGCCGAGCCAGACGGTGGACGGGGGAGGGGGGCCACAGCGTCTGGTCTGCCACTATGAAAGCAGGGAGGGTCTCGAGCACAGGGGGTCCCACCCCCCACTCACAGCATCTTGTTGTCTTTGTGCTGTTAGGGCCGAGGGGGTCTCCAAGGCAGGGTCCCCACTCTGGAACACCTCAGAAACTGGCAGGGATGTTATTGGCTGTCCTGGGACTGGCGCTCGGCCAGTGGGACAGTCCCACGCCACGAAAGCCACCCTCTCCACACAATTTTCAAATAACCTGGCCGTTTAAAAAAAACCTGCCAGAACCGATCCAGACGCTAGCTTTTTCTTTAGCATCACTTTCATGTGTTTCCAGAACCGAAACGCTTCTGATCTCACTTGCATCGCATCGACACTTACTCATTCTGAGTGGGAGCCAGCAGCACTTCCTCCCATTTCCTTTTACACTACAGTGTACACTGATTGTTGTTATTGTTGTTGTTAATTCTGTGCAAAGTCAAGACCGTATTCAGGAGGACTTTCAGCGCCAAGGAGTAAAGGGGATTTTCCAAGGATACGCTCTAAATATCGTCAGGGGTTGTCAGGATGCTGTGTGGCTCTGGGTAAGCCAGCCGACCTTTCTGAGCCTTAGCTGTTTGCCTGTAACACAGGGAAAGTGATGATGCGATCGTTGCTAGCTCGCGAGATTGAGAGGATCAAACGAATTAACACGGCAAGCCTGCCGCTCTGAGACCCGGAAAAGCACCTGGCCCTCGGTCCATCATCGCATGTGGCTGAAGGGGCTGGAGGCGGGTGGGGAAAAAGGCCCCAGCACAGGCCCCGGCTGGGCAGGGGGTGGAGGAGAAAATCCCGCACTCCCTGCGTGGGCCAGGTGGCTCCTCGCCAGCCCGGCTTTCATCTCCAGGAGATAAGCCGCCTGCTCAAGTTCACGTTCAGGATCAAATGAACCCACTTAATCGCCTTAGGGATCTCCACTGAGCCGGCTCCTCGGGGACCCGGGGAGGAGGGCAGCTGAGCCCCTCCAGCCAAGACCCCCACCTGCACAGCCAGGCATGGAGAGGACACCCTGCCCACCCTCGGCCCCAGCCCCGCATGGCCCGCTGCAGCGCCCCCCACCCCAAGGGCAGGTGTGTGCACCCTGCCCTTCCGAGTCTGTGCACACAGGTCACCTGCTCACCATCACAAAGCACCTACTGTGCGCCCCGTGCCCGGTCAAAGAGACTCTTAATCCCCACAGCCTCCCAGAAGGCAAGTGCTTCTGGGAGGGGAAACTCCATTCTCCAGATGGGGAAACTGAGGCCCGGAAAGAAAACAGCCAGCCCACGAAGGTGACAGAGCTCCTCGCCAGATCACCGGCAACCCTCAGGGCAACACCTCCCCCACTTCACAGATGAGAAGACTGAGGCAGGAACGGGCCTTAAGTCACCACCAAGATGCCAACAGTCTCTCTCTCTGGGGGGGGGGGTGGGTGGGTGAGAACATGGTTGTATTTTGTGTGTGTGTATGTGTGTGTGTGTGTGCAGGCTTTTTTTGTGTCTTAATTTTCCAATTTCTAGAGAACACAGGGACTTCCCTGGCGGTCCAGCAGTTAAGACCCTTGCCACGTGGTATGGCCAAAAATAAATAAAATAAGATAAAATAAAATGAAATAAAATAAAATAAAAATACAAAGAACTGGTTGGTTCTGCTTCTGAAAATCAAGAAAGTCTTTTTCATAAAGCAGCCGTCGAGCCACACGCCCTGCCCACGGCCTTGGCCATGGGGAGACCTCACACCCTACCACAGAGGGCCAGCCAGGGAGCCCCCTGCAGAACCTGCCAGCATCGGGGGAAGAGCCACGAGCCAGCAGTCCCACTCCCAGGAACACATGGAGGAGGAGAGCACGTGAGCACCTGGAAGCACCCAGAGAAGCTCCAAACACGGCCATCAACCCAAGCGGTATCTAGGGACTACGCCAATCACGTGTCCTGGGTCCCCATGACAAGATACTATCTCTACAGAAGTTAAAATTCATCAACTAGATCTAACTGCACCAACACGTCGCAAAATCCTATTTTCTTTTCTTTTTTTTTCTTTTTTGGCCACACCACGCAGCTCGAGGGATTTTACTTCCCGACCAGGGATGGAACCCAGGCCCTCGGCAGTGAGAGCACAGAGTCCTAACCACTGGACCGCCAGGGAATTTTTTAAAATAACAATAATAGCTACACGATAAACCTTGTGTATTACGCTTCTAATCCTCAAAACAATCCTAGAAAATAGGTACTATTTCAGTCCCTATTTTACCTATAGGGCAACTGAGGCACAGAGTGACATCTCACAGCTGGAAAGAGGCAGGAGGGATGGGGACCCACGCCGCCAGGATCCCTGCTCGGAACCACTCCGGTCTGCTTTCCTGTCTCAACGTGGAGAGGAAATTACGAGGCCGAGTTATATAAAAGCTGTCAATATTCGACCACTTTTGACCTACAAAACGGGCAGAGTCCCGTGGCCCATTCTAACAGCAAACTGCAGAGCGGCAAACACAGAAAGACGCGGCCACGTGCATCCTTCCAGCCTGGAGATGAGACAGGGGCCCCAGGCCGTGCAGGAAACCGTGCAGAGGCCCGTGCAAGTGTGACGACATTCTTAGACGAGCACATGTCCAGTGGAGAAGTGGCAGTCTCTGGGGAGGAAGCTCAAATGACGAGAAAGCCACCTGTAATTTTTATGATTTTTTTTTTGGATAAAAGGCAGCCGCCACCTTAGCTGGTGGCCCAGAGTCCAGCCTCCTGGACTCAGACTGGCTAGAACATTCCCACCGTCTCCCCAGACCCCATACAGCCTATCCGCGAGCAGTGGTTCCCCAGGGCCCGGTCTCCAGAGCCTCCTCTTCAGGGGAGAGAAGCTCTCCCCACCTAAGGATCCAGTTTCATTTAATTGCAGGCTTCAGGTTTCTGGACGACGGCCCAGAGGGCCTTCGGGCCGAAGGCGTGGGCCATTTTCCTTCTCTTTTCAATAAAGCCGGGAAGGAAGCAGCATGTGGCATCGCCCGTCTGCTCCGAGAATGTGAAACACTTGCCCCTCGGGAGACCCCACCCAGAAGAATCAGCTGTGGCTCGTCACGGCTGGGGCGGACAGGCTGGGGACACATTTTTTTTCCCTCTGGGCCTTCATTGGAGCCAGGTACCCCCACCGGATTTGAAGGAATAAATGAACACACAAAACATCCCTACTTCACACCACGCCCTCCCTGCTGGTCATCTCTCTGCTTCTAGATTTTTTTTCTTGCATTTCATTTTGTTGTTGTTGTTGTTGTTGTTGGTACGCGGGCCTCTCACTGTTGTGGCCTCTCCTGTTGTGGAGCACAGGCTCCGGACGCGCAGGCTCAGCGGCCATGGCTCACGGGCCCAGCCGCTCCGCGGCATGTGGGATCTTCCCGGACCGGCGCACGAACCCGCGTCCCCTGCATCGGCAGGTGGCCTCTCAACCACTGCGCCACCAGGGAAGCCCTTGCATTTCATTTTTTTCTCCAGCACAAGCCTTTACAGTTTGCAGGTCCTTCTGTTCACTCCGTGTCCCTCACTCATAGCCCCAGGGCAAGGGCAAGACACGGAGCGGTCACCTGATTCCAAGGCCACTGGCTGCAGGGACACACACGGTCTAAATGATCAGGTGGCACCTGGCTGCTAGGGGTCTCAGGGAAGATGAGGGCTCTTGTTTGAGTTTCCTCTTGCTGCTGTAACAAATGATCACGAACGCGGTGGCCTGAAACAGCACAGATTTCTTATCTCATAGTTCTGGAGATCAGAAGTCTGAAATGGATCTAACAAGGTGAAAACCAGGGTGTCAGCTGGGCTGTGCTCCTGCAGCAGGCTCTCCGCGAGCCCGCATTCCTTGTTTTTCCAGCTTCTAGCGGCTGCCTGCACTCCTTGGCTCCATGCCCCTCCCTCCATCCTCAAAGCCAGTAGCACAGCACCTTCAAATCTCTTGGACTAACCTCCTGCCTCCCATATAAGGACCTTTGTGAGCCCACCAGGATTATCCAGGATAACTTCCTCCACCTCAGGGTCAAATGACTGGCATCCTTAATTCCATCTGCAAACTTAATTCCCCTTTGCCATGTAACATAGCGCAGTCACAGGTTCTGGGGTTTAGGGGCGTACACATCTTTGGAGGAGACCATTATCCTCCTCCCCACAGGCTCCAAAAATCTCTGGGCCTCGAGGGAACTGCCCCAAAGGCCCACCCCACAAACCCTGAGCTCCAGCAGGCAAGTACTGAGTCCACGTGACTCAGTCTCTCCAGTCCTACAGAACACCCGGCTCTGTCATCTGCGCGGTGAACACATACCCCGAGGGTGCCCAGTCTAGCCTTTGATGAAAACGTGAAGCAGGCAGAGCCCTGGGGCTTATCACCAGAGACTTCCCTAAGATGACAACAAATAACTCATCAATCCATTTTCTTGGGCAACTTTTGTGGGTTTTGGGGACCAGTCACGAATCGCCCTATTGTTCATCCCCCACTCCAGCAAGGTCCATACAGGGAAGACGCCCTGTTGAAGCCGCCACGTCCCTGCATTCCAGGTCAGGAACGCCACTGGCACCAACAGAGCACACAACCTCCGGGAAAATGGAAGGCTTTGCAAGGTTCAACTGACCGGCAGCACGACACTCATGCTTGGAAAACCACCCAAGGGGCCAAGCCCTCACTACACAGCTGGTGGGTGGTGAGCGGGCACTGGGGAAGCAGAGGCCACCCAGTGTGCCCAGCAGCACGGCCACTAGGGGCATCCCTGGTGTGAGTCAGCACCCTCCCCCCGTGGCTGCTGGTGAGCACACCTCACTGACCCCTGCCCAAGAGCCGGGTCTCCAAGGACCTGGCAGTACGGACAGGGACAAGGTGAAACCTGCCCCGTGACAACAGAACGATATTAACAATAATAGCCGTCGCAACGCGACAGATGACAGAGGACACGACGAAATACTCTCCTTGCTGCGAAACCCTTGTGCGTCTCTCTCCTGCCAGAAAATCTGGGAGGAGGATGCCAAGGCCCAGAGAGGTTGTACGAAAATTACACAGCAACCCAGTAAACAAGATGGGTCTCAAATGCCCGGTGCCCACCCCATGGCCTGCCTCCCAGTCCAGGACCCTCCAGGCAGCTCCACCTTAGCCTCCCCCACACCCCTTCCACCCTGCATCTGGAAAGGGCCCATCTCCCCTCCCCAGGCTCCCTCAATGGCCCCCTCCCACTTACCTCCCCTCCAAGGAGAACACTAACTGTCCCCCCAGTGTCAGACCACCCACCAAACCCTCCACACCTCCCTGGCTGCCATCCAAACACCGTGGAGGCGCTCTTTACAGCACGGGGAGATCAGAGGCATCCCGGACACATGGCCAGGGGCTCAGGGGCACAGAGAGGGCAACGGGGGCCCAAAGGTCACACAGCAAACCTGCAGAGCAGCGCCTGGGGTGCACATACGCTTCCGCCTCGGCATTCCCACCGGGAGAAGCACAGTTCCAGGAGGCGCTGCAGCAAGGGGGCAGCAGCCAGCGCCCAGGTGCCATGAGACGCAGCTTCCTGCCCGCCGCTGCGGCTACTATTTATAGTCTAGACAGCGGGGTCAGCTTCCTGCAAGGCAGAGCCCAGGAGCCTGCGGGGAGCCTGGGAGTGTGACCTCAAGGCAAACAGGCCAGGCCAGGCCAGAGAGGTGAGCTGAGGCGCCCAGGGCTGGGCACATGGTGGACCCAGGCCGACCCCCCTGCCTGGGGATCCACAGTCCACGGGAAAGGGAGACAGGAGGAAAGGCCAGGTCCTGCCTGTGACAGCCACCCACCAAGGAAAGAGCTTACAAGACGTGTGCCCTGAACCAATGACATCACCACTCTGTGCCTTGATTCTCCCATCATTAAACAGGGAAATTAACAGTTCTGGCCACAGCTGCCATTGTGGTCATTGTGGGGCTTAAATGAGCTAACATACAACAACACGGAGTGAGCTCGCCCATAAAACCTCTGTCAGCTCAGCCCCCAGCCCTGCCCAGAGACCAGACGAGGAAGGTGGGGAGGAAGACGGCATGCACACAACCTATCCATGGCAGGTCACCATCACAGAGGCCACCCCGGGTGCCCTAATCCAGTCCACTCCCCTAGGAGGCAGGGAAGACATCTATCCCCATTTTACACATGCTGAAACTGAGGCACAGAGTGAAAGAAGAACCCAGCCCAAGAAAGGGAGAAGGGTTCCTCCTGTCCCTGGGTTTCGTGAAGTTACCTGGGGTCTTCTCTCCCAGCAAACAACAGACAGGCCTCACAGGCCCTGGGAATGCCCCCCTCGGACCCTGCAGAGCTCACCTTCCTGTGATGGAGGGGATGGGCGCATGGGGCCAGGAAGGAGACGTCTCAGGCCACAAGAGCATCCAGAGGCCACCTGCCTAAGGGAACACGGGCTTAAAGTCCCCCAGGCACCTGGAGCCATCCGGCTATGATGTCTCACCCTTCCTCTGAAAACCAGCACAGCAAACTGACACCACCGCCACCAAGCACCAATCGGATTGAAGTCTTTCTCTGTGCTCTCAGTGTCAGGCAGCAAGCCCCTTCCTGTGTGTCCTCACTTAACGCTCCCAACAGCCTCAAGAGACGAGCAATCTGACTGTGTCCATTTTGGGGATGGGAAAACTGAGGCCTGAAGTAGCCAGGACCTTATTATCTCAAACCTCAGCCACTTCAGAGCTCAGGAATCAGCTCTGCTCCGCAGGGGGACTGTCACGACCACCCACAGGAAAGACAGGGAGGGAGCAGCTGAAGGCCCAGCGACCTCCGGGGGTCTGAGGAGGGCCACAGGTGAGGGAAAAGGTATCAGATGCAGGGAAAGGCAGACAACTTGGGATCCCAAGACATCCTGCATTGGGATGCCAGGTCAGGCCATGCCCAGCCAGAACCTGACAGTCGACACATTTATTGGGCACCTACTGTGTGTCCAGAGCTGTTCTAGAATGGCGGTGCAGCAGGGAATGTGGACCAAAGTCCCTGCCCTTCTGGAACATGCATTCTAGCAGGGATGACAGACAACAGCAAGTTAAACAGATAAAACCATAGTTCATCAGGAGACATGTGAAGGAGGGAAGGAGAGGGCTTGAGGAGGAGAGGGTACAATTTTAATTAAGGCCAGAGAAGGACCCACAGAAAAGGTGACATCTGAGCAAAGATGGCAGAGAAATGACGCAAGTCACATGGACACCTGGGGGAAGAGTGTTGCAGGCAGAACAAGTGCAAAGATCCTGAGGCAGGCACATGTCAGGTAAATTTCAACAAGGAGGTCAGTGTGGCTGGTACAGAGTGTGAACAAGGGGAGCAGATCAGAAAGGGAATGGGGCGGGGGGGGGCACAGACTGTGCAGGGACTTGTAAGCAAGATTAAAGAGCTGGCTTTTATGCTGTCTGAGATGGGAGGGCTCTGAGCACAGGAGGGACAGGCCTAAAAGAAAACCCTCTGGCTGCCATGTGGGGAACAGAGGGTCAGGCTGACTGGTGAGGAGGCTACTGCAGTAGTCCAAGCAAGGGATGATGAGAGCTGTATTAGGTTCCTGGAGCTGCTATAACAACTTACCACAAACTAGGGGGCTTGAAACAATACAAATGTATTCTCTCATGGCCATGCAGGTCAGAAGTCTGAAATCAAGGTGTCGGGTGGAGTGGTCCCTCCTGGAGGCTCCGAGGGAGTCTGTTGCATGGATCTAGCCAGCAATCCTCGGCTTGTAGACACATCACTCCATTCTCTGCCTCCGCCTTCACACGACTTTCTATTCTTATAAGGACACCAGTCCTATTGGATTTAAGGCCACCCTACTCCAGCATGACCTCATCTTAACTAATTACATCTGCAGCGACCCTATTTCCAAATAAGGTCTCCTTCTGAGGTTCTGGGAAGCACATGAATTGGGGGAGGGGACACTATTCCACCCAGTACGGTGGCCTAGATGGAGTATAGGCAGCAGAAGTGGGCAAAAGTGAAAATGGTTAAGAATACTTAGGAGGGTGGGAGACGGTGTCGGTGGGTGTGGGGGGCAGGGAAAAGTGGGCGCCTCCCAATCTCTCCCCCAGCTTTCATCCTCCCCTCGTTTAACTGGTCACAGGAGTTACCCAGGAGTCACCACCACACGTAATTCCCACCAGAACCCCACCCTGCAAACCGGACCCAAGCCCCCAGGACCCTGGGGACCCCTGACTCCCGCTGGACTCTGCAGCATTCCTCCAGCGCCCCCGCTCCGCTCCTGGCCCGGTGTCCGGTCGCCCGGCGGACAAGCCCCACTGAGCCCCAGGGCAGCACGTCCTGGCCCCCCACCTTGGCCCAGCAGGCTCGCCCCGTTAGCCTAACGAGCAGGCCCGCGGTGCCAGGCAGTTGCCATGGCCAAGGAGACAGTAGCAGTGGGCGATGCTCCCGGAGGGTCTGCAGCGGGCACCGGAGCTCAGCGTGAGGACAAGCAGGGACCCCCGAGGCACCCCCTCCCCACGGGGCCCCGGCTGTGTGCACCCTCGGGCCTGGCCTCAGGGACTTCTGACTGCCAGCATCTCCCAGAGAGGCCCCCTGGGCCACAAAGAAAAATCCACTCCCCTCCCACCCACCCCTCCTGACCTCCCGCCCAGAAGTACCACCCCCCTCCCCCCCCCAATATAGCACACAGTTATTGCAGGGGTGTCCGCCAAGGGGAGGTCGGAGGTCAGCAGACGCGGAGGCAGACAGACCTCCGAGGCAGTGAGAAGGGCCTGGATTTCATGCAAGAGGTGCCGGGAGGCCCTGAGGGCTCATGGGGCTCTGAGTCAGGTCAGGGCGCTCACCCGCAGGGTCCACCCAGCAGCTCTGCACAGAACAGACGGGGGCAGCATGGAGGCTTCTGCAGGCGCTGGGCGGGTGAGAGGGCAGCTGGGGTGACCCCCAGCTCTCTGGCTCGGCCCCACACTCAGGCAGGAAGCCCAGGCTGGGGGGTCTGGGGGCGAGGGGGGACCGCACGTCCGTTTGGGGACAGATCGGGCCTGAAGCCCCTTTGGGACAAAGGGAAGGAGGCTGCTGGATCCACCTGCCTGGCCCCAGGGCGGGCTCCGAGGGTTAGGAGCCGCAGACAGGAAGGAGAGGGACTAAAGACGCGGCCTGAAGGACCGACTCACGCCTCAAATGGCCCCTCAGCTCTCTCTGCCTCACCAGACTCTCTGAGGTCGCGTGTCATTCATCACCCCATTTCACTGGTGAGTAAACTGAGAAGCTCTGCACAGAGGCTCCATTACTTGTCCCAGGCTGCATCGCACAGCCAGTAAGAGGCAGACACCAGACTCCGCCCCGTGGCTCATCGGAGCTCCGTTCACAAGCCCTAAAACACAAACACACGTCACCAAAGACCAAGCCAACCCCAGGAGACAGGAGGCAGAGAGCCTGGGCTCCCGGGTCTCCGGGAGACACACCCACACATGCCCTCCAGCGGGCGGCCAGCTGCTGGTCTCATCCGATTCTACCCGTGGGTTACGTTTTCCCCCCACTTCCTTTCCAGTTCAGAGAAATATCCCAGGGTCAACAGAAGGAAGCAGAAACATTGGAAAGTGTCCGCAGAGCGTCCGCAGAGCACCAAGGCTGGAACCGGAGCCCAGAGGCCCCTCCACGCGGACACACCCGCAGCACTGCCACCGCAACAACTCCACGATCCCTGCGCCCCGGATATGGAACAGACAGGAGTGACCCTCCACCCAGGAGTGGTAAGCTCGTCACCTACCCCACTGCAGGGTCTTCCCTCAGGCCAAGTGGCTCCCAAGGGCCCCAGGGCCTCCAGTAGGGATCCTGCACCTTCCAACTCACTCACTGTCACCTTCCCAAGTCTGACCCAGGATGGACACCCAAAGACCCTGGTTCTTGCCCAGGGTCTGACCTTGGTTAAGACACTCCATGGGGCCTTGATTTCCTTCTGGAATCATCTGTCAGGAGACCACCCACCCACCACCCCGCAGGCACGCAGGGGGAACAAACCTGGAAACATCTCGCAAGTGTTTTCCTCTTCTTTACTCCTGTCTGCTCCAGCCCACCCCTCAAGAACTGAGACAACTGTCAGGAATGCATAGGATAAGGTAAAATCAGAGAGCAAGGGGCTTCCCTGGTGGCGCAGTGGTTAAGGATCCGTCTGCCAATGCAGGGAACACGGGTTCGAGCCCTGGTTTGGGAAGATCCCACATGCCGCGGAGCAACTAAGCCCAAGTGCCACAACTACTGAGCCTGCGTGCCACAGCTACTGAGCCTGTGCGCCACAACTACTGAAGCCCACGCGCCACAACTACTGAAGCCCACACGCCACAACTACTGAAGCCCACGAGCCTGAAGCCCATGCTCCACAACAAGAGAAGCCACCACAATGAGAAGCCCGCACAGTGCAATGAAGAGTAGCCCCCGCTGGCCGCAACTAGAGAAAGCCCACGCGCAGCAACAAAGACCCAACGTTGACAAAAATAAATTAACTAATTATTTTTTTAAAAAATCAGAGAGCAAGGTCAAGACAAAAAGAAAAATCAGGGACAAACCAATCTGAAAACAGGATGAAGTCGGTAAAACCAAAACACAGACCAGATCAGATTGCTGAAGGCAGGCTGCAAACTTGGCTCCGAGCATCCTAACGGTCAAAGCAAAGAGGGAAACAAGATGGATTCTGAGAGACTTTGCAAAAATTTGTGAAAACTATGTAGCACCGCACAGAAGGTGTTACATACAGCAACTCTGTGGCGCTGGACAGAAGGGATTATAGCCTCAAACATCATCTAAGAGGCCAGAGCATTGTGCCAAAGGTCATCTGCTTTAACCATCCCCACTGCCCTACTGCATTCTACAACAGCAACAGCATAACAGCAAGAACAGCGAGCCAGGCAGAAGGAGGGGTTTTCGGGCCTGCTGGGTGTGACCCTCAAACTCATCAGGGCCCCAGTTTCCTTGACATAACCCTGGAAGGTTATGCTGAAGTTAAAAAGAATGTGGGAGCTCTCTATCAGGGGTCGGCAAATGTCTTCTGTAAAGGGCAGGAGAATCAATATTCTAGCCTTTGGAGGCCTTCCGGCCTCTGTCACAACTCCTCAGTTTTGCTGCTATAGCCTGAAAACCACCACAGACTACACATGAATGAATGGGCATGGCTGCGTTCCAATAAAACTTTACTTCCAGACACTGAAATTTGAATTTCACTTAATTTCACATGTCACAAAATACTCTTCTTTTTATTTTTTTCAACCATCAAAAAAAGTAAAAACCATTCTTAGCTTGCGCACCATATAAAAAACTGGAGGTGGGCTGGATTTGGCCCGCGGGCCGTAGTTTGCTAACCCCTGCTCTCTATATATTCCAGAATAAACTACTAAGATGTATTATAATTTAAAGGAGGAAAGTAAGATGTGAATAGGGCGTGATATCATTTGTGTGCTTGTTTTTAAACAGAGCACACACATCCAAGTCCCTGTGAGGCAGACATATGGCCAGACTATCTCTGAGAGGAAACTTTTCCCACGTGTATCTGCCTTGGGGGACAGAACTGGGAGGGTAGGAACAGGAATGAGACTTACTTCGACACCTCTAGGCTCTGTTTTAATTTTTTAACATGCCCATGCTTTTTCTTGTAGTAAAACACATTTTTATAAAGCCCAAGGCAAGTAGCAGGGTTTCAGTGCGTTACTTTTTGGTTTTCTGTATTTTTCAAATAAAAAATAAAAGTAACGTTATCCCCCCGCGCCAAAAAAAAAAGTTAATCTAGTTGTTATCTACATGGAAGGACATCCATGTGTTAATTCATAGCAGAAAAACATATGGACCATGGCGGCCCCTACGGGAAGCAGGCCTTCCGGATGTATCTGCAGGTGCAGAAACAGACAAGGAGGGGCTGGACCATCATCTCTACGAGCCGGGATTCCTCTGAGCCTGAGTCCAAGACCCTTGGACCTGAGCTCAGCTCCCAGTGGGAGCTGCCCACACTTTGCACAGACCTGGGGCTGTCTCCTGTGCTGGAGAAATGACAGCCAGGGAAGGAAGTGGGGGGCACTGAGCCAGCTCTCCGGTCTCAGGGACGGTGGCCTGGTAGGACCAAGAAGGGTGAGAACATCCAGCCAGTGGCCTGAATACAGGCGTTTGGCCCTGAGTCAACAGAGAAGGCAAGGCTCTAAGGTCACGCCGCCCAAGAGGGACGGTGCCCACTAGTCACATTTTAAACGTATTAAAGCCAAGTAGCAAATGACATTCGGATCCCAGGTGGCAGCAGCATCACTTCAGGTGCCAAATGCCACCTGAAGAGTGGAGAGCGGCTAAGGTGCTGGGCAGAGGGGGCAGGTCCGGAACGTTCGCGCCATCACAGAAAGGTCTCCTGGTCAGAGCTGCCCCACAGGCTGGTGGGACAGGAGGGGGTGGGGACATTAGGAATGGGGGCAAGGGGAGGTGGACGGAGGGCACAGGAGCCTGGGCCAGCACCCAGGAGAGCCTCAGGCTTTGCTGGGAAACAGGACCACAGAAGGGGGGGTGTCCTTCCAAGATGACAGGGATACAGGGGCACCAGGCAGAGAAAAAAACACACAAAAGAAGGAAAACACTCAGCTGCTAAGAGCCAGGCCCTGCTCCCATACACAGAACCTTGTTTCATCATCCAGTCCTGGGCCTTCGGATCCGGACCAGCCACATGTAGCTTTTTAAATTTCAGTTAATTAACACAGAATAAAATTACCAGTTCCGACAGCACTAGCCGCATTTCAGTTGCTCAGAGCCACACACACACCTAGTGGCTACGGGACAGCAAAGATCTAGAACAGTCCCCACCATCGCTGGGAGCGACCGGGCAGTGCAGCTATGGACGGTCCTCTGAGGGGGCGTTATTTTCCACCCCTCCCCCACTTAAGGATAAGGAAACTGAGGCCACAAGTTCAGAGACTTCGCTGAGTTTTGAACTGAGGGAAGCAGGATTTGAATCAGGTCTGACTTCAAAGGAGCCCTTTCTAGAACCATCCCCGCCCCCCGCTGCCAGGTGAAGGGGAAACTCGGCCCTCCCCCAGGAGGCTCCCTGTATCCTCCCCATCAGTCTTCCCCCCACTTTCCAGGCTGCCCAAGCCCTCCAAGTTCAGTGCCTGACAGGCACTGGGGGATTAAAGGCGGAATGGAAAACCTCAGCCTTCAAGGGCCCAGGGAGAGAGCTGGGCACATCTGTGAATCACCAATCAGCCCGACAGGAGAAGAGCCTGCCGCCTCCAGAGAGCAACAAGCCCAGGCCTGGGGCTCAGGTGAAGAGACTATGCCATGAGAGGGTCCCTCCCAGCAGCCCTTTAGAGGGAGGAAGGGGTTGTGTCCAACCAGCCTGTCAGTGAGGACCTGGGGTGAACAATAAATTCTACAGCGGGAAGCCTTTCCTCTCCAGTGGTTGGTGGGGGACAAAGTAGCAAGAGCTCCTGTGATCTATCATGACATCCATCGCGTCCTCACAACAATAAAATCAGAAGTAGCATCATCATCACCATCATCACCATCATCATCATCATCATCCCCATCTTAGAGATGAGCAAACTGAGGCTCAGAGAAGTTAGGTAACCAGTCCAGAGTCACACAGCTTGAAACTGTAGGGCCGAACATCAAACCCAGCGCTCTCACTTTCAGCCCCTTAATCCTCTCCCCTACCCCCAGTGGGCACTGTGCCCAGTGTACGGACCAGGGCACCCAAACTTTCAGAGGGGCAGGGACCAGCCCCAGGGCACTCTGCTTGCACATCGCTAAGCCGGGATTTCAACTCACCAGAACTTGAAATGATCAGAGGTGCGGATCTCCAACAAAACACTCCCAGACTATCCTCTACTGTTGGTTTAGGATGATTCTTTACGGATCTATAAACGGAAAGTTCCTTCCCCCAGGGCTAGCCTGAGCCCAGCTGGGCGTGGTGGTATGGAAGTGCCCAGGCAGAAAAGCCTCACTTTGGTCTAAAAGAAAGATAATGATGATGATTTTGATCATCGTAAGCAAAAGTCACACCACCATGCGACCTTGGGATGGCCTCGCACCTCTGACCTGCGCCCTCATCTGGAAAATAGGAAAAAGCTGTCATCTGCCCCAGGACCTCTCAAGGTCTCCAGCTACAAAGTACCCCGGGGCTGCCCGCCAGCGTACAGGCACTCATCTGATGCAGTTTTCTGGAGTCCCGTTATATGCCATGCTAAATAATTCAAAACCATGTTTTCATTTCAAAATAAACACAGCCCCATCGCCAGAGCGAATGCCAAATCTGCATGAATGTTTAAGATGAAAGGAGACTTCAAAGAAACTTCAGACCTGCCTCTGGCACTGCCCCTCCCCAAATCCTGGAAAGAACAAGTTCTCAGTCTCCTGCCCCCTGGGGCAAAGATCTGCAGCTGCTGCTCAAATAAGAAACATAATTTCTTTTTTCCTACCCTCTTTGGCAGCTCCACAGAGCAGGTCTGCAGTACGTTCATTCTTGCTGCACCAATGCGACCACGGGTAATCCCAGGTCTTAATTCTTAGTTCCACATCCAAACTGTGTGACCTTGGGCAAGTCATTTAACCTCTCTGTTTCAATTTCACCATCTATAAAATGGGATAATAATAGCCCTGACTTCACAGGATGGTAATGAAGAGTAAAGGGGTAGATTCCTGTTGAGGGTAGATCCTGGCACATGGTAAGTGCTTTCTATGTGTTGGCTGTTATTACTATTGCATTACACATAGTATTTTCCAGCTCCTAGGCCAAAAGTTCCCTTGACAGGTTGTCAAGTCCCTTCCCCCTCCTCCAAGGATCACTTCCCTGGGGACTCCACATACCCACCCATGGGACAAGCCTTTTAAGATGACACCCCTGGCCTGACCCTGGGCAGCTTGGCCCTCCCCAAGCAGCAGCCCAGACTCGGGTCCCCTCCTGGCCCCCTTTCCTGGGTGCCTGGGGCAGGAATGACCAGTTCCCGCAAGCTGTTCCCCTTGCAGGGAGTCCAGTCTCGGAGGTGTCACCTGGGGAGGCTGCTGTTGGCATTAGAGAGATGAAGAGGAAACAGAGGAGGAGGGAAAAACACACACAAATAAAAGCTCTCAACCCCCTACTGTCAGAGGCAGCATTTGATGTGGGGGACTTTCTGTTCTCAGAGCTGTTGGAAGGAAGCGGTGAGAGTCCCAGCTCTCCTGCCTGTGCATCTCTGCTTCTTAAGAAGGGAGCCCCCTCCAACTTCTCCACCCACAGGCCTCAGGTCTGGGTGGGAACACAGCACAAGGTACCTCCCCCCTGCAACTCGCAGTCGGAGGGAGGGTGGGGGGGGGGGATCCGGACCAGCCAGCCTCCACATCCAGCCTGAATGGCAAGACGCTGGGGGCCGGGACTCCTGGGGCCTCTTTCCAACGCCAGCCAGCGGGCAAGCATCAGCGCGGCCAAGCCTCCCACCCCCACGCCCTGGGAACAATCAAGCCTTCCCAGCTCGCGCCTTTCACGCAGCTAAATTCGTGTTTGCAGAGCTCTCCGAAATCTTTAGGAGGTGGTATGAGTATTATTAATTGGGTGAAAAGAACGGATTATGCCAAATAAATCCTTCCCACGTAGCCAAACCCTCGCTGAGGGAGGGAGGGGGGTGCGCGCAGCCCCACGAGGGGTCTCCATCCCTCAGCGGGGCCTGACAGCCACATTACCATTTACATGGATTTATCAATAGTATTGATCCCGGAGCAAGCGTAAATAGCTCGGTGGGAAGAGGCCGGGGCTGGGGCCCGTTGCGTTCCCGCCCCCACGTCTGGGTACCGCAGACTCCCCGGGCACCCAGCGGCGGCGGCGGCGGCGGTGGTTAAGTTTCCAAGCAGGGACAAGGCAGCCGGCGCGGGGAAGCCAGACAGCGCCCGGGATGCCCTGGCAGCCGCCCCACCGCCGCTGCCGCTTCCCCGCTCACCCCCGGCTCCGGGCCAGCCGGACTCGGTCTGTGCATCTGTTCAGTGGGCTGAAGGTGCCACCTCCCTTCTCTGTCCTCACCGGGAAAAGCAAAGGGAGGTGCAAAGAAGGCCCCTTCCCTTCACCAGATCTTCAGGCAAAATGCAAGGCAGCCTCTTCTCACAAAATGTCCAGGCCATTGGATTAAAGGCCAAGTTTTAGAACCCAGGAATCATAATAACAACAACAGTGGTTGTAGTAACACATATACGAATACCTTCTATGTATTACCACCTCACTTCTCACAACAACCCTCTGAACTCGGTACTATTGTTACCCCACTTTACAGACGAGAAGCCTGAGGCACAGAGAAGTTGAGTAATTTGTCCAGGGTCACACTGCCAGTAAAGTGGCAAAAGTATGATTCCAACTCAAGGCGTTGAGTTGCAGAGTCGGCTGTGAATGGCTCAGCTATCCCACCTCACACCTCTTCCTTGCTCAGAGGGCTCTCCCCGCACCCACCAATCCAAAAAAAAAAGAAAGAAAAAGAAAAGAAAGGCCACCCACGACGAGATACACAACAATGCCCTGGGACGCCCTCCCAGCTCACTCCTGGCCCGGAGAGCCCCTTCTATCAAAGCAGCCGCGGGGACCCAGATCTGGTTTTAAAAGGGCAAAGTCAAGGCCACCGATAACACAACCCAACGAGCCCAGAACTCCACAGGGATCCTCTCCCCTTCCCTCCTCCCTGCCTCCCTCACACATCCTTCCTCCAAATCTGCAAAAGGGAAAAAAAAAAATCATAATAAAACCAGTTCTCACCAACAGGGGTGGAGGAGGGGGAGGAAGGGAGGCGGCTGAGCCGACAGAACAGATCCGCCCCCGCTGCCTGCACCAGACCCTCGGAGCGCAGGAGCGCACGACAGGCGGCGCGAGGGCCCTCGCTTCCCAAAAATTAAACCTACAATGTAAAAATAACGCCGGGCGCCCTACGCTAATTGGGCCCGGGCGACAGCAGCTCACAGGTACAGCGTGTCTCTCCCGCCCGCCCGCCTGCCTAGCCCTCTCTCCCTCCCTCGGGCTTTTTCCTGCAAGCGTCCGGGGTAGGGAAGGCGCGCCCCACGGATCCCTCCCACTCCCCTCCAAGTCTCTGGGGGTGCTCCCCCAGCACCAGGGCCTGGGGCCTCCGGGTCCAGCCCAAGTGGGATCAGCTCCGAATTCCAACTTCCCAAACTAGTGGCATCCCAAGTATCCGCACAGCCTGGGGGAGGGACCAGGAGGCGGCCCAATGAGGCGTCACCAGCCGCGGGAGGCAGGCCCAGACACCAGGAACACCAGCCCACGGGGGAGGGGGGAGCAAGGGGTGCCTCTCCCCGGAGACCCCCACCCAGAGCCCTCCGGTCCCTCGCCCAGGAGCGCCACCGCCAACACACACACACACCCCCGGTGGCAGGAACCCCCCAGGCGCCTTCCGCAGCAGCCAGGCCGGGGAGCCGAGGGTGCCATCTCCAGGGGTTCTCCAAAGCCGCACTGCCCGCTGGAAAATAAGGCGCAGTGTCCCCCCCCCCAAGTCCGAGGCCGCTTGGGGAGGAGGGAGGCGCATGGCGGCCATGCCCCCAGGGCCGTGGCACACGGTGGGGGGCTGCCCTACGCAGTTCCAGGGCGCCCCCCACCCGCCCACCCCCACGCCACTTCCCTCCTGCCCGCCCCCTCACTGGGGAGCTGGAGTTCCCCTAAGTTCCCCGGCACCTCCACGCACGCGGGCCGCAGTGTCTACGAGGCGCCTCACTCCCCAGCAGGCCACCCCCGAGAGCGCCAACTCGGGAGTGCAGGGGCCCCGCCAACTCCGCCGCGTGCGCCGCCCGATCTTCCCCGATTCCCCCGGAAGCGCGCCCTGCGCCTCACCCCGGCCCTCCGCGGGGACCCCCGGCCCCAACTCACCTCGCGGAGGTGGAGGCGGCGGCGCCCGAGCACGGGGCGCGCTCGGGCTGCCCGGGCGCTCAGGCAAGTGGCGGTGCCGATCGGGCTGGGGGCGCGCAGCAGGCCCGGCCTCCAGCCGGGGCGCGATCCTCCCGCCGCCGCCTCCTAGGGCGCCAGCCCCGCGTCCCTGGTCCGCAACTTGGCGCGCATCGCGGGGCGCAGGGCGCGGGCGCACGGCTCGGGCGGGGCGCGGGCGGACGCGGGGCTCCGGTGCGGCCCGGCCTGCCCGCGGCTCCGCTCCGCGGCGGCGGCGGCGGCGGCGGCGGCGGCGGCGGCGCGGCGGCGGCGGCGGCGGCGGCGGCGGCGGCGGCGGCGGCGGCGGCGGCGGCGGCGGCGGCAGCGGCGGCGGCGGCGGCGGGAGGGGGAGGAGGGGGCGGGGCAGGAGCCCGGGAGGCGGCGGCTCGGCCTCCCGGCTCCTGGCTCCCCGCCCGCACAGACGCGCCCCGGCCCGGCCCCCTCGGGCTCCTTAAAGGGCCCGCGTCGCCACCCCTGGGCCTGCGCTCACCCACTCGCGCGTGCACAGGCTGCCACACAGATACACACACACTTGGGCGCGACGCCGAGTTTCTTTTTAGCAGCTCCGCGAAGGAGGAAGGAGGGGGAAAGCGCCTCCCCATCCCGCCTCCTCCTCCTCCTGCGGGCCGTACGCCCTCCTCCTCCCCAGCCCCAGATACTTCTCTGGAATAGCGTTTCAGCTATTAAATTATAACTCAGGAGCGGCCAGTGGATGGGGAGGGGTCATATGGGGAGGGCCACACACAGGGCCTTTAAGGGATCCACACAGTTGCTCAGCGACACCCACGGTGGAGCTCGCTCTGGGGGCTCTGGCACACAGTAGGGTGCAGAACTCTCACCAGTGGACATTCACACACTGGGCCTCAGCAGACAGAACATCTAACCCAGGTGAACACGTGGGGAAACTCGCAAACCCCCGCAGACGTGAGCGTAGCCTAGGACATAGACTCATACGACATAAGGTCACCCACAGATAAACAAACCCCGGACACAGACAGGAGTTCACACACACACACACACACACACACTAGAATGTCCGTTTCTAGAGGGCGAGGATTTCTGACTACTTGTGCACTGCCCTTTCACAGTAGGGACGCAGTGCGTTGCGTGAACTCCCATTTGGGGACTTTCAGGGACACAGATGCACAGACACGATGCTGCAAGCCTGTGATCGGGCACACACAGCACGAGTAGGCAGGGTCACAGACGAGCACACATGTGGACACTCGCCCGCGCACACGCAGGCGCTCACCGCTCCAACAGGAGCCCCACTGGCTGCCCTGACAACGGTGTGTCCTCATTTACCCTCCTCCTGCCCCTCCCAGACAGCCCTCTCAAACCCGGGGAGATCTTTTAAACAGCAGAGGGCACTGGGAGCCCCAGACCGGGACCCTCCCTCCTCCTCTGCTTTCCCTTAAGATGTACGAGAGTTTGATTTTTTTTTTTTTTTCAGTTCAACTTTCCTTTTTTGGAGCGACGTCTCAGCAGATTCAGTTCTGCCATCTGCCAACATCTGAGAACCCCCAGGGGGAGTGGGGTATGGCTGCGGTGGGGAGGCGGCCATGCGGTTTCCAGGGGCTGGGCGTGCCTCTGCCTCCAGCCGGCCTGCAGGGGTTGCCGGCTGCCCCGGCAGCAATGTGTCCCTCTCGGCCCCCTCAGGATTCTCGGGTCCTTTTTTCCTGGGGAGGGTCGGGGGGAGCACCTGAGGCTGAGGAAGTCTGGAAAAAGGGAAGTGTCTGTGGAGGGGCAGTTTGCAGTTTGGAACAGAAGGGGGTGTCTCAGGTCGACGGCCCCTCCCTTCCCGTTCTGGTCCCACCAGCTCCAGAGCGTGGGAACCCACAGGTCAAAAGCCAGACCTAAGGAAGGAAGGACTAGCCCTCCAGAGGGGTCTGGGGGAGGGAAGGGAGGGCAGGAACTGGGGAGCCCTCCCCAGCCTTCCCACCAGCCAGGCTCCTGAGCCCTCACCCCCAACCCCTGGTCACCTGAGAACACTCCCCAGGATTTGCATTTCAATGAGATTCCGCTCTGGGATTTGGCACTGAAGAGAAGGGTTTGGGGTAAATTCAGGGGTTCCTTCTTCCAGCTTCTGCCTCCCAAGGGTTGCCGTGGGGCTCTGGCTGAGTCTAGGGGCATAGGAGGGGGTCAGGCAGGCAGGGGGACTGTCAGCTTTGTAATGTCCCGGGGTCACGTGGAAACCCCTCGAAGAGCCAAGTAGAGACTCAACCGTCGGTGTCCTCTGGACCAACCCCGTGACAGATGGAAACGACCAGGTCAGGAGAAGGGGTGGCATTTTTCTGCAGAAGACTGGCCTCTTGCCCACTCCTGTCTCTCTGGTTATTAATCTCATCCTCATGGGCTGCAGGGAGCAACACAAGTGCATGTCCTCAGAGCTCATGAATTCCCTCCAGAAACCCTCAGATGGGGGCTTGGGGACTCCTGAGATGGGTCCCACAATACAGATGGGGAAACTGAGGCCCTGGGAGGTTAAGAACCTAACTTGCTGGACTCACTCAGCTAGCAATTCTAGATGGGTGCTCTGAACCCTGACTCTGGAAGGATGAGGTGGAAGGGTCTCGGCTGAGCCCCTCTACCCAGCCCTCCGCAGGTTGCATCCCATGCCCTGACTGCTACTCTGTGTTCTGCATCTTTCGCTACTGGGCTCTGAGCAGCAGCCCCAGGGATCCACATGTAACTAATGGGAACAGCAGCTTTGAAAAACTGCCGAACACTCTGGCCCGCAAACAGCCTCTCTGGAGGGCCCCTACACCCCTCGGGAATGAGGGTTAGCTAAGAGCTTCTAAAGTATGCATCGAAGGGGCTCTGGCCTGAATGGAGCCAAATTCTGCCTTAGGCTAAGATCCCACTGTCCCCCTTCCAATCATTCAACCTTTCCCTCCTAAATACCTGGCAAACTATTAAGCTCATCCCTGCCTCAGGACCTTTGCACTTGCTGTTCCCTCTGCCTGAGACAGTAATCTTCTAACTTCAAGTCCCAGGTCAATATCACCTCCTTAGAAAGGCCCTCACTGAACCTCTATCTAAAACCCCCAAGGCACTCGCTAACCCATCCCCTTATTCCTTGTCCTCACCATTTTTCACCATCTAAAATTATCTTGGGCATGTTGCTTATATATTGTCTTTTGTCATCAGAATGTCAGCTCTATGAAAGCAGAGACCTCATCTGCCTGGCTCACTGCTGTATCCCCAGCATATAGTAAGCACTCAATTAAAATGTATTGAGGGACTTCTCTTGTGGCGCAGTGGATAAGACTCTGTGCTCCCAATGCAGGGGGCCCGGGTTCGATCTAGATCCCACATGCATGCCACAACTAAGAGTTCACATGCCACAACTAAGGAGCCCGCCTGCCACAACTAAGACCCAGCGCAACCAAATACATAGATAAATATATTTTTAAAAAATGTATTGAGAATAAGGGAACAAATGAATAAATGAATACAACACAGGGGAGAAGGGGGCTGGCTGGGGGTCAGGCTTGGCCCTGGAGAATCCAGAAACAAGGCGGGATGGCTGGCCTGTTTTCTAGCACTCACTCCTCTGGGATACTTCAGAGTCGAGCCTTTACTTCCCTCCATCTCTCATCCTCTAGGTAGCGGGGGGCGGAGCGGGGAAATTGCTCCCCGAGCACAGCCCAGGGCCTGACACCCAGGAGATGCCCATTCAGGGTCACTGAGTCCATATGGACAGCCACGGTGTCAGATCAAACTTCCAGCCACTCCAGTGGCTGGAAAAATGCCCCCCTGGCCAACCCTGGAGAAACCAGACATTTAAAGGGTCAGAACGCAGGCTACAGGGCATGGTGCCCTAAGCCTCCTTGACCCCAGTGGCCCCAAGAGCTTCCCAGGCTGGCCGGTCAGAGCACCCACAAAGGAAGCCCCTCACTCTCAGGACCCCTATCGGCGGCAAGCCAAAAGATGCCCAGATGAGCGTCACAGGGGCGAGCTTCGCGCGCACCTCAGAACAGTGTAGACACAGGAGATCCGACATATACTCTTCATACTTTTGATGTGCTTTAAAATGGGAAGGGCAGGGACTTCCCTGGTGGTCCAGCGGTTAGGACTTCACACTTCCACTGCAGGGGGCCCAGGTTCCATCCTTAGTCAGGGAACTGGGATCCCCCAAGCCATGCTGCACACAGCACGGCCAAAATAAATAAATTAATATAATATAATATAATATATAATGGGGAGGGCAAACGCAAAAGCCCACAGGGCTTGGGGCAGGAATAGCAGGTCTGTGAGTGGAGGAGAGGTGAGTAATTGGCACACCCCATGCCTGTCCCCAGGCACTCAGAGTCACCCTCTGTTTAAAACACAAGCATGGCCAAGCCAAACAGCAAATGCCTGGGTGGGCCACAGTCTGCAGGGGCCAGCTTGTTTGTGACCCTGCAAAGCCTTTGCTCCCCGGGCTGGTTTTCTACTCAGTGACCCATGCTTCCCACCCCTAGTGGAGGGGCCGGGTACGGGCGGGAAGTGGAAACTTCCTAAGTGGACAGGGAACCCTTTTCCAGACGTATGGGCAGGAGGAGGGAAAGCCTCGTTTCCATGAATGCATCCCAGCTTTGGTCATTCAGTATGTATTTTAGTAAGCGCCTACTGTACGCCAGGGGCTGCGAGAGGGAAGAGCAAAGGAGATCAAGCCCAGCCTCAGGGACGGGCATACAGCGGGGAGTCGACACTCAAAATCAAAGTTATGTCAACGCCTGTGTGCTAAAAGTCCTTTAAAGGGAAAGAAAAATATGCTGGTGTTTGAAGGATATTTAAATTTCAGGACACAGAGGATTTTGGAAAGGACAGGATTTCCCCAAATCCCCGGCCTTTCCTGCACAGGCGAGTCCAGGGTGCCCCTCCAATCTCACAGTCCTGCAAAAACATCACTGAGAATGTCACTCAGAGCCCCCAGCCACCCCACCCCCCCTTCACTGCAAGAAACTGCCGTGTCACCCCCGGCTTCCTCTGAGGTCTGTGCCTTTATTTATGACACTGTGTTCATTTCAGAAAGAAGGAAGCAGGCAACGAGATCAAGCCCCTGTCTCATAGGCCTGATTATATCTGAAGATAAACAACTCGTTTTCTCCCAGGGCTGCACTTCTGGGGTGTTCCCCTGCCCATCTGCTTGAGTCTTTGCTCTCAGGGGCCGGTGGGATACGAAAAGAGACATCCAGGGGGGACGATGGTCCCCGTAGCATCACTCGTGGTGGCCAGAGGTCAGGGCTGCCAGAATGGACGTCAACGGGGCAGGCTGTGTGGAGCCTGGGCGTTCCTCCAATGAAACATTCGGCAGCCGTGGACAAGCACAGAACAGGCTGTGCATTCTGATGGGGGCAGAGCTCCAAGATACATTGTTGAGCACAAAAGCAGGTACAGACCTGGGCTTGCAGTGGGGTACCTCACGCACAAAATAGAAAGGGGAATAAGTGTGCAGCTACGTGCTTGCCTGTGCATGGCCACTTCCGGAAGGGTATTTATTAATTCAGAAGTACCTACTGTGTGGTAGGCACCATGCTAACTAGGCTCAGGGAATTCTGCAGTGACGGAGAGAGGCAAAGTCCCTGCCCTCCTGGAGCTGACATCCTGAAAGCCCAGATGCATAAGGAAAACGAAACAAATGTATCATCCACTGTATTAGGAGGTGGTATATGCGCTGAGAAAAAGTAAGTCGGGAAAGAAAGACACAGTAGAGGTGAGGGAGGGGACCATGCGTGCAGCATCCAGGCAAAAGCCGAATGTGCAGAGGGCACAGCCGGGACAAAGGCCCCAGGGTGGGAATGTGCCTGGTGCATTCAGGAAACAAGAGCGAGGCCAGTAGGAGAAGAATGAATGAGTGCGCAGTGAGGATGGAGGGATGTTGTGGGAGCTTGGAGTAGTAGAAGGACACACAAGAGACTGATACTAGCAGTTGCCTCTGGGTGGAGGGGGCGTGCCTGGGAGCTGGGGTTCCGATGCGGGGTGGGGGGGGCGGCAATTTGCTTTGACCATATCCCGAGGGGACTGTTTAAAGATGCATATTGAAAGTTCTTTTCTTTCCTTTTTTTTTTTAGCTTGGACATCTGGTTTTGGACACATCCCTGCATGCGCTTCTGGATTTTTTCTTGAGATTCAAGGAGGTCTCCTTTCTGGCATCTTTGCACCACATTTGCTGTTTTCCAGCCTCCCAGAGAATGTTAGGAATTAGCCCCTGGGTGGCCTGACCTCCCGGTTGGGCCTGGGAAACCAGCAAAAGCCCCAGCCTTCCCAGGGTGGCGGCTGTGCGTGGATGTCCAGACAGTATAAGAATCCACGTTGCAGTGTTTACCACATGTGGTTCTCAGAGCAGCTCTGGCTTGAACCTCCCCGCATATAGGCCTAGAGCACAGGCCCCTGGTCAAGTCAAGATCAGAACTCAGAGGCCTGTCCACAGCCGGAGAGGCTGGAAGTCTTGGAGCTGGGCATGTGTGTCCCTCCTGGGTCCCCTCTGGCTTTTACCCAACAGAACCAATAATAACTCTCATTTTAAAAATATCAGTGTGGCAGGTTCAACTGACTCAGAAGGGCCCTCCAGGCCTCTCAGCGCCCTCGGGAATTACTGAAGACCCAGCACTGCGTGTGCAAAGTGTGCAGAGCCCTAAAACCCCAAGGGAGGGTCCATGTAGCAAGAGCAAGTTGAAATGGAAAGGATTCATGGTTTTGAATCAGACAGATCTGGGTTCTACTCCCAACTCTGACACCTCATTAAGTCACTCAACAAACATGTATTAGGCTGGCCCCAGGACCCAGCAGCGAACGGGACTCGCATGGAGCTAGCTTTCTGCCAGGGCAGCGTCCATTCCTCCCTCCTCCTGGCATGCCTTCCTGGACAGCAGGAGCCAACGCTTATGTTTTCCAGACTCCCTTTCAGCGAGAGTTCTGTGTGGATTCTGGTTCCAGCAATCCACAGGTATCTCTAGAATTCAGGACAGTTATCCACGGGGTAGAGACAGGGTCCAGCCGTTGGACTAGGTGCACTGTAGTGGGGCAGGTTCTGGAACTGGCATCTGAGGGCAGCACCTCGTTCAGAGGGTGGCTTCCCGAGGGCAGCAGCTCCCCAGGCAGTCCAGCTCTGCAGTGTGTCTCTGAGTGTCATTGTCTGGAAGCTTTGCCTCAAATGCAGAGGCCACTTAATACCCTGAATGGTATTAACACCCTTAATATCCTTCAACCACCAGAGCCCATTCTCTTCCATGTGAGATTTAGGGACTCAGAAAACAAACAAGTGGGACTTTCCTGGCAGTCCAGTGGTTAAGAATTCACCCTCCAATGCAGGGGTGCGGGTTCCATCCCTGGCCGCAGAGCTAAGATCCCACATGCCTCGCGGCCAAAAAACCAAAACATAAAACAGAAGCAATATTGAAACAAATTCAATAAAGACCTTAAAAATGGTCCACATCAAAAAAAAAATCTTAAAAAAAAAAAAAGAAAAGAAAGAAAGAATAAGGTTAAAAATGGTGGTGATTGCCAAAAGGAAGCTACTCACGGACCAAGAAACCTGGAGGGAAGAAGGGAGAAGGACAGGCTTGAGTTTACGTAATCAGGGAGGAAAGGCCTCCCTAAGGAGGTGACATCTAGAGGTGGCATGCAGAGGTTGAGAAGGAGGCAGGTACGCAAAGGCCATACCGTGGGAAGTGACTCGGTGTGTTCAAAGAATGGATAGAAGCCCAGAGTGGCTGGAGTGTTAGGAGACGCAACCCATTTTACTTCCCTGGGCCTCAGTTTTCCTCATCTGTAAAATGACTCACTGCCTGGCCAGCCTTAACAGGTGGTTTCAGGAATTCAGTGAGCGAAGACAGCCGAACATCCTTCAGAACTCCAAAGAGCTGGGGCACTTCAAAATCTTCAAGAGCATTCTTCAAGAGCTCTTTCTATAATGAGCCCTGAGCTAGCTCAGCGTTTCCCAGGCTTTATTGATCTACAAGAGCTGCACAGCATAATGGTTACACACACATACCCTGGAACCATACTGCCCGGCTGTGTGACCTTGGGCAAGTTACTCAACCTCTCTGAGCCTGTTTCCTAACCTGTAAAATGGGGGAAAATAACAGACCATCCCTCATAGGATTACTGTGAAAATTAAATGAATCGATGTGTGTAGATCAGGCAATGGCTGGCACATAGTCTTTTATAAGCATAAACCCTTTATGGTATTTCACTGAGCCTCATAACCAGGTAAGATTGGAACTGCTACCATCCCCCCTATACAGATGGGAAAATTAAGGCACAGATGACAAAACTAAGGCTCAGAGAGGTAAATCACCAGCTCAAAGCCATCAATGGGAAGCAATTCACCTTTAAGCTCAGCTCTATCTGACTCCTGGGCTTTCCCTGCACCATCCCACAAGATCCAGCTGGGTCATTGCTTTGACTGTAATTTCCACTGCTCAGAGGAGGCATTCATACAGTGATCGAATGAGGGTGCAGGACTGATGTCCCTGTACCCCCAAAATATGGCTCACTGTCCCCACCTTGGTCCCCTGTGCATTAGAACATTACTCAGAATCTGGTTGGCATGAATCATCATTGTCATAGCACCTGCCATGCCAGAACAATCAGTTTCACTAGACTATGTTGAACAGGCAAGGAAGCAAGAGGGACAGCAGCAGGGGAGGGAGAGAGCCTGGGGGAGACTACCCTGACTCCCCCCAGCCTCATCATCCCCACTCTCCCCGTCTCTGACTCTGCTCCAACACACTGGCCACCTCAGACACACCCAGAATGCTGCCTCAGGACCTTTGCACTAACTGTTCCCTCTACCTGGAATGCTTTTTCCCAGATGGCCATGACTTGCTCTCTCACCTCCTACATGTCTTTGATGAAATGGTATCTTCCTACTCTTTCTAAAACAAGCCCCTCCCCAAAGCTCTCAATCCTCCTCTCCTGCTTAACTTTCCTCCTGGCACTTATCACCTGGAGACCTGAGACACATTCCCTGATCTCACAGGGACCATCTTCTGGTGAGAGGCATTGGACAAATAAATCAATACATAATGGTATGTCGTAATGTCAGCTAGTATTGAAGGAAGAAGAATAAAGCAGAGGGTGACAGAGGTTGGTCAGGGAAGGCCTCTTTGAGAGGAGAGAGCCAGCCATGAGGATATCCATGGAAAAGGCATTTTAGGCAGGGGATACAGCAAGTGCAAAGGTCCTGAGGTAGAATAGAGGAGCCTGGCAAATATGAATGTCCTTCTACGCCACACAAGGAGTCCAGACTTCCCCTATCAGCACTGGGGAGACCCTGAAGGGTTTTCAGTAGGACTGTGGTCAGGTCTGGGTCATGTTTCAGAACAGTTATCCTTTTGAGCAGCACGAGGTGGGAGGCCTCGCAGTGAGAAATGATGTGTCAGGTCAGGGGCAGTGAAGTGGGGAAGAGGAAACAGATGTTGGGGAGGTTCAGAAGGCAGGATGCAGATGACCCATCCCCCTGGCATCCAGGCACAGGGGGAGGCCTGCAGGGCTGGGCGTGGAGACAAGTCTGGGCCAGGCGAAGGGAGTGGAGCCCGTTTGTACCTGTAAAACAGTTTGCTTTGGCAGCTGCGTGGAGGAAAAATTTCAGTTTATGTTCCCTGTGATTCCTTTGAAGCTATTTATGGAAAGGCTCACACTAAGGGTGCAAGGCCCATCTTGTTCTCAAGGTCATCGGAGTCCAAGCCAAGCCGGTGAAGGGTGTCTGATGCAGGTGGATCGGGCCTCCTCTCATCCCATCTCATTATCATTCTTAACTGCTCCTTGCCTCAGTTTCCTCCTCTGTGAAATGGGTATCATATAAGCCCTTTCCTCTTCGAGTGGGCCTGAAAATTTTTTTTTTTTTGGCTGCGTTGGGTCTTCATTGCTGTGCTCAGGCTTCTCGTTGCAGGCTTCTCTTGTTGCAGAGCACGGGCTCCAGGCGCACGGGCTTCAGTAGCTGCAGCACGTGGGCTCAGTGGTTGTGGCACGTGGGTCCTAGAGCACAGGGGCTTCAGTAGTTGCGGGGCCTGGGCTCGGTAGCTGTGGCGCATGGGGTCAGTAGTTGTGGCTTGCGGGCTTTAGAGTGCAGGCTCAGTAGTTGTGGCACACGGGCTTAGTTGCTCCGTGGCATGTGGGATCTTCCCAGACCAGGGATCGAACCTGTGTCCCCTGCATTGGCAGGCGGATTCTTAACCACCGTGCCACCAGGGAAGTCCCGGGCCTGAAAATTAGATGAGATGCTGATATAAAGTCTTTAGCACAGTGCTGGGGCCACATAAATGTCAACCTTACTCATTTTATTAGTGGTTACCAGGAAGGGGAGAGGTGGGCGTGGGCTGGAGGAATCAGGGATGACTTCCTGACAGAGGCATGACTAGTGCTGGGACTGGTTAATAACAGCTAGGGCTGGCTGGGCTCTTACAACATGCCAAGTTCATGCTTGAACTTCCTGAATCCGTGTAAGAACACTTGGAGGTAAACACAATTATCAGCTTCTTGTTATAAACCTCCTGTAGCTGCTATAACGAATTATCACAAACATCGTAGCTTAAAACAACACAAACCTGTGACTTTACAGTTCTGGAATCAGAAGTCCGAAATGAGTCTTACAGGGCTAAAATCAAGATGTCTGCAAGGCTGTGTTCTTTTCGGGGCTTTGAGAAGAATCCATCCCCCTCCTTTTACCAGCTTTTAGAAACTGGTGGCCCTGCATCGCTCCAACCCCTGCTTCATCGTCACATCTGCTTCTCTGACTCGGACTCTCCTGCCTCCCTCTTATAGGGACTCTTGTGATTACATCGGGCCCTGGATAAGCCAGGATGATCTCCCTTTTCTGAGATCCTTAACGGAATCACATCTGCAAAGTCCCTTTGTCATGTAAAGTCACATATTCACAGGTTCCGGGGATGAGGACACAGACGTCTTTGAGGAGGTCATTATTCTGCCTACCACACCCATCTTATACACCAGAAAACCGAGGTGAGAGAATCAGCCCAAGGTCACCTGGCTCAAGAGCAGAGCCTGGCCTTGAACCAGGTCTCTCAGACTGCAGAGCTTCACAGTCATCACCCTTTCGGGACTCTGGCTTCGCTGTGTTTATTATTTGAACCTGCATCTGGGGGCACCAGCCACTCTGCACTCAGCCGTTCTTATTCCATTGCCTTGACTCTAGAAGATGTTTTTCTAGTTTCTCCCCAAATTAAAATTATTTAACAACTATTCACTGAACACTTATTTTGTTCCAGGCACTGGACATACACCAGCCACCAAGACAGGAGAACATTCCTATCTGCATGAAGCTGACAGTCATTCGATGATATCCATTACAATCCAAGTAACAAATCCCAGCACACAGCAGCTTGGACAATGAGATCATTTGTTATTTCACAGAGCAAGAAATCAGGAGGAGGCGGTCGTTCTGAGTTTGGTTAATTAAGTGCCGCTGTCATGGACCCCCAGTTTCTTCCCATCTTTTTTGTTTCCCATCCTCAACTTTGCTCTCATCTCAAATTCCCTTATGATCACAAAACGGCTGCCAGCTAATACATCCAGACACAACGGCCAGTAGCACATGGAGAACCAGAAACCTCTCCCCAAAGCCCGCTGCAGACTTTCACTCACGTATCATCGGCTAGAACCGGGTGCCAGGCCCATGGCTTAACCAATCTCTGGAAAAGGAAAGGTGATCAGATAAATGGCCTGAGACCAATCTGACTTCTCCCCAGCGCTGGGGATGTGTCGCACTTTCCTGTGTCACATGAAGAGACGTGGGCCTTTAAATAAACCCAGGCTCCCACAGCAAGAAAGAAGGGGATAATTGCTCACTCATCCAATGGCCTGGGTTCGTATCCTGGCTCTGCCATGCTCCCTCTGAATAACTCTCTGGGCCTCAGTTTCCTTATCTGTAAAATGGATAGAATATGGGACCTAGTTCATAGGATTGTTATGAGAGTAAAAGGAGTCAATGCCTGCAAAGCCCAGCTCTCAACATACCTCAGCTACTATTATCTTTCCTTCAACCTACTCCTCAGGGTGGGGCTCAGAATATCAATTCTTATTCCATTGCCTTGACTGTAGAAGATGTTTTTCTAGTTTCTCCCCAAATTACAATGGAAAGCTGCCCCCAGTGACTGTACTTCAAGACCCCATCCTAGAAGCCAGTGGGGAGAGGACTCAGGTGAGCCCTCTTCCCAGAACCAACAATAATTTGAGAGGTACTCACTAAGATCGGGGTGCTGGCTAAGTGTTTGGCACACAGGACCTCTCTCAACTTTACCTTTATCAGCCGCCAGTAACAGGTGAGGCCCAGAGACACAGAGCAACTTGGCTCAGGTTACCAAGAGCAGAAGCAGAGAAGCAGGATCTGAACGCAGGTTTGATGGGCCCTGAGGTCCAGCCTGCAGACGCATCACTATGCCCTATGCAATGTTTTAAACATCTGATTGGCCAGAATTGGGTCACGTGCCCGTTCCTGAACCATCCCAGGCAAAGCGGATTGGCTCACTCTCACACTAATCAGAGTCTTGCCTGGAGCTGGGGGCGGGGCTCAGCTGCCCCTGAGGTCTTACAGCTGGTGGAGAAGCCCCATAAAATCAAGGTCCCTCCTGCTGGGTAAGAACCAGCAATGCTGCCTAGGCCAGTCTTTCAGGAAGTGTGACATCTGTACTGCTTGATGGTACATGTGGTGATTTTAGGTGATGAAATTTTAAACAGATTTTAGACAAACAATTTTAATAGTTATTAGTTTTTAGAGTAGTTATTATTACCTTTTATTTGTGGCAAGTGATACTGAGTTTTCTTTTATGATGGCTATACAATTGCCTTTTAAAAATACGTTTAGGTCCCACCATTGATTAAAAATAGATAAATAAATACAAGTTTAGCCAAATTTTCATACACTCGGGTGGGAGTGTCCAATGGTTCAAGCACTTTGGAAACTCTATCTACTATGTCTGAACATACGCACACCTTATGACCCCAGCACTTTCCATCCCAGGTATATACCCTTTAGAAATGTGTCCATGTGTTCATAAAAACACACACAGGAGGATGTCTACACAGGGTATATTCATTACATCCCAGGATAAAAACTACCCCCCCCAATACCCATCAACCTAGAATGGATAAATACATTGTGGTATATTTACACCATGGAAGGCTACACCACAGTTACACATGACAACGTGGATGAAACCAGACGCAAAGGAGTCCAAACTGTAAGATTCTATTGACTTGGAGTTCCAAGTGAGGCAAAACGAATCTGTAGTTAAAAGTCAGGATAGTGGTCACCCTTGCGGGTTAGTGACTGAAAAGAGGTCTGGGCAGGGGAGTTCTGTGGCGGTTAGGGAAGGTTGTTTTTCTCGAAGTGAGTGCTGGTTACGCCAGTGTGTTCATTTGATGAAAATTCTTTAAGCTGTACATTTAACACCTGTGACTTTTCTGTCTGTCTAACGTATTTCAATAAAAAGTTCTAGAAGGTAAAGCACTTTAAAGAAAAATATTAGGAGCTTCCCTGGTGGCGCAATGGTTAAGAATCTGCCTGCCAACACAGGGGACACAGGTTCGAGCCCTGGTCCAGGAAGATCCCACATGCTGCGGAGCAACTAAGCCCGTGCACCACAACTACCGAGCCTGCGCTCTAGAGCCCGCAAGACACAACTACTGAGCCTGCGTGCCACAACTACTGAAGCCTGCGCTCTAGAGCCCGCGAGCCACAACTACTGAGCCCGCATGCCACAACTACTGAAGCCCATATGCCTAGAGCCTGTGCTCCACAACCAGAGAAGCCACCGCAATGAGAAGCCCGTGCACCACAACGAAGAGAAGCCCCCACTCGCCGCATCTAGAGAAAGGCCGCGCACAGCAACAAAGACCCAACGCAGCCAAAAATAAATTTAAAAAAATTTTTTTAATTAAAAAAAACTATTAATTAAAAGAAAAATATTAGCTAGACAATAAAGCCAATGGTACACTGGCTTATGAATATGTGGAGGTTTTCAGGAATGACTGAAGTCTGAGAAGCTTATACCGTCGTTATTATCATGCCTATTTTTGGTGGTTGGAGTCACATGAACAGCAAACACCTGTTGTTGATGATGCGCACTAAGGAAAGAGGCTCAGGAGAACAGACGGGTGCGTAGAGAGTGCTATTTGCTTAGAGATTATTTCATTTAGCATTCAATGGAAGTAAATCTGTCTTCAGTTGCTGGGATGGCCTCTTGACATCCTCTTTCTTTAGAATAGCCTTGGGAAGGCCCAGCCCAGTCTCAGCAAATATGAGGCATGCCTACTATCCCTCCATATTCCACTCCCAGGGCAGGCATTGCTAATCAATCCTCTCTCTCGTCCATTGATTCCAGGCAAAGCCTTTGATTCTTCGGAATACAATGTCAAAGGGAGTTGCTGCCAACAACTGCAGCTGGCACTTGGCTGACATTTACTTGACATTCCAGATCGAAACCTCTGCCCTGTCTTAATCAGGAAGATATTAAGCCATGGGTCCCACCTCTGCCTGGAGCACACCCAGGAGACTCACCACGACCAGAGTGTGTGGAAGAGGAGAGGTTGACAGCTTCTGCCTGAGATGGTAGCTCACACTGTGTGTTTCCTGGACACCATCTCTCTGTTCGTGGTCCTCCCTGCCCAGCCTGCAGCTGCCTTTTTGCAACCCCACCTCTGCCTCTTCTACACAGCCTTCACTTCTAGGCAGAAGGGCCTCGCATGTGTCCAGCTGTACGACCCACATACAAACAGACGCCACAAAATCACCATCTCGTTTTCATAGCCAGAGTGCTATCAGTCAGTTAACTCTTGTTTTCTGTATTAATGGAGGCATGGAGCACAGGGAGATAATAGCAGATTCATTTTGACCTTGGGATGCCATTTAGGACTCTCTGCCATGCAAAATCTTTGCATAATTAATCGTAATTTGATTAGGCTGTGTTTTTGCTTGGCAAGCATCCATTCCTTCTCTCCCCAATAACGGCATCTCAGTTTTCCTTTAGGGAAACTTTCCTCTCACACTACTAAATGAAATCATCTCTAATGTGGTTTGGATAGAAGATATGGCCCAACTTGGGCAGAGTCGTGGTGATTGTTTTAGGAATGGGTATAAGACACAACTGGGGGCTTCCCTGGTGGTGCAGTGGTTGAGAGTCCACCTGCCGATGCAGGGGACACGGGTTCGTGCCCCGGTCCGGGAAGATCCCACATGCCGCGGAGCGGCTGGGCCCGTGAGCCATGGCCGCTGAGCCTGCGCGTCCGGAGCCTGTGCTCCGCAACGGGAGAGGCCACAGCACTGAGAGGACCGCGTACCGCAAAAGGAAAAAAAAAAAAAAAAGACACAAGTGGGCCAATCATAGCTGGCCCAGTAACTGGAGCATTCAGGCAAGAAGTGCCCCCCTTCTGCTCAGGTTGCCAAGGTGATAAGAGGCAACCTAACAGCTGTTGGCACCATCTTTCCTCCACTTGAAGAAATCCAACCTTAGAATAAGACCAATACAAAGGAAAGCAGACCCAACATATGGCAGGATACAGATTCCCAATGATATCATTTAAGCACCTGGATCCAGCCGTACCTGAAATCCATACCATACCTCTAGACATCTCTGCTTAAGACTATTTAAATTGGATTTATTTCCCTTGCAATCAAAAGACTCTTGATTGGGCTTCCCTGGTGGTGCAGTGGTTGAGAGTCCGCCTGCCGATGCAGGGGACACGGGTTCGTGCCCCGGTCCGGGAAGATCCCACATGCCGCGGAGCGGCTGGGCCCGTGAACCATGGCCGCTGAGCCTGCGTGTCCGGAGCCTGTGCTCCGCAACGGGAGAGGCCACAACGGTGAGAGGCCGGCGTACCGCAGGAAAAAAAAAAGACTCTTGATTAATACAGGTTTAAGTAAATAAATATATAAATATTAAAATAAGTCTGAGTAGCTTTATAAATAGACAAGAAACTATTAAGGGAAATGTCCTAAAAACATGTGGGATAGGAATAATATTGTCAGATAAAGCAGATGCAGAAGACACAGGCAGACAATCAAGGAACGGATAACAATTCCCCCCATCACTATTCAACAGATCCTTTAGGAGGATGGGGTCCTAAGGGGCCATCTGCTCTACCAAGGGGTCTCCCCGTGAAAATAGGAAATTGACAACAGTCAACGCAAGGTACCTTAGTGAACCCATGTTAGCTTCTCGTGATTATCATATTTTCTTCTAAATACTCACGAGCCATCTGTGTAGAGCTCTGTCCCAGAATTCTGCTAAGAACTCTGGCTGTCAGACATACCCCATCTGGGGTTTCCAGAATCCGTATTATTTTTCCCTTTTAGAAAATTGGGGTCTTTGCCCATCTTCAGGCTCTTCTCTTGCGTCTTTTTTTACTGTCTCCCTGCCAGCCATGAATTCAACTCTCCCTATAGAACGTATCTTCCTCCTGTGGTATTTGAAAGAACATTTGTCCTCAGTGGTGAAGGTAGAGCTGCATCAAAGATGCACAATTCAGTGTTCTTACTATTGCCTGAGCACATGACCCCCCAACACACACACACAAGGGATCCACCTTTGACATCTCATTATTTCCCCTGAATTTCTGACATTTCTCTTCTTGTAAAATTCACCTGAATACCTTATTACTTGTTAAAAGTAACACACACATATGATAAAGTAAGTACCAACAGACCCAAAGGTCTCCTCCACCTGGGCTTCCAGCCCCCTGACTCCCATCCCCAAGAACGGCCACAGTTATCAGTTTTTCCTTCCAGAGACACTTTGTTGCATATACCAGGATGTACGTGCGTGTACATATATGCGTTTGTATGGAGCCTCTCCCTGCCGCTTTTTTGCGTGCACGTGTGGGAAGAGATACATAACATAAATTTTCCCTTAATGACATTTAGCATAGTCACCATTACCACCACTATCTAGTTCCAGACCATTTCCATCACTCCAAATGGAAACTGGTACCCCTGAAGCAGTCACTCTCCATTCCTCCCCTCCCCCAGTCCCTGGTAACCACCAATCTGCTTTCTATCTCTATAGATTTACTTATTCTGGACATTTCCGATAAATAGAATCTTACAGTAGGTGGCCTTTTATGACTGGCTTCTTTCAATTAGCATAATCTTTTTGAGATTCATCCATGTTGTAGACTGTGTCAGTACTTCATTCCTTTTTATGGCTGAAAACGATTCCATTGTATTCATAGCCTCCATTGGGTTTATCCACTCATCTGTAGATGGACATCTGGGATGTTCATACCTTTCGGCCCTTGTGATTAGTGCTGCTGTGAACATTCGTGTACATGTATTTGTTTGAATCCCTGTTTTCAGATCTTTCTGGATATACACCTAGAAGTGGAATTGCCGAGTCATAGAGTAATTCTATGTTTAACATTTCAAACTGCCATAATATTTTCCACAGTGGCCGCACCATTTTACATTCTTACCCACAATGCAATTCTTCCACAGCCTCACCAACACTTATTTTGTTTCTTTTTTTTTCAATAGTCATCCTAATTGATGTGAAGTGGTATCTCCTTGTGGTTTTGATTTACATTTCCTTGATGACTAATGATACTCTCCTTTTTTAACACAAACATAGACTTCTATACACACCATTTTGCTTCTTGAATATTTGCCGAATGATCTATAATTGGAGCTTATTCTATATCAGTTTAATATCGAATCCATGTTCTTCCCAGAGCTGCATAGTAATCCACTGTCCTGCCTCACCAGCCAGTCCCCTACTGAAGGGTGTAAGAATGTATCAGTCTACTCATTCCACATAATGCTGTAACAAACATCCCCCAGTGTACATCTCTGTGGGTGTTCCTCTGGTTTTCTAACTTTTCTTCCCTGAAGTCAAGGGCAGCCGCCCCCCCTGCTAATTTCTATCTGCAAGAGTCCTTCATCTTGGTCTCCCAGAATCGGCAACAAGAAAACCAACAAAAATGAGTGCTCTTTCTGAGATCTCATTTTACTCCAGGTACTTAAGTTTCCATGCATTACTCCATTTACTTCCCCACTGATTCTCTGAGATGATTTTTTTAACACCCATTTTTCAGGGGGGGAGACTGGGTGTAGGATCCCCACTGAACATAGGATCCTTGTCCTACGTTTCACAGGATCACTGGAGGCAACAGGGTCCAACCCCTGGTCTGTCTGACTCCCGGGCCATGCCCATCACCTCCGGGCAGCTCTCCTGCTTGGGACATGTGGAAAAAGGTGACCAACCTTCCCAGTCTGCCCGGGACAGAGGGGTTTCCCAGAACGTGGGAGCTTTAGTGCTAAAACCCAGAAAGCCCCAGAGAAACCACTGTGGTCTGGAAAGTCGTCCAGCTTGTGTTGGGGACACATTGCCATGAGTCATTTCTGCCTTTCGTCCTTCCTCTGTTGGTTTGGGACTCGCGGGCTTTGGTGGGACTTGAACCCAAAACCTTGACTCCTCATTTCCCTCCCCCACACGCTGGCCTGTGCAGCCTCTACCCACAAACTTCCCCTCACACTCAGCCCCAGCGAGGCACTGGGACCATGACCCGCAGTGAGGCAAGCCAGAGTCCGTCAGCCAAGAGAAAGCAAATTCCCGGCCGCACTGCCAAGGTTACTAAGTCAAGGAAAGTGGAGAAGTACCCTGCATTCCGTCTCCTTGGGCATCTGCATTTTCTTTTTTTTTTTTAAATAGGTGTGTATGTTTATTTATTTATGGCTGTGTTGGGTCTTCGTTGCTGCACGCGGGCTTTCTTTAGTTGTGGTGAGCGGGGTCTACTCTTCATTGTGGTGCGCGGGCTTCCCACTGCAGTGGCTTCTCTTGTTGCAGAGCATGGGCTCTAGGTGCGTGGGCTTCAGTAGTTGTGGCACACTAGCTTCTGTAGTTGTGGCATGCTGGCTCAGTAGTTGTGGCTCACGGACTTAGTTCCTCCGTGGCATGTGGGATCTTCCTGGACCAGGGTTCAAACCCGTGTCCCCTGCATTGGCAGGCAGATTCTTAACCACTGCACCACCAGGGAAGTCCCTGCATTTTCTACAGTTCCTTGAGTTCCCATCGCTCATCTTGGGACAGAAGGAGGCATTCAGGGCCCAAGAGTTCAAAGATGCCTATCTGAGTATTTGTGCCCCAGCCAATTTGCCAAATAAATAACTCAACTCCGTGGCACAGCCAGCCAGCGATGGCTTGGTCACATCCGTAATCATTCAGAACTGCTTGCTCAGAGGAAACCCGGGGCACTGGCTCGGCCTCTCCTCACACCCCTGGTCCGCCAGCACCATAATTAGCTTATTACCAGCCATCTCGTGTTAATAACCTTTCTGTTTATTACTGCAAGAGGAATTAAAGAGAACTTATAGACCGTGGCCAGTAATCCATTTGTAACCTTGCATTTTTTCCCTGGGTGCCGGGCGAAGAGAGAGTCAAGGGAATTTCCATCCCCACCTCCTTGATGCTCTGGTTCTTCTCAGACAGTTTTGTGATGTGGGGTTGACAGAACTTCCCCTTTCGGTGGGCGCATCTCAAGTTCTCCTGGCCCCCAGGCTGGACAAAGCCGAGGGCACTAAGCGGGCCAGAGGGGGCCCTGGGAGTCCTCCAGAGGATGGGAAGTGTGGGGAGAGGATGCTTGCCCCCACCTGGGCGTGGCTGTACTGGCCAGCTGTGGTCAGGTTGTGGTCCATCTGGCGGCTTGATCCTGTGGCAGTGCTGTCATCTGCCCACCCAATGGCCATTCTCCCCGGACTTGTTCTTGATGGGAGAGGCTGCCTCCCCCAGTGGAGGCCAAACATTCCAGCTCCTTCCTTCCCCAGTGCAGGGAACCCTGTTGGTGCCCTGCTTTGATCCCTGGGAGGCCCTTCACAGAATCTGCACCTCCTCCCCCAGGTTCTGTGAACTTGACCTCTGATGGTTCACACCCATGACCTTCCTCAGGAGGCAGACTTGGTGCTACTGGAGCCTCGTTGCCTCCTAGTCTAGAGTGTACGTCCCCTGTCACGGCCGTCTGGCTGTACTGGCTGGAGCAGGGGACGATAGCCCAGCCCCCTGCCTCAAGGCCGGGCAAACTCTATGGTGCTGCTGGTGCCCCAAGCAGCCCATGGGACCAGGCTGAGGCTAAGACTTGACCTCAAACTGCCCCTTTGCCTGATTCCTTCCCACTTTCCTGCCCCACTTCCCCACCCCCTTCCAAATTGGCCTGGGAGCACGTCCTTAATAATAAATCACCTGCACAAACATGTTCACCGCAGAGTCTGCCTCTGAGGAGGCCAACCCAAGACACCCGTTCTTGGCTGGGAGAGGCCCTGTGACCCTGTTTTGGACAATGGACCTGAGGGAAGTCTGAGGAAGGTTCTCCCTCCTTGATGAAAGAGTGAGACCTGTGAGGGCGATCCCCCTGCGTTTTTGGTCCCTAAACACAGTTGTATGGAAACGGGTGGCTGTGGCGACGATTTTGAGACCATGTCTGCCACACTGAGGAGGGTGCCGTGGAGGCAGGCAAGGTCTTGGGTCCTTCCTGATGCCCTGGAGTAACAATCCTGTGCCCACCTTTGTTTTTGTGAGATTAGGCTAAATCCTTTGTGTGGAATCTTCTAGCTAGAAAAGTTGTTACTTGCCTCTGGAGGCATACTCAGTGACAGAGCCCCCCAACACCCCTTCCAGCCCAGGGGCTACATCTAACCACACCGGCAAACCCCTTTCTAGTGAGTGAGTTAGATCTGGGGAGCAGACGGTCACCCTCATTCTGGCCAAAGACCTGTGGAGGGACACCTTCTGAAAGGGCTTGGGCTTTGCCTTCCTCAAGAGATGCCACCACCCCATGCCAAGACCAGGCAGGCCTTGGTGGGCCGGGCCAGGACCCCATCTTATAGAACAGGGCTGTTTTGCAAGGCACATATGTAACAAGAACTCTCCTGTGAAATACAAATGGGCTAGTAGACAGACATTTTTAGGAGTCTTTTTTAAAAATTGGAGTATAGCTTACGTACAGAAACACGCACAAATGTTCACATATGTATACATATGTATGCACTCCACTCCAATCAAGACGTAGGACGTTCTAGCACCCCAGGAGGTTCCCTCATGCCCTTTGTGGCCTACCCCACCCTCACCCCGACCCTTGGCATCCGCTGATACGATTTCCATCTCTATAGCTTAGATTTGCCTGTTCCAGAGTTTCATAGACTGAGTCATACAGTGTGTATTTTTCATACCTGGCTTCTTTCACTCCACAGAGCGTTTCTGAGCTTCACCTGTGTCATTGCACGTGTTCATACATCATCGCTGAATAGTATTCTGTGGCGTAGATATACCTCAGTGTGCTTATCCATTCACCTAGCGATGGGCATTTGGGTTGCTTCCAGTTTCTGGCTATAATGAATGATGTCGCTATGAACCTGAGCGTCCAAGCCTTTGCGTGGACATATGTTTTCATTTTTCTTGGGTTAAATACCCAGGAGGTAGACTGCTGGGTCATGTGGTAAGTGTGTGTTTAACTTTGTAAAAAAGACTGCCAGACAAAATGGATAACCAAGAAGAACCTCCTGTATAAAAAAATAAATAAAATAAAATTCAAAAAAACCCAAAAAACTGCCCAACAGGTTTCCCGAGTGGCCATACCATTTTATGTTCCCACCAGCAACGTGTGGGACGTCCAGTTGCTCTGCCTCCTCACCAGCACTTGGCATTATCAGTCTTTCTATTGTCAACTCTTCTAGTTGGTCTGTAGTGCTTTCTCATTGTGGTTTTACTTTCTTTGAGGAGCAGTGTGATTGATGTGCATAGACTTTACAGAGTGGAAAGCACCCTCCCTCTTGAGGTCTCTCGGCTTCATCTCTTAATGTAAGGCTCAGAGAGAACACCCAGCCCACCCTGGGATCCCCTGCCTGGGCTTGGGATGGCAAGGCGTTCCTGTCCTGTAAGGCCCCTGGGTCCAGAGAAAGGTCCCTCTGGGGAGCTGGCGTCTGGGCCATGATATGCCCCACACTGTTCAAGATGGAGGAGGCCACATCCTGGGGGCTGGTGGCTGACCCTGGGACCCCAGCCCCTGAAGGAGACAGGCATCATTGTAAATAACACGGGCCTGGGGCTAGCACTGCAATGGAGCACCCACTGCCATTTCCCAAGTATGCAACTTTGCGCAAGAAATGTCCACTTTGACCTCAGTTTTCTCTTCTGTAAAATGGGTATAATAATAGAACCCATCTTACTGGGACATCATGCAAAGCATCTATCCCAGTGTCTGGCACCCAGGGAGCACTCGAGACATCGAAGGTACAATAAAGACTTCATTCCCTCAACAAATAGTATAGCCATCCTTTAGAAAAACAGGAGTAACCTGATATTTGCGTCCTCACAAAGCCTTGTACTTTTTCTTTTTAATAATTCCTATTTTTTTTAATTTTTATTTTAGGTATCTTATTTTTGGCTGTGTTGGGTCTTCATTGCTGTGCGTGGGCTTTTCTCTAGTTGCGGAGAGCGGGGGCTACTCTTCTTTGTGGTGCATGCGCTTCTACTGTGGTGGCTTCTCTTGTTGCAGAGCATGTGCTCTAGGCACGTGGGCTTCAGTAGTTGTGGCACGCAGGCTCCATAGTTGTGGCTCACGGGCTCTAGAGCTCAGGCTCAGTAGTTGTGGCGCACGGGCTTAGCTGCTCCGCAGCATGTGGGATCTTCCCGGACCAGGGCTCGAACCCGTGTCCCCTGCATTGGTAGGTGGATTCTTAACCACTGCGCCACCAGGGAAGCCCCTTGTACTTCTTTATTTCTCTTTCATTACCTTTTTTTGGTTTTTTTTTTTAACATCACAGCCTGGTTTGGAGCAGCAATCCCCCAATTTGAGCATCAGGATCCCCTGGAGGGCTTGTGAAAACCCTCCAGGAGATTGCTGGGCCCCACCTCCAGCTGTCTGATTCCGTGGGTGTGGCCTGGGGCCTGAGAAGTGCATTTCTAGCAAGTTCCCAGATGTGATGCTGGGGCCCGAGGACCACACTTTGGGAACCACTGTTTTGTCGTATCAAAATTACCCTCATGGGTCTCAGCCTGGCTAGACATTAGGGTCATCATTTTAGAACTGCAGGTGCCTGTCTCCTGCCACCCAGGATTTTTATTCCACTGGCTTAGCAGTGGAACCCAAGGACATCCATATAGGTGGAAAGCTCCCCTCAGGAGATTCTAAGTAAACCACCAGGTGAAAAGCTCCCCCCAGGAGATTCTAAGTAAACCACCAGGTGAAAAGCTCCCCCCAGCAGATTCTAAGTAAACCACCAGGTGAAAAGCTCCCCCCAGCAGATTCTAAGTAAACCACCAGGTGAAAAGCTCCCCCCAGGAGATTCTAAGTAAACCACCAGGTGAAAAGCTCCCCTCAGGAGTAACCACAGGTGAGAACCACAGCCTCTGCCTGAAACCACCTCAAACTAAGCTGTGTGGGAGTCTTATGTCAGATCTCCAAATCATTTATACAGAGAGAGCGCCAAGAAATTTAATCCAATCTAGCCGTTATAAGTCTGCATTCATAGGTATTGGATGTCACTATAAACAAAACTCTTAAAGGTCACTTTAAAAAGTAATACAGGAAGCGGTTCCTTGCTGGAGCTCATCAATAATATACACCCACAAAGCAAATGAAACAAGCAATGTCCAAATTTATGCAAAAGGGTATTTGTGGTCTGGGATAACATTTCCAGTGGCCGCATCATATGTAGATTCAGAAAATGCCATGTTTGAAAAGTTCTAGACATACGGGGAGCAGATGGGATCAGCCAACCTCCGTTTGATGATTCAAAACACAACGTCAAGGGCACGGGTGGAGGACTCGAAGAACATTATTTCATGAATGTAAGCCCGGAACAAAAAGACATATTTCTTAATGTCTTATGTAACTTTTTAAGTGTGACTTTAAATAGGTGTAACTAGGCATATATAACTTTATTACTAATATGAATGTGCAAGTAAACATTTGACTATTTAATTTATACCACCAAACTTTTATACTTAAGTTTATCGAAAACATGGAGAGAGGAACCCTCTCACTGCTATAAAAGGGAGTTACCTTACATCATTTGGAGATATACATTTTTTTTTTTTCAGTACAATGGTAAACAAGACAGATGAGGTCTCTGCCTCTAGGAAACTGACATTAGAGGGAGAAAGACAGCAAACGAATAAATACAGTCTCACAATGAGTGCCATGATGAAAACTAAAGTCGTTCAGAAGGAAAGGAGTACCAAGGAGAGGTGCTGTTCCCCTTGAGCAGAGACCAGAATAAAGAGAGGAATTGAGCCTTGTGCATATCTTAGGGAAGAGAATACCTGGTATTGGGAACTATACGTGCAAAAGCCCTGAGGTGGGTACACGCTGGCACTGTTCAGGGAACAGCAAGGATGCCAGTGGGAGGGGGAGGGTGGGCAGGGCAGGCCAGATCTTGCAGGGCCCAGAGGGAGGTGCATCGTATTTAGTCTGACGGACCAGGAGTGCCCGCTTCCTTTGGGGCTGAGTGAGAGGTAACCCCTCATAATTCTAGATCTAGGACCTCTGTCCACAGCTGGGTCCAGCATTCTCGGGGCCTCCAGGATGGAAGTATTAATGTTTCCCGCTTCCCCATCTGTCTCCTACCTTCCTCCTTCTCCAAGAGAACACTCAGGGCAGGGAGGGGCCGCAACAAGCTCCAGAGGTTAAGTAACCTCCAACTGTACGATGCAACTCAGTTGTGGGAATGAGGACCCACCTCCTCCTGGAGACCAGGTACTGACCTCAGCGTGGGACCACCAAGGTCTCCACAACACCTGCGTCTGAGGCTGCAGCGAGGAGCCCACACAATCACTCTTTGTATTTTTATGGCCCTTGAGAGTTTACTTTGCTTTCCTGCCAGGCCTTTGTCATCTCCGGGGGGGAGGGGGGGGCAGAAAGACAGGACTGATGGTACCTACTTGGTAGGTTAGGAAAATGAACCAGATCTCCAGAACCCAGCAATCCTGATCCCCATTCCCTGCCTGGCCAACTCAGAGGTGCAAGAATCCAGGAACATCTGGACTTTCCGCACCCTACCGTGGGCTCCTGCTGCGTGCTCCAGCCACATGCGGGTGATGGGGACAGGGCCAGCTTCCTGAGGGGGCCACTTGGGCAGCCACACAGGGACCCACACTCAGAAGGGCCCCAGGCTTGCTTTAATGCTCTGCTGTCGCCATCTTGAAATTCTCAATCATTTTCGAACAAGGGATCCTGTGTTTTCACTTTGCACCAGGACCTGGCAAATGATGTGGCTGGCCT
This sequence comes from Grampus griseus, assembly GCF_964374135.1. Taxonomy (NCBI): domain Eukaryota; kingdom Metazoa; phylum Chordata; class Mammalia; order Artiodactyla; family Delphinidae; genus Grampus; species Grampus griseus. The sequence goes on along the minus strand of NC_139006.1, from coordinate 5,531,561 downwards.
GGACAGGGTCCACGTTCCAGACGTACGTACAGGGACCCCGTTCTAGACGCATGTACAGGGACCCCGTTCTAGACGCATGTACAGAGTCCCTAGCAGCCAGTGGAGATGTGAGTTGTAGCCTCACTTCAAGGCTCCTAATGCTGTGGCCTGCAGATCCCCCCGGCAACTCTGCAGCCCCCATGTTGCCATGGACGAATCTCTGTAGATGTCGGAGATGCTCTTAGCAGACATCCGTGAAGTGATGTCTGGTTTAGATTAAATACCCACAGTCACTCATTAACTTGCCCCACAAGCAGACTTGGAAGCCCTCCCGATATAAAACCTCCCCCCCCATCCCTGCCACCTGCATCTCCTGCCAGAAACCAGGAGTCCCTCGTTCAGGGGCTGAGGACTGAGGGGCAGGGGAATAGCTCACAGTCTGGCAAAGCCTGTATCTTCCATCGTGGGAAGGTTTCCTCACCCTGCTCTCTCCTCTCCTGACTGGGGTCAGAGGCCATGTCTACCTGGTACCAATTAAAGGGGTCCAGGAGGACATCCTGCCTACTTTGGCCACTGGGTCTGAAATTCCATCAAAGCAATCCTTTTTCGTTTGGGTGAAACCCATGCTTTGAACTGTTTTTCATCTCTCATTGTAGTTTTTACGATGATTTATTTACAAGTCTGTCTCCTCTCCAGGTCGGAGCTTTGGAGGGAAAAGTCCATGCCCTGTTCATTCATTCTTCAAGAAATCGATTCCAGGGCACCCCCTGTGTCGAGACATTGGCTAGTACAAGGACTCTAGAACAGTCTTCAGATCCTGAACAGTAAGCAAAGGGCATCCTCTGCTTGGGGGCCTCTTAGGATTTGATGAATGAATGAATGAAAATTATGACTTACATTTGTTGAACACCTACTAGGCTCCAGGCACTGTTTTAATCAGTTTGTATGTATTTCCTCATTTAACGCTCATAATGACCCTGAGTTTTGTGCCATTCTTGCCCCCATTTTACAGAGGAGGAGACTGAGGCACTCAGAAAAGACACTTTACTTAGAGGGCTTACAACATGCATACACATACACCTGCATGCACGTAAACACGCACCTCTGCCAGCCAGAAGCTAGTCAGTTCACAGGCAGGCAGGGTTCAGAGCCAAATTCGCAAAATGTCTTGAGATGGTGTTTATTTCCTCTCTAGTTCTCGAGTTCTAATGACTGTTTATTCTCATAAACATCTGATTTGTGTGCTCAGCCTCCCAGTCAGAGGGCAGTGCCAAGTGGCTCAGAATGTTTGCTCTCTGGTGGGGTATAATCCCCCTCCCTGCTTTTTTTTTAAATAAAACAAGACTCCTCAGAGCCCACGCATCTTCTGGTATCTTACAGGTGGGACATGTTGTCCTCTGCAGCCTCCGGGCCTCACCAGGCCAGCAGAAGCAGGCTGGAGGGGAGTGAGGGTTTCCTGCAAAGATGGCCACCAGCAACGCCTCCCCTCCCAGCAGGTGCCTGAAGCTCCTCCCACCAGGAGGTGGAGTCTCCTGAAAGTGGGTGGGCTCTGTGAATGCTTTGACCAATAGGAGGCAGCAGAAGTGGTGCATGGGCCGGTTCTGGACAAGAGACCTGACAGCTTCTGCTTTCCCTCTCTTGGGACCCAGCTGCTGCCACGTAAAGAAGCTCAGGCCAGATTCCAGACGGGACAAGCAAACACGTGGACAGAGTGAAGCTTGAGGACGTGAGAGAGGGACCCCACCAGCCTTTCCAGCTCTTCCAGCTGGTGCCAAACATTGCGGGTAAGACCATGTGGACCATCCAGCCCCAGTCAGCACCCCAGCCCACACAAAGTGAGACAGACCCCCCCCCCCGCTAAGTCCTGAGGGTCAGCCCTGCAAGCAGCCTGTTCCCATGTACTCTCTCTTCCCCACCCCCTGGGAGCGCGCCTGCTTGTTTTCCCAACAGGTGTTAAAATAACGACCTTTGGGCTAAAAAGGAAACTGTGTGCAGGGGTGATAAGAGAGGGTCTAGCTGCCTGAACCGGAAGGAGGGAGGGAGGGAATGAAGGTGGGGGCAGCCTGGGGGAGAATTGGCAAATTTCAGGGAGGGCTGGCAGTGTACCCACGGGCACAGAACTTCCTTTCCTTTCCCTCCCCATCAGAATTCAACCTCAGTCATTTCTTCATGAACAAGATTTGCAGGAAACAAGGGCATAAGACCAATAGCCCTCTCCTGCCTCAGGGCCTTTGCACTTACAAGTCCCTCTGCCTCAAACGCCGTCCTCCTCCCCTCGCCCTTGTTTAGAAATAGGGTCACTGCAGGTGGAATGAGTTAAGTTAGGATGAGGTCGGATCAGAGTAGGGTGGGCCTTAAATTCAATATGACTGGTGTCCTTATAAGAGAGGAGAAGGCCATAATACAGACACAGGCAGGGAGAAGGTCACGTGACAAGGGAGGCTGAGATTGGAAGGATGCAACTGCAAGCCGAGGAACTCCAAAGATCGCCGGCAGCCCATGGGGAAGATGCTGGAAGAGGGAAGGCGGGATCCTTCATTAGAATCTGCACAGGGAGATGGCCCTGCTGACACCTTGATTTCACACTTCTGGCCTCTAGCACTGTGAAAGGACACAGTCTGTGGTCCGTACTTTGTTACAGCGGCCCTAACAAACTACTACACTCCTGCTGTGCCCTGGCCTAGTAACCTGGGACTTTAGCAAGTGCTGTTGACTCTGCCTTCAAAATACACCCCAGATCAGCCCCTTCTCCCCACCTGTAGTGAACACCCTGGTCCAACCATCATCTTGTCTTGCCTGGACTATTGCGGTAGCCTCCTGCCTGGTCTCCCAGCATCCACTCTGCCCCCTTTTCCCCGAAGCAGCCAGAGGGGTCCTTTTAAACCCCGCATCAGGCCCGCCATCACTCCTTAAAAGTTCCCCAAGTGCTCACAATACAATCCCACCAGAAATGGCCCCACCTCAGGGCTTTTGCACACGCTATACCCTCTGTCGGAATCCCACTTCCTTAGACACTTACGTGACTCTGGCTCTCTCTTCCTTCATATCTTTGCTCAAATGTCACTTCCTCAGAGAGGCCTTCCCTGACCACCTCAATAAAATAGCTAAGCCCCCTCCCCTCCCCTGAGCCCTGTACCATGTCTCTCCATCCCCTCTGGGGAGAAGGTCTCTTTCATGGAGTCAAAGCCCAAACTCCTCCTGCCGACACTCTTTGAAGCTACCGTTCCCTTTCTGGGAACTGATCTGCAGAGATGCTGGCACAGGGCACGGAAGCTTGGACAGACGAAAAAGTGTACAGCCAGGTTGCTGACAGCAGCAAAGGCCTGAAAACAAGGTTGGGTACCAATCAATAGGGGACCCAGGATGTCAGTTATGGGACAGCCAGACAATGGAACATTACTCGGCCGTTACGAAGGGTGAGGCTGCCCCAGAGCCGGGGCACAGAGCAACCTCTAAGATCTACGTTCACATGTCGTTTCTGGGGTTTTTTTATTATTCTTTTTTTTAATTTATTTTTGGCTGTGTTGGGTCTTTGTTGCTGTGCATGGGCTTTCTCTAGTTGTGGCAAACAGGGGCTACTCTTCGTTGCGGTGCGCGGGCTTCTCATTGCGGTGGCTTCTCTTGTTGTGGAGCACGGACTCTCGGTGTGCGGACTTCAGTAGTTGTGGCGCACAGGCTTAGTTGCTCCGTGGCATGTGGGATCTTCCCAGACGAAGGATCGAACCCGTGTCCCCTGCATTGGCAGGTGGATTCTTAACCACTGGGCCACCAGGGAAGTCCCTGGGGGTTTTTTTGGTTTGTTTATTTTTGTTTTCTTTTGTTTTAACTGAAAGATAATATATACATAATGAAGGGCATGAGGTGCATTAGCGTTTGGTGTACAGCTCGAGGGATTTTTTTTAATGTCCTTTTAAAAAATGAACTATTTTATGGAACAGTTTTAGATTTATAGACAAATTGCTAAGATAGTACAGAGTTCCCAAACACCCCACACCCAGTTTTCCCCGTTCTTAACATCTTACATCCATACAGTGCATTTGCTTCAATGAACAAATAGATATTGATACATTCTTATTAACTAAAGTCCATACTTTATTCAGATTCTTCTCAGGGTTTCCTAATGGCCTTCTTCTCTCCAGGATCCCATCCAGGACCGCATGTTACATTTGGTCCTCATGTCTCCTTAGGGCTCTCTCGGCTGTGACGGATTCCCAGGCTGTCCTTGTTTTTGACGAGGCGGACAGTTTGCAGGAGCCCTGGGCAGGGCTTTTGCAGGTTGCTCCTCACTTGGGACTGGTTTAATGTTCTTCTCAAGCTTGGACTGGGGTTACCAACTCGCGGGATTTTTTTAAGCTGTATTGTTCAGGGTAGAAAGGCAGGTGGGTGCAGAAGACCAGGCAGGGTCCTCCAACTGGTACTTTAAGGAATATTTTCACATTTATATTTGTATATTTCTGTTTGTACATCCCTAGGTCACCCCTGGAAGGACACACAGAAACTGGTCCCTGCAGATGCTTCAGGGGCAGAAAAGTGGACACGCGGGAAGAGGTAGAAGAGAGATGTCCTTTTCACTGGGCCATTTGAAAAAAAGTTTAACCATGTGTATATGCAGCTGAAAAAAAAACAGAGAGATAAATTGAATAAAACAGAACATGCCCCCTGCCCTGGGCCTCCACCCGTCTCTCCAGCCCCTGAGAGCTTGGCAGGAGTCCAGGAGGAAGGTGAGATGGGGAAACAGTTGGCCAGGCAGCTGGCTGGCTGGGACTTCAAAGGACTTCAGAGGAGCTGCCCTGCCCAAGAAGGCCCACCTGGGGCCAGCGTCATTCACCTCTGGGGAGGGAAGGAAATGTCAGCCCCTGGGGCTGTCTCAGAACATCTCCAGGGAGTGGGATGTGCCTGCCAGGCCACATGGGCAAGCAGCTTCACCTCTCTGAGCCTCAGTTTGCTCATCTGCGAATTGGGGGTGTTGAGAGCACCTGATCTCTAGGGCTGCTGGTAGGATGGATGTGAATGTGAACATCAAGGGCTTGGCTCACAGCTGAGCGTAGGACATGTGCTCTTCACACTGAGAATAAAAACAAGCCTCCCTCCCAGTGGCCCACAAGGTCCTGCGTGAGTCACCCCTGCCCACCTGTCAGGCCCCATCCCCTTCTTCCTCCTCCAGTGGCTGGAGTGAGAAGGCTAGGAGGTACAGTCACAGGGGGTGTGGGGTGCAGACTCTGCAGGGCCTGGGGCTTTACAAAGACTTAGGATTTCACTGTAAGTGAGATGGGCCCACAGAGAGTTGGGAGCGCAGGAGTGACAGGACCAGGCTCCCTCTGGCTGCTGTAAGGAAAGCTAGAGGGCCAGGAGGATGCCCGGAGAGCAGGGAGGGGGCTACTGCAATGGCCCAGGCAGGAGCTGAAGGCGGCTCGGACCGGGGTAGAGCCCACTGGGGACGCAGCGGGGAGACAAATGCACTATCACTTGTGGATTCCACTTGTCCGGTGCACGGTCATCAATATAGTTCACCTGTGGACCCAGCAGCCCCTTCCAGCCCTAGAGTCTGGGACTCCCTGCCCCCTTTCCCATGAAGATCCAGGTCCCAGGGACTCTGTCCCACATGCCCCTGGGCGTTTTTTAAGGGTCTCCGTCCTGATGACCCAGCAGAGCATCCTTCAGCGCCGTGCGCCCCAGGCAGGTGAGCACGCTGCCAAGGGCACCCCTCTCCTTGAGCACCCACCCTTTCCAGAGAGCGACTGCTGTGGTTGCCACGTCTGTTTTCATGTGGACACAAGCGCTCGTAGCAGCCTTAGTCACACTCTCCGTAGCTGGAAACATCCCAAATGTCCGTCAGTGACCAACAAACCATGACGTGTCCATATACAAGGGAATACTGTGCAGCAATGAAAAGGAAAATGAGACACGGATACCCACAGCAACACCTGAGAATCCCAAAGGCATTCTATTGACTGAAAGAAGCTGGATGCAGAAAAGCACATGTTGTACAATTTCACTGTGTGTAGTTCGAGAACGGGCAGCCAGCCTAGAGGAACTGCAAGCATGTGCACGGTTTCCTGCAATGCGGAGGGCGTGGGGGGGGCAGGTGAAGGGGGAGGTGAAGGGGGAGGTGATTAGAAGGGGCAGGAGAGCAGCAGCCAGTTTTTATTGAGATAGAACTCACGTTCTATGAAGTTCAGCCTTTTAACATACAATTCAGTGGCATCTAGTACATTCACAAGGTAATATAGCCAGCATCTCTATTTCCAGAACATTTTCTTCACTCCCCAACAGAAGTCACCGCCGTTCCCCCTCCCCTAAGTCCCTAAGCACCCGCTTCTCTACGTTCTGTGTCTACGTATTGGCCTCTTCTGGACATTTCACATGAATGGAATCATACACTCTCTGGCATTTTGCGTCTGGCGTCTCTCACGTAGCATCATGTTTTCAAGGTCCACGCATGTGGTAGTCTGTGCCATTGCTTCATTCCTTTTTACGGCTGAATAGCATTCCATTGTATGGCTATGACACATTCTGTCTGCCTCACATTCCAGTCTGACGTCCTTAAAAACAATGCCGCTATGGGCAAGTTTTTGTCTGGATACACGTTGCTGTTTTTCTTGGGTAAGTACCTAGGAGTGGGATTGCTGCTGGGCCGTATGGTAGTTTGCTTAACTTTTGAGAAACTGCCAGTTTCCCAGAATTCCTGCCAGAACGTTGACATGAGCTCATAAGCATCTGGAACAATCGGGAAGGTTCTAGTTACCTCTTTCTGTCTTAATAAAAGGTATAATAAATGATCTGTTATGTTCTAGGAAGGGATGCTATGGACGTGTGCCTGAAGAGGACTTGGGTGGCTCAGGAGAGGGGCAGCAAGGGGTGGCCTGAGCACTTGGGCCCCTGGAGTTGGGCTGCCTATTTTCGAACCTCCCCACCACTTCCTCACCGTGGCCCTCGAAGCGATGCCGGATTAGCATTGCTGCAGACCCAGAAAAACAGAGCGGGGAGGAAAACAAAAGTGCCACTCTTAGCACAGGGTCCCGTAGCTGCCCTGCTCTGCCCCCACCTGCCGTGCCCGGGAGCACGTGACTGTAGGCATCGTTTGGGGCAGTGATCTGGACTGGTGCCAGCCTCCTGGGTTCAGATCCCAGTTCTTCCACTTCTTTATGTGACCCCAGGCAAAGTACAGAACCTCTTTTGTCTCAGTTTCCCTCTGCATGAAATGGAAATAATAACAGAGCTTGCCGCTAAAGGCTTAACACGAGTGTTTCTTGCTTTCCAGGACTGAGTGTGTGTCTGGGAGCGTGTGCCACTCTGCAGGTGTCTGTGAAGGTGTGTGCGAGTGTGGACACGCCCTATCCTTTGCCTTCTCCATTGGGCAGACTGGATAGCTGTCTGAGGAGGCGTCATCGGCCAGTTTTCCTGTGGTTCTCAGAACCGTTTTCATTGGAGCCAGGCTCGTCCAGGGGCCAGTGAAGGGAGCAGCTTCTATCCTGAAACCAATCACTTAATGGGCATTTATTTAACCCGACCCAGACGGTCTGTGATTTCTTCATGATGTCCCACTCGTGAGCTTCCAGCCCACGTTACTTGGCAAGGTCCCTGCCTTAGCTTTTATCAAAAACCCAAAACTAGGGACTTCCCTGGTGGCGCAGTGCTTAAGAATCCGCCCGCCAATGCAGGGGACACAGGTTCGAGCCCTGGTCCAGGAAGATCCCACATGCCGCAGAGCAACTAAGCCCGTGCGCCACAACTACTGAGCCCGCGTGCCACAACTACCGAAGTCAGCATGCCTAGAGCCCATGCTCTGCAACAAGAGAAGCCACAGCAATGAGAAGCCCGCGCACCGCAACGAAGAGTAGCTCCCGCTCGCCACAACTAGAGAAAGCCCGTGTGTAGCAATGAAGACCCAACGTAGCCAAAAACAAAACAAAAACAAAACAAAAACAAAAACCCAAAACTATAACAAAATACGTTACCAGCTAACATTTACTGACTGGCACTATTCATGGGGCCAAGCATCTTACATGCCCTGTCTCATGGAATCACCACAATTCTGTGACGCAGTAAGATCATCATCATCCTGATTTTACGGAGGAGGAAACTGAAGCACAGCGGTTAGAGACCTGGCCCAGGTCCCACAGCGAGTGAGTGGCAAGCTGGGGTTTGAGCCACAGTCAGCTAACCCTTGGTCCTCCTGGCCTGGGTCCTGAGACCCCCTTCTGGAGGGCTGGTGGTCTCACGGCCCCGTCCCCGTTTGGACCCCACATTGCTGATTCACCATGCTGTGTGGATCCCAGTCCTGCCAGGGCCTCCCTCGAAGAGACCCCAAACCCTGAGCACTTGTAACTTTAACAAGAAGAACTGTTCCTGAAAGTTGGGGTCAGGGCTGCTGGCGGGGGAGCAGCAAGGAGGGGGTCCATTCTGGGGCAGTTTCTATCTGTCTGTCTGTGTGTCTGTCTCTCCTCCTGCCTCTTCTCAGAATCAACGAGAATCCCTCTTTCCTCCAGCCATGCAGTTCCATGAACAACATATCTTGTTTCTGGAACATTCTTTGGGCTAGAACTCCCACCCAATGGCTTCCCCTAATGATTGTCCCAAGCAAAGGCCTCGTCTTCCCACCACGCAGGGCCTTGCCGGGGTCAGCTGAGGGGTCGGCCTGGGTTGGAGGGAGGCCCGAGAGGACGAAGCGCCCGGGCTGGGAGGTGTTGTCCTCGGAACCACGAATGTTGGTTGAATGAATAAGAGACCCCCTAAAACAAGGCTGCAGGGAGGTATTGACATCGACACTTTTCAGGTAAAGAAACTGAGGCCCAAGGTCACATGACTTGTAAACAGAGGCGCCAGGACTGAAACCCAGGTCGGCCGGCTCTCTCCCCGCCCAGAGCCCCTCAGAAAACAGGGTGAAGCTCTGCAGGGGTCCCTGCGTGCCCTCATTTTGCCCCCTGGGGAGAAGCAGCCAGCGAGGCGGGAAGGCGCCAGGCAGCTGGCCTTCCCCGGGAGGCGCAGAGCCTGCAGAGTCCGACTTGTGAAGGCAAAATTTATCTGCCCTTGGGCTGCGCTGGCTCCGGTCCCAGCCTGGTGGTGACTGTCACTCTAGATAGAAGAGGGCGCCTCTCGCCATGGCAACGGAGACGTCACCCGGGGTGTATTTGCACAAAAGGGGGTGTCGGGAAACACCCACACGCGCCTCTGTCCCTGCCTGGGGACAGCTGCTGGGAGGTGGCCAAGCCTCCCTGAGCAGCCATGGCCTCCCCCAGCCCTCGTGTCTGCCCTCCCAGGAACAAGAACTTCCCTGACGTGAAGAAGGAAGGAGAGGTGCGCTGCCTCATGCATCTGCTCTGTGCCTAGCCGGGTGCTGGCCACTTTCACGCCTCTTTGACTCACGACCGTTGCACAAACGAGGAGACCGTGGCAGAGAGAGGCAAGGAGGCTAACCCAAGGCCCCGGAAGCCCCTCATGGTGTGGCGTTACTGGTGGGGCTTTGGAGGCAGAAGTGGCTGGGGTTCAAATCCCCGCTTCCCCAACCACTAGCTCTATTTCCTCAGTGAAGTCATTGAGTCTCTGAGCCTCAATGCTCTCATCTGTAAAATGGGAACAGTGATAGGTTCCAGAACGGTCACTCATCTTTTTTTTTTTTTAAAAGGCTGGGCCAGGGCTGGCACTCATCTTGTTTTTAAGCGTGCAGTTCAGTGGTTTTAGTATATTCATACGGTTGTGCAACCATCACCACTGTGTAATTCCAGAATATTTTTCGTCAGCCTAAAAGGAAAGCCCCAACCCTTCACAGCCACTCCCATTCCCTGCCCCCAGCCCATAGCAACCAGCAATCTGCTTTCTGTCTCTATGGATTTGCTGATTCTGGACGTCTCATATAAGTGGAATCCTACAATATGTGGCCTTTTGTATTTGGCTTCTCTCACGTAGCTTGTTTTCAAGGTTCGTTCACCTTGTACCACATATCAAAACTTCATTCCGTTTTATAGCCGAAAAAGAGTCCATCCTACTGATAGACCACAATTTGTTTGCCCATTCATCAGTTGATGGACATTTGGGTTGTTTCCATCTTTTGGCTGTTGTAAATAGTGCTGCTGTGAACATTCATATACAAAGTTCTCTGTGGATGTATGTTTCCATTTCTCTTAGTCTCTACTTAGCAGTGAAATGACCGGATCATATGATAGGTGTATGTTAAACTTTTTAAGGAACTGCAGAACTGTCTTCCAAAGCGGTCGTACCATGTTGCACCCTCGCCAGCAACGGGTGAGAGTCCCAGTTTTTCTACATCCTCACCAGCACTTGGTACATTGCTTGTCATTTTCTTGTGGAAGAGGCTTTTGAAGATGCTAAAAGTGACAAAAGAGCCCATACATTACTCATAATAATCAAATGATGGAAGCAACCCAAGAGGCCATCAACAAATGAACGGATAAATCAAGTGTGTCACATACATACTACAGAATACTATTCAGCCTTAAAAAGTGCCCCCTCCGACCGTGGGTACCGCATGCCAGATAGGCTGAGAATGCCCCTGGAGGCCGTTGGTGCTGTCCTTGTAAATATGGCCTCAAAATGACTAGCTCACAGAGACGGCAAGGCATTGAAATAATCAAATGAGTGTTTTTATAACCTACCCACCTGGCATGACCACTGACACAACTTCTGGTCATATGGAACCCAAACAAATAAAACGCCCAAATATTGCTTGTTTTCTTCCCTGTTGTACCAAAAAAGGAAGGAAATTCTGGCACAAGCTACAACATGGATGAACCCTGAGGACATCACGCTAAAAGAAATCAGCCAGTCACAATAGGACAAGTACCGTATGAGTCCACTTATATGAGGCACCTAAAGTAATCGAATGTATAGAGACATAAGTAGAAGGGTGGTTGCCAGGAGCTGGAGCGGGGAATGGGGGGTTCGTGTTTAACCAGGATAGAGTACCAGTTTGGGAAGATGAAAGAGTTCTGGAGATGCAAGATGGTGGTGGTTGCACAGCAGTGCGAATGTATGTAATGCCACGGAACTGTACTCTTAAAAATAGTTAAAATCGGGGCTTCCCTGGTGGCACAGTGGTTGGGACTCTGGTTGCCAATGCAGGGGACACGGGTTTGAGCCCTGGTCTGGGAAGATCCCACATGCCGCGGAGCAGCTAAGCCTGTGCGCCACAACTATTGAGCCTGCGCTCTAGAATCTGCGAGCCACGACTACTGAGCTCACGTGCCACAACGACTGAAACCCACGCGCCTAGAGCCCACGCTCCACAGCAAGAGAATCCACCGCATCGAGGAGCCCGTGCACCGCAACAAAGAGTAGCCCCTGCTCGCCGCAACTAGAGAAAGCCGGCGCGCACAGCAATGAAAACCCAGTGCAGCCAAAAAAAAAAAAAGATTAAAATCATAAATTTTATGTTATGTATATTTTACCGCAAATTTTTATTTTATTTATTTTTAAATATTTGGACTTTAATTTTTTCATGTTTTTAAAAATATTGATTTATTTATTTATTTTTTGGCTGCATCAGGTCTTAGTTGCGGCACATGGGATCTTCGTTGCGGCACGTGAGAGCTTTGTTGCCACACACAGTCTCCTCTCTAGTCGTGGTTCGCAGGCTCAGTAGTTGCATTGCATGGGCTTCGTTGCCCTGCAGCATGTGAGATCTTAGTTCCCCGACCAGGGATTGAACCTGCATCCCCTGCATTGGAAGGAGGATTCTCAACCACTGGACCACCAGGGAATTCCCCATGAATTTTTTAAAATGCAGCATCCTTTAAATTTTGTCCTTGAGTGAACTGTTTTTGATTTCAAGTCATCCAGTCTACCATGTAACAGGAACTAAATTCTGCCCCTCTGGGCTTGAGGGGTGCCCAGGGGAGAGGCTGTGACCCATTTGTGGCCTGTGAGACATAAGGGGAAGTCTGCTGATGGCTCCTGGGCAAGAGAGGTCTCACTATAAAATGAGAAAGATACAGGAAGAGAGACTTGTTCCCCTCTGCCCACTTCCCTTCCTGCCTTTGGATGTCATTGTGTGAGGAAGTGATGTCTGGAGCTGTGGCAGTCACCTTGTCACCATGAGGAGACGACCAAGAGAATTTCAGAGATGTCAGCCCTCTTATGATATTGAGGAACTATTGAACCCACCCGGGCAGCGCCTACTTCCTGATGTCCTACTAAATAAATAATGGATGGCCTCATGGTTTAAGTCACTCCTAGCCCAGGTTTCTGTTACTTGCAGCCAAGTGTATTCCCAGTGGATTCAATACACTCCTCCTTCTATGGATTCAGGATTCAAGGTTAGCGACAAGAGACTTTGAGTTCATCACAACCTGGGCTGGCCAGCTGTGTGACCACAGGGAAATTGCTCCACCCCTCTGGGCTCCCAGTTTGCCAATGGCCAACTGGAGACAATAGTGCTATATCTTTCGTAATGTAGATGGTGTGAAGTTAGTGCATTACAGGATGTCAACATGTGCCTGGTACACAGTAGGGGATTATTCAGCTATTCCCTGGGAAGCAGGATGACCCTTTTACCCTGGGAACAAAAAATAATGGCAATGCAGGACTGTGTCTGGCCAGGACTGTCCCCGGCCACAGTCTTGGGCTGTGGTATTTTTTTTCTGGCCGCCTGAATTGCGGAAGCTGCAGAGGGCTTGGGCTGCTGGCTGGGGAAAGGACAAGATGCAGTGTTGATTGGGGGTTTTACTTTCCCTTCTCCCGTAACAAAAGCGCTGAGCATTTACTTAGAGAAGGCTCATAAATTCCCAGCCACTGCACAGCCTTCCAGCTGGAAATGAGTCAAGCGTTCCTCTTTGCTGAGTTCAAGGTTGGCCCCCCTGTTGTGCTGACACTCTGGGATCCCCTGGAATGAACTGAGTCCTTGCAGGAAAGTGGTGGTTGGAAGAAGCGGCACTGCCCCTCCCAGGAGGGACGAGGGAATCTGGGAGACAGGCAAGATCACCTAACAGGGTGTCCATTACCCTGAGGAGTTGAGAGCAAGCAGGTAAGATGAAGTTGCAAGTGGCCACAAGGCGAGGGTGGGGTGTTTTCACGCCCCTTAAGGGAGGGGTTGGTGGCAGGTTTGACCTCATTAGCAAGGCTGAGTTCATCTTCCAACTGTCGGGAAACTGGCTGAACAATCTTACACTCATTCCCCAGCTGCCTCGCCTGCGGCTGTTATAGACAGAATGTTTGTGTTCCCCCACAAATTCTTATGTTGAAACCTAACCCCTATGTGATGATATTAGGAGGCAGGACATTTGGGAGGTAATTAGGTCATGAGGGTGGAGCCCCCATATATGGGATTAGTGTCCTTAATAAAGATGCCCCAGAGAGCTCCCTCCACCACATGAGGACACAGACAAGGCAGCCCTCCATGAACCAGGAAGACACAGAATCTGCCAGCACCTTGATCCCAAGATCCAGGCTCCAGAACTGAGAAATAAATGTCTGTTGTTTATGCCGTCCAGTCGATGGTATTTTGTTATAGCAGCCTGAACCGGCTAAGACAGGCCCAGGGAGACTTTGGGGTGATCCTGGAGGCAGAGGCACCCACCGCCCCTGCAGAGGTGGGAGGTCCAGGTGGCCAGCTGCACTGGACCTGCAGTAGGTATGCACCTGCAAGGTGGCAAAGTGCTCTGGCCGTGAGCATTGTGGCAACCCCCAGTTCAGCCCGGCCTTCCTCAGTCTCCCCCACCTTCGCTTTCCCAGCCATTTGTTCCGGGCCTTCTTCTGGAGGGCCTTCTTAGACCAACTGCTGTTCCTACCTCCATCCTCGAGGGAGTGATTCTGAAAAATGTTCCCATCCTCAGGAATGCAGACTCACTGCTTCTTGTTTAAAAAAAATAAGGGCAAATCCTAATGCAATATGAGCAAAAGCTAGGCTGCAGGAAATCCTGGGGGTGGGGCCAGAGAATGAGGAGGGGTGGCGGAAAGGTGGAGGTACTGAGTGCTGAGCGGAGGGCTTTGGGCTGAACTGGAAGGCAGCAGAGAGCTATGGGGGTGGCGGGAGCTGGTGGGGGAGGGGAGAGCTCTGTGTTGGGCCTGGACCCTCTGTTCCAGCCACAAGGCCTCCTTATGGGCTCTTGAACATGCCTGGTTGGGTCCTGCCACAGGGCCTTTGCACCTGCAATTCTCTCGCCTGGAACATTCTTCCCCAGATCTTGGCACAGCTTGGGTCAAAGATCACCTCAAAAGGGGGTCTCCAATGGCCTTTCTAGAGTAGCTGCACCCCTTCTGTCACTCTCTTCCTCATCAACACTTTTTTAGGGAATTCTCTCTTCCCATTGCCCAGAATTCCAGAATTGCCTTGTTTGTTTATGGTCTGTCTCTTTTACTGTCGTAGCCCCAATGGATGAAAGAATAGGATGAACAAATGGTTGGGTAGATGGAGGGATGGATAGATGGATGAATGAATGAATGATGGAGCTTGTTTTGGGGTGGGGTTAATCATGGCAACATGCACAGTGATGGCTTGAGCCTGCAGGGTGTCCACTCCCCTTGCAGCCCCTGGCACACTCAAGGCTGGGGAAAGCTCGCTGATGGCCCTGCCCCAGGGGCCCCATTCTCCCCCCAGCGCTGTGCAGCAGCAAAGCTTTGAAGCTGCCATTCCCCGCTGGGTCTGCAGACAGGAGCTGCCTGACGGTTCTGCAGGGGCAGGAGGCTGGCGGTGGGGAGGGGCCATAAAGCAGCTGAGCTCTTGGCTTCCTGCTGGAGAACCCCGCAGGGAAGCAGCTTTTTTTCCAGAATGCCAAGAGCAGGCTCTGTCCAAGGCACCGGGGTCCATGCACAGTGAGGCGAGGCCTCAGGGCTGCTCTTGGCAGCAATCAGACCCCTCACAGGGCAGGACAGGAGAAGAGAAGCTCGCAAGCTGGCGGGCTCTGCTGACAACTGCACAGAGAGCAACCTTCAGAGCCTGAGGGATGAGACAGAAGTTTCCAAGCAACAAGCAGGCGGCCGTGGGAAGGGCCCGGGCCTGGAGGAGAGGTACAGCAGTAGTGGGCCTAGGTCCTTAGTGACAGATTGCATTTTTCAGAGATGGCTGCAGCAATATGCCCATCCCACATGGTCTTCTCACTGTAGGACCCTGACACTCCTCCCACCTAATGGGATGGTTTACATCACCTCCCTCCTGAATCTGGGCATGTTTATGACTCATTTGTAACCAACAGAATGCGATGGAAGGGATGCGTGTGGCCAAGGTCACAGAGGGTGGTGCAGGTACATTCATGCAACAGCCCCAGGATGCCATGTAAGTGGTGTGACTGCCAGGGCTGCTATGTCGTGAGAAACCCAAGTAGCCACGACAGGATGCCAGGTGGCCCTGTTCTGACCCACAGTCCAGACGAGGTCCCAGCCAGCAGTCAGCTCCAACCACTAAATAAGATGCCTCCGCAATGCCCTGCACGAGTTCTTGACCCACAGTATCTGTGAGTATAATAAGACGACTGCGGGACTTCCCTGGCAGTCCAGTGGTTAGGACTCTGCACTTCCACTGCAGGGGGCAGTGGTTCAGTCCCTGGTTGGGGAACTAACATTTTGCAAACTGCATGACGTAGCAAAAAAAAA
This sequence comes from Grampus griseus, assembly GCF_964374135.1. NCBI lineage: Eukaryota > Metazoa > Chordata > Mammalia > Artiodactyla > Delphinidae > Grampus > Grampus griseus. Next base: position 5,516,039 of record NC_139006.1, on the reverse strand, counting down.
AACAAAACAGACAGCAGTTGGAGGATGCCATGGAGTTTGGGGCAGGGATTTGTCACCCAGAACTAGTACCCTTCTACCCTCCACAGGGCCTTTGAGTCACATTGTCACTGGTCTCCCCACCTCCACTCTGTCCCACCCAGCCACCTACCACCCAGCCGGCAGGTCAGGCCCTTCCCCTGTTTAGAACTCCTCGGGGGGGATGTTACTTCACCCCTCTCTCTGAGGGTAGGAAACGTGCCCATCTTTCATCAGATTTTGTCACCTAGCTCTTTGCGGGCCTCCCACCCACCCGATGAAGAAATGAAACCTTAGAGAGGTTTCAAGGGGTCACTTTGTCTTCCCAAGGTCAAAATGGTCAGAGTAGACTTAAGCCTTCTAGAAGGTAGGGCAGAAGTTCCTGTGGTCTCCCGTTCTTATGGTCACTCCCAAAACTGTAATCACACAGTAACCACACCACCACCAGCAGTAACAGTACTAGTGGGCTTGCCCTGTGCCAGTCCCTGTTCTAAGCACGTCTTACATATTACCTCATTTAGACACACTCATTGCCCAAGCCGGTATGATTCTTGGGGGTAATTTCTTTTTTGTTTTTAATTTCTTTTTTATTTATTTATCTTTGAAAAATTGTGGCCACTCTGCACAGCACGTGGGATCTTAGTTCCCCGGCTAGGGTTTGAACCCATGTCCCCTGCATTGGTGGTGAGGAGTCTTAATCACTGGACTGCCAGGGAAGGCCCTGGGGGCAATTTCTTACCCAGATGATTGGGCTCCAGAGTTTGTAATAGTCAGGATAGGCCAGGTTATGCTGTGGTAACAAACAACTCTGCAATGTCAGTGACTTGACACACAAAGGTTTACTGTCCCTCGCAATACATGGCCATGATGAGTCAGCTGTGGACTCTGCCCCAGGTTGTCCTCACACCAGGACCCAACCTGCTGGAAGGTGTGTTAGAACGAAAGAGAGCTCTGGAAGGTCTCACACTGGCAAATGAACGTGCAGCCTGGAATCATCACTTCCACGCACACTCAGTGGCTGAAAACAGTCACATGGTCCCCACTACCCACCAGGGGTCAGGAAATGCCCAGAAAAAGGAATATGTGAGCAGCCTGTGCTGCCCCAGAGTCTGCAGGACGCAGTGGCTGGTATCTGGGTCCAGCACCCCCAAGGGTCCCACCCAACCCTCCCTCCCCTCCAGGGTCTATTTCCGCCTGTGCCTGGTGAGGGATGGGCACCCACCCTCACAGAACCCACCTGTAGTGGGCAGACTGACGGCCCCCCTGAAGATGCTGTCCTACGTTACCTCACAAGGCGTGTTGCTTCAGCATGTGTTACCTTACTCAGTGTGTTAGCTGGGGCTGCCATAACAAAATACCACAGTCTGGGGGGCCCTACACAACAGAGATTTATTTCCTCACAGTCCCGGAGGCTGGAGTCCAAGGTCAAGGTGTGGGCAGGGCTGCTTTCTCCTGAGGCCTCTCTCCTTGGCTTGCAGACAGCCATCTTCTCGTTGTGTCCTCACGTGGTCTACTCTCTGTGCATGCATGCCTCCGGTCTCTTTTTGTATCCTAATCTCTTCTCATGCAGGCACCAGTCTCATCGGATGAGTTTTAATGACCCCATTTTAACTTAATTGCCTCTTTAAAGACCTTATCTCCAAACTCAGTCACATTTGATGTTCCGGAGGTTAGGGCCTCAACATGTGAGTTTTGAGGGGTCAGAGTCAACCCATAGCACATGGCAAAAGGGACTTTGCAGGTGTGATTTAGTTAAGGATTTTGAGATGAAGAGATGATTCTGGGTTATCCTGGTGGGTCCAAAGGCATCAACGTGGCCCCTACAAGAGGGAGGCGGGAGGGTCAGAGTCAGAGAAGGAGACAGGAGGGTGGCGGCCGAGGTTGGCGTGGCCACGATCAAGGAGCACAGGTGCCTCTAGAAGCTGGAAAAGGCGAGGAAATGGACTCCCCCACCTGCCACGAGCCTCCAGAGGGAAGCAGCCCTGCCGACACTTTGATTTCAGCCCCGTAAAATCCATTCTGATCTTCTGCCCTCCGGAACTGTCAGATGATAAATTTGTGTTGCTCTGCCGCTAAATTTGTGGTAATTTATTTGGGCGGCCACAGGAAACTGATACCGCTTGAAGGACCCATCTTTGTAGAAACCGCCCCCAGACCTACTCTGCCCCCAGACAGAGGGACCCAAAGACCCAGAGCCACCACCTTGGACAGTGGGGGACTGTAGGAGTTCGTAGCAAATACAAAGGACACGCGACCCCAAACGGCGGATCCCTTTCCCTCTACCAGGGAGACAAAACGCCGACACTCTCCCCCCTCCACCCCGCCCTGACCTCCTGGCCTCCTCTCCGGCCACACCCAGCTGCTCTTTTCAAACTCACCAGGCCCTTCCCACCTCTCTCAGCCTTGGGCCCCGCTGTTTCCTCTTCCTGGTGTCCCTGTGTGCCTGACTCACTGTCAGCCTCCAAAGAACGTCCTCCCCGCCCCTGCCTGGCCCAGCTGAATTAATCTCATTTCACTCACTCCATAGACGTTTACCAAGTGTCTCTTCCATTCTCACCAGGAGGCGACCAGGACAGACACAGCCCTGACCTCAGAGCAGATCGTACAGAGAATTCCACGTTCCCTCCTTGCCGCATCTCCCCGCCCCTGCACACAGCTTCCCCTCTTAGTAATAACTGGCATTCATGCGATGCATTTGTTACGTCCAGGGACTCAGCACGGGTACATCGTTTTTAACTATAGTCCATAGTTTACCTCAGGGCTCACTCTGGGTGTTGTATATTCTGTGGGGTTCGATAAATGTATAACAACAGGTATCTACCATTATGGTATCACACAGATAGCTTCACGGCCCTAAAAATCCCCTCTTCTCCACCTATTCATCCACCCCTACCCCCCAACCCCTGACAACCACTGATCTCTTTACTGTTTCCGCATAGTTTTGCCTTTCCTAGAATGTCATAGAGTTGGAATCATACAGTTTGTAGCCTTTTCAGACTGGCCGCTTTCACTTAGTAACATGCAATGTTCCGTGTCTTTTCATGGCTTGAGAGCTCATTTCTTTTCGGTGCTGAATAAAATTCCATTGTCCGGATGGACCACCGCTTTTTATCCGTTCACCTACTGAAGGGCATCATGGCTGCTTCCAGTTGGGACGATTATGAGTAAGGCTGCTATAAATATCCGTGTGCCGGTTTTTGTGTGGACAGACGTTATTAAGTCATTTGGTAAATACCTAGAAGCGTGAAGGCTGGAGCACGTGGTAAGAATATGTTTAGTTTCGTAAGAAACCACCAAACTGTCTTGCAAAGTGACTGCACCATTTTGCATTCCAACCAGCAATGAACGAGAGTTCCTGGGTTTTTACACTTTCTCATGGTTGAAAAAAAATCAGAAGAAGAGTAGTATTTCTTGGGAGATTGGAATGGACATATATACACTATTATGTATAAAATAGATAACTAATAAGAACCTGCTGTATAAAAAATAAATAAAATAAAGTTCAAAAATTCAAAAAAAAGGAGTAATATTTCATGACACCTGAATACTACATTAAATTTATTTATTTATTTATTTGTTTGTTTTTGCCCTGAGGCTTGTGGGATCTCAGTTAATTCCCTGACCAGGGATCAAACCTGTGCCCCCTGCAGTGAAAGCGCGTAGTCCTAACCACTGGACCACCAGGGAAGTCCCTGACTACATGAAATTTAAATTTCAAGGCCCATAAATAAAGTTTTATTAGAACACAGCCACCTCCATTCATCTAGGTATTATCTATGGCTCCTTTCATACTACAAAAGTAGAGTAGAAGAGTTGAGATGGTAAGTCCCACACAAGAACGTTCTACCTGACCCTTTACAGAAAAGGCTTGCCCACCTCTGACTTAGTAGAGTGATTTTGAGATTCACGTTATGTTGTTGTGCATGTTAATACTTCACTCCTTGCGACTTCCTTGGTGGTCCAGAGGTTAAGACTCTGCGCTCCCAAAGCAGGGGGCCTGGGTTCAATCCCTGGTCCAGGAACTAGATCCCACATGCCACAAGTAAGAGCCCACATACCATAACTAAGAGCCTGCGTGCCACAACTAATTTATTAGTGCAGCCAAATAAATTAAAAAAAACAAAAAAACTGCACTTCTCGGGCTTCCCTGGTGGCGCAGTGGTTGAGAGTCCGCCTGCCGATGCAGGGGACACGGGTTCGTGCCCCGGTTCCGGGAAGATCCCACATGCCGCGGAGCGGCTGGGCCCGTGAGCCATGGCCGCTGAGCCTGCGCGTCCAGAGCCTGTGCTTCACAACGGGAGAGGCCACAACAATGAGAGGCCCGTGTACCGCAAACAAAAACAAAAACAAGCAAAAAAAAACCCTGCACTTCTCTTTATTGCTGAATAGGATTCCATTGTGTGAGTACACAACAATTTATCTGGTCACCAGCCAATGGACGTTAGGTGTCTCCAGTTTTTAGCTATTATGGATAAAGCACCTATGCACTTCTGTGTATGAGAAGATATGGGACATATGTCTTCATTCCTCTTGGGTCAATGCCCGTGAGTGGAATTGCTGGGTCATGATGGCAGTATGCTATTTCCTACCAATGTCCCTTTTATTCCATTTCACCCAAAGAAGGGTTGTTCCTTCTTTGCCCTTTGCCCCTCGCCCTCTGCCAAACTAGACCCCAAAGCATTCATTGTCCAGGGGAAGAATAAGAGAGTAGAAAAGCATAAAAAAGCCTGTTAGTTTCAGAAGTCAAAGCTCTTGAGTTGCAAGAACCTGGGCTTTTGAGCTGCAAAGCCAGAACTATGAAGAGCTCCAGATATCAAATTGGTGCCCCACAAAATAGATTGGGGTGGTGGTGGGGGATGTATAGTGGTAAGCCAGACTGTGAGCCCAGGAGGAATGAGGGCTCCTGGGGCTGGGACACAGAAGCCAGTGGGTGGAGAGACACTACCAGATGCCCATCAGAATCTGCTCTCCTCTCCTTTGGGCAAGCAGCAAGATGGCCCTTCCCAGCATCCTTTGCAGTTAGCAGTGACCACGCGACTGAGCTCTTGCAGCCTGACCCTCCAAACCTCCTCTGTATGATTCTTTTTTTAAAAAAATAAATTTATTTATTTATTTATTCATTTATTTTTGGCTTCATTGGGTCTTTGTTGCTGTGTGCCGGTTTTCTCTAGTTGCGGCGAGCGGGGGCTACTCTTCGTTGCGGTGCGCGGGCTTCTCATTGCCGTGGCTTCTCTTGTTGCGGAGCATAGGCGCGCGGGCTCAGTAGTTGTGGAGCACGGGCTTAGCTGCTCCGCGGTATGTGGGATCTTTCCGGACCAGGGCTCGAACCCGTGTCCACTGCATTGGCAGACGGGTTCTTAACCACTGCGCCACCAGGGAAGTCCCAAACCTGACTTTTCTAGAAGCTGGAAGTTTTGATGTATGTATATCCTCCTCATCAAATGGCAGCAAGTCATTCGCGCTGGCTCGACTCAGCACATCTATGGCTGGATTTGACCTCTGGGCCACCAGTTTGCGATCTCTGTCCATTGGTTCAATTAACAAGCATTTATAGAGCACCTACTGTGTGCCACGCACAAATAAGGCACAGCCTAGGGAACTGTGGAGGGGAGAGTGATTTCCCAGCAGAGACCCAGAGGGACGGGAGGCGATGGGCAATCCAGGCTGTTGGAAATCCCCTTGCTGCACGTCCCCCAGAGTGGTGGCTGGCCTTGGGCTGGGGACGGGGCAGGGGTTTCCTCCCTCACCCAGCCTGTGTGCCTGTACAGAAGCCCTGTCCCTCCTGGTGTTGAGGGGCTGCATGGGTGGCCCAGCAGCCTCCAGGCTTTTCCAAAGATTTACAGGGGAAAACTTTCCCTCCCTGTTGCTCAGAATTGTTCAACTCCCAGCCTTTGCTAATTACTGTGCCCTTGAGCAAAAATGTTAATCTAAAAAATGTCAAATTATAATGACTTACTTGACATAATTGGAACAAACAAGATGAGCAAGGAGACAGGAACAACAGTGCTATCCACATCAGCCGCTCGTAGGCCCCCGTGGGAGGCAGGGCCCACCTGGCAGGAGGGGACGGGGCAGGCTTCAGCCCCCAGGCAGGGCGAGCCACCAGCAGGGAGGGCCCGGGTCCCAGGCCTGGTGGGAGGAGACTTATGGGCCTCACGTGCCCCTTGCCTTGGGATATCGCTGGCCTCGTCTTTCTGCAGTGGGTTTCCGGCCAGAAACCCTCTTCGGGGGTGGAGCTGTCGGCGTGGATGTGAAGCCCATTTCCTGCTGTGTGTTCTGGGGACAGTGATTTCCCCTCTCTGTTTGCCCCTTTCCTCATCTGTGAAATGGGGCTAATAAGAATGTCCACCTCCAAGAGTTCTCCACGTCCGGTTGTGAACGCTGAGCACAGAACATCACACACAGCAAGTGCTGGGCACACAATCACCACTGTGGTCGATGCTGGGAGCCCCCCCTCAGGCCCATCTGAGGCCGGAGAGGAGGTGCATGCCTCTGTCCTTCGTTCCTCTCTTTTCTTGCAGGGGCCTGTCCCACCCCTGGCTTTAGCTATAAGGTCCCCATTTGGGGGAGACTCAACCTCCTGCCTGCCTGCCTTGCTGAGCGTCCAGTAAGGAGGATTCCAGAGATTCTAGAGCCAGCAAGGAGGAAAGACGGGAGCTGGTAATCTCTTGATAAGAGATGCTCAGATCGGAGAGCCCTTAGTGAAGGAACAGCCCAGCCCTTCTTATCTGAGCAGATAAGAGGGTGAGTGGGGTGGGACCACCCCTGCCCAGGGCTCATGCGTGCACACCAGAGCTCGTGCAATACCATCAGAGCTCGTGCATGGACACTAAGAGCCCATGCCCACACCCAGAGCCCATACATGGCTGACCCTTAGCCCCAAGCTCTCTGGATGGTTGTAAGCGTTGGGATGCTTTGGGTTGCAAGTAACAGAAAATCTAACTCAAAAACAGCTTAAACTAGAAGTGAGCAACTCAAAGGCTGGCTCTCTGTTTTTGTTAATAAAGCTTTATTGGAACACGGCCATGCCCATTTATATATTGCCTCTGGCGGCTTTCACTCTATAGCAGCCGGGTAGACCAGTTGCGACAGAGACTGTCTGGTCTGTGATGCTTAAAGTATTTACTCTCTGGTCCTTTAAGAAAAGGGTTGCCAGCCTCTAGCTTGAACTATAAAGGAGACTAATTACATCATCCGATGAATGCTTACAGTGAAAGTGGTGCACTACTTATCTATGACTGGACAACAGCTCACCCCCAAATTTAGAGGTTTAAAGCAACAATAATCGTTTACTATCTCATAGTTTCTGTGAGTCATGAATTCGGGAGTGACTCTGCTGGGTGTTTTGAGCTCAAGGTGTCTCAGAGGTTGCAGATGGAGGTGTTGGAGGTTCATGCCAGGTTGTGAAAACACCACCTGCATGTATGTGTCTGGTACCTGTACTGAGAAGACAAACAGCTGGCATTTCTCAGGTATCTTCCTTCATCTTTATGTGTTCTTTCCAGCATGGCAGACTCAGAAAAGCCACATTTAACACTACAATTCATGGCTAGGTGTCTCGAGCATGTTCCAAAAGAGAGCCAGGTAGAAGTCATTTCACTTTCCTGTGCACCCACTTGTCAGAGCCATCACAAAGGTCCACCTAGGTTCAAGGAGAGGGACCTGAACTCACCTCTCCAATGCCTCAACATGACCACCAAGAATCCAGGATCCTTCCGTCTTTCTGCTCCACTGATCTTGCTCTGGGCTCAGCTAATAGCCCCACGGTCACAAGATGCCTGCTGAGGATCCAGCATTTTAAACAAACACAGCAACACCCAACAGAAGAGGAAACGGTCTTGATCCTGTACCTCTCTTTTGTCCCCGACATTATTATTGAAGTATAAGATACAAAAGAGCACATAGATGATGAGAACACAGAGCAATATATCTCCAGAAGTGCCACACATCCGTGTCGCCAACACCCAGACAGACAAAATAACCAGAAACACTCAGAAGCCCTTTACTCTCCCTCAGCCACTACCCCACCATTCTCCTCAAAGGTGATAGCTTTCCTGACCTCTATCACTGCAGCCGACTCTTAGCTCCTTTTGCCTTTTATATAAACAGAGTCGCAGCTAAATGTGCTTGTGTGTCTAGCTTTCCTCACCTGACACCACATTTATGAGCTTCTTCCACACTGTTGAGTGCAGTGCCAGGCAGTTCTTTTTCGTTGCTGTGTAGTATTTCATTGTGAGACCCCCACAGTTTGTTTTTCCATTCTCCCGTTGAGAGGCAGCTGGGCTGCTGGGGCAGTTATGAAAAGAGCTACAGTGAGTATCCTCGTAGGTGTCTCCCTTTGGAAATAGGGGTGCATTGGCTGTAAAACAAGGAGGGGAATTTCTGGGTTAGAGGCTAGGCGAAGTTCAGCTTCAGTAGAAACTTCTGAACTGTTTCCAAAGTGACTGAAAGTGTCCCTGCCCCCAAATTCAGGAGCCCCAGCACCCCACACTGGGTGACCCATTATGTCCAGTCTCCAGTCCCAGCGTCATCCAGCCCTCCCCCACTAACTTCTTTCCTGCCTTCCGGGGTCCAGGGCCATCAGCTCCAAAGTGGGCTATAAACACAAGACCTGGTCACCTCCAGAGACAGCAAGGGCTGTAAATGACACCTCAGCAAAGAACTTTCCAATCTACAGGCTTCAAATGGGGATTTTTCTTTTTTTAGGACAATGGCTGCTTATTGCAAAATGTTTAGAAAAAACTTACAAGTCTAAAGAAGAAAATAAAAACCTTCTATCATCTCATTGTTGTGCAAAAATCTCCATGATATTTTAATGTATTTCTTTCCAGTCTTTTTTCTATGCATTTATATGGACACAGGATTTTCTTTCTTTCTTTTTTTTTTTTTGGCTGCACCATGCGGCATGCAGAATCTTAGTTCCCCAACCAGGGATGGAACCCGTGCCCCCTGCAGCGGAAGCTCCGAGTCCTAACTGGACTGCCAGGGAAGTCCCTGTAGCTAACTTTCATAACACACTTACTATATACCGAGCACTGTTTCTTAAGCATTTCATATATATTAATACATTTAATTTTCATAACAATTCATCCAAGTGGCTATTACTAATCCCTACTTTCCAGATGAGGAAAATGAGACCCAGAGAGGTGAAGTGACTTGCCCAAGGTAACACAGCTGTTCATCGGTACAGCAAAGACTCAAACTCAGCTTTCTCAGCCCAGTTTTGCTTTTAACCACTACAGTGTGCTTCTCCTGGCTTTGTTCTTATTCATCTGGAGTCAGAGGGTACAGACTGGACATGATCAGGAATTTAGGAGTTCTGACTTCAGAGCCTGGGAGCCCCCATCCTCCCAGCCCCACTGTGGTCAGGCCACAAGCGGCACCTCCTGTCTTCTGTTCACGTGCCTGACTCTGGAGGGTCCAACCTGAGGACACTGGCCCCAGAGAGCCAGCCTGACCTCCTTGTTTCCCCCACCCCAGAGCCTCTGCAGAAGGTAGACGTGTTGGGCGTTTACCTGTCCACGGCCAGGTGCCTTTCATCTTTGCCTCTGAAGATAAAAATCTGTTGGCCTCCAAATGGATTTCTGGGAAACACCTAGCCATTATTCACCCAGGCAAAAAATAGAAAGACAATCACGCTGCCCCGGGCTGTGTCCTCCCCAGTGCATGCTGGGTCACGGACACATACGTGGCACTTCCCAGATGCTCTGGGGGGATGCTGGTGCCCAGCAGTTCTGAGTCACCGTGGGCACGAGAGCCAGACTCTCCAAGACCGGTGGCGGTGGGAGCTGCTCCGCCCAGAGCTCGGGTTCCCCCACTCACCACACCATGACCTTGGGCAAGGTCAGGCTCCTTGAACCTCAGTTTTCTCATCTGGAAAGTGGGTATGATGATACCGTCTTCCATCACAATGAAGCTGCCGTCGATGTAAGCCACACAGTGATGTTATGTAGCACAAAGAAAAAACTGCTGCCACTTAAACTGCGACAAGACACAGGTTGTCAGAAATGTTTTGATTTCAGCGATGAGGGAAAATGGGCTTCTGAGTGACAAGCTTGTGTCAACCAGCCTAATGGGGCTTGGCGCCGGCGCTGTCGTGCTGTCACTGTGACCATTCTTCTCTGACTTTCTCCTATTTTGCGGCAAGGGGTGAAAAGCAGCACTAATTTCCCCAAGGGGAATCAACCTCTGGACCTTGACCTTCATGGGGGGTTGGGGAGCGTCCTCCCAGAGACCACTCCACAGGCTGGGGTCCTGGTGTTTTGCCCTCCACCCCCAGGTGACCAGGGGGACCACCCCTTGGTGACATCATTGTTCTCTCTGCTATAATTAAAGGCACAGAGGTGGCCCTAAGGCAACAAGGCCTCTTCAGTAGGGAGGGGTCCAAAGTGGAGATGACCTTCCAGGGCAAGGGAGAGACAGGCAACAAAGCGGATGAACAGGAAACACTCCATTATAACGTCAGGGAGACACAAGGGTCAGAAGAAAATAGAGCAGAATGAGGGTGGGCGCGATGGGGATGGGGAGGGTCCAGGCTATTTAGATAAGGAGGCTGGGGAAGGCAATTGACATGAGTGGTGACAGGTGAGAAGGTGCCAGCAATGCGACTTCTGGGGGAAAGGCATTAGCGCGGGCGGGGGGGGGGGGGGGGGACAGCAAGTGCAAACGCCCTGAGGCAGGAACAAATCTGGGTCTGAAGAGAAGGAAAGCCATTGAGGACAGAGCAGAGTGAATGGAAGGGAAGGGGGGTAGGTGATGAGATGGGGAGAGGCGGGGGCCTTGAAGGTCATGTGACACGAGTGGCTATTCTTCTGGGAACAATGGGAACCACTGGGGTTTAGAGCACAGGGGTGGCATGGTCTGGGTGATGTTTGCAAAGGTCTTTCTGGCTTCTGTGGGCTACAGGGGACAAGGGCTGCACTGACTTCATAGGAACATCCTGGAGGTTGCATGTAAGAATCCGTATGAAGTGTCCCGCCATACCTGGCATATAGTAAGTGCTTGATTAATGGTGGTCAATGTGGATACTGTTGTTATATTATTATTATCAGGATTGCATTTCCATCTGCCAACAGAGACCTCAATCCTGACATGCATCCAATCCCCCAAAGCTCAGAATCTGTCTGGGAAGATTAATTCCTCCAAGTCAGGGAGCCCCGTCCTCAGGCCCAGAGAAGGCTCTAGGACCTCAGGGGAAGGAGGGTCAGCTGGGACTACCCACCTCTGATGTCCCTTCTCACGCCCTTTGAATGTTTCTCAGTCCAGAACGGCTGAATCAACCCCCCAACTCACTCCATGCCTTCTCTCAGCTCCCTGGAAAAGCCACCATCTGTGTGCTCTGAACACACTTGCCGACTGGAAAGGCTCCTTGGCCCCAGCTACTGTTCCCTGCTCAGAATTCTCCGTGAATCTTGGCTGCAACAGTCACCAACTTGATGTCTGTGAGTTAATATTCCACGAGTTTCCCCAAGTCAGAGATGGTCAGAGTTTGCAGGAAATTCTGAGATGGCCAAGCTCAGGGTTGGTGAATACATAGCACTTCTCTGTGCCACATCCGAGCAGACATCACTAATCGCTCTCTCTCCAACTGAGCTTGAACATCACCTTTTCAACCTGGACCTGCAGGCAGCCACACCCCATTGCTAAGAATCGGCACAGGATGAAAGCTCATTGTTTCACCCAGTCTAGCACAAAGCCCTCACTGTATACTAGGAAAACTGAGGCCCACTTATGGGAAAGAACTACAATTCAGGCCCCCTGACTCCCAGCCTATAGTATCACTCCTCAAGGGCAAGGGGACATTTGTTATTTATGTCTTCCCTAGAGGACCTGGCTACAGCAGATATTTGTTCAACAAATCACAGGAATTAAATAAACGAAAACCAAAGAAAGAAAAAAGAGTTCCAGCTGCAACAGGTGGAAACTGGGTTGGAAGTGAGGAAGAAATTCATGACATCAAGCGTTGCTAGACGTTTAGAAAAGTTGCTAAGGGAAAATTTCAGAGTATCTTTCCTTGCAGGACTTTAAAAATAGTCCGGAAAAAAAAAAAAAAAAAAAAAGCCCTGATTAAGTACCCATCTGCCTGGGAGGCTTCCACAGAATTCTGAGTTTATTATTCATTCATCCTCGACAAGTGTTTGCTGAGCATCAACTATATGCCAAGCGTAAATCAGTCGTCGAATTAAAGAGCAACAATAACAGCTAGAATCTGTGTCTCTGTATCCATGAGAGATCTTAGGCTGTGAGTGTCAAGCCAAGCCTGGGAGCTAGATGTGGCTCCTTCCAAGACAGGTGTATTTGTTATCTACTGCTGCGTAACAAAGTACGCTAAAACTTACCAGCATAAACCAACTATAAAAATTTATTGTCTCACATAGTTTCTGTACGTCAGGAATTTGAGATCAGCTTGTCTGGGTGGTTCTGCTTTGGGGTCTCTCGTGAGGCTGCAGTCAACATGCCAGCCAGGGCTGTTGTCATCTGAAGGTTTGACTGGGGCTGGAGGACCTGCTTCCAAGATGACACCCTCAATGGCTTTTAGTAGGTGTCTGAGTCAGTTCGGACTTCCGTAACAAGAGACCACAGACTGGGTGGCTTAAAGAGCAGAAATTTATTGTCTCAGTTCTGGAGGCTGGAAGCCCAAGATCAAGGTGTCAGCAGGTCTGGTTTCTCCTGATGCGTCTCTCCTTGGCTTACGGATGGCTACCTGTCACTGTGTCCTCACATGGCTTTGCTTCCGTGTGTGCATCCCTGGCGTCTCTTCCTCGTTGTATAAGGACATTAGTCAGATTGGATTGGGCTCACCCTAACAGCCTCATTTTAACTTCATTACCTCTTTAAAGGCTCAGTTTCCAAATACAGTCACATTCCAAGGAACTGGGGCTCAGGGCTTCCATATAGGAAATGGGTAGGACACAATTCAGGCCCTAAGAGCAGACCTCAGGTCTTTACCAGCAGTTGGTGGGAAGCCTCAGTTCTTTGCTCCCAGCTCTGCAGGGAAAGGTCCCAGCATTGCCCTTTCCCACCTCCCAGTGAAGCTCCAGTTCCATCAGGGTTAAATCTCGTCTTACCAACCTTTGGATCTGAACGCTTTTCACACAGCATCCAGCCAGAGCCATTGAGTAATTCATTCAACAAATATTCATGCTCCCTTGTGCCCCAGAGCTGGAGATGCCATGGCAAAAAAAGAGAAGTCTCAGCCTTTAAGGAACTCATTGTTCTACAGGTGGGACAGAGAAGCAAGTGTCCCATCCCAGAGCAGAGTGACGATATTTTAAAATAATAAGAGACGCCGTTCACTGAGTACCCATCTTGTACCAGACACCGGGTCAAGCTGTTTACATGTATGAAGTCACTGAGCCCTGGGACAGGTACTGTTGCCACTCCCTCTTTACAGATGAGGATAAGTAACCTGCCCAAGGTCATATTGCAAAGAAATGGCAGAGCTGGGCTCCAGCTCAGGCACCTGGGCTCCCAAACCCAAGATTTCCACCATGATCATCTGCGACCATGGCGATTCTTACTGAGCAGGGGAACCACAGGATACAACTAACGCCCAACGGATTGACAAAAAGTATAAAGTCCAGCAACACCAGGTGCTGGTGGCGACGTGGAGCAATGGGACCCCTCATGCTTGCAGGTCGGGGTGTAAACCAGCACTGCCAGTGCAATGGCAGAGGAGGACATCAGTGCAACGTTAAGTACCAAAACTGAAGACAGTCGTATTCCATGATGCAGACATCCCACGGCTTGGTACTGACTCTCAAGAGAAATCAAGTCTTATGTCCACATAAAGATGAATGCTCATAGTAGCTTTATTCTGGAAACTGGAAAAACAAATGTCCATCAACAGGTGAATGAACCCATCGAAGCGTATTCACACCACGGAATCCTACTCAGAAACGAAACGAAGAATCGAGACACACAACAACCTGCTGGATCTCGTGCCGGTGGAGAAGCCAGACTCAGAGGAGAACATACTATATGATTCTAATTTTTTGGAAAGAGGCAAAAACTGATCAACAGTGTTAGGGATGTCTAGCTGGGTGGTTAAACTATAATGCACATAAGCAACGTAAGGGATATCACAGGGGCTGGTAGGTGGTTAGCCCTTGGGGAGACGGAGGGGATGGTGATCGGGAAGGACGACACGGGCCGCGGGTGTGGGTGGCAGCTAAGCTCTACTTCCTGCCCTGGGTGCTGGTACATGATGCTAGTTTCATAATTATACTCCCCACTCTGTTCATGTACTATTCCCTACCTGTGCTCTATTTTGGGAGGTGAAGAGTCATGGGCTTTGGTGTTCAACATGCCTTAAGTATTTATTTCGTGAGCACCTACTATGCGCCAGACCTAATGCTAAACTATTAGGGATACAGGGAGAACCAGACAGACATGATCTCTGTCCTCAAGGGGCTTACAGACAAGTGGGACAGACAGATATTAAGCAGATAATGACACAGGTGTCTGCAGTTTGCTTATATCTGTGCCAAGTCGATGAAGAAGCATTAGGAAGGGCTACACATGCTGGTACCAGAGAGACCTGTGTGAATGAATCAGGAAGCAATAGCAGCCAATGCTTCTTGCTCTTTGCCCTCCAGTATATATAAAGACATTGTTCTATGTTCTTTTCTTAATTCCCTCACTCAGTCTTTTTAACAACGTCATAAGGTAGATGGTATTTCTATGCCCACTTAACAGATGGCAAAACTGAGGCATAGAAAGCTTCAGCAACTTGTCTAAGGTTACCCAGTCCAAGCGGCAGAGTTGGGTGGTCTGGCTCCAAAATCCCTTGAACCTGAGTCTACCCTGCACCCTAAGGAACCGGTCTTTAAGATGAGGCCTCAAAGATGAACAGGGTCAGCACGAGCTTTCCCTAGGAAAGCAGGGAAGAGCATTTTCACCAGGGGGACTAGCATGTGCTAAAGTTCACGCTGGAAAGCAGCTGTGGTGTCGGAGGGCCTGGAGGCTGGAGCACAGTGAAGATGGCCAGAGTCGCTGAACAGGGCTCCCGCCGAGCCCCAGGGCCAAGTGCAGAACCTCAGAGCTACTCTTGGTCCCAGTGTGTCTCTCACCCTCTGCTGGGTGTAATGAGAGCTCCCTGGTTGCTGCCAGGATGAAATGGAATCACACGCAGTTGGTCCTCACCTGCATGAAATCTTTTCTTTCCCCCTTCAGTTCAAGTTCAAGGAAATAGCCCCCAAAGCTGAGAGCCAAGAAGAACAGTTGTAACACAACCGACATAAGAGATCGGGCACCTCCCCGCTCCACGGAAGACCCATGGGTGCACACACAGCCCTTCTGCTACGTGGCATTCAGGGCTTCCACAGTCTCCAGGGACCGATGCAGCCTCATCAGGGCCCAAAGAGGAGCCCCCGCTTCTTGGGAGTCAGGCATCTGCGGCGCCCACACCAGCCACCCGACTGGGGAGGGAGCAGCAATTCACACCCCAAACGACACAACCCCTAATTAGACACGGAGGCACTGCGAGCTAGCGGAGGTTGTGGGAGATGGTTCCTGTTTAGTAAAAGTGTCATTTCATCTCTCTCTCGCTGCTTTTGAAGCTTGCTGGTGATAACAGGGGTCGGAGAAGAGAGAACGCCCACAGAAACACATGCCTGGGGGCCGAGGCGCACTGGGTGGGCGTGCGAAGCGGCAGCAAGTACACGCACACGCACGCACGCCACGGGCTCACGCGGCTGGGCTCCCAGCGCAGACACCGCGCTCTGCTCCCCAGTGTCGTGGTGGAGTGGGACTCGGGAGCCCGCGGGTCCTGGGTTCAAACCCTGGATCCGCTGCTGGTTGGCTGAGGTTCTCAGGCAAGGAACTTGACCTCTCTCGGCCTGCTAGTCCTCAACCGTAAGGTGCAGATGATTAATTATAACGATCTCACCCTCTTTGTCCTTGCTCTGTGTCTGCAGGGGCTGAGTCTGCAGCAGAGGAGCTGCACCAGCACACCCCCTACCCTCTGGGCTCTGGTAGGGGCTGACCGACAGGAAGCATCAGAGCAGATCAGAGGGCGCAGGTTGGGGGAGAAGAAGGAGGGGGGTGCCCCTCCGTCCCTCCCTCCAGGGCTGAGGTTTGGCTTGTCCCCCTGCTGAAGGTCGCAGCTCCTGGTGGGCAGCCCTTTCTGAGAGCCGCCTGTAATAGCCTCCTATTACTGCAGGAACAAATGAGCACATCCTTAGTGGCTTAAAACAGCACAAACTTACTTCTCTAGTGTCTGGAGGTCAGAAGTCTGACACAGGTCTCACTGGGCCAAAATTAAGGTGTCCGCAGGGCTGTGCTCCTTCTGGAAGTTCTGGGGGAGTGTCTGTGCCTCGCCTTTTCCGGTTTCTAGAAGCCATCAATGCCTCGGTCATGTCCCCCCTCCTCCATCCTCAAATCTCACTAACTCTGAACTCCTGGCTCCCCCTTCCACTATTAAGGACCCTTGTGATGACGAGCTCGCTGGATAACCCACGATAGTCTTCCCACCTCCTGGTCACCTTCCCTCCCCTTGGTCATACAAGCCAGCATAGGCACAGTTTCCGGGAATCCGGCTGTGGATGTCTTTGCCATTATTCTGCCTCTCGCTCTGGCTCTGTGCTGCTCTGGTGCTTGACCCTCAGGTCTAGGAACAGGAAGGGGTCCCCACAATGCTAGCCTCCGGGTGCTCCATCACTCCTGCTGCTTCCCTTAGCCAGGACACCCCACTGTCCACCATCCTTTCATCTCCCCACTGACCTCCATTCAAAGTGTCTCTCCGAGCTGTCTGAGGACAAAATAAGCCATCGTGTGTACCTGTAACACCCTCGGCCTGGCGTCCTGCGCGTGGTGAGTTCTCAGCACACCTTCATCATCATTATTTTGTAAATTTCTCTCACTAGCTGCAAGACCCTTGAAGGTGGGACCTGTATATTTTTATCTCATTTTAAAAATTTATCTCACTAGCCCAGCTGCTCTCAAAGACTAGGTGCTCAATTATTCATTTAACAAACATTTATTGAGCACTGACCGGACTCTGGGGAGGCAGAGGTGAGAAAACTTAACCCCAGGAAGCTTCTGGTCTAGTGAGGGAGCCCGCAGCTATGGCGTAATGACAAGACGGCCACCCAAATATTCATGGAGTGCCTCCCTGGGCCAGCCACCAAATACCAGGAGTACCAAGTGAGAGGGACACAACCCCTGCCCTCAAGGCCCTGATGCTTTCAGGTTAGTGAGAGCTATGGGTGCCGTGTGCTCGTCTCTCTAAGCAGGTAGTTCTTATCTGATTCTCAGATCGGGTCTGGGGGAAGTTCTGGTAACTCTTCAGCTTTTAATCCCCGCGTTCTTAATCCGGTGTACACATGTGAGCAAAAGGAAACGATAATCGTCACTTATTCTCTTTTAAACAAATTTATAAATAAATTTTGAACTACCTCCGTCAAAAAAAAAGTTAGTTTCTCATTACTCCTGTAACAAATTACCCCAAACTTAGTGGCTTAAGCAACACGGTTTCCCTGAGGCTCCGGGGGAGACTGGCTTCCTGGCCTTTTCTAGCATTACATGTCTTGTCTCTTGATCTCATATCACTCCTACTTCTTGCCTCTGTTGTCACAGCTCCTATTTCCTCTTCTATGGTCAAGTCTCTCTCTGTCTCCCTCTTTTTTTCTTTTTTTTTTCGATCGTGCCGTGCAGTATGCGGGATCTAGTTCCCCGACCAGGGATTGAACCCAGGCGCCCTGCATTGGGAGCACAGTCTTAACCACTGGACTGCCAGGGAAGTCCCCCTCTTTTTTTTTAAACTTTCCTTTTTAAATTTTTTTATTTATTTTTAGTTTTTTATTTTTTGACCGCGCCGCACGGCATGTGGGATCTTAGTTCCCCCGACCAGGATCGAACCCGGGCCCCCTGCAGTGGAAGCGCGGAGTCCTAACCACTGGACTGCAGGGGAAGTCCCTCTGCCCCCCTCTTCAAAGGACACTTGTGGTTACATTTAGGCCCCCCTCGCCCCCCGCCATCATCCAGGAGGATCTCTGCATCTTGAGATCCTTCATCACATCTGCAAAGTTCCCTTTGCCACGGCAGGTTCCAGAGATTAGGACCTGGGCATCTTCGGGGGTCACTATTCTGCCCACTGCATGCACGATCTACAGCCCTCCCAGGGCCCATTCCGTCCACCACGTTTCTGTCTGTCCCTTGTGCCAGCACATGCTGATTTGCTTCATTCTTTTCAGCCTAATGGGCACTTGCACAGCAACGGCCTGTTAAAACCACACTGGCAGCATTCACAGGGAAGCAGTCAGGGTTCTGCGCTCCCCTGGGAGCTGAGAGGGGTGCTGGCTAGCTCTGAGAGAGTTCTGGACACGACTGAGCCTTCCCACTGCCAACACCCCCCCTCCAAGGCCTCCAAGTGCCCCAAGTCAGAGGTGGCTGGTGCAATGTGTGATGTGACACCAAAGCCGGGATGTGGGGACAAAGGTGGCATAGAAGCAGAGGTCAGTATACCTTCGGAAAAAGGAGATAAATTGTCCTGAAAACATAGCCATGTGCATGCAGACCAATGGGTGCCTACTTAAAACTCAGTAGTTTCCTTACGTTTGACATTTACATTTATCATTTACGTAGCCTCATTTTAAGTATGCTGGTTAACTTTCACTTGCCCTTTCAGACCCTCCCTGCTCTGTGCATCAGGAGGCTGACCCTGTGGACTACATTTCCCAGGATCCTTTGCACTCTGATTTCCTGCTGGGTTCAGCCAATGGGAAGCACAGAGAGAAGACTGGAGGGCGGGAAGGGAGAGAGGTTGGGGTATTTCCCCCACCTCCCTTCCTGCCTCACTGTGATTAGAAGAAGGGCTGTGTTCTGCTGAAAGTCGAGTCCTGTTGATGACCCCTCTCCTCCAGCTACAGCTCCCTCTGGGTTCCAGTAGCTACTCCTTCTCCACTCCTTCTAGCCTAAAGGTGGTAACAACTCCTTGTTTTCTCTAGCCCTGGACGCTGCATTTATTCTTGGTTTCCCTACACAGACCCTGCCTCCACCTTTGTAGACCGTCCCTTTGTTAACTCTCCCAATTATCCCATTTGAGGGCTGGGACTCATCCAGATACACTGAGCAATGATATTTGTGACATCACAGGCTTGAACACATTAAAATAAAGATTGATTACTAAAGCAAAAACATACAGTGGCGTTCTACTTAAAATCATCTCATATAATATCATAGGTATTCATGGCACTCAGGGACATTGTCATGGAATAAGTCCTATTACAAGGATAATACAAAGCATGTTTGGCCTAACCATGGGGACCAAATTATCACACATCCTGAGGGAGTGGGGTGCAGCTTGTCAAGGTCAGGCTGCACTAGAGATATGGCTTGGGGGAAAGAGAATGGAGGAAGGTGAAGTCGGTGTAAGTGCTCTGGGTACCACCTAAAATGTTAGGTTCTGGTATTTCAAATGGGAAACTTACCATTTTTGTAAATAATTACTCTTATGATGCTGTAACACTGCACGACTCAGAATTCTTGCTTGCAAGGGACAGAGACCAACTACAGTGACTTTGTCCATTTCCTAGACTGCCATAACAACGTACCCAAAACCGGGTGGCTTAAAACAACAGGAATTTATTGTCTTACGATTCTGGAGGCCAGATGTGTGAAATCAAGGTGTCAGTAAGGCCATGCTCTGATGGTGCCAGGTCGGGGGGACCCTTCCTTCCTCCTCTAGCTTCTGGTGTTTGCTGGCGACCCTAGGTGTTCCTTGGCTTGTAGATACGTCATCCCAGTCACGTGGCCTTATCCCTTTGTATCTTCACATCATCTTCCCTCTGTGCATGTCTGTCCCTGTGTCCAAATTTCCCTTTTTTTATAGGGACTCCAGTCATATGGGATTAGGGCCCACCCTAATGACCTCATCCTAACTTGATGTCCTCTGTAAAAACCCAATTTCCAAATAAGGTGACATTCTGAGATACTGGGGTTAGTACTTCAACATATCTTTTAGTGGGAAGGGACACAATTCAACTCGTAACAGTGATTCAATTTACCCAAAAAATGGAAATTACTGGTCTGCATAATAAGAAAAATACCCGGAGTGTGCCTTCAGGTGTGGTTTGATCCAGGGCCCACTGCCTTCATGATTCGATCTCTGGCCCCCCCATCTCTCCACTCATTCTTAAGCAGTCTCTCTCCATGTGGGGACTCCAGGCAGCTCCAGATCCCTGCTCTCCCAGATGAGCAAAAAAAGCAGAAAATATTCTTCTTTCTCAATACTTCCAACAAATTCCTCAGGCTGACACCCAGCTGCCTTGCTGGGATTATGTGCCTACCTATGAACCAATCAGTGAGATCAGGAGGTGGGACAATACTGATTAGGTAGGCCTGAATCACATGCCCATCTCTGGGGAAAGGGGGAAAAGGGGAAAGGCAGGAGCCAGGTCCTGGCCGGCCTCACGGCCTAAGGGGAGGGGAGCACAGGTCCTCCAGGTGTGGTTCCCAGAAACAGCGAGCTTGGGAGCCGACCAGGACAAACAACAGGTACCTGCTAGGTGCCTGGAAAAAAAACGAACCCAGGATGAACACCTGCCAGTGGCTCACAGCAGTTATCGTGGGAGTCAGAGGTTTGCAGAGTTTTCACTGCCTACAGGATGCATAGCTAGCTGACTTCTGCCTTGCTAGAACTTTCTGGAAGAATGACTTTTTGCATTCCCAGGGGTGCGGATTCTGAGAAGGAGGTTAGCATGCACAAAGTGTATTAAGGTGGGCCCTTGGGATCAACCCCATGGGAAGGGAAGGGAGGGAAACAGGAGGGGCAGAGAGAGGGGGCAGCTTGTGAACCCACCACACGGGGCCTCTGGGGCTAGGAAGCCCTCCCAGAGGAGTCCTGTGGGCAGTGAGCTGTCCAGGGTTTTCCACTGGCCTTCCTCAGTCATCACAGGATTTCCCAACCTTGGGGCTGTTGACATTTGAGGCCGGATCACTCTTTGCTGCGGGAGAGCAGGATCCCTGGCCTCTACCCACTACGTTCCAGTACCGCCCCCTTCCCGGCTGTAACAACAAGAAGTGTCTCCAGACAAGGCCAAATGTCCCCTGGGTGGCAAAATCGCCCTGTTGAGAACTGCGGGGTCCTCAGACGAGGGCAGTTCCGGGGGATCGTCACCCAGCAGAGGTGGCTCGGCACCTGCAGCCTTCCCGAGGGAGTCCCAACAGCACTCCCCAAAGCTAAGGCAACAGGTCCCTCCTGGAGGACAGTCTGAGTGGCCCATCTTAGCCTCCACCCTAACAAGTTATCAGGAAAATGTTGATCGATTGATTGACTGAACTGCCAAGCCACGTAGCTCGCGGGATCTTAGTTCCCCGACCAGGGATGGAACCCGCACCCTCGGCAGTGAAAGAGTGGAGTCCTAACTGGATCCCCTACTGGATCGCCAGGGAAGTCCCCAGAAAAATATTTAATGGAGGTAAATAAAACAGTAAAACACCGTGTTCCCAACATGCAACTTGGGAAAAAATTAATCTCATGTGATCTCCTCCACAATCCATTGGGAGCAAATGCCCTGGCCCCTCACCTCACCCAGCACCTCTCCCACAGCCAGCCGGCTCTCTGGGCAGGGGCTGAGCCACCTTCTCCCCTACAGGGATTACACAAAGTGTGTTGGCACATTCAAAGTCTCCATGACCTGCCATGTTGGTTTGGCCTTACTAGCGATCCCCCTTCCCTGTCAATAGAACCTTGATTTTGTCCAGGTGCTGCCTTGGTCCCACCCTTGCCCCGCAGTTAAACCAATAGTGGAGTTCCGAGGCCTCTCCGGTTTCACAACTGGCCTAGGAGGGGTTACGTGGAGAACTCTAGCAATAGGGGAAGTGTGTCGGGCAGCTTTGGGAAAGATTTCCTTGTCTTTACATAGGGCTGTGAGGAAATGCTATTCACTCTGCTGCCTTTAGGGTTTTGTGACAGGATGGCTGGCTCACCAGCAGCCATACTGCACCATGAGGGGATGAGCCTAAAGATGGCAAAGCACAGAAATGGAAAGAGCCTAGGTCCTGGTTGACACCAAGTGGGCTTCTGAATCAACCAGCCCTGACACCCTCTCTGTCTTCCAGTGCTGTGACATAATACACACTTCTTCCTTGGAGAAGCCATTTTGAATCAGGGCTTCTGTTATCTATGGCCTCTTGATTCACTTGGAAAAGTCCTGGAGCCAAGAAATCTGTTTCCCTTCGTGTTACCCAATGTTTCTCGCACTTCTCTGAGCAGAAAAAAAAAAAGAAAAGAAAACTTTAAAAGAACATTTTAAATCAAACCTTTTGATTTTCCTCTTTAGACAATTAGCAAATGTAGCAAAAGCTGAGATACTTGGCCTTGGTGGGTTCAAATATGGTTCCCTTACTGACCAGCAGTATGACCTTGGACAAGCCCCTCTCCCCCAGGAAAGCTTCTGGGCAGGGACTGATCATTATCTTCTCAATATCCACCCTCCCCTTCTTCTTTAGCCACAACACATCAATTTTTATCTGGGCAACATGTCCTAGCCTCACTTGCATTTAGGTTCAGCTGTGTAGCTAAAGCTGGCCAGTGAGATGAAGGTGGAAGTGTTTCATGGAACTTCCAGGAAGGCTCCTTAAAGGAGAATGACTCAGTTGAAGGATGATCTCTTTCCTTCCTCCAGCTGCCTAGAATGCAGATGCGATGGCTGGAGCTACAGGAGCCATCTTGGACGATGAGGTAACTTTGAGGATGAAAGTTACACAGTAAGATGTGGAGGAGTCCAGGGCCTGATGCGTAATAAGTGCTGAATAAATGGGAGCTGTGATTTTATCATTAATATCTACAGGATCCAGGTTTTCCCTCCACTCTATTCTGCAGAACACAAGATGCTGTGTCCAAAAAAATTGATCTTTTGATACAATTGGGATATGTCTCCTACAGACACAGAATGTACATTTGATTATTAAAGGCCTTAGTAAGTCCTGTACTTTCTTTTTGTTTAACCCTGCATGTCCCAGATTGATTTGGGTACTAAACCACACCCTCCTATTATCTTTTATTTTAATTATACCTACTCCCATTTTCCTGAACAAACTCTAGGAAACCCTGATCTAGCCCAGAGGTTCTCGAACTTTACCGTGCACACCAATCACCTGAGGAGATGTTTAAAAGACAGATTGTGACTCAGCTGGTTTCTGGTGGAGCCTGAGATTCTGCATTTCAACAACCTAATGCTGATGGTCCGGGGATCGCACTTTGAGAAGCAAAGAGTACTAATGTCTCATACAGCATGTCTTCATCTTACTCACTTCTCAGGCAGCCCAGGTGTCATGGGGATGAGATGGGCTTCAGCCTGTCAAGGTCAGGTTCAAATCTCACTTTACTCTTAGAGCCGTGGGCTTTTTGTCCCTGTTACTTTACCTTTCTGAACCTCCATCCTGATGTATAAAATAACCCATTTCTCAGAGAGTGGCTGAGAAGGTCAAAGGAGGGAAAGAATGAACCAAGTAACAAGAATATCAACTAAACTGTCCCTTAGGTACAGATGAGGAAACAGGTTCAGAGAGGTTAAGCAACTTACCAAGGACACACAGCCAGGAAGTAGCAAATCTGACTCCAGATAAACTGCTTTGATTTCCTCATCAGAAGGTTGTGGTGAGGTCTGGGGAATAAGGCCAGCATTTTAGGGAATTCCAGGTGGGAATTGGTGTTAATGGTTATTTTTCTGCTTTCAGCCCCCAAAGGGTCTTGGGCTCAGCAAGGCAGGGTCCCAGGCTGTCTGGCTGTCTAAGGATTGATCTCAGCCAGGAGGCTAAGTGTCTCCATCCACTCTGGGTCACCGGGATCAACCTGTCAACTGCTGTGGAGTAGGAACAAGGCGTGAAACGCTCCCTTCCTCTTGGCCTGGGCCGCTGGTGAAATCATCTTCGAATCCCGGGATGAGCAAATGAGGTCATTCGGGCAGGCCCTGCGGCTGCCTGATCCGCCCTGCAGCCTCCGCTCGGGCCAGAGGATCCGTTCTGACAGCTTTGAGGTTCGGGTTCGCTGGCATCAGTCCCCATTGATGAGGCACTTTGGGGCTTTGTTCAAACCCCCCTTTCCTCTCTCATCCCAGACCTGGGATGGGAAATAGTGGTGCCGTGAGGGTAGAACGACCAGCTCCACCCTGATTTGCTCAGGACTGTCCCTGGTGTAACACCAAGAGTCCTGCGTCCCAGGAACCTCTCAGTTCCGAGCAAGGGGGGGCAATTGGTGACCCCCCCCCACGGCGGGGACTGGGGGCTTTCTGTTCTGTTCCCGTGCGGGCAAGGCCTGTCCACCTGCCCTGTTCCCTTGCAACTTGCTGCTGTTTCTGCGATGGCAGAGCAGGGAAATGTGTGTCTTCCTGCCTGTGTATCTGTGCAAGTACCCCCTCAGTCTTGTCTCCTTAGAACGGGGATAAGGGTGCTACGCTCCTGGAGGAGCCGCCAAGAGGCTTAAAGGAGGTAAAGATCACAAGGGACTCAGCAAAGCCTGTAAGCGCCCATACAAGGCAGTGCTTTTATTAAAAAAAAAAATAACACAAGGGGGACTTGCTGACAAGGCCAAGCGGGTCCTGGGGAAATTTCTGCAAGTGGAGGAGGTCACAGCAGGAGTGGGATGTGGGTCATGTGTCCACGGTGTGCCAGGTGCCTGGGGGGCATGCAGTTGATTCATCTTGAGAACTACACAGTTGGGAGTATTATTGCCCCATTTTATAGATGAGGAAACTGAGGCTATGAGAGCCGTTGGCAAAGATGGCTCCCTCTCCCCCTCTCAGCCGCAGCTCTCCTTTCCTGACGTTCTGCGAAAGGAAGAGACTGGGTCGTCTGTCCCCCGGCCCGATGCCGTCCAGTGCCCCAGAGACCTTCATGTTGGAGGGGCAGGACCATCTTGACTCTGCCTGGGGTGGTCCCCCAGCTCTTTCGAGGACCCCAGGCCTGGGATGCCCTCCCAGACTCTGCCGCCCACACCTATGACTCAACTTTGTGGGGCAGGAGCCTCAGTTTCTCCCTCCATGAAATGGGGATAATGGAGCCCTGAAGGCTGTTGAAGGGACTCACAGTGCTGAACCGCCCGGGTCTGGGCACCTTGGAGCTCATACGAGGGGCCAGTATGAGAATTCCGATCAGGGGACGCCATCTCCTCCCCGCAGAGGGTCAGGGTGTCTCTGTCATGCTCCCCAATGGCCAGCATGCCCCCCATATTCTGGTTGTAACGCCCCGCTTACTTGCCGGCCTCACCCATGGGTCTGTGATGTCGGCAGAGCAGAGCCCTTCCTACCTCCCGCCAGGTCCCAGGACCAGCCCCCCCGAGCCTCGGCAGGCAAGCTGAATCCAGACACTGTCTCCTGGGGCCCCGTCCCCACCCTGCACTTCGGAGAGACAAAGCCACACGCCCACTTGCCACCCTGAATGGCCCCCCAGACCAGCCATTCTTTTTTTTTTATTTTTGGCTGCGGTGCGTCCGCGTCGCTGAGTGAGGGCTTTCTCTAGCTGCAGCGAGCGGGGGCTACTCTTCATTGCGGTGCACGGGCTTCTCATTGCGGTGGCTTCTCTTGTTGTGGAGCATGGGCTCTAGGCACGCGGGCTTCAGTAGTTGCGGCACATGGGCTCAGTAGTTGTGGCTCACGGGCCGTAGGGCACAGGCTCAGTAGTTGCGGCACATGGGCATTGTTGCACCGTGGCATGTGGGATCTTCCTGGACCAGGGCTCAAACTTGTGTCCCCTGCATTGGCAGGTGGATTCTTAACCATTGCGCCACCAGGGAAGCCCTAGACCAGCCATTCCTGAAGTGTGGCCTAAGGACCCCTGGGGGTCTGAGACCCTTTGGGGGGATCCACAAGGCCCTCGTTTTCCAGCCCCCAGTCAGTGAGCTGGCTTTGCTTCACTGCCTTCCACCAAGAAGACAAATGACAACAGGCTGGACGTGGAGCAGATCTGAAGATCCAGATCCCGGACATGAAAGAGATTTGCACGAACAGAAAACAAGGCCACTCCTGCCACATAGTTTTTGGCTTGAGACAAATCATTTTTATGACAAATCATTATTTGTCATAAAAATATATTATTGACATTAACATGTAATAAGTGTATTATCTTTCTTTTTGAGTGAATTAATAAATTCATGTTTTAAAATTTTACCAATCTCTAATATGAGAAATACTGAATAACAGAACTCATATAAACAAAAGCTCTTTGCTTGGGGTCCTTGATAATTTTTAAGTGTCATGGGTCTGGAGACCAAAAAGTTTGAGGACCACTCCTTTAAACGATGGTCTCCCTTTGCTCCTTAAATTAAAATGGCTAACGGTTACACAGCACTTTCTATGTGCCGAGCATCTGCCTGGACATTTTGCATAGATATTTTTATATAGATGTGCACATAGGTATTAACTTAGTAAGACAACAGTCCCCTGAGGTGAGTTCTAGATGCTCCATTTTACAGATGGGGAAACTTGGGCTCAGAGAGGGGAAGTCCCCTGCCCGAGGTGAGGGGTAGAGGGGACTTGAACCCAGGAAGCTGGAGACTTAACCACTAAGGAGCCTTGCCTCTGGGGAAACCACACCCCACCCCCCCCATCCCTGCCACCAGGACCACCCCAGTTAGTCCGGAAGAGGCTGAGAATCAGGATCAAACCACCTGGAATCCTCAAAGTCGGCCCCACTCAGGAAGTCCTCCAGGGTTCACTAGCTGGATTTCCCAGAGTCTAAAGCAGAATGGGGCTCCACCGGGGGTAACCCCAAGCCGAGCCTGTCCAGATTACCTGTTCCAGAAGAGCCTGGCCACCCCTCACTCGCTCCCTCCAGCTCCCAGCCTCAGGGGCTTTTCACCTGCTGTTCCTTCCTGCAGGCGTGCTTTTCCTGCACCATGGGGGCCCTTCAGCTCATTCAGGCCTGATGGGTCTGCCTTAGCAGCAGCCCCTCCTACCCCCATCCCTCTCCAACCCCTTTCTCTGCTATATATTTCCTTAGTAACACTTATCACCATGTGACATTATATTACATATGCCCTGGTTTAGGATTTAACGTCTGTCTTCCCTGTGAGAATCAAAGCGCCGTATAAAGAAGCAGGCACAGCGACAGGTCCCACTGCTATTGAACGAGTGAATGAATGAGCAGAGGATGGGAACAGAAAAGTCATGCCAGGCTTAAGGGGCAGGCACCTCCTCTCCCCCCTCCCTGCGTGCCCCCCACCCCCAACCTGGGCCGAGCGTGGCTGCGTTGATGGCAAAGGCTTGCCAGAGTTCTCGATTTTTCATAACAAGCTGAACATCAGATTTTTATGTAGCATCTCCTGTTTTTTTAATTCACTAGCAACTTATTCAAATTACCAAAATGAAGAAACGGCTTGGTGAGCCAGACCTTATGTAGCTAAACGCAGTCAAGTTTGGCAAAGTGGGCTCC
This sequence comes from Grampus griseus, assembly GCF_964374135.1. Lineage (NCBI taxonomy): Eukaryota > Metazoa > Chordata > Mammalia > Artiodactyla > Delphinidae > Grampus > Grampus griseus. The sequence goes on along the minus strand of NC_139006.1, from coordinate 5,488,652 downwards.
CCTTCCGTTGTAAGGGGAAGTGACATTTGAGCGGGGGTGGGGGGGCGCGGGGGGAGGAGGCGTAATAGGGGAAACTTAGGCACGGGCCAAGCAGGGGGGCTGGAGAAGAGGAACCCCGGGCCGAGTCGGGTGGGGTGGGGCACTATGAGCTGTCCCCACCCCGTAGACAGGCTCATACCCGTCACCCCTCCCTTCGGAAGTACTCCCACTGACCCACCCCTGGTCCCAGCTGGCGGAGAGCCACGCACTTGAAGCATATGCGCAGAGTGTTTTGAGAAGGAACACACAATACACAGCAAATAAGGCTGCTTCTCCGTCTGGCCCGGACACGTCCCTGCACTCCGCCAGATGGTCCCCCATCCGCCTCCCCAGCTGAGGCCAGGGCTTTGTGACGCTCGGCTAGAGCCTCCCCTCCATCCCCCAAGAGGTGGCTGGGAACCTCTCTCCCCAGGGGCAGCTGGGAGGATTTTTCTTGGCCCACGGACAGGAAGGCTGATTCAGCTGGGAACCTTCTGGATTTATAACCCCACCGCTTCGTCCCCTGGTGACCTGGAGCCCCAGTGTGCTGGCGTTTACTGCTAATTGTTTTCAGACAGATGGCATGGCCCAGAGTCTAATTCCCCAGTCTAGGGGGCGGGGATGCTGGGGGAGGAGGCCATGCCCTTGACCGCTGCTTGCATTCTTGAAGAAAATGTTCTGGGTTGGGGGTGGGGGGTGGGCAGTGACAATGGTGAGGGCTTACGGAAGGGAAGCATGTCAGGGCTTTGGGAAAGGAATAGGGGAGGGTTTTTCTGTTTGTTTTAATATTAATTAATTTATTTATTTATTTTAGCTTCGCCAGGTCCTCTTAGTTGTGACACACGGGATCTTTTAGTTGCAGCATGCGGACTTGTTAGTTGTGGCACGCATGCGGGATCTAGTTCCCGGACCAGGGATCGAACCTTGGCCCCCTGCGTTGGGAGCGCAGAGTCTTACCCACTGGACCACCAGGGAAGTTCCGAGGAGGAAGTTTTTTTTTGGGGGGGGCGGTGGTACGCGGGCCTCTCACTGTTTTGGCCTCTCCCTTTGCAGAGCACAGGCTCCGGATGTGCAGGCTCAGCGGCAATGGCTCACGGGCCTAGCCACTCCGCGGCATGTGGGATCTTCCCGGACCGGGGCACGAACCCGCGTCCCCTGCATCAGCAGGCGGACTTTCAACCACTGCGCCACCAGGGAAGCCCCCGAGGAGGAAGTTTTGCAAGGAGCAAGTCAACCCTAGGGTTCAAGAGACTGATAAAGCTGGGTGAAGAACGCCCCCTTCTCCAGGAAGTCCTCCTGGATTGAAGTCTGTGTGGCAAGGAGAATCTCTCCTTTAGGGTTGGATTTAGGGATGGAAGGAAGTAGGAGATTTGTTGGGAGGGTGGAAGACCCGCCCACAACCTAATAAGCAGCCCTCACTTTTTAATATGATTGCAATATAATTCAAGGGCTTACAGAGTCATCATCATTTCACTGGATCCCATGAGTGCCAGGCACAAATGAAGATGCCAAATTACAAGTGAGAAAAATAAGGTGGCCTCTGAAAGGGTAAGTGACTAGCCTGAGGTCACACAGTCAGTCCACAAAGATTCACTGAGCACCCACTGTGCCGGAGACACAACAGACAGCAGAGGGCAAGACCAACAACCTCCCTGCGCTCACAGTTTCCAGGTTTGTGAGAGGAGGCAGACATTCATTCACAAAAAAGTGAGTTCAGAAATAATAAGGACTGGAAAGAGATAAAATAGGGAGATGAGGAGTCAGGGACCTTAGGGGAAGGTCAGGGAGGGCTTCTTGGAGGAGGCAACCTTTGAGCTGAGCCTTGAAGATGGAGTAGGACCCAGACGTGCCTAATCTCAAGGGAGGAGCATTTCAGGCAGAAGGAACAGTAAGTGCAAAGACCCTGAGGTAGGAATGAGCTTGTTGTGTCCAAGAAACCAAATAAATAGCCAGTGTGACTACAGCAGGGTAAGAGTCATGGGAGGTGAAGTGTGGGACGTGGTGGGTCTTACATAAGAGCTGCGGCTCTAAAGCCTGTTGGCCAACATCACTGGCCACCAAACACATCCACAACTGAGTGAAACTTGTGAGCCAGAGATTATAACTCTATGTTCCGGCTAATGAAACCAGGGCCCCCTCTGAGAGGGCAAGTCCCAAGTCAGTCACCAGCTGACGTGCAAGAGAATTGAGATTTGAGTGGGTGTCCTGACTCCCTCAGCAAACTCAAGGCAGAGAAAGTAAGCCTGGCTTCCATGGGAGGCTCTGCAGAACTTCTGAAATGCGTGCCAATTTTCTGTGTGTGACAGTTAGATTGAACAATGGTTGGAAATCTCTTGAGCCAGTGGCTGACACATAAGAGAAAACCCGACACTCCCTGGTGTAAACAGAGCAGAGAATTTATTGGGTCATGTAACTGGAAAGTTTCAGGGGAAAGTGACTTCAGGAATGGCTGGATCCAGGGACTCAAAGGTTCCAGGAGTCACTCTCTCTTCATCTCTCAGTCCTGTTTGCCTTTGCAGCCTCTCCCCAAAGGATGACAGAAGCACCCCAGGAGCACCTAGGATGATCAGCAGCTCAGCAAACTCCACATAGACAGAGCTTCTCTGCTGCAGTAATTTCAGCAAACGTTGCAGGGCTGACTCTCATTGCTTCCTTTCAGGTCAGATGGCCATCCCTGAGCCAATCACTGTGGTCAAGGGAATGCACTTTGCTGATTGGCCATCCCTAGAACTTGGGATGTGGAACCCCTCCTCCTTCTCACGGGCTGCAATTGGAAGAGAGATGGTCCCAAAGGAAAATGGAGATGCAAAAGCAAGAAACAGGAGGAAAGGATGCTGGGGAGGCCGAAGCAAGCATGCCCACTGCAGAGCGGGAGGGCGTCTCCTTCTGCGTGCCTCCTACGGCCATGTCAGTGTCAAGAGACTCCGCAAGACACAAAGACAATGGCACTGGCAGCCCACGCAGCCCTTGCCGTGTGGGGGCCCCTCCCCACCAGAAGGCTGGCAGAAGGGGTGGGTTGTAGAAGCATCCCGGGGTGGCTGTTCACAGGCCTCTTTCGATCACTGACATCTGGCCTTGCAGTGGGACCTCCTCTCTTTATTCATTCAATAAATACTCACTCCTCATCTACTTGGTGCCAGGCACTGCACTCAGCCCTGGATATATAACCATGAATGAAACAGAAGAAAAAAAATCCTTCTTTCTGTTCCCCAAACATACCAAGAGATGGCCTGCCTCAGGGCCTTTGCACATGCTGTTCTAGCTCCCTTGCCACGTACTTCCCACTTCACTTGGCCTCACTCCTACTCATCCATCAGGTCCTAGTGAAGCATCTCTGCTCTGGGAAGCCTCCTCTGGGCCCCTGGGTGAAGTCAAGCCCCCAGTTAAGCTTCCCCGCTCCATCTCTCCGTGGAAACTCTCTTGACACTCATCCCATATGGAGGGAGAAGCAGAAAGGTGCAGTGGTTAGAGCACAGACTCTGGCACCACAGGCTGCCTGGGTGCAAATCTTGGTCTCTCACTGAAAAGCAGTGTGACCTCAACCAAGTCATTTAACCTCTCTTAGCCTGCTTTTTAAAATGAGGAGAATGATAATCCCACCCATAGAGGATTAAATGAGATACTATATGTCGGTCGGGTGCGTGGAACAGGGCCTGATACATCATATGTGATCAACAACTGCTGCTGTGGTCATCATGTGGAATTACTTGGTTACTGGACATCTTCCTTGCCAGGCTGCAGCTCCAGAGAGGGCAGGGCAGGGCTTTGCCTTGGGCGTGGTTACCCCTGGTTTGCAGGTGTACCTGGTGTTGCACGCGAGGTCTGGACGGGAAGGGAAAACTCAATCATCACGTGCAAACTGGACAGATGTTTTGCTCTCGGAGACCTGTGGACCCTCCATGCTACACCCCAGGGGTTCCCCTCTCCCCTCCCAGGCCCCTTACTACCGGGGCTCATCTGAGCCACACCCTGCCCCCACCCCAGCCTCCTCTAATGCCCAAGTGCAATTAAGCCAAACTTTTGATTTAAGATATTTATAAAGGCACTAAGAATGTCCTCTAACATCAGCTTATATATTCTTAATCTGCCGTTAAAGTGATTTAAAATGGAGCTCGACAGACAGGCACGATGAAAATTAAAAGTCTCCATCGCCTCGCGTCTGGCTGCGGTGCCCCTACCGACAAGGACTCGGGGGCGGGGGGGGGGGGGTGCTGGGCACCTCCACCCCGCTGTGTGCCAGGCTCTTTCTCCAGGGCTGGGGCCGCCAGGGGCGGGGGTCTGGGGAAGGAGCCACCTGGAGGGGCTGCGCACACGGCCTAATGAACGGTGACATCTGGTCGTCTGTTTAATTAACGAGCCGCTCTCGCCGTGGCAGGACACGGGGACCATGTCCTCTGTGCTTGCAGAGGGGAAAAAAAAAAAAGCTCAGGGAGAGAGGACTGCAAATTTACAGAATGATTTTTTTTCCTGCCTCCTTTTAGAAACCAGAGAATGGACCCCGGCTCCTCTCTTTCCTTTTCTGCAAGACAATTTCCTGGGACTCATTTCCCAAGTACCCTGGTGGGTGGACCAGCTCCCAGCCCATTCTTCTCCCTCCTCCCCACCTGCGGCCTCCTCCCACCCAGCCCCTTCCGAGGAAAGTCTGAAATGAATGAAGGTCACAGGCACGTGGGTCTGCAGCTTCCTCCAGGCCCGGCCTGAAAAGCAGTGGATCCGCAGTGAATTGAATCTCCCCATCGTCAGTTCTCTCTTCCATAAATGCCTCTCGGTTCCCCTCCACCCACTGGCAATGTGCTGCCACCTAAGGAGACAGCAACCCTGGGCAGGGGGAGGGCTTTGGAGATCTCACGGTCCAGGACGGGCCCACCAGGTGGTGGCCTTGGAGAGCACAGCCCCGTCTGCAGGAACGTGTGGTGGTGAGTGTAGGGTCTCCGCAGGGATGGATCTGCCCTCCTATCTCCCCAGGAGATCTGCCCCCAAGACTGGCAGTTCTGACCGTTCCCAGGAAGATGCTCATAGAGGTTTCTCCCTTCAACACCACGGAGATTTGGGTCTGGAATTCAGGTGGGAGAGGATGATTTTGGATGTGCCTAGGTCCCTTTGAGACATCTGAGTGGCAATACTGAGTACACAGGTGGATAGAGACAGAAATGTGGGACTCATTGACACGTGGGTGGGCGCCAGAGCAGTGGGGGAGGGGGACTATAGAATGGGGAGGGGACAGGGTTCTGACAGCCTTGGGGATCTCCCCAGAGGTGGAGAACAAGCGGCGCGAGAGACAGACCCTCAGATGTTCTCCCGCGACGGATCCCTGTCATTTTCTGGTGTTCAAGCCCCTGTGTAATCCTCTCCCCTTGTATGTGGGCAGGTTCTCAGGCTTGCTTCTCCCAGTAGAATAATTCTTAAGATCTGCAGCCTGGAGGGCACTTAATAGCCAACAGAAGAGCTCTGCTTGGGCAGAAGCAGTTCAAATCCCAGGAGGAAGAAAGGAAACTGGATTGCGTGTAGTTTCTGAGCGGTGGAGGGGAGTGCCATCCACACCCCAGGCCGAGGGACCGGCCCTTCCCGACTCAGCAGCGGACACGTGTGGGAACCCCCAGGTGAGGGCTCCGCCTTCCCAGGCAGCCTCTGTCTCGTCTAGGGTGGTGGGCCTGGGGCTGGCGGGCAGCGAGCCCGGGAGGCCCCGTGCCACACTCCACCGCTGAGCTGGGGCTTCTGCCCTCGCAGCTGGGCTGACCTCCTGCAGGCGGGCCTCCGTCTGAACAAGGGCCCAGTGTGTTTCCTTAGGCGAGGATTTGGCTGAGGTTAGCCCAAGAGCCTGGTTCAGACAGGAGCCCTTTGAAGGCAGCATGAATTGGGCTCAATGTCTCCATCCAGCTGAGACTGGAGGTGGGGGGCAGGGGCCCAGCCAGAGCGGCTTCCAGAAGCCCTCTCGTCCAAGGATGAGAAGAGGCTTGGCGTCCATGCCCATCTCCGGTCCCGCGGCGGCATCCTCGTGCAACAACACAACCACTGCAGCAGCGATTCCCACAGCCTCTGCCAGGGCGAGCCCCGAGCAGGAGAAAGATGGTCCTGGACAAACGTGTGTGATTTGTGACACTTATGCATTTATTTTAAGGTGTACTAGATAAAAGGCAGCTGGCCCATCCCATCAGCACTTTCTCAGAGTTTATTGCTTTGTGCGAGGTGACATCTATTGACACTTAAAAAGGGGCTTACTGGGAACTACCCAAATGGCCACCAGCAGTGAATAGGTGAGTGAGCTGTGGTACGTCCACACAGTGGAAAGCTGCTCAGCAAAGCAAAGTAACGCCATCCTGGTCTGCACGCCAGGATCTACATGTGGAGGGCTGGGGATGGAGGCCATTCTTTTCTTGTTTTCTTTTTGGCCGTGGGATCTTAACTCCCCGACCGGGGATCGAACCCAGGACCTCGGCAGTGAAAGCACCGAGTCCTAACCACTGGACCGCCAGAGAATTCCCTGGATGCCATTCTTAAAGGAGGAAGATGCTGAGCCTGGACGTCGCGTGGCAAAGGGGCCAAAACGCAGGCTTCTCTAATGCTCCACCCCTGTGCTGGCATGCAGTCTGTGTCTCTATCAAGGCAATTGTCCCCAAGAACGTCCCCCATCACTCCTAACCCATCCATTGTCTGACTCTTATCCAGATGAACTCATTTCTCTCTCGGCTTCCCTTGGCCCTGCCTCTGGCCTCTTCAAGCCACTCCCTCCCCCACCTCGGGGCACAAATTAATCTTCCTAAAGTGCTGCTCTGATTGAGGCTCTCCCCACTGCTCGAGCACCTTCAGTGGCTCCCTAGTGCCAGGAGAATAAAGATCAAATTCCTCAGCCTGGTGTTTCACGTTCCCAGGATCATCTGAGCAGCCTTCTGTCCTACATCACACACCATCCACAGCAGCTAATTTTACGCTGTTTCCTGAACGTTCCCCACAGATTCTCACATCTTAGTCTGCTCTTTCCACCTCCAATGCCCTTTCCCACATCCCTGACTGTCAAATCCTGTCTTTTTTTTTTTTTTTTTTAAGATGCAGCTTAAATGCCACGTCCTCCTTTCTGGTCAGAATCAAACACACCCGCCTTCATGGTTTCACTGCCCTGTATCTCCAACCTGAACACCCTTATCCATTTTTCCTTGGGCCGTAGTGAGTCGAGTTCCACTCTCAGGGGATCAGGATTCTAAAACAATCACTTGAGGAGGGCAATGCTTAATCCAAAGGAATTCTGCTCTGATGGTGAAACTTCAAGCACCCGTGATTACAGAAGAGGGCACAGTGTGGATGAGGGGGGCCCTCCCTGTAAAACACTTAGACCAAAGCCCACAAACTCCAACAGTTAGAGTTGAGGAGAGATGCTGTGAGCTGATGTCTGTAGGGAAGGTATCACAGAAAAGGAAGACTTGATCTGGACACGGAAGGTGGGTGGGACTCAGGGAGGTGGCATGGTTCTGGGGAAAGAATTTGGAATTTGGACTTAGATAGGCTTGGACTCAAATTCTTTTTCTGCCTCATTATAGGCCAAGAGTCTTTTGCTTATCCTAGAAACCTCAACTCAAAATGGCCTCAGTTAAAAAGAAAAGATATTGGCTTTTATAATGACAAAGTCCAAAGGTAGGGCAAGCTTCAGGTATGGCTGGATCCAGGGGCTCAAGCACTGAGCTCAGGATGCTATCTCTTTCTGTCTCGTGGTCATTTTTGTCTATGCTGGCTTTATTCTCAGGTAGGCCTCGCCCTCAAGATGGAAAAGGCATCCAGCAGGCTCAGCTGAGCATTCATGGTGGTTAGTCACCCCAAAAATTCTCTCTTCCCAACTGTTCTAGGATTACCTCTGAGTGGACCAAACTGGGTCACCTGATGGTCCCTGAACCAATCACCGAGGCTACAGGTTTGGAAAATTCTGATTGGCCATGCTTTAGTCACATGCCCATCTATGGACCAATGGGTGGAGTCAGACTAACCCCAAACCACATGGTCTGAGGTGAGGGAGGGGTCATCTTCGAGGAAATGCAAGGACAGTGACCAGAAGAGGCATCCAAAGCTACCGATGTTCCCTAAAACTGCTGAACAGCTGTGGGAACTTGGGCAGGTGCCTTAGACTTTCTGATCCTCAGAGCCCATGGTTGTGGAATGGGAATATGGCAGGCCGACCGCAAAGTGGAGTTGTGGAGAGTTAATGTGCGGATGTTAATGGAAGCAGCGAGCGCTCACCAGGTGCCTGATGAAAGTCCACAGAATCAGAAGCTGGGAAGAATCTGGTCTGGAATCAGAGCAGGAAACGGTGGGAGTGGCAGTGTATTTTACAAGGTGGCCAAGTTCTCCCATCTCACAAGCTATCTTTGCAGTATGAAGTTGTCGCTCCTGCAGTTGAGAGGCGGGTCCATGTCCCTCCTCTTGGCCAGGGCTGTGGCTATGATGGACGTGACACTACGTGACTTCTGAGGCTAAGTTACAGAAGGTGACACAGCTCCTTCCTGGCCCTCCTGAGATACTTTTTCCTACATGTTGTGAGGCCGACATGTTGTGAGGAAGCCCAAGCTGCCCGAGGAGGCCACAGTCCCAGTTGAGGTCCCAGCTGATAACCAGCATCTATTGTGTGAGTTGCAAGATGTGTGAGTGAGCAAACAGCAAGATGACCCCAGCCCCAGGGACCATGTGACTGCAACTGAGACCTCAGTTGCAACTCGGACCCTGCCTGAGACCACCTAGCCGAGCCTCGTTGATGCCAGAACGGTGACATAATAAAATCACTGCTGTTGTTTTATGCCACTAAGTTTGGGGTGGTTTGTTACATAGCAACAGATACTGGGAAGAGTGAGCTAGTCGGAGGGATTGTGGGTGGAGGCTCTCATGGGGAGCTATTACTTGTCTGATTGCACAACAGAATCTGTCTCCAGAGCTCACTCACTCCCATGCCTGGGTTAATGCTAGTCTGTCGCAAGAAAAAAAGGAGAGGCCACGCTTGAGTCCCCCGAGGCCCCTGAGCTGCACACAGCCCTGTGCCTGCTGGCAGAAGTTGGCTCAGCCATACCACTCGGTACTTGCTGTGAATTTCCCGGGACGAAGCGGTGGCCCACGTGCTTTGGGACAAACTGTCCTTTACAGTGTTGGTCCTTCCAGAAGCTCAGGCCCAGCCCGCTCTCACTGACTCGTGAATGGCACTTGTCACCTTCTGAGAGTGGAGGAGTGGGGAAGCAAATTAAACCCTTGAAGGCGAACTTGCTAGATGTTTGCATAACCCAGGCTGGAGAATTTCCTTTTGCTGAGATTGGAGGAGGCTGAATCGCAATGGGTCCCGCACTTTTCAGCCCCATTCTGCTCTCCACTCCCTCACTCAGGTCCTGTGGGACTTCCTGGTTCCCATTCTGTCCTCCTACCCTGGGCAGGTCACCTCTGAAAGAAGGGAGATGACGTTGAATGTGAATTGTACCCGGGTGGCGTCTACACAGATCAGGAGATAATCCAGCTAATTGGATCCTTTGAAGCTTACAAGGAAACATTCCACTCTGGACCTCAAATGCCCAAACTGCTGCCACACACACACACACACACACACACACACTCCCGGGGCATTCAGGCATCCCCGTGCAGCTCTGCCCCATCCCCCCTGCAGCACTCATGGGACCAGTTCCTGCCCTCTCCACACCTGAACTACCATTTGCTTAATTCTTTAAAATCAACCACTTGCTTTTTCTTTAAGAAAATACATTGACTTAAAAAGGACACCTTAGATGACCCCATAATTGGAAAGCCAATATCACATGTCATAAACAGAAGGTGACCGTGAAAATAAATACAAGGACACGAAGGGATCACCAAAATCTGGCTTCCATCCTGCTGCCTGACCAGATGAATTTTTTTTGAGATGGAAACTTTCTCTTGCTCTGTTGTAAAGATAACTGAGCCAGCCGCAGTGAGCCCCGTCAAAGACATATCAGCACCCCGTGGAGACTTTCTCCTTCAAGTTGGCAGAAGAATGGAAAGGAGAAAGGGAGTGACTTTCTTGTCACTGAGGATTATTTAATGCTGTGTCTGCATCCACCCCAGGTCCTCTCAACCACTGGGGAAGGAAGGTTATGATGGTGAATGCTTAAGAAGAGCTTGCTGTGGGCTTGAGTCAATTCCAGGACATTCAGTGCACTATCTCATTTAATCCTCAACAACCCTATGAAGTAGAAGAAGGTGCTGTTATCATCCTCACATGGGACCCAGAGAGGTTAAGTAACTTACCAAAGGTCACACAGCTAGTGAGTAGTGAAGCAGGGATTTGAACCCCGAGCTCCCCAGCTCACTGCCTGGGAAGCACAGGTCTACACCTGTCAGGTCCAAGGACAATTGCTTGGAGTCTCTATACTGGGTTGAATAATGTCCTATCCAACCCCGCCTCCCAAATTTGTGTCTACCTGTGAAGGTGACTTTATATGGAAATAGGGTCTGTGCAGATAGAATTAAATTAAGATGAGGTCTTATTGCAGATGAACGGATAAAGATATGAGATACACACACACGCGCGCGCGCACACACACACACGCACACACACCCGTACACAATGGAATGCTACTCAGCCATAAAAAAGAATGGAATGATGCCATTTGCAGCAACGTGGATGGACCTAGAGATTATCAAACAAAGTGAAGTAAGTCAGACAGACAAAAACAAATATCATATGATATCACTGATATGTGGAATCTAAAATATGGTACAAATGAACTTACTTCCAAACCGAAACAGACTCACAGGCACAGAAAACAAACTTATGGTGACCAAAGGGGAAAGTGGGGGAGGGATAAATTAAGAGTTTGGGATTAGCAGATACAGACTACTATATATAAAATAGATAAACAACAAGGACATACTCTATAGCACAGGGAACTATATTCAATATCCTGTGATAAACCATAATGGAAAAGAATATGAAAAAGAATATGTATATATACATATAACTGAATCACTTTGCTGTACACCAGAAACTAACACAACATTATAAATCAACTATACTTTAATAAAAAAAAAAAGATGAGATCCAATGACTGGTGTCTTTATAAGATATGGAAATCTGGACACAGTGATACACAGAGGGAAGACAGCCATGTGACCATGGAGACAGATATGGGAGTGATGGGGCCACAAACCAAGGAATACCCAGGAAGCTGGCAACCACTAGAAGCTGGAAAAGACGTGGAAGGATCCTCCCCTAGAGCCTTCTTCAGGGGAGCACCGCCCTGCCAACACCTTGATCTCAGGGTTTTGGCCTCCAGAGCTGTTAAGAGAATACGTTTCTGTCTTTTAAGGCACGTAGTTTGTGGTAATTGTTATGGAAGCCCCAGGAAATGAATACAGTCACCTTGGCCAGTGTTTGGGGGGAAATGTCTCCCAAGAGGATGAGAGTCTCATGGGAAAGGGGCCTGGAGTTCGCTGCAGGAGGCCTCTTGGTTTTTTGTTGGAAAGGCTGAATTCCCAGCTTTCCCCACCTGCTCTGACACCTGCTGGGTCAATCTGACCTTCCCTGGTCCTCCTACGCTTCTCTTGCTGTGTGACTTTGGGCAAGTGGCTTAACTTCTCTGAGCCCCCAATTCCTGTCATGGATTTAGCAAGAAATAGACCCCCGGGAGGCAGCTCTTATATCTCAGTAGATTTAGGCTTTAGGACTCTTCACCATTTGGAGTTACCTCATCTGTTGGTTTGCCTGCTTGTGTCTGTCTAAACCAGTGTTGTCCAGCGGAATTTATTTTATTTTTTATTTTACTTATTTATTTAGTTTTGGCCGTGCCACACAGCACGGGGGATCTTAGTTGCTGGACCGGGATTGAACCCGCGCCTCCTGCAGTGCAAGCACGGAATCCTAACCACTGGACGGCCAGGGGATTTGCTAAACAATGCAAATGTATTCCCTTACAGTTCTTGAGGGCAGAGGTCTGCACTGGGCCTTACTGGTCTGCAGTCAAGGTGTTGGCAGGGCTGCACTCCTCTCTGGAGACTCGGGTGCCGAGTGGGAGGGAGGAGAATGTGTTTTCTTGCCTTTTTCAGCTTCTAGAGTCTCATGGCCCCGTATCACTCTGACGTCTGCTTCCATTACTGGATCTTCCCCAGCTCTGACCCTCCTGCCTCTCTCTTATGAGGACTCTTGTGGTTACACTGGGTGGCCCCTCCAATAATCCAGGACGATCTCCCTTTTCTGAGATCCCTAACTGAATCACATCTGCAAAGTCCCTTTGTCATGTAAGGTCACATATTCACAGGTTCCGGGGATTAGGACACGGACATCTTTGGGGGCCATTATTCTGCCCCTCAAACCCCACGTGGCTAGTGGCTACCATACTGGACAATGCAGGTCTGGACCTTCCGTTCCTAGAGGATCTGACACTGATGTGTCCCCTGAGCCAGGCACACAGCAGGTGCCCAATTAACGTGTTCAATTAATGAAATTTGAATACTGCCTCTACAACATGTTTGTTGAAGGAGGTGCTGGCTTTAAACTCTTAAGTCCAAGCTAAACTTTGCAAAATGGAGACCCGCATTCTGGTGCCTCTAACAGAGCCTAGGCTACTCCTCGGAAATGCTTCTTTTCCCAGCTCTACTGTGTGACCATAAGCAAACCTCTGTGCATCTCAGCATTGACTTCCTCATCTGTACAGTCCTAAGAAACAGCTACCAAAAGCCTCACAAGAGAAAAGAAAACTGAGGCACAGAGAAGCTAAGGGGCTGGCCCAAGGGCAAGGTCATGAGGAAGGGGAGGAATCTGTTCCAAAGTCCGGAATGCACTTCAGAAAGAGGGTGTGAGAAACAAGTAGAAAGGCTTTCTGCGCCATCTGGGGAAGAAAAGATAGCCTGGACCAGGGGTAGAGTCAGTGACTGACTTCTTAAATGCTGTGCTATCTGCCTGGAGAGTTCTAAACTTTTTCTGACTGTTGAACTCCTACTCACCCGTCAAGACCCAGTTCAAATGTCCCTTTTTTAAGGAAACTGTCCTTGACTCCCTGAACATACCTCTAATCTAACAAAAAGAGCCCAAGATCCCTGGACCTCCCACAGAAACTGTGCTGCCCCATCACAGTCCAGATATTTTAAATCACCTGCCTAAAACCACATGGGCCAGCAACTGACAGATCTGGAACATGAACCCAGGTGATCTGGCTCCAATGTCTATGCTGTCATGAGGCTATACATACACATTCAGCACACACACACACATCCCTAACTGCACACATATAAACACATGTACACACATCCATATATACAAACATGCACATGCTCACACACTCCACACACACACGTGTACACATCACATCTATAAATACATGCATGTACACACAACACACGAACACACACAGTCCTATTCTTTTGCACATGTGTGACCATTGAATGCATGTGCGTACATATGTGCACACACCCCATAGACATGCAGATAGACCAGACGCGCTCGCCCCTCGCACAAGCTTGTTCCCCGGCACACACGCATACAACATGCTAGACCATGCACCAGCCCGTAGACGTGTACACACAGGCGTGCAGGAAGCCCACCTGCCCACACACCCCTACATAGGGGCCTACACCTAAAAATAAAATCTAACGCTTATCACTGGGACAGCACGGGTAGGCACACACGAATACATGCGCATGTATCCTCACACATCTAGCTAAAAATTCACGTGTACCATGAACTCAATCACAGACAGAAAAATATCTAACTCAAATATGTGAACTGGAATATTCAAAATTCCACCTTCCTCCCGTGCACACCCAGACATGCAGATGCATACTCGGGTACTTGCCCAGGCTCCTGTTCTCTGTCCCCAGGCCCCGCCCTGCCCACCCTCGCCAGGGTAGGAGGTAGCAGGCAGCACGGTGTGTGTGCTGGGAAGAGGGATGGGTCCAGCCCCAGCCCTGTCCTCAGAGCCCACCTGGCCTGGTCCTTGTCTCCCTGATCACACTCCTTCTGACCCGTGCGCCACCCGGCCCATGCTGGATCCTGGGGCCAGAGGCAGACCCAACACACTCCAGGGGCCCCAGATGAGGCCCAGAAATCTGGGAGGGGACAGGGACCCCTCCACCCACCCTCGAGCCCGCGCCCGCTGGCCCCGCTGAGCAGAGAGGAAGAGGAAGCACAGCATGGGCCGGTGGGGAACGGGGGGGCGTCGGCACAGACAGCCTTCTGCGCGGCCAGATGGCCAGCCATCTGCAGTCCCCTCCTTCTCTGCCGTGGTCGGGCCTGGTGCCGGGGCGAGTGGCCTCGGAGCTGGCCGAGCACGGTGGAGACGTGTGCTGCCTGCCACGCCTGGCTGCTGTGGCCCAACCTCTCCCCGCATAGTGCAGGCACCTCTGTTCTGGAAGATTCTGGGGCTTCGGAATCCAACCCCTTCATCCAATCATTCATTCATTCATTCCCCAAACACCAAGTGCCTACTAGGTGCTGGTCCTAGATATACAATGACAAATAAAACAAATATTTGTTGAGTACCTATTCCTCTTGCTTTCTGCTCAGCTGGACAAGTTGGGGTCTCCAGGGTGGAGCGAGGGGTGCCTGTCCCCTCCCAGACTTCTGGGTCTCATCTGGGCCCGCTGGGTCTGCCTCTGGCCCCAGGATCCAGGCACTTTTCTAGGAATCAACAAATTTGACAACGAATATATATTAGACATCTACTCTGTGTCAGTCACTAGGCTGATGACAACAACGAGCAAAGAAATGTGCATTGAGCACCTACTATGTGCTGGGAGCCGTTCTAGGCACGGGGAATGCAGCAGTGAACAAACTAGTTATTTGTTGAACACCTACTACATGCCAGGCACTGGGGAGACAGTGGTGACCAAGAAGGACAAGGTCTCTGCCCTGACCAAGTTTGCAGTCTCCGGGGCAGAGGGGACGGATGAGCTATAGTGAATACATGAAAAATAAGGGGTGAGGGAAGGACAGTGGTATTCTTATCCATTTGATCATTTTAGACGGGCAGTCAGGGATGCCTTCTCTGAGGAGGTGACATGGAGCAGAGCCCTGGGTGGGGCAAGGAGTCAGTCCTCAGGCTCCCTGGGGAAGAATGTTCTGGGCTGAGGGAACAGCCAGCAGAAAGTCCTGCAGTGGGAACGGGCTTCATGTGCCCGAGACAGCTGTGGGGAACCAGGGCCCCTGGGCCAGAGCAGGTGAGCCCAGGGAGGGGCAGGGGTGGGAGATGAGGGGTGGGTGGGGCCCTGGTGGGGAATCTGGGGAAAGTGAGGCCTGGGAAGAGACCTCAGGGATTTCGGGGGGGTGGGGGAGCAGTGGGCATGTGAGGTGGCAGTGATATCCCGACATCCCAACATCCTGTGCAAAAGTTCTCCCTGGGGCCAACCTCCGTGAGGGCTGTATCTGCATTGGTCCCGGTAAGTCTGGGAAATAAGCACCAGGATGATTCCCATTTCACAGACTGGAAGGTGGAGGCACATGAGAACACTGCGGTCCGGGGCCCGCATCTCACTGGAGCTCCTGATGCTTCCAGAGCAAGCGAAGGAGACGCCCAAAGCCCACGTGGGCCCTACCCATCACCCCTCCCAGTCAGTGCTGCCCCAGCCGTGGGCTCTGACGGCAACGTCCCCAGCCGACCCCTCTGCTGGCGCCTGAAGCTGTCAGCCCTGATTCCCCGTGGGCTTAGTCACCCCATACAAGTGACATTTATTTATTCCCTCGCACGGAGTGTGGCGAGAATTAATTATTCAGCGCCAAGGAAGCACTTTGAACATAAAAAGTACTGAGGATGACCGTGACATTACAGAGAATAATGTTCCCTCCTCATGCCCGCCTGCAGGTCTGGGTGCCTGAGCCGTCGCCTTCCATGGTCCCCTGACCACCCGCCCCCCGCCCATGATGGAGGCGGAAACCCCCTGCATGGGGAAAAATTATCTGAGCTCAGAATTTCTTTTCTATGCAAGCAGGAAGGAGGAGAGGGAAGGAAGAAGGAAAGGAGGGGAGGAGGGGAGAGGGAGAGAGGGAAGGAGGGGGAGGAAGAAGGAGAAAAAGAGAAGGAAAGGAGGGAGGGGAGTTTCACACTTCCTATTTTTTAGCTGCTCTGTGAGTTACGAAGGTGGTACAGAAGTGAACCGCGATGATACAGTTACAGTTTATAAGGCACTTGCTCTGTGTTATTTTCATGAGGTCTGCAAAACAGGGTGGTTTCTCAGAGCAGAGAAAGGGTTGCAGCCCCATTTTACAGATGAGGAAACTGAGGCTCTGGAAGGAGCAGCAAATACCCACCTCCCACAGCTTGGCCACAGTGGCCAGGAGCGAAACCTGTGAAACGGAGTGTCGGGGGCTGACCCCAGGGGCTGTCCGCCGAGAGTTCTCACCTCTATCAGGACAAGCCCCAGCTCCCTGGGCACTGGTATCCCCTGGGCACACAACACCAGCCCTTGAACTTGAGCCTGTGCCCTGCTGCCACCCTGAGGATCCATGCATCCCGCCTCCCCCAGCCGGATGCCAGAGGGAAGGAGGCGAGAGGAGAGATCTTGCCGGGGAGGGGAGTGAGCTGGTGGGGATACAGAACAGCTTGCCAGGGAGCTTGAAGTTTGATTTGATTTAATATTTACCCCAAAGGAACCCCATCAGGCAGAAGAGACAGCTGGAGACCAGCAGAGCTGAGTTTGCTGTAATTGCCAAGTGAGATGGTCTTTGTTCCTACCTTCAGAGGGAAAAAAAGGTTGCAGGCCACACTTGACTCCCCCCTCTAGGCCAGAGCTGAGCAATCCTAGTGGAGGTGGAGAACAGGGTCTCTGGGCCACCTGCATGCTTCTTTCTGGGGGTCCCAGCCGTGCCATGATTCATCTCCACACACCGCAGTGGCCAGAACCATGCCTGCATTCAGTAGGGGCCCAGTAAATGCCTGCTCGTGTGTCCCGGGTGTCATCTGAGGGCCCCTGTTCAGTGAAATAGAGAAGGACTGGGGGAAGCAGAGGCCTTGCTGGGACAGGTGGCTTAGGCTCTCTGTGCCTCAGTTTTCCTATCTGTAAAATAGGAAATAGAACAACAACACAGACTAATGAGGATTCGAGGACCTGTTCCCAAAGTGCTGACCTCCCTGGCCGTCCAGTGGTGCCTCCGAGGAAGACGCCACACTTCCACTGCAGGGGACACGGGTTCGATCCCTGGTCAGGGAACTAAGATCCCACATGCCCTGCTGTGCAGTCAAAAAATTAAAAATAAAAATAAAGGTAAAAAAAAAAAAAAAGGTAAAAAAATAAAAAGAGCACCTGGTACGCAGCAAGTGTTCTTTAAGGCGGAGCTACTGGGAGGGACCGATCCAAGCAAAGCCCCTGGCAGACAGGCAGTCTTCACAGCTAGATTCAAAACCTCTCACCCGTTCCAACCTCCTGGACAGATAAATGGCATAGGAAAGGGGGCGGGGTTCCCTGGTGGGAAGGAGGGTGCTGGCCTCAGGACCCCCTCACCTTCCCACCCGCCCACTCCCAAACCCGCTCAGATTGCAGGATGCTCTTCCTGTTAATCAGGCCTCGGGGTGGCCCTGACGTCTCCCTGTGTGGCCGCCCCCCTGGGTCATCACTGAGTGATGTAAGTCACTCCGGCTGTAAGTCAGGGGGCTGCGCATGGGCATGGAGGTCCCGCAGCCACCGGGCTGCCTTCAGCCAGGGAGGTGGGTGGAGACCCCACAGGCTCCTTGGACAGCTGGGAACCTGCTGGAGGCTGCTGCCATGGCAACAGTGCTGGTTGCCCTCACTCCGCGTGGGCCCCATCCTGCCTCTCCTGGGCACTGACTGAGTGGACTGGGGCTCAGCCGGTTACCCCTCCCTCCTCCTCCCCCAGGGGTCACGCGGGGGTCCTGAGAGCTCCCTGCCCACTTGCTACCCCAGCAGAGCAAAGCCAGCTCTAAGACATCCCTCTCTTAATAATAACTAATACCAGCTGACATGTATTGAGTACTCAGCTCTGTACAAGTATTAATGACTTAATTATCATGATAACCCATTTAATAGATAAAAAGACTATAGTCCAAAAGGGCAAAATTGCTTGCCCAGGGTCACATGACAAGTAAAGAGCAAAGCCAGGGCTTGAACCCAGGATGCTGGCCCCGGAGTGCCATTGCATAGTATAATGCAATGGTTAAGATACAGACTCTGGAGTGAGACAAGCTGTGTGAGCCTGGACAAGTTACTGAACCTCTCTGGGCCTCAGTTTCCCCTTCTGCAAAGTGGGATAATAGTACCTGCTTCAGAGACTCCTGGGAAGGATGAGATGAGTTAATACATGCAAAGCTCTTAGAGCAGCAATGAGCATGGAGTACGCACCCAGTTTCCCCCAGAAACAGATGAGGATTTGCAGCCAGGTCCTCCTGGGGAGGCCAGCAGCGGGAAGAGGACAGAGAAGGAGGGGATGCCAAGCTGAGGTGTCACTTGAGGCACCGTCCCAGCCCTCGCCTGATCCGCGGGGGTCTCTGGAGCGTGAGTTACACCTCGAAGTTTGTCCTGCCTCCAGAGCAGGGGGCCGGACCCCCACACTGTCAATGGTCGCCTAAGGGCTGTCCCAGCGGGATGACAACTCCCAGGCCGGCCAGGCTTTCTGGACACGGGGCCAAAGCTGTGTGCAGAAGCGAGGCAAGAGTACGGGCAGTCAGGAGGAAAGCACACGGAATTGCAGAATCACAGAATTGCAGAATCAGAGGAGAGACCCAGGACTCGTGGGTGGAGCCCTGCCTGCTGTCCTAGCCGTTGTTATTTACCTTCCTAGGACGCCACAGCAAACCTGTCTGACCAGTAGAGTTGCCCTCGTTTTACCAGAAGGCCACTTGGTTTGGTCAGAGTCACACAGATTTGGGGCGGGGAGCCAAACCTCTAGACTTTCAATTCTGCGCAATTCTCACTGCACCCTGAGACCTGGTCATGGGTCACCTTCTGAGGTACCTAGAAAAGATGCTGCTTACTTGGGCAGGAGGAAAGTTAGCAGCTCAAAGGCCTGGGGCACCTGGAGGAGGTTGTATCAGTCAGAATGTCTTAGGCAGCAAATTAAAAACTCCGAATTCAAACAGCTTTAATAATGAAAAAGATTTCTATTTTCCACGATAAGAAATCCTGAGGTGAAGGAGCTCCCGGGCTGGTTGATTCAGCAGCTCAGGGGTGGCATCAGAACCAGGCTCTTTCCCTCTCTTCTCTTTTCTGCTGCCCTCAATATAGATCATGCTCTTCAAGGTCCCCAAAAGGCTGCCCAGGTCCAGTCATCACATCCCACCGGGACAAAGTACAGCCCAAGATGAGCCAGTTAGTAGCAACAGAGGCGTTCTGGCCCACAAAGCCTGAAAGGATTATGATTTGACTCTTTACAGAGAATCAGTTTGCTGACCCCTGACTCAGCTAATTGGGATTCACCCCATGCTGGACTGAGTCACTGTCTCCGAGGGATGAACACTGAACAGCATGGCGCTCTCTGAGTGAGGTAGGCTGGTGTCTGGACTGGCGGCTAAGTCATCTTCTAGGTCTTTGCTGCTCAAAGCGTTGTCCACGCACAAGTGGCAAGAGCCTCACGCGGAGCAGAGCCCAGGCTACCCCCCTTCCCAGACCGAGCACACCAGGACCTACATTTGACCGAGTTCCCCGGGGGTCTGTGTGCGTGGGCAAAGCCCTAGCCCTGCAGAGGGCTGAAGGTACAGGTGGGGACAGATGGGCAGCTGCCCTGGATTGACACTGAGGGGGCCTGGGTTCAAGTCCTGACTGTGACCTTGACCAGCTGTGTGGCTGCAGGCAGGTCTGGCCACCCCTCAGGGTCTTAGCACCCTCACCCGCTGAACACCACGTGTTAGCATCCTGGGACTGCCATAATAAGGTTCCCCAGACTCTTAGCTTAGGACAACAGTTCTGGAGGTCAGAAGTCCCACGTCAAGGTATAGGCAGGGCTGGGCTCGCTCCAGAGTCTCCAGGGGAGGCTCCTCCCTGGTTTCTTCCAGCTTCCCAGGGCCCCAGGCGTTCCTCAGCTGTGGCTGCATCCCTCCCATCTCCACCTCCATCCTCACGTGACTTTTTCCCTCTGTATCTCTCCTCTTCTTCTAAGAATGCCAGTCGTATTCGATTAGGGCCCTGAATGACCCCATCTTAACTGGATTACATTTGCAAAAACCTTACTTCCAAGTCAGATCACATTCACAGGTTCCGGGGATTAGGACTTCAGCACATCTTCATGGGGGACACGATTCAACCCATAACGTGTGGTGGCACTGCCCACACATGACACACAGGTAAAAAGGGGACACACATGTTTGTGTCTGGGGGGAGGACAGGGCTGATGGAGGAACAGCTGGCCAGCTCTGCTGGAAGCTTCCTGAAGGTAGCTGGCCCAAGGTGGCCTCAAGGAGAGCATCGCTACCCCCTCAACTGCCACCCTCAAGGGCCTGAGCTGCTCCAGGGACCTCCTGGGTCTGTAGAAACCAGGTGCAAGAATCCTCAGCAATTCCTGGATGAGAGTGAGACAAGCAAGGCATCCAGGTGCAAGTTCCAAGGAAGCACTCATTCATTCTCAGGTGCCGCCTCTGTGGAGAGGGCGCACCTCCCTCCACTCTGTGCCCTGAGCGCCGTGCCCACCTCGCTCTTGACCATTGCTGGTCCTCAGCTCTGCCTGTCACCCCAAACACCTCCTCTGGGCCTCTGTTCCCAATTGTGGAAGGGGAGCAGGTGGGCTCTGCCCCAACATTTACTGTGTGAACAGACAAAGTCCGTTTGACTTAGATAAACTGAAAACATCCAGGAGTGTACCCTGAGCACCTAACTGGTGTTGAAAAACCAGGTATATTGAGTGAACGAGGAAGTAAATTCCCAAATCCAAATTCCTCACCGTGACCCACAAGACCCAGCATGACCTGGTCCCGCTCACCTTACTGGCCTCATTCCCACCATTTCCCCCCTAAACCATTAGGCTCCAACTACACTGACCTCCAAGTTCTTTCCAAAACATGCCAAGCCCACTCCAACCTCAGGACCTTTGCACGCACTGTGCCCTCGGCCGGCATGCTTTTCCCCGGATACCCAGGCCTGGCTCCCTTATTTTACTCAGATTTCTGTGCGAATGTCACCTCCTCAGAGAGGCCTTCCCTGCCACTTGATCAAAAGTAGACACGCTCCCTGCACCCCTACCTCCGCCCCACCAACACCCCGTCGCATTCTGTCCCATCAAACTATTTTAGTGTCTTGACAGAACTCACAACTGGAGTGTGGAATTCTCACAGGCATTTATTTATCCATTGGCCACGTCCTCGGTGCCTAGAACGGTGGCTAGCACATAGTAGGTGCTCGGGAAACATTTGCTACTTGACTGAATGAACCCCTTTCCCACTGGCACCCAGCCGACCTCTTAGGGAACCCTCAGGCCTCCCCAGGCCCCTGCATTCGAGGCCTGGCAAGCCTCAGCCTGCAGTGGAATTTTCCAGATGAAGCTCTTCCTTTGTGCTTCAACCAGGCGTTTAATCTCAGCTCATCGCTGGGCAGGAAGGAGCCTGCTTTGCTCAAGGACTTCTGTCCTAAAGCTGCCAGGTAACATGAGAGGGGCCTCTCAGGGGGAAAGCACAGCTCCCCACCCCACCCCTGATAAGCATCCACGGCCCCGTCACCTTCTCCAGGCAGCAGGCCTCCACCCACAGCCCTGGCCCCGGGCTGAGCCCCCCTCTGTGCTCACTCCCCAGCCGGCAGCCCCCAAACTGCACAATGGCCCTTCAGCGGGCCAGGAGATCTTAAAAACTCCCTTTAAAAATAGCATTACTAATTTTCTTTTTTTTTTTTTCTTGTTAAAAATTTACACATGTAATCCACATGTGCTGACAGTGAAAAATGCCAGCATTTCTAGTGGGAAGTAGATCGTCAGCCCCCAGATTCCAACCCCCAGCACAGAGATGAAAACCACAGTCAAAGGCGGTGGTGCCCTTGGGAAGGACTGGATTCCTTGAACACATGCTTGTATGGTGCCCCTAGCGAATCCTCTAGGGCTGTTATATTCTTACCCCCATTTTACAGATGGAGAAAGTGAGGCTCAGATAGGGACCGAGCTAGCCAATGGTGGGCAGTGGTGAACTCAGACGGTCTGGCTTTGATCCTCACTTGGACCGCTATACCATACCACTTCTTGGCAGAAAATTTCTTGATTTGGTTTTTAACTTTTGTTTTCCTTTTTTTCCCATTTTCTGTTCCCTGTTGTTCTGTGACTTGCTTTTCTCATTTAACACTCCATGCCTGGGACATCAGTTCATGGCGGAGGGAATTCCTGGCCGTCCAGTTAGGTTAAGACCTGGCGCTTTCACTGCCGGGGGCCCGGGTTCAATCCCTGGTCGGGGAACTAAGATCCCGCAAGCTGCGAGGTGTAGCCAAAAAAGTAAACAAATATTTCTTTAAAAAATTCATGGCAGACATACGTAGGTCACCCCATCCATGTTGTATCACTAGCCCCTGACACCGCACAGAACTACTGTGATCATTTGGGTCAAAATGGTCCATTTATGATCATCTTAAATTCTCAGCACATAATTCATTTGAATGTGTCCTATAGTAAATATGTGATACCGTGAGTACTTTTGGGGAAAACTGGTAAGATCTGGGCTCATTGGGCAGGAGAAGGTCTAAGTTTCCCTGTCACCCACAGACTCTAGACTAAATCTTGAGATGGTGCTGGTGGAGAGAGTAAATGCACTATTATCCAGAATGTTCCCAGCTCCAAAGAGGCCACAAGGGTGAAACGTCCCTTTTGCTGATCAGCTACACGTCTAAGGACTCCAGAATGTCAAGTCTTCAAAGTACTGTGACTCATTCCCTGAACAACGATGCTTGGTAATTCACAAAGCAACCCTAGGTACACCACAGTTTATCCACATCTCCAAAGAAAGTCCTACTCAGAGTCTCCCCTGAGCAGATCAAGAGAAACAAATCCTCTCTCCACTTCAGGCCCTGGATGCTTTTTTAGGGCTGGCATAAAGAGAGTGAGGAGGGAAGGGCATGAGTTGTCACAAAGTCAAAACGAAACTGCCAGTAACCCAGTTCTCTGTCTCCCAAGCGTGACTCACCCGGTGAAAACCAGAGTATTGTTCCAAGTGTCAAATCTGCAGAGCTGCCTCCGAGATCTGGGTCTTATCCAGCTTAAATGAGCCAAACATGCCAGCGTCTTCCTCAGGTACCTGCGAGTGGCGCATTGTCTTCTCCCTGCGGCTTTTGTTTTTGAAAGTTCATAAAGAGGAACCCAGGAGGTCAGGAGACAGCAGGGTGGCCATTTTCTTCCCCAGGACAACATTCAGACGGTTTCCACATGCCTCCCAGCACCTGCCTCCTGCCAGGGACCAAACCGGTACTGTTGGCACCCAGGCTGCCCCAGAGCACATAGGACACCAGGACCCTGGCTGGAGGTTGAAACGTACTCCTTTGGAGAATCATCTGGCCTCCTCAGACTGGTAGGGCCAGGCAGCGGCAGGGGGAGTTTATCATCATTAGGGGCGAGTTAACTTTGAACAGGGGAGAAATGCTTTTAGAGTAATGTTATTAGCACTGGATTCTGGAATGCCTTTTCTATTCTTCTAAGTAATATTCTCTGCAGCCCTGTGCACTCCATAGAGGAGGAGGAAATGGACTGGTTTGTAGATGGGGAAAAGGCTGAGCCATTTCTAGTTCCTGGTTTTATTTATATGAGGGAATTCACAAGGTAATCTCAGAACACTACAGTTTGCTTGTGGGCCATCATCCTACCGAGTATATTTTTGGTGCATATGTTAATCCACAATGAGTCATATAAAAACCAGGACAACGTGACCTATGTCAGTTTTCAGCCTTGACGGGTAATGGGATGGGAGGCAGTGGGGATAATAGTAGCTAATACCTATGAAGAGCTTTGTACAGGCTGGGCACTGTCCAAACACTTTGCATGAATTAACATTTAACTCAGATAATGGCCCAACAAGGGAGGTACTAATATGATCACCCTTTTACAGATAAAGAATCTGAGCTACAGAAAGGTTAAGTAACTTGCTCGAGGTCACACAGCTAGAAAAATGGCCAAGCTGGGATTTGAACCCAGGAGACCCACCTCCATGGTTTGTGCTCTTAACTCTATGGAGTGTTGTGTGATTGTATAGATACTGGCAATAAATGGACTCTCTGTGACAGACACTGTGACTGACCCGTCACAAATTCCCAGCCTTTTCTCCATTCCTGCATCAACCACCATGTCCAGAAAGTCTAACTATTTGCTCCCTCAGGATCCTCTGCAGTTCTGGCCAATGAGATGGAGGCTGAGGCCAACTGGTACAACTGTAGGAAAGGTTTTGCTTTCCCTAATAAAAGGAGCAAAGGTAGCTGATGCCCTTGTGCTCTTTATTCATGCCTTGAACATGGATGTGATGCCTGGAGTCATGGCAGCCACCTTGTGATCTGAGGGAGAGGCCAAGAGAAGCACAGACAGTGACCTGGAATGACCTGAGCTTTGGAACTTACTCCCACCTCCCAGACTTCTTTTTGTATGGGAAAATTAAACCCTGTTTGTTTATATCACTGGGTTAGGTTTTCTGTTACTTGTAGCCAAAGATCATACCAAATATTCTTTTCTCCCTTCCTGACTCTCTCTTATTCCCACTTGAAAGTAACTGGTTGTTAAAAGCCAGCATCTTAGAAAAAGTAGGGGGACAGGGAGAGGCCTCTTTCTGAGACTATTCGATATGGAGTTCCAGCCTCCTGCGGCCTTTCCAGCTTTTTTTTTTTTTTTTTTTTTTGGCCGTGCCTCACAGCATGCAGGATCTTAGTTCCCCAACCAGGGATCGAACCTGTGCCCCCTGCAGTGGAAGTGCAGAGCCCTAACAACTAGACCTCCAGGGAATTCCCTTTCCAGCTCTCACTTACTGAGCACCTACTGTATTCCACATATCCATGTGTATCATGGGCTCCAAGTTCATTTTTCCATCAACACTCTTACAGCCTAGGAGGGAGACCACATTTGGCTCCATTTTACAGATGATGACACTGAGGTGCTGGGGCTTTAAGAACTTGCCCAGTGAGTGGGGAGCAGATTCACCCAGGCCAGCCTGACCTCAAGCGCAGGGTCTTCCTGTTCTCAGCTGCGGTGCTCCGACCCACAACCCACGGTACAGCCCTCAAGAACTTCTCCAACTCGTCAGATTCCAGGCTTCTGTTCCCTCCTGTCCCCTCAGGGTCAGTGCCTTGCCCTCAGTGCCTCTGCATTCTCATCTGTAAAGTGGGGATGACGCTAGGACCCACTCACAGGGCTGCTGTGCTGATTCAGTGGAATAATCCACTTGGCACGGAGCCTGGCCCATAGGGAGATCTCAACAGACGGTGTTATTATTATCACTATTATTATTAC
This sequence comes from Grampus griseus, assembly GCF_964374135.1. Classification (NCBI taxonomy): domain Eukaryota; kingdom Metazoa; phylum Chordata; class Mammalia; order Artiodactyla; family Delphinidae; genus Grampus; species Grampus griseus. The sequence continues at coordinate 5,463,313 of NC_139006.1, read as the reverse complement.
TAAGTACCCAGAGTCCTGTCCCCAAGAGTAATCCCCCAGGGCAGCAATGAATGGAAAGGAGAAGCTGAGGGAACCCAGCGTCTGATTTCTATTGAGCCAGGCCTGATTTCACACTCCCCCAGCCTGGGCACAGGTGTGCCCTTGGGTGGCACCTTGGAAGGTTTCCTGCAAGGAGCCGCCTGAGGAAGAAATCTCCTGCCAGACACCTCGTCTGGAAAGGACACATTCAAGGCAGGCTGTCTCCTGCCAGGGGCTCAGGGGCTCAGGGGCTCAGGGGCTGGCTGTCAGCATCACGGTCAGGTGCACAGGGCTAGGAAATCACCCTTTCAATCAATGCCAGGGTGGCTGTCAGCTACTGCAGCAGGGGGAGGGAGGGGGAAAAAGAGAGAGTGGGGGGGAGGGAGGGAGGGAGGGAGAGAGAGAGGGAGAGAGAGGGAGAGAGAGAGAGGGAGGGAGGGAGGGAGGAAGGGAGGAAGGGAGGGAGGGAGGGAGAGAGGGAGGGAGAGGGAGGGAGGGAGGGAGGGAGAGACAGAGAGAGAGGGAGGGAGGGAGAGGGAGGGAGGGAGAGGGAGGGAGGGAGGGAGGGAGAGAGAGAGGGAGAGAGAGAGGGAGAGAGAGAGGGAGAGAGAGAGGGAGGGAGGAAGGGAGGGAGGGAGGGAGGGAGGGGGAGGGAGAAAAAAAACATCTCTTTCCTGAGTCCCAGGCCACAACAAAGGGAGTCAGCCTCCAAAAGTGGAGGGGAAGGGGCTCTGTTGAATTAATTAATCCTTTAATGACAATGTATTAAGTGCCGAGCGTTGGATACACAAGCTTCATTGAACCTTCAGCACAGCCCTCTGACAGAAGTACTATTATCATCTCTATCTTGAAGGTGAGGAAAATGAGGCAACAGAAGGTTAAGCATCTTGCCCAAGGTCACACAGCTGAGAACTGGAGGAGCCATGACTCTAACCCAAGTGCCCAGACCCCTGAACCAGTGTTTCTAAGCAATAAAGAGGCAACAAGACCTTTAGTCCTAATGGGGCTGGGAGAGGAGGAACCAACTATAAACAAAGCAACAAGTGACGAAATAACTCCAGGCAAGTGGTTAAATCACCCGTATCTGTCTGATGACCCTCTGTGGGGGGCCTTGGAAGGCTCCCAAGATGAGATGGAGACTGGGGTCATCCTTGAAGGAAGGGTGGGATTTTAACTGGGAACTCGGGCATGAAAACTGTGGAGCCAGAACTTCGTACGGGTAAAAATGCAGGCATACAGTTTGTGTTCCATAAATGGTCACTGTAAAGGGTATATTGGGGGTTAAACCATGGGAGGCTTCAGAGGTCTGGAGGAAGCGTTTGTAAATCTTCTTCCGGGGCTTTGCTCCAGCATCGGCCAACCTCAGTGTTTCTAGAGAGTCAGCCCCAGGCCCTGGGTCCTGATTGGTCCAGGAGGATCATGCCCCCAACCAGAGACTGGGCTAGCTGTGATCATGTGACACAATCTGGCCAATGGCAAGCAAGTTTCTAGGAAAGATTTTTCTCACCCTCAAAGAGAAACAATCCATCCGAGATGGCTCTTGTATTAGCTATCTATTGCTCATAACAGAAGTCCCCCAAACTTAGCAGCATTAAACAACAATTAAGTATTATCTCAGTTTCTGTGGGTCAAGAATTTGGGAGTGACTTCAGGGGTGATTATGGCTCGGGGTCTCTCAGGAAGTTGCAGTCAAGATACCAATGGTAATTGCTATCATCTGAGGGGTTTCTAGTCAATCTCTCTCCCTTCAGGTGAAGGTAAAGGGCGTCAGAGGTCAGCTCATCCAGTCCCAGCCTATAGACACCCAGTCTCTGGCTTTTTCCTGACACACAGATCCCAGCTTGAACATCTCCTCCTCCCTGCCCATGCCAGAGATTTTCATTCCTATCCCCTCTGCCTTACTGCCTGAGACTCTGCTCTTAACTTACCTTACTTTGTCCCTTCTTGGTTATTTACCTTTGTTGGTGTCTCTACCCCCAATTAAAATATATACTCCATGAATCATCCGATTTTTGTCCTGTCCTCTGCTAGATTTCCCAGAGTTTAGCATAGTGCCTGGTATGTAGTAGGTGCTCAATTAAATATATGTTTATGGTTTATGTAGAATAAGAAATAAGTGGATATTTCACAGCCCTGAAAGTGATCTGGGACATCAGGGAATTCTGAAGAACCAAGAAAGAGGCTGATAATTCTCTCTCTTTTGCGCGCGCGTGCACACACACACACACACACACACTTTTCCTCCAACTGGCTGCATCTATGTTGCCCTCGCTCTCACATGCAAAGCCCCCAGGTTCAGCCCTCTCTGGTTTGCTTCCCAAATTGGCTTCTCCACTCCCACACCACCTCCTCCATCCTGTTCCTACCAGATCTGTGAGGCCACCTGCACAACAAAAATTACGTGGAGTTTGGAGTCAGACAGACCTGGTCCACATTTGGAACTTTCCGCATTTGATCTGACCTTGAGTGGCTCACTTCTCGTTCTGAGCCTCAGTTTCCTCATCTGTAAAATGGGGCAAAGCAAGACCACCATAACCTGCCGTCTGCATGAACATGAGTATGCAGTTATTTCAGACATGGAAGGGCATTGAGCTTGCCTGGAATAAGACTCCCCTCTCTGCTGCCCACAGCGGCTCAAACTCTCTCCAGTCTAACCCAGCGGTTGCCCCTCCTCTCGCAGCTGCTCCCCAGAGAGCGTGAAAGCTTAAATGGCCAATATTTTCCCCAGCTCAGCACAAAGCGCAATCATTGCAGGGCAGCCGGGAAGGACTGTTAGCTTGATTGGGTCCTTTTTTCATCTCCACGTCATCTGTTAGGCTGTTCAGCTCACGCGGGGGGACTGCTCCTTTATTATCCAGCTCTGGAGCGGGGTGGGAGGAGTCCTTAAGTTATAGCAAGAATGTGGCGCCACTGCATACCACCCCACACAGCAAACTCTTGGGAAATCTCCTCTCTCTATTGAAAAACTAGAAATAGCACCTCATTCCCACCCAGGAATCAAGTCCAAAGCCCTCCACCCCCATCCCATGCTGAAGGTTCCCTAACCCTAACCCCACCCCCTGCTTCCTCCTTTCTATTTGGGCAGGAGACATTTTTTTTTTTTTTTTTTTTTTTTTTTTTTTTTTTTTTTTTGTGGTACGCGGGCCTCTCACTGCTGCGGCCTCTTCCGTTGCGGAGCACAGGCTCCGGACGCGCAGGCTCAGCGGCCACGGCTCACAGGCCCATCCTCTCCGCGGCATGTGGGATCTTCCCAGACTGGGGCACGAACCCGTGTCCCCTGCATCGGCAGGCAGACTCTCAACCGCTGCGCCACCAGGGAAGCCCGGGAGACATTTTTTTCAAAGTCCTCCAGATGCACTGGGGTTAGGGGAATGGTAACTACTTCTGCTTCCTAATGGAGGTGGCACAAAACACTTGGTTCCTATGCCATCCTATACCATTCTCTACAAATGCTTATAGAGAAATCGCTATATCCGTTTTCCATAAATTCACTCAATTAATCCTCACAGCAACCCTGAGACAAGTGCATTATCCGTATTCCCATTCTACAGACCAGGTTACGGAGGCAGAGAGAGGTTAAGTTACCTGCCCAAGGTCACACAACTGTTGAACAGAGGGTTTGGGACCTGAACTTAGACCTTCTGGTGCCATTAACTTACTCACTAAAGGGAGGGGAAAGTGGACATGGCAAAGGCCAAAGCTGGTTTGTCTGAGGCTGGGGTATGGGGAGAGAGCGGGTGGCCATTTCCTTTGTAGGACACAATGATGAGGGTTTGGAGACTGACCTTGGTAGGGGGCTGCATAGGAATGTTTCGATAATAGAGTTGCCTGGGGAGTGAGAGAAGGAAAGCACTGGAAAACAGGAAAGTGGGGGAGTCTTGAGAAAAAAGACTGGCTGCCAGACCTCTCCCTCGCTCCCCAAACCTCAGCAAAGTCTGCTGCAACCAGAAATGATCCAGGTTGGGGGATAGGGAGGGGACAATTGCATAGCCAGAGATAGACATCCAACTCTCAGATTTCTTGTTTCATGGAACTGAAAAGTCCCAGGTGGACTTCAGGCCTGGCTGGATTCAGGGGTGCAAACAATGTCATCACTTGTCTCTCCTTCCTGCTGCTACTTTCCTTTAGGCTGGTTTCCTTCTCAGGCAGGTTCAGTTACATCCCACCAGCATAGCAACATAGCATAGAAAGAGAGATCTTTTTCCCAAGTAGTTCCAGCAAAAGTCCCAGGGAAGGTTCTCATTGGCCCAGCCTGAGGCACATGGCTGGGTCACAAGACTGTCCCTGACCCAGTGGCTGTGGCAATGGGGAGAGTTTGACTCACTTAAAGGGTGAAGTATAATGGAAGGGTGATTCCCCAGTGGGACATGAGAAATTTCCTTGCAGAAGGAAAGACCCTAGGCAAGAGGGCCACAGACATCCACTGTGGGACCCTGAGGTGAAGAGGAGGAAGAAGAGAACAGTTGTACAACAGCATCCACCCGTGAGATTAGGAGGTTAAGGGAGAAGCCTCAAGTGATCAAACCGCATGGCCCCTGCTGCATACGGTCACCTGAGATTGCACAGAAATCGTGCTCAGGGTGCAGGGCTGCCTGCAGAATGAGCAATAAGAAAAAGACTTTGAAAGTCAAGAACAGAGAGCTTAAGAATGCACCTCAGTTTCCTTTCTGTAAAATGGGGTCAAAAATAGTACCAACTTCATAAGGTTGTGAAGATGAAAGGGGATAATAACTGTGAAGGGTTCAGAATGGTGCACACAGGAAAGACACGATGAACACTGGATTCTTGGGACTTCTCTGGCGGCGCAGTGGTTAAGAATCCTCCTGCCAATGCAGGGGACATGGGTTCGATCCCTGGTCCGGGAAGATCCCACATGCTGCAGAGCAACTAAGCCGGTGCACCACAACTATTGAGCCTGCGCTCTAGAGCCTGTGCGCTGCAACTACTGAGCCCACATGTCGCAACTACTGAAGCCTGTGTGCATAGAGCCCGTGCTCCACAAGAGAAGTCACCAAGATGAGAAGCCAGTGCGCTGCAACGAAGAGTAGCTCCCACTCACTGCAACTAGAGGAAGCCCACACACAGCTATGGAGACCCAATGCAGCTAAAAATTAATTAATTAATTAGTTAATTTTTTAAAAACCACACTGGATTCCTTGTTAATCCAGGCCACATAGACCCTGCATATTCCCACTGCCACATCTTTGCCTAGATTTTCCCTCCACTACCTTCTTGGCCACATTCAGCCCTCCTCTTCCAGGAAGACTTCCTGGGATACCCAGTGCACTCTGAGCCCCTAGAACCCCATGGACCTGGGCCTGAGCTCCAGCTCTGCTCCTCCAGCTGTGCGACCCTGGGAAAGTGGCTTCACCTCTCTAAGCTGGTCTCCTCTTCTGGAAATGTGGATAATTAAAAGCACCTTGGAGGGCTCTGATAGATTCTAAGCCTTTGGCTGTATTACGAGGCTATGGTCTCTCTGGGGTTGGAGTCCTCTCCCTCGCATTTCTCAGTGTCCTAGGGAAACCCCATTTAAAATGCTGATAAGTTCAGCTTGGGTTCTCACAGTTCAGAGCTGAGCCCTAGATCTACACATAACAGGCTGTGTGACACTGGGCAAGTCACTTTGCCTCGCTGAGCCTCAGTTCCCTCGTGATAATCCCTTTATCACAGAGAGGTTATGAGGCTGGCAATAGCCTCTACACAGTGTCTAGGAAAAGTAGATATTCATTCAATGGGCATTCTCTTTTACCCCTGCTGCCAGTCCAAATGCCACCCCTTCCAAGCAGTCTTCTGTGATTACACAGCTCTGATGCCCTCGTGGCCTCTCCTCTTGCCTGCACACTGGCTTCTTGGAAGTCAGATCAGGCCAGTGTGCCTTCAGAGCCCCTATGCCTGGCATGTGGCCCTGCAAACGTGTGTATTCTAGAGAGTTTGAGACTGCTGCTGGTGACGATGACAATGATGACGGGCGAAAATGTCATTTGAGACCTCCCAGGTGTCCTTAACTCTCCTCCCAATTTAATTTCAGCTTAACTTGATTCCAGAAATCTTTTCAAATCCACGTTTGCAAGGATGTAGGTAAAAACAAACACATAAAACCCAGCATCTGCTATGTACCCAGCTCTCTCCTAGGCTAGCCTCTTTTTTCCAGTTTCAAGCAGTGTCTTTGCCTTTAATGATGAGGCTTTCATGCAAACAGAGTTTTGTGGCTTGCATGATTTGGAGTGGCACACACAGAGGAACACTTTTTACTGTCATGGTTATGTATTTATTTTAACTGGGAATGGCATTTGGCTACATATATCTAAAAACCCAAATCACAGTGACTTACTCAGATAAGAGATTTATTTCTCTTTGTTAAGAGACAGCTCCACCATGCCATGGTAACTCGAGCCCTTTTCTAAGTCTTTTATTCTAATGGTCACCTTATGGTCACAAGGCGGCTGCTCTACCTCCAGGATTGCATCTAAATTCCAGGCAGGAAGAAGGGAAAGAACAAAGGGAAAGCGATCAGCCTTGGTTCCTTCTGTTCCCCACCCCCACCCCTCACTTTTTAAAGAACTTTCACAGACCCAACCACATCTAACTTACATCTCATTTGGCCAGAGGCGGATCACGAACCACCCCTACGTGCAAAGGATGCTGGGAAAGGTGGAGTTTAAACTGGGTACAGTGCTGTCCTAAACAATAAAACAGGGTTTTATTACAAAGAAAGGTAAGAAGAATGGATATTGGGAAAGCAACCCGTAGTGTGAACTACACGCACTAAACCTATGATTCGCAGGAATTATTACTTAGAGCTGCAGTTCTCATGCTTGAGCATGCGTCAAAAATCCCCTGGAAGGCTTGTGAAAACACAGGTAGCTGGGCCCACCCCCAGAGTGCCTGACTCGGTAGGTCTGGGGTGGGCCCCAAGCATTTGCATTTCTAACAAGCTTCCAGGTGATTCTAGGCTGCTGATCTGACACTACACGAGAACTGCTGACGGCAAGGCAAAGTCAATACTCAGATAAAAATACATGAATTGTTTTTAAAGGGACTAATGATGAGAACGCAATGGTTTAGCTATACTATTAGTCAGGATCCCAAAAGAAAATAGAGGAGGGCACAGTCAGATGGGAAACTGAGAAAACTTAACAAAGCGACCATTTGTAAAAGTCTGGGCAGGGGATGGTACCCCTCCCCCCAATAGCAATATGGGGAGTTGTTACTGCACATGAGAGGGACAAGGGTGAGAGCCTTACTAGAACCTGGAGCCGGGCGCTATAGGAGGGGAACACTCAAGAGGAGTCTTATCCTTTATTGAAGGGACACAGCCCACCTGAAGCAAGGCAGAGAGGAAGCTGGGGAATAAATACCCTGGCTTCTTTTTCCACTGGCCTCCAGCTGCCAGCTGGTACCTCCCGTGGGCTGAATCCAGCTGGATACCAGAGGGCTAGGAGCTTGGGGGATGCAGCCCACAGAGGTCAGCCTGTAGGGAACAGAATGGAAAAGGGGTGGAGAGTAGACCTGCAGAGACAAACGGAAGATGTCCAGCACAGACAGAGAAAATATCACGACATCGTGATATACAGGAGTAGCTGAGTTTGGCAAACCACAATTTAAAGTAAGTAGCCACCCAGCTCCTTCATTCATTCATTCAATTATTCATTGAGCACCCGCTGTGTACCAGGCACTGTACACCAAGTGGCAGGGATTTAGGGCTGAATTAATCATGACTCCTGCCCAGGGAGGATGCTATCCTCTGGGGTCCAAGGCAGTGTGGTAGAGGCTGGGGCGGGTCCCCTTCCCCTGCCTCCCTGCAGCCATAGCCCCTCCAACCGGACTCACTGTCCCTTCCACTGATCTCATTCACTTGTCACCCACAAGAATTTTGGTGTGATTTAAGCTTTCATTAAAGTTTAACTACGGGGGAAAGACTGCAACAACAACAAAAATCACCTGCTTCGTCACAAATCACAATGTTATTATGTGCTGAAATAGGGGCCGTGGGACTATGCTGGGGGGATTTGGTTGGGATTAGGGACAAAGTGGATTGAAGCCACTGGGTGCCCGCACGCCCCCATGGTAACACCCCGTAAACCTTTATGCATATAGATTTATATCCGGCGAACTGTTATTATTATTTTTTCCCCTAGCCTTCACCGGCCCTTGTGCTGCCACGTCAGCCTTACACAAAATGTCTGTCTCCACGCTCAAGAGCCAATAACAAAAATGATGGAGAATCTGATGCAGACGCGGATAATTGCTCTGGCTTCCTCTGGTGAATTTAAATAGCTTTCTTGAATTACTGCTTTTGACACGATCAATAAAATTGAGCTATTGTTGTATCAGGCCTTTCGGCAAATACACAGGCAGCTGTGCTCCTAGGGCTGATGGTTCAGGAACCCCAGCTGTCCTGGAGGGCAGGGCCAGGGTCTTGGGGACAGTTGATGGAGTCAGGACACGGATGTACTGGACTGACCAGCAGCCCAGACAAGAAAAGCCGGTGAACTTCAACATCCCGCCTTCCAGCTGACCACACTTTTCCCGTATCCCTTTCCCCCCAACAAACAAAAAAAAAACAGCAAAACTTTCCTTTCTGGCATCCCATTCCCTGTGCTTTCTAAAAGGACAGCTGGCCAATGAGATACCCCAACCTATGCCTGGGTATTAGCTCAGCACCTTCCAACAAAGGAAGTGACCCCAATGGTGGCATTGACAACACCTTGAGACCAAAGATTAACTCCCATGGTGAGACGTCAGATAAAGGAAAGGTATCAAGAGAGAAAAATTTTAGGTAAAATTCACATAACACGCTAAATTAACCATGTTAACATGTACAACTCAGAGGCATTTAGCCCATTCCCTAGGTGCAACCGCCACCTCTGTCTAGTCCCAGGACATTTTCATCACCCCGGCAGGAGACGTCACACCCATGAAGCAGTCACTCCCCATTGCCGCCTCTCCCCAGCCCCTGGCAGTCTGTGTTTTCTCTAAGTATTTGCCTAGAAAAACTTTTTTTTTTTTGGCCTGGCTGCACGGCTTGCGGGATCTCAGTTCCCCGACCAGGGATTGAACCCAGGCCACGGCAGTGAAAGCCTGGAATCCTAACCGCTGGGCCACCAGGGAACTCCCCTAGAAAAACATAATGCCTTGGATCCCCAATATCGGCTGGTTGAGTTCATGTGTTTTGAACAGAGGCTCTAAAACCCAAGTGCCTGGAAGAAATGAGGCTGCAAGAGTGATCCTTCTTATTCCGGCTTCTCTTGGACTTAATATTCAGGGGTCCAGGACTTCCCTGGTGGCGCAGTGGTTAGGAATCCTCCTGCCAATGCAGGGGACATGGGTTTGATCCCTGGTCTGGGAGGATCCCACATGCCACGGGGCAACGAAGCCCACGTGCCGCAACTACTGAGCCTGCGCGCCTAGAGCCCATGCTCCGCAACAAGAGAAGCCACCGCAATGAGAAGCCTGTGCACTGCAAGGAAGAGTAGCCCCCGCTCGCTGCAACTAGAGAAAGCCCGTGTGCGGCAACAAAGACCCAATGCAGCCAAAAAAAAAAAATTCAGGGGGCCAAAGACTGTAAAGGTTTAGACAAGAGAGAATCTCCAGAGTCAGGCTAACCTGAGTTTAAATCACAGCTCCATTGTTTTCCAGCTGTGTGACCTTGGGTACTTGCATGTCACCACTCTGAGTCTCAGTTTTCTCATCCCATCAATGGGGATTTTAACTGTACTTGCCTCCACGGGTTGCTGTGGGGATTAAGTAGGGAGACACAGAAAGTTCAGTTCAGTGCAGGCCCTTGGGGACTACACTGGGTTGAATAGTGTCCTCCCTAGGGAGACACCATGGGGTGGTGGTCCAACCCCAAAGCTGCCTTCCCGCCTAGCCACCCACGGATCAGAGGCCGTCCCCAAAGTGCCGGTTACTTCCAGGATAACAGCCACCAAGACGTCCTGCCCGGCTTCCCCTGCACCCTGAACTTGACCCCGGGAAGCCCTGTTCTCATAGAAAATGAGCATTTTCCCAAGACAGCCCAAAGCAGAGCGAGAGAAGCAACGCCAAGGGGAAAGACGGTCGTCAGCATTCGTGCTCCGGTTTTGCCCATTTCCACCCGATAGAATCCACACAGAAAGAATCCCGGGGAAGCTGGGAGGATGCAGGCTGCATTTTTGAGAAGACAGTTTTGGACTTCCTGGCTAGTGGGCTGACAAAGACAGCGGGAGAATGATGAACTCCTGACAGGTCAAAAGATGCTGTCTTGCCCCGGGGGCTTCCAGATAAGGGCAGGTGATTCTTAAGCCTTGCTCAGTACATGTTTCACACCAATACAGAGGCTCTGGGCACCTGGGGGCTGGGTGACAAGCCCCCAGGGTAGGTAACCACGTCCTTGTCCCAGCTCTGCACACATGCACAAGGCAATCACTTGGCCTGCATTCCCTTGGAAGTCTCTGATTGCATAAATGTTATTGCAAATCTGGTCTCTGACCTGAGGAGATTCCAGCCGAGGCACTCACAGGGCCCCGAGAGCTTTGAGAAGAACTCCAGTTTGAATTTCTGAAGCCAAACCAAACACTGGACTCGAAAACGTTTTCTTATTATCTCATTCCCTGACTATGGAACAATCACCCCATTGAAAAGCCATGAGCCCGCCCAAGTTTTAAATTAAACCTCTTGAGTTTTCCCTCTGAGAGCAGATAAAAATCCTTCCAGCTTATGTTTTGAGGAAAGAATTTGGGGTGTGTGTGTGTGTGTGTGTGTGTGTGTGTGTGTGTGTGCGCGTGTGCGTGTGTATTTCCCCTAAAACTCATTTTCTTTTGTTGGATACTGTGAAGCTCTGTTTAAATATTTTACTTGAGGAAATAATTACGTTTGATGAATGTTGAAATACCCTTCCAGGAGCAAGCCCTGCCTGCTGCCTGGATTCCAGAACGAAGCTCTTTCTGAAAGAAGAGGTGAGGCCCTTTTCCAAGAAGTAAGCCCCCCAGAGTGGTCTTGAAGAGCTTTGCTGACGTTGTTCCAAGAGGTATTTATTCTCCACCCATCTATTTATTCGTTGGATGTCAACCACAGGCTCTGAAAATCCACTGTGTATAAAAGCTCAAGTTGCAGTGATGGAGCGAAGAGAGAGAGAAGAGAGTGGGTTTTGTTCCTCGGCAGCGGCAGGAAGAGGCCCGAGCTCTGCCGTGGGCTCCATCCTGAACAGCTGGGCGAATGCTGGCCAATGCCTTCCCCTCTCGTCATCTTAGACGCCGCCCCCCGAAAGGAAGGCTAATCACGGGAGCTCCTTTTGTGGAATCGTCATTAGCAAATGCATGGGAAATGCTTCCTGCTGATATGATGTCAAGCAGTCAGTCGACAAACATTTGCCCAGCGCCTACTATGTGCCAGATTCTGTTCTGGGCACCAGGGAGACAGCGGGGAACAAGACAGAAAACATCCCTGCCCTCATGGAGGTGACGTTCTAGAAGGTGGGAGAACTCATCTGTTTCAGACTCTGGGAGTAGTTTCCGATTTCATTTTGGAAGCTATGCAGGGCTTCGTGTGGTACCTGGTACATAGGTCAACACTTCTCTTTTTCTTTGTTGTAATAAAATGAACGGTAAACCACCAAACACCAGGAGGGGAGGGCCCAGTAACAGTGGGTATACGGGTAGGGTGGGTGGCGATTCTGGGTCTGGAGGTGGCGGCCACTCGGGGGCCCCCATGAAGAGTCCTCAGCCCAGCTGAGACGACACTGACCGCACCACACTGATAACAGTGAGCGAAAAGGCCAGGACCCCCTCTGCCTGCCCTCCACAGCCAGTGGGGAAAAGCCAGCTTTGAAGCCAAGGGCACAACACGGCAACATGGTGGGGGAACCCAGCCTGCCGACAGATCGGGGTATTCCACACATACCCCAAATGTCTGGCTTCTCTGGAAACATCAGAGATTTTGCCACATTGGGGCGCATTCCTGCCCGGCTGTGCTGGGCTGGGGCCTCTGCTCTCCAGGTCACTCCTGTCCCCTCCTTTATGTTCCCACATGGCCTCTGACAGCATCTGAGTTTTCAATCCCTTCTCTAAATGGAGTGGGCAGGAGTTCTGAAGAGGTTACGGGTGGTACTTTAAGTGAAAAGAAGCTTTCTCCATCCTGGTCAGTGCGGGCGTGGGATGGCGTGGTATGAACCCAGGACTGGGAACCAGATAATCAGTGGTTCAAATCCTGGCTCTGCCACTCAGTGGCTGTGTGATCTTGGAAACCTCAGTTTTCTCATCTTGAAAATGGGAAGCTGTGTCCCACTAGGCTATTGCAAGGAATGAATGAACACGAAAGGTCTACTATGCACCAGGCACAGTCAGGGCCGGGGACACAAAGGACTAGACAAGGGGTTGAAACCCAAAACCTACAGAGATCAGACAGGTAACGTAAATGAGTAAAACGGCTCAGGTGTGGGGCAATAGGGACTGGTGGGGAGTGGGGTGACGTGAACAAGAGAGCACCCGCCTCGTTTAAAGGCCAATTCCGGCTACTTGTCCTCATGTCAGAATGTAGGGCCCAAGGTTACCAAATCTTCTGATTTTTTTTTTTTTTTAAAAGGCCACAGATCCAGATTTTTAATGTGAAATCTCTTAACTTTATTATCTTTTTTTCACCGTTCCATGCAGCATGTGGGATCTTTGTTCCCCAACCAGGGATCGAACCCGCGTCCCCCTGCAGTGGAAGCACAGAGCCCTAACCACTGGACGGCCAGGGAACTCCTGAAATCCCCTAACTTTAAAATGATGCCAATTAATTTGTTAAAAATGATAAAACTCTATGCAAGGGCAACTAAATCCATTTGTGGACCACCCGTAGGCAACGTCTCGGTGAGAACCATGGGATTCCCGCTCTCGCTGACCGTGCAGCCTGGGCATTACAGGGGGGAAGCCGGCTACGAGGAAAAAATTTCACAATTCTGGATTTACCACTTGCGATCATTCTCTAAAGGGGAAGCACTGAGAGCCGGGAAAGTGCATTCTGAGGAGAAAGGGGAAGTGTCTTGAAGAAGAGATGGTTCTGCTGAGACCTGAAGACTAAGCTGGTGGGGTGAGGGGGGCAGGCGGGCCCAGTGGAGGGAACAGCGTTCAGCAAAGGCTCGGCAGCGGGACTTTAACCTGCCGGCCTAGGGACCTGAAAGGCGTCCAGCACGACACAGACCCCTTGCCAACACAAGGGGTGGTTGTTACATCTCTCACCCGCGTGGGAAAAAGGGGCAACCCTTCTAGAGAATTCCGTGCCAAGCTCAGGAATCACCAACCAGAATGCCAGCAAGTGGAGGGTGAATCAGGCTACCCTGGAGACACCCTCCCCGTGGACCGGCTGGGAATCTGAACTGGGGGACCCTCTTCTGGGCCTCTCTGGGCCTGACCTAATCCACCACCCAGGTCTTAGCTCCCAGGCCCTGCCCCGTGCCCCTCTTTCCTGAAGGAGGGAACCTGGACACACCTCAGATTCTTGTGCGATTATGTGCTGTTTGGGGCATCTGGGGCGAAGCCTGGCACATTCCGGAACAAATGGAGTTAGCGGGGGGTTCGGGGGGGAGTTGGTACCCCTTCAGCAGGGACTAGAGGGGAGGAGAGCAGAGGGGGCAGATGGAGACCCACCTGTCTGGGTCTCATTCTTCTCTGCTGGGTCTGGATCCAGTTTTGAACTTTACCTTTTTCCTGCTCTGGCCTCAGCCTGTTCCAGCTCGCCATGGGGTCCTGGAGAGGTGCTGTGTGTCAGCGGGAAATTCTTCAGGGTCAGGCTCAAGGTCAAACTGATTTGCATGTGAGCACCTGCTTCAGGCCAGCACTGGGTTTACGGGGAACCAGACAGCAAAGGCTCCATCCTACCTGGAGGTGGGGCCGTTTGGGAGGCAAAGTTCAGGGGACCCCTGGTGCCCCTAAATCCCTTACAACAACTGTCGCATAGAAGCCCAGAACCTCCTCTTCCTGCAGATGCTCCATTAGGAATGTTAACGGCCAGGGCTGGGCATACAGTCAGTGCTCAATAAATGCACACCCAAAAGCAGATCGTGCTCCACAACACAGGGAACTTGCACACTCTCCAACGACCACTGGGAAGGAAAAATATTAATAAGTTCAACCCTAATCAAATCTGGATAATTTCACTAGAAACCTTTCCATAATTTCATCAGCATTAAAGGATTACAATAGCAACAAATTAAACCAACAGGCATGAATTTAGTTGCTCAAGAGGAAAGTGTAGCTTGATTTAGCAACGGATGTTACCGTTTATTAACCAATCTAAATTAATTCGATTTTGAGTCCCTGTTAAATATACATTAGGATGTATCACCCAGGAGCATAGCTGGCAGGGGGAGAGAAGGGAGAGGATGGAAAAGAAGCAAGGCCAACGTGAGCTTTGTGCCTACACACAGAACGGCGTGTTGATTCTGCCGTTTTGGGCTGGGTGCTCAAAATTGGAGAAGGGAGTGCCATCCGGGACGCCTAGTAGCAAGAATTACAAATTCAATTCAAGCTGGCTTAAGCCAGGAACGGGATTTCTTATCTCAGTATCTGAAAATGTCAGGGCTTGTCAAGCTTCAGGTACAGCTGAATCCAGGTGCTCCAGGTCACTAGGACTTGGCCTTTCTCTCCTTCTTAGTCTGTTTTCTTCTCTGTAGACTTTACTCTCCATCAAGATAACCACCAGAGCAGCTCCAGATTTTCATTCTACTGGCTTAGCCACCTCGCAGAAAGAGAGCACACCCCAGATCCCAGGTAAATCTCTCACTGACCTGGCCAAGGGCATGAACCACTCTGATGGGCTAGGCTCGGGCCCCTCACTCATCCTTGAGCTGGAGAGGAGAAGAGGATGGTCAGATCCACATAGGGCAGGTGGACGGAAAGCAGGGGAGGGGCAGTTCCCAAAAAAGGAGGAACAGAGGAGCAGTTCCCAGTTTTGAAGATGGAGGAAGCGGCAATGGCCCTTCTAGAATGCAGGCCTCCTCCAGAAGCTGAAAGAGGCAAGGAACAAATTCTCCCCTGGAGCTTCCAGAAGCAACCAGCCCTGCCGACACCATGATTTTAGTCTGCAAGACTCATTTTCGACTTCTGACCTCCAGAATGGTAAGAGAAGAAACATAGATGGTGTTAAGTCCCTGAGCTCTTGAGATTTGTCACAGCAGTGAGAAGAAACGAATATGCTTGTGTAAGACCACGCGTTCCCCTTGGGCATGAGGCATCAAACCTACCATGGGGTAGGAGAGACTTCAAAGACAACAGAGCAAAAATATTTTAGGCTGCAACAATTTCAGATCTTCTAGGGTCCACAATGCAAGATGTGCTTGAATGGCTACCCTAAAATACAAGCCGTCAAAGACATCCCAGGCTGCACACAGGCTGTTTGTTTGTGTGTTGTATTGCAGTGTAGTTGATTTACCATGTTGTGTTAGTTTCGGGGGTACAGCAAAGTCAACCAGTTATACATATACATATATTCGCTCTTTTCTGGATTCTTTTCCCATATAGGCCATAACAGAGTACTGAGTAGAGTTCCCTGTGCTATACAGTAGGCCCGTATTAGTTATCTATTTTATATATAGTAGTGTGTATATGTCAATCCCAGTCTCCCAAATTATCCCTCCCCTCTCCTTACCTCCTGGTAACCGTAAGTTTGTTTTCTACATCTGTGACTCTATTTCTGTTTTGTAGACAAGTTCATTTGTACCCTTTTTTCAGAGTCCACATACGAGCAGCACCCTATGATATTTGTCTTTCTCTGTCTGATTTACCATGCTGGCTGTTTTTAACTGTGTCTTCACAGATCAGGGAACCCACTAGCAGATTCAGCACGATGACAGCCTTGACCGTCTACCCCTGGGGTCTCCTGCTGCGGGGCACATGAGTGACTTGATCGACAGCCCCACCGCTGTGCTCTGGACCCACCCTGAGCCCCACAGGTTCTCCCACCAATGACCCAGCGAGGAAGGGAAATAAAGGTAGGCCCATCCCGGCAGGATGTGGATGCTTCCGATGGGGGACCCTGGCTCCAGGATTCCCCATCAGCCTGCAGAAAAACTTCCTTAGAACTGTGCTGAGGCCTGAGCCCCTCCTGTCTCACTCCGCACGGAGGCCAGAGTTGCATCTCAGCCTGAAGGCTCTCCCGCCTCCTCCTTTTCTCCTAGAGCTGTTTCCCCTAATGATTCCCTTGCACATCGAATCTCACCTTGGCATCTTCTTTTTTCTTTGTTGTTTTTTTTTTGCCGTGCCACATGGCTTGCGGGATCTTAGCTCCCCCACCAGGTATCGAACCTGCGCTCACGGCAGTGAAAGCCCAGAGTCCTAACCACTGGACCGCCGGGGAAGTCCCTCATCTCGGCATCTTCTTGAAGGACCCAAACTGACCCAGCACTGTGAGAATAAGAAGAGAACTCCCTGGGTGGATGCATGACAACAATCAGATGTTTCTTCCAGGATAAGCAGCTGAGCAAGGAAGCCGAGCACAGCCCGAGGGCACCCCAGTCACCTCTCCAGTGGGCGCCGTTGTGCAGTGCACAACATACACACTGTGCGTGGCAGGCTGTGGAAGACCGCTTGGCTGGAAGGGGATTTTGGAGGGCACACTAATGCAGGTGGGCCAGGAAGCTCCCGTCTCACTACGCGGGGCCCCAGGAGAAGGCCAGGCACACCCTGCACACACAGGACCAAACGCTACTCCCCATCTGCCCTTTGGGCTGTGCCCACCACGGGCACCCTAGGAGCTGAGTGAAGACGCTGTTCTCAGCGAGGACCACTCTGGGTGGCCTACGCTGCGTTTTCTAGAACTTCGAATTGCTAGATGGCGTCCTTCATAAAGGTGGATTTCAGCTTCTCTTGAAAACTCAGCTGACCTCATACACAGAGTCCATGTCGTCCACTTGGGCAGTGCCACTTCACAGTGACGTCGCTCTCTGGCCAGGCCCCGCGTATCCCAGCCTGCCACAGGCCCCACGTGGACCGTTCCAACCCCTCTCCTGCCAGGGTTTGCCAAGCCAGTGATCCCACCGACTCGCTGTGTGACCTTGGCCCAGCCGCTGCCCCCCTCTGAGTCCTCACCTATTCCTGCAACCGAGGGGGACAGGCTCTTCTCATCTTCGAGGGCCCTCCAGCTCCGCGCACTGACATCGCTGGGGAAGATGGAGAGGGAGATAAAGAGAAAATAGTTCTGCTTAACTGCCTCATTAAGCTCTCCTTGTTGGAGAGACAGAATTGGAGGAAAGCTTCCTCTGTTTCATTGCTTTCTTGCACCCTACCCAGCTGAATGATGCAGCTGAATGCTGGCGGGGGAGGGGCCTGGAGACAGAGGAGGGTCCTTGGGAAGAGCCAGGACCCGGCCAGCCTCAGGCATGAGGTTCACATCCCCGTCAGGGTTCTATCTGGCCACATGGAGCAGAACCCCCTCAAAGCCATTTTTTCTTTGTTTCTTTCTTTGTTTGGGCCGAGTCGCGCATCTTGCGGGATCTTCGATCCCTGACGACAATGAGGGATTGGACCCGGGCCCCAGCAGTGAAAGCGCCGAGTCCTAACCACTGGGCGGCCAGGGAACTCCCTCCCCGACAGCCACTTAAAAGACAGCGGGATTTATATTCCTCCCGTGTGCCAGTGATGATAACAAATGCTACTGTGGAACATGACTTATGCAGGTGCCCAGGGCTGTTCTCAGCATGGCACAGAGATTAACTCACATTAACCCATGTCGCCCCCAAATTCACATCCACCTGGAACCCATGAATGTGACCTCCTTTGGAAATAGGGGGTTTGCAGATGTAACCAAGTTCAGATGAGGTCATACCAATCAGGGTGGGCCCTTAACCAATGACTCGTGTCCTTATAAGAAGAGGGAACTTTGGACACAGAGACGCACAGAGGGAAGACAGTGATGTGTTGACAGAGGCAGAAACTGGAGTCATGCATCTACAAGCCAAGCAACATCAAGGACGGCCGGCAACCACCAGAAGCTCAGAGAGGGCCATGGAATAGATTCTCCCCCAGCGACCCCAAGGCAACCTTGCGGATGCCTTGATTTCAGCCTCCAAAACTGTGAGCAATTAGATTTCAGTTTTCTAAGCCACTAAGTCTATGGTACTTTGTTGTGGCAGCCCCGGAAATGAATACACTCCAAGAAGTGGGTTCTGTCTTCATCCGCATTTTACAGATGGGAAACTGAGGCACAGAGAGGGTAACTAGGGCAAAGTGGTACAGCCTGTAAGTAGTGGAGTCAGGATTTAAACCCAGCCCATTGGGTTCCACCTCAAAGATTTTCTGCCAGAGAGAGAGGCACGTGTGCAAGTGGACACGCGTCTGTGGGCACAGATGCAGCCAGGAACCTCTACAGGGTCACCTGTGGGGTGCGACAGGGTACACACGGTGCTGACACAGAGGATTTGACCCGAGTCCACAGAAAGCGCCTGTGAAGTGATGACGAACGGGCCACAGGAACCGAGTCGCCACGGCGTGATCACATGATCACATTACCAGCTCAGTTGGAAGGAGTGTGGCCAGTCTGATGGATGAGATTTAGCAGGTCAGAGCCTTTGCTGATGGCATGATCCCCAACCGACTGTGCGTGGGAGGAAGCCCCAGCACAGGAAGGAATGCCTGGACTGGCGATCAGCATGGACCATCAGGGGACGGTGCTCAAGCAAAGAAGGGGACGTCCTCAGAGAGCTGGGGCTTCCCTCCGACGCCACTTCCCTTAGTCTGTCTGAGCCTGGGTTTCTTCCTCTGTGAAACGGGGCCACGGATACACACAACGTGGATGATCTCACAGACGTTATGTTGAGCGGAAGAAGCTAAACACAAAAAAGCACATTCTAGATGATGCCATTTCTATGAAATTCTGCCAGGAAACTAACCTACGGGGAGAGAGTCAGAATCGTGGTTCACTCAGCAGGGTGGGTGCTACCGACAAGGAAGGGACCCAAAGGAGCCTTCTGGGGGCTGGAAATGTTCTGTATCTGGAGCTGGGGGGTTGTTACTTGGGTATATACACACATGGGGAAATTCATCAAGCACCTTAAGATTAGCTCCCTTTACATATATATGTAAATGCATATGTATGTATATTTCATTGGAAGGAGGGAGGGAAGGAGAGGAGAGCGGAGGGGAGGGGAGGACAGGATGGAAGGAAGTTAGTTTTTGGTCACTAATGTCCTACGTATTAAATCTTATAAAACGGATTGACAACCTTCGGGGGCTGGTACAACTTTTATTCCCACTTTACAACAAGGCAGTAATTCCAAGGATGCACAGTTGGAACCGGGCAGATGGACCTTTCACCCGCACTCCCCCAAGTACCACATCCTTTTCACCCTATGAATCCTTCCAAATACTGCCCCAGTCCTAGCCAAGAACAGTGTGGTGGGCAAAGCGGAGTTACTCCAATGAAGCTTCATGGCCACAGCCCCCAGATCCTCCCTTGAGCTCCAGGAGAAAAGGAGGTGGTTGGAGGGCAACGAGCCAGGGCCCTTTGTGCTCCCCACCCCGGCAGCACAGTGGCAGAGACTGTCCTAGTTGTCCCCCCAAATCCAATGGCCCCTTCTTCCTGAGTAAGAGAAATGCTGACTTTTAGCTGGGCGCACAGCTGGCGGGAATAAAGCCAACATTTCCAGGCTCCCTTGCAGCTAGGCGTGGCCGAACAATTCAGTCCTGAATCTGAGTCCCCCTAATGCTGAGTTCCCTTATTGAGTTTATGATTAATCTCTCCATGCAAAACTCTATTCCCTTTCTTGTCCCCTCTGACCTCAATCCTGTGTTAACTGAACTACCCAATCACCCAGAGTCAGATGCTAAAATTGCAATTGTTGATAACATCATTAATGTACTAAAATTGCTCTCTATAGATCTCATCATTAACGTACAAACTCAGGTTGTTTCTCCAGGGCAATGTGAGCTCACAGACCCCTGAGCCGTGGATCATTTGACCAGAAAATCATAAACCAGAGACATCCTGAATCCTGATTAAGAAATGTCACACGATGATGAGTAATCTCAGCCTCCTTTGTTCTTCCTCTTTTAAAAAAAACCCTTAACTCAGACACCAAGTTGGAGTGGATCTGAGGCTTGTCTCCCACTCCCTTGCTTGGTGCCGTGTAATAAATTCTTACTTTGCTGCAAATTCCCACTCTCAGTATGGCTTCCTGCACCACAGGCACACAGGCATACTGCTCTGTTTCAGTACTGGCCACCAAGATGTAAGTAGAAGCGATATGTTTGATGTCTGGGAAGGATCCTTAAAGGGAAGAGAAATGGTCGTCTTCTGGCCTTCTCCTTTCTACTGGCTGGAATTCAGATGTGATGGCTGGAGCTGCAGCAACCCTATTAGCCCATGAGATGCAAGCCATGACTCCCTCCTGATTTTTTCTTCTGAGAAGTAAACTTCTATCTTGTTTAAACTCCCATTCCGGGGTTCTCTTTCAAATGTTTTCCTAACTCATAATGACAATAAAGTATCCAAGCAGTCACAGGGTTTCAAGGTTTTGGGGGTAGCCCCCAAGTAGCCTTGTTTGGGTTGAAAGGAAGTGATCTTTTTTGAGGGTATTCCTGAGGCCTTAGCACTGATCACAGAGGTGACATTTGGAATGACAGAAGGACCCAACCATGCTTGTATATTTTGGACTTGCGTGTAGAGGCAATGTGATTTAAATACTTCTAACCCATCAAGTGTTACCCGCCATAGGGAAAAATATTTCAAATAGCAAACTGAACTCCAGCAGCTATTACATCATCCCTATTCCAAATTCATTTTCTCAATATCTTGTAAATTGCAAACTATTTCCAACATAGAAAGGGTAAAGTTAATAGCAGTAACAGATTGTCTATCTCCAACCATGCGAATTAAACAGATATTAACACTTTGCCAAATTTGCTGCAGATCTCTCTTTTTACAGAATTAAAAGTTTGCAGATCCAGCTAGAGCCCTCCTCCTCCCACAAACACACACAGCCTCCTCTCCTCCAGCCCCACACCCCAGCCTCCAAACCCAGACTTCTCCTACACAGACTGTCTCCATACACTATAGGTGGTGTGGTAAAAAAAAAAACCCTTTCTTATGCTAACTATTTAAATTCATTTGCTCATACATAGTTGAAGCCATCACTTTACTACAATTTATGTCAGACTACTGCGCCCTTTGGGAGGATGTAGGTCTTTGGGGAAATTTTATTCCACCAATATTGCCCAAAGACATATGTGCTATTTTATTTTTCTCTAGTCCATGTTGCAGTAAATGTGTAAGTTATTCAAATTAAAAGAAACAGCTGAACTGTGTACCAGCTAAAATTATCCTGCATACCACCAACGGTACACTACCAGTTGGGAACACAGTCTAACCAGTCCCATGAGAGCTGGAGTCTGTGACCCCACTCTCCTCCGAAGGTCAGCCAAACTAGAATCTTCCATACACTTCTGATCGTACCCTGTGACAATAAAAATAAAATTTGAGCACCAATCCCCATGATAGGAATATTTCTTAACTTGTAATGTATGCATGTGTCCTCTTGTATTACTCAGCCGTTTTCTTACTGCTCACCTGTATTACTGGAATTATCCTCCATCTGTCGCTTCTCTGCAGGGAGATGTTTAAGCCACTTGTCCATTTCACGAGGGTTACTTCAGTTAATCCCAGGTACTCTGGTCTTAAAGTCGCTAGCCCGGGCTTATCCACGCTGCAATTGTGACAGGTGTAGAGGGCACACTTTCACCTCAGGTGCAGCTGAAAAGCAAATAAACAAGCATTTATTGAATGCTCACCGTGTTCCAGGCCTGTTCTAAGCTGCTTTACTCAGACTAGCTCACTTAATCCTCACAACAGCCCAGGAAGTGGTGTTATTGTTCATTTACAACTGAAGCTCAGAGAGGCCGAGAAAAGGCCAAGGTCACAGAGCCGTCAAAGGGGAGGCGGGAATTAAACCCAGGCTGACCAGCTCTCGGCCCAGACGCTTACTTAGCCAGTGCCCTTCAGCCCTCCTGAAGGAAAAGGGCAACTCTCTGTTTTCTAAGGCATCTTGGGAAGGGATTGTGACGTGGGACCCGCTGACATTTGGCCTGAGAGCAGGGGCACCCATAACGAGTCAGACCTTAAATACTAGTAGAGAATCTTTACCTGTGGATTAGGTTCTAAAGTGAACCAGTGAGTTAAAAAAAAAAATTAATATAACCAGTTATCCTTAAATCACGCCTAAAGTAGTGGACCATGGCTTGGGAAGTATAGCACAGCGAGCGGTTCCTCTGTTGTGTGTGCAGGTCATTGCCTGCTTGCCCTACCCTTGTCTGCGACCTTTATTTGCTGGGCTGTCCAATCAGCTGGCTTCCACCCAGTGTCAGCCAATGGGAGGCACTGGTTGGAACTGGAGGGCGGGAGGAAGAGAGCACCCAGAGTATTCAGGGTATTTCTCCCCTTCTTTCTTCTTTGTTTTTTGTTTGTTTGTTTGTTTGTTTGCCACGCAGCTTACGGGATGTTAGTTCCCCGACCAGGGATTGAACCCATGCCCCCTGCAACGGAAGCAGGTGTCCTAACCACTGGACTGCCAGGGAATTCCCTCCTTTGGTGGTTTTCTCCAGTAGTGGCTGCATCTCTGCTGCATGTCTACTGTATCTCTAGCTCTTGCCAGACAGCCCTGGCAGGGCTCTGGTTCCCCTGGATGACCCGAGCTCCTAGTTTGGGTACCACCACCTCCTCCATCCGTCCCTCTAGTTTAGCAACGGCAGTGGCTTCCTGCTGTTACTGACCACTGGGCTTCTCAGCTCTTCCATCACCTGTGTGACCAAATCCCTGCATTAAACTCCTTTTGTTGAAACACCTAGGGTGATTTCTGTTTTCCTGACTGGACTCTGATTGGATACACACTGAACAATGTTTGGGGGCCATGTCATATCAAAAATATGTACCTTTGGTTGGCATTCCAAGTGTTGGTAAGCAGAGCAACCGGAACTCCCAGACCTTATAGATGGCAGTGAAAACTGGGACAGCTACTGTGGAAAACTGTCAGTAGCTACTAGAGCTAAGCCCATGCCTAGTCTATGATTCAGTAATCCCACTTCCAGACATGCTCCCAAGAAAAATGAGTACAAAGGACCATCAAAAGACATAGACGAAAACATGCACGGCAGCTTTCTCTGAAATAGCCCCAAACGGAAAACAACCCAAACGTCCATCAGCACTAGAATGAAAAATAAATTGTGATCTATTCATACAACTGAAAACTGCACAGAAACTTAAAAAGAACAAACAGTCGGTCTACACGTCAACACGAACGACTCTCGCCACCAACGGAAAGCGGAAGAAGCCAGACACCGTGTCTGTCAAGAGCTCATACACTGTCGTTTCATCGAAGTGAGGTTTGGGAATGGGTAGAAGGAATCCACGGTGATGCAGCGCCCAACAATAGTGCCCCCTGGAAGGGAGGGGTGGGCTCTGCCAGGCACGAGGGCAACTTCTGCGGCGATCAAAAGCTCCCACGTCTGGATCAGGGTTCTAATGACCTTGGCGTAAACGGGCAAAATCCATCCACCTTCACATTTAAGATTTGCACCTTCCTGTGTAGCGTTCCTCAATAAAAATTCTTAACTTTGACCATGAAGTTCTCTCTCAGCTTGGCAATACGACCAACGACTGACATGGTAGTGGGGACAACAGACATCCCCCCCGCCCCTGCAAGCAGGGATGTGAACAAATACTTACACACTCATGTTCACAGCAGCACTATTCACAATGGCCGAAAGGTGGAAGTAACCCACGAGTCCATCAACAGATGAACAAAATGTGGTTTACATATACAATAGAATAGTGTTTGGCCATAAAAAGTAACGAAGCTGCTGTGAACCTAAAAAATAAAGTCTATTAAAAAAAATAAAAATAAATAAAAAATAAAAAAATAGAGAGAGAGAGTGTATATGGGGGGAAAAAAAGGAATGAAGTACTGATACACGCTACGGCATGGATAAACCTCAACAACGTGATGCTAAGTCAGCCAGAGGGAAAAGGACAGATACTGTATGATTCCAATGTATGAATTTTGTAGGGGAAGCACCGTTGTCTATAGCACGTACATTTACTACAATAAAAATTAAAGCAAAAAAAAAACCCCCCAAAAAACATTATATATATAAAACACGCACGCACAAACCCTGACCCGCCTGGCTGAAGACAGGAATGACCTTGGTGCAATTTACGCTCCAGAGCCCAGAGTCCTGCACGGAACCAGGCTAAGACCACGTGCTTACTTTTCCTGTGCTTTTCCCGTGCTCCATGCTGCCTCTCTCTGCGGCCTTCTGCCCCAGTAAATCACTCCTGTAAGTATCCCTCTCTCTCGGGCTGCAATTATAAGGTGATCCGGGAAGGCCTTGCTGAGAGGGTGAAACTTGCATGAGGCCACTGGCATCCGCGACTTTGAAGAGAAGGAGTTGAAATCTCTTGTTTCAGAGAAAAGGGGACGGAGGTGCAGAGAAGTACCCTGCTTTGGCCAAGGTTCTGTAGGAGCAGGGGCCACACGGGGACTCGGACCACAGCCCTGGGCGTCCACCTCCCCATCCCCTTCTCTCTTTTTTTTTTTTTTTTTAACATTGATTTATTTATTTGGCTGCATCGGGTCTTAGTTGCGGCTCGCAGGATCTTCGTTGTGGCATGTGGGATCTTTCGCTGCGGCGCCTGGGCTTCTCTCTAGTTGTGGCATGGGCTCCAGAGCCTGCGGGCTCAGTAGTTGCAGCGCTGGCTTAGTTGCCCCAGGGCATGTGGGATCTTCGTTCCCCGACCAGGGATCAAACCCATGTCCCCTGCGTTGGAAGGCGGATTCTTAACTATTGGACCACCAGGGAAGTCCCCCCATCCCCTTCTTTACCTGCGGCAGGCTCGGCCTGGCTGTCTAAGTGTAGAGCTGATGTGGCACCAGCCTGTCCCCAGCGTCCAAAAGTCCTTCCGAAGCCTGTGGAAAATCTGGTTTGAGAGCTAATGGCCAGGAACGGCCAGGAACAGCAGGCCTCTACTCCCTGGGACCTGTCCCCGGGCCCCGCCTGCCGGAAGCGAACCGTGTCTTATTAAATCCACAGTCAGCACGCTTGACCCAGACTCTGATCTCAGGGGCGCGGCCCCGTGACCTCACCAAGGGGTTACCAGCTGAAGCCGTGAGCACAGAGCACACAGGGGGAAGGGGAAGGGAATCACAGGGCCCGGGGCCTGGCCTGGGAAGTCTCATTTCTGGGTGGCAGAGAGCAAGCAGGGGTGTCTCAAAGATACGCACAGCTCCAGGTTTCATTCTCGACTTTCTTTGCTGAAATAATCACTGTGTACAAACATGAAATATTGGGTCCCCAGACAGCACTAATTGTGTCTCCTTTGAAAGGACTGGTGACAGGATGTTGCATTGAAATAATTATGGCTTTTGCATGTGAAAGGGGAGGGAGGGGAGGGAGGGAGAAGATCTTATTTGATTATTTATAGTAAATAGCAGAAGCCGAGTTGGATAAAGAGAGAGTTTCCAGTTTTTTGCAGAGAGACAGGCAGCCACCCCTGTCTGGGGCTGTGGAGTGACTTCTGGCCAGACGTGGGCTCCTTCATTAGGGGGACAAGAGACTTTGCTGGACCAGAAATCGAGAAAGATAGATATGCCCTGTTTGACAGGGCAGTCAGGTGGCTGGTAGAATCCGGGTCCCTTGTCCTAATTAATAGTCAAGTGTTAACAGTGTAAAGATTGCCAAGATGTTCCAAATATGGCCCTCCATGACCTACTGGTGTTTAGAGAAGAAGATGTGGGGAGAAGGGAACATCGCGTGTTAAGCACCTACTATGTCCCTGATGGGTTCTTTATCAAGATACCTTTCATTGTCTGTGGCTGTATGTTCAAATATGCAACAAAGCTTTACTGAACACCTACTATAAGCTGCACGGCAAACAATCACAGAAGCTCAGCGCATAACAAAATGAGCATCGATTTAGCTGGGTACAGGGTGGCCGGGACCCACTGCTCTAGGCTGGCTCACCTGGCAGTCTCTAGAGGCGTCACCTGGATGGGTTTTGCCGCTGCAGGTTGGGTAATGGAGCGGCTCAGAGGCTCAGCTCTCTCATCCTCTCTGGGACCAGCATCCTCTCCTCATGGGGATGGAAAAGGAGCAGAAGCACAAGTAAAATCCAGCAAGGGCTATGCCACGTGGTTAAAGCCAAAATCAAGCTGTGGAAAAGCAAACTCCGCCCCCAGAGTGGGAAGAGCTGGGCAGTGGGAGGAGCTAGGAGACTGGGAGCAGCTGGGCAGCGGGAGGAGCTAGAAGACTGGAGGAGCTGGGCAGTGGGAGGAGGTGGAAAGGCGTAGAGGGTGAGGAACAGAAGCCAAGGCCAAAATATGTTGCTCGCACATCCTCTGTGCCAGACTCTGTGCTGTTTGCTTGAGGAAGCCATTGTTTTAGACACTGAGTGTGGGCCACTTATTCATACATTCCGCAAATATTTACTGAGCGCCTGCCAGCCAGCACTGTGGAACCGGCACCGTGGAGTGCTGGAGAAACCCTTGTCAACAAAAACAGATAAGTCACTGCCCTGGTGGTCCTCACAGGGTGTGTAGGCGGAGGAGGTCACAAAACAATGTACCGCGTGCATGAATGTCAGCTGTGCTTAGCGTTGCAAACAAGAGGCTCTTGTGCTAGGGACGCCTATAATACGGGACCTGACCTAGCCTTGGGGGCTGAGGGAAAGCTCTCCTAAGGAAACCACCGATGATGGAGCTGAACCTTGAGAGATGCGTGGTAATGCCCTTGTGAGGAGGGAAGAGAAAAGCATCCTGGGAGGAGGGCTCAGCAGGTGCAAAGGTCCTGCGAGGAGAAGTTTGCTTGCAGAGGCAGAGAAGGGTGGGGAGGCTGGTGGCGGAGCGCGGGTACAGGCAGCACGCTATGAACACCAGCCCCCAGGGCACTGCGGCTGATGGCCCGGTGGGCACAACACTCAGAATCTGGCAGCTCTAAGGGCTGGTGACAATGTCCAGGACCTTAAACAGAGCATATGCTGCCTCTAAAATAGAAAAGACAGTGGCAGAACTGAAGTCAATAACTGTCAACTTGGATCTTGACGGAACCTGTATTTTGTTAACAAGTCATGTGCAGCTCAGAGCAACTCTTAGAGGTCTCTGCTTTTAAACCACAGTAGTGGCAGGACTGGTGCTTCCCAGAAGATGGAGTAGATGTGCTTTTCCCCTCTTCTTCTCACTACATATGACTTAAACCTAATGCTGGCTTACACTTACGTAGTCTTTTCCATCTGCAGGCACTGTTTCAAGTGCTCTAAGACCCATTCTATTAATCTCCCCCATGTACTATGTCAGATATTGGTAAGTGTTAAGGATAAAACAGGGCAGGGAACCCAGGAGGTGCAATTTTAAGTAGAGTAGCAGAGGCGTCGCCACCGGGAAGGGGTCGGTTCACCTAAAAGAGGAAGACGGCACAGCCAGTGCAAAGGCCCGGAGGCTGGAATGTGCCTGGAAAATTTCAGGAACTATTAGGAGGCCAGTGTGGCTCGTGCTGAGTCAGCGAAGGGGTCAGTATTGGGAAACGAAGGCAGAAAGGGCGTGGGGGCGTGTGCT
The DNA here is from genome assembly GCF_964374135.1 of Grampus griseus. NCBI lineage: Eukaryota > Metazoa > Chordata > Mammalia > Artiodactyla > Delphinidae > Grampus > Grampus griseus. Next base: position 5,435,745 of record NC_139006.1, on the reverse strand, counting down.
GAGAAGCCTGAGCTGGTATGTTGCATTAAGAATGTACAGACTGGGACTTCCCTGGTGGTCTAGTGGTTAAGAATCCACGCTTCCCCTGCAGGGGGGCGCGGGTTCAGTCCCTGGTTAGGGAACTAAGATCTTGCATGCTGCACAGCCAAAAAAAACAGAATGTGTAGATTGGGAATTCCCTGGCTGTCCAGTGGTTAGGACTTGGTGCTTTCACTGCTGGGGGCCTGGATTCGATCCCTGGTCAGGGAACTAAGATCCAGCAAGCTCCGCAAGCTGTGCAGTGTGGTTTAAAAAAGAAAAGAAAAAAAAAATGTGCACAAGCCGCCCAAAACGGGGGTCAGACACAGGCGGCTCCCTCCGCATCCAAGCTCCCACTTTAGGGAAGTGAAACCCACGGGGCTGTTCTCACGGAAGATGCAGTTTCAATACACCCCTGCCAAGGAAGCAGAGTCACAAGATTTATTCCTTACACATCCCAGAAACGAGGGCACATAATGAGTTGGGGAGAGAAGGGCAGTTCTCTGCCCCAGGTCACCAGCCAGCAAAAGACAGAAAGCAGGGTAGCGGGCACTGATGACTTACACGGTGGTCGGGACAGAGATCGCTAACTTTTTGCGAGCTTAACTCTAAGTGGTTATTTTAAAATGTGCCCCGGGAAGATCAAAGTGGGAACTCGTGGCGGGCAGCCTAAACCCAGGGCCTTATCTAAATGTCCAGACTCTGGATGTGAGCAGGGTTATCAAACCATAAATTGTCTGGGCAGCAACTCAGAAAGAAAAAAGTTGTTTTTCTCATCACAGGAGGTGAGAGCATACAGAGCTTTGAGACCACAGTGAGAACTTTGATTTTTACTCTGAGGGAAGTGGGAGCCATGGAAGGCTCTAGAGCAGAGGAGCAGGTCTTAAGAGGATCCCTCTGGCTGCCATGTGGGGAATGGACTCAGCGGGGCCAGTCCAGGCTGGGACCTGGGTGAGGGCAGTGGAGGTTAGATAAAGTGATCAGACTCTGGATCTATTGTGAACAGAAAAGCAACAGGATTTCTTAATGGATTGGAAGCCGGGAGTGAGAGCCTCAGGCTGCTGGCACTTGGCAGAAAGAGGAGTCGGGGATGACTGAGGATTTTAGCCCAGCAACCAGAAGATGAAGTTAGCGTCCGCAGAGATGGGCAGACGGCAGCAGGAGCAGGTCTGAGGTCGATTTTAAACACGAGCTGCCCGTGAGGCATCTGCAGCTAGCCAGCTTTTCCTCTAAGGACACAGCAGCAGAAAATGTAATGCACTGTCTGGTTGAAGCTTCTGAAAATCTTCACTTGTCAGATTTGTTGCCTCTGGGGATAAAACAAACCGACCAGACCTTTCTCCACCATCTCTCCTGAGCGCAGCGAGCCTCCAACTGGGTCGGCCTCAATCGGCTGGGCAGCTGGCGCCATAAATCACCGAGCGATGATGCCAGGGCCCTCAGAGGACGTCTCCTGGTATGAGGCTCAGACAATAGAAGGGGATTCGGATGAGCTCACACAGCGGCGGGCACATTAGATTTGCCATAAATTATTACAAAGTAACAGGAAATCACAGTGATCTCAGCTGAGCTGCAGAAGGAACAAGGGGAGGGTGGAGGGACCCTCACAGCCCCGCATGCTCCAAACCATCACCTTGCTCTGTGTGTGTGCATACGTGTGTGTGTGCACGTGTGTATGTGTTTGTATCCCAGAGTACACCATAAACAGACGTGGCATGAATGAGAAATGTGAAGGTTGAGAACACCGGGTGATTTCTTTGCTTAGCTACTTAAAAGCTGTGTGTCCTTGAGCAAGTTACCTGACCTCTCTGAGCCTCAGTTCTCTTATCTGAAAAATGGTCGACAATAACTGCACCTACTTCATAACACAGCGAGGGAGGAAGGGTGATAGCCATTCATCCCTAAACCATTTGTTGCCTTTCTGGTTCTCCTCCCCAGCACACAGTAGGATTGCATTTCCCCACCCCTTGAATTTAAGTGAGGTCATGTGACTTGCTTCCACCAATGAAACATGAATGGGAGTGATTGTATTGCATTAAGAGCCCATGCACGGTGCACCATGATTCACTGCGTTCACTTCCCTTCAAATGTTCTGTTTACCAAGAGCAGAGCTGCTCAAGAATATATATATATATTTTTAAGATTCTTTTCCATTATATGTTATTACAAGATATTGAGTAGAGTTCCCTGTGCTATACAGTAGGTCCTCATTGGTTATCTATTTTATATACAGTAGTTTGTATCTGTTAATCCCAAACTCCTAATTTATCCCCCATCCCCCCTTCCCACTTTCATGACTATAAGTTTGTTTTCTATGTCTGTGAGTCTACTTCTGTTTTGTAAATAAGTTCATTTGTATCATTTTTTTAGATTCCACATATAAGTGATATGATATTTGTCTTTCTCTGATTTACTTCCCTTAGTATGATAATTTCATCTTCTTACAAGTACAGCAGTCCTATTGGATTAGGGCCCACCCTAATGACCTCATTTTAACTTAATTACCTCTTCAAAGACCCTGTTTCCAAATACAGTCACATTCTGAGGTACTGGGGGTTAGGACTTCAACATATGAATTTGGGAGGGGACACAATTCATCCCATAATGGTTGGTTACCCTCCTTTGACGGCGCACAAGTCCTGCTGACACTACGTGAGCACATAAGCGATCCTTCCCCAGTTGGGCCTCCAGATGAGACCCCGTCCAGCCAACACCTTACTGCAGCCTTGCAGAGGAACCAGCTAAGCCAGTCCAGACTCCCGACCCACAGAAACTGTGAGATAAGAAGTGTGGGTCATTTTAAGCTACTCACTTTGTGATGACTTGAAAAGCAGCAGTAGGCAATGAACACACTGAGTCACGTCAGCACACTTGTCCAACTTTGTTGCCCTCTGCTGACTCTCCATTCTCCATCCTCGGCACAAAAGCTTCTATTTCCACATTCTCAAGATATTCTTCTGGAAGAACTTCAAGGACCTACATTATTCTTCAGGTTCCTCTTCTGTTTAACCTGATAACTCATCCCACTGGGCTCTCAATCCTTCACTGAAGTGATGGAATTTTGTTTTTATCAAAGTGCTTTCACATGCTTCGTTAATCAATCAGTTCATTTGCTTGTTGGGTTTTTATCTTTTTTCCAGTCCCACAAGATAACTGTTCCCTCCTAAATGCAGCCGGGAAGGTGAACGTCAGAGAGGAGATGCAATCATTGAAATAGACTCCATTCTCTGGGTGCCTTTCACATCAGTAATCCAGGGTGCTCTGCAGCAAACTTGTTGGAGCACAAAGATGCTCTTTGAAAAAGGGATTCGATGGAAAACCGCAGCTCCACTTAGAGATGCACATTGGGCATACTGCAGGCACTGATAAATCCAGCACGGGGAGAAACCACTTCAATGCCTTTTGCTCTGATGCACACGGTGACATTGCAGGGTAAGTAAAATTATCCCTACTTTCCAGATGAGAACATTGGGGCTTATTCTAGCGCCTTGCCCAAGGTCCTCCAGTTGATACAGTCAGCCTGGGAGTCACACCCAGGCTGGGAACACCAGAGCCTGGCCCCATATGACTTCTTAAACCAAGCAAGGAATTGAATAAGGCTTCAGCGGATCCTAAGGGGTTGGTTAAGGTCAAGAATTTGCTGGAACAAGGGCAGGGGCTGACTCAGGGGCCAAGTTGATGTTTTTTTTCTGCTGAAAATATCCCCTGAGTGAAATTCCAACCATCTCCTTTTGCTTTTAAGAACTACAAATACATATATTTTTTAAATTTTTATTTTCTTTAAAATGAAATGGGATGAAGGAACTGGCCATCTGGGCTCTGGTGCCCAGAACTAACATATGGCTTTTTCCCCAGAGATCTTGCTGGGAATAGTAATACTGTTATTAAAAATGGTTCACATCTAGTGAGCCCTCGTCTGTGCGTAGGGCGTGTGCTGTGCTAAGCACTGGACAGTAGTTTCTCATTTAATCCCAACAAGAACCCTGTGAAGTTAGGACTCTTCATGCTCCATTTTGCAGATGAGGAAATTGGGGCATGTAGAGATCAAGTGGCTCGGCGAATACCAGGCCAGCAGCAAGAAGCAAGTGGCCTTCAGACACAGCGGGAGGAAACTTCGTGACATTGTATAGAGAATTGCCAAGAGTATGAGAGATTGTGAACTTTGCCAACATTAACACTGACTACCGGGCCTTGGTTAAAAACAGCAGCTGTTTTCACCACGTGCCTAGTGCTGTTTTCAGGCCTTTGTCTGTACGCAGTTGTTTAGTTCTCAGGACAATCCAAGAAGGGAAGAAATGTTATCATCGTCCCTGTTTTCCAGGTGATGAAACGGAGGCACAGAAACGTGGAGTGCCGTGTCCAGGGTTCCATAGCTAAGAAGTGGCGGAGCTGGGACTCCAGCACAGAGCCCTGGGCCCTTAACCTTGCACCCCACTGCCTCTCTGGGCCTTACCTCTTTTCTTTCCCGTGTTAGCGCATTTTGCAAAGGCAGAAACTGAGCTTCTGCAAGGTGACGCAGGTTGCTCAGGACCACGCAGCTGCGTGGAAGCAAACTCAATACCTATCTGACCCAGAGCCAGTGTTCTAACCACCAGGCTCCCCCATCGCTTCCCGGGAGCACCTGATGCCAGGCCAGAGGTGAATGGGTTTCGCCTTCACTGTACCACATGCAGCTTGACCAGACAGGCCCCGATGGACCCCACCCTTTCCAGGCCCATTGCCACTCTCTGCTGAGATAATGCTGACCCGAAAGATCAGAGGCAGAAGATGGCTTGGTACTTTTCACATCTGCTGCTTGCTCAGCATTCGTGCTGAACTTAAAAAAAAAAAAAATCCTTGAGAATGCCAGAACCAGAGCTGTAGCTTGCTTAAAATGAAAAAAAAGAAAAGAAAAAACTGATAATGTCAGGAATCTTTCTTGCAAGCCAATGCAAATCAAAGGAGCTTAAGCAGAAAAGGGAATTTATTGGCTCAAGTAACTAAAATTCCAGGAATAGTTTCAGCTTCAGGCATAGCTGGATCCAGGGGCTTATATAATGTCATCAGGCCTGAGGGTCTCTCTCTCTCTCTCTCTCTCTCCATGTTGGCTTCACTCACAGATGCCACATGGTGGCAAAATGGCTGCCAGGAGTTTTATGCTACATCCCCCAGATGGGGCTCTAACAGGAAAGAGATGGTCCCACAGCCAAGTCTCCAGGATCAGCCCTAATTGGCTATCCTCGACCAATCACAGAGGTCAAAGGAATGCAATAAGCTGATTGGCTTAGATCAGGATCCTCCTCCCTGGAGTTGGGGATGCACCATTGTTGGACTAAGAGTGGAAGGCTGGATCTCCTGAAGACAAATAGGGCTGCTGTCAGAAGAGGAGAAGCGGGTGCTGTGAAGACAGACACAGACGTTCACTAGGCCAGGAAGCGAATCAGACACTGTGTGCGGCGTCTTCTGTTTGCCCGCCTCACTCTTCTCCTTGCTGCCACCGGCTCTCTGCCTGGAGGCTGATCTACACCCCCCGCCCGCAGCCCGCTGCTCTCCGCCTTCTGTATGGACTTGGCCCATGCGGAGCCCCTGCAGGACTCTGGGGGAGAGCGAGGTCAAGGGCTCCCTAGGGCTGGCTGTTTGCTTCCACTGAGGGGCACCAGGCCTCTCAAGGCAGCAGATGCTACCTCCTCTCTCCTGCTGGTTTCTGCAATTTTCCCTCCCCTCCTCCCTTCCAGCCCCGGGTGATAACAGCTCCTCCATTTCTAATCCAGGATTTCCCCCGGGCGTGCCGACACCTTTGCAAATAGGCCCTTTATTCCACCCTCCTGGAATTACCCTTCTGTGCCTGCGCCTACATTTCCTGAAGTCTGGCTCCCAGAAAAGATGCGGAGAGGAAATCCAGTCCGGGCTGGGACACCTGCCTTCTCCCGTGATCCTCGTGCACCGGCCCCGCCCCCAGGCACCCCGACCCCACCTGACCTTCCCCAAATCCGGAAGCCAGTGAGTTGGGGAAAACGAAGAAGTTCTGATGCTGGTACAACAATGTGAATGTAACTTAATGCCGCTGAAGTGCGCGCTTAAATATGGTGAAATGGTACATTTTATGTTATGTCTGTTTTACCACAATCTATTTAAATGCTTGGGCGGGGGAGAGCCAATACACACGAAGCCTTCGCCACCCAGTGGCCCATTTCTGACCCCCCTCCCCGAAGGGGGCGGTTCTGAAGATTCCTGCTCGGAGGCACTTGATGAGGGAGGCGGTCTCCTCTGAATCAATGCCGTATTGATTCTTGTTTTGTGGAGAGAACAAGGCACAGGCTGATTTCCTTCCAGTGGATCTGAACTTCAGATGCCCACAGGCCTCGGGTACGAAATGATGCAAACCATTTCCGCAGCCAACAGGGAGGCGTCCCGGCAACCCGGCCGTGGCCGTCCAGGGGGCGGGAGGGCAGGGAGAAAGGCGTTTGGCAAACCCGACCTGGGAAGGAGCCATGGTCCCATCAGAAGCCCAATTCCCCTTCCCGGCGCGGGAACTGAATCACCCTGCCCGCGCCCCCTCCCCCACCCCACCCCCCCAGCAGCTGCTCTCCCTCCTGTGGGCCGGGAATGCCCTGGTTCTGAGGACAGACGCCCACGGTCAGCAAATGAAGGATGATCCCTTCCGCTGGGAGAAACGAGGACGCAGACCACACGGCAGCCCAGGTTCTAGATGTTGGTGATAAAGAAGTGAGTCCAGAGACCAGTGGCTGCCTTCACCCAGCTGGCATTCCAGAGCAGCTCGGAAATATAAGTGAGCCACATGCAGAATTAAAAATTTCCTGTAGCCACGTTAAGGAAAAAGAAAAATAAAAAAGCAAAAGAAACAGATGAAATTGTATAGCACACGGAACTCTACTCAATATTCAGTGATAACCTATGAGAAAAGAATCTTAAAAAGAATGAATATATGGGACTTCGCTGGTGGTGCAGTGGTTAAGAATCCGCCTGCCAATGCAGGGAACATGGGTTCGAGCCCGGGTCCGGGAAGACCCCACATGCCGTGAAACACCTAAGCCTGTACGCCACAACTCCTGAGCCTGTGCTCTAGAGTCCACGAGCCACAACTACTGAGCCCCTGTGCCACAACTACTGAAGCTCGTGCTCCTAGAGCCCATGTTCCACAACAAGGGAAGCCACCACAATAAGAAGCCCACGCACCGCCGCGAAGAGTAGCCCCGGCTCTCCATAACTAGAGAAAGCCCGCGCGCAGCAAGGAAGACCCAGTGCAGCCAAAAATAAATAAATAAATTTATATTTAAAAAAAAAAGAATGAATATATGTATAACTGAATCACTTTGCTGTACACCTGAAATAACCCAACATTGTAAATCAACTATACTCCAATAAAATTAAATTATAAAAAATTATTTTAAAAAAGAAACAGATGAAATTAAGTTTAATATTTTATTTAACCTAATCAATCCAAAATATTATTATTTCAGCATCCAATCCACATGAAAAACTATCAGTGAGATATTTACATTCCTTTTTTTCATGTGAACACTTTGGAATCCACTGTATATTCTAATTTGCAGCCCATCCCAATGTGGATGGTCAGTTCTCATCGGAAATACTTGATCTGTAGTTTGATTTCATAAAATGGACAGTTAGTAAGGTAGATGGACCCACCTGAGTTGTTCTGCAGAGACTGAAGTCTTCCAAGCACTGCATATCCAAAAATCCTTTTGTTTTAATATTTGCGTCCACATTTGTCGAAACCAGCTGGGTTTTTCATTGTAAACGTAAATTGATTAAAATTAAGTAGAATTTAAAATTGTTTTGCAGTCTCAACAACCACATTTCAGGTGCTCTACAGTCACATGCAGCTATTGTTTTGGGGCAAGGCAGGAGAGAGACGATTAAAATATATATAAATAGAATCATTTCATGTACATGGAATCACAGAGTAGGTCCTCCTTTTGTATCTGACTTTTTTCATTTAGCATAATTATTTTGAGTCATCCATGTTGCTCCTTTATGTGTTTATATACCTATAATTTTAACCAAATGGAGTTTAGTGCTAACAGAGAAATAAAGCACAAAAGGCAAGGCCGAAGAGGGGTCTGGAGTTCTTTTAGACAGAGAAGAGATCTGGGCAGGCCTCTCCGTGGAGGTGACATTTGGGCAAAGACTAGAAGGCAGTAAGGGTCTGAGCCATGTTTGGATCTAGGGGAATAGGAACTAGACGGTGCAAAGGTCCTGAGGCAGGAGTATGCCTGGTGGGTCCAGGAAGCAGGGCAGAGGTGGGGAGGGCTGGAGTGGATGGAGGAGGGGGAGAAAATGAAATCAGAGGGGTCTCAGGGCCAGATCTTGTGGATCCCGTGGGACTTTGTAAGGACTTGGGCTCCCACTCTGAGAGTATTGGTCTCCGCACTGGTCTCCACTGCCCCTTCCCCAGTCCCTTCTCAGCCCAGTTTGCCCTCTTCTTGTCTGGTTTCTTTCCTGCTGCATAGTTATGCTGAGAGTCACCCATATGGTTATGCGTATCAATAGTTCATTTCTTATTGCTGCTGAAGAGCGTTCCACTGTGTGCCTAAACCACCGTATGCTTATCCATTCACCTGTTGATGGACGATTGCTCTAGTTCCAGTTTTTGGTTATCCCCCAAAAAAGCAACTCTGAACATTCACGTACAAGTCTCCTTGTGAACATACGCTTGCATTTCTCTTAGGTAAGTACCTAGAAGTGGGATTGCTTGGTCCTACGGCAGGTATATGTCTAACCTCTTAAGAAACTCCCAGACTGTTTTCCAAAGCAGTTGCGCCACCTTACATCCCTTCCAGCTGTGGATGAGTCCTGCGCCTCCACATCCTCATCAACCCTGGATACTGTCTGTCTTTTTTTTTTTTCCGGTACGTGGGCCTCTCACTGTTGTGGCCTCTCCCGTTGCGGAGCACAGGCCCCGGACGCGCAGGCTCAGCGGCCATGGCTCACGGGCCCAGCCACTTCGCGGCATGTGGGAGCTTCCCGGACCGGGGCACGAACCCGCGTCCCCTGCATCGGCAGGTGGACTCTCAACCACTGCGCCACCAGGGAAGCCCCTGTCTGTCTTTTTAAGTTTAGTCATTCTAGTTGGTGTGCAGTGGTATCTCATCATGATTTTGGACTACGAGATCTTTCAGGTCCAGAACATTCACTCATGCATTCAACACATATTGGCTGAGCACTCAGAAAGCCCCAGGCACTGCGCTATGCACAGCTATGAATGAAAGCAAGCACAATCTTGTGGCGCACTCCGTTCTGTGTACGAGACTGAAATTTACCAATTGTTGAACCACAGGAGCTTCAGAGGCACGTCATGCTAGGAGAGTGTGAAGCGGAAAGCATGATCTGCTCTTGGGGGGAGGGAGTCGGGGCAGGCTCCTCTGAGGAAATGGCATAGGAGTTGAGCTCTGCATAATGAGGAAGAACTACCTAGCTGAGGGGGAAGGAGGCAGGGAAGAGAACTCCACGTACCAAGGCCATGAATGAACTAGGATGCTTTCGGCTGCAAGTAACAGCTATGAAGCAATTGAATTATCTCAGATAATAAATAAGAAGCCTGGAGAGCATCAGTTTCACGTTGATTTTGGCTCCACAGTCAAGGGACTTCCCCAGTGGTCCAGCGGTTAAGACTCCACGCTCCCAATGCAGGGGGCCCAGGTTCGATCCCTGGTCGGGGAACTAGATTGCACATGCTGCAACTAAAAGATCCCGCTTGTCACAACTAAGACCCAGCACAACTAACTAAATAAATAAATATTAAAAAAAAAAAAAAAAAAAGAACCTAGGAGCTTACCGAATTTCTGCCCTACCAAACTCAGTGGGTCAGCCATGTTTAGCCTCATAGCCATAAAAAGGTTGCTGTGGCTCCAGGCAACACTTACTCACACAACAGTGAACCGAGCAGGAAAGAAGGGGGTGGTAACAAGAAGAGCTTTCTTCTCATGTGCTTCTCTCTTCTTACGGGGGGAAGTCTGTCCCCAGCAGAGTTCCCATAACATCTCATTGGCTAGACCTGATTCTCATGCCCACCTCAGATCTACAAGAAATAGGATTTTCTTGGACCTATCTGATTAATCTCCTGGGAGAGGGCAGCTCATCCTCCAAATAAAATCCAGGCTCTGTTGGAAAAGAAAAACAGGGAAGAGTTGCTGTGGCACCAGGGCCTGCCTGGCTCGTAGATTACTATTTAACTGAATTGGCTGCCATCTTAGGAATGTTCAGGTTGCTGGCCTGAGAGAATTCACCTAAGGCAACATGGCAAAAAGTGAGGGACAGTCCAGGTGGCCTCGTTTCATACGCCAAGACTTGATTCTCCCAAGAGGGCCCAGTGGGAGGCACAGCTGGAAGCAAGGGGTGAGTTACATGAGCCCACCCCAAGGCTTTCTGAGTGAGGGTCCAGGGCCCCCCTCTCCATGCACCACTGAAACATCTGGAGTGGAGCTGGGGGCTGGGCTTGGTGGTAGCTCAAATCCTCCTTGGCATCGACCGCAGCCCAGCCAGCCACTGGCACTCAGCCAGTCCCCTCTCTTTCTCTCTTGCAAAAGCTCTTTGTTTTTTCACTTCCCTGTGGGAAACATCTCAGCGATTCCAGAATGCAGCTCAGAAGAGGAAGGTCAACCTGCAACGGGACTCGTCGAATGTCGGCCCTAACTCCATCCCACCCCCTCCCAGGTGAGGGGAGCCCAGCTGGGTTTGTGTGCAAGAGTCTGTCCACATCTGCGATTATGTGTTCTCAGGGGGCGTGGGTGAAGCATGTGTGAGTGGGTCTGTGTTTGCAGGGGGCATGGACAGCACCTGATAGGTGTGTGCTGCTCTTTTCATTCATTCGGCCGGGACTGACAAACAACCAACTTGGTGCCTGGTGGTTCTGAGTTTCCAAGAAAATAGCAGGAACAAGATTACCCCCAGCTAGCAGGCTTACATTGTCCTGGGGAAAGAGATACAATAAATAAGAAAACAAAAAAAACCAGGGTCATTTTAGATAACACTTCTCCATGCTGGGATGCAAGGAGAGCCTGATGAGGCCTTAGATTCTCCTGTCTAAGAGGTCAGAGCAGGCCTCCCTGCACAGTTGACATCTGAGCCAAAAACTAGGTAAGAAGGAGCCAGCTGTGCTAAGACCTTGGGGAGGCTGGTTCCGGGTAGAAAGTACGTTGAACACGAAAGCCCCGAAGTGGGAGAGTAACCAAGGAAAAGAAAGGAAAATCTGTGAGTGTGGGGGGCAGCGTGTGTGCCGCTGAGGCTGTGTGTGAATATGATTGGAGGGCCTGGATATTAAGTCAAATCAGACCAGGAGGACTCTGTGGGCTTTGTTAGAGAAGATTTACTCTTTCTGGAAACCCTGGAGGCAGCTGGAGCTGTTAAGAAGCTGTCTTTGACTCTAGGGGCTGGGGGGCCGTGGGTGGTGTGTTCCTGGCTGAAGATTTCCTTTTCCAGCCTCTCTTGCAGACATAGGTGGTCAATGAGTGGCGAGCAGTTGTTAGGACAGACTTCTTGGAAACCGTTCTTTTTTTTGGTCAGATTTATTGAGGCATAATTTTACACAGTGTTCAGTAGCATTCCAGCAGTTTTCAGGAATTTTGTGCAGAGGTTAAGCTGTTGGCATCTTGAGATCGGCAGTGCTGGGAGTATCTACACCATGGAAATGGGCAAGCACTACACATCAGGACTTCCGGCTACCTGTTCCTACTCCCCCCAACCTAAAATAAAAAATTGACTTAAAAGATGCAACTGATATACATTTTAGCCTTTTTATGAACAGTTCAATGAATGTTGGCAAATACATAGAGTTTCTGTATTCATCACGATCAAAATACAGAACCTGTATCATCACCCCCCACATTCTCTAGTTCCTTTGTAGTCAAGCCTTCCCCCACCCTAGTCCCTACCAACCACTGACCTGTCTACTGTTCTTCTAGCGTCGTCTTTTCCAGAATGTCATGTAAATGAAATCACACATCTTCTTTCATTTAGCAAAATGAATTTGAGATGTACCCATGTTGTTGAATGAATCAGTGGCTCATTCTTATTTCACTGTATGGGTACATTACAGTTTATTTATCCATTCACTTATTGAATCTGCCCTTGCCCCTCTCCCCTCCTTCCCACCTACATGTGGACGTGATGACTGGAGCTACAGCAGCCACATTGTCACCGTGAGACAAACAGAGGCCACAATAAGAATGGTAGTGTAAAATGGAAGGAGAAACCTGAAGACAGCAGCCCTCAACTGTCTACCTGCCTCCAGAATTCCTATAGTAAAAGAAAAAGCTCTTTTACCTAATCAACTTTTAAATGGATTTTCTATTACTCAGCCAAATCTAATCCTAACTCAAACACTAAGCAAAGTCTAAACTTCTTTCCTCTCTCTCACCCTGTGGGTTTCTCCAGGAGAAGGAAGGGATGTTGGAGGGCTATACACTTTAGATAGGGAGCGAAGACCATTACATGAGACAGATTCATGGGTCAGAGTCCAAAGGACCCTCCAAGCCAAGTGGCCATTCCTTCTCACTCCTTCCAAACTGGGATTCTCCCAGAATTCAAAGAGTATATTAGTTTCCAATGCTGGGTAACAAATCACCACAAACGTATCAGCTGACAACACTGATTTATTATCTCACAGTTTCTGTGGGGTGGGAATGCAGGCCCAGGCTAGCTTGGTCCTCCACTCAGGGTCTCACCAGGCTGGAATCCAGGTGTCAGCAGGGTTGCCATCCCATCTGAGGCTCCGGTTTCTCTTGCAAACCCCCTTCAGTTGTTGGCAGAATTCACTAGGACTGAGAGCCCCACTTTCTTGCTGGGGGTCCGCTGGGGCTGGCTCTCGGCTCTCAGACACCAATTAAGCTGCGCCCAGCATACAGCTTAATTCCTCAAAGCCAGCGGGGTGGGGCGGGGCGGTGGGGGGAGGGGAGGTGGTCTCGCTCCCATTTGCTAATACAAACTATTGTATAACGTAACCATGGGAGTGACTATACATTTATTTATTTATTTATTTTGAACCTTTAACATAAGCTAATCAAGGGAACATCCATCCCTTCATCCTCACACCCCAGCAGTGGGGATTGCACAAGGCATGCACACCAGAGGAGGGAAGGTCTCGGGGCTATTTTAGGATTCTGCCTACCATAGAGGACAAAGCTTTTGGTGGAGGCCTGGCCTGATACAGATGCCAAACCCCAAGTCCCAGGAGGGCACAGAGACACCGCCCCCAGGGTGGTGTCCCCAGTCTCACTGGGAATCCTCCACTGGCCAACCTTGAGCAACAAATTGCTCACTCCTCACCCTGCGTGACCCAGACGCTCTTGAATAATCCAGGGGAAGTGAAGGAAAGCAGGGACAAGCCTGGAGAAAGCCAGACTCAACACGGAGCCTCAGGACTTCCCCGGTGGCACAGTGGTTGCAGGGGACACGGGTTCGAGCCCTGGTCCGGGAAGATCTCACATGCCACAGAGCAACCAAGCCCGTGCGCCACAACTACTGAGCTTGCGCTCTAGAGCCCACGAGCCACAAGTACTGAACCCGTGCGCCACAACTACTGAAGCCTGGGCGCCTAGAGCCCGTGCTCCGCAACAAGAGAAGCCACCGCAATAAGAAGCCCACGCACCGCAACGAAGAGTAGCCCCCGCTCGCTGCAACTAGAGAAAGCCCACGCACAGCAATGAAGACCCAATGCAGCCAAAAAGAAAATAAATTAAAAATAAATTTTAGAAAAAGACAGAGCCTCAAGAGGGGTAGAGGAGGCACCACCCAGGGAACCAGAGGACAAAGGGCCAGAGAAATGTAAAGTTAAGAGGTTGAATTAGATTCGGTTGCGTGTAATAGAGAATCCATTTACTGAGCAGGGCGGGGGCCACAGGGAATTCCTAGTGGCCACAGTCTGTAAATACAAAACAAAGCCAGCTGCCCACAGAAGGTTACCTCCATTTTACAGGTTAAGAAACTGACACTCAGAGAGGTCAAGTGACTTGCCCAGGGTCACACAGCTAGTAAGTCGCAGCACTAGGATTTGAACACATTTGATTTGGCTGATTTTTTAATCAGCTAGTAGTCCTAATTAGTAGATCGTGCAACCCTTGACACCCACTCTGAGTCAAACCGGGGGCTGAGCTGGCCCTCAATGAGCCCGTCCCTTCTCAACAAATGGGCCGAAGTCCCAGCCTTCCTGACAGGAACCCCTGACAAACAAAGATGGCTGGCGCCCACGCCAGCACAAGAAGCATGCAGATGGGGTCAGGAGCCACTAGACCGCAAACGGAAGGAGGCACATTTCTTTCTCCCATGCCACCAACAGACCAGGGAGGATTTGCCGAGAAGTTCAGACTCCTTTGAAGTCTGAGTCACCAGATGAAGATTCTATTTTAAAGCCCCGATAAAGCCAAACCACTGAAACCTCTGAAGCTTGAGCATGCACGCCACCCAGGACCCTGGGGCTGGTTTGGCAGTAACTGAAGAGGGGTCAGAGCTGGCCTGTTACTCGAGAATGATCCCAGCCTGAGGAAGTCATAAGGCTGTGGCCATCAGCCTCCTTTTCCAGGTGAGAAAACAGGGGACAAGAGAGGTTGCACCACCTACCCGAGGTCACACAGCTCATGAGACAGAAAATTGGGAATAAAACCCAAGTCTCCTAATGCCCCCCCAATGCTCTTTCCTCGCACCTCAGAACCAGGTGAGAATTCTCCCTCCTCTGTTGTAAGAATGGTTGCTATTTTTAGCTACACTCCCCTTTCTAACATGAGCAGAACCCTGGAGTTCCTTCACCTGCCAAGGCTCTTCAGTACAGGATGGTCCTGTGAGGCTCCACCCCCTCAAGGGGCAGAGCCTTGACCCACACCTGGCCAATCAGAGCATTGTTAGCCAGGTGATTGGCTCAGAGATGGGCATGTGACCTAAGCTGGTCCAATGAGAGTAATAACTAGGACTTGTTTAGGAGTTACAGGGGAGAAAGTGTTCCATCTTTTCCGCTAGACTTGAACCAAGGCAGACGTGAGTTAAAACAACACAGATTTACTACTGTAGAGCACAGGGAACTCTACTCAATATTCTGTAATAATCTATGTGGGCAAAGCATCTGAAAAAGGGGCTTCCCTGGTGGCGCAGTGGTTAAGAATCCTCCTACCAATGCAGGGGACACGGGTTCGAGCCCTGGTCTGGGAAGATCCCACATGCCTCGGAGCAACTAAGTCCGTGCGCCACAACTACTGAGCCTACGCTCTAGAGCTCGCAAGCCACAACTACTGAGCCCGTGTGCCGCAACTACTGAAGCCCGCGTGCCTAGAGCCCGTGCTCCACAACAAGAGAAGCCATTGCAATGAGAAGCCCGCGCACCGCAACGAAGAGTAGCTCCCGCTCGCCACAACTAGAGAAAGCCCGCGTGCAGCAACGAAGACCCAACGCAGCCAAAAATAAAATTAAATTAAATTAAAAAAAAAAGAATCTGAAAAAGAATGGATATATGGAGATGTATAACTGAATCACTTTGCTGTACACCTGAAACTAACACAATATTATAAATCAACTATAGTCCAATATAAAATAAAAATTAAATTAAAAAATAAAGTAGCAAAAACCTAAAAAACCACACAGATTTATTATCTTATGGTTCTGGAGCTCAGAAGTCTGCAATGAGCCTCACTGGGCTAAAATCAAGATGTCAGTAGGGCTGTGTTCTTTCTGGCCATCCTAGGAGAGAAGCCATGGCTTGCCTTTCCCAGCCCTTTCTAGAGGTTGCCCACATTCCGTGCCTCGTGACCCCTTCCAGCAATGGCATCGCTCTGATGTCTACTTCCGCAGAGTCACACCTCCTCTCTCTGACTGATTCTCCTTCCTCTCTTTCACTGATAAGGACCCTTGTGATCATGTTACCCATATGACAATCCAGGATAATCTGCCCATCTCAAGATCCTGAACTGAATCACATCTGCAAAGTCCCTTTTACCATGTAAGGTAACATAGTCACAGGTTCCCTGGGATGAGGACATATGGACATCTTTGGAGGGGGTCCATTATTCAGCCTACCACAGAAATCAAAACCATGAGTTCTGAGCTGGAGAGAAAGTAAATCCTAGTAAATGTTTTGAGCCCCTGAGTCAAGCTGTACCTGAACCTTTCAGTTACATGATGACTATCGCATCCGTTTTTTGCCTAACCAAGTTTGAGGTTTTTGCTTTGTTTTATCACTTGCAAACAGAGCCTGACTAATACAATCCTGAACCCATAAGAATGTCACAATGAGTAATTACCGGCTTGAGAGTCTCTCTCACATGAGGCGGAAGTTCTCTGAGAGCAGGGACAATACCTTATTTAACTTTGCATCTTCGGACCACGCACAGTCCTGGCATATAGGAGGTACTGAACAAGTGTTTGCTGATTGAATAACAATTTGTATAAACACCCTCCCATGTGCCCTCCCTCAGGGCCATCACTAGGACAAGAGGGCAGAGAGAACCCTCAGCAGAATTTTCCAGGGGTGAACTGCAGGCCAGTGATTTCCTCTCTGGGGGTGGCAGCTTACTCAGAGAGAGGCCCTGAGAGTGACCCAGACAGAAGGCTCAGAGAAGACCTGACCTTCGTGGGCAGCCAGCAGCCCTGCCATCCTGAGCCAGCACTTCCAAATTAATCCAGGAATGGCAGCTGCAGCCCTCCACCGACAAATCTATCTGAGTCATTTCTGGTCAGGAAGCGCCTCGCTCTTAAATGAGAATCACAGCAGGTCCCTTTGTGCACCCGGAAAAGACAGACTCCTCATGTTCCGCGGCTGCAGGGCCAGCCGGCCAAGGCCTGGTGAGGAGGGTTTCCATGGAGCAAGGAGAGGAAATGAGAGAAGAAAAATCTCCCTGGAAAACCTGTCTCTGTCCTCAGAACTGAGCTATCATTTTAATCAACAAAGTCCCTGCAATTTTTGTTCCCACGCCTGTCTGAGAAATGAGGTCTGAGGGAGTGTGCCTTCTCTCTTTCCTGCACCCCACCCCACCCAAACACACCTGCCTGTCCCTTTCCCACCCCACACTAGAGGGTCTCATGTCTCCTCTGCGAACTCCGAAGGGCAGGGCTCAGCCTTTGCCACATCTGCACTAAGCCTTGCACTCAGCTCAAAGTGCATTTAGGTGTAGCGACAATGCAAGTCTTTGCACATGCTGTTCCTTCTACCTGGAACACCCTTCCCCACACTGGCTATACCTTTGACCGGCTACTGTCTCCCACTGATGCTCAAAGAATAAGTAGATGTGTCACTTTTGTTTATTTAATCAACTGAGATTGATACGAAGAATTAATGACATATATACATGGCACTTAGGATGTACCAGACTCTGTTCCTTCTATTATAGATACGCATAACTCACTTAATCCTCACCAAAAGTCTAAGAGGCGAGAAAACTGGCACAACTGGTGAGTGGCGGACAGGCAAAGCTGTCCACAGGGCTGGTTGTTTAACCCCTGAGCTGTACCAAGCTGGGGACTTGTGAGCCTCGGGGCAGACTCCCTGGACCCCTGCATTTTACTCAAGCCCTCTGCTGTGTCCGCCACCAGCCCCCAACAGACCCTGTGCTCCATGAGGACGGGAACTGCCTCATTCACCTCTGAACCCCCAGCACCATCATTGAATGGATGTGTAAATACATAAATAATTGAGGATGCAGTCAAGCCACGTGACCTTGGGCACTTAACCTTTTTGTGCCTCAGTTTCTCTTTTGTGAAATGGGGATGATCAGAGCACCCACCTTGACAAGGGTGGACCTGAGTCCCTCCTCCTACAGGACTTAGGGGGCTCTCAAAAGTGATTCAAACAAGAGATGGGGAGGTGGTCTCAAAATACACCTTTAAGTTTGTGATTGAGGTCACACTGCCCCATAGAGGCCCAAAGGGGTGATGTTATAAATATTAACAGGCTTGCCGGCCTGGGCACCCCCATCAGAACCAGCCATACACTTCACCCAGGACAGTGGACTGGCATGGATCCAGGTAACTGGGCCCCCCGGGCACCTGCCAGGGGATGCAGCTCTGCCAGGTGGGTGCTCCAACCAGCCCACACCTGCACTGTGACAAGCCAGGGGGATCTTAGAGGAGAAGGAACGGTGCCCAGGATGAGTGAGTCACTGAGGCCCTCTGCAGATTCCAGGGGCAGTAGCCAAGCCTGGGAAAAACCGGCGGGGGGGCGCACCCTCCACTCTCCACCCAGGTTGTCCTCCCCACACCCAGGGGAGACTCTGAGGCCTGCCCGGTCCTGATACCTGCCAGGCAGAGCTTCTCCCCTGGTTCAGGCAAGTGGCTAGAGGTCCCACGGATGGTTCGGGACTTTAGAAGTCCAGGCTGCTGAAATTCACCAAGCCAGGAGTCCCCCAGAGAGCTGGGCTCAGAGAAAGCCTCTGAACCCACGTATCTCTCTGATTCTGCTTAACAAGTGTAAGATCATAGGATGAATCCTGGCAGCTTCCTAATCTAATGAAGCCAAATCTGGATCTTGACAAATTATAGCCACAGGGGTTCTCACGCGAGCCAGCATGTGTGGGCTTCCTCTGGCAGAGGACCGACTTATCTTTGGGGACAGGAATTACAATTGCAAGCTGGCCCCAGCGGGCAGCCGACTTCTACTTACACACCCCCAGAGACGGGGAGCTCACTCCTTTCTGAGTTCCTGATCCGGGACCATGAATTGAGTTCGCCTCTGCAGAGAGGACTCCAGCAGCCACCCGCTTGCCCAGCTCTGCTCACACAGCTGCAAGTGCATCTCTGTACTTTGTCAAGTTCACCGTTCATCCTCCCCCAGCCCCACAGCCATTGAAATCAGTCCCAAATTGCCAGGAACCCCAGACCCTGGGCCTCCTAGGACTTTAGAATGAGGAGGCAGACACCCCCAAACAATCAAAGAAAGAAATCTATAGTTACAAATTGTGATACATTCCACAGAAAGAAACGGCAGGCAAAGGAGACAGTGGTTACTTGTAAATATGAGTTTTGACACCAAAATATTAGAACCTCCAGGATATTTCCTGGGCTTGGGGGAATGAGGATTTTTGTCCCAAAAAAGAAAGAAAGGAAAAAAGGAAGGAAGGAGGGAAGGAGAGAGGGAGGAAGAGGGAGGGAGGGGAAAGAAAAAAATAAGGAAAAAGGAGAAAGAAGAGATGTTCGGTCCCCATAACTATAATCTAATCCAGGAGTCAGCAAACTATAGCTGGGAGCAAACCCAGCCTGTTTCTGTGCAGCCTGAGAACTAAGAATGTTTTTTGTTTTTTTTTTTTTTTTTACATTTTTAAAGGGTCGTAAAAAAAAAAATCAATCAAACAAAAAAACAAAGAAGAACACGCAACAGACCTTACGGCACACAAAGCCTAAAACATTTACTATTTGGCCCTTTTCAGAAAAAGTCTGCCGCCTCTGAATCCCACCAGTTTAAGCTCCCGAACAACTTTCCCAGCCTGGACGAGCTGGGAAATGCAGAACGAAGGGACGGACCAGACAGCAGAGAATTTTCCATTTCTGCCCACGAGGCCAAGCATGGTCCATCATAAACCTTTCAAAGCCAAGGCCCAGAAGGTTAAGTGATTTCTGCTCGAGCTCAGTGAGGCGAGGCCAGGGGCCGCGGGAGAATGGATGTCCTCAGACACCAAAGAGAAAGGAGTGGTCGTGCGGCCTCTCTCGTTATCCATTTCTCATCAGCTTTTTAGAAAGCAAGGGAACTAATTTTACCTGTTCCGCACATGGTGAGGTCGCATTTCTGTTTTATGAAATGAAGGAAGAGAAAAGACCTAGTTATGAGTCAGGGTTCTTGGTTCCAAGTGATAAAATCCCAATTCAAAAGGACTGAAGCAACAAAGAGAATTTATTGGACCATGTTATTGAAAAGTCCAGGAGTTGCACAAGCTTCAGGCATAGCTGGATCTAGGGACACCATCAGTATTCATCCTCTCCTTTTGTTCCGGGTTAGTTTCATTCTCAGGGAGGCTCTCCCCTCTGAGGCAAGATGGTACCACCGCATCCCTTCCACTTGCCAAGCCCAGTCTAAAGAGGTTCTCTCCTTAATGTTCCCAAACTGAATCTCATTGAACGCTGTCTGGATCATGTGACCCCTCCCAACCAATGACTGTGGTCAGGGGATGGAATGAGCTGATTGGCCAGGTTTGCTCATGTGCTCCTCCAGGAGTGTGGTGGGAGGGATCCGCCCCACCTGAACCACAGCCGCGGAGAGGAGAGAAGGGAATCGTTTCCCCATACAAGTTCAGGGGGCCGTTATCAGAAGGAGGAACAGGTGCTGAGCCGTCAAAAGCAACTTCTGTTCCCTACAGAAGCCAACTGATATTTCTGTTATCTTTCTTTTCTTTGTTTTTGGCCACGCCGCGTGGCTTGTGGGATCTTAGCTCCCCGACCAGGGATCAAACCCAGGAGCCCTGCAGTGGAAGCACCGAGTCTTAACCACTGGACCGCCAGGGAAGTCCCCCAACTCACACTTCCCAGGCACCTTTGCCGAGTTTCACTACCACCCATTTTATAGTTGAGTAAACTGAGATCCTGGAGGTAAAAAGTCAGTCTCTCAAGGCGACAAACTTAGTTCATGAGGGAGGCAGGGTTCTAATCATCTGAGTCTGACTCACACTCCTGCTGCTAACACTGACCGTCATGCATCACCCATCCTGCCCTCAAAGAGCCGAAGAACCCTGTACACAGTCAGTGCGCAGTAAACGCACATCACATTGAATCGTTATTGAGTGACTGCCCCCCACTGGACCATAAGATGCCTGAGGGTAGAGCACATGTCTATCTCGTTCACCGCAGCATTCCCGCCACCTGTACACAGGAGGTGCTCCCAAGACACGTGGCGAATCAATGCACGTGACCTTAGCATTTAGCACCTAGTAGGTGTTGCACAAATCGTTGGTGAATAAATGAATGAATCTCAGTGGGAGTCAAGCTGCCTGGTTGTTCAAACCTTTCTAGATCATTAACAAGATAGATGGAGATAGGGAGAGGGAGGAGGGGGGAGGGATGAATGAATGAATGAAGAACAGAAGCCTTTTCTAGAGTCTGAAGCACTCAGAGCAAGGTCCATAGATCTTGTCCTAGACAGTAAGAGTGCCGAGGTTCCTTGGAGAGCAAACCCCAGTTTTGGAAAGGGACATGGGGTCTTTGTGAGCCAGGAGGGGGTGGGTGGAGCTGGCAGGAGGAAGCCAGGTCAGCCAGAGCCCAGCCAACCGGCTGTGCCAGGGACACGGCGCCCCGCCCCACTGCCCCTGACCTTGCTTCATCCCACAATAGAGCGTCCATTGTAAGTGGGTAATTGGGTTCCGGCGCATCCCCTCCCCCGGCTGGGGGTGGAAGCGAAGGGAAACACAATCTGTTTTCTATTTGTCACAGCTGCCAAGATGCCACTCCCTCCTCTGTCCCCCACCCCCGCCCCCTGAGCGACAGCCGCGCGGTGACATTCTTTGGCTGGGGCTGAGCGCGGATTAGAGCTGCCGCCCAGGCTGGCTACCCCGGGAGAAACGTGACAAAAACCTAAAAGCAGCCTAGCAGGCCTCCCGGGTTTTGTTCGTATCCTTACCTACGGGGAGCCTAAAATATTGTCCTAATTGGACAAAGGAGGGGTTCACGTCCTGGCTCCTTCTCTTTGTAGCTGTGTGACCTTGAGCCAGTCACCTAACTTCTCTGTGCCACAGTTTCCTCATTTGTAAAATGGGGATGATGATAACCCTAGGAAAGGCTGTAGGTTGTCTTTTTTTTTTTTTTTGTCTGTCTACAGGAAATCCTCTTTCTTTTTTAAAAAATTTTATTGGAGTATTGTTGATTTACAACGTTGTGTTAGTTTCTGCTGTACAGCAAAATGAGTCAGTTATCCATACACATATATTCACTCTTTTTTAGATTCTATTCCCATACAGGTCGTTACAGAGTACTGAGTAGAGTTCCCTGTGCTATACAGTTAGGTCCTTATTAGTTACCTATTTTATATATAGTAGTGTGTACATGTCAATCCCAGTCTCCCAGTTTATCCCTCCCCTACCCAGCCCCCCGTAGGTTGTCTTGAATGTGTTCATCCAGGCAGGGTGCTGGGCATGTAGTGTTTGGTAACAGCTGGTGATCGTTGGATTTGCTGTTTAGGGAGCTGGTGCTTCCCTGTGTCAGTTTGCAGACTTGAGTGTCTTTGCCTCAGACCACTCTGAGGTGGGGGAGTAAAGGGCAAATGCTCAGAGAGGGTCCTCTGTGTGAACCCCGGGGTTGCCCTCTTGCTCTGAGCACTCACATCCAGAGGACCTACTGTGTGTCTGGTGTGTGCCCATCTTAGGCTGATGGGAGAAAAGCAGGGAGGTAAGAGAAGGGACATGAAAAGAACTGCAAGGTTTGGGCTCTGCTCTAACCAACTGAGTTGGGTTTGAAGACAAACAGGCTCTGGGGATGCATCCCCAGGCCCCCAAGTTCTGTAGGAGTTGAGGGAATGCAGCAGGCGTGGAGGGCTTCCTGGAGGAGGTGAGCCAGGTTTGAATCCTGTCTCTGCTGGGGATCTTAGGCAATATCTTCACCTCTCTGGGCCTTGTCATCTTTTGGGGACTTCAAGAAAAACAGTCCAAGTCAGCCAAGCCTTTAACAGACAGGATTAGGGCCATTTATGAGACAAGTTCAAGACATCTTGAAGACATCTTGAACTTGGCTTTTGCTGGAGAAAATCCCAGCAAGGCCTTGGCCTGGATGTTCAGAGTGACCCTGCCCCAGCCCCTGAAGGTCCAGCCAGACCTGCACTGTCTGGCTCCATTCCCAAGCCACTGAACCCCTCAGGCAAATCTTAATCTCTGAGACTCAGTTTCCTCGTCTGTAAAATGGGACACCATGCCCACCAGCGTGACTGGGAGGACTTAAGCCAATATAGACTTGGCACACAGTGACTGCTCAATAAATCACAGCCAATACTCCTAATTTCTAGGGCCAAGTGATGTCTGAAAAAAGGGAGGAGGAATAACCAAGAGGCAGCAGAAGCCAGGGCTTATTTGTCGGTCTCATCAAGACCCCCTCCTCCCCTTTTGATGAATAAACTTGGATGTAGCAGTAATAGCCAGCATTAGTTCTGAATGACCTCAGGTACACAAAACTGGGTGAATCGTAGTCTCCTGACTCACTCCCATTGTTGGTGGGTACCTGGCCTGTTTTTATTTCATAGGCTTGTCTATTTCTTTAGTACTTTCTGTACCATTTAATTTATTATTCCATAATATAGTGGACACTCATGTGAATCACTCCCCAATGCAAGAACAAGGCTATGACTCCTACAGGCACCCATGTGTTCCCTCACCTCTCCCCAGGAGTGAGCACCACTCCTTGATGTAATAAGCATTTATTTTGTCCTCACTCCGGGCCAGGCACACAATCCTGAATTTGTGTTTGTCATTCCCTTGATTTTATTTTATTTTTTCCACATCACGCAGCTTGTGGGATCTTAGTTCCCCAACCAGGGACTGAACCCACGCCTCCTGCACTGGAAGCGTGGAATCTTAACCACTGGACAGCCAGGGAAGTCCCCATTCCCTTGCTTCTTTGGATCAAGGTCATTGGTTGCGTCTGTGGGTATGTGTGCCCGCGCCAGTGGTCCTCAGGCTTGAGTGTGTTCAGAATCACCCAAAAGGCTCTGAAAACAGATTCCGGGCCCCACCCCCAGAGTGTCTGATTCTGCAGGTCTGGAGCAGGGCCCAAGAATCTGCATTTCTAGCACATTTCCGGGGGACGCGGATTCTGCTTCTCTGAGGACAACACTTTGAGAACCACGGCCCTAAATAATATAGTATGGAGTTTTAGCTGTTTGCAAACTTCATAACCAGGGTGTCGTGTTATAGGTGGTCTTCTGTGGCTAGGTTTTGTCACTCAACCCCTGTGATTTTTCTACCAGGGGCAGATTTGCCTCCAGGGGTGGTTGCTCAATGTCTTGAGACATTTTTCGTATCATGACTGGTTGGGCGGGATGTGTCACTGGCATCTAGTGGGTCGGCTCCAGGTATGCTGTTAAAACATCCTACCACACCCAGGAAGCTCCCTGCGACAGAAAGATCCTGCCCCAAACGTCCACAACCTCAGGAGGAATGAAAACAGTTGTCCACACAAAAATCTGTACACAAATGTTCATCACAGCAGCATTCACAAGAGTCGAAAAGCGGGAGCCGCCCAGATGTCCATCGATGGATGAATAAATAGAATACGGTCCATCCATACAAACGAATGTGATTCAGCCGTATAAAGTAACGGAGTTCCGACACATGCCACAGGGTGGATGAACCTTGAAAACATGATGCTGAGCGAAAGAAGCCACACACAGAAGGTCCCATATCGTATGATTCCATTTATGTGAAATGCCCAGAAAGGACAAAGCCGCGGAGACAAAAAGTAGATTGGCCGTTTCCAGGAGCTGGGGACAAGGGAAAGGGGAGTGACTGATGAGAGGGAGGGGGCTTCCTTTCAGATATGATGCACATGTTCTAAAACGGATTGTGGTGGTAGTTGCACAACTCTGTGAATAGACTAAAATCCATCGAATTGTACGATTTAAGTGAGTGGGTTGCGTCCTATGTGAATTACATCTCAATAAAATTGCTATTAAAAACAATAACGAGGGGTTTCCCTGGCAGTCCAATGGTTAAGACTCTGCACCTCCACTGCAGGGGGCGCAGGTTCAATCCCTGGTTGGGGAACTAAGATCCCACATGCCACACAGCCAAAAAGAAAATAATAATAATAATGAGAGAAATGTCAATAGCGTCAAAGTTGAGGGATTCTGCCATACACTGTCTCACTAAGATTCACCCTGTGTGGGCCTGGAGCTGCTGCTTTTTCATTCCCACTGCTGTGTAATACTCCATGGTGTGAACATACCACGATGTAGTTGTCCAATTTCCTGCCAGTGAGTATTTGGTTTGGTCCCAGGTTTTGCCACAGTGAACAGAGCTGCCGTGCACATTCTTGTACCCGTCACTCAGGACCCACATGCAAGAGTTTCACTTTAGGGCTTCCCTGGTGGCGCAGTGGCTGAGAGTCCGCCTGCCGATGCAGGGGACGCGGGTTCGTGCCCCGGTCCGGGAAGATCCCACATGCCGCGGAGCGGCTGGGCCCGTGAGCCATGGCCGCTGAGCCTGCGCGTCCGGAGCCTGTGCTCCGCAACGGGAGAGGCCACAACAGTGAGAGGCCCGCATGCAGCAAAAAAAAAAAAAAAAAAAAGAGAGAGAGAGAGTTTCACTTTGGCACATACCTAAGAGAAAAATGACTGAGTCACAAGGAACAGGAAAGTTTACTAGAAAATGCCAGCCGTTATATGAAGGACTTTCTACTGACGCCAGGCACTGGGCTAAAGATCTACCTGTTTTCTCACCCATTTCAAGAGACGAGAATGCTGAGGCTCAGAGAAGTGAATGAACTGGCCCGGCCCAGGAGGGGCAGACCAGACATAAGCTCTTGGCCACACGTCCTACAGCAAACTCCCCTGCAAGCGTGAGTGACGGGCTTCCCCAGGCAGACGCGCTGCAAGCAGCAAGGGCGTGGGGAGGGGCCTTGCACAGAAGCCGCTTCCAGCCCAGCCTGGGTGCGGAGCTGACAGCAGGTGACAGCTTGTTTAGAAAACAGCCCATTGCTTCTGAGACATACATATGGAAGCGCCTCCAAGAGTCTTCCCAACCTGGGACCTGCTGAACTTTCTGGAATGTTAGGCCAACCCACATCACACATCGCAGCCGTCTCCTCAGGCAACCAGAATCCTCCAGCACCCCAACACCTCTTTCCTGCCTTGTGTCTCAACTCCGAACGACACTTGCCCACCAAGCAGGGGCATGAGGGTGCAGCAGTGATGCCCGTGAGGTCTACTAACCACAGGCCTTGTTCCAAATCCCACTTTTACCACGGACTTGCTGTGTGACCGGGGGACGGTGACTTGACATCTCTGAGCCTATCTCCTCACTTAAAATGGGGACATCGATACAGCAGCTATACATCCCAGGCCCCAAATCCAGGTCTACAAGATAGAACCAATTTTTATTTCTTTCCAATCGACGCAGAGTCAATTCCAAGCCCTCGTCCTCCCAAGATGATAGAAAATTTAGTCTCAGTCTCAGGATTGTGGGTCCTCCATGCTGGCTCCGGTCAGAGACCAAATCTGAGAGGTCCCTCTGGCCACTGGTTCCCACTGAGGACCCGGGAGATGTTTGGGATCCAGGACCATGTGGCCGCTTCTGGTGGGAAATTCTTCAGCATCTGTGTGGTGGGGTCAGGGGGGAGGGAGCTTGCCTGCCCTGGGACCTCTTCGGTCAGGGCACCCTCTTCCTGGTGCACGATGTAGCTTCTAGATCCTGTCCCCTCCCAGGAGCACCGCTACCAAATGAGGTCATCAGGCCTGCTTCCCTCCTGCCAACTCCAGCGTGTGCAAATCTCCCTCCCTCTCTCGCTCTCCCTCCAGAACCAAAGGCAACTTCACAGCCAGTTCCCGGATGCCTCCTGTCCTACAGGAAGAGAACTTCTGCTGGGACCTGGCTGCTGAGCCAGAGACGCCCTCACCCAGCAGCTTCTGCTCCCCTGGGCTGCGACCGGGAATGGTTTGTTCATCTTGCACACCACTTGCTCAACAGGAAGTTGCCTGCCTCCACTTTTTTTTTCTCTTTCTCCCCATTTCTGAGAGCATGTGGATCTGGTTTTCACTCTGCTTCAACCATGCCGTGAAAGACCGTATCCTAGAGGTGCTGGAATAAGCCAGAAGGATCTGGGTCCCCAAATGGCTGCAGAGCTGAACCTCTGGCCCTCCTGGGCATACTCCCCTCCCTCAGACCTCTTACTTCAGAGAGATACAAACTTCTCTCTTGTTTTAATCAATGTGGTTTCTCTGGTTTTTGGTGGGGAGGTGGGTCTTTGTTACAGCAGCTGAGCTTATGCCCTGACTAATACGTGGGGTTTTCACAAAATGTTTGTGATGGTTAATTTTATGGTCCTGACTGGACCCTGGGCTGCCCAGATATTTGGTTAAACACTATTCTGGGTATGGTCCTGAGGAAGCTTCTGGAGGAGACTGACATTTGAATCAGGAGACCAAGTAAAGCAGATTGCCCTCCTTAATGTGGGTGGGTCTCATTCAACCATGTGAAGGCTTGAGTAGAAGAGAAAGGTGATGAAGGGAGAATTCACTCTCTCTGCCTGACTGTCTTCAAGCTGGGACATTGGTCTTCTCCTGCCTTGGGACCCAGACGCAAACGGGAGCTCCCACCATCAGCTCTCCCGGGTTACCAGCTAGCAGATGGCAGACTGTGGGACTTCTCAGCCCCCATCACCATGTGTGCCCATTCCTTATTTATTAATTCCTTATAATAAATCTCTTTGGACTTCCCTGGCGGGCCAGTGGTTAAGACTCCACGCTCCCAATGCATAGGGCATGGGTTTGATCCCCGGTCAGGGAACTAAGATCCCGAATGCCACACAGTGCAACCAGAAAAAAAAAAAAAAAATCTCCTTATAAATAGATGGATAGAGATGCTAGGGATAGAGATATACAGTATCCTATTGGTCTGTGTCTCTAACGAGCCCAGATTAATACAAGGCAAATAGACTATCTTCCAGAAACTTCTACCCTCTACTTGGAAAAAACCAGAAATCAAGAAAATACAAAGGGCTGAAGTCCGCCTTGGAATCCGGGGAAAGAAAATTACAGGGTGAATAAACACGAGTGAGCAGCTCCGCGAAGAATCCTGCCAATAGTTAACAATACCGTATCATATATTTGAAACTTGCTAAGAGAGTAGACCTTAAAAGTTCTCATCACAAGAAAGAAAAACTTGTCACTATGTGAGGGGGTGGATGTTAACTAAATTTATTGTGGTGAACATTTCACAATGTATATGTCAAATCATCATGTGGAACTCCTAAAAGGAATACTATATTTTATGTCTATTATATCTCAGTGAAACTGCGGGAGGGGAATTGAAAAACAAAAGACTCCTGCTACAGCCATGCCTACTGTGGAGGGTTGTTTGAGGGATGAAGGGGGGAACGCATGCACACAGGGCAGCTGGCTCGTGAGGCCTGGCCTGCACTGAGTGCCCTGTAAGTGGCAATGAACCTTGGGGCAGGGGCACCGAGCACGTAGGATCCTGCCTTTGAGGCTTCCCAGGACATGTGATGCTGGGTACCTCATTTCACAATGGCAACAAGTAATTATTGAACACTTGCTGTGTGCCAGGCACTGTTCTAGATTCTGCGGAGATGGTTGGGGGGTAAGAAATGCCTAGTCACAGTCCTCTGTGAGCTGGATCTGGGGACCTTGAGAGGTCCCAGCACGGGGCTTCTTAAATGCCAGGTTGACCAGCTCTAGGGTTCAGCAACAGACATGGAAGCCCACAGCAGATGGAGTGACGTGGCAGAGGTGGGGGGAGGGTGACGAAGCTGGCCAGGAAATGCATAATGGATTAGACTCAGATAATTAGCATCTCCAGAAGGGAGAAGAAAAACCCTGACTTCTGTGATGGCTCAGCAGAACAACTATCTCTAATAAATACTAACCCTTCTAGCTTTCCTGCTAATGGTCACGTGGTAGGATTTTTCTTCTCTCCTCTCACCACCGCTCCAGAAGTTAGGCATGGCCGTGTGACCTGCCTGGACCAACGTGATGTGAGTGGAAGTGATGTAAGTTGCTCCTGAGAAGAAGCGTTAAGAACCAGTGAACAACTTCCCCCATGCCCAGTGACGGTCCATGTTGCACATGGCACGTTCCATCCGTCTGTGTCTCAGAACGAGGAGCCCATGCAGCATAAATGAGACACGAACTTTGGTTGTTTTAAGCCGCAGGATTCCCGGGGTTGTTTGTTACTGCAACGTAACTGAGCTGACGCTGACCTGTACACCTCCATTTCACAGATGAAGAAACAAAGTCTGGAAGAGGTCACATAGCTTACCCACAGTCAAACATGGGGCACAGCCAGGACTCAAAGCCAGGCCTGCCCATCTCTGCAACCTTTCCGGAGGTGGGGTGTCTCCACCCTCAACACATCCAGCCAAACCCCGTGCTGCTAACCCCTTCAATTAGAGCCAATTTCAAGGTCTTCTGGTTTCTAAATGAACGGCCCCGATCATGTTCACTGAAGGCCCTGTCTTTTCAGGCTGCTCATTTTATCAGGAGCCGCCAACAAGATAAATGGCCCTGTAACTTATTGTTCTGCTGCAAAGCACCTCGCCGCCAGTGGCAGCACAGATGCCAGGAATAAATCGCATCTGATCTTCCGAGAGTCAGGCTGAGCTCCCTTGAGGGACGTCAGAGGCCGGAGGGTGGCCTGGAGTAGCCACGGACCCTGGGGGACTTCACTGAGGACCACAGAGCTGCTGGGAGGTCTTCCTCAGGACCCCAGAGGTCTGGGGTGAGATCATTGGTTTCTAATCTTCCCAGCATCTATTTCCCCTTCTTAAGGTTTAACAGCAACACTTTTTCTTTGGGGAAAATCATCTCTCAGTCCGGATGGGTCAGGTGGGGTCATGACTTTCACCCAGCTTCAGAGAGTGGACACGTGATCTAGCCCAGCCACTCGCAGCCCCACGTCCTGTCACTGCCACGATTGGTTCAGGGTGGGGATATACCCTGGGGTGATGGGACTCGATTCTCAGATTTCTGTTGAAACTCTAAGAATAGAGAAGTTGTCTCTTTTTTTTTTTTTAAATAAGAGGAGTATATTTATTTATTTTCTTGACTATAGATCTAATATTTTATTTATTTAAAAAAATTTTTTAACATCTCTATTGGAGTATAATTGCTTTACAACGTTGTGTTAGTTGTTGCTGTATAAAAAAGTGAATCAGCTATACGTATACATATATCCCCATATCCCCTAACCTCTTGCATCTCCCTCCCACCCTCCTTATCCCACCCCTCTAGGTGGTCACAAAGCACCGAGCTGATCTCCCTGTGTGATGCAGTTGCTTCCCACTAGCTATCTATTTTACAGTTGGTAGTGTATGAGAAGTTCCCTTTTAACAGTGGTTGCTTGCAGAATGAATGTCTTTTTCATTGTGCTGTCTCTAGCTGCTGGCACAATTACATGCATGTAGTAGGTGCTCAGTAAAATGGGCTGAATGAATGAGTAAGCAAGCTGGAGTCAAGACAGCTGGGTTCTTGTTTGGACTCGGCCAAATCGACTGTGTAACATCAAGAATCTCTCCTCATCTCAGTTTCCTTGCCTATGGAAACGGAGTTAATGATAGCACTTACAAATAGCTGGTTATATCGGTTAGCTATTGCCACCAATATGCTGTGTAACAAATAACCCCTAAATTCAGTGGCTTAAAACAACAATCGTGCATTATCATTCACACATCTGTCAGTTGCATCTGAGGGGTCACCTGATCCAGGCTGGGGCCTGGCTGGTTAGCTCTGCTCCACCTGTGTCTCACCCTCTTGGATCAGCTGGCTAATCCAGGGTGTGTTTGTCACATACCATGGCAAAGGTGCAGAAAAGTACAAAGCCCCTTAAGGGACAGAGCTAGCCCAGAATCACTTCCACTTCTTTTTTTGGCTAAAGCAAGTCACGTGGCCACACCCACAGTCAAAGGGTAGAGAAACGTGCTCTATCCCTTTGGTGAGCAGAAGTGTCAAGTCACACAGCAAAGAGCATAGATGCAGGGAGGGGTGAAAAACAGAGCCCTAGGGTGCGCTCCTCTACGCAGATGTGACCATCTTTGTTTATCTGTTTCTTTGCTCAGTGTCTGCTTCTCCACCGGAGTATAACTTCCTCCTGTGTTTGGCTCCTTACCTACTCTGCTCCTGGCGGTGGTGGTACCTCCGGCCCCTAGAACAGGGCCTGGGACAGCGGTGGTGTTCAGCAAACACTTGTCAAAAGACGAGAAGCTGTCCCCAACCTCCCTACACTGTCATGAAGACTAAACCAGGTCAGGCATGCAAGCAACACTCTGGGAGTTACAGAAGCCCTCCCAGAGTCACGATTCTGACCCCACCTCCACCTTAAATCTCTGCAGGGGACAGGGGTGACTGTCCCATCTCCGGGACGGGGTCCAGAGCCAGGGGTCCAGTTGTGGTTGGCGGCGTCACATCCACATCTTGGTCAGTCTGTGTCTCTCAGCCTGGCCTGGTGGTCCTGGAGAGGCCCCACGGTGCAGCTCAGACCCCATTCCCTTGGATCGGGAATTTCAGGTTCAACTCCGCGCCAGGGACACAGATCTCTCTGGGGTAAGAAGGAAGTGCCCCGAAAGGCCCCAGGAGAGACAGCCCGCTGTGGCCGCTCGCTTGGCCCAGAGCCCCTGAGGCCACAGTGCCGCCTTGTGTGGTTTCCCTCGAGCCCTCCCTCCTGTCTGCTAGAAACAGCAAAGTCACGGACCCTCTGCCCCTCCCTGTTTGCCCTTCCTGGGGGAGCTGCCCGCCCCTCACGTCCATCTGGCCCTCGGTGTCTCCATCCCTCCAGGTGGACTGGGCTCCCTCCAGCCCTGCACACAGGAAACATCTCCATTCTGCCCCCGCACTGCACACTTCAGCACAAAAACCTTCTCCAGGCCCAGCCCGAAAGAACCAAATGTTCCTCTATTATGCAAGCTCATTTCTCTCTTCCTGGCGGGCCCAAATTGCAATCTGCACCAGGGGAAGAGAAGGCGACGGAGGCCTGAATCGGGGAGCCGAACAGCTGTGGCAGGAAACCCTCCCCCCCCAACCAAGGCTGCACTGTCACCGGGCCCCTCCCCTCCCCAGGACCCAGCAGGACACATCAGCAGAGGGGCACTGTGTCAGTGCCTGTCACCAAGAGCTAACCCAGCTGTCCTTGGGGTTTGCCCAGGACAGATAACCCCTGGCTACGTTCAGAAAGAGCAGAAAAGCGTCACCCTTAGCAGTACATCAGGAGTGGGGTCAAAGGCAGGAACTTTGCATAAAACAAGGCAAGAACTTTGCATAAAACAACACATGGGTGTCATTTACTCTGTGCCAGGCTTGGCTCTAAACACCTTCTCATTTAATCTTCATACTCTCTGAATAGATGCCCGTATTATCCCCCTTTCACAGAGGAGGAAACTGAGGCTCAGAGCGGGTGACTCAGCTGAGAAAACACAATTAGGAAGCAGCAGAGCTGGGATCCGCACCAAACAGTCGGGCCCCAGGACAGAGCTTGTCCAATAACTGCTGCTCTGTCAAATGTGTGGATCCGTTTTTACGTCCCAAAGGGTTTCCCGCGAGGCTAAAAGCCACACGACTTGTGAGCCAGCAAAACTGCTTCTGGGTGTACAGTTGACCCCTGAACAACATGGGTTTGAACTGCATGGGTTTGAACTCTCATGCCGATTTTTTTTTTTAATAAATGTACCGTGTACACTACAGGATTGCACGGTGCAGGGCTGGTTGAATCCATGGACACAGAACCTTGGATACAGACAGCTGACTACAAAGTTATACTCAGATTTTCAATTGGGAGTGGGGGTCCACACCCCTAACCTCCACATTGTTCAAGGATCAACTCTATACGCAAAAGGATTGAAAGCAGAGGCTCGAAGATATACTTGCACACCCGTGTTCATAGCAGCTTTTTTCACAATAGCCAAAGGGTGGAAGCAACCCAGATTTCCATCAATGGATGAATGGATAAGCAAAGTGTGGTCTATCCATACAATGGAATATTATTTAACCTTGAAAAAGGGAAGGAAATCCTGACACACTACAACATAGATAAACCTTGAGGGCATTATCCTAAGTGAAATAAGCCAGTCCCCAAAAGACAAATTCTGCATGATTCCACTCATATGAGGTCCCTGGAGGAGTCAAATTCATAGAGACAGAAGGCAGAAGAGTGACTGCCAGGGCCTGAGGGAAGGGGATGGGGAGTTAGTGTTTAATGGGGACAGAGTTCCAGTTTTGCAAGATGAACAAATTCCTGCTTGCCCTCCTGCACCTCCGCCATCACCGTGGATCACATCCAGGCTAGCCTGCTGGTAGAGACACATGGAACAGAGCAGAGCTCTCCCAGCAATCCATGCAGAGGCCACCCAAGATCAGCCAACAGCCAGCCACCCCCAGACATGTGCATGAGCCCAGCTGAGACAGAAGAACCCCCAGCCAAGTCTAGCCCCAACTGTTGACCTGCAGATTCATGAACCAAATGAATGCTTGTTGTTTGAGGTAATCAATATCTGGGGCGATTTGTTACACAGCATTATTTTGCCAGTAGATGACTGATACAAACTCACATAAAAGGCCTCCAGCCCTTCAATCATTTATTCAGCTGCTCCAACACATAAGTTTTAAGCACCTACTCTGTATCCAGGACAGAACAGCTGGCAAGGCCCTCCTGGAGCCCACCGTTGAAAGGGGGGAGACAGACTAAGATCCAAGTACTTATGACAATGTGATTAAGTGAAGGTCTTAAGTATAGGGGCTGTGGGAGAAGCACATGAGAAGGGCACATATCTCAGGCTTGGGAGGTCAGAGAAGGCTTCCTGGAAGAGCAGTTGTTGAAATGAAGGCCTGAAGAAGTGGGAGACGGCCAGGTGACGTTTGTGTGTAGGTAGAATCAGGGAAGGGTGTCCCAGGCAGAAGGAACAAGGGTAAAGGCCTTGGCCTGTTGCGGGGACAGAGCCTGGCTGCTTGGAAGAATGGCAAGGACGTTGAGAAAGTTGTGCTGGAGCCATTTCTGAGCTAGGACTTTATCCTGAGGGCCGGGGGGCGGGTGGATTTCAACCGTATGCTGCATGATCAGATGTGCACTTGAGAAAGATCACTGGGCAGCGGTGCGGAAGGGGTGTTAGCTGAGCATGCACTTAAGCTCAGCTGTGAAAGCTGCCTGGAGAGCCAGAGGTCCCTGTGCCAGAGTGCAGTGCGGACGGTGCCCGGGTCACCAGGAGTCGCCAGTGTCCCCGCTGTCTCGGCTGCCCTTTCCCGGGCTGGCTCCCTCTGGGGTAGCGATGCAGAAACTGAGGTTGTCCCCGGGCACCAATGAGGAGGCAGAGAGGAGGCCTTCTGCCACATGTCCGCCCTCTCCCCACCCAATCAGCAGGCCATCACCAGCTGCAGAAGACGCCCTGCCCAATCGGGAACCAGGACACCCCCCACGGGCCACCTCCAGCGCATCGGTGGAGAGTGAATTTGCTGATTCTGGGCAGTGACAGGGCCAGAACCCTCCTGCCAACCCCATCCAAACGTGGCCACCTGGCCCTGCCCCCGGCACCCCTGCCCCAGCTGGCCTCCCTCTGTATCCCCAAGACCCCGCATCCGTCAAACACGACCATCCACTGGCATCCGTCACTCCAGAGAAAAGAAATAAAGATGTTGCCGTAACGTTGTCCCAGGATTAATGTCCCTGCTGTGAAAACAAACGTCGCGTCTTCCCGCCAACATTTATTTTTGATAAATGCTGTGACTTTGCCTTGACATTTCGGAAGCAGCGGGAAACCATTACCCGGTGACAATGTTCTATTCCACTGACATTATCTCTTAATTATAATATGCAAGTAATGCTGAAAAAAATGGCCCATAAATAGCTCGTTTGGAGTTGCTGCATTCTGTCCTGTCGAGGAAATGCTGAACGATTTCATTCAGCGCTTGCAAATGAGGGGAGACAAATGAATCTCTGGGGGCTCCGTGTGTGTCCTGCCTCTTCAATGACAAAGCTCACAGGGTGGTGGGAGGTGGCAGGGAAGTGATGATTTCAGGGCATCAGCTGGGCTTGCACCCCAACCCCGTCCCATCCATCCCCATCCCCAAATCGGAGTGCACTTCACCCTGATCACAATTAATAAGGCTTCAACTCCAGTCCTGCAAAACGGTTTGCTATGAGCATAGAGGAGAAAGGTAGTGCTTTTTTTTTTTTCCCCAGGAAATTAATTCCGTTCAGGGGCAAAGAGGTCGAGGGAAGAAAGTCTGGAGGAAATCCCATTTTGCAACTCCTCTGGGTCCTTAAGAGCCAAAGAAACATCTGCTGAAGTTCAGAGGGAACAGCGTTCCGGGAGGGGGTGCCTGGGGACAGGGCACGCAGCGGCTTTGGAATGACGCAGGAAAGAAACCTGGACACCCCTTTGGAACTGGTGGACAGCGGAAAGGGGTCAACCAAAAGTCAGACTCATAAGATT
Organism: Grampus griseus; assembly: GCF_964374135.1. Lineage (NCBI taxonomy): Eukaryota > Metazoa > Chordata > Mammalia > Artiodactyla > Delphinidae > Grampus > Grampus griseus. The sequence continues at coordinate 5,400,681 of NC_139006.1, read as the reverse complement.
AACATTTATGGGAACCTGACACTTTGGGAGCAAAAAGGGCCGAGTGAATTCACGCTTTGGAAGTCTCAGTGCTCCAAACACAAACCAGTGAAAACTCAAACTCTCAACCAGCGGTTCTCAACCAGGGGTGGTTTTGCCCTCCCCCCGCGGGGGGGGGGGGGCATTCGGCACCGTCTGGAAACGGCTTTGGTTGTTACAACCAAGGGTTGGGCACTACTGGCATCTAGTGGGTAGAGACCAGAGATGCTGATGCCCAAGATGGTCCCACCACAAAGAACTGTCCGGTCCAAAGGTCAACAGTGATGGTGATGAGAGGGGAGGGGTTGGTGAGTTTGTTGGAGAAGACAAAGAGCCTTGATGGTGGTTGAGAAGAATCTAGAAATAGCTACCCACTTTGTGAAGAAAATGTACAAATACATAGCTTAAACATCCGGGGGGGGCTCTAAAAGGAGGGAATACAACCTATAGTTTCTAGATGGCGGGGAAAGGGGAGCATATGAAAGCCCATGCTGGGACTTCCCTGGCAGTCCGGTCGTTTAGACTCCGCGTTTCTACTACAGGGAGCACGGGTTGGATCCCTGGTTGGGGAACTAAGATCCTGCGTGGTACGGCCAAAAAAAGAAAGAAAGAAAGCAGCCTATCCTGGAGTATAAGTACAAAAACCAACCCTGTCTCGGTTGAGTTTTCTCATCTGCCCGTTGAGACTGTTATTATGTTTTCTTTTTACTTTACAGACCAGGAAACGGAGGTTCCCCAGGTAGGAATGCCCAGTCACTACGGCAGTCAGGGAGACGCAGGGGTCCCGGGAAGAGGGTGGCCTGGGCTCAGATCCTGGCCACATCGCTTGCCAGCTGGTCACACTGGGTGAGCAACTTGACCTCTCAGGGCCTTTGTTTCCTCATCTGTAAAATGGGCTCATAAACCTGCCCCACGAGTTTGCCCCAGGAATGAGCTGAGATGGCCCTTATACACCAAGCAGGAGATAGGAGCCAGCCCCAGTGGTTTAGGAGATTTTAATCAAAGGAACCACGGACAGAGACGTGGGCAATGCTGGGCAGGGGTGGTGAGGCAGCCAGGGGCCGGCACCAGTGCGGAGCTGTTGCCAGGGGAACAGGGAAAGGGGCTGGGGAAGGAATATCATGCATGGAGGCGGGGGAGAGACCAAGCCAGGTTCTGGGAATTAGGACATGGACATCGTGAGGGAGGGGACACACAATCATCATCATTACCGTTGGCTCCGTCCCACGCCCCCTCAATCTGGTTTGCTCCCCACTGTTCAATGCTGCTTCTCAAGAGAAAACCTGGAGCGTCGAGGGGTCGTTTTCAAGGTGGCAGCAGGATGGAAATGAGGCGCTGCCCTGCTTCTCAGAACGTGTTCCCGCATCCTGGACAGCCCCCTGCCAGCTTCTAAAAGTCTGTCCCAAGAGTTCAGGTTCAGTGCAAGGTTGAGGGCTCAGATGCCACCAGGGCACGTCAGCATTTATCGAGCGCAGCTGGCCTGGGCAGTGACACGGAGAATGTGTGTCCCTGCTCAGAGCAGCCACGACCCCAGGGGAGGGGGACGGGGACAGCTGCCAGGGAGGCACGAGGGCCCATTGTGGCCAGATCCTTACTAGATTTTGCAAAAGTAGCTGAAATGCAGATTTTTCCATGAAGTCCCTTGATTTTTAAATATTGGCCACTAATTCAGGTCCCACCCTCCTTAAACACTGCATAAGCCAAAGACAACAATCCTATAGGCCACTGGTTCGCACCCTCTGGTCTGGTCCACGGCCATTCCTCTCCCTTGGGTGATGACCTCACACCGGCCTGGAGTTACCCTAGAACTCACCTGCCCCGGGTCACGGCCGGAGACACAGCCATGGTGGCTCCCTGCCAATGGGCCCCAGCGAACATGCACCTGAAGCTCGCTGACCCTTTACCTGTCCCCAGAGCTCTGAGCCAAATCATCTCCACAAAGACGCCCCAAGCCAGCTGGCCACCTGGCTAAGTCAGGTCACCTCCCTGAGCCTCGGTGCCCTCATCTGTATAATGGACCTCTGTGAGGCGCTGTGATCATGGAATGAGGGTGTCCAGCAGGGCCCGGAACACAGCAGTTCTCAGTCACCAGGGCAAAAATCATCGAAACCAAAAGGAACAATACAAGATGGCCTTGGCTGGATTCTCTGGGAGAAGAGAAGGGGCCCCAAGGCTGTCTTGTCTGTGTTTTCCTCTTGTTCCCAAGAATATCATGAGAGCTTAGCACAGGACCTGAGGGTAGAAGACCTGGGTTTGAAGCCCAGCTGCCCTACGACCCTGCTGTGCAGCTTTGGCCAGCTCACTCAACCTCTCTGAGCCTTGGTTTCCTCACCTGTAATCTGGGATGAATTTCTCCTTGTAGGAGGAATTTGTAGGGACTGAAAGGCATAAGATTAAGGAGCACTAAGCACATGAAAAGGCACTTGAAATGTTAGCGTCCTCCCAGAAATTCCCCACGTCCTCTTTTCACCTGCTTCCTGGTTTAGGTATCGAAGAGCTTGAACCAAAAGCTTTACACCTTTAGGTGTTCTGAGATGTGCGGTGCCTTCCTCCCCAAGTTCACGCAGATGTGTCTTGTACCAGCTCTGCGTCTCCTGCTCCCCAGGCAGTGTCAGTACCGGCCTCTGCCCAAGGCCTGGCTGTTAATGACATCACGGTGGGCAGCCTGGGGTAACCTGACCACAACCTGCCTGCTTCCTCCTCCAAGGGGAGGGGCTCCCCAATCCCTGCTTCCCTGCATCTGTGGACTTTCCTTCAATCCACCTGGAGGAGACAGCCACCGGGTGGCTAGAAAGGAAACTCGGTGGGTCAGGGATTTGGGTCTCTTTTGTTCACTACTCTATCCCCCAGGGCCTGTTTCATTGAATCCTTACTACATTCCCGGGAGGTGGGTTGTATCAGTCAGGATGGTCTAGGTTATGGTGCAGTAACAAACAATCCCCCATATCTCAGTAGTTTAAAATAACAAAGGTTTAGTTCTTGCTCACATTAGAGAAGTCAACATGGGGCCATACTTTGTGGAGTCCTCATTCCAGGACCTGGGCTGGTGGAGTACCCAAAATCTCAGACATTGCCTGTCACAAGGGCAGAGAGAAAAGGAGTTCTGAAGGTTCTCAACCCCACAGTTAAATGCTGCAGCCCAAGAAGTGATACTCCACTCTCATCTCATTGGCCGGAATGAATCACATGATCCTATCCAACCATGCAGAGGCCAGGAAGTACCTTCCTCCCAGGTGCCCAGAAGGTGAAAGTAAAAAGATTTGGTGTACAGACTACCAATGGCTACCACGTTGGTATTTTTATTATCCTCATTTTTATAGATGAGGATATTGAAGCTCAGAGAGGTTAAGTGACTTGCCTAAGATCACACAGCTAGTAAATAGCAGATCTGGGATCCAATACCCTGCTCTGTCTGACTCTAGAAACTAGTAACTCAGCCATTATCATTTATAAACCCCAAAGTATGAGCTGTTCTACCCTGTTTGTACATAAGATAAACACATTCTGGGAGTTCGCTGGTGGCCTAGTGGTTAGGATTCCGGGCTTTCACTGCCGTGGCCCGGGTTCAGTCCCTGGTCAAGGAACTGAGATCCCACAAGCTATGCAACGCTGCCCCCAAAAAAGATTAAAATTCATTTCAGTGAATTGGGCTGATGCAAGACACCTACCTACACACCTCCAGAAAGGGGCGTATCACCACCGTCACTTATACTTAAATTACACAACTAACAAGCAAAGGCAAATACTGCTCAAAAACAAATAGACGAAGTCCTGTCCAAGGCATGTTTGCTTCAGCCCACAGAGTATTTTATTTAATTGGAATATGTTGCCAATAATTAAAAATCAGGAGATTTCAGGTTTTCAAAAACCATTTTCTCTTGAAATTAAAAAAAAAAAAAATGGAAAGACCTGGCAGGAAGAGCCTGCATTCCCATAAGGCAGTCGTCAGCGTGACCGAAGACAAAGCTAGGTTCTCAGATGACAGAAAGGCAGCCTGGACTGGAGTCTGCAAGGAGGGGTGTCAATTAGCCCAGAACCCAAGACACAAAATCCTGCTCTCTTTAACTACAGATGTAACAGCCTCACTTTCACACTTTAACATAATTCCATTGAAGTCTTAGCAATAATGGTGTCAACCGTGTACCTTTAAAAATGTTGAAAATGTGCCACTTTGGGGAAGGAAAGCATCGGCCGTCCCCACGCATACCCACCCGCTGTCTAGCTAAGCTCTGGGCAGGTAAAACCTTCCCCCACTAGCTACCCTACCGCTCAGAGACCAAACATCTGGGCTTCCGGGCGTATTGACACTGCTGCTTTGCTCTGTGGGCTGAACTCGCCTCCACTGATCTAACACACCATTTAAAGAAGCTAGTTTTTCACAATAGGATAGCCACCGGATGATTCAAGTGTGAGACTGCCCATGCCGTGTGTGACAGTGACATCTCCTGGTGATGTACAGTTTCACAGCTCAGCTCTACTAGACCTTGTAAATATTTAGATAAACTGCGTCCTGAACCTTCCTGTTTGTTTCAGGAGTACTTTGTGACACATTTGAAAGTCTTTTCAGGACTTCCGTGGTGGTCCAGTGGTTAAGACTCTGTGCTTCCACTGCAGGGGACACGGGTTCAATCCCTGGTCAGGGAACTAAGATTCCTGCATACGTGGCCAAAAAAATTTCTTAAATAAAATAAAGTATTTTCAAACTACTTTCATCTTGAAGTGCATAAAATGTCCTTCTGTGTGACCCCCATGAGGACCTGTGAAATCAACGCAGCAGGAGTTAGAGTGCCTGTTGGAAAGAAGAGGGGGCAGGGGTGCCGAGGGGGCCAAAGTGACTTGCCTGCAGGACACAGCATGTCCAGGCCTCTTTTGCAAACAGCTCTGGCTTCCAAACCCCACCACCTGCCTAATCTCTGGGGCTGATCTCATGGGAGAAACCACATCCTTCCCCCAAACAGCTGCTGCTGCCACAGCTGGAGACCATAGGGCTGAGTATACCATGAACAGGACCAGAGATCTTAGTGTCTCATCTGGGAGTTCCTGTCCCCTAAAATGCAAGCAATTCCAGCAGCCCAGGGAATAGCAGATGGAAGACACACAGACAGAAGGTCCCAGAGACCAGAAGAATGTTCCACAGCTCTGAAAGCCTGCCACAGGCTGGGCCACCACGTGAATGCCTTCCACACCGCAGCGTTCCAATCCATCTGCTGGGATGCTTTCCCAGGGCAGTGGAAGTCCCATTTTGTAATGGAAGTGGAGGAGGTAAGCGAGATCCAGTTTGCAGAAATGTGCATCGTGGCTAATGTTGTTCCCACATCTGTCGCTTAAAGTCGAAAACAAACACCTCCGTCTCGAAGGCCCCCCTTCGTGCTTAGCCGAAGACTCCGGATCTTGCCAAGTTTGCAGCAGCTCAGGCTTCACGGCAAATGTGTCCATAAAACCTGGAAACATTCATGACTCCAGACTCCAAGACACAGCCATTTGGCCTTCACCCTCTGGGAAGACACGCCAGACCTGGAACCCTCAGAAGCTGGCACCTGAGACAAGTCAGAGAAATGGCTCCCACCGAAGCGGTGGACCGTAGCCGTCCCTCTGGCAAAAGTCCTGGGTGGCTTCCTCCAGTCTCCCCTGCCCTCCCTTTGGAGTTTTGTTGTGGGTATGAGAGAGCCAAGCGCTATTTTTAGAAATGTTTATTCTTAATCCTCTCCTTCCCCTCCCATTCTCGACCTCTCTGGAATGAGCCTGCATGTTCCCTGCTGGAGGCTTTTCCGGAGGAGTCAGTCGCTGGGCACACGCTGGATGGAGCTGGGATTGAGTTTGGAGTAAATGAGTTTTTCAATCTCAGATCCTCCAGAATCAGGACCCGTCTGTACAGTTTGCTTGGAAATGACGTTCCTCGAAGCTGGTTTCCCCAGCGTGATTCCAGAAGGGGATACAAGAGAGTAGGAGTCTCTGGTGGAGACTCCCCAGCAACAGTCACGCGTCCTGGTTAACTGGACCACGAGGAGATGAAGACAGCAGCAGCTGAGCACACGTGCCTTGGACCTGCCCGCTGAGCTTCAAATCTGGACCCTGACACTTTCCAACCATAAGACCTTGGACGGGGACTTCCCTGGGGGTCCAGCGGCTAAGACTCCCAATGCAGGGGGCCCGGGTTTGATTCCTGGTCAGGGAACTAGATCCCACATGCCGCAACTAAGAGTTCGCATGCCGCAACTAAAGATCCCGCAGGCCGCAACTAAGACCCAATGCAGCCAAATAAATAAATAAATAATTTTAAAAACAAACAAACAAAAACTTGGGCGTTTACGTTGCCTCTCTGCACCTGTTTCCTCTGTAAAAGGAGGACAGTGACGATAATAGCGTTTACCTGGGTTGTGAGGAAAATGAGATGCGCTCAGATCAAGGATTTAAAACAGTGCATGGCACGTAGGAAGCCCTCAGCCCCGCGGCCTGGGCCCTGCATTCACCAGGAGCCATTCTCCAGACCAGGGTGAACGTACTGTCCTTGAGCCCGGCCACCCAGACTGAAAGAATCGTAGTCATTTCCCATCAGCTAATCCTGCCCTCTGTGGACATTGCTAATTAATAACTTTATAGACCCTATTTTTCACACAGGAATGCTACACATATTTTTATGCGTAGAGACTCTTAACATGTTCCATGGAAACATACAAGGAGCACAGGTTATGCAGCCCTGGTCTGTCAATTTTTCTTTTTCTTTCTTCTTTTTTTTTTTTTACTTTTAATATACCCAGATCCTCAAAATAGAGACGTGGCTCAGACGTGGCTCAGGCCCCCAGGCTGGCCAGACAGGCCCAAGGTGAGCCCAGGTCTTTGTACGCTGGACCAAGAGCTGCCGTTCGGAGGGCGAGCCCACAGCGCCCCCTGGTGACCAAAGCTTACACTTCCAGCATCTGGCGGCGCCCTGGGCGGGTTCTGAGGCCTGAATACAGGAGGCGGGTGAGGGGGGGAAAGGAGGGAGGGGTGCGGAGCGGAGCAGCTGCACGTGGGCGGGCTCTGCACTCTCTCCTCCGGCAGCCACACCCCCCAACGCCACCACTCCCCAACGAGTCGTTCTTTTATTCCACAGAGACTTTGCACACACACCTTCCAGCCAGGCCCTCGGGGATGCAGCCGGGAGCCTCACAGACCCAGCACCGACCCTCAGGAGCTTACAGTCTGGGGGCGGGGGCAGAGCGTAACCAACTGCTTACACACAAATAAAGATCAAAGCCCAAAGGGCAGAGGCCTTGAGAGTGAAAAGCAAAGGGATGCAGCCTCCCCTAAAGGGATCACTTAGGCAGCAAAAAGGACGGAGAAGCCAGGAAGGTGCCTCAGTCTCCCCACTTGTAAAACTGGCCTGATTCTATTGCCCCACCATCTCACGGGGCCTCCGAGGGTCCCGTGGCAAGAGCAGGGGGCAAGAGAGACTTTGTAAACTGTAGAGTGCCTCCTGCCGAATGTGTCTGCATCCCGCCTGCCCCCCCCACCGCAATTCCCCATACAGCCAATCAGCGATCACGTTGCTGCCCAGCTTAAACCCTCCAATGGCTCCCATTGTACTAAAATCCAAACTACAGGGCCCTGCTGTGTTTAGCCCCTGCTTAGCTCTCCAACCTCGTCAGCCTCTCAGCTTACCACACTCCAGCCACGCCCCACTCATTTCTGGTCTGTGTGTCGCTACCCCAGGGACTTTGCACGTGCAGTTCTCAGTTCGTAACGGGCTCTTTTCCTGATCCCTTCAAAATCCTTCGGGAATCAGCATAAATGGCCCTTCTCAGAGGTCACGTCTCTCATCTAAGTAGCACCTCCCTCCCCCAAACACCTCCTCTCCTCACAGCACCTGTTTTCTTTCATTGCTTGCACCCATCACTCTCTGGAGTTATCTCACTTATTCATTTACTTGTTCACTGTCTCCCCCCACCCGAAGATAAACCCACGAGGGCAGGGACCTCTCCTGCTTTTTCCACCACTGTTCTTCTGAGGCAGATAACACTGGTGCTCTAACAAATCCAAACAGACACCTTTTGACTGTTTCTGAGTCCCTCTGGTTTCCGGATACTTTCGCATTCAAAACCTAGTACCTGCTGGTCTTCCAGTTTGACTCCCTCTCAGTGCCCAGCCAGTGCTTAGCACCCAGTGGGTATCTAATACATGCTTGCCGGAGGCTCAGCATCTGAGATCTTTCACAATGGTCCTGGACCCCGTAGAGCATGCTCACACAGCCATTTCTATTCCACCCTCACAAGGCTTCTTGGGGATTCACAGAGCAGCGATCTTCACTCTCATGGGTGGGAAACCTGAGGCTCAGAGAGGTTACAGATTGCTGCAAGGCTGCGCAGCCGCTGGCACAACCGAATTAGCATGCAGGCAGCCTGCCTCCAAGGCCAGAGCCCTTTCCTTTACATGCTAAGGAAGCGCGAATATCCCATGACCCTGGTTTTATTTTAGGAGTGTCACTCTTGCCCATGGGACCCTTGGAGAGCGTCAAGGTCCCTTTGAAAATCTGAAGAATATTAAGAAAACGCTTCCCAGGAAAAAAAAATGCTCAGACATAGGCATAAAATGAAATCTCTGGAGGTTGCAATTTCCTGAAGCCAGACTGTGACCCCCAGGTAACACCCCACAATTTAAGGAATGTAAGAGATGATCTCAGCACCTCTGAGAACGCGGACCTCTGAACAACCTGTGTGCGCAGCTCGCCCCCCAGTGGCCGAGCCCGGAATTTCCGGGAATTGCCCAGAAGCGCAGAATCGCAGCCAGAAACCGGGAAGGATTTTCCCAGCAGCCCTCGAGAAAGGAACTTGATCCTCCAGGTGTGGGAAAGCCGCCCAAGGATTTAAACAAGGGATGAACCTACTGATAGTTTATATTTCAGGAAGACCTGTCAGGCCGCTGCTTGGAGAACTGACCGCACAGGACACTTGTGGGAGCCAAGTGGGCCAGGCTGGCAGAGACCCCAGGGGCGTCAGTCAGGACAGCTCTGGAACAGTTGGCTCGAATGCAGGGTCCCCAGTGCTGAACCCATCAGGCAGGGCCGCCAACTCTTTTGAATGCCACACTGACCCTGCCAGGCAGGTATTAGATTATCCCTCCCCCTTTTTTTTTCAGACGAGAAAAGCCACCCTAGTAACTTTAGTCACAGTGCATAGCGAGCACTCGATAAATACTGGTGGAAAAAGTGACCATCTGAGTTAGCGAAGGAATGGAGAGTAAACATCTTGGTTAAGCAATTTTCCAGTTTCCCGTGCAATTGCAGGTACCAGGGATTACATTACAGGCCTTTGGGGTTTAGGGGCTCCAGCAACTGGAGCTAGGACTTGTAGTATTCTAGAACATTCTAGTATCATCTAGGGTACAGACGCAGCAACCCAGGAATTCCAAGAGGGGGGAGAGCTGAGTGAGCAGAAGTGACCAGGGAGGCTTCCTGGAGGAGGGGCAATAGTTGGAATTGAGTCTTTGATGATGGCCAGGACTGAGCCAGACAGAGGAGGGGAACCTGCCACACACTTACTCCACAGGCAGAGTGGAAAGATGAGGGAGTGCAGGACACGATAGGCACAGTGAAGTGTTCTCAAATAGGGCAGGTCTGGTAGCACCTGGAGGAACATCTTTAAGCTTTAACAGTTAAGTATTTTTTTTAATATGTTTTCTTTTTTTTTTTAGCGTTACGCGGGCCTTTCACTGTTGTGGCCTCTCCCGGTGCGGAGCACAGGCTCCGGACGCGCAGGCTCGGCGGCCATGGCTCACGGGCCCAGCCGCTCCGCGGCATGTGGGATCTTCCCGGACCGGGGCACGAACCCGTGTCCCCTGCATTGGCAGGCGGACTCTCAAACACTGCGCCACCAGGGAAGCCCTATTTTTTCTTTTTTAATTGAGATAAAGGATGTACAATATTATGTAAGTTTCAGGTGTGCGACATAGTGGTTCACAATTTTTAAAGGTTATAGAATCCATTTATAGTTGTTGTAAAATATTGGCTGTATTCCCTGTGCTGTATAGTATATCCTTATAGCTAATTTTTTTATACATAGTAATTTGTACCTCTTAGTTCCCTACCCCTATCGTGCCCCTCCCCCTCCTCCTCTCCACTGGTAACCACTAGTTTGTTCTCTACATCTGTGAGTCTGTTTCTTTTCTGTTATATTCACTAGTGGGTTTTTTTTTTAAATATTTATTTACTTATTTGGCTGCACCGGGTCTTAGTTGCAGCATGCGGGCTCTTAGTTGTGGTATGCGGGATGTAGTTCCCTGACCAGGGATCGAACCCAGGCCCCCTGCATTGGGAGTGGGGAGCCTTAACCATTGGACCACCAGGGAAGTCCCACTAATTTGTTTCATTTTTTAGATTCCACATAGTTAAGTATTTATTTTCATGGATACTAGAAAAATATAACTTGCCTGTTGGACCCACAAGTCCAGATAAAACTGCTTTTTCAAAAGAAACAAACTTTTTACAGAAAAATTTTCTTTTAAAAGAAAATTTAAGTAAAAAAGTGGCTCAAATTGAAAAAAAATATATTGTTAGCAGAGTCACATAGTGGGTGGGGTTGCGGTGTAAAGTGAGAGGGTAGGAATCAAGCCTCAGGGTCAAAGACACCCCTGAGAATTCCTGAGGCCACGAGGAGGTCTGATGCCATGTCCCTTAAGGTGGCCTCACAGCCCGTCTTTCCCGTGTGGGACCAGAGGGCAGTTTCCCTCTGAGCCCTGGATGAAGTCATTGGCTGGGTTTAGGGACCACAGTTGTACCAAAAAAAAAAAAAAACCACACAAATCAGCTTGAACCTTATCAAGGTGTTCACAAGCAAGATGTTCACACAATGAGACATGTGGAGGGTAAATTCACCTCTTCCGTCCCAACACACACACACACACACACCAGAATGCTTTGTGGAGATTGTCTCTTTTTTCTCTTTATGAGCAGGCAGGGCTGAATGCAAAAGTTGCAGGTGTCTGTGATGCGGCTTGGACACAGGGAAGTCAACAATCCTCTCAGTGGTCATCAGACTCAAACTGGGGAACGCTTTTCACCTTCGGGTCTCCCAGGGATCAGGGCCAGGCGGCAGGCGCCCTTCCCCAGGCCCCCGACCCCGCAGCAGGCAGGCACAGCTCTCCCCAGCCCTCCAGCCCCGACCTGAGGGACACTCCCAAACACTGGCTTCGAGAACTGATCTAAAGATTGAGTAATCTTTTTGCAGTTCTTTTGCAAGTCCGTGGTTTCCACTTTGCTGCCTTCTACAAATGTGAAGAAAGGTCAGATGGACGCGTCAGCTGATAAATCAGTAAAAATACTTTTTGATGACAGATTGTCACCTGATTTTTGCCCATTACTCAGCAGTATTAAGAATTGAGTGACTCTATTAAGATATTCCTTCCACTGCCAGCTATGTACTTATGTAAACAAGGCTTCTCTGCACTTATACAAAATAAGAATAGAATCGACGACAAAATTGGTCGCATCCTGGCAGTAACAGTCATTCATAGATACATAAATTCGTTGGGGGTGAAGAGGAAATCACCAGCTCATTAGGAGATGTATTTCCCTGCAAATAAAAAACACAGTGTGATACCACTACAAATGACGACAGTTTTTTAAAAGCTGGAAGTGCCAAGGTATCAGCCTGTATGCAGAGCAGGTGAAACGATCATACCTTGATGGTGGGAATGCAGAATGGTGCAGTTACCGTGAATATTGTTAAACACAACCTATATCACGTGTTACCATATGACCTAGCACTCTCACTCCTAGGTATTTTACTTAAGAGAAATGAAAATCGGGAATTCCCTGGCGGTCCGGTGGTTAAGACTCGGCGCTTTTGCTGCTGTCGGCCCCCGTTCGATCCCTGGTCAGGGAACTAAGATCCCGCAAGCAAAACAAAAGAAAAAGAAAAGAAAATATATGTTCACACAAAACCCTGTACATTCGTGTTTTTAGTAGCTTTATATTCATAATCGTCAAAAACTGTAAACATCTGAAATGTCCTTCAACTCATGAATGCTTGGAAACCTGTGGTACGTGCCTACGATGGAATTCTACTCAACGATCAAAAGCGGGGTCGGGGGAGTGGTCCACGTGGATGCTATGCTTTCTAAACAAGAACTGAATTCACACAGAATTTATATAAAATGTTAAATATACACAAGTTTAAATTTTAGGGACTTCCCTGGTGGCGCAGTGGTTAAGAATCCGCCTGCCGATGCAGGGGACACGGGTTCAATCCCTGGTCCAGGAAGATTCCACATGCCACGGAGCAACTAAGCCCGTGCGCCACAACTACTGAGTCTGCGCTCTAGAGCCCGCGAGCCACAACTACTGAAGCCCACGCACCTATAGCCCGTGCTCTGCAACAAGAGAAGCCACCGCAATGAGAAGCTCACGCACCGCAACGAAGAGTAGCCCTCGCTCACCACATCTAGAGAAAGCCCACGCGCATAGCAACGAAGACCCAACGCAGCCAAAAATAAATAAATAAGTAAATTTTAAAACAAGGGAAAGGCAATTCTGCAGCCCAGTCCCTGAGAGACATTCATGGCAGTAACCAGAAAGGAGCTACTGGCTAAGAAAAGAAGAGCCCAGAACTTCCCAGGGGGCCCTCCCATCCCCCCTCAAACAGGCTGTCACAGACTCAGTCACTTTTTAAAAAGGTTTATTATTTCAACTGTGAATTATTTTTAAAAGATGATAAAATTCATTTCTCTTCCAGTAGAAAAGAGACAGAGGCTTGCCCTGGAGACCAGGAGCCCCGGGCAGACAGGTCACCCGACCAGACACCCAGGCTGATGGGCCCGGGGCTTCTCCACCTCCTCCCCGGCACCGAAGAGCTGAGGACCCTGGTGGGGGGCGGCTCAGGGCACAGCCTCCTGCCACCCCAGCCAGGGAGTGGCCGGCTCAGTATACACGATGATGTCAGTTTAGGCTGGAGGGAAGGGGCGCAGACACCCAAATCCGGCGCCTGTGTAGACTTCAGGGAGATCACGATCCTGCAGGGGGTTAAGGATGTGGTCGGCGGCATCTCCGTTTTGAGGCCCAGATGGGTGTCCAGTGGCCACAGCTCCGGGTCCGGGCTGGGCGCTGAGCCACGGCCCGCGGCCCACCTGGCTGGTGCACAAGCACTCTGCACTCCTGGGCTAGGTTTCGGGACAGCGGCCACAGCCCCTCGGAGTAAAGGCCCTGTCCTGCCTGGGCGAGCCACCAGGCGGGGGCTGCAGTGTTTCGAGACTGACGGAGAGGACCGCTGGGGAGAGGTGACCTGAGTCCTCAAGAGCTCAGGCTCGCTCACCCAAGGGAGGGGACCCTGTGCCCACAACACCTGTGGTCGGGCCTGTGGATCACTTGGAGAGAAGGTTCCGGAACAGTCCTTGTTGACGAGCCTCTCCCCAAGTCCTCTCAGCAGCGGCTCCATCCCTGAGTGTCTGCACACACCTGTGCACACACGTGGACACGTGCTGGGGGTGTGTGCAGTGTGCGACAGGCATGTGGTAGCAGGGGGTGGCTCAGACTTTGGGATTAGTGGGCTGTCCGCTGAGAGAGTCCTGAAGAAGCGGGGTGTAGGGGCTGGAGAGCTGGTCTGGCTGAGTAGCCAAGCTGGGCTGGCTGGCGGCATCTTCGGGACCCTGTGGAGAAAAGGGGAGGTGCTGCATCACTAAGCCCCGCCCACCAAGCCCCGCCCGGACCCTGGCTCCGCCCCGTACATCCTCCACCAGCATGGAAACCCCCCTTGGAGCCCCCATCTGCACCCCCCCCATCAAGCTCGAGATGAGAGAAGACTGGAGTGACCTACAGACTCCTGGGACTCCACTACAAAGGGTCTCCTAATCTCATGAAACACCATCTTGCCATGCTCTCACCCATCTTAGAGATGGGGAAACTGAGACCCTAAGAGACTTGCCTAATACAGTGAGAAGGGCAGAGCAAGGAGTCCAGGGCTTATATAAGCAATACCGTTAACACAGAAAAGCTGGAAACCACCTAAATGTCCACTGATATCAGAATGCATTTAAAAGACAGAGTTACAAGATCGTAGTCAACCTACACAGCTGTCACACAGAAAACTGAAGAGGGGAAATCCAGCTGCGGAGTGATTCATATAGTTTGACACCACGGAGGTAAGCTTTTTAAAAATTATCTGTCGTTCGTGGATACATATATACAGACTTAGAGGGGAAGAAACATGCAAACACCAAATTCCTAGCGATGGATGTCTCTGGGGAGAGGGGGAGGGGCAGTGGGACTTGGCGAGGGGGGCAAAGGACACACAGGGAAAAGGTGAAATACGACAAAATGTTAGCAGGGTTGTTGGGTCTGGGTGAGAGGGAACTCAGAGCGTGCAGTTCATCTAGTTTTACATTTTTAAGTTTCTCAATTTAAGGAAAATTTTAAAGGTAGCCATGATGATAAGAATTGGGGGCAACTTTTCATCCCCCCAGGCCCTGGCTTCCTTCCCCTCGAAGAACGGAGACGCTTCCTTGCCCAGCAGCTGTGGTCGGAAAACCCCGGACGCCCCTACCCACCTGGGCCTTTGCTCACAACCCCCAGGGGCCTGCTTCACCGCGGGGTGGGGTAAATCAAACCCCACTCTGGGTGGGGAGCGTTGGGGGACTCCTGACTCCTTTCCTCGGGGACAGAGCTCAGGCTTCCGCGCACCGAGCCACATTCCAGCCAGGGGCAAGGAGGGGTGGTCGTGCGCCTCTGCCGACACACTCCCCGACACAGAGGCAGCATGGGACAGCGGGGGTCGGGGGGCGGGGGATTCTTAGCGATGTGGGCCCAGAGAGCCACGACTGGAGAAAGCCTCGCTCAAAAGTGCAAAGGGGAGGGCTTCCCTGGTGGCGCAGTGGTTGAGAGTCCGCCTGCCGATGCAGGGGACACGGGTTCGTGCCCCGGTCCGGGAGGATCCCGCATGCCGCGGAGCGTCTGGGCCCATGAGCCATGGCCGCTGAGCCTGCGCGTCCGGGGCCTGTGCTCCGCAACGGGAGAGGCCACAACAGTGAGAGGCCCGCGTACCACAAAAAAAAAAAAAAAAATTGCAAAGGGGAAACTGTCTTCCCAAGAAAGACACATGTACAAACCTTCAGGGAATACACTTCCGTTTAACTGAGGAATGAGGACTTGGAATTAACGAGAGAAATCATGAGACTGCAAGAGGTGATCCTGGAACATGTCCCTGAAGGGCTGCCCAGTACCATTGTCCAGGCTATTCACTGCACAAGGGCACCCAGCCAAGTGGGTATAAACGGGGTGTACTCTGTTTGCCAAGCCCTCAGCCCTAAAGCAGGCCATGTCTGCACAGAGGAGCTGTCTTTTCTTATTCGCACAAAAACACCCTTCTGGGCTAGTGGAGGCCCCATGTCCTCCCTTTCCTGGAGCAAAGCAGCCCCTCAAGGCCACTCCCATGCCCAGACGCGGGGCAAGGTATAGGACCGTCCCCAGGGACTCAGCACAGGCTAGAGGCCGAGCTGCAGGGATTCCAGGTCTCCAGGACCACTGGCCGCTTCCCAGGTGCCTGGTCCCCTAAAGCAGACCCGACAGGACACTGCCTTCCCCAAGTACACGTGACCGGGGGGTAGGGGTCTCATCCGGGCCGAAGGCTGACCTGTCTTCCAGAAGACAGAGCAGTAGCATCTCTTTAATCAAAAACTTCCCTAATAACTTGACATTTGGATTCTGCTGGTAAATCACGAAGAGACTCCAGCTTTGGTTTTGTTTTATTTTTATTTTGGGGGGGGCAGGGAGCAGGACATCCTGGCTGTGTCCAGGGAGGTGCAGCCATGGGGCTGAGACCTCACAAACGCCAGCTCTATCTATGCTAAAAGCAAATAACCCCCATCTCTGTGCCTGAAGACCCCACCCCTGCACTGCGAGAACGCCAGGCAAGTTTCTGCAGAAGGGAATCGTGGCTGCAAGGGGGCAGGGGTGCCAATGGGGCCAAACTGTACACAAGAAGGGCGTCCCAAGAGGAATTCTGGGAGAGAGGAAGGCAACGGGGGGCTCGTCTCCAGCTAGGACACCCTGCCCCCTAAGCTCAGGAAGACAACCCCCTTAACACCCAGCCCTGACGTGGTCGGGCTCTCTTATCCCCAGATGGGCAGTAGGAGCCCCCCAGAGCCTGGCTGGGGGCACAGCGGTCCCTCCCTCCCGCTCCTTGCAGGGCTGGCAGTACCTGCCAACAAACACACCCACGCCCAGCGCCCATGTTCTATTTTATCTCCTCCTCCGGCCCTGGCAATCCAAGCAAACTGGAAGCCGCCAACTGGTCCCAAAGAGTAGGGCTGTCACCTCATCCCCAGCCTGTGGCTCTCAGGAAAGCTATTTAAACCCGAGCAGGCCCAGCCCCAGAAGCTGGAGAGGTGGTACATTTTTCAGAAACCAAAAGCTATAATCCGAGGCATAAGCATAGGGCGACTCACCCCCGCCCAAACCCCAACCGTAGGGCCCAGAGCTCTGCCTGTCACATCCCCTGGCGGGACTCGGCTCTCCTAAGACCTCAGACCTAAAGGAACACAGCCCAGGAGGTGAACCCCCAAAGGCACTAGCCTCCGTCTCCCGCAGGTAGGCTGCCCGATGAAGGAGGGCAGCCAGTTAAATGTCAATTTCAGGTCAACAGCAAACAGTTTTTCAGCAGAAGCGTGTCCTGATAATTCCATGGGACACACTTAGGCTAAAAATCACTCACTGTTTCCCTGAAATTCACATGTAACTGAGCGTCCGTTTGTTGTTGTTTCTGGGGCTGTTTGTTTTTGCTCAGTCTGGCAACCATACCCTCAGACCGAGTCCTAGATCTACACTTGGTGCCCAGGTGATGCCTAAATTCTTTTGTCTTGGCCAGTCATCCGGATTTATTTAAACTTATCTACATCAGGATCCTGTTAGGGGGCCATTAAAATACAGATTCCTGGGCCCCACCCATGACGCTATTCCAAGAGGTCTAGAAGGATGTCTGTGGTTCTGCATTTTTTCGCAGACTTTCCCAGAAGAGTCTATATCGCACCAGAGGTCTGAGAAGCAGCTGAGACCTAAACCTCGATCCTGCCTTTCTAAGACAACCTTGCAAACAAGACAGCAGCCCACTAGTCACCCTCCATCGCCTACCACGCCTGGGATCACTCGGAACGTAAGAAGACAACAAAATACACAAATACGTATTTTCAATCTGTAGACACTCCAGGTGAAGTTCAGGCTGAAGAGATGTGTGAGATCCCAAGCGTTTCAAGCCGCCAGAGTTCTACTCACTATGGGAGGGGATGGGGGGCGAGAGGTGTTACCTGGTACCCACCTACAGTCTTGCTTCTTGCAGTACAGTCCCCTTGGGAGCTGATGTCATCAGGGATTCAGAACAGGCCTGAATGGCCTCCTTATCCTTTGAGCCCTTTTTACTACTACTCCAAAATAAATAGCACTTCTCCTAGAAGATAACCAAGCTAATTTATAGTTGACGTTGCAGCCGAACACACACGGTTTTTACACGGTTCTCCGATTTTCAAAAAGCAGAGGGTGGGGTACAGAATTCTAGAGTCCAACCACCATTAGTGACTGGAGTTGGCTGAGACCTGGGGAGTGATGGTGTCTCTCACCAAAGACAGAAAGACGAGCATCTTCAGGAAACACACTTGGTCAGACGGGCAAGCTGAGCTGAAAAGGGTTTGTCAGCCTGAAAATTTGAGCCGAATCACGGAGGGGAGATGGGCCGTGCTGGGCAAGGTGGCTTGGCCGAGACTCAGAGAGCTGAGCAAGTGGCATTTTAAGTCTCGTGCTCCACTGACTGAGCTAGTGGGTGGCATCTTAAATCGACCAGAAACAGTGACATTTCTGTCTAAAAAAAAAATTTTTTCTTTCAAGAATGACTTGACAAGAAAAACGTCTTTGAAGAGAAATTAAAATACGTTGAGTTTAACGACATGCCATTCTTTTTTTTTTTTTTTTTTTTTCTCCCCTATCAGGACAGATACATAAAAACACGTAAGGCCTAACCCCTGCTAAACCAAAAAATACGTAATGGGATAAATTTCAACGACTGGGCCTCCAGCAAAACCTGCGGGGAGGGGGCCTCAACCATGGTCAGTAGAGACGATGATATTCTTATCGGATTTGGGGGACACGGATGGGGGATGTGAAGCAGGGAAGCTTTCACATTGTTCATCCTCACCATCTTCCCCCTCCCCCTTCTGACGGACCATTAGGAGAGACAGAGGACAGAGGCTGTCTGGTCCAGCCCCTCACCGCTGCTCCCCTGGGCCTCACTCCTGGAAACCCATGCTGGCCCCAGGGAGGTATCCATGGGTTGGGGGCTAGGGCTTCTGGCCCCTCTGTCCTCCCAGCATAATTCATTCCAAAAACCCTAGGGAGTTCCCTTCTGCTCTGGCTGGGGCAGTGACAGAGGACCGGGCCCCCAACGTTCACTGGGGGCTCAAAACACCAGAGGCCCTGGTACCCTCACACCAGTGCAAACCTTTTCCCCCAAAGGACTGGGAATTTGGAAGGGAAATCAGGTTAAGGGTCTGAAAGCCCAGGTTAAGAGCCTGGAAAGGTTTATCCTCGCCCCAGCAAACAAGCAAGTTAAGCGAGCGAGCGTGCGAGCTGCCTCCGAGGAAGAGGAAGAAGAGAAAACGCTGTTGGCCGGAGCTAAAGCAAGAAAGCAGGCGTTGCAGGTGGCCCGAGGGGCAGCAGGGGAGCTGCGCAGCCCCCGACCGAGGCTGAGGCCTGTGGTTCCAGGACAACTCGGGGGGCAGGGGGCACTGGGGGGGGAGGTTCTGGTTCATGGATTCAAAATGGCCTTTCAAAACTCCCTGCCACTGAACAGGGTCCCCTGTCCACCAGGTAGCTGCCCACCGATCCCCGCTGCCCCGGGGGCCTTGCATCCACGGGCCTTGTCACCATGTGACGGCAGTAACTTGCTTAAAGCCCCCTGGTCTCCGGACCTCACATCCTACTCATGTCTGTATCCCCAGAACTGTGCACAGCGACCCCCCCATAAGCTGTGAAGGTGTCAGTGAATGCCATGAATGAATGAATGATGCAAATCAAGAAGGTGTATTTGTTGGAACTTCCCTGGTGGTCCAGTGGTTAAGACTATGCACTTCCACTGCAGAGGGCATGGGTTCGATTCCTATTTGGGGAACTAAGATCCTGCATGCCTCACAATGTGGCCAAAAAAGGGGGGCATTTGTTATTGGCCCCTCTTTTTCCTGCCTCTGAATGGTAGATGCCCCAGGGCTGGCTCTTCAGGGCTCTTCTCCATCCGTGCTCCCTTCCCCAAATACCTGCTCCTATCCTGGTCCAAGCCACCATCCTCGCTCACCTGGGCCTCTTCACTGGTCCCCCTGCTTCCGCTTTCCCATCTGAAGACCAAGCGGCCACACGTTAACTGACCTAGTCACTCTTCTCCTTTACAGCTTCCAACAGCTTCCCGTCACCCCCAGAATCAGTTCCAAGCTGCTCACCCTGCATTACAGGACCAGGCATGACCTACGTCGGCCTCTCAGACGCCACCTCCTCCCCCGCTGCCCCCATGCCCACTCCCCTCCAGCCACCCTGGCCCTGCGGGAGCCTCCAACACACCTCACCCACCCCTGCCTCAGGGCCTTTGCACTGGCCATTCCTCCACCCGGAGCACTCTTTCCCTGACTCTGTGCTGAGCATTCACTTCTAAGCTTAAATTCGACCTCTTCCGAGAAACCTTTTCTGACATTATCTCTATAGTTGTCGCCAACGCCCTGGGATGCTACGGTGTCCAACTTGGTAGCCACATATGGCCGTTGAGGCTTCGAAAAGGGGCGAGTCCCAGTCAAGACCTGATGTAAATGTAAAATACACACCGGATTCCAAAGACTTAACCAGAAAGAAAATGTAAAAAATTTATATTTTTTATATTGATTACACGTGGACATGGTCATATTGATATTTTGGATATATTCGGGTTAAATAAAAGATATGATTAAAATTAATTCCCTTTTACTTAAGGTGGCTATTAGAAAATTTAAAATCACACACGTGGCTCATGTTGTATTCGTATCAGACAGCACTGCCCTAAGCCCATCACATTTTCTATTAACATCGGTGAAATCATCTCTTCTGTTTATTTACTTGGTTTCCACCTGTCTTTCCAACTAGAATGCCAGTCCCTGCACCCCCCTTCCCCCGGGAGTAGCAACTGCCTTGTTCACTGTCGTGTCCCTGTACCTGCCAGAGCCTGAAAGCCAGCAGCTGCTGACTTGAAGAACAAACCATTCAAGTACCAGGTCTCCTGATCCAAAACCACCTGCAGCCCCTCCAAGGGAGGGTCCCCAGGCCTCCCAGAACAGGCAGAGAAGTGGCAACAGAACATGCAAGAGAAGCAAGGATGCGGCAACAGCTCCCCAGCCCAGGCGGAGACCTAGGACTGCCGCCCGAGGCGGGCTGCAGGCTGAAGGTGTCCGTGGGCACAGCAGGAAGGGGCTGCTGGGGGATCTGATCTGAGCCCCTCCTTCCCCCAAGCAGGCAAGCAAGGGGCCACTCGGCCCCGGCCAGGCTCTGGCCACCACCTACTTGGCTCCGGATTTGGTAGACGATGGGGATGAGCAGCAGGACGCAGCCCAGGGCAAGGAGCACGTACTGGGCATAACGCAGCACCTTGGGCATCAACACCAGCTGGGTGTAGAACGTCTGAAGGGTCTCACCCTCCATTGCCCCGCTCTGGCGAAGGAGAAAGACAAACAAGTGGACTGGTGCCACGTACTGTGGGCTGAGGGTGCAGACGCCACCCCACACCACACCCCTCTGTCCCCCAACCCCTTTCCCATCTCAAGCCCACTGGCCAGAGCATGCGATGGATGGAGCCAGCCATGCCTCTTATTTCCTCTGGGGCCACACAACAGGACTACATTTCCCAGACTCCTTGCAGCTAGGCAGGCCCATATGACTTGTTCTGGCCAATGGGATGGGGGCACAGTGATGCTGCAACTTCCACGCCTGGCTCCCATATGATTCTCTCCATCTCTTTCCCAATTTACTAAATGGAGACGGATTCTGAAGATCTCCAAGAGGGCAGGACCAGAAGATGGAAGGAGCCTGGATGTCCCTGAATGTCTGCGTGGAGCAGAGCTCCGCCTGCCCCCCATCAGACTGTGATGTGAGTGGGAAGTGAGCGTGACATCTGAAGCCTGTCTGATCCAGCGGTTAGCTCACCCTGATTTAAAACGAGCTAAGCCAGAAGGAACCCTGAAAAGCTGGGAGAGAAGAAATTTCAATAAAAAGTTGACACCCTGAAAACCAACTTCCCTTCATCTCAGGAGAAGGGGCCATGTGCATTAACAAAATTATTTTACACCCTGACCAGGGACTTTACAGTTTCATGCAGCTCCTGTGTTCCTCATCTCGTGTGATCCTTTCAACCCAGTGGGATAACTGACATAAAGTGCTTGGAGAGGGCGAAGTTTCTAACAGATGGTTCTGCATTACTCAGTCCAGCTCCCCCAGCCTAGCCTCCCCACCACACACAGCCTCCTGCCCCAAATGCCCACATCAACTCCTCACTGAGGCATCAGACACCACGCCCTCGGGTGCCCAGTACCCGGGGAGAGGGAAGCAGCCTTACCTCTCCAAACCACATCAGTGGCAGGATCACCGGCTCGATCTTCCCAGTTTGTCTGGAAATAAGCGAGACCAAGCAAATGAGAAGTTATGTCAGGGTGTCTTAGATCAGGCAGCTCTCGACCTGCGATCGGAAGCCCCAGGGTCAGGAGGAATTTGACGTTGCAGCAACTTGGTCGGCATGGGCTTGAGCGATGGGCATCTCCTGACAGGGCGCAAACTGACGACCCAACAATGTCTCTTTAAATGAAAAATTCTTACGTGGAGGGGCTGCCAGGGACCTAGCTGATACCCATGTGTTCTTTTTTAGAAACAGAATCCCGATCTTATTCCGGATGGCAATACGCCCAGACAACAAACAACACGGTTTATGCTGATCACTTGCTTTCCTTTGGGGAGTCTGGAATCTGGGTCCGTGCCAAGCAGAAGGCGCCTACGTGACCAGCCCCCAGTAAACACCCTGGGTGCTGAGTTTCTACTGGGCATCTCTGGTAGGGGACATTTCACACATGTTGTCACAACTTGTCACTGGGGAAATGAAGCGTGTCCCGGTGTGACCCTCCTGGGAGAGGGCTCTAGAAGCCTGTGCCTGGTTTCCCCAGACTTCACCCCGTGAGCCTTTTCCCTTTGCCAATTATGTTTTGAATCCTTTCTCTGTAGTAAATCACAGCCGTGACTATTAACTACATGCTGGGTCCCCTGAGTCTTCCCAGTGAATCATCAAACCCGAGAGTGGTCTTGGGGACCCCCGACACAGTCAGCTACTAGATAGCTGTGTGACCTTGGCCATGCTACTTACCCTCTCTGTTCCTCCTCTGTAAAATGGGGATTGTAATGGACTCCTCACAGGGCTCTAGTGAGGACGGAACGTGACACCATGAAAAATACCCAGCATATAAAAAGTGCTCTAGGGGAGTTCCCTGGTGGCCTAGTGGTTAGGATTCTGGGCTTTCACTGCTGTGGCCTGGGTTCAATCCCTGGTCAGGGAAATGAAATCCCACAAGCCGTGTGGCACAGCCAAAAAAAAAAAAAAAAAAAGACATATAGTGCTCGATGTTTATTATTGTTGTCTTGTTGTCAAATGCCTGCAAACAACTGGACAAACAAATATTCTGTAACTTCACCATTCCTGGGTCTGCTTAAAGAAGGCACAGCTGGAGGGGAGCTGGTACTCTCTCAGGGGACAGGCACCAGAGTCAGCACAGAAGGTCAAAATCCTCAATCACAGTTCTCAAAAAGCGCTTGTTCAATAGAGTACTGTGCAGTGAAATGAATTTACACCGTATCACCTACAGAGGAGACAGACACGGAGGACGCTCTGGAAATACAATGGCGCATCCCCTTCACTTCAGCCTCTTTAATCTGAGTTTGTAAGAACTGATGTCAATTGAATGCACAGAGTGTGCAACCCTGCTGCCTTTATCTTGTGAGCAAACAGCACAAAAGTTCCTCAGACAAGTCACAGCCAGACAGCTCTGCTTCCGGGCGGGCGGCGGTCTCCAGACATTTCCCACACAGGTTCCTCGACAGCCCTGGGAGACGCTGACAAGCACTGCTGTTGGACCACCGCCCTTGAGACCACCATCCCAGCCCACAGGGGCAGCCAGGCAGCTGTGCGGCCTTGGTTCCGAACAGATGGGAACACAGAGGCCCAGAGACATCAGGGTGCTGGCTCAGGGCCACCAGCAGGCAGAATCCAGCCACCCAGACAGACTGCTGGCTTGAGCAGCATTTGTCAAAAATCTGAATGAACTCCCAACAGGTGGATTGTGTGCTAACATCCAGATTTTGAAAAATGCATTTGCAAATGCATAGGATGTGGCCACACTGAGTGCGTGGGCCCTGGCGCTGGACAGAGGCTGGCCCTTGGTCCCATCCCCACGGGTTCCACTTAGTCACCTGCCGGCCCTGCACATCCAAGTTAGCAGCCCAGGCGCTGAGGGACGGGAGCCCTGTGGAGCTCACGTCTGGGCAGCAGACACCTAACGCACGCGTGGGGCTGTTTCACCCGCCACAAACGCTTCAGGAACAAACTCTCTGAGCAGCCTCAAAATGTAAAAATGAAAAGCTAGTGGGGGAGTAAGGATGAGCTGCACTGACATGCTCACCAGCTCAGACAAAGTGTTATTCTTTCCAGCTGAGAGGCATCTCACAAAACCAAACAGATGCTCACATTCCTGCAGCCCAGGATCTTTCTGGGGGAATTTTTTTTTTAATGAAACTATTTCAAATATGCTAAGAAGTACAGGGGACTTCCCTGGTGGTCCAGAGGTTAAGACTCTGTGCTTCCAAGGCAGGGGACACGGGTTCGATCCCTGGTTGGGGAACTAAGATCCCGCATGCCACACAGTGCGACCAAAAAAATTTTTAAAAATAAAGAAGTACAGACCCTGACGTAACGACCAGTGTGCTCCCTCACCCAGCTCTAGCCTAACTCGATGTTATAACAAGAGCTGGCAAGGATGTAGAGACACTGGCACCTCCCACGCTGCTGGTGGGAGTGTAAAATGTCGCAGCCGCCCTGGAAACCAGTCTGGCAGCTCCTGAAACGCTTAAACATAGAGTCACCATATGACCCAGCAATTCTGCTGCAAGGTGTCTACCCAAGAGAAAACACACATCCACACAGAAACTTTAAATATTCAAAGCGGCACTATTCATAATGGCCAAAAAGTAGAAACAACCCAAACGTCCATCAACTGATGAATAAAAACATGGTCTTTCCATGCAATGGAATGTTATTCGGCCATAAAATGGAATGAAGCAGTGACACAGGCCACAACGTGGATGAACCTTGAAAACATCATGTTAAGTGAAAAAAGCCAGACACATATTATATAATTCTATTCACATGATATGGCCAGAATAGGTAAGTCCACAGGAACAGAAAGTAAATTAAGGGTTGCCTGGGGCTGGGGAAATGGGCAGTGACTGCTAAAGGGCGTGGGGTTTCTTTTGAGGGGGTGGATGGAAATGTTTCAAAATTGATTGGGGTGATGCTGCCCAGCTCCGTGAATGTCCTACAAATCACCGAATTGTGCACTTCTAAAGGGTGAGTTTTATACTGTGTGAATTAAATCTTGATAAAGCGGTTACTGAAAACCAACTCCAAAAAAAGAAAAAGAAACCCAGTGCTTAAAGAATTCCTCCCATCAAGTGAACGGTCTCACTTCAGAAGACTGTTTGCTAAGTTTCCACTTACAGACACTTGGTTTTGGCAGGATTTAATTTTTGCTACTCTGTCGAATGGGAGACAGCTTGGATGGAAGAGTCTGGCTAATTTGGGGGACAAATGTCAAGAGAGTACAGGGCAGGGATGTCAGGATGCAGTTTGGGCTCGGCTGAGAGCTAAGACCCCCCTCAGGGGTTCAAGGGGCAGGGACCAGATTCCATATCCCGAAGGACCATCTCTCTCCCCAGATGCCAGGTTCCGAAGGACATGGCCAGAGTCCCGAGTCCCTGATCTCTCAACAGCAAGGCAGCCCGGGGCTCCCAGACCCCACTCACCCGATGCCTTTCACAGACTTAATGTAGAGGCTCAGCTGCAGTTTCACAGAGCAGTTCATGGGGATTCCGGTGACCTGCAGTGACAAGAGCAGTGAGGGGCCCGGCTTCCCTGGAGCCCTGGGGACCCCTTCAAATGGCCCTCTCCCTGGTCACGCTCAAGAGGGTACGTATCCCAAATGAACTGCCCATCCGATGGGGCTTCCGCTACCCATTCAAAGCCCTGATGGGTAAACACATGTTCCCCAAATGGCTCTGATGTCCACGACCTCGAGGGATCCCCTCTGGTGAGCCAGCCTCGCTCTGGATGGAAAAAGAACTAACCCTTTCCATCTGTTCTCTTGCATAATGCATCCCCCAGTGCAGAAGGACGTTTCCCAGTCATCGCCCCTCCCTCCAGCCTCCAAATAAAATAAAATAGATTTACATGTTAATAAAGTCACTATCTTCTCCATTCACCCCCCATTCCCTCCCCACCAGCGTCTCAAAGAGAAAGTCTGCAGGGAGCTGGCTCGGCTCCTAGTGCCTCTGCAATACACCTCCACCTGACCTCCATTTCAACAGAGCTGGCCTCAGGCTCGTGCCAAGGGCAGGCGACGCTATTTTACAGAGAGCCCAGTGATATTTTGCGTTCTTTACTTGGAGATTTTTCTTTTCTTTGGCTGCACTGCACAGCTTGCGGGATCTTAGTTCCCCGACCAGGGATCGAACCCGCGCCCCCTGCTGTGGAAGCGCAGAGTCCTAACCACTGGACAGCCAGAGAATTCCCTATTCAGAGACATTTTTAATTTCCGATTTGAGGTCATGATAGAAAGCTTCCTTTGTGCAGGAATTTTTTTTTATGAGATTTTTTTTTTTTAAGTAGTAAGTCAATAACACAAAAAGTGACACACATATAGGACCAAAACCAGGAAGGTGCTTCCAGAATGATGTCAGGAAATGAGAGTGGAAAGGAACCTAGGTTTGAGGACAGACTGCTGCTTCTTAGCTGAGACTCTTCTCATCTGGAAAGTGGAGACAACTCTGCCCACCTCACAGGGTTTCTGCAAGGGCAAAATAAGGGATGCAAGACAGCCACACTCAGAGCTATAAATGCTGTGCTGTTATCACATACACCAGTGGGAGAGGGCATTATCTTCCAATATAGCCTGGCATCCTGAGGTCCTTTGGGACCCCAGGGGCACAGAGCAACTGGCCAAAGGCCATGCTCCCAGGACGGGGGAGAGTTTGAACTTGAGAACCCGGTGGGATGGGAGTGAGATCACCCGTGTGCAAAAGAGCCAGCAGGGGTGAGGCTGCCCTGCTAGCAAGGCTGTCCCTGGCTGGTGTCTGCGATCCTGGATTTCAGGAGGGCTCCCACCTCTCCCTGACAGATAAGAAGGGCTCACTGTACCAGGACAGTTTGTACAAACACTGTGGTTTATGCTGACACCTGATTTCCTTTGGGAGTCCGGAATTTCGGTCTGTGCCAGGTAGACAGCGCCTATATGACCAGTCCCAGTAAGAATCCTGGGCACTGAGTCTCTACTGGGCGTCCCTGGTAGAGGACACCTCACTCGGGGAATGAAGGGTGTCCTGTGTGACCCCTGCCCTGGGAGAGGGCTCTGGGAGCCTGTGCCTGGTTCCCCCAGACTTCACCCCGTGCGCCTTTCCCTTTGCTGACTGTGCCTTGTGTCTTTCACTGCAATGCATCACCGCTGTGGGTACCACCATATGCTGGGTCCTGGGAGTCCTCCTAGCAAATCCTCCAACTTGGGGGTGATCTTGGAGACCCGACACATCCTGCTTTCTAGACTCTACATTCTGGGGTCTCCACTCAGGCCACTTCCTTCTCCAGGAAATGTGTCTCCTTCCTTCCTTGACTGTCCAGCCCCCTCTTCTTGGGCAAAGCCCCGCCTGTCCCCCACCACCCCGCAATCTCAGAACAGAAACTTGGACCCGTGAGCCCACGTCTGTCACCACACACACACACACACACACACACACACACACACACACACACACACCGGTTTCAGGAGCAGGAAAGAAGGCACCAGAGAAACTGCTTCCAGCAGGCATTCTGTTTTCCGGGCTAATGAGATCAGAAACCAGCAAATCGACCCCATGACCATCCTCCCCAAATCGACAACAAAATCCAAGGCCACTTCCTCTCCCCGTCTGCCCCTGACCTGAAATGAGAAGTAGAAGTCTACTTCTGCATCAGCTGATGTGCTGCTGCAAAACAGCTGTTTGCATTTCTCCAGCCTCCCAAACTTAACTGTTTCTCTCTCAATGTGGGGGAAAAAAAAGAAAATCCACGCAGCACAATGCAAGTCACCAGTGACAACAGAGAAAAGATCTTGCTCTTGCTGGAATACCCAAAAGCCAGCAGAGAGAGAGAAAGAGAGAGAGAGAGAGAGAGAGAGAGAGAGAGAAGCAGTGAAGTGGATGAACTAAAAGAGAAAGTGGAAAACCATTTGTTAGCTTTATAATAAAAGCCTTTTAAAAACTGGTTAAAAGTTTAAGACAGTATGGAAAAGCCTTAACACAACTAACAATAAAGGATGAATTTAACATAGAGCACGCAATAGATTCCTATTAATAAATTACTATCAACTTAATTCATTAATACCCACTTAATTAACTACATATTAATACAGGACAGAACGTAGTGGGCATTAAAACAACTGTTCGTACAGCCAATATTTTAAATAACTGTCAATGGAGTATACCCTTTAAAAATTGTGAATCACTACATTACACACCTGTCACTTGTATAATATTGTACGTCAACTATACTTCAATTTTTAAAAAAAGGCTACATACTCTGCGGTTCCAACTATATGACGTTCTGGAAAAGGCAAAACTACAGAGACGGTAAAAGGTCAGTCACTGCCAAAGGTTGGATGGGAGTGAAGGTAGGAGGGGGATAAGTGGGTGGAACACACGGGATTTTTAAGGCAGCGAAACCATTCTGCAGGAGACTGTAATGGTGGATACAGGTCACGATGCATTTGTCAAAACCCATAAACCTGATGGACACAGAATGAAGCCTAATGTAAGCTATGGACTATAGTTAATGAAGCCTAATGTAAGCTATGGACTATAGTTAATAATAATGTTCATTCATCGACTGCGACAAATTTCGTGCCAGGGGAAAACGATGTCTGGGAACTCTCTGTATTTTCTGCTCAGTTTTTCTGTAGGCCTAAAACTATTCTAAAAACCAAAGTAAGGACTTCCCTAGAGGTCCAGTGGTTAAGAATCAGCACTTCCACTGCAGGGGGTGCCGGTTCGATCTCTGGTCGGGGAACTAAGATCCCATGTGCCGCATGGTACGGCCAAACAAACAAAAATGAAAGTATATTAATTTTTTTAAAAAACAGACATATGGGGCTTCCCTGGTGGCGCAGTGGCTGGGAGTCCGCCTGCCGATGCAGGGGACACGGGTTCGTGCCCTGGTCCGGGAAGATCCCACATGCCGCGGAGCGGCTGGGCCCGTGAGCCATGGCCGCTGAGCCTGCGCGTCTGGAGCCTGTGCTCCGCAACGGGAGAGGCCACAACAGTGAGAGGCCCGCGTACCGCAAAAAAAAAAAAACAAAGAAGACCTATGTTTGAATTCGGCCTCATCCCTTACTCACTCTCAAGCACTAATATCTCAGTAAATCAAACCCATATTTACTGAGATACTAGTACTTCTGTGGTAACTACTAGAATCCAAGCGATTAACAAGACAGAACAGACCTTTCCCTTATGGAGCCAAGAATCCCATTTACTAGCTGTAGCACTTAACTATTTGGGCTACAGTCTCCCCATCTGTAAAATGGGAAAAGCAATGCCCACCTCTCAGATTATTGTGAAAATTAAATGAGTTGGTGTGGGTGGAAGCATCTAGAATTATGCCTGTAGCATAATGAGCATTCTATAAATATTTGGTGACTGTGAAGTGTGTGCAGTCATAGCTGACTTCACTAGCTGGATTTTTATTTATTTTATTTTATTTTATTTTGTTTAGTTTTTTAATTTGGCCGAGCCGCACAGCTTGTGGGATTTTAGTTCCCCGACCAGGGATTGAACCCGTGCCCTCGGCAGTGAAAGCACGGAGTCCTAACCACTGGACCGCCAGGAAAGGCTCAGCCTGGATTTTTAGTGAAAAAAAAAAAGAGAGAGAGAGAGAGCTAGAAGGTGGAGTGCTGGGGGCTGGGGATTGAGTCAGCGGCTTAGAAAATCTGAGGAGTACCAAGGAAAACGGCAGGGAACAGCACTGGGTAGAAGAGCTTCCAAAAAGGCCTGTGGGGGAGACCACAAATGTCCACTCAGGAAACAGAAACCCACAGAATTTATTTAATCAATGATAAAAAGCCACCGAGTCCAAATGGGCAAATTTCCAGGGAACGGAGGCACTAAGAAAAGAAGCAACTGGGTAAAAACATGCCCACGGGAGGGCCACACGTACAGGTCTGATACCCTCCTGGTCCCTGTTCGCAGACAAAACAACACACAGGACAAATTCCCCAGAACCCAGTTTATCCACAAGATGTTCCAGGCTCTTGTCCGCACCTAAAGATCTTTACGGTATGCTGGCGCAGCCAGAGGGCTGCCTCTGGCTAATTTGCAGGCTGATAATTCCTAATTAATTTACTTTCTTATAATCCTTTTATAGAGACAATTTCCTTATAAAGAGATAAAGTCCTTGCACTATGAAGTCGGGGCAATTTGAAGGCTTGATAGCCTAGAAGCTATCACTGCCGAAGAAATCCAGGCTTCCCATCACCCCCACACTGGAACATTTTGGTGCCTAGTGGGGAGAGGAGAAAGCCAGGTGTGCACCAAACAGAAATCCCCGCGCCCACCCACAGGCTGACAGGCAGGGGCTCACCGGGTGGACGTCCAGGAACAAGGAATGCTCTTCTGGGTTAGGGTGGAGGCCAGACACTGCCTCTGCCAGGACTGGGTCAGCGTTGTAGAAGTGAGGATGGGAGAGAAATAAGGGTGCGTCTAGAAGGCAGAGGGGCAGAGAGGGGATGTCAGACAAAGGCAGCATGTTGGCACATCCAGAGACCTGCCCCTGTCACACCCTGAGCTGGGCAAGGGGATGCGTAGGTGATGAAACACAGCCACTGCCTGCAGTGCACCCCCCTCATGATGATGACGAGATGCAAACAACAATAACTAGACAGAGAGAATCCGTTCAGTCTGCAAATATTTACCAAGCGCCCAAGAGGCACCAGGAACCGGAACCCACCCAGCAGGGGACAAGCTCGGTGCCACAGGAAGGGTAACATAGGAGCTGCTGCTTCTGCCAGGAGACATCAAAGGAAGGAGAAGAAGCCGGCTCAAAGATGCCAGACAGAGAAGGTGAGGGAATGGCGTTCCAGGTGGAAGGGATGGCAGAAGCCAAGGCAGGGAGGTGGGAAGGTGCGCGGTGCATGTGGAGCAGACGGCGCCCGGAGGGGAATGACGGCAGCTGAGGACAGAAAGACTCGGACTTGGGTGAGAGGAGGGGCATCTGGACCGCCAAGCCAAGCAGCCCAGACTGTCTTCTGCAGGCGACACGGCAATGATCAGAGATGCTCAGGTGTGCACACCTGCAGCCAGGTCTCCCTAACGTCCACGGGAGGGGAGAAGACACACCTGTTTTGCTCCTTCTCTCCCAGCAGCTGGTCTGTGGGAGGGACGCCAACGTGTGAGAACAGGGACTGACCTGGGTCCCTCTGAGTGGGAAATTCACACCCAGACACCCGAGGCTGAAGCTGTCCATCAACTGACCAAGCGAGGCAAACGCCAATGCATGCTCGTGTGCTCAGGACAACACACAACAGGCCCGATGGACAGCAAGTCAGCGGGGAAAAGAATAAGCCTCTCTCAAAACTGACGAGGATCAAGAACCGGCACATCAGAGACAGAACGCAGACTGGCGGTGACAGGGGCCGGGGCAGAGAGATGGGGAGTGAGTGTAAATGGGTACGGGGTCTCCTTTTGGGTTGATGAGAATGTTCTGGAACTAGATTGTGGTGGTGGCTGCACAACGTTTTGAATGTATTAAATGTCACTGAATTGTGCACTTTAAAATGGCTAATTGCGGGGCTTCCCTGGTGGCGCAGTGGTTGAGAGTCCGCCTGCCGATGCAGGGGACGCGGGTTCGTGCCCCGGTCCGGGAAGATCCCACGTGCCGCGGAGCGGCTGGGCCCGTGAGCCATGGCCGCTGAGCCTGCGCGTCCGGAGCCTGTGCTCCGCAGCGGGAGAGGCCACGGCAGTGAGAGGCCCGCGTACCGCAAAAAAAAAAAAAGGCTAATTGCGGATTAGTGAACTTCACCTCGATACGGAAAAAAAGAAAGAAAAAACAAACAAAACTCACAAGGTCTTCTTCCCTAAAACCAGCAGCCCGTCTGCTGCCAGCCAGGTGACCCGCATTCCTGTTTCTGTGTGTCTGGCAACCTCCAATGTCTAGATTCTTTCTGCTTTTCTTAGCAAAGCCAAGCACTGGTTTGGAATAAAAGCTGAGATTTAACCGCTGTCTGACTTCATTTTTCCCAGAGTCCTTTTACATTCATTGCCTTAATGCTTCTCAACATTAATTTATTCATCCTAGTACCTCTTTGATGTGTTGCCATATTCAGCTACCCCCTGCCCTGTTACACAATGTGCTTCTCTGAAGCAACTGCTATTGCTCTACATAAACAGCTATATTTTCAAGGACGAGCTTGCTATCTGCGGCATAACTGGCAAACACTTGCCAGAATTAGAAAATAAATATAGGAATAAATACAATGCGGATGAATGAATGTTGCAGATTCTAACTAGAGACTGTTACCTACGTGAGACTTAGACCCTGAGACTTTCTCTTTCTCTGTCAAAAAGAAAGACAGACGAGTGTTAGACAGGTACTTTCTTCTGGAAGTGATCAGGACAGAGAGAGAATGGAAAGCAGAAGACCTCTCTCACCACGTAAGTCAATGTTATATAAAGCTACGTCTTTGGACCTTTGAAGTCTTGGGCACCACCAGGGACAATGTTTCACAATTTGGAAAACCCTGTTTCCCATTCTCCCCTCTCACTGTGAAAGGAGATCAACAGAGCAAACACAAGGACCGCCCCCCTCCCTCGGTAAGGGAAGCAGTCACCGAGCCAGGCCCTTGCAGGCGGCGCATCTCAAACAAGCTCCATCCTGCCTCCAAGGCCAGGGTGGCAGGGTTGGGGGGAGACTGACACAGGCTGGACCGACTTGCCGTCACCTTCCCTTGCTTCAGCTTGCTTGGTTGTTTTTTTTATTAATTATTATTATTTTTGGCTGTGTTGGGTCTTCGTTTCTGTGCGAGGGCTTCCTCTAGTTGCGGCGAGCGCGGGCCTCTCACTGTCGCGGCCTCTCTTGTTGCGGAGCACAGGCTCCAGACGCGCAGGCTCAGCGGCCGTGGCTCACGGGCCTAGTTGCTCCGTGGCATGTGGGATCCTCCCAGACCAGGGCTCGAACCCGTGTCCCCTGCATCGGCAGGCAGATTCTCAACCACTGCGACACCAGGGAAGGCCAACTTGCTTGGTTTTTTAATAGCATGCATGCATGTACGTGTTTCTTTCTATTTTATTTCCAAACAGACTGAGAGACAACACCCAAGTAATAAATGGTAATTCATTTATAGCTTTATGGCGCATCTAAGCAGACCTAATGGCCCGGGATCACCACAGATTAAGGGCCTCCACTGAGCAAGCCTCAGGACCCTACACAGCACAGAGGTTGGAGGAGGAAGAGTTCTCTGGGTCCGAGAACTCCTCAAGGCCCAGCAAGGGAAATGTGTGGGTATTTCTTATCTTCAGATGAAATGCCACAGAAATACAGACACAGGTGCACCCGAAGACATGTATGAGAGAACGTTCTTAGCAGCGCTGGGGTAACTGTCCACAGCAGAACCTCGTCGGATGCCCATGAACAGCAAAAGAGGTGAGGAAATGGAGGTGTGGTCCCACCGTGGAATACTATATAGCAAGGAAGAGGGCACCCACGACTGCGGGGACGGACCTCACCAATGCAAAAGTGGGCGAAAGAGGACATAAGTAGAGAAAAAGGAATATATGCTTTAGGATTCCGCTCACATAAGCACCAAAGGCAAGCAAAGCCGTGCTGCCAGCAGTCAGGCCAGTGACGGAGGGGGAGGTCACTCCTGTCCTCTTTCCCCATCACTTGGTGGAATCTCAAAGTGCACGTGTCAGTTGGGCCTCTCCCTGTATATACGTCTATTTCAACGTAAAAGAAAAATTTTTATTTGCATAATACGTACATAATTCCCTTGCACTTCTGAAGTTCTCTAGGCATGTGTGCTAAGATGAGGCCGTGCGATGTTCATCCCTAGCCCTTGGCAGTGGACGGATATGTAGTTTCTGCCTGTCCAGCACCCACTCTTTCTCCTGGAACCTATACCCCGAGAAAGCCCCTCCCCTATTTTCAGCCGCCTGTCACGTGGGTGCTGGCCCCACCCACTGGAGCCAGGGGCTGAGCATGTGACACAGCCTGGCCAATCAGCATAGGCCACCCTTGGACACTTACTGGTTCACAGCTGGTCGTGTGATGCAAGCCAGCCCAATCAGAGCAAACTCTAGAACTTTTGCTGGAGTGAAGAGGAGCCAGTTGTCCCGTTTCTGCAGGACCCAGAGCTGGGAGGAGGTGAGCCTGGAGGCTGGAGGGGAGAGCCTGCCTCGCAACAAAGCGATCTGGAGGAAAACTGAGCTAGCACATGGCGAAAGGCGGCTTCGGACAACAGCTGAGCTCTAGAGCTATGCCTAATGCAAAGGTAAACCGAGAAGTACCCTTTTAGGCCTAATCAGGCTGGTGTAGCACCTGCCACTTACCACGGCAATCGTGTAGCACACAGCCCACCAGGTGTCTGCACTGTCAGCCCACCTACAAGCAGAAGTTCCTGTAAACACCAGTGAAGAAAGAATGAAGCGAACAGGGAACAAGGGCAGGTGGGCCAGAAGAGGCCACGACAGAGGTGGGCACTTCCAGGCCCCAGCTCCAAACCCTTCACGCACGGAGCACCTCACTGCCTGAACTTGGGGAAACCATCCAACCTGATGGCAGTCCTTCCTCCCAACCCTGCAGCAAACTACGCCTCCCAAATTCCCATCTCCAGCTGGAAATGTGGTTCCAACCAAACGGGCCGCAGAAGGCGAGACCTCGGAAGATAAGGCGTGGCTTCTTGTCCTACCAGCTAGGGTGTCACACCCTAGCCTCGAGCCTCAATTCCCTCGGTGCAAGGTACACCCACACATCCATACGTTCCCGTACTGTGTGAGCACCCTCTACATACTGGGCCCAATTCTAGAAGCTAAGGACAGAGTCCTGCGTGGAGTTTTTACAAACCAATACAGGAGACAGACAATAAGTGAAATAAAAGACACAGTGATTTCGGGGACAATCAAGGGTGAAACGACAGGAGCAGCTGGGAGGCGGGGCAGGGGGGCAACTTCAGGATGGAAATCAGAGAGCAGGCCTCCTGGAGGAGGTGGCATTTGAACAGACCAGAAGCAGGTAAGGGAATGATTCACACAGATCTACAGCAGCCTAGGGAACAGCGGATGCAAAGGCCCTGAGGCAGGACCAAACGAGCTACATCCTAGAAACAGGGAGAAGGGGCGGGGCTGAAGAACATCAGTGGGGAAAGTACGGGAAGAAATGACATTAGAGAGACTGGCAGAGGCCAGATCCTGACGGCACTGGGGCCTCTGTAGGGATTTTGCTCTACACGCACGGGGCGCTAGTAGACATTTCAAGCAAAGGATTGGGTGGCAATCCGAGATTTTGAAAGGTCCCCTGGGCTGCTTGCTGGAACAGTGTCCAACAGAACTTTCTACGATGATGAAAATGTTCTCTTTTTTCACTGTACGTCCCACAGGGCAGTCTCTAGGCACGTGTGGGTGGGAATCATTTGAAATGTGGCCGGTGCAAGGAATGCACTGCCTTTTTAATTTGATTTCATTCAAACCAATTTCAATTTACCTTTTTTTTTGGGGGGGGTGGTGGTGCCGCACCATGCAGCCTGCAGGATCTTAGTTCCCCGACCAGGGATTGAACCTGTGCTCCCTGCGGTGGAAGCGCAGTCTTAACCACTGGCCCGCCAGGGCAGTCCCCGATTTCAATTTAAATAACCACACGAGGCCAGCGGTGACCGCACTGGACAGTCTGGGAAACGGATGGTACACGGGGCGGCCACAATGCAAGAGGAGGGCCAGCTAAAGGGCCCTGGACCACGAGGCGGCGGGGGAACGGAAGAAAGTAAGGATGCAGGCAGGGCGCACAGGGCTTGCTGGCGACCTGGATGAGGGTTGGGAGAGGGAAATCGAGCTGACATCCAAGTGTCCAAATTGAGCATGTGAGGCGGGGCCGTCTCGGGGACTGGCACACAGCTGGAAAACACTGACGATGTCAGAGGACAGTGTGCCAGCGCCAGGGGCCGCATCCAAGCCCACAACTGCAGAACAAGAGTTCACGGAACCATCAGGCTGCTGCCAGCTTCCTTCCCTCCCCAGGTGGGGTGGAAGGTCCTCCCCATGAAGCCTGCCTCTCAAGCCACCTATCACGACCTGGGAGGCAGAACGATGCCCTTCCCAAAGATGTCCGCACCCTCATCCCCGGGACCTGTGAATAAGTTAGGTTACACGACAAAGGAAATTAGGTCGCAGGAGGAATGAAGGCTGCTAATCCGCTAAAAATAGAGAGCAGTGGCCTAGATTATCCAGGTGGGCCTGATATAGTCTCCAGGGCGCTTAAAACTGGACAAGGGAAGCAGAAGAGCTTCAGAAAAAGAGATGTGACCACAGGAGTGGGATCAAACACTTGTGATGTTGCTGGTTTTGCAGACAGAGGAAGGGAAACCTGAGCAAGGGATTCTAGGGGCTTCTAGAAGCTGGGAAAGGCAAGAGAAACGGAGAGTCCCCGTCAACCTCCAGAAAGGAACGCAGCCCGCTGACACCTGGATCTTAGCCTGGAGAGGCCTGTGTCCGACCCCTAAACTACGGAGCTGCTTAAGATCATAAACTTGTGCTGTTCTAGGCCACCAGGTTTGTGGGAATTTATTACGACAGCAACCGATATACCCAAAGCGTATTTTTTTTTTCTGGTTATCCTTCTGCTGCCCTATTTATCTCCAGCCTAATGGGATTATCAAGAGTATGGAGGCCATGGCGTAAACAGACAGATAAGCCCCTCATCACGGGCCACACCCTCCCGCCCTCCCGTGGGGAATGACACATACTGAACCTGCAGGTGCTGACATTCTGAATTCCAGACTCCCGGCACGGGCAGAAGCCCTCATTGGGCGGGTAGACGGACCCGTTGGCAAATAAGGTGTTGGGAGCCACGAAGCGAAAGGTGGGGATGCCTTCGAACACCCCCTGCTCCTTGTAGATGAGCTTCATGGACCTGCGGGGACAAACGATGGAGGATGACACCCCAGAATGAGGTGGCTGGAAGTGGGTGGCCCGAGTTGAGCCACGCCCCACGGGCACGGCCACCCCCCGGGTCCCAGCAGCCGCCGTCTCTCGCCCGGCGAATTGCAATGACCTCCCTTATGGGTCTCCCTGCCTCCCCCGCCTACGCCAATCCATTCTCCGCAAGCAGACAGAGCTTTAAAACAAGGACAGAATATATCGCGACCCCACTTACAACTGCAATTGTTTCCAGTCTAATCTAGAATAAGATCTAATGTCCTCACCATGGCCCACAAGCTTGTAGAGGGTCCAGCCCCTGCCTACCCGTACTGCACCCCACAGGTGGTATTCCTCCCACATGCTCCATCCTGCCCCAGGGCCTTTGTATCTGCTACTCCTGCTGCCTGGAACGTTCCTCCCTCATCCCCACATCAGACCTCAGTTCTTCACTCAGGTCACGGTGCGGTGCCTGGAACGTTCCTCCCTCATCCCCACATCAGACCTCAGTTCTTCACTCAGGTCACGGTGCGGCTGTCAGCTCCGTAGGCAGCAGCAACGTGGCCGACACCCTATTCCCTCTTCTGCTCACCCTGCCGTATTTCTCAAAGGCACGTCTAACCTCGAACATGGGCTGTGGATCAGAACCGCTCCACCTGTGCTGTCCACGGGGGCCACTCAGCACACGTGGCCTTAGAGCCCTTGAAACAGGGCCTGTCCAAGTCAGGATGCAGCTCTACGTGTCAAATGCACTCCACATTTCTACGACTTGATACCTCCAAACAATGGAAAACAGCTCTTCAATATTTTACATCTGTTTACACATTGTGAAATGATACCATTTTGGATCTCCTGGGTCCAACAAAACATCATTAAAATTAATTTCACCTATTTCTCGCTACTCTTCTTTAATGCGGCCACTAGAAAGTTTTAAACTGCAGATGGGACTTGAATTATATTTTTATTGGAGAGTGCTGGCTTAGACAATAGTATCATGTCAATGCTGAATTTCCTCATTTTGGTGACATGATGGGGTTATGTAAGAAAATGTCATTTTTAGAGAACACCCACTGAAGTATTTAGGCGTCCAATGTACTCTCAAAGGGTCCAGGAAAAATATACAGAAGGAGAGAGAGAGAAAGAGAGAAGTGTGGGATGAGGATAAAGCAGAAGGGGCCAAAGAGAAACCACTGGGAAATTGGGGAAGGCGATGCGGAGAAAGTTGCACGTTCTCGCAACTTTCCTCTAGGTTGAAATTCCTAATTTTAAGAAGTGAACACACACACAGCAAAAGCGCCTCCGCTCTCTGACGCTCCCCTGGGGTGCGTGGGCCTGAGTCCCCCGCCAGGACATGACTCCCAGGGAACCATTTGTCTCTGTGGGGACCCCAGTGTCTCGCAAAGACAGGGCTCCATCAGGGTTTGCTGGGGAGGCAGGTGGGTCAGAGTTCACATCAGTGAGATCCCAAGCAAAGGGTTTTTCCAGAGTGGCCTGAACAGAGAAGCCGAGGACAGGACAGCACCCAGAGAAGAGCTCTAGGAGCCACTGTCTCTTCTCACCCCTCGGCCGGGGCCACCGCCATTGTTCAGCCCCAAGCTGACCTCCGAGGCTGCTACTCTGGAGACTGGAGGGGCTGCAGGAGAGGCACCCAGATGTCACAGCACCCAATGGGAAATTAGGGCAGCCGAGCAAACAGCACAGGGGGCCCATCGCTTGCCTTATGGCACGGTCCCCGGCAGTCCTGCCCATTTCCTGCCCACCACGACCGAGCTCCAACAACCGCCAGCAGCCTCTGTCTGGGCCTTGCAAAAGCACCAGCGATTGGCGTCTGCCCTTCATGGGCAACCAAAGAGAATTCAAGATGGCGCCAAAGGCCGCCGGACACACAGAGAGACGAGCGCTTTGCAATTCACACCACAAGCCGCTTGATTCCGCTCTGAGCAGCCACAAGGCAGATTTCCCAGGAGGCCCAGAATGTCCCACGTCGGGGCAATTACCGGCAGGCCTCGGGGCTGTAGAATTCCAGCGAGGATTCAGGAGTCATAAACGGCGCCCATATCTGCCCGGAAGTCCCATTAATCATGTTGCACTGATCGGAATGCCAGAAGTTGACCTGTGGGGACGCAAGGCCTCGTAAAGAAATGCTCTCGGGCATTTCCTACCTGACTTGGAGCTGTGACTTCACGGGCCATGTGCCCTGGGGGATGTCACTACCCACTTGACAGAAGCCTGTCCCCTCGGAGAGACAGCCTGGTGCAAGGTGAGCAGGCTGTGTAGACAGCCAGAGACACTGTCGACTGCAGCTCCCCACTCC
The DNA here is from genome assembly GCF_964374135.1 of Grampus griseus. Taxonomy (NCBI): domain Eukaryota; kingdom Metazoa; phylum Chordata; class Mammalia; order Artiodactyla; family Delphinidae; genus Grampus; species Grampus griseus. The sequence goes on along the minus strand of NC_139006.1, from coordinate 5,361,880 downwards.
CTAACCATGGATCCCTGAATGTGCAACTTTGCTGGGGACTCAGTTACTTCATCTGTAAAATGGACCCATCACTCACATCTCCAAGGAGCACAGTGAGCAGGGGACACTGACCTCCTCACCTCTCAGAGAGGAAGGACACTTCCTGAGAACAGATCAGGTTAGAAGGTAGCCCAGTAAGCAAAATATTTAAAATAATGATGGTGGCTACCAGATCTCAAAACAGTAGTTGCCTCTGGGGAGTGAGACCTGCACAGAAAGAAAACAGACTTCTCACATTCTACCCCTCTGTCCTAGGAGAAGGTTTTTAGGCATGTGTACATTTATATATATATATATTTTTTTTTTTTTTTGGGGGGCCACCTGTGGGATCTTAGTTCCCCGACCAGGGATCGAACCCAGGCCCCCTGCAGTGGAAGCACAGAGTCCTAACCAATGGCCCTCCAGGGAAGTCCCTGTACATTTTTATATTGAAAAAGCAAGCCAAAGAGAATTTCAGTAGCGCCCATTCGGAACGGTTACTAATGGTTGCAAATGGTAACCCTGCCTCTCTGGGCACTGATGGGGAATAACCTGTTCCCCCCGCTCAGGTCTTTGCCACCATCACCCAGATAAGCGTTTGGAAGGTGTGAGCACCACCACTGCACAATCATTCTCGTGCATGATAACAAAAGGCCACCAGGTAAAAAAAGCAAGTTGCAAAACTATGCACATAGGATGATTTCACTTTGCTCCAAGGAGAAAAAAAAAAACACACGTGCAAATCGCTACAAATAGGAAGAATATACCCAACGCTGATAACTCTGGGTTTCCTCTGTGACTCAGGTGGGAGTGGGGCTGGATGCGTGAAGTCGTACAAAGTGCACTTTATATCTATTATTTTATTTTTTCATGCGAATGTCTTCCTGTGTTTCTAGCGTAATTTTTTTTTTTACTCAATAATCTTTTACTGCACTGGATGGTTATATCATCAGTGTAATATCTGAAGCATTCTCGTTAGTGAGGCATCAAAGAAACAGTTCTGTTCCCAGCATACACGTAAATAATCAGTGTCTATGCCCCCCCACACACACCTGGAACAAAGAGCTAGATTTTGGGGATTTTTTGTTTGTTTTGGTTTTTAGCCGCATCTTGCGGCATGTGGAACTTCCCCGACCAGGGATTGAACCCGCGCCCCTTGCAGTGGAAGCCCGGAGTCTTAACCACTGGACCGCCAGGGAAGTCCTAGTTGAGCCTTAAACATAGGTAAAATCCCCAACTCTGAGAGCATCTTCCCTGCGGATGCAACCCCCTCGTGTTTTTGTTTTGTTTTGTTTTGTTAATTGGAGCACAGTTGGTTAACAATGTTGTGTTAGTTTCAGGTGTACAGCAAAGTGATTCAGTTATACATATACGAGTATGTATTCTTTTTCAAACTCTTTTCCCATTTAGGTTATTACAGGATATTGAGCAGCGTTTCCTGTGCTATACAGTAGGTCTTTGTTGGTTATCTATTTTATATATAGCAGTGTGTACATGTCAATCCCAAACCCCTGTTTGAAGAGGAAGAAGGTGCACTGGGTGGCCTGCCCTGGCAGCCCCTGCCATCCCTACCCGGCCCCTGTACGGGACGGCCAGCGCCTCTTGCCCTCACCTTGCTGACCCCGTTCCACTTGTCCACGAGATGGATCCTGCTGAAGTTTTTGACCCCCGTGAACACGGTGAAGAGCCCGGAATCAGAGTTGTTGAGCTGCAGACAACGGCAGAGAATGACACCTTTAAGCCCCAGGATGGAGGCAAAGGACCCGGGGACCAGTAGTCAAGCCAGCCCGCTTAGTTACAGGCGGCTCCCTCTTCACCCGGAGGACAGGGGCCTCGTTATCTTGTTCACCGCTGCATCCCCAGCACGTGGGGGTCAAGAGGAGGAAGACTTGGGGGCTTTCTAGGAGGGACACTCCCCTGATGACAGCATCCGTCCCAGAAAGAGTCCCACCTTCCCTCCCAGACTCTAGGAGAGTCTGGTTCTCCTCCTAGGTGAATAGTAGGGCCACCCCGTTACTCCCCCAAAATTAAAATAAAGCATGGCCACATGACCTCTTTGATCAGTGAAAACGATCAATGAGGAGAGAAGTGGTTTGTCACTTCCAGGTGGGAGCTTTGAGAGCCAGTGCATGCAATGTCACCGTGCTTTCTGTCGCTGCTACAGAAACCAGGGAAGTGTGTGTCCAGCTGGAGCCTCCCTCAGCCTGGGTCCCTGAGTGACAACAAAGAGCAGAGGCCCACTGGCCACCCGCACTGGACATGGCATATAAGCAAGAGATAAACTTTTGTTGTTTTAAGCCACTGAGATCTGGGGGCTGCTAAACCTGGCATATCCTGAAGCATACAGGCACACAGGACCTGATGTTTATCAAGTACTTTCTAGGCAGGAAGCACAGGCTTTGGCACTCTGAGGGTATTTCTTAGAAAAAGATTTCTAATTCAGAGCGAAAACATGCAAAGCGTACAAAGAAATGAGTGGCTGCTGGGTCGAATCTAGAAAGCACCCTTCCGAGGACGCCATACAATGTACGGTGTAGCACCCGTTAGGAACTCAGTAGGGGGTGTTGAGTGGCCGAATAGCTACATCGGTTACTGACTGGTTAAGCCAGCAGGGCCCAAGTTCAAAGCCTGCTCTGGCTTCCTAATATCTGTGCATTCTGTCATCCGTCCATTTAGAGCTTCATGAACCCAAACTTTAGCCAATATAAGGAGACAGTAACAGGAGCCTCTACAAAGAGGTACTGAGAATATTAAAAGAGCTAATGTGTAAAAACTGCTGAGCACAGTGTCTGAGAGATAATAAGAACTCAAAATGCTTTATTATTATTATTGTTGTTGTTGTTATTATTATTAATAAATGCTCACCCAAAAGGATACTAACACAATAGTTATAATAGACAAAGTGTGTCAGAGACTGCTAGTCACTACCCGAAGTCCATTCTCCCCTTTCTCCTTCCTAACAAAACCCGAACCTTACTCAGGGCATCAACACACTAGCTAAAAGGTAACATTTTCCAGATTGCCTTGCAGCTAAGTGTGGCCACATGACTAAGTTCTGGGCAATGGAAAGCAAGTGGAAATTGGTTTTCTCCCTCCTAAAGAGGGAAACAGCTGGGACATGCTGTTTTGTCCTCAACTCCCCTGACTGCCCCTAAAACTCCCACCACTTCATACTTCCTGCTGTTGCCTAGAATGTGGATGTGATAGCTGGTGCTCTAGCAGCCATCTTGGACCATGTGGTAATCTTGAGTATGGAAACCACACCCTCAGGAGGGCAGAGCAGAGGAGTAGAAAATTCTAGATCCCTGAAGAGTGTGAAACCACCACAGGAACACTGAACAGTCACTGCCAGACTGTTATTTTGGGATTTCCACTATACATACTCAAAAATAAGTTTTAACATGCTACTCAGTTGGTAATAACTTTCATTTGTTTACAAGTTTACAGTTTGCTTTGACAAGAATCATGTCACTTACCTTAAACTTGCCAACTTACCCACACACCCAGAACCTGTCATCCTAGTCAAAAATGTACTGAGCAGCTACCATGCGCCCAGAACAGAATCACGATTCCTCCCTCCCACTGCCCCCAACACCAGATCAGCGGAGCCCCAAAAGGAGGCTGAAGCTGGAGCAACTCAGAGGACTGGTTACAACTTGTGGTTGAGGGAGCCAAGGTCAGGGATCTGCCTCTACATCAGATCATGATTCAGGATCCCAATCACTGACCCTACTAGGTCAGCAGGGGTCAAGGTTAAGAAAAAGCAGGCAACTCAGAGCAAGGCTGTAGTTGACATGTGTGACCCGCCTCCCTCCCCAGCAGCCACGCCCCTTTCTTTCAGCAACAGTCACATCATTTGCGCCTGGATCAAGCTGCATCTGAAACCACCCCTAGAGTTTTCAATTATATAAGCCAATGAATTCTCTATTTCGCTTAAGCCGGTTTGAGTTAGAGTTTTCTGTAATTTACAACCCACAGCTCCTGGGCCCCCAACCAGCTCCAAAAGCGAGCTGGTAACCGGTTCCCAGGCTGTGTCAGTGGAGGACAAGACAGAGGCCCTGAACGTCTCACTGGGCCACACTTACCTCAGCAAATAACCCGAACTTGCCCTTGAAGGGGAACATGTTTGGGAAGTACTTATTGACGAGGTGGATGAGGGGATCCTCGTAGCCCCACATGATCTCGCTGACAGTGCGGTTCATGAAGGCACGTTCGCCAAGGGTGCCGAACGCCAAGGTCATGATCAGCTTCAGGCTCATGGGCCCATTCTCCATCATCATTGCTGCACTCTGCAGAGCCAGGGGACACCACGGGTTAGAGGCCAGACACAGCTGGTCTGTCCTCCCTGAACTTCAAGCCAGGCTTCCAGGCACAGCCCATCTAGAGAAACGTTCAGGCCTAGAAGGGTCCCTGCAGTGGACACGCGGGGCGTCTGGGTCATCCGGAACCATTCCCTGATCCTTCAGGAATAGGACCACCTGTGCTCTTGAGTTCAGGCCGAGTTAACTCCACCCCTAGCAGGCATGTGGCTTAGGCCTGGCCAATCAGAAACGTTCCTCTCGGGACTTCCCTGGTGGTCCAGTGGTTAAGAATCCGCCTTCCAGAGCAGGGGACGTGGGTTCGATCCCTGGTTGGGGAACTAAGATCCCACATGCCGCGGGGCAGCTAAGCCTGTGCGCTCTGGAGCCCGCACACCACAACTAGAGAGAAGCCCGCGCGCCGCAACGAAAGATCCCACGTGCCGCAACCAGGACCCAATGCAGCCAAATAAATAAATATTTTTTAAAAAAACAGTAAGAAAGAAACGTTCCTCTCTGTGTACGTAGCCCAATCACAGCCAACAAGCCCCAAGGAGCCAGTCGGCTGGGACTGTGGGGTAGAGAGGGGGAGTGCCTGTGGCTGTCCTTGAACGTGGGGTGTGCAAGGCCATAGCCACCCTGAGGGGCAGGTCGGCCAGTGCATGGAACCATCACAGATCCGGGCAACCTTGTTTGCACTCTGCATCAAGCCACATCTGAAACCACTCCTGCCCTTTCAGTAACAAGAGCCCACATATGCCCTTTTTGCTTATGCCAATTCAGAGCACCTTCTACTATAACCTTGTAACCAAAAGAATCTTCATGGAGACTCGACTCTAATTCCTTAGCCCTCCCAAACTCCAAGACCCCAAGCACCTCTTCTACCCAATATCTGGGTGCTTAGAATTTAGGTGAATTTATTTTCTAATCTTTGCTTTCCTCTGGAGATACTGTCTTGGCACTTGGTTTATGTTTTAAAGGCACCTCATCCAAAAGCTAATCTCCACCTGTAGAAAAGGGAACAGAGCCAGCATTTCCTAAAACATAGAGGTCTGACTCCATGGGAACTCACAAGGGTCTCCTTTACGTCATGATTTTTTAAAGGTAATAAATAGATGGTTTTTAAAAATCATAAAAGGATACAAAGCAAAAGTCCCTCTCCGACCCCTGACCCCCCTCTTCCTATTCTTCTCCCCCAAGGCAACCCACTGCTCTGGGCTCTTGAGTATTCCTGCAGAGAGAATCTACACCAGCAGTCAGCAAACTACGGCCCGTGGGCCAAAGCCAGCCCACGGCCTGTGTTTGTACAATCTGGGAGCTAAGAATGTTTTTTTATATTTTCAAATGGTTGAAAGGAAAACAAAAGAAGACTACTCTGAAAAACATGAAAATTATATGAAACTCACATTTCCGTATCCATGAAACAGTTCCATTGGAATATAGCCACACCCACTCATTTATGTTTTTGTCTTGGACTGCTTTTGTGTTATGCTGGCGGAGTTGAACAGCTGCAACAGAGAACGTCTAGGCGTCCAAGCCTCAAATATCTATCTGGCCTTTTACAGAAGCAGCTCACCCTGGTCTAGGCACGTAAAGGCGCTTGTGTGGATGTGGGTGCGTGCGTGCAAGTAGTTCTCCTTTAGAAATATTTGAAGTAGGGGCCTCACACATGTGTTCTGCACCTTGCTTTTCCCCAGTTAGATATGACTAAGAGACTGTTACATGACACCCCCTGCAGCCCTGCCTCCTTTTGCTGGCTTTATACTAGTCCACTGCCTGCCCACGGTAGATTATCACAACATAACTCCACATAACACACGTTTAGGTTGTTTCTAGATGTTTGCTCTGAAAACGTTGCTGAAATAAATATCCTTGAGAACAAACATCTTTGCCCACATGGGTTATTCTGTCAAGAGGACAAATTCCTACCTATGAAATTTCTGAGGTCAAAGGCACATGCAATTTATATTGAAAATCACTACCTTCCAACAGCTCATACCAGTTCCGTGCCTAACGACAGTATCTGTTTCCACACACGCTCCTAAGCCCTGGGCGTTATCACACAGTCTTTGGCAACCGGCTCGGTGGGAGAAAATGACTTCACTGCCAAAACATGTGTATCTCTGAGGGGGGCAGCTGCAAGGCTTTGGGCTGCATTTTCTGAGCTTTTGTTCTGTCCACCCAACGGACTTACCAGGTGCCTTTACGTCTGATCCTGAGCCCAGCCCTGGGCCAGGCCCAGACCAAATGCCTGATGACCTTCAACTGGGTGGACAGAGGACTGAATGGAAGTCTGCGTGCCACAGAGGGCAGACTCACAGCCCAAACTTCGTAGGTTCAAAACCCTAATCTGCTACTCACTAGCTGAGTGACCTTAGGTAAGTCACCTAACCTCTCTGTTCTTCAGTTCTCCTCCTCTACAAATGGAGAAAATAATGGTACCTAACGACCATGGGATCGCTGACAAGTAAACAAGGTAACATGTGTACAGCCTTAAGCACAAGTTCTAACACGCAGTGTTAGCAAGATGCTCGTCCGGCAGGCCTGAGACTGCTCTCTCTAGAAAGGCCTCCTGGCCAGGCCGGCCTTTGGCTGGTGTCTGAGATCCTGGCTTTAGGAGGGCGTTCACCACCCCGTAACTAAGAGGGGCTCACTGCGCCTGGACTGTACCAACGTGGTTTACTGGACCTACATGACCAGCCCCCAATAAACACCCTGGACGCTGAGTCTCTAGTGGGCGTTCCTGGTGGAGGACACCCACCTGTATTGTCACAAGTCACCGCTGAAGGAACGAAGCGTCCGCTGTGTGACTCCCCTGGGGCAGGGCTCTGGAAGCCTGTGTCTGGTCTCCACCCCACGTGCCCCTTCCCTCTGCGGATTCTGTTCTGTCTCCTTCCACTCTACCAAACCAGCCAAGGGCAGGACCACATCTGCTGGGTCCCGTGAGCCCTCCTAGTGAGTCAGCGAACCTGGGGGTGGTCTTGGGGACCATGACACTCATGGCAGGCAGTAAATCCAGCTACTACAATGACTCTCACCTGCAGAGAACGGACACCCTGCCCTTAACCTCCCCCTAAACACCACAGACGACGACACGGACCCCCATTCAGCGCCCCCCCGCCAGTACCTCGTTTTGGAGATTTTAGATTTGCAGAACTGAAAAGAGGAAGACCGTGACTTTGGCCAATATCCCCAAACCAGAGCCCAGGATGCACCCAGGAAGCCCACTGGGCTTAATGCCACCGCAGGGGCCACAGGCTGTGCCTCAAGGGACTGACCGGTGCAGGGGGCAGACAGAGAGACAGAAGGGGCGCCTCACCAAGACCAGGATGTTGGGCATGACGATACTGTCGCTCTCTAGGCCGCGGGACTTGTCAGGCTGGAACTGGAAGCTGCGGTACTCGAGGAAGGACACCGTGTCATTGTCATTGAAGGTGATGTTGCTCTTGTGTCTGAACTCCCTGTGGGCGAGGAAGCCGGTAGGTCAGCTGCCTGGGAGCCAGAGGCCCTCGGATGTCTGCACCAAGCTTGGCCACCTCCCCTCCATCTGTCCTCCCGCCACCTGCCCACTGCAGGACACGGCACCAAAGCCTCTGTAACCAAATCCCAACACGCCCCCTCCCCCTGGCCAAGCCGCCGCTGTCCCTCATCAGTCTCTTCCCGGGCTTCCCTGCTCCTCCGGGGTAGGCAGGGAGGATGGTGGTGAGGAATATGCGCTCTGAAGACAGAGGGTGGGGTCTTGAATCCCGTCTCCATCATTTACTACCCCAGCCTCAGTTTTCCCACCTATAAAATGGGAGTGATGGCACTTCCCTGCCGGTCCAGTGGTTAAGACTCCGCACTTCCGTTGCAGGGGACACGGGTTCAATCCCCGGTCGGGAACTAAGACCCCACATGCCGCAGGGCGAGGCCAAAAATAAAATAAAATAAAATGGGAGTAATAACAAAACCTACTTCATTAGGTCCCTACTTGTGAGGATTAAGTGAGTTAATGGTTGTCAGATGCATTGAAAACATTACAAATCAGCGGCAAGTTTCATTGCTGCTCTGCTGTCATTATTCTCCCTTGTTCTGCAAACTGTTCTCCACAGAGCATCCAGAAGAATCTTTGGAAAGGGGAAATCAGATCACGTCATCCTCTCGCCCACCACCCTCCTTTGCACACAGGATAAAAGCAAGCTCCTACTGTGGCCTCCGGGGTCCTCACCATCTGACACCATCCCGTTCTCAGACTTCCTCTCTCCCACTATCCCCCTCACTCCTAACACGCCAGCATTTACGCTGCTTGGTTTTACCTTACTTGTCCACTTGTTTATTCCCTCCCCGTTCCCCATCGAAATGTCAGCTCTGTGAGGCAGGGGCTTTTGTCTGCCTTTAACAGTGAACGGGGGAACTTCCCTGGGGGTCCAGCGGCTAAGACTCTGCTCCCCCAATGCAGGGGGCCTGGGTTCGATCCCTGGTCTGGGAACTAGATCCCAAATGCATGCCACAACTAGGAGTTTGCATGCCGCAACTAAGGAGCCCGCCTGCCGCAGCTAAGACCTAGCGCAGCCAAATAAATAAATAAATATTTAATAAAACAAAACAAAAACAGTGAACTGGTACAGTGCTTGGCACACAGGAGGCACTCAATAAACGCTTACGGAATGAAGGAATAAATAGGAACTTTGGCAAACCAGACTCAGCTCTGACACAGAAGCCTTTCATGGGTGAGCAAAGCCAGGGTCACAGTTTCCTGAGGGCACAACAGGCAGAACAAGAAGTCGGGCCTCGTATTCCGACGGGCCTCCCTGCCTCTCGGAAAACTGCTCGGGCCAATCCAACGAGCCCAGTAGCCACTGGAGATCTGCACCCTCTCAAAGAAAACAATCAAACGAAGAGGCTGTGGCAGCAGTGGTCAGAATGGAACGGAGCAGGACCCCAACAAATCCTTTCCATGTGCCCCATTTTGTGTTTGTAGGAAATAGGCTTCATTCAGCTTCCTTGACCTCCCCTGAGTTCCAAAGGGTAGATTCAAACAGTTGCTAATCAGGGGAGGGAGGGGATACAGAAACAAAGGAGGAGCAGTCAGGAGACGATAGTGCCGCCTTGGAGCAGGGTCCTGGTTCTCCCTCAAAGGATACACAGAACAATATCTTGGAGTTGTTCTGCAGGAACTAAGGCCCCCACCCAGGTGGAGGATGGTAACTTCAGGCCGAGCACAAGATTCCTGGGACACCACCCAGTTACCTCACCACCAACCAATCAGAAGAAAGTTTTGCACACAGTGGGAGGTGATGAAGGCTCTGACTCGCTCCCCAAATGATTTCCCTTTAAAAACTTCCATGGTCAAGCAGAATCTTTGGAACTGGTTTTTGGACATGAGTCCGCCTTCTCCCCAGGTTGCCGGCCTCCTGAATAAAGCAACCTTTCCTTTTCAACCAACACTTGCCTTTTTTTTTACTTTTTGGCCTCACGGCACGTAGGATCTTAATTCCCCAACCAGGGGAACTGTGCCCCCTTCAGTGGAAGCTCGGAGTCTTAGCCACTGGACCGCCAGGGAAGTCCCAACACTTGCCTTCTGAGCAGCGAGCAGCTGAACTCAGGTAACAATAATATGTTAACAGCTAATGTTTATTGAACACTTACTACATGCCAGGCACTGTGCTGGGCTTTCCGCTAAGCATCTTATCCAATCCTCACAACCACCCACAGTGCGTACTGTCATCCCCATTTTACAGAGCGGGAAACTGAGGCACAGGGAAGGAAAGGCCTGTGCCCACGGTCAGAGAGCTGCTGAGTGGCAAAGCCAGGCGGTCGCTCTCCAAGTCTCAAGCAATAGAGCACCAGATTGGGAGAAGCAGATTGACCCTGAACAAGCCCCACTACTGCGAGGGGCCTGTTTTCTCATCTGTAAAATGGGGTGATGACCTGAGTCCCAGCCCAGCCCCCTCCATCCTCACCTGTACACGTAGGGTCCGCGCTCCCGCACCTGCGGCTTCTGGCCTTGGAGGATCTCATTGGGGTTGACGACATCGAAAAAGTAGACAGAGAGGTAGAAGGGGACAGGGATCTCCTTCCACATGTTGAAGGACAGGCTGCTGGGGTCGATGCGCACATTCTGTGGGGGATGAGAAGAACAGGTCCGTGAGGAGGAGGGCCAGGGCCCCCGCCCACCTACCCACCCGGCTCCCAAACAGCTGCCTGGTGCCAGCCTGTGCTGCAGACTCCACAGGCACATCCGGGAAGGGGCTCCCTGGAGGGGGGTGCTCTGGGGGCAGGAGGAGGTGGGAACGCTGCTCTGGAGTTGACATAATTAATGTTAATAGGTAATATTATTTTTACGTGGTATTTTTTTTTTATAAATTTATTTTGTTTTTTATTTATTCTATTTTTGGCTGCGTTGGCTCTTTGTTGCTGCGCGCGGGCTTTCTCTAGTTGCGGCGAGCGGGGGCTAATGTTCGTTGCGGTGCGCGGGCTTCTCATTGCGGTGGCTTCTCTTGTTGCAGAGCACAGGTTTTAGGCACGTGAGCTTCAGTAGTTGTGGCACACGGGCTTAGTTGCTCCGCAGCATGTGGGATCTTCCTGGACCAGAGATCAAACCCGTACCCCCTGCATTGGCAGGCGGATTCTTAACCACTGCGCCACCAGGGAAGCCCTTATGTGTTATTTTTAAAATGTGTTTTCATAACGGCAGCCTGATTGGGGGACCAGGAGGTGGCCGCTGCTTGACCATAGCACTTGGCACCCAGCGGAAAGTGGGCTCTGTGTGCCAAATGCGTCATTCATTCATTCACTCATTCATTCAATTCATTCATTCATTCACATTTTTTAAAAACTTTAGTATAATTGATTTACAATGTTCCAGGTGTACAGCAAAATATTCAATTTTACATATATATATATTCTTTTTCAGATTCTTTACTATTATAGGTTATTATAATATATTGAATATAGTTCCTCGTGCTATACAGTAGGTCCTTCTTGTTTACCTACTTTATATATAGTAGTGTGTATCTGTTAATCCCAAACTCCTAATTTAGCCCTCCCCATCCCACTTCCCCCTTTGGTGATCATAAGTTTGTTTTCTATGTCTGTCAACACACATTTATTGAGCACCTACTACAAGTCGGGCCCTCTTCTAAGAGCTGGGGATAGGAGAGCGAACAAGACAGACCCAGATCTCCAACGTCGTGGGGCTCTTATTCCAGTAAGGGAGAGGTCTTCAATAATTACGGTAAAGTGCACGCTAGGTGACAGGGCATAGTGAGAACACAGCAGGGACAGGGAAGAAGGCTGCAATTTTAAACAGAGGAGTAAGGCAGGTGAAATGTAAGGAAAAACAAAAGACCAAAACTAAACCAAAATTAAAAACTAAGGGCACTGAGGGGAACACGTGTATTTGGTGGTGGTGGGTAAGTCTATGAAGAAGCCACAGTCTGTGCAAAGGCCCTGAGGCAGGGAGGAGCTGAGACAGAGCATTCGGGAACAGCAAGGAGGCCAGCATGGCCAGAGCAGGGTCTCTGAGGGGAAGAGCAGAAGGAGATGAGAACAGAAGCGGTTTTCCACGAAAAGCCAGCAAGGCAGAAATTTATATAAACTCTAAGTCTCCAGATTTATAAAGCTTGGACAAAACTTGATTTCCTTAAACGGCGGAAGATGACAGGTCTGAAGCTCACTCGGAGAGTCTGTCAGATACACTGGCCTCTAATCCCTGCTTCGCTCTTCAGCTCTGAGCTCCCTGCCCCAGTGACACAGGAGGTCCCCCCAATCCTGCCCCCGCCCAGCCTGACCCAGCCCATCAGATAGACGCTCAATGTTGCAAAGCTAGATGTCTGGGCAGCTTGCGTCACCCTCACCCTTTCTTTGAACGTGGTCTTCCAGGACAAGGACAGCCACCCCCACTGTCCCCAAACAGACTGTCCCAGAACCAATGGGCAGCAGCCCCAGAGAAGGCAGAAGGCTGGAGCTGGAGATCAGGCTCAGCCCCATGTATCCAACCGGCAGGCTCTGGGAAGGAGCAGATTTGGAGGGAGTCTGACCCGAGGGCCCTCCGGGCAAGTTAGTCGGCCCTGAACCTCAGTTTTCCCATCTGTACAATGGGGCCAGTGACTCTATAGCCTCAGCTGTGCCTCATTTGACCTACGTGGCATTTAAATGAAGAAAAGTTGAACTCATTGCCAAGAACAAAAAACTGGGAGATTTAACATAAAACCTGGACTTCAGGGTTCTCTTGAAAATATCAGGAGATCAGAGACTTGCCTTCAGGTGTAACAATCCTTTATTGATAAACACGTCTTCCTACCAGCTACAGGAGTCACAAGGATCATTTTTATAACCCGAGCATCCAGTACCTGCAAATAAAGGTGACTAGTAAACATGGTTCGTACAAAGCAACAAAAACGGGTATTTCCCTGCTGGAGAGGGTATGGAGAAAAGAGACCCCTCCTACACTGTTGGTGGGAATGTAAATTGGTGCAGCCACTATGGAGAACAGTATGGAGGTTCCTCAAAAAACTAAAAATAGAATTACCATATGACCCAGCAATCCCACCCTTGGGCCTATATCCGGAGAAAACTCTAATTCGAAAAGATACATGCACCACAGTGTTCACTGCAGCACTATTTACAATAGCCAGGTCATGGAAGCAACCTAAATGCCCATTGACAGACGAATGGATGAAGATGTGGTACACATATACAGTGGAATCTTACTCAGCCATAAAAAAGAATGAAATCATGCCATTTGCAGCAACATGGATGGACCTAGAGATGATCATACTAAGTGAAGTAAGTCAGACAGAGAAAGACAAATGTCATACATATCACTTGTATGTGGAGCCTAAAAAAAATGATACAAATGAACTTATTTACAAAACAGAAACAGACACAGAAAACAAATTTACGGTTACCAAAGGGAAATTAGGAGGTTGGGATTAACATAGACACTACTATATATAAATCACTTAGTTGTACACCTGAAACTAACACAACAGTGTAAATCAACTATACTCCGATATAAAACTAAAAAAAAAAAAACACGAGCATATCCCGAGTGGGCCTGTGTGTCAGGTGCTTGTTCTAGACTCTTCACTGCACTGTCACTTCCCTGACTAGCACCACGATCCTTCGAGGCAGCCACTATTATTATTATTATCATTATTATTACTATTATTATTATTGGTTTCCTTTGTCAGTTTTAATGAAGACGTAAGTGAGGGAGTTCGGTGCGGGGTGCAGGAGGGTCCACTGTGACAGGTGACAGCTGACCTCTTCAGTGCGAGGGAAAAGGCCACAAGACCCTGGTGGGGGCCAGCCCTGAGCGCGCCTCTCCCAAGTTTAATGCAGGGAGCGGGAAGCCAGCATCCGGGCCTCCCAGCCCCCAGCTCTGGAGCTACAGAGCCCAATGAGGGCACATCCCAGGGCGGCCAGGAGAGGGGAGGAGGGACGGAGTGGCAGCCCCGTGCACAGCTGTAGGGAGGGCCCGTCCCCAGCTCAGTCCTGACACATACAACCGAGAGGGCAATTCGGGTGAGCACGGAGGTGGGGGAGGACATGGTGAACGGAAGGGGTCACCCCCCCTAAAACAAAGGCAGCAGTTGCAACTTCCCTCTGGGCCCCTGAGGTCCCCGGGGCTTGGGTTTTTCCAGCTCCTCCCATGTTTTGTGAGCTACCAGAAATCCAGATGTTTCTATGGCATCTCCCAATTGTTTCAATGGCAGCAACTTATTTTTCAAAATCAAACACACCTGGGGGTTTTCCTGGTGGCGCAGTGGTTGAGAGTCCGCCTGCCAATGCAGGGGACACGGGTTCGAGCCCTGGTCTGGGAAGATCCCACATGCCGCGGAGCAACTAAGCCCGTGAGGCACAACTACTGAGCCTGCGCGTCTGGAGCCTGTGCTCCTCAACAAGAGAGGCCGGGATAATGAGAGGCCTGCGCACCGCGATGAAGAGTGGCCCCCACTCCCCGCAACTAGAGAAAACCCTTGCACAGGAACGAAGACCCAACACAGCCAAAAAATTAAAATAAATTAAAAAATGTGCAGTTCCATCACATTTAAAAAAAAACACACCCGGGAGGCGGGTCACACATCTTAAGGCCACGGCTGGACCGCCGGGATGCCCCTCTGCCACGCCTGCCGGAGCACCTCACCTGCACCATCTCCCAGAGGGGGGGACCTCTCCGTGTTACGGCGGGGGCGGGACTGGGGCCCGCGAGGCTGGGTAGCTCTCCCCCTCCCCACTGGCCCACAACAGGTCCCACCCCAGAGGCCATTTCCCCACCCCCACCCCCCACCCCCACCAGCCAAAGGCTTGGAGAGTGGAATTCAAACGTCAGCCTGGAGTCTGCTCGTGGGGTTGCAGGTGGGGGGGCGGGGTTGTTAGTCATGCAGGACGGAAATCTTTAACCCAAAGCAACAAAGACAGGCCCACAGGGAGGAGCGACAGAGGGGCAGTGCCATCACGCCCTCTCTCCATCCCCCATCCACAGAACAGATACACCCGGGGCTAGTAGGTAGGGGGCCCGCCTGTCCTGGCTTCAGTCAGCGCACTCGGCCAGGAGAAAAGCGACATCGATCCAGTTTCCTTCTTTTGACGTGTTTGGGATAAAATGTAACAGGGAAGAGCCAAATCTGACTCCATGTTGGACCTGTTTCTTTCACTTTAACCTTTGCTTGCCGCTGCTTTTGTTCACTAAAAGGACTGTCTATACAGAACCGCCTGCCTCGGGGAACCCTGTCCCTCTGCCTGAATGTTAAACCAAATGCCTTTGTTCAGGGAAGCATCCGGACCCTGTCCACCTGTGCACGGCTGCAAGAAAGAAGAAATGAACACATCCCCTCCCCGGGGCTGGCCATTCCAGGGGACATTCGCAAAACTTATGGCCTCTGTACTGTCTTCCTCATCTCCTCCCCCTCTCTGTGCTAGAAAAGAAACTGGCATCCAAACCCTGTAAGATGGTTACTTTGAGACATTAGTCGGCTGTCTTCTCCGTCTGCTGGCTTTACGAATGAATAGTTGTATAGACAATGGACTCGAGGACACGGGGAGGGGGAAGGGTAAGCTGGGACGAAGTGAGACAGTAGCATGGACATATATACACTACCAAATGCAAAACAGATAGCTAGTGGGAAGCAGCCTCATAGCACAGGGAGAGCAGCTCGGTGCTTTGTGTCCACCTAGGGGGTGGGATAGGGAGGGTGGGAAGGGGACGCAAGAGAGAGGGGATATGGGGATATACGTATACATATAGCTGATTCACCTTGTTATACAGCAGCAACTAACACACCATTGTAAAGCAATTATACTCCAATAAAAATGTTTTTTTAAAAAATTCATATTCCCTGCCTCAACACCTCGTCTCCAATTTATTGGCCTGTCGTGCGGCAAGCAGAGCGAGCTTGGACTCGGTAGTAAAAATATATAACATGAGATCTACCCTCTTAGCAAACATTTAAATATACAATGCAGTATTGCTAACTCCTATTCATCATGCGTAACTACTGTTACTACTACTACCAATAATAACAAACATAAATAAAGAGGTTGGGAGGAAACTTTCGGAGGTGATGGACATCTTGATCGTGCTGATGGTTTCACAGGTGTACACTTGGTGATGGTTTCACAGGTGTATGCTTCTCTCCAAACTCGTGGTGACGGTTTCACAGATCATGGTGATGGTTTCACAGATCATGGTGATGGTTTCACAGGTGTATACTTCTCTCCAAACTCATCGAGTTGCATAATTATATACATATAGCTTTTTCCAATGTCAATCATACCTCAATAAAGTGGTTTAAAATTTTAAAAAGTTTCCAGTTCCTGCCTCCCTCCCCCAGCCCTGTTTCTTGGCAAAGGTCTGGACACGGACAAGGCTTTTTTGGAATTCCGGAATCCCTCTGTGCTTTCCTAATCTCCTGGCCTGCCCACCCAGTTCAGGGATAAATCAGTGCCAAACCGATGAGTCACCAGATGAAGCCATGTGTCTCTCCCTCCAACGGAAGGGGTTTTGGGGCCCTGGGGTCCCACCCCTGTTCATCGGGCAATCTCCTGTGACCCAGCTCTACTTTCTGGGATAAGTCACTGATCCTCTCTGCACCTCAGTTTCCTCATCCATAAAATGGGTGTAATGATAGCGTCCAAAGTAAGTGGGTATGTAGAGGTAAAGTGCTTAGAACAGGGTCCAGTAGAGCCTGGGGACCCAGAAGATCAGCCATGCAGTTACCTGGCACGAAGTGACCAGCCCTTCCTCCTCCCCCTGTCACTGCCCCACCTCCAGTGGGGGTTGGACTTTGCACCGCTTGCGATCCACAGGATAACTTTGTTTCAGTCACACCGGACCACAGGCATCAGGACCAGGAAGCTGATTAGATAACAGTGCACAGGCCAAGCTCAGGGCCTTTTGACTAACAACGGATTCTATCCCTGCCCCCTCCCCTAAGGTCAAAGATCACAGCCCGAAAACAAAGACTGAGAGAGAAGGCCAAGGTGATCCCTCGTTGGACGCCACTCCATTTTATCCAACCAGATTCTCCAGGCTCATTCTGGACAGTCAGGAGGGCTGCCTGGAAGAGAGGGCATGTGAGCTGGGGATTGAACAAAGGAGTTGGGCTTTGCCAGGGAAAGAAGATGGGGAGGGCGGTCCTGGCAGGGGCCCCGCCTCTGCAAAGGCTAGGAAGCCTTTAAGAGCATGACTTACCTAAATGTCCATCAATCACAAAGATGTTTTTAAAACAACTCAAACATCACAATGGATAAACCAACTGCTGTGCCTCCACACAACAGAATAAATGCTCGGCAATAAAAGGAACCAACTGCTGATAAACGCCACTTGGATGAACCTCAAAGCCTATGTTAGGGACTTCCCTGGCAGTCCAGCGGTTAAGACTCTGAGCTGCCAAGGCAGAGGGCACAGGTTCGATCCCTGGTCGGGGAACTAAGATTCTGCATGCTGCACGGCGAGGCCAAAAAAAAAAAAAAAAATTAGATAAAAAAGCCTATGTTAAATTGAAAGAGCCAGATACAAAAAGCTACATACTATATGATTTCACTTATATGACACTGTGGAAAAGGGAAAACTCTAGAGGGACAGAAACCAGATCGGTGGTTGCCAGGGGCTCGGGGGAGGGAGGAAGCTGACTGCAAAAGGGCATCAGGAAGCTCCTTGGGGTGATGAAAATGTCCCATCCCTTGATTTTGGAGAGATGTATACATGTGATAAAGCTCATCGAACGACACTTAAAAAGGATGCATGTTACGGATGAACCTTGAAAACACGACACTAAGATTTTCTGACAGTTTTATTGAGATCTGATTCAGACACCACACAATTTATCCATTCAAAGTGTACGACGCAATGGTTTTTAGTCTATTCTCAGAGTTGCGCAGCCATCACCACCATCTAATTTCAGAACATTTTCATCACCCAAAACAAAACCGCATTAGCACTCAATCCTCTCCCCCAGCCCCTGGCAACCACCAGTCTACTTTCTGTCTCTATGGATTTGCCTTTTCTCAGATAAAGAGAATCATACAAGTCTTCAAATGTGTCCCTAATTCTCTATTTCTTAAAAACAAGCAGAGACACAAAAGGCCACATATGTCTTCTTTCACTTAGCAAAAGGTTATCGAGGTCCTGATCACTCATCCTTTTTATGTGTAGTTTGTTGAACTTTATGCAATGTATATACCTCATCGGTGTGGCAACTAAAATCAAGAGATGGGACGTTTTCATCAAGGCTTTTTTAAAAGGGTGTATATGAGCACATCTATGTTCACAGCAGCATTATCCACAATAGCCAATAGGTGGAAGCAACCCAAGCGTCCATCGATGGATGAGTGGATAAATGCAATGTGTTGTATCCAGTGTTATTCAGCCTTAAAAAGGAAGGAAATTCTGACCCAGGCTATACGCCATGGATGAACTTTGAAAACATCACTAAGTGAAATAAGCCAGTCGCAAAAGGACACACACTGTATGATTCCGTTTATGTGAAGTGTCTAGAATAAGCAAGGGAGTTCCCTGGTGGCCTAGTGGTTAGGATTCTGGGTTTTCACTGCTGTGGCCCAGGTTCAATTGCTGGTCGGGGAACTGAAATCCTGCAAGCGGCGCGGCGCAGCCAAAAAGAAAAGAACAGGCAAATCCACAGGGACAGAAGGCAGCCTGGTGGCTGCCAGGGGAGCACTGGGGAGGGGCTCCTTAACGGGTATAGGGTTTCTTTCTGGGGTGATGAAGATGTTCTGGAACCGGACGGTGGTAATGGCTGCACAACATCATGAATGTACTAAATATCACTCAACTGTACGCTTTTTAACGGTTTAAATGGTGAGCTTTATGTTAAGTGAATCTCACCACAATTTCAAAAAGAAAAAAGATTAGCTGCAAATTAAAACGAGATATTTCCCAAAAGATGGACACAAATTAAGTCACCTGAGAAAACCAAGTGCGGGTAAAGGTGTGGGGAAACGGAGGTGCCCCAGAACGTGAGCACGGCACGCCCCCATGACCCTGCGGTCCCCTGCTCTGCACACTGGCTCTCAGACACTACTGGCCCCGCCCAGGACCACGACCTACACACCTGGGGTGACTGAAACAAGCTTCAGGAAAGAACACCCGCCTTTCCAATATGATGCCACTTACACTCCCAACGGATTATTTGCTCCTCAGATATTCTCTCCCAGTCCATCCTGTTTTTACAGTGTTGGCCCCCACTGACCCCAATCGTCTCACATCCCTCTATCGGATCACAGCCCACAACTGGACAACTCTGCCCTACAGACAGTCCCACGTGTGTGCGAGAGGGCTGCAGAAGAATCGTCGAGGGACTTCCCTGGCAGTCCAGAGGTTAAGACTCCTAGCTTCTACTGCAGCGGGCACAGGTTCGATCCCTGGTCGGGGAACTAAGATCCTGCATGCCTCAGAATCGTCAAATCTCGAAAAGGAACAGACGGTTCAGCAGATTCTCAGCCAGAGATAAATTGGGTTTCTGCACACAACTGTATCAGGCAAAATGAATGAAAGGACCGGGTCTACCTGGATAAGGCTCAGAGAAAGAATCTTGAGGGAAAAAAAAGGCAAGCTGCAGAAAAGGTAACAGTCACTATTGGCTCTTCACATGAATTTTTCAAACACACAAAATAATGTGGAACATTTTATTTCTTGAAAATGCTATTAACCTAAAAGTTGCCAGCTCAGCATTGGTCTATAAGTCCCTCCATCTGGTCTGGCCCCTGTGGCCTCTCCAGGCCCCACATCCTACATGTCCCTGTCACTCACTCAGGCCATCCATGCTGGCCTCCTTGCTGTCCCCTGTATATGCAGGCACACTCCTGCCCCAGGGCCTTTGCATGGGCTGTTCCCTCTGCCCTCGATGTTTTTCCCGAGGTAGCAGCATGGCCACATCTCTCGCCCCTCCTAATCTTTCCTCACATGCCCCCTTCTCAGGAAGACCCACCCCATCCACTTCAAATTCCTGAACACCCCCCAGCCTGCTCTGGGTTTTCCATAGTCCTTGTCACCTTCCGGCATAATTATAATTAATTGTGTCTATTGTTCTTCATCTGTCTGCCCCGCTGGATCAGAAACCCACCAGGACTGGATCCTCAGCTGCTCACTGATGTACCTCAGGGCCTGGAACAGTGCTTGGCACTCAGCAGGTGCTCAGCAACGTGAGCTCGGGAACAAATAGAATCCAAGTAGAAACGTCTAGGGAGCGGCGATCTGCTTTCTCCTTTGTGTATGTTTTAAAAAGCTCGTAATGGAGGGAATGTGAGGAGGCGGGCGTGCTGCGCGGCTTGCAGGATCTTAGGTCCCTGACCAGGGATTGAACCCAGGCCCACAGCAGTGAAAGCGCACAGTCCTAACCACTGGACCTCCAGGGAATTCCCGAGATAATTTTTTTTTTCTAAATACACAGAGAGCATGGCCTATTTGGGGCCCAAGCAGCTCAGTGGATGTGTGATGGAACAAATGCAAATTTCATGTTTCAAGTAAATACATCTTAAAAATTACCATTTTAATAAAAATGTGAGCTGCAGGCTTCCCTGGTGGCACAGTGGTTGGGAGTCCGCCTGCCGATGCAGGGGACACGGGTTCGTGCCCCGGTCCGGGAAGATCCCACATGCCGCGGAGCAGCTGGGCCCGTGAGCCATGGCCGCTGAGTCTGCGCGTCCGGAGCCTGTGCTCCGCGGCGGGAGGGGCCACAGCAGTGAGAGGCCCGCGTACCGCAAAAAAAAAAAAAAAAAAAAAAAAAAAATGTGAGCTGCAACCTCACAGGCCAGGCCACAGCCTCAGGACTGGGGTAGACAGATGATGAGACTCAGACCACTATCCCATCCAAGGGTGGTCCCACCCCCAACAGACCCCATCTCCTCTCCAGGCCAGGCGGTGAGGACCCTGCCTAGGGAAGGGGCAGAGCAGATGTCCTGAGGCCCAGAGGATGCAGGGTGAGGGACAGCAGACCAGCCTTCTGTTTCACAGAAAGGCCAGCGGAAGGCAGGGGAGAGGCCCAGGCCTCACATGGCTGTCCCTCCAGGGGCCTCAGGCCAGCCAGGCAGGCCTCCTGCACACGCATGGGATGAGCTTGGAGTAGAGAAGCAGGCAGAGGCTGAGAGGGGCCCCATGACTCCAGGGACCTCTACCTTCACCCTCAGGAGCCAGCAGCCAGAGCACGGGACCTCAGCTCACAGAGGCCAGAAAAAGCATCTCTTGCCGGGTCTCGAGGGCCAGGAAGTCCGTGACCCCCAGTGAAACCACCTACCAGGAAATCTCTTCTCGCCCATCTCCCGAGCAGTAAAGCATCTGCGTTAGGCCCCTTGGGCCACTGGAACAAAGTCACACACTGGGTGACTTAAAATATGTAACGCCTCCCAGTTCTGGAGGCCAGAAGTCCGAAATCAAGGCGTGGGCAGGGACGTGCTCCTCCAGAAGGCTCCAGGGCAGGCTCCTAACCTGCTCCTCTAGCTCCTGGTGGTCTCAGGCTTTCCTAGGCGCATCCCTCCAACCTCTTCCTCTGTCATCACATCCCCCCCTCTATGTGTCCTCTTCTTATAAGAACGTTCTTGTTGGACTTAGGGCCCACCTGACCCTTACCTTAATCACATCTGCAAAGACCCTATTTCCAAATAAGGTCACATTCGCAGGTAACGGGGGTTAGGACAGGACTTGGAAGTAGTATTTTTTGGGGGGGACCCTATTCAGCCCAACCCAGGGGCAAAAAGCCAGGGCAAAGCGAAGTGATCAGGGTGTCGCTTGAACCCACAAGTGGCCACTGCCCTCCCACGGTACTCTCCCTGCTCCCAGGATGGCCCTGAGTGCCAAATCCAAAACCCCACTCTCCAGGTGCCACCTCCTCCACGAAGCCTTTGGGGAACTACCTACGATGAGCCTGCTCTGACCTAATTAGGACCCAGGTCATTCTGTGGACAGTCACCCACTCTGTGCTAGACGACATGTTCTGAATTTAAAGATGAACAAGACAGGGCCCCTGAGAAGCTGGGGGAGGGTCGGGGAGCTGGAGAATCCTATCCACCATCTGTAAAGCACTACTCAGGTAGCAAAACACTTCCACCTACCTCACCTCATTACATTCTCAAAGGCCCATGGAACAGACACAGACACTGAAGCTCGAGGACCAATTACCACCCCGATGTCACAGGTGCAGGAAGAGACCAAGCCACAGGTCCTGCACCAACATGCAGGCCAGTGCCCTCACATTTCTCTCCCACTGAGCTCAGAGCACACAGGACAGGAGTTTCGCAAATTAATCATTAATTTTGACCTGGCCATTGAATTGCAAAACCCAATCCCTCCCCCAGTGATAACAGGCAACACACCTCTGACCAGATGGGCCAGGAGGCTGATTCACCTGTCTGAGGCCAGGTTCTGGGACAGGACCAGACCCTTCCCACTCCAGTCACTTCCTACCCCCTGCATCCGAGGGCTCCAGAGATGTCCCCAGCCCCGTGGGGCCCATGAGCGCAGGGAAGACTGCAGCATGGGCTGATTCAGTCTGGAATTTGGGAACGTCACACCCTTGGCTAATGTTCCAACTTCTTTTGGTTTTAAAGGTAAGAAGAATGAAAGAAAAGGTTTTTTATAGAAAACCCAAGCACGTTGCTGAAACAGCGGGGTGAGTTGCTTAAGCTAAGAAGTTGAGTCATGCTTGATTCCTCCATTTCTCTCCCACCCAAAAACCATCCATCAGGAAGTCTTGCTCTAAGATGCACAAAAAATCCATCCAACCACCCCAGCTCCTATCATCATTTGCTCCGACAGATGCAGTCACCTCTTCACTGGTTTTCTCACTTTTGCTTTTGTCCCTAGTCTATTTCCCGCATAGATCAGAGTTACCCTTTTAAAAGGTACCTCTGATCATGATATTCCCCCCACTCAAACACCTCCCACGGCTCCCTACTTATCTTGGAAATAAATCCAAATCTCTTGACAGTGACCTACGAGGTCTTGCACCATCTGGCTCCCTGCAGCTATACCAATCGTAGCTCCCTTTGCCGTCCACCTCGTTCACTCTGATCCAGCCACACTGGCCTCATTGTTCCTGAGCCCACTGGGCAAGATTCTGCCACAGGGCCTTTGCACTGACTGTTTGCTCCTCCAAGGGCAATCTTCCCCCCGATGCCCACATAGGTGACCCCCTCATTTCTCAAGTCTGATGTCACTTTTTCAACGAGACCTTCCCTCAACAATATTAACTGGTTTCTCACTGCACGTCAGGCTCTGTTCTAGGTCTGGGGACTCTAGCAGTGAATGAAATGGACAAAGAAACCACCCTTTCTAAAGTAACCCTTCCCCCATCACATTCTATCCATCACCTGTTTTGTCTTCCCAGCATCATCAACATCGGCAGTTCCTACGTATTTGTTGACAAGTCCCCCTTCCTGCTGCCTGGACTGCGGACGTGATGGACTCAGCTACAGCAGCCACCTTGGATCATGAGGCAGTCTTGAGAATGGAAGCCACGCACAAAGGATGGTAGAGTAGAAAGATAGGAAGCTCAATCCCCGTGGCTTCACAGAGCCACCCCACCTGCCCTGGGCAGTGTAGTCATCAGAGAAAGGTCCATTAGATTCACAAGGAGATCCTACACCATACACCAAAAAGGCTAACATGAAAAAGACTGAACAAAAAAACAAAAAAAAAACCCTACTGGGATAAATAAGGAGTATGCGATTAACAGTTACACACTACTATATATAAAATAAATAAGCTACAAGGATTACTGTATAACACAGGAAACAACATTCAATATCTTATAATAAACTATAATGGAAAATAATCTGAAACAATACACATATAATAATAATTAAATACATATATATATAACAGAAAAAAAAAAGGATAAGAAAAAGACTGACAACAACAAATGTCAGCAAGGATGTGCAGCAACCACGAATGCTCACACACGGCTGGCGGAAGGGTAATTCGGTACGATTGCCATAGAACGCACTGTGGCGTTATCTCCTAAAGCTAAATAACGCAAATGTCCACAAACAAGTGGATGGATGACAAATGCGGGCACCTTCGTACAATGGGACGTCACCCAGCAAGGAAAGGGCGTGGACACAGATGAACCGTACGAGCACAACGTGACGAAGAGATGCTCGACACCCAGGAGAACTCGCTGTATGAGTCCGTTTATGTGCTGTTCCAGGGAACGGGCAAAGCTAATCTCTGGTGATAGGGGTGGGCGTTGACAGAAAGGGGTGCAGGAGAGCTTTCTACAGGTGAGCATGGCAAGTGTGCACGCCCACGTAAAAATTCATCAACCTCCACACCTAAGGTTGTGCACTTTCCTGTATGGATGTTAAATTCAGATATTTTTTTATTTATTTATTTTTTGTGGCTGAGCCGCGCAGCTTGTGGGATCTTAGTACCCCAACTAGGGCTCATACCCGTGCCCCCTGCAGTGGAAGCACAGAGCCCTAACCACTGGACCGCCAGGGAATTCCCTAAATTTAGATTTTTTTTTAATGAAAAAGAAAATTAAAGCAAAAAATTTTAATATGGAGGTGAGTGTTTTTAAGCCATTTATCACTCCCTCAAGGGGAGCCTCAGCCCACAAAGGCTCAACAAGGGGGCTGCGTTCCATCAAATCTGACCTCTGGGCTTCCCTGGTGGCGCAGTGGTTGAGAGTCCGCCTGCCGATGCAGGGGACACAGGTTCGTGCCCCGGTCCGGGAAGATCCCACATGCCTCGGAGCGGCTAGGCCCGTGAGCCATGGCCGCTGAGCCTGCGCGTCCGGAGCCTGTGCTCCGCAACGGGAGGGGCCCCAACAGTGAGAGGACTGCGTACCGAAAAAAAAAAAAAAAAAAAAAAAAATCTGACCTCTGAAGCTCTCCGCCTGCCCCCTGGAGAACAGCGAGGAGACCAATGGGGGCACGGGGGGTGGGGGGCGGGGGGGTCGGGAGCGACCCCCTACAAGCAAGGAGACCCAGCCCTACGTCTGCAGCGAGCTGCTCCCTACTTCCCAACTTCCTGCCCTTCTCCTCCTGCCAGCAGGGGCCCGACACAGCTTCCTGTGCCTCGGTTTCCTCATCTGTAAAAAGGGATTGGAAGCAGGACCAACCTCAACAGGGGCGTCATGTTGACATAACGGGATGAGCACGGCACTCGCCCTCTGTGCACTTCCTCCCCAGACCCAGAAACCACAGTCGAATCATGAGATAAGCATCTGACAAATCCCAATAGAAGGGCATGTGACAAAAGCGCTGACCGGTGCTCTTCAAAATCGTCCAGGTCACCAAAACCAAGGATGGTCTAAGAAACGGGCACGGCCGAGAGGAGCCTGAGGGGACACAGTGACTAAGTGTGACACGGTGTCCCGGACGGGATCCTGCGACAGAAAAGGAAGGTGAAATAGAAATTAAGGAAATCTCAACGAAGTGGCGACTTTAGTTGATACCAATGTATCACCACTGGTTCATTCGCTGTAATAAACGGACCACACTAATTAAAGATGCTAACAACGGGAAGACCAGGTGTGAGGTACACGCTGTACTATCGCCTCCATTTTTCTGTAAATCTAAAACTGTTCTAAGATAGGAAGCTATTGAAACACAAAGCAGGACCTATCTCACAGGGCTACCATGAGGTTCAAATCAGTGCCTGGCCAAGTCACATCAGAGCTTGAAGCAAAGGAAGAATGTGAGCCCCTAGATACATTTTTTTCCCAGAACATTAAAGTCGTTGAAAAAATACTGAAATGTTTAAAAGTAGATATGTTAGGCTTCCCTGGTAGCACAGTGGTTGAGAGTCCGCCTGCCGATGCAGGGGACGCGGGTTCGTGCCCCGGTCCGGGAAGATCCCACATGCTGCGGAGCGGCTGGGCCCGTGAGCCATGGCCGCTGAGCCTGCGCGTCAGGCTCCGCAACGGGAGAGGCCACAGCAGTGAGAGGCCCGCGTACCGCAAAAAAAAAAAAAAAAAAAGTAGATATGTTAAAAGAATATGATTTTACGTTTAA
The DNA here is from genome assembly GCF_964374135.1 of Grampus griseus. Taxonomy (NCBI): domain Eukaryota; kingdom Metazoa; phylum Chordata; class Mammalia; order Artiodactyla; family Delphinidae; genus Grampus; species Grampus griseus. The sequence continues at coordinate 5,336,105 of NC_139006.1, read as the reverse complement.
ATATTTTACTTAAACGGGAACGAGAATTTGTTATAATTTTACTTCCCTGGCTTTAATGGAAGCAAATTCATTGCATTCATTTCCTATTGCCACTGTAACAAATTATCAAAAATGTACCAGCTTAAAACATCACAAATTTAGTACCTTACAGCTTTGGAGGTCAGAAGTCCAAAATAGGTCTCACCCCGAAATAGGGCTAAAATCAAGGTGTCGGCAGGGCCCGCTCCCTCTGGAGGCTCTCGGGGAGAATCCAAGTCCCTGCATTTTCCAGCTTCTAGAATCCTCCTGCATTCCTTCAGCCTCTGCTTTCATCATGACACTCTTTCTGACCCCCCTGCCTCCCTCTTACCCTTAGGATGACACTGGTCCCACCCAGATAATCCCATCCCCCAAATCCTTAATTTAATCACAGCTGCGAAGTTCCTTTTGTCACGTGGGGCAACACACTCACAGGTCCCGGGATCAGGATGTCTTTGGGGGGGGGCCATCGTCCCGCCTGCCACACCCACTCAGAGATGCGGGGCTTCCTCCCATACAGCCCCTTCCACACCCAGGAGCACCCAAACGCCGCGGCAGAGGGACATTTGTTCCTCATGTACCGCTTCCTTTCCAGAGCATCGCTGTCTGTAGCCAACAGGCAGGGCCCCCGCCGGGGACACGGTGGACCAGGTCCCGCTGTGGGAAGCCCCCTGTCCCGAAGTGCAGCCCCACGCCCAGCCCAGGACGCTCGGTCCAACCCTCTTTAAAAGAAACACAGGGCTGAACACAGTCTGCGTGGGACTTCGTGCAAGTGCTGCAGTGCGGGGTGGGAGGGACTTTGTTCTCCAAGCTTGGATCTGCAGAGAAGCCCTTTTTGGGCTGCAGACGGGCCCCTGCCTCCTCCCGAATTCTAAGACCAAAGGACAGTCTGGCTTCACGGTGACACAAGGGTGTCCCTCAGAACAGGAACTGAGACACCCCCCAAAGAGCTCAGCCAGCTGCAGTGTCAGCTGGGAACACGGCACAGGAGGGACTGAGGGGCCCAAGAAGGCCAGCCTCCCCTCTCCTGGGGCAACATCAGAACCAGGGGGGCGTCTCCCCAAAGCAGGCCTCCAAAAGCCAACAGTTTCCCACAGGACAGATTGGGGGGAGCAAAGGTCAGATGACAGAGCGATTCGGGATTCTAGGGGGCCTCGGGAAGCTTCCTGGCTGGGCAGAGACCGATCGACCACTGAGCCGCACTTCCTCAGCCCCCCAAAAGGGACCCAACTGCAGGGGGTGGGGACGCAGGGCATTTCTGAATAGCTGATCAGGTTCCTCATTTCAAAAACTCATCACTGCTCCTTGGAATTCATTTTCACGGGATAACAGCATGGGGGCAACGTCAGGGGCAGGGGGTCTTCTGCTTCATGTCCTTGTTTACCATGGACCTGTTCAAGCAGTGGTTCTCCAAGCGTGGTCCCTGAACCAGCAACACCAGCATCACCTGGGAACTTGATAGAAAAGCTGGCTCTCAGGCCCCATCTCAGACCTGCCGACTCAGCAACGCTGGGGGGGTGCCCAGACATCTGTGTTTTAACAAGCCCTCCAGGGCTTCTGCTGCAGGAGACAGCTAGCGAACCACCGTGTTAGAGACTCAGACGAACCTCTATACATGCTTCACAATAACTCGGGGAAGGAGAAATGGATGCAGGTGGTGGTACACATGAAACCGGAGGGCACGGGCCTCAATGTCCATTAACGCAGGGAAGTGGCACAGGGCAATCATACTGTTCTCTCTCTCTCTCTTTTTTTTTTTTTTGCGGTACGCGGGCCGCTCACTGCTGTGGCCTCTCCCATTGCGGAGCACAGGCTCCGGACGCGCAGGCTCAGAGGCCGTGGCTCACGGGCCCAGCTGCTCCGCGGCATGTGGGATCTTCCCGGACCGGGGCACGAACCCGTGTGCCCTGCATCGGCAGGCGGACTCTCAACCACTGCGCCACCAGGGAAGCCCTCTTTTTTTTTTGACCACACCCCGCGGCATGTGGACCAGGGATCAAACCCGCGCCCCCTGCAGTGGAAGCGCGGAATCTTAACCACTGGACCGCCAGGGAAGTCCCGTGTTCTCTCTTTTTTTTTCAGGGACATTTGAAATTTTCATAACAAGTTTCTTTTAAACCACTTAAAGATTCGAACCCCTCCCCCACCCCCAAAGAAAAAGACAGGTCTTCTGTCTTCCTGAAGCCAACTCCACAAACTGTCTGATTTGGCCAGTGATGAGTTTTAGATCACATGGTATTTCAAAATATTTGAATTTGCTGACAACATCTTAAAAACGGCAGATAGGGCTTCCCTGGTGGCGCAGTGGTTAAGAATCCGCCTGCCAATGCAGGGGACACGGGTTCGAGCTCTGGTCCAGGAAGATCCCACATGCCGCGGAGCAACTAAGCCCGTGCACCACAACTACGGAGCCCGTGCTCTAGAGCCCGCGAGCCACAACTACTGAGCCCAAGTGCCACAACTACTGAAGCCTGCGCTCTAGAGCCCGCGAGTCACAACTACTCAGCCCACGTGCCACAACTACTGAAGCCCACGCGCCTAGAGCCCGTGCTCCACAACAGGAGAAGCCACTGCATTGAGAAGCCCGCGCACCGCAACAAAGAGTAGTCCCCGCAACTAGAGAAAGCCTGCACGCAGCAGCGAAGACCCAACACAGCCAAAAATAAATAAATAAATAATTTTTTAAAATAAAAATTAAAATGGCAGATAAATTCTGGATTTCCGGCTTCTTCTGAAAAACCAGGAGACGTGCCAGCACTGGGCCTGGGCCTCCCCGCATGGCCCAGCTGAGCTGAGTAGCAGCTGCTCCTGGTGTGGGATCTGCTCTCCAGGTTACCACAGGCCTCACTGCTTCCTATCATCTCACACCAGGTGGCTTCACTCACTGGAGTTGCTGCATGGCCCTCACGGGTATCTGAGTTTGCAATGCCTGTCCTACAGTAACACAGGATGAGAACATGGTACTCATTCATTCATTCATTCATTCCAACCCTGCCTGAGCATCTAATATGCTCAAAGCTGGTCCTCAGTGCTATGGGGGGCAAAGTTCATCAGAGAGGAGCTGAGCAGGGATTGGAAAAATGACAGGTTACTCACAAATGACTCAGACACACAATAGGAAGAGCTCAGCTCATCAAATGTATTTATTGGCAACCACTGGCCAGCACCAGAACATTGTTTAACATTGGCAGGACTGTCAACCACTTTGGAATATTGTTGGGGCACTAGCTACTAAAACTAAAGTCCATGCCCTACATCCCAGTAATTCCATTCCGGGGTATCACCTAAGAGAAAGGAAAACACATGCCCACACAAAGACTTGTCCACAAATGTTCCCAGCAGCTTTACTCCTGGTAGCCTCAAACCAGAAACAACCCAAATATTAACCAGACATCACATACATTCACACAGCAGTGAGAAAGCACAGCCATGTGGGTGGATCTCACAAGCCTAATGTTGAGCAAAGAAGCCAGACCACAACAGTACCCGCTGGGTGATTCCATTTCGATAAACTAAGCTATGCTGGAAGAAGTGAGGGTAGCGGTCACCCTTGGGGCTGGGTAGCAACAGGGGGGAGTGCAAGGGGATTCTGGGGGCGCTGCTGATTACTTGGGGATGTTCAGTTGTGAAAGTTCTGCCTGCCCGACATGTACTAGGCTAACGTTGACAACGATGCCAGCATTTACTGGGTGCCAGGCCATATGCTAAATGAGCATTCGATGTGGCAGGCCCAAAGGCCACCTTTATCCCCTCCTCCCACTAAGTGAACCCCGACTTGCTTCTAGTATTGGAAAGAAAGCCCTAAATCTCAGAGAAAATGGGCCCAGACAGTAGACCAGGCCCATGAGCCTGTCTAACAAATGAGAAGGAAAAGGAGTCTGCTGGCAGCTTCTGAGAAAAAAAAGATCCTCTTCCAATAAGAGGAAGAACTGAACAGAGCCCTCCCACGGCACCATCCCTCCTTCTGGCTTTGAATGATGTGTGTGACAGTGTGATGTCTGGCACTGTGGCAGCCATCATGAGGCTATGAGGGCAAAGCTGAGAGAGCTGCATAGACACTGACCCAGTCCCCTGACATCACTGAACAGCTGAATAAATCTGGAGACATCCACCACCTCCGGTCTCCCATGAAGCACAATAATAAACCTCTGTATTATACCAGCCACTTGGAAGCAGCTTTTCTGTTGCTTGCAGCCCAAAACATCTCATTCGATGCAATGCTTGCTTTCATCTAAATATGACAATTAGTCCGTGAGGTAGGTACGATTATTTGTTTTGTTTTTTTGATGAGGAAACTGAGGCACAGAGAGATTAAACTACTTACTTGCCCAAGGGCACAAACCCAGTAGTGACAGAGGGTCCTCAACTCCAGTCTGCCCCCAGAGCCTGAGCTCTAACATTCTACTGCCTCCATAAAGGCTCACCGCAGGTGTGGACAGATAAGGATCACAGGGAAGGGAGATGACTGCTGGAAGGCGCACGCAGTTCCGATCCCAGGCTCCCAGGAAAATCAAGCACAATCTCACCCTCCACCTGTAAGCCGGGGTCTCACCTGGACCCACCAACTACACTACCATGATGGGAACTCCAGGCAGTCTACCTGTCTGTGCTCTTTAGGACGAGCACAGTCTCCCCCGGGGCTGACTTCTGCCCCACTCTCTCCACATAATTCAGGCAGAGGACAGCCCTTCCTTCAAACACCGCAATTTCACCCCAATAATTCGCAAGAAAGGGCTCAGCAAACTACAGCCTGTGGCCACATCCGGCCTGCTGCCCTTCATCCCGGGAGCTCACAACGGTTTTACATTTTTACGTGTTTGAAAAAAAAAAAAAAGAAGAATACTAACTCAAGACACATGAAAGTTACATAAAGTTCACATGTTGGTGTCCACAAATAAAGCTGTGTGGCACTCAGCCAGCCCCGTCACAGATATATGGTCCACGCAGCTTCTGCACCACGGCTGCGGAGGTGAGAGGCTGAGGCAGAACCTGTTTGGCCCGTAAAGCTGAGAATATTTACTATTTTTTCTTTACAGAGAGTGTGCCAACCCCTGCCCTCTGCCCCTTGGTCCCCTGACCGGCCACATGGAGACGTGAGCACCTCCCCCTCCTCCTCGGTGGCAGCACCGAGAATCAAGTGACAAGGACATGCACTGATCTGAAGAAAGCACCCGGGTGTAAACGGGCCACAAGGACGCTTGCTAAATGAGCTTTCCGCCACTCACCTTGGCCCTGGTTCCAGAACGCGTGCGGAAGCTTGCCAAGGTCTCGTAAGATGGCGCAACGGTGGTTCGAGCCCGGAGGAATCAGAGGCTCAGGGGCTGTCTCCTCCAAAAGCTCAATCTTTTGCAAGAGGCTCAGCGTCCTGTAATCACCCTGGCCAGAGGCTGGGCCATCCGGTCTACCACCTACGAACCCGAACCCGATCCCTGACGCCCGGATTGGCGGGGCGGTGGGGAGGGGCGGGAGGGGGACCGGCACTGATCTCCCCTCAGGTTAAACCCCATCGTGACTTTTTATTTTTCTTTTTTTTTTAGCTGGGCCACTCGGCACACAGGATCTTAGTTCCCGGACCAGGGATCAAACCCGCACCCCCTGCAGTGGAAGTGTGGAGTCCTAACCACTGGACCACCAGGGAATTTCCCCCATCACTTTTTAAAATTGTGGTCAAATACACAAAACAGTACATGGACCATCTTTACCATTTTTAAGCGTACAGTTCAGTGGCATTAAGTACATTCACACTGTCATGCAATCATCCCCACCATCAGTCTCCAGAAATGTTCATCTTCCCCAACTGAAATTCTATTCCCATTAAACACTAACTCCCCTCCCCCAGCCCCTGGCACCCACCCTCTATTCTCTGTCTCTATGAATTTGCCCCCCCCATAGGGACTTCATATAAGCAGAATCACATAATATGTGTCTTCTTGTGACTGGCTTTTTTCACTTAGCATAATATCCTCAAAGTTCATCCATGTTATAGCCTGTGTCCGAATTTCTTTCCTTTTTAAGGCTGAATCACATTCCAGTGTATGGAGGGACCATATCCTGTTTATCCATCCATCTAGTGATGGTCACTTGGGTTGTTTCCACCTTTTGCCTACTGTGAAGAGTGCTGCGGTGAACATGAGTGTGCAAATATCTCTTCAAGTCCCTGCTTTCAATTCTTTTGGATATGTACCCAGAAGTAGCATTGCTGCATCCGATGGTAATTCTATGGTTCAGTTATCTGAGCAACTGCCAGACTTTCCCACAGCAGCTGCACCATTTACATTCCTTCCAACACTGTACAAGGGTTCCAGTTTCTCCACATCCTGACTAATCGCTGTCATTTTTTGACAGCAGCCAGGCCGGTGGGCACGGGGTGATGGTTCACTGTGGTTAGGATTTGCACTCCGCTCATCATGAGTGAGGCGGGGCACCTCCTCGTGTGCCTGTTGGCCACTTGCGTGTCTTCTTCGGAGAAATCTCTATGAAGTCCTCGGCGCATTTTCTAATCGGGTCGGTTTCTGTTGTGAATGAGTTGTCCCACCAAGAATTTAGGACCAGATTTACGGCCCACACTTTCCATCTGCTCTTGACTGCCCTCCCGGATATTTCCATCTTAGAAAACAGCTCCGCCAGCCACTGAATCCCTCAGATAGAAGTTCAAGAGACTTACTTCTCTCCTCCCCTCCCATCCCGAGCCTAAGCCATCGGCATCCCTGGTTCACGCTCCCTACAAGAGGAACCTTGACTCTGTTCCCTCCTTCCAATTATACTGCCTCTGCCTTGGCCCGAGGCACCCACCGTCCTCCCGTGCCTCCTTTCAACCCCCCAACACTGCCTCCCCGCGCCACAGCAGCCAGAGGGCTCTGTAAGACACGCATCAGATCGTTCCCCGCCCCCCACTCAGAACCCTCCACTGGCATCTCAAGGAATTGAAACCCAAATCTCAACTCCTCCCCATGTCCTACAAGGCCCCGGCCCGCCTCTCCCCTCTCACCACCCACTTCTCCCCAAGCCCACGGCCTGCTAATCACATTGGAGTGATAGGTTGCTTTTCACTCCAATGTGACAAGCCACTTCCCACCTCCGGGCCTTTGCACTTGCTGTGCCCTGTGCCTGGCGTGCTGTTCCTACGCCCAACTCCTCAGCAGCTCCAACGGCCCCTCCTCAGGGAGGGCCTCCTGACCACCCACCCAAAGGAGAAGGACCCGGCCTGGGGTGTCCAGGACTGCAGCTCTCCTGCCTGGTACAATGCCCAGCACACAGTACGAGCTCAGAACACACACGCCGAAGGCTGCTTACGTCCCAAACCACAAAGAGGAGTCAAAGAACATCCTCCCTACACCTGCTCCCCGGGTTGAAGGACTTCTGAAACCTCAGCTGGACGCTGCCCCAGCCCCCGGCCTTTCTCCCTCCCCCGCCAAGGACACAGATGGCCAGGACTGCTGACAGCTGTACCCCACTTATCTGGGCTCCGCGGCCACACACAAGCTGCCGGAGCCCAAGGGAGCACGGAGGTGACGTCATTCTCCTGCAGGATAGGACAGGGAGGGCCCGGCTGCCCCCCAAGGACAGGCTCCCACCCAGGCCTATGGCCACAGCCACATCCGTTCCCAAGCCCCCAGGCCATGACGCTCCAGGTGCTGACACACCCTTCATCACCACCGCCCCACCACCCCTACCCCCACCATCCCCACTGCTCTCACCAGGAGCGGGCAACACTCGAAGCACTTTGCTCCCTGAGTCCTCACGACGGCTCCATGCCCTGGATGCTGACATCATCCCACCTTACAGTTGGGGAAACTGAGACTCAGGGAGATTAGGTCACTGCCCAAGCATGGCCAGTTTTCTGAATCCTCAACTCTATATATACTGCCACATATATTCATAATTACAGTCAAAAATTATATTTTTAGGGCTTCCCTGGTGGCGCAGTGGTTGAGAGTCTGCCTGTCGATGCAGGGGACGCGGGTTCGTGCCCCGGTCCGGGAGGATCCCACATGCTGCGGAGCGGCTGGGCCCGTGAGCCATGGCCGCTGAGCCTGCGCGTCCGGAGCCTGTGCTCCGCAACGGGAGAGACCACAACAGTGAAAGGCCCGCATACCGCAAAAAAAAAAAAAAAAAAAAAATTATATTTTTAAATTCTTTTCATTATTCTCTCATTTGAGCAGGTAGAAAGAACAGGTGCTGCTAGAGATGAGGAAACTAAGGCAGGAGGCTCACAATGAGCCTAAGGCCATAAGCGGCATTAGAACCCCGAGGGGCTCCCGACTGCCCGGTTTTCCTCTGTGATGAACTCGTCCATCACCCAGGACCCTGGATGGCCTCCATGAACTAAGTCTGAATTTATTCCGAAAGAAGGTTGGTAAGTAACAGCCACAAGGCCAGCCTGACGTAGCAGCGCTCACTCACTCCCCACTTATCAGCCCACTGATCCCTTGCAGCAACATCCATGAGGCCAGGGCTATGATTATCCCCATTTTACAGATGAGGAAATCAAGGTCTGGAGGGGCCAAGTCACTTGCCCACGGCCAAGGAGCTGGGAAGCATCAACCTGGTGAGAATGAGGTCTGCCGAGGAACAGACCTCATCCAACGGGGGCAGCCCCCAGCCGACAGCGGCCATGTAGAGTTTCCAAACTGTCAGGAGTGCCTCAAAATGTAGATTTGGATCTAAATCTGCCTGTCTTTAAATGCTGGCAACCGATATAATTTTTTTTCATACCAGCGTGGGCCACACAAAACACCTCTCCAGCCAGGTCTGGGTCTGGGAGAGGCTGGGCTGTAACCTTGGGACAAAAGTGAGGGTTCCAGGTTCCGCTTCTACCACCAGCTGTGTGACCTCGGGCAGGTGCCTCAACCTCTCTGAGCCGCCAGAACTGCAGCCAGAAACTAAGCACAACCACACCTCGGAGGGGGTTATGAAGACAATGAACCTGTACCACACGCAGCTTGGTGCCTGGCACATACTAAGTTCTGCCCCAAAACCTATGAATGTGACCTTATTTAGAAAAAGGGTCTTTGCCGATTTAATTAAGGATCTCAAAGTGAGATCATCCTGGATTTTGCGGGTGGACCCTAAACCCAACGATGAGTGTCCTTAGAAGAGAATATACAGAGGCAGAAATTGGAGGGATGCGGCCACAAGCCAAGGAATGCCTGGAGCCACCGGGAGCAGAAGAGACAAGGCAGGATCCTCCCCTACAGCCTTCAGTGGGAGCACGGCCGACACCTCGATTTCAGACTTCTGGCCTCCAGAACCAGGAGAGAATACATCTCTATTCTAAACCACCCGTCTGTGATGACGTTTACGGCAGCCCCAGGAAACATATGCTCCCTGAGAAAGCTCCAGAAGACACACAGGCGTCTCCAGCAGGAAGATTTTTTCTAGAATAGATCCCGACCTGCACCTTCCCTTGCCAACGAACGAGGACTCCTTCCCGCGCAGGCCTTTCATCACTGCTCCAGCAGTAACAGGGAAACAGCCCCGTCCTTTGCAGCGCTCTGTGTACAAAACCCTCAGGGCAGAGAGGCAGGCCCACAGGCCACAGGAGGGCGAGTTCCAAGACCCACCCCTCAGTGCCAAACCCAAGGTGGAAAAAGGCATGCAGGGTCCTCAAGGGTGGGCCTGGGACAGGAGGATATCCCGGTCCCTGTAGACACAAACAATGTTGTTCAGGAAGGAACTATTAACCCAAGTTGCCTTGGGAGCCAAGACCCACTGTGGGGAGAGGCAGTGGTGACTTTTCACATTGTGCCTTTTTTTTTTTTTTTGAGGTTGTAACTCTCTGCACGCTTTCCATCTTTTTTCATTGTACCCCTATTGTACTTCCCTTATTTTTGATGCCAGTGGGGGCTTTCTGGGCAACAGCTGGCCCTGCCCAGCACATCCCATCCAGCTGTCATAAGTGACGCGACCATCCGAGGCTGCTCTACCTGAATTTTAGTCTGTGGGAGGTAAGAAAATCAGCCCCAACTGCAAAAGAGGACATCGGCTTTTAAAGAAAATCAAGTTCCCAGAGAACCCAAGAACTAGGACCTGGATTTGAGCCCGGAGCTCTGTGGGTCTGCAGGTCGGGCAAACACTTGGTCGTGGGTCAAATGGTGTCCCCCAGAATTCACGTCCAGCTGGAACCTCAGAAGCTGACCTTATTTGGCAATGGTGCCTTTGAAGATGCGAACGAGTTACGGATCTCGAGATGACATCATCCTTGCTTTAGGGGGGGCCCTAAATCCAATGACAGGTGTCCTTATGAGAAGAGGCAAGGGGCTTCCCAGGTGGCGCAGTGGTTGAGAGTCCGCCTGCCGATGCAGGGGACACGGGTTCGTGCCCCAGTCTGGGAAGACCCCACACGCCGCGGAGCGGCTGGGCCCATGAGCCATGGCCACTGAGCCTGTGTGTCCAGAGCCTGTGCTCCGCAACGGGAGAGGCCACAACAGTGAGAGGCCCACGTACCGCAAAAAAAAAAAAAAAAAGAAGAGGCAAGGACACAGAGGGGACGGCCATGTGAGGAAAAAGGCCTCGGAAAGTAATACACACATTACAGTTACACAGCAAGGAGGCCACAGTCCCGCCCTTCGCAGGAGGGGACCCCTAAGCCGGTTGCAGACAGCAGGGGGGCATGCGGGGTCAGCCACATTCCCTCTCCGTCCTGCACAAGGCTGACGTCTCCCTCTGAGCCTTTTCAGCTGAAGAGAGGCCCCTCACATCCTCTGTCCTCTCCCTGCAGCTGACCTCAGTCACCGGGGTCCAAAGATTTCTGATTAAACCAAGTCCAAGTCCCGGGATCTATCCCTAGCTTTCTGTGTGTGCCCCCCCACCCGCAAACCCCTCAAACTCTCTGAGCCTCAGACCCCATCCCCCCACTGACTTAGAAAAGGAAGAAGGCTCAAACACACAACTCAGAAGTACACCCGTCACAACCACACACAGCCTAGAATGCCAGACGGTATCGGGCGCTGGAGCAGATGGGGGAGGGAACGGCAACGGCCCTTCTGGAAGGCACATTTGATGGCACTGGCTCCCTGCCTCCCCCTCCCGTGCCCTTCGACCTGGCAGCTCCACTCCCCACACATCCCGAGGAAATTCTTGGGAACTTTAAGATGGAAGGTTCCAGGATGTTTGCTGTCTGGGGGGGAAGGAGTGGACGGAACCAGGAATAAACAAAACATGAGGAATGTAAACTTGGAAACCCAGGCAGTAGCAAGAAGCCATGGGCCAGATGAGAACACGGCACCATAGATAGATTTCCGAGAGCGTGATGGGAGAAGAGTAGGGCTCAGAGCAGGAGTCAGAGGTCGCCCTCTCCCCAGGCTCCGGCAGCCCATGTGCTGCGCGTGGGGCCTGCTCGGCCACGCCCAGCTCAAAGCACTTACCACTTATTAGCCTGCCCAGTCCTCACCTCAACCCTACGGGAAGGTGTGGTTTGTCCCGTTTTGCAGGAGCCTATCCAAACGCGAGACCCGAGGAACCTACCCCAGGTCACCCAGGCAAGTGGCAAAGCCAGGATTGGCCCCCACGCCCGCCTGGCTCCAGAACTGAGCTCCAGCCCGCTGTTCTGTGAGCAGACTCCCGGCACCGCCTGTGGCACAAGGACACACACGTCCTATTTAAAGACATACCACCCAGGGGATGGGTGCCAGGGCAAGGAGGGGTGAGACATGAGAGGGATAAGGGGAAGAAGAGGGAATAGAAGGAGATGAGGGAAAATAGATCAACAGGCACATGTATGCACATATCCGCAGCGGCACTCTTCACAGTGACCAAAGGCTGCAAATAACCCAAGTGCCCCTCAACTGGTGGAGGAGTAAACAGAATGTGGTCCATCTGCACAGTGAAATACGATTCAGCCATAAAAAAGGAGTAAAGCACGGGCACAGGCTACAATCTGAAGACCCTTGAAAACGTGATGCCGAGTGAAAGAAGCCAGGCACAAAGGACCACACAGGGTGGGATTCCATTTATAGGAAATGTCCGGAACAGATACAGAAAGCAGACTAATGGCTGACAGGGAGTGGGGGAGCTGGAAGGAAGAAAAGATGGGGAGTGGAGTTTCACTTTGGGGCGACAGAAACATTTGAGAAGCAGAAAGAGGTGATGTTTCACACTGTGAACGTGCTAACTGCCACTGAATGGTTCACTTCAAAATGATTAATTTTATGTTGTTTGAATTTCATCTCTATAAGTTATTCACTAAAAAACTTGTGGACTTCCCTGTCTGTCCAGTGGTTAAGACTCCATGCTTCCACCACAGGGGGCATGGGTTTGATCCCTGGTCCGGGAACTAAGGTCCTGCATGTCGCAGGGCAGCTAAGCTCGCGCGCCACAACTACAGAGCCCACACGCCACAACTAGAGAAGCCTGTGCGCCACAACGAAGACCCGACGCAGCCAAATAAATTAATTAACTAATTAATTTTAAAAAAGATGGGGTGCGGTTTATTGCAACAACACGGATGGGTCTCACAAATATAATGGGAAGCAAGAACAGCAAGACAAAATAAAAAATACAGAGTATGTGCCTTATTCCGTCAGGGCTGGGCTGCTGTAACAAAACATCACAGACTGGGTGGCTTATAACAACAGACATTTATTTCGTTCGGTCAGGAGGCTGGAAGTCTGAGATCAGGGTGCCGGCATGGTCAAACGAGGGCCCTCTTCTGGCTTGAAGACTTCTCACTATGTCGTCACATGGTGGAAGAGGTGAGGGAGCTCTCTGGGGTCTCTTTTACAAGGGCACTAATCCTATTCACAAGGGCTCCACCCTCATGACCTAATCACCTCCCAAAGGCCCCACCTCCTAACACCATCACTTTGGGCATTAGGATTTCAATGCATGAATTTTGAGGCATTCAGACCATAGCAATATGATTCCGTTCAAGTGAAGCTCAAAACCAGACAAAACTAAGCCCAGTGTTTAGGGATGTAGATGGGGTAACACGATAAAAAGCCAAGCAAGCTGGGAACAAGTCTCCTCTGCAGGGGCTTCTGGAGGGCAGATGAGGGTCTGCTTTTTCATCTGGGGATGATCACAATGGTGTTCGTTTTAGTTATTTATTTAATTGTGTGTGTCTTAGGCACTTTCCTTGAAGTGCATAAGATTTCACAATAAAAAGAAATCAAAGTTGAAAGTCCAAAGCAGGAGGCTGCAGCAGGTGGAATCCAGGGATCCTGGGAACAGGCGGTCTAAGGAAGTCCTGAGGCTTAGAGAGTCTTTCAAAGCTGCCAAGGGATTCCAGCTACAGCGGGCTCCCGGCCGAGTAAAGCCACAGTGACTTCCTGTGCCAGCCAAGAGGCCAGATGGGGCCAGGGGGACCTGGCACAAGAATTTCTTCAAGCCTCAGAGGGACAGGCGGCGGAGATGAGAAGCCCTCCTACCTGCCACCCCATCTTGACCAGACAGGCCCTGACACCCCAGGGCTGCAACGCCTTTCCAGCCCAGAGGATGAGGCGGCATCCGACCCAGCCCATGGCCCCCAAGTCCATGGCGCTGGGAGATGGCGAGGGCTGGAGGGGAGGAGACAGGCTGGCCAAGGGCCGCTGGAAGGATCCGCACGCCTGGGCGTGAGGGCAAGGAATCAGAGCTGAGAAAATGAGGAAGCAGATGGAGGAACAGCTGAGCGAGGCAAGGCCTGATGGAATCACTGGCTTCTTCCAGTCCGAGGGGAGGTTCAAACTCACCTGGGGGCGCAGGCCGGCTGTGGGATGGGGTCACCAAGCTGGGATGGGGGTGGGGTCCAGGCGCCCATCCCACCTCAGCCAGGAGAGCTCTACTCCCATCTGACTCACACAAGGAGGCTTTTGTGTAGGACTCTGTCGGAAGAAAGCGTGCACTCACGAGGAAACAATTAGACAAATCCAGATCGACAGGCATTCCGCCAGAAAAACTGGTCTGGTCCCTTAATAAACGCCAGTGTTGTGAAGGACCCAGCAAAAAGAATAAGGCTGGAGGCCTGGTCTGGATTAAAGGAGGAGAAAGAAACAAGGCAACTGGACACAGGACGTGATTTAAACAATAAAAACCAAAAAACTGCTATAAAGGGTGCTCTTGGGTCAATAAGAGACTCTGAATGTAACCTGAGCATCAAAGAAGTAAATTATTACGAGCTTTCCTGAGTGTGACTGTGGTCTGTGGTTACAGAAGAAAATAGTCTTGTCCTTAAGACACGCACGCTGCAGTATTCTGGGGCGAGGTGTCCTGACGTCTGCAAGCAACTCTCAAATGGTCTGGCAACGAGAGAGACAGACAGACAGAGACTGAGAATGAAAAGGCAGCAAATCGTAAACATTGGTGGAGCTCAGGAAACGGCTTACAGGAATTCGTTGCACTGTTCTTGTGATTTTTCCAAAATAAAATTTTTCAAACTGAAGCATCGAGGTGGGAGAAGAACACTTTCGGCTGCTTTATGGATTATTTCACAAGTTTGAAAGCTCCCTCCTGGGAATGGCTCGTGCATCCACACCGTGGGATGTTCAGTCATCTAGACACCCAGTCAGAGCTACCCAAGCAACCGGGGAAAGTTTAGAGAAGAGACGCAGTGAGAAAAGCAAGATGCGGGGAAGTGGGCGTAGTATGGTCCCGTTTCGGTAAAATGACAGACTAACTAATCCTACTATAGGTGTGTGTATAAGGCTAAGATGATGACAACAGCAAACACTTATGTGACACTTGCCAAGCTGTTATTCTAAGTGCTTTACATGTGCCAACTCCTCCATCTTTATAAGAGCCCTGTACAGGAGATACGTCCATTAATGCCATTTTACAGTGGGGGAAATAAGGCACAGAGAGGTTAAGTTACTTGTCCAAAGACACACAGCTGGGAAGGGGCAGAACCAGGATTTGAACCCAGGCTGTCTGGCTCCAAAGTCTATGCTCTTGAGTCCACCTAAACTCCTGGATGCCAAAACCCTGGCCAAGGGCTAGAGAGAGTCATGCGGGTTTGAGAACCCATGCCTGACCTTGAGACGGTGACATGCCACCACTGCCTTCCAGCTCCCCGTGTTCCAGTCTGCCTCATGCCTCTCACTCAGGTGGAAGGTTCTCATGTGGGCACACAGGGCTCTCTCAGCACACAAAGGGATGCTCCCAGAGGCCCTGGGGGCCTGGCTGTCCAGGCAGGTCCCTCTCACACACAGCTCCTTGCTGTCCTAGGTGAAGAAGGGTGTGCCCCAGAGTTTGGGGCAAGGGCCAACAAGCTGGCAGCCGTTCATCCGGGGGACTGTTGGTGACAGGTGTGCTGGTTCACATTGCAGAACACACCTGCTGGCAACAGCGATTCCAGATCAAGTCCTCTGCAGCTGTACCTGGGCAGATTCTGATAAAGGTCAGAGTCTTTACGCATCCCTCCTCTGCCCCAACCCCTCCAGGGCACACCACTGGCGCCTCCCACCCGGGGCAGACAAAGCCTGCACTTTGGCACACCCCAGCCCTGACACCTCTCCCAGTTTACAACAAACACCTCCTTCCCATCCTGCCAGGAGGTGGGCGGACAGGAATGCAGACAGGGGACCCTGGGGACTTTCTGCCTGAAGAATGCTAACTAATGACTTGCTTTTACAACTACTTGGCTTCTTCCAAGCCCTGCTCCGGGGGCCCATCTGACTTCCACCTACTTCCCCCGCCCACTTGAGACAGTCTTCCCTGCCAGTACTCACTGCTAATTTTCTCTGTGGCCTTACTTAAATCTTTGCTCCCTTTGGGTTCTGGTTTCCCCAAAGAAAAAATAAAAGATGGAACTGAGTAAAATCCAAGCTCCAGATCTAACAATCTGAGTGTATGAAACCTTCCCTGATAAAAACAATTAGCTGATAAGCTACCATCTCCTCCAGAGGTCTTGGGTCTAGCCAAAGAAAATAATCTCTAATACTATAATAACAAGAAGCAATGAGATGAAGTGAGAAAGCTACCCTGGGGAAAAGGGCACATCAATCATTTTTGCTGCCTGTCACCCTTTCCTCCTTCTGCTAACAGTGCCCACACACACACCTCTTCCTTTAGGGCACCACCCCACCCCACCTCAGTCCCTCTGCTTTGGGGAAGAAAAGTCCTCCTTCTCCAGCTCCAAGAATGGGCATGTAATCCAAGCCTGACCAATCGGAGCAGTCCATTTCTCAAGCTACAGTGATTGGCTCAGGGATAAGCATGAGAGACAAGCCCAGCCAATCAGAGCCCAAGAGCATTCACACCACAACTTTTCCCAGCCACTGGGAAAATTCTCTAATTATCTTTGAAGGTCCCTCCATAAGGTTCCCTTTGGAGACCTCCAGGGAAATTCAAAAGAGCCAGTTTCTCCCCCATGTGGTACAGATGGCCATCTGAGCCCCAGATAAAGCTGCTGGCCAGTGATACGAAAGCACACATACAAAAAATGAATTTTTAACTCTTGGATTGCATTCAAGCTGAACTCATTATGGGACCCCACAGGAGGAAGGGCAGAGCACAAGAAGCTCGCTCCCCACCCTCTCTGCATTCTCCAGGCCAACACTAACCCAGTCGACTTGTGGTTTCCTGAGAACAGGTAAAAGATTTTGCCTGGTTGAGCTGATGTGCGATCCTGTATGTACAGAGCAAGTACGTATCACCAGCAAACTGGACCTGGGTCTCCCGACTCCAGCCTCATGAGGTTTCCACTCCTAAGGACAGGAAACGCAAGTGGTTCCACTTTAAGGCTGAACTTGGGCTTAAATGCAGCAGGAGGGAAACACCGCCACACCCCCAGCCCAAGCCACCCATCTGAGGCCAAGATGCCAGCATGAGGATCCCTCCTCCTTCCAAGAGGCAGAGCGAGGCAGCCTCAGACCAGCCTCCACGCCTCCGCTGGCCCCTTAGACAGGACAGATGCTCTTTCTTTACCCACCATCCCCAGATGGCCCCAATGACATCTTTGTAAACCTGTGTTCCTTCCTTCTGGCGACTCCGCCTTCACGTTGGGACAGAGGAGGGGTCAATCAACACTCAGCCAGTAGAAACACCCAGTCACTGGAGTCAGAGAGACGTCTCTGGAACCCAGGCAGGGCTTGTTAAGACTCAGGCCCTGAATCCACGAACACATCATGGACAGCAGGCTCCCGGGTGCTCCCTGGTGCCGGGCACACAGATAGGAGGGGAAGAGCCAGTATTGGAAGCCAAGGAGTCTGGCTTCAAAAATCTGTGCTTTTGAGGATCCCGATTGGAATCGTCTCACTGCCTCAACCCAAGGTCCCACCCCAGCCAGGTCTCTGCCCTGGACCAGGGTCCCCAACCATGGAATACAGTCATGAAGGAGAGAGACATAGGTCCCTGCCTCATGGAACCTCAAGCAAGTGAACAATATAATTCCAGAGCATGGTGACGGCTTGGAAGACAGTAACACGGAATGCTTATAACATAGATGGGGTGTGGTTCATGGGGGGAGGGGGGTCTCTTCTTCAAGAGGTCACATTTGAGCTGAAACATAACAGGAACCAAACATAAAAGCCAGGAGAAAGGAACAGTCTGTGCAAAGGTCCTGAGGCAGAAAAGAACATAGTGTATTGGAGGAAAAGAAAGGCCTGTGAGGCTGTAGCAGGGCGGAAGTGCAGGGAGTGGAGGTAAGTGGCTTACAGGCCATGGTGGGCAGACGGGTTTCAGAGCCCACGCAAGAAGGTTTTCATCAGGGCTGTGAAATGATCCAATGTGCATTATTTTAAAGAGCATTCTAGCTGCGACAGGGGAAACTGACAACAGAGTGGCAAGGATAGGAGCGGACAGGCAGGAGAGGAAGCTCCTGCGGCAGGTGAGAGGGGGAAGGGCTGGATGTGGAGTGGGGGCCGCGCAGGGGGAGGGGCGCGGTCCCCAGGTCCCCGCCCAGGACGACAACCTGACACTCATCGCGAACCTCCCAGTGAGACCACCCTCGTCTTCTAAACATCTGTTCAGTAACTATTTGAGAACCTACCACTATGTGCTAGGCGTCGTTCCAAGTGCTTGGGGACACAGCGATGAACAAAAACTAAGGTCCCTGCCCTCGTGGGCCCGACATTCTCACAGGGAGAAACAGACAATAAGTGATAAACGGGGTGCATAGGTAAATTCCGCGGTATCTCAGCAGGTGACAGGACTACAGAAAAAAACAGCATGGTAAGGAGGGTTCAGAGCACCAGGGAATGGGAAGGGAACTTGCAATATTCAAAAAGAGAGCTCCGTGGGCAAGTGAGATCCGAACAAAGGCCTAAAGGAGGTGGGAGAGTGAATCACGCACATGTCACATCAGGGAAAGAGCTGTGGGCATGTGGGCAGAGGGAAGAACTTAGGAAGGCACATGTGCCAGTAAGTCTGAGGAAGTGCTACAAGGGCCATGTGCAAAGTCAAGGTGAGGGGAGGACGGAAACGGGTCAGGATCGGATGGCAAAGGCCTCAAGGCACAACATAAGGGCTCACCTTGACTCGGAGGGGATGGGGCAGGTTCACGGCAGGGCTTTAAGCAGAGGAGGACGGTGCAATTTTCATAGGATTCCTTGGGCTGCTGTGCTGAAAAACCTGACCAGGGAGCACAGGTGGGCACAGGGACCCTGCAGGAATCCAGGTGAGAGCCGATGGCACCCTGGACCAGGGCAGTGGCCGTGGGTGTGGAGAGAAGTTGGATTCTGGTTTTATTTTGAAGATGGAGTCATAAAATACCCTGATGGTCCAGCGTGAGAAGTGAGAGAGAGTCAAGGCTGACCCCAAGGCTTTCGGCCCGGGGAGCTGGAGAATGGACAAGCAACGGCCTGAGATGGGAATGTGGGTTTCACGGGGAGTGATGGGAAGTCAGGCGCTGGCTAGGGTAAGCATGAGCTGCCTTTGACCACCCAGGTTGAGATATGGAGTTGGCCACTGGATGCTTGAGGCTGGAGCTCAAGGGGAAAGGTCCGGGCCTGGGATATCAATTTGGGATGTGCCAGGACAGGGATGGCATTGACACGTGAGACCGGGTGAGCGCGGCCAGGAAAGGCCTGAGCCCTGGGACGTGCCAATGGCCGGCGGTCAGGGAGATAAGGAGACACCAGCATCTGAGTCCAAGAGCGGCCCAAGAGAGCACACATTAAAGCGTCTAAAGAGTCCTTCTAGAAAAATGGTGCAGATGAGCCGGTTTGCAGGGCAGAAATAGAGACACAGAGGTAGAGCACAAACGTATGGACACCAAGGGCAGAACGTGGCAGGGGGGCTGGGGGCGGTGGTGGGATGAACTGGGAGATTGGGATTGACATGTATACACTGATATGTATAAAATGGATAACTGATAAGAACCTGCTGTATTAAAAAAAAAAAAAGAGTCCTTCTAGAAGCTTCCAGAAAAGGTGGAAGGAACTTCACCCCAAATACCAGGAAGTAAGCACAGGTCAGGCCACTCCTGTTCCTTCCTCCCCCCCAGCACGAAGCAGTCGGGGAACAGGAGGAAACAGTGGGGCGGAGGTGGGGGAAGGAAACAAGACAATGAAGCCAGCTGTGCCCTGGGCCATCAGGGGCCCGGACCTCTGGGTTTGGGGAGGTTCTGAGCAAAACGATCCTGAGCTTCAAATCAGAACCACCTATAACTCAGCAGCTCCTGGGCCCTGGAAATCTCCAAAGCCAAGAGTGAACTTCTGTGTGTTGTTTTCGTTTCTCTTTGCGTTTCAGCTCTGGTGGCCACTCCCAGAGCCAGTGGAGGCCAAGGTCTCATTTGACCAAGGGGGAGGGAGACGAGGCACATGAAAGGACTTCACCTTTTGTCTTGCTTTTGTATTTCTGGCCGACTGCTACAGTTGAATTCTTTGCACCATAAATGTGTTTATGGGGACGAAGCTGCTAGATCTCTGTGGCACAGAAGGGCCGGGGGTGTGGGAGGGAGGTGGGTGCTCAGGCTGGACTCCCCATAACCGAATTCTCTAGTTCTAAGATTATGAGCCAGAAAAGTCAGCCTTGTGGCCGAAACCAGCCTTGGGGGCGGCTTATGACCCCAGGGGCCTCTCTGCTGCTGGCCAAGGGCATAGGATCACCCTTCCGGGCACCATGACCGCCGGGACCCACGGTCATTGACGGAGCAGACATGCCTGTGCCGGGGCTCCAGCGGGACCAAACTGCCCAAGGGAAGCTCTTCAACAAACAAGTCCTCGACACAGACTCACTTCTGTCCCGTTTGCTAGAAGTTGAAGCCAGAACGGGATGATTCCAGGTAGCTGAGTGTCACCAAATACTAGCTAATCACATGAGTCACAGAGCAGAGGCCCAGCCAGCATGAGTCATTCTAGGAAGGGATGGGGAACATGTCCTGAAATGGGAAGAGCCAGGCGCACTGAACACAGCCCCGTGCCGGGCCTCGGGAAGGCCAGACCATGGTGGGACACGTGGCCACACGTCTGTGCACACACCCCAACACACACGGACACGTGTTAACACGTGTGTCCACATGTCCCCGTGTGTAACTGTACACTCAACAGGTGTCAACACACATGTGTGAGGCCACACATAGACACATACATAACCGCACGTGTGAACGCGTGTGCCAGGCTACCACACGCGGGCACACATCATGAGTGTGCACGCGTGTTCGTTCACACGCACGTGTACGCCATCACAGAGACACTGTGCTCCACGCCGACACACGCTGACACACAACACTTGTCTGTGTGTGCGTGCTTCAGCACGTGGCCACATGCAGGCGTGCATGGCGCATGCCGACACACGCTCCTGTGTCACCAGTCAGCGTGTACAGCCGGCACACGTGTGCACACACAGGAAGCCAGAGGAACGAATCTGTCAGCAGCAAAGAGGGGAACAAAAATAACCAACGCTCGGGGAGACTAAAGATAGCCCGTATTTTCAGCTGTGGCTCTGGAGGGATAGGAAGCTCCCGGCAGGAAAGACTAAGAAAAACACAGCCGAATCGGAGCACACCTGCGACCCCACTGCCCCCCGAGAAGGGAGCACCGCCCCACCGTCCGCGGCCACGGGTCAAGTCCACGGCCAGATGGAGCCTGATGTGGTCAGAGGCGGTCAGCCCGCGACGCCGTGACGCCCTCTGAGACGCAACCCTGGCGCTTTGTGGAGGCTCAGACGGACGGCAGGGCACAGAGCTGGCCGAGCAGACCCTGCAGGACAGGCGGGGTCACCCTGAGGGTCGCTGGGACCACGGGCCAGGGAGAGGCTGCCCTCCCCAGCTTCCCTTGGCATCTGCGATTCTAGAGCTGCCCGGGCCTAGCAGACAGCCCTGGAGGGAAGACGTCAGGACGTACTCTGTACTCGCAGTTTGGGGGAGGTGATTATCAGGGGAAAGGCCTGGGAAGGACCCCGCTGCCCCACTGTCTGTGCAGGAAAAGGACAAGGAAAGGTGGACCCAAGCAGAGAACAGGGGAAGGGCCTGCCCTGCCCCCCACGTCAAGTCGAGCTGCTCAGAAATACTGCACAGAGAGTGGGGAGGACGGGGTCCACAGGTGGCAGACTCGCTGGAATCTTGTTTCCGCCACTTCAGCTGTGTGACCTGGGGCAAGTGTCCTTCCGGCTCTGTGCTTCCATTTCCCTCAAGAAGAGAGAGGCAGAGGGAGCTATTTAGATACGAAACGAAGCAACTGAGTACAGGTAAAACACGTAGGCCAGTGTCTAGTGCATAATCAGCGTCCACTGACTGTTCTCTCTCCCCAGCCCCTGCCTTTGAACTGATGGGCAAAGGAGATTCGCCAGAGGGCACGAAGCACGGGGGCAGGGCACAGTGCTCCTGAAGGCTCTCTGGGTGGCCCTCGCCAAGGGAGGGGGGGGCAAAATAGAGTCGGAGGCTGGGGGCGGCGGTGGGAGGGGCTAAGGAGACAGCCCGACCTCAGAGCGCTCAGCGCCCGCCCATCCCACCATCCTACTGTGAACCCCAGCACTGCTCTGGTCCTGAGGACACTGCAGGGACAGCGACAGGACAGCCCGCGCCCCGGCTCATGAGGCAGAAAGAGAATGCACAAATCAACATATAACATGAGGGGGTGACTTTTAGGGACATGAGGGGTGACCTGTACAGGTATCTGGGGATGAGCCTTCCGGGCGGTAGAAAAAGCAAGCCAGAGTTTGGTGGGACCAGGCTTGCTGGGTTCAAGGACTTCAAAGAGATAAGCATGGCAGGTGAGCAAAGGAGCCAAGAGGGGGTGCAGCGACAGAGGGAAGGAGGGCCGCATGGTGGCGGGGGGACTTCAGGCCACTGAAATGACCTTGGTATTCACTCAGAGTGACACGGGAAACCTCAGTGGGTGGTGAGCAGAGGGGGCACATGACCTGGTTGTCTATGGAGACCAGAGATGAGACTATTGCACTAGTCCAAGCAGTGAATGGAGGAGGGCAGAGTGGTGGAGATGTTGAGAAGGGGTCAGTATGCAGATATGCCTTTGAAGGTAAGCCGATAAGATTTGCCGATGGACCAGATACAGGGGTATCACAGAAAGCCTGCAGTCAAGGATGACCCAAGGTTTTTGCCTCTACCCTTGGAGGGAACGAATGGAGATATCACTTATTGAGATGGAGACACGGACGGGAGAAGACTTTGGCAGCTGGAAAAATTCACGGATATAGCACCCAAGGCTGATTCCAACTAGAAAACATAAAAGACAGCAGAGGGGAACTCAGCTTCCCCCCCGACCCCCGGCCGTGGAGAAGGCCACCAGGCCCATCATTGCACATGGTGGCCCAGCAAACGAACCCCTTCCCCTGTGGCCCAGCGGGGCCTTCCCTGGTGGACCAGAGACACCCAGTAACTTGGAAATACACGCCCAGGGACCTGGACTGCGCTTCCTAATCCACGCAAACACAGAGGGCCACGCATGCCAGGCTCTGTTCTAGGCTGTGGATATAAGAGCGCCCGTCCTGCTGGGGTTTGCCTCAGGATTTTTTCACACACACACATACACACACACACACATACACACACACACACACACACACACACATACACACACACACACACCAGCAAGGTAATTTGGGCAAATTACTCTCTTAAACTTCTGTTTCCCTAACTGTGGATGATGACAGTGAGATGTGTGTCCCAGAATTCTCCCAGGACTAAACGAGATGATCAACATTTACAAAGATGCCTGGCGCACAGTCATCCTCGATTATACTCCAGAGTGCATTCGGTCTGCACACCTCTTGTCCAGCCCCACCCATTGGGGGAAAGGAGAAGAAATGAGTCTCATTCTCCCCCAGGGCCTCTCCCAGCGACCTCTATCTCCAGGGCCCCTCCACTGTGTGCCTCCTGCATTCTTCATCTAACTCATTTGGCCATTCTCTGGGGAAAGCTATGGATTCGTTACTAATTTTTAACTAAACACACAATACGTGAATACATTCTCCTTATTTACAAAGAAAAAGTATGAGCCTTCCAGATAATGCATAAATATTCCCCCTGCCACACCCCCAGTCCCCTGAGAGTAACCACTTTCGTCAGTCTGGTGCACACCCTTCCACACCTTTTTCTGTGCCTTTACATGCACTGATAGAAATCCAGTGAAAAGACAGAGTATCGTTTTGTGGAGGTTTTTTGGAGTTTTTTCTTTTGTTTTTTTTTAACATGAGTAGCCTCAAAGCTTTTTTTCAATTAGTAATGTGTTTTTTCTACTTTTCTGTGCCCAGACGTAAATATCTAGCTCCTTCTCTCTAACTTTTACCTAGAACTCCACTGGATGAAGCACTCCTGCTTTAATTCCTATGCCCCTATTGAAACGCAGACCAGATTTGGCAGGGTCAGGATTCCTGCCCGAAACTGCCACGAGCTGTGTAAACCGGGTACCTCCAGAGCAGTTTCACACACAGGTCACCGCCTTTGTACTTTATCATCTTGCCAGGAAACAAACTAAATCCACCCCCTGCCTCAGAGCTGAAGACACATGCCCTGGCTCAGAGGTGAAGTAACTGGCCTGAGGCCCCCGGTCAGCAAATGGTACAGCCAGGTCTGCAAACCCTGAGCTCTGGAAACTGACATCGGTTTCAAAACGAGCCACACCCCTATGCAACCCCACCAGTAACCTGAGAAATGTAAATCACACACATCAGATTAACCCCCCCAAAAAAAATTATAATAAGAAATCGGTAATCCCAATAATGGCAGAGATGTGAGGGAGTGACTAGTTCCATACTCTGTGGATGGGACTGTAAATGCCCTCAGTCTTCAGAAGGGCCATTAGTCTGTGTCCAAATGCAAACTGGACACACCATCTGGACTAGAGGCTTCCCTTCTAGAAATGTACCCAGTGGAAATGTTCGTCCAGGTACACAGAGAAGTATGTATGAGAAAATTATCAGTCAACGGACAAACGGGTAAGTAATTAAGCGTACAGCCATTCAAAGGAATACTATGCAGCAGTGAAAAGTGTGACCGATTTAAATGTTTTGACATGGAAAAATTCCCAAGTGATATCTGTGAATTGAAAAGCAAACTGCAGGCTATTTCGATGTAGTTTCTAGTTCAATAAATGTAAATATATATATATTAATGTGTCTAAATCATGCTTGTGATGTGTACCTCCATAAAAATCTAGAAAGATACTCTCGGATGACAGTGGTACTATCCCAGGAGGGGAATAAAATGGGGGGAACCTTTTTTTCCCTCCACTTGAATTTTTTTTTTTTTTTTTACAAACAAGAATCCATGTATTTTATATACATGGACTTCTTTAACCCCAAAGCATAAAAAAAAAAAGTAGAAATCAAAGCACAAGCCCTCCCATTCAAGTTGCACATGGACACGTGCAGCCAAAGAAAACACCAGCAGGCCGTCCCTCCCTCTCCTAGCATCCCACCCACTCGGTCCCCTGAACACAGATGCCCTTCTTCCAAGGGAAGGATCTTGGCTAGGGCTCAGCCTGAGCTGTCCAAGAAGAAACTGTCACAGGCTGGACTCGCCTCCGTGCCTTCACGCCACTCAGCCACAAACCAATCACCTTTGGGATATTCACGGAGGACGCTGGCTGGCTCTCACTCAAGTTTAAGCCCAGAAATCTTAGTTCCGGGACAACTGAGGACAGTGGCGCTTTCCTCTTTGGAAGCCCTGAGGAGGAGTGGGAAATTAGGTAGGGCATGCCGGTGTGCATGTACACACACACACACACACACACACACACACGCACACAGAGAGAGAGAGAGAGAAAGAGACATCCTTCATCTGATTGAGAGCCGTGAAAAGAAAACACCTGAATTATAGTCCAAGAAGGACTGGGCTGACAAGATTCTGCATCAGCTATAAATCCCACTCATCCCACACCCCCAAAGCAACAGGCTCTCTGCACGGGATCACGACGGGCTTGCCACGCTTACAGCACCCAAGTGATGGTCTCTCCAGGGCTCACACAGTACAGAAACCACAAATTTGGCGGGCGTTTACGGCCGGCTTTCACTGAGATAAAGCTCTCACAGCTACTTTGAAAAGCAAAACAGATACACCCGTTGGCCACCACGGGAGAAAAAGAAGCAGTTCTGGCTGCTCTCAGGTTTCCCCAAGAAACTTTTTCCCGCCACTTCACGGGCAAGAAAAAAAAAAACACTAAGAGAAACTCGCAGCTCAATGTCACCATCGGCCAGGATCTCCTTGCAATCAGATTACAGGATTTAATGGGACAAGATTTGACAACAAAACAAAGGACACAGTGTGGCCAAGATGACTCAGACAACTGCTCACCCAGAGACCTCGAGAAAAACCAAACTTGCTCCATCTGTAAAGCCAAAAACTGGCAGCCAGGTCCACGCAGATGCAGCCTTCATTCATTCGCTCATTCATTCATCTCCCAGGCATCCTGCGCTGGGCACGGGGCACAGACACGGAATGCGGACAAGTCCCCGTTCTCAAGAAACTCGCCTAAAGAAGCCGGTTAAGGGGAAAAGAGAAATCAACTAGCAAGTGATGACAGCCACATCTTTATGTCTCTGGCTGGATCTTGGGCAAGGTGAGCCTCAGTCTCCCCTCCCGGCCCTGCAGGTGCTGGCCTTTCCTTCAAAGAGCTGAATGCTTTTACCTCAAGCGTGATACTCTGCAATCTCTCTGTCCTTCAGTAACTCCAGACTCATTCAAAAATGCCGCCAGACACCCAGGGCAGAGTCTGACGGTCTGAAGGCCAGCTGACAGCCTTCATTTGTCTCCTTGGTTGAAAGGGCAGTGGTGTATAAGGTTAGGATCACAGGAAAGCTCTCAGGCTGTGGACTCCCCGAGGACCCTGCTTATGCAGCCCTGGGCTTATGCCTGCCTCTGTGTGGATCTGGGGAGAAAAGCGGCTTATCGCTGCCAATCTGCATCAGGAAGGCAGCGTCCGGGAAGGACAGAGCAGCCCATTCTGCCTCTGAGAAGGGGTTTGTATGGGGAGGCTCTGGACAGCAGAGACCGCCGTCTGAGCACCCACCGGCCTGGGCACCCATGTGAGTCTCACGTGCACGTGCATGGAGGGTTCCTGTCCTCCTGTGCTCACAGGAAACAAGCAAAGTGCAGCCCTAGTTTTACCGCACACTGTCACAGGCTGCCACAGAAGAGGCAAGAAGCATGTGAGCCCGCTCCTGGGCTCCTCCAGGCAGTACCAGAAACGTGGCCACACTCCAGGACCGCCTCGGACCCCAGACCCTTAGGGTGAGGTCAGGCTCCCAGGTGGTCTCTAATTCAGGCTTCCCCAACCCGGGCCTGCACCTCCAGCAAAAGCCCTGGATGCCCTCCTTGGCCCCCAAACTCAGCCTGCGTCCTGGGTCGGGGAGGTTCCTGGGAAGGTGGCCTGCTGCCCCTCCTCATGCCCTCTGGGCTCTCCGGTGCTCAGGGGCCCCGGCCCAGGACACCCGGCCCTCCTCGGCGCCCAGCGCCCTCCAGCCCCTGAGGGGCCCGCGTGCACTGACCTCCGGCCGGGCCCCTCACCCACCTTGAGGACCTGCTGCTTGATGATCGAGGGCACCATCACGATCATGATAACGCCCAGCACGGCGCACAGCAGCCCGGCGAAGCCCAGCGCCGCGGCCACCCGGCGCGCTCTAGAGCGGCTGCCCATGTCTGCGCGCCCCGGCGCCCGCGCGGTGCTCGCGGAGCTCCGCGCCTGTGGAGGGACCGAGGCGGGGACGAACGTGACTGAAGCAGCGACTCCGCGGACGCGGGCCGCAGCGGCACGGCGGGCCCCGGACCGCAGCGCACGGAGGAGCGGCCCGGCAGGTGGCCAGCGGTTTTATGTGCCATCGCCGGGGCGGACCGCCCCCAGGACGCCCTGGGCACCAGGATCTGGGCGGGCGCCAGCATCTGGGCGGGCGCCAGAGGACGGGGGCTGAGGGGCGGGGCCTAAGCTAGCAAGGGGCGTGGCCGGGGCGGGGCGCGGAGAGATGGTCCGATTGGGGCGGGGCCACGGCCGCCGGCCGCAAGCTCTAGCTTCCGTTTCCGCGGGAGGGAGGCGCGGAGTTCGCGTGGGCTACGTGCAACGTTGCGCCTGGACCCCCTCCACCTCGTAACCCTTCTCCCCTTCCTCACTCCCAGTTGCTCCTCGCTCACCCCTGTCCCTGATCCCGCCTCCCCATCTTCTCCCCCCTCCTCCTCTGTCTCCTCGTCCCCCCCCCGCCTCTCCCTCCTCCCCCTGCCTCCCAGACCCTCCTCCTCCCCTCTTCTCCTCTCCTCCCCTCCCACTTCCTCTGTTCTGAGCGTCGTCACTGTTCGTATTTAGTACGAATTGCCCAACTCTGGCAGGGACTCCAGAGCGCCCGCCCCCAGCTCTGCGACCTCCTCTCCCCCCAGGGCGCCACACACACCTTCCCGCGTGTGCGCACACACATGCTATTGCAGCCTCTCTCTCCGTGGAACAAGCCCAGCAGACTCCCGCCTCAGGACCTTGTACCCCTACGACTTGGAATTCTGTCCCCCCCAGATATCTGCCCGGCTGCTTCCTTCACCACTGCTCCGCCACCTTATCAGAAAGGCTCTTCCCTGCCACCCTGTGTGAAATAAAATAGCGGCCAGTTCTCCCCTCACCCCTCACCCTTATCACCGGGCCACCACCTGGCCTGTTCCACGTTCATATGTTCTTGCGTTCTGACCATCGCCAGGCGCTAGAATGCTCCAGGCAGAAGCTTCGTCTCTTGACAAAGCTTGAGCGCTGCCTGGCTGGGAACCCTTGCTCCCAAGGAACATTTTAGAATGAATCGGCGAGGAGCCTTCTAGGTGGGGTCCTTGTGCTAAGTGCCTGGCCCACAGCGACTCCGTTCTACAGATAAGGAAATAGGCACAGAGGGTTAGGTCAACAAACCCAAGCCCCTGCTTTCTAACGAACAGGGAAACAGACGATTGGCAAGTGAACAAATGAACGATGGATTGCAGATAAGTGCTCCAAGAAAATGAAACCTGGGTGCGTGCTCCGCTGCAGTCCTCAAGCCCACCTGCTCCTAATGCCTGCAGCCCTCCACCCCACCTGGACCTCTGGATCCCTGATGTAGACCAGTCCCCTCAGTCTCTAGTGGGGGCCACGCAGGGATAGGAGGGCAGTGTCCCCAGCCCCTGCGTAAGGCAGGCCAGTCCCTGAGGGCTCAGAATGAGGCCTTCTGAAACTCTTCTTCAACCCTGGAAGGAAGCAGCCTTCTCCCAGGCCCACACTTAAGCAACACAGCCTGGCCTGAGTCAGTATTTATCAGGCACCTGCTGTGACTAGCCAGAGAGCCTTGCCTGGCATTGTGTTCCCCTTGGGAGACCCGACATTGTCCAGGGTACCGGGAGCAGGGAGCCAACCCCTGACCTAGATCAAGATGGCTGGGGCAAAGGTGGCTAGATGAGGCGGCTGTGGTGTCAGATGGGGACAGGTTCCAAGAAGTCCATGCTGCAGGATTTCCTACCCTAGAGTCCTGGGGAAAGTGGCTTGGCCCGTTCTGTGCCTCAGTTTGTTCACCTGTCAAATGGGGATAATAAGAGCCTCTCTCCAAGGGCTATCGCAAGGATTCAATGAGTTGGGAAGATGTGCCGGTGCGTAGAATAGTGCCCCAAGGTGAGAGCACCATGAGGCTAGCTGTTCTTGTTGCTGCCCCGAGGTCCTAACTGACCTGGCTTCTGCTCACCTTTCTGCCCCCATGTCCCAACCTCTGCCCCTTGTTCTCTCTACCCCAGGCTTCTGGGCCTTCTTTCTGTTCCTTAAACAGCCCCAGCTTTTTCCAGCCTCAGGGTCTTTGCACTTGCTGTTCCCTCTGCCTAGAATACACTTCCCCACACCTGACGCCTTCTCCTCCTGCAGGTCTCACTTCAAAGCCTGCTCCTTAGAGAGGCCTTCCCTGTGTAATCTGTCCAAAATGAAAGTCCCAACCCACCAGTCACTCTCTATCAAATCACCCCATTTTATCTAAAATTGTCTTATTCGTTTATCTGTTTACTTCTTTCTCTCCCCAGCTCCCAAGAGACAGAAGCTGGTCTGTTTTTGCGAGTGGATGTAACCCCAGCACCTGGAACAATGCCTGGCACCTAGTACATACTCAATAAAGGCTTGAAATAATTAACCTTTAATTAATCAACCAACTCATTCATTAATTAATATAATTTCATTGAATTCCTTAAGGCCTTCAGCGGCCATCAGCTGTGGGGATTGTTTTATGTTTGCTGACTTTTGTAGTTCTTGGGAATTAACTAATTAACTAAAATCTGGGGTCTGTGCTCGCCCTGACGCCACCCCCTTCTTTGATACCCAGCTTCCCTCAGCAAGGACTGGCTCGCCTTGACCATCTCACCCAATCTAACTTTCAAGTCTTCAAGGTCCAAATGTACGTGATGCTTACCCAAGAGAGCCCCCAAGGCCACGGCAAGAGTGTTCTCATGTCACGCCACACTGTCACTTGACAAGAGAGAAAGCAGAGATGAAAGGATGTCTGAGACACATGACCAGCCGTGACCTCGCTGTGGGGAGTCACATCCACTGGGGGAGTAGGGGGCGGTGACCTAAGAAGCCAGAGAAAAGACTTCATCATGTTTCAGAGAGAGGCTTTGCCAGGATGAGGCAAGACAATGATGCAGAAGGAAAAGAAAGATTAATGATAGTAAAATATTATCAACGTGCATGTCAGAGAAACCCTGTAAACACCAAGTCAGATGACGTTCCTCCTCAGCTCAAAACCCTCCCACGATCGAAAGACAGTTAGTAGGAGTGTTGGCAAAGAGGTGGAGAAATCGGGACCCTCATACACTGCTGGTGGGATTGTAAAATGGCACGGCCACTGTGGAGAACAGTCTGGAAACAGCTCCTCGAAAGACTAAGCACAGAGTTGCCATAAGTCCCCGCAGTTCCCCTCCCGGGTACACATGAGAGAAATGAAAACTGTGTCCGCACAAAAATGTGTACATGACAGCACTCTTCACGGTAGCCAAAAGGTGGAAGCAACCCAAATACCCCCCACTGACACATGGATAAATAAAACGTGAAATATCCCACAATGGAATATTATTTAATATTTAAAAATGAAGTACTGATCCATGCTGCAACACGGATGACTTTGAAAACATTACCCTAAGTGAAAGAGGCAGTTACAAAAGACCACATACAGGGCTTCCCTGGTGGCGCAGTGGTTGAGAGTCCGCCTGCCGATGCAGGGGACGCGGGTTCGTGCCCTGGTCCGGGAAGATCCCACATGCCGCGGAGCGGCTGGGCCCGTGAACCATGGCCGCTGAGCCTGCGCGTCCGGAGCCTGTGCTCCGCAATGGGAGAGGCCACAACAGTGAGAGGCCCACGTACCGCAAAAAAAAAAAAAAAAAAAAGACCGCATACAGTATGATTCCATTTCCATGAAATGTCCGGAACAGGCAAATCCACAGAGACAGAAAACAGGGTAGTGTTTGCCTAGGCTGGGGGCAGAGAGGATCGGGAGTGACTGTTAAGGGCTCTTTTTGGGGTGACGGAAAGTTCTAAGATTGATTGTGGGGATGGTTGTACAGCTCTGTGAATAGACTAAAACCCATTGAATTGTACATTTTACACGAGCGGGTTGTGTGCTATGTGAAGTATAGCATATTTCCTGTGGTTCCCACCTCACTCAGAGTAAAAGCCCAAGTCCTCACCACAGCCCCCTCTGTGAGCTCTGTGGGTCACCCTCATCTCCCTGACCTCGCGTCCCCCTCTCCCCCAGCCCACTCTGCTCCACCTCCTAGGTGTTCCTCAAACCTGCTGCCTTGCCCCTGCCTCAGGGCCTTTGCACTTACTGGTCCCTCTGCTAAACCACTCTTCTCCAAACCTCCATGTGGTCACCTTCCCTTCCTTCAAGTCCTTCTTTATATGTCATCTTCAAAGCAAAGACTTCCTTCCTATCAACCTTCTCAAATTACAACCACACCCACAATCCCCCCATCTCCCTGCCCTGTTTTATTTTTCTCTATTATGCTTACCACCATCCAACACTACATTATTCCTGTATTTGCTTGTTTTATTGGTTCTCTTCCTCCTCTGGAATGAAAAAGTCTCCACAAGGGCAGGAATCTGTCTATTTTGTTCATTGCTGTATCCCCAACTCCTAGAACAGTGCCTGGAACACGGTAGGTCCTTAATCAATAGGCGTTGATAAACAACAGCTATAAGAGCCCAATGGTTAAGAACCTGCAGCCAGGTTACATAGCTGTGTGGCCTTGGGCAAGTTGCTTAACCTCTCTGTGCCCTGGCTTCTTCCTTATCTATGCAGTAGAGATCATCTCAACAGCGCCCACCTCCTAGTCATGGGATTAAATGAGCTAATCCTGGTTACACACTTATTGAGGTGCCACCCTTACATGGGATCATCACTGCCTGCAGGCTGCCACACCTGGTCCGCCCCACCTCAGCGCAGGGAGAATTATTATTACCACCTGGGGCAATGCATGAGCGGTATTGCATGGAAGCTGAATGGCTTGATTCAGAAGAGTCATAGCTGGTTAGTGGCAGGGCAGGGATGGAAGCAAGTCGCTTGGCTCCAGAGCCCAGACATGAATCATTACTCTCTTTGCTGAAGAAAAAGTGGAGAGAGGGGAAAGAGGAAGTAGTTGGGGAGAGTGAGAGAAAGCACAGGGAAAAAAGAAAAAGCCAGCGAGGAAGAGGAAACAATCACGTTTGGCCACGTCTGCCACCTAGGTCGCCACCGGGTGAAGACAGACCCAGAGTTCACATTCGCTGCTCTTATTCATTCAGCCGATATCGACCTACTATGCGCCAGGCACTCTGCTAGGTGCTGGGGACCCAGCAGTGAACATACAAAGCCTTGCTGATCTTCTATTCCAGCAGACAAGCAAGATCAATAAATGGTGAACATAATCATGGGTAAATTTTATAACATGCCAGGGCTGCGCTGCCCTATACGGTAACCACTGACCACGCGCGGCGACAAGACACTCGAAATGATGTTCACGTGAGAGCTGCTGTGTCCTACACACGCCAGGTTTCAAGGACTTACTGTGAAATAAAGATCATAAAATATCTCAACATTTTGATGTTGATTACACGTTGAAATGACAACATTGGGATATGTTGGGCTAATTAAAAATATACTACTGAGATTAATTTCTCCTGTTTCTTTTTACTTTTTAAAATGCAGCTACTGGAATTCCCTGGTGGTCCAGTGGTTAGGACTCCACACTTTCACTACTGAGGGTGCGAGTTCGATCTCTGGTTGGGGAACTGAGATACCACAAGCCAAAAAAAAAATAAAATGCTGCCGCTAAAATTTTTTTTTTAATTGCACATTTCTGTTGGACTGCACTGTGTTAGAGGATGATACATGATTTAGCAGGAAAAATAAGAGAACAGGGTAAGTGCCCCCAGTGGGCAGGGTTGCAATTTAAATGGGGTGGTTGGGGGAGGGCCTCCGTGAGAGGATGCCATTTGAGCAAAGACTTAAGGTAAGTGCAGGAACGAGCCACGTAGATATCTGGGGAAGGTCTTTCCAGGCCCAGGCAACAAGTCAGTGCAAAGGTCCTGAGGCAGGAGTGTGCCTGGATAGATGCTCTTTAAGATGCTGTAATATCCCATTGATGCAAATGACTTCTTAGGAGCTGTTTTTCTTCAGTAGGTGAAAATGACTCCTGCAATTTTTTTTTACAATCCTTTTTTTTTGGCCATGCCAGGCGGCTTGCTTGCAGGATCCTAATTCCCCAACCAAGAATTGAACCCATGCCCCCTGCAGTGGAAGCACAGGGTCCTAACCACTGGACTGCCAGGGAATTCCCAGAACACTTTTTTTAGAATTTAGGAAAGTAGATTTTATTTGACACAGAGTACAGTAGGGCTGCAGGAAGAGCAAACTGAAAAGACAAAGCAGGAGAGACACAGTTCTATTGAACAATTAAGTAACAGAGGGCAGGTCATTAAATGAAGAACAAAACAGTTGAGCTTGATCAAAGAATGCTCTTTTTCTAATGCCCATACTTTTGGAATTCCCGCTCTCTCTTGTCCAGCGGACACAACTACCGTGTTTTGAGGCAGCAGGAGTTGCAGGGGAAGTGCTTAAACTCCCCCATGCAACGGCGCATCTTCAGAAGTAGCAGACCCCTGGTTAGCTTGACATTCTATGCAAAGATTCATAACGTGGTTCCTGCAGGTGGCACAGTTACCAACCACGCTATCCCAGGCTCAGAGGGCTACCACATTTCCCCCTTTTCATGTCAAAGCGCTTCTTGCCTGCACTGATGCTGGTGCCACCCCAGGTATCCACATCCATCACCGCCGCCATTTTGGAAACACACAGACCCTCGCAGCTGTGTGCATGTTAATGCTAGTGGAGGTCTCCGGAGTCCCACCACCACCACCACACCCCCTAGGAGACTCAGCCAAGCCCCTACAAAACCCTGACTCCCTGCAGAATCACCCACCACCTCGGGAGTCTCCAGACGTCTTCCTTCACTAAAAGCTGCCAGTTGAACTTCACCTTTGCCCCCGCATCTCAGGACTTGAGACATGTATGTCTCTCTGGCAAGAGCTAAGTCTCCAACGCAAAACCACCTTCCATCTCAAAGGTGTAAGTGTGTGGGAGAGCTCAACTGGCAACCAGGAGCTAACAACTCTGCTCTGTGTCTGCCGGATCACAAGAGAAAAGCCTCTGCCTGTTCCCACAGCCCAGACGGCTGGAGACGTGAGGATGGTTCCAGTCCCAGGACGCAGGAGGCTCCTCTGAGGTCACCTGGCCCCGCCGGACCTGCAGGGATGAACATCCATCCATCCATTCATGTAGCAGATATTCACCCGGTACCCACACTGTGCCAGGCCTACTGTGTGCTACGGGCAGGGGATAGAATAGTGAACAAGACAGACAGGTCCCCTCTGTCCTGGCCTCACGTTTTAGCAGGGGAGAGAGATTTTAAAACAAAACAAAACACACCTAAGCAAATAAATAAGGATTTTATATGATGCTAAAGTGCCAGTGAGAGAAACAGATGAGGTAACACCACAGAGAAATGAGGGGGTGGAGAGGTGACACCAGAAGGGTGAGACTGGGGAGGACATTCTGGCAAAATACACAGTAAGTGCAAAGGCCCTGTGGCAAGGAGATGTCCCATCTGTTCAAGGAACAGGTAAGCAGAGACGGTGCCATGAAGGGCAGGCGCCTCAGATAGCATGACCACCCAGTTTATATCTCTTGTCCCAATATGATTATTACTAGCACCCTCCCCCTTTTACTCTCAAAGTTTGTGCAATAAATTAATTGTTAGGTTTTTCTTAGGCCATGGTAAACAATTCCAATTTTAGCCGTGGAGATCTCATAGCAGAAGAGTAACTGAAATCAGAGTGATCTGATTTAGATTTTAAAATACCTTTCAGGGAATTCCCTGGCGGTCCAGTGGTTAGGACTCTGCACTTTCACTGCCGGGGCCCAGGTTCAATCTCTAGTCGGGGAAATAAGATCCCACAAGCTGCGCGGCACAGCCAAAAAATAAAAAAAATATATGGGACTTCTCTGGCGGTCCAGTGGTTAAGACCCCACGCTTCCACTGCAGGGGGCGCGGGTTCGAGCCCTGGTTGGGGAACTAAGATCCCACGTGCTGCGCGGTGCGACCAAAAAAACAAAGCTTTCAATGATTGCTAATTTTGAAGGGGTGATAACTGTTACGTGAAGCATTTTCGAGGTGCGTACTGCAGGATGTAGGGGAGAAAGGCCATCGTGACTGAGAGTAGTTTCAAAATAATTCACTAAAAGAGAAAGTGAAGAGGCTGGATGAAGCAGCTGTAACAAAAAAACTTGATAGGTGTTGAATCTGAAAAATGGGTCCATGGAGGTTCATGGTACGATTTTCTCTACTTTTGTGTCTGTTCCTAGAATAGACTGAATGTTTGTACCTCCCACACACACAACACACACACACAAAATTCATATGTTAAATCTTAAGCCACAGCGTGATGGTATTTGGAGATGGGGGTGTCTCTGGGTGGTGATTAGGTCATGAGGTTGGAGCCATTTTGAATGAAATTCGTGCTCGTATAAAGGAAACCCCAGAGAGCTCCCTCACCACTTCAGCCACATGAGAACACAGGGAACCTATAACATCTATGAACCAGGAAGTGGGCTGTCGCCAGACACAGGATCTGCCAGCCCCTTGGTCTTGGACTTCGAGCCTCCAGAACCATGAGGAAAAAAAATATCTGTTGTTTATAAGACACCCAGTCTGCGGTATTCTGTTACAGCAGACACAGCAAACTAAGACAATTTCCCTTTTTTTCTTTAAAGAATAAAAATACTTCTCCCTGACTGCTGCTTGAGGGTCAAGAGTAAAAAGTGTGGCTCTGCTAGGATGAGAATGAGGTTGCCCTGCGCAGCCTGGGTTGTAGTGACTTGGGTTGGGGAAGCCAGGGAGACCTGGACGGATAGAAGGTGTATTTGGGATGGATGGATCAGGGGTGAGGGGTAAAGCCAGGGAAGAAATCTGTGTCATATCAGGAAGGGCTCAGTCATTCAACAAAGATTCATTGAGCATCTACCCTGTGCCAGACACAGTGCTGCGCTGGGGGATCCAGTGGTGGGCGAAGCAGCCGTGATCCCAGCCCTCTTGGAGCTCACCGTACTGGAGGAGAGACTGACAATAGATAATCACAGAGGTCTAGAATTACAAACAAAGGAAAAAGAGAGAGTTCTCGCAGAGCTTGAGAGTGGGAGGTCCTACGCCAGGATATTGTTCTGTCCCTCAAGGACCACCTTCTGCTTCTCCATCCTGACGTCTTCCCCAAGAAGGTGACCCTCAGAAGCCAGGTCAGCAGCCTCCCTTGTCCTCTGGTTTCTAGCTGGCTCTGGCCACGGGGAGGTAGGAGATCTGAAGAAGTTGAGTGAGGGAAAATGAGACGTTCTCCAGCCTCCTCTGGTGGTATGTTCTTAGTAAAGATACCGTTCATGCTCCTTTGCTACTCCGCTTACTGAGAATCCATGTTCCTTCCCCCAGAATCTGGGCTGACACTGTGACCTCTGTCAGCCACGGGTTGACTGTGGCAGAAGTGACCCTAAGTAGCCTCCAAGAGCGGACCTTAAGCCATCAGCAGCTCTACCTTCACCTCCTAAAACACTCCTTCTTGAACTCGGCCACCATGTTGTGAGGAAGCCCAAGCAGCTGTGTGGAGAAGCCACGTGAGTGAGGACCATGCCCCCAGCCACCAGCCCAGCTGGCAGCCAGCATCTGTGGACCTGCCCGGCACCCTGGCATTCCAGAACTATTCAAGCCAGAAGGTGATAAGAAATACTAAATTTTTGTTGTTTTAAGTCACTACCTTTGGGGTGTTTTGCTTTTTTTTTTTGCAGCAACAAATAACAGAAATGCTCAGGCTGGCCACGACCCTTTCCAAGTAAGGCAGCCCCTCTCCTTCCAGGTTCCAAGGTCATTCCCTCCCCTCCAACCTTCAGCCCTAGGAGTGAGAACAGCTTCACAACTCCTTTTGTTTTCCTCACACCTTTAAAACAGTCCCTGTGTTAAAACCTCTTCAAAATCTCCCAGTTTTAATGCACTGTCCCCTTCCGGCTTGGACCCTGACAGATATGAGAACTGATTCTGTGGTGAAAAAGGAACTAATTAGAGAAGAGGAAGAGAATCCTAGAGATAGCATTCTGGGGAAAAGCCTGGAGGTAAGAAAGAATAGTCATTAAAAACAGCAAGTCTGGAGCCAGATAATCCAGGTTCAAATCTCGGCTCACGTGTGGGCATGATACTTACTTCTCTGGACTTCAATTGCCCCATCTGTAAAATGGGGCTAATAATACCTATTTCAGAGGGCTGTGGTGTGAACCAAGTGAGCTCCTATCTGTGAAGCCCTTAGAACTTTAGCGTGCTTATTTAATAAAACAAACAAACTGAAAGATCTCAGGTTGGTAGAGAGGAGAGGTGAGAATATGAGATGTGAGGTCAAAAAGTAAGCAAAGGTGGGACTTCCCTGGTGGTCCAGCGGTTAAGACTCCTGGCTTCCACTGCAGGGGGCACGGGTTCAACCCCTGGTCAGGGAACTAAGATCCTACATGCCGCGCGGTGAGGCCCCCCAAAACAAGCAGAGGTGAGGCCCTCCTTTTCCACCATATGTCAATTCAGAAAGCCTTCACTGGCTGGCCCAGATGGGGTCAGGTCCCTCAATCATTCATTCATTCATTCCACAAACCATGGCATGCATTGGGCCCTGCTGTGAAGAAAGGCAATGTCTTTGCCCTTGTGGTGCTTTCATAGCAGTGGGGGGCACAGACATAAGCAATCAGGCTGGGTAAAATTAGAGTGCCATGAAAATAAAACAAGAAGACGTCGTAAGGAGAGTTACTTGAGATGGGCCGGCCAGGGGAGGCCTCTCTGAGGAGGTGGCATCGGAGCCAGACTTTGAGGGAGAATGTGGGGACCTGTGAAAAGTGCTTAGAGCAGTGAGCATAGCACGCGCCAAGGTCCTGGGGTGAGCACAGGCTGAACACATCAGAAGATCCACAAGAGGCTAGGGAGGCTGCATCTCAGGGAGTGGCAGGGGGAGAAGTGGGGGACCTGGACCAGCGCCAGAGCTGCAGGGCCTTGTGGGCCCTGGAGAGGGGTCTGGGCTTTATACCTGGGCAACGGGAAGACAGTGCAGGATTTAAGCAGGAAGTAACTCGATCCTGTTTGCTTTGAAAAAGGTTCACTCTGTGACCTCTGTAATACACCCTCCCAGAAGCAGTTTCCTTTCCCTGAGAGCATTTTTCTCAGGTGCAGGTGGCATTATAGACCCAGTGGTGTGAGAATAATATCTTTGTCCCCACTGGTCTGGGACCTGTGTGAGACCGTGTCCCCCTTGCTCACAGGAAACTCTCAGTAAACACAGTTAAACAAAGAACCCTGTGAGTGAGTGTCCTGTGGTCCCTCTCGGCACCACCCCATGTCTGCCCAAACAGGAGTTTCTGCTGCTGGCAGCCGTGTACAGAATGGTGTTGCCATCCATTTCTTGCCAAAGAATATTTCCAGAACCTGCTTGGACCTGGGTTTCAGCCACCCCCGGCACACACCTCAACCCGGTGTCCAGAAGCAGTGTCCTCACTGAGGAAAGAAAATGGCAACTTTGCTGTTCTACAGTTGAGGGAATTTTTTAAAAGGGCAAAGGCCTTTTCTATCCTAAAGGATTCTTTGTACCAACGTTGGCCTCAACAACACTCCTGCTTGGCGGCACAGCGGCCGTCCTCTTGCTCTGATGCTGTGGGATGTGTCCCCAGGCATCGGCAGGCCCCAGGCAGACAAGGTGGGTGTTGTAAAGGAAGGGGCCGTGACAGGAGCTGCAGTTTTCTGGGCAGGACAGAAAATGTTCTGTCAGGAGAAACAGCAAAACAGATGGGGACCTGCTGCAGACAGAGCCGTTTAGTTAGGCTGAAGC
This sequence comes from Grampus griseus, assembly GCF_964374135.1. Lineage (NCBI taxonomy): Eukaryota > Metazoa > Chordata > Mammalia > Artiodactyla > Delphinidae > Grampus > Grampus griseus. The sequence goes on along the minus strand of NC_139006.1, from coordinate 5,297,373 downwards.
ACGAACACTTGGCTTTCATTGAAGAAAGCCAGTGTATAGCAGGCCACACATGGTGAGAGGTTAAGTGGTTCTCTTGAGTTAGGAAGAGAAGCCTGAAAAACTCCACTCAGATTTCAACAAACCAGCGCTAGCACACTTTGGACCTGAAAACAAAAGCCCTAAGAAATCGAGAGAAAGAGAAAAAGTTGGACTGTGGGGCTTCTGTGTGCTTTTAGATACTTCCCTGAAGGCTGCTGGCATAATCATGCCACCTTCACGTTCCACATTTCAGTTCCTTGAACAAAGTTCACTCCCACCCCAGGGCCTTTGCACCTGCTGTGCCCTCTGCCTGGAATCCTTCCCCTGCCCCTCTTCACATAGTTGGCTCTTCTTCATTCAGTTCTCTGCTCAAATGTCACCTTCCCAGAGAAGCCCCACCCTCCCTCACTCTCCAGCAAACCACTCTATTTTCCTTCTTGAACGTTGTCTGAAATTATTCTGTTGGTTTATTTGTGGACTTGCTTTTGTGTCTGTCTCCCCCCGCTGGAATGCAGCTCTACAACAGCAGGGACCTCTCTCATGCTCTCCAGTACCCAGAACCATCCTGACACATAGAAGACACTCAGTAAACATTCACCGCATAAGTAAATCAATAAAGCTGTTGACTGCGGCTGCTGGCTACTTGCCAGAGGGTTTCACACCTGCAGCCATTGAGATGCTTTTGGCTGAAAGTACTAGAAAGCACCAACCTGAGCCGTTTAACAATGAAGACATTTATTATTTCCACAAACGGGGGAAGTCCTGAGACGGAGCAGCTTTGGGGTTCTCAGTTTCCGTGGTCAAGGATGGACATCATTGAGCACCCACGTTCTTTCCATCTTCCTGCCCCAGCATCTGCTGCAAGGCAAGTTGGCAGCCATCAACCCGGAAGTCCCCCAGCACACCACCCCCATGTCTTATTGGCCAAAATTTGGTCATGTGTCCACTTCTCAGCCAATCATAGTGAGGGAATGGTGTCAACCTCAAACTTAGCTGACCTTTAGAATCCTGGGGGGCTTCAAAGTCAGAGCTCATGCCCCGTTCTCGGAGATTTTCGGGGTCCGGGGTCCAGCACTGGGGTTGGTGTTTTTAACTCCCTGTGTGACCCCCACGTGCAACGGGGGCTCAGAGCCATTCATCTCGGGCTGTGGTTCTCCGTTCTGAGAGATGGGAACAAGATAGAAATGCAAATTCTTGGTCCTTACCCCAGACCTGCTGAGTCAGACACTCTAGGGCGAGGCCCAGTATCTGGGTCTTCACAAGCCGTCCAGGGGATCAGAACTCCTGGGGACTGCGAGAAGGGAGGAGAAGAATCTTCCAGAAGAACAAATGCTTTGAGTGCAGCCTGTGGTTGGGAGGGAGGGACTCCCACGCTGACGCGTCCCCCAGCTCCTCTACCAGGAGACAGGCCCATGGTCTCCCATTCCATCCTTTCCTCTGAGGCTGCTGAGATCTGCAGCAGCTTCAGATGTCCCCGGGCTCTGTGACCTTGATTTTGATTTTGGCTCTCAAGTGTGGCCTGAATTGAAGTTAGTGCAATCAGCTGGGGGCTCCATGGGCAAAGGGCATCTTCTCTTCCAGTTCCTCTCTCCCCAGACCTGCCCCGCAGGGAAGGGAGACAGGTTCTCAGGCGGGAAGGAGTTTATTTCAACAAGGTGTTTACCGGTCCTAAGATACTGGAATCAAGTTCCTGAAACTCTACCCGAAGGAACTCATTCAGAGAGCAACAAGACACCAGCGTCAGCCCAGGCTTTGTTATTGATGTAAAAGCATTTGAGTCGTTTTTCCTCTTCGTTCTGTTTTCTCTCCCTCCTACCCCCAGCTAACCATTAAGATTTCGCTTGTCTTGATATTTCTCAAATCCTTTTATTTCTCTCCATCTGTAGTGGGTAGAATTGTGTCCCCCAAAAAAGATATGTTCAAGTCTTAACCCCCAGGACCTGTGAGTGTGACCTTATTTGGAAATAGGGTCTTTGCAGGTGTGATCAAGTGAAGAATTGTGTCCCCCAAAAAATGTATGTTCAAGTCTTAACCCCCAGGACCTGTGAGTGTGACCTTATTTGGAAATAGGGTCTTGCGGGTGTGATCAAGTGAAGATGAGGTCGTCCGGGATTGGGGTGGCCCTAAATCCAATGACTGGTGTACTTATAAGAGGAGGGGACACAGGGGAGGCTGGAGTGATGGGTCTACAAGCCAAGGAACGCCGGCAGCCACCAGAACTGGAAAAAGCAAGGAAGGTTCCTCCGGTAGAGGCTTTGGAGAGCATGCGACACCTTGGTTTCCAACTTCTGGCCCCCAGAGCTCTGAGAAACACATTTCTGTTGTTTGAAGCTGCCCAGGTTGTTGTACTTTGTTACGGCAGCACTCGCAAATGAATGCACCATTTCCACTGCCTTGGTTAGATCAGTGGTTCTCACACCTGAGGCACTTCAGAATCACCTGGTGGGATGGTGGTAGGGGGGACCCAAAGAGCTGCCCCCCGCAACCAGGGGGCCTGATTCAGTAGGTCTGGATGGGCTTATAATTTTGCATTTCTAGCAAGTTCCCGGGAGACACTGACACTGCTATTTTGGAGACCACACTTTGAGAATCTCTGAAACACCATCATCCTGCCTGGACGACAGACCCATCCCCCAACTGGCCTAAACTGTCTTCTCCATCCCCCACCCGCAGGCAGACAGAGCTTCTTAAAACTCACCGTGGAGGGCTTCCCTGGTGGCGCAGTGGTTGAGAGGCCGCCTGCCGAGGCAGGGGACATGGGTCCGTGCCCCGGTCCGGGAGGATTCCACATGCCGCGGAGCGGCTGGGCCCGTGAGCCATGGCCGCTGAGCCTGCGCGTCCGGAGCCTGTGCTCCGCAACGGGAGAGGCCACAGCAGTGAGAGGCCCGCGTACCGCAAAAATAAAATAAAATAACAGGGGGACTTCCCTGGCGGTTCAGTGGTTAGGACTCTGCACTTCCACTGCAGGGGGCACAGGTTCAATCCCTGGTGGGAGAACTAAGATCCCACATGATGTGCGGTGTGGCCAAAAATATTTTTTTTCGTTAAAAAAAATAAACAATTAACTTTTCTTCCCCTGCCCCCCTTTTGGCCCCATCGCATGGTATGCAAGGTCTTAGTTCCCCGGCCAGGGATTGAACCCAGGCCCCCTGCAGTAGAAGGGCAGAGTCTTCCCTGGACCGCCAGGGAAGTCCCTTAACTTCCTCTTTAAAAAAACTATTTTATTGAGTCACACACCATAAAGTTAAGCCTTTGAAGGCATAGGATTCCATGGGTTTTAGTACGTTCATAATGTTGCACAACTCTCACCACCATCTAATTCCAGAACATTTTTATCTCCCCCAAAAGAAACCCCATACCCTTTAGAAAGTCACTCCCTGCTCCCCCTCCCCCAGCCCCCGACAACCACTCATCTGCTTTCTGTTTCTGTGGGTTTGCTTATTCGCACAGTTCATATAGATGGAATCCAATCAACTGTTAAAAAGAACGTAAGCAGGACTTGAATGGACCAAATGATGAGGTTGGGGTGCGAACCACGGATTACAGTTCATTCAATTCTGTGCTCTGACAGCCAACGGGAAAAGCCAGAATCTGGGTCATTGTGGCGATGTTCAGGTACTAAATTAACCCCTACTGGAGCAGCCCCACTTCTGGCGTCTTGTTACGCAACGTAACAAAGGTCTCTATTGTTCTAGTCGCTTTTGATTGGATTTTTCCTTACTTACCACCCAGAGCCCTCAAAGTGATATGACCCAGAAACCCACACCCCTACGGCTGCAGTTCCCTCCAGCCACGAGCGTTTGCACATGCTGTTCCCGCCGCCTGGAAAGATTCTCCGACCAGCTGCGGCTTCCCCGTCCTTTTGACTTCAGCCTCTGTTTAAAAGTTACCAGAGAGCTTCCCTGGTGGCGCAGTGGTTGAGAGTCCGCCTGCCGATGCAGGGGATGCGGGTTCGTGCCCCGGTCCGGGAAGATCACACATGCCGCGGAGTGGCTGGGCCCGTGAGCCATGGCTGCTGAGCCTGCACGTGTGGAGCCTGTGCTCCGCAATGGAAGAGGCCACAACAGTGAGAGGCCCGCATATCGCAAAAAAAAAAAAAAAAAAAATTACCAGAAGTCTTATTTTAGGGGCTTGCTGGAGGCCCTGTCTACATCTTGCTGGGTGGGCCCATCAGTATTCACGCAGGACACGTGCATTGTAGAGGAGGGGATTCTGCCCCAGAGGAGGAAGGAGGAGAAAGATCCTGGCAGGGCAACCACCAGTGCCACCTGCATTTCCATGGGATTGAACACCCAGCCCTGAGCCCGCTGGATCCAAAGTATGCACCTTTTTCATTTTGAAAAGCTTTTCCAAGCCAGTCTCCAAAAAGAGTATCACCATTTATACTCCCAGTGACAGTAGACACAAGAACCTTTTCTGTATCCTCAGCAGTTGGGTATTATCAAACTCTTCATTTTCGCACACTGGAGAGGTGAAAAATGACTAATTGCTTGGCTCTGCACTTCTTTTCATTATAAATGAGGCCGAACATTTTTTCGTATAGTTATCAGCCATTTGTGAACTTCACGTTGACCTCCTGTGATCGTTTCTTCTACTGTCTTGTTTGTTAGCACTCGCTCTTTGTATATGAAGGACACCAATTCTTTGCCTAACATCAGAGTTACAAATATATTTTCCAAGTCAGCTTTGCGTTCAATATTTTGCAAAAGATGAAATTTTATTTTCTCGTGATCAGATTTACTTTTTCTATGAATTCTTAGTTTTGTGTTATATTCAGAAAAGTCTCCCAAACCAAGCATTTTTTAAAAATCTGCATTCTCTTCCAGTGATTTGTAGGTGTTTCTATTTTTATATCTCTGCTCCATTTGGAATTAATTTGTTTTCAGCTATGGAGTAAGAAAGGAATCCAGTTATGCCAATCCAATGTATTACAAGTCCTTTCTCCACTGAATGAAGTCACCATCTTTAACAAGCCAGTTTCTTTATATACTTTCATCTCTCTCTGGATTTTTCTCTTTCGACAATGCTCAATCCAGCCATTCCTTCTCTAGGGCCAACTGTATCTAATACTCCACCTTTATAATTCATTATAATATTTGGTAAAGCTAATCTCCCTTCTCTAGTCTCCATTTCCAGAATTTTCCTGACAATTCTCACGTATTCATTTTTTTCTGTGTACTTCAGCACCATTTTCTCAAAGTCCTCCATAATTTCCTGTTGGTTATTTAACTGGGATTGCACTGATTTCTGGCTATATTTAGGGAACTCTGACATCATTCCAAAATGGATTCTTCTTCTCTAAGAACAAAGATCATCTCGCCACTCATCCAAGCTTCCTTTTATATTTGATAGCAGAATTTTAACACCTTTTATATTTATATCCTCCACATTTCTTGAGAAGTTTGCTGCTAAATATTACATCATTATGGTTGCTATTGTAAATTGGATCTTTTCTTCCATGATAAGTAAAGTTGTGTTTTTATAGTCAAGTCCAAAGATTGATTCAGCAGGTATGGATTGAAACTCCAAGAATTCTGCACTGTTGATCCACACTCCAGCCCATCATGACACTCACTGGAGTCTGAGAACCTTCTTCATTCAACACTACGAATCTCAGATTGGAGAATAATCTTAGGCCAAGAGAGCAAATTTGTTTCTTCCTGTGCCGCGTTTCACATCCTTTGCAATTTTTGAAAAGTAAGAACTGAAATTAGAGTTTTGCCCAGCACAGAACTGACAAGAGGAAATGTTTTTTGTTTTTTTGCGGTAGGCGGGCCTCTCACTGTTATGGCCTCTCCCGTTGCGGACCACAGGCTCCGGACGCGCAGGCTCAGCGGCCATGGCTCAGGGGCCCAGCCGCTCCGCGGCATGTGGGATCTTCCCGGACCGGGGCACGAACCCGCGTCCCCTGCATCGGCAGGCGGACTCTCAAACACTGTGCCACCAGGGAAGCCCGACAAAAGGAAATGTGTTCTTATTTAAGTGAAACAAAACACAAACTCTTAGATTCCCGTGAATGAGCAACTCAGACTCTGCTCAGAGCGAAAGGCAAGACCAAGCCTCCATAAACTGAGTGAAAGGAGGCTCCAGGAGCACGTGGGAAAGTGCTCTTCTCCAGCATGTGGCCCGTGTTCATCCAGGATGTAGGGTCTTTGCAAATCACCCACTCCAACTGTCCTATGTTACAAATGAGGGTTATGAGGTCCTGAGAGACCTGTTCCAGAGGATCCAAGGTCCACCTCATAGTTCATTTTGCATAAATACAAACTGTGCACAACTTCTATGGAAAATTTACATCACAAAGCCTCAAAGAAAACCTCTGGAAAGCTGCACAAGAAACCAGTGACAGAGGTTATCTCTGTGGAAGGCAGTCAGAGCAGAGGGAGACATTTCCTCCCCCCCCAGAACACTTTCATGCTTGTGGTAGCTTTAAAACATGCCTGTGAATTCTTTGACATTTATCCATGAAAAGGTGGAGCCCGTTATGCACCAAAGGACACAGTCAACAGAGCGAAAAGGCAACCTACAGAAGGGCAGAAAATATTTGCAAATCATATATCTACTAAGGGGTTAATCCAGAATATATAAAGAGCTCTTACAACTCCACAACCCCCAAATCAAATAACCCAATTTAAAAATGGACAAAGAACTTGAATAGAAATTTCTACAAAGATGTTATACAAATAGCCAACCAGCATATGAAAAGATTCTCAACATCACTGATCATCAGAGAAATGCAAATCGAAACCACAGTGAGATATCACCTTACACACATTAGGATGGCTACTATCAAAGCAAAATGAACAAACAAACAAAACAGAAAATAACAAGTGTTGGGAAGGATGTGAAGAAATTGGAACCTTTGGGCACTGTTGGTGGCAATGTAAAATGGTTTAGCCATTATGGAAAACAGTATGGCAATTCCTCAAAAAATTAAAATAGAATTACCATATGATTTACCAATTCCATCTCTGAGTATACACCTAAAAGAATTCAGAGCAGGATCTCAAAGAGATATTTGCACATCCATGCAAATAGCAGCATTATTTATGACGGCCAAGAGGTCGAAGCAACCCAAGAGTCCACTGATGGATGGCTAAACAACAGGTAGTATACACATACAATGGAATATTATTCAGCCTTAAAAATTAGGAAGGAAATCCGGTCACATGGTACAACATGGATGAACCTTGACGAGATTATGCTAAGTGAAATAAGCCAGTCGCAAAAAAGACAGATACTGTATGATTTCACTTATATGAGGTACCCAGAGTAGTCAAACCCATAGAGACAGAAAGTAGCGTTCTGGTTGCCAGAGGCTGGGTGGAGTGGGGGGGGAGGTTGTTATTCAGTGACTTGTAGCTTTGCAAGATGCAGAAGTTCTGGGCATCTGTTGCACAATGATGTGCACACAGTTAACACTACTGAACTGCATGCTTAAAAATGGTTAAGATGGTACATTATATGGTATGTGTTTTTTAACCACATTGCGGGGGGCGGGGAAAGAAAGCAAAAACCGGAACAAAAAGGCAGAAACTAATTCTCTTCCCCTTGAATGTTTAGGCAGTTGTCTCGCTGCTCTGCCATACACACACCACACCCAGAGAGTCAGAGCTGGCTCACTGGCAGGCCGTCCCCATCCAAGCCCGAGGGCAGAGGGAAAGTGAGTGAAGGACAACCAGGTTCCTTTTTAATAACATGACCTTGAAGTTGTACCTTCTAGCTGTACTTGCTTCTCATGCATAGAAGGTGGCAGAAGTGATGCAGTGTTCACCTGGCTCTCAAGGGCTGCTGGCTCTTGGAACCCAGCCGCCATGCTGGGAGGAACCCCTAACCACATGAACTTGCTCTGCGTAGAGTTCTGGCAAGAGCCCCCACTGAGGTCCCAGCCAAAACCAGCTCCCGATGCCAAACGAGTGAGGGAGGAAGCCTCCCCGACTCCTCCAGCCATTTCTGACCCCAAGCACAGGAGAGATCCCTGCAGCGACCACCTTGCTGAGCCCACTCACCCCAGAACCATGGGAGATCATCGTAATAGATCATAGTGGTTTTCCACCACTAAGTTCGGAATGGTTTATGAAGCAGCAATAGATAATCAAAGCAATGCTGTTGAATTTTTTTAAATCGTGTATATGTATTAGGTATTTTTTTAATTTTAAAAAGACATGGGGGGGCTTCCCTGATGGCGCAGTGATTGAGAGTCTGCCTGCCGATGCAGGGGACATGGGTTCGTGCCCCGGTCCAGGAAGATCCCACATGCCACGGAGCAGCTGGGCCCGTGAGCCATGGCCGCTGAGCCTGCGCGTCCGGAGCCTGTGCTCCGCAATGAGAGAGGCCACAACGGTGAGAGGCCCGCGTATCCCAAAAAAAAAAAAAGACATGGGACTTCCCTGGTGGCACAGTGGTTAAGAATCTGCCCGTGCTCTGCAACAAGACGCGTAACAGGAAACTCCCCGGCGGTCCAGTGGTTAACACTCTGTGCTCAATGCAGGAGACACGGGTTCGAGCTCTGGTCTGGAAAGATACCACATGCTGCGGAGCAACTAAGCCCGTGCGCCACAACTACTGAGCCCGTGCGCCTAGAGCCCGTGCTCTGCAACAAGAGAAGACGCCGCAATGAGAAGCCCATGCACTGCAACGAAGAGCAGCCCCCACTCGCGGCTCACGCAACTAGAGAAAGCCCGCGCACAGCAGTGAAGACCCAACGCAGCCAAATAAATAAATAAGTAAATAAATAAATTTATAATTTTAAAAAGATAAAGCCTTATTGCTGCTTTTACAGTCTAAAGATTTACATAAAAGCTAAAAAGGTTCTACATCATAGTTTTTTTTGCCCATGTATCCTAAAGAACTACTTTCAGAATTTTTTCCTGATTGTGGAATATTTTAAACATTCATGAAAGGATAGGGAATAACATATTCAGCATCCAGCTCTATTGAACCTTAATATTATGACATATTTGGTGCGCTTGTTTTTTAAAAATACTTTTTAAACATTTTAAATTGTGATTTTAAAAAGACACATAAGAGGGCTTCTCTCGTGGCTCAGTGGTTAAGAATCCGCCTGCCAATGCCAGGGACACAGCTTCGAGCCCTGGTCTGGGAAGATCCCACATGCCGCGGAGCAACTAAGCCCGTGCGCCACAACTACTGAGCCTGTGCTCTAGAGTCCGCGAGCCACAACTACTGAGTCCGCGTGCCACAACTACTGAAGCCCACGCACCTAGAGCCCATGCTCCGCAACAAGAGAAACCCGTGCACAGCAATGAAGAGTAGCCCCCGCTCACCACAACTAGAGAAAGCACGCGCACAGCAGTGAAGACCCAATGCAGCCAAAAATAAATACATTTTTTAAAAATAAATAAATAAATAAAAAGACACGTAACAGGGAACTCCCTGGCGGTCCAGTGGTTAGGACTCTGTGTGTCCACTGCAGGGGGCATGGGTTCAATCCCTAATAGAAGAAGTTCCCAAATGGGAGCCTCTATGACTATTTTCTGTTTCTCCACCTATTTCCTAAACACTTTTCCATGTGTGCACTGTTTTTCTTTAATCATTTTAACCATCTTGCAAGTGTACAGTTCAGTGGCATTAAGTACATTCACATTGTTGTGCCACCATCCATCTCCAGAACTTTTCCATCTTCCCCAGCTGAAACTCTGTCCCACTTAAACAATTCCTCATCTCCCTCCTCCAGCCCCTGGCAGCAACCCCCATTCTACTTTCTGTCCCCATGAATTTGACATCTCCAGGGACCTCATATAACTGAAATCCCACGTTATCTGCCCTTTTGTGACTGGCTGATCGCATTTAGCACAATGTCCTCAAGATCAACCATGTTGCAGCCTGTGTCAGAATTCCCTTCCTTTTCAGGCTTCCCTGGTGGCGCAGTGGTTAGGAGTCGGCCTGCCGATGCAGGGGACGCGGGTTCGTGCCCCGGTCCGGGAAGATCCCACGTGCTGCAGAGCGGCTGGGCCCGTGAGCCATGGCCGCTGAGCCTGCGCGTCCGGAGCCTGTGCTCCGCAACGAGAGAGGTCACAACAGTGAGAGGCCCGCGTACCAAAAAAAAAACAAAAACAAAAGAATTCCCTTCCTCTTCATGGCTGGATAATATCCTAATGTATAGATACACCACCTTTTGTTTATCCATTCATCCGTTGATAGACGTTTGTATTCTTCCCACATTTTTGGCTATGGAATAGTGCTTCTCCGAACATGGGTGGACCAAAATTATCTTTAAATGTTATATAGTTTAAAAGTCAACAGTCCTGTGTATCTGCCACTGCAGATTTGCATTCCGAGAGCAAAAAGTCAATTACTCATGAGGAAAAGGACTAAGTGACAGCCCCTTACCTGTGCAGTTAAATGAACAATCTGTACCTGATGATGGAGTCTCTTATGAGAAACATCATATTTTTTTTTAAGTGACAGCCGGGCCCTTTTATAATTTGTCGTAGCTTTGGGCGTTCCATATCCAATTCTACCCTTCCTTCTGAATCCACCATAGCTAATAATTAGCAGCACACAGTTCAACACCAGTGACGGGTGAGGCAATCAATATAAACGGTAGACGCTGCCCTGAAGGGCAAAGTCCCCAACTAAGATACAGAGAACTTGGAGAAGTGTTCGTCATATTGAAAGTGCTTTTGCCAGTGAAATAATGAATAAGGTTAGGGGAAACTTAAAATAATTTTCAAATTAAAACTATTGTAAGATACCATTATTCACCTAGCGGACAAGCAAAGATCAAAGTTTGAAAAGCCCCAGTGCTGGCCAGGGTGTGGGGAAACAGGGGCTGTTGATTATTGTTGGCAGAGTGTAAATTTGTGTAACCTCTTTGGAGGGGGACTTGGCAAAGTCTGTCTAAATTTAAAAAGCATGTGCCCTTTGACCCACAAGTTCCCTTGAGAAGCGTATCTATCAGATATACATGCGCACACGGGCAAAGATCTATGTGTAAGGATAGCCATATAGGGAATTCCCTGGCAGCCCAGTGGTTGAGACTCTGAGGTCTCACTGCCGAGGGCCTGGGTTCAATCCCTGGTCGGGGAGCAAAGATCCCACAAACCGCGCAGTGAGGACAAAACAAAACAAAACCTTATTTAAAAAAAGAATAGTCTTGGACTTCCGTGGTGGCGCAGTGGTTGAGAGTCCGCCTGCCGATGCAGGGGACACAGGTTCGTGCCCCGGTCCGGGAAGATCCCACGTGCCGCGGAGCGGCTGGTCCCGTGAGCCATGGCCGCTGAGCCTGCGCGTCCGGAGTCTGTGCTCCGCAACGGGAGGGGCCACAACAGTGAGAGGCCCGCGTACCAAAAAATAAATAATTAATTTTAAAAAATTAAAAAAAAATTAAAAAAGAATAGTCTTATTATCTTGTTCCACTGATTATAGTAGAAAAATATTGGAAGCAACGTGAATAGCCAACAGCAGAAGGATGCTTAACTAAGTGATGGTCCACCTACACCAGCCCCACCCAATGGAACTTTCTGCCATGATGGAAACATGTCCACTAGTCACATGTTTCTACTAAACTTTTTTTTTTTTAATTTTGGCCTCGCCACACAGCTTGCCAGATCTTAGTTCCCCGACCAGGGATTGAACCCAGGCCACAGCAATGAAAGGGCCGAATCCTAACCGCCAGACCACCGGGGAATTCCCCCATTACTAGACTCTTAACATGTGGCCAGTGCAATGGGTGAACACATTTTATTTAATTTTAATTAACTTAAATGTAAATAGCCATGTGTGGTTAGCTTCCTGGAATCGAGCTATGAACTTCTAACAACTTGGCCTTGTCTTTCTTTTATCCACGCCAATGAATCATCCCTGAGACTTCCCTGAAGCCGTTCATCCTGCCGCTCCTAAACGTGAGACACGACAGACCATTCTTGAGGCCCTGGGCTTGCTGTGATGGCTCTACCACCCAGCCCAGCAAGAAGATAAAAGGCTTCTTCTTGGAATCAGAGCCTGAATCAGACGCTTTGGGTTCCAAGCACCGAGAGCTGCGGTCAGAGCAATAAAACAGAAAAAACCCCAATCTTCGTGGTGCTTCCACGGGGACCTGAGAGCATAGTGGTAAAGACCGTGGAGCAGGGTAATCCCACTCTTGGATATATAACCGGAAAAAACAAAAACACTAATTCAAAAAGATACATGCACCCCAGTGTTCCTAGCAGCCTTGTTTCCAACGGCCAAGATATGGAAGCAACCTGAGTGTCCATCGACAGATGAATGGATAAAGAAGATGTGGTACATATATATACAATGGAATATTACTCAGCCATAAAAAAAGAACAAAATGTTGCCATTTGCAGCAACATGGATGGACTTGGAAGTCATTACGCTAAGTGAAATAAGTCAGATAGAAAAAGGCAAATACTGTATGATATCACTTAAATGTGGAATCTAAAAAATACAACAAACTAGTGAATATCATAAAAAAGAAGCCCACTCACAGATACAGAGAACAAACTAGTGGTTACCAGTAGGGAGGGGAGGGATGGGGCAATTTAGGAGTGAGGGAGTGGGAGGTACAAACTATTGGGTGTAAGGTAGGCTCAAGGATGTACTGTACAATGCAGGGAATAGAGCCAACACTTTGTAATAACTGTAAATGGGAAGTAACCTTTAAAATTGTATTAAAAAATTAAAAATACAAAAAAATAAATAAAAATCTATGCAAATATATATTCTATAACATTAAAAAAAAAAAAAGAGTGTGGAACTGGGGCCAGACTGCCTGGTGCCCTCCCTGTACCTCAGCTTCTACATCAATAAAATCTGGACGTTCACCGTGCCTTGGTCTCAGAGTCGTTAAGAAGTTTCGGACTGGGACTTCCCTGGCGGTCCAGTGGTTAAGACACTGAGCTTCCAGTGCAAGGGGCACAGGTTCGATCCCTGGTCGGGAACTAAGATCCCACAGGCCAGACAGAGCAGCCCAAAAAAATTAAAAAAATAAAAGGACAACGAAGAATTTTCGGATTGGAGTGCCATGCATGATGAGGACTGAGTTATCAGTATGCTAACAGGTAGGGGAACTAACAGTAGACAAATATCCAACCAGTCAGAAAATTCCAGATACTGAGAAGCGCTATGAAGGACCTAGGAGTGGATCATGGGATGAGACTAGTTGAAAGCCAGTGGACTAGTTTAAAATGGTGGTCATGGAAAGGAGGTTGGAGTTGAGACCTGAGAGAGGAGGTGGGTCCTCTGATGGGAAGATCCAGGGGAGGGCATTCCAGGCAGAGCTGAGTGCAAAGGCCCTGAAGCAGGAAAAGCCTCGGGCTGTTTCTAAGCCATAAAGAAAACTGTGCAGCTAAGGGAGAATGAATAGGGGCAGAAGAGCAGCAATGAGGCCGAGAGATAGGACTGCTGGTCTTTGGGGATTTTTACGCAGGGGAGGGCTTCTTGTTTTCAATAACTAACTGGGATGGCAAACCAGCAAGCAGGAAGACCTGGACACGAGGGCCGGCGGTCCATGTGCTGACACACTGTCACCTTCTGGGGGTCCCCTGGGCCTCATCCCCCTCCCCATGCCCTTCACATCCTCCTGATGGTTGTATTTGCCCAAAGAGTGAGTCCAAAATGAGGAACGAGGAACATAGGCTCAAGCCATCAACTTTCTGGAACTCTGCACATCCCACACTATTTGGAGGAGGGTGGGTCATCCAGGGCCCAAGTGGGAGCAGAGACCAGTTCGGGGGTTAAGATGAAAGAAATGGGTGCCTCGGATCAGGGTGTTGGCCTGGAGAAAGAGCCACAAGAGTCTGGCTATGTTTTAGAGGCTGAGTGGATGGGATTTGCTGATGAATTGGACTGGATGGATGAAAGAGAGGTTGAGACTTTGGCTGGAACAGGAAGACACAGAGGAGATATTAGCTGAGACAGAAAGACGAAGGGACAGACAGGTGGAGTGCAAATTGGGAGACAATAAATGTGTTCTATTATATATATTTTTCAAAACGGCACACACATATGAGGAAACAATCAGACAAATCCAGAACGGGAGACATTAGTTAAATCGGCTGGCCTGGTTCTTCAGTCAGTGTCCTAGGAAATACAAAAGACATAGGGTTGTTCTAGATTAAGAGAAAGAGAGGGTGTGGGGAATTCCCTGGCCGTCTAGTGGTTAGGACTCTGCCTCTCACTGCTGAGGTCCTGGGTTCAATCCCTGGTCAGGGAACTAAGATCCCACAAGCCACGCTGAACAGCCAAAGAAAAAGAGAGACAGAGGAGAGGTGTTGTGTGAAGAGAGAGAAGGTTAGCTCTCCCCTGGACTAGGATAGAAGAGGCCCTCAGGCCTGACAACACAGATATGGTTAAAGTACAGCCACCTACCCACGGTTTCTCAAAGTTGTGTGCCTGAGGTACACTGGTGGGGAATTCAGTGCCACATCTGCCGTGACCCCTGAGATCTGCCCCGTAGGTCTGTCTCCAAAAAAGGTTGGTGATGACATTACCAAGGCAACCAGTGACTGGAAGCGTCTGAGGATGACAGTGAAACTGACCATTCAGAACCAACAGGCTCAGACTGAGGTGGTATGTTTTGCCTCTGCACTGATCATCAAAGTCCTCAAGGAACGGCCAAGAGACGGAAAGCAGCAGAAAAACATTAAGCACAGTGGGAGTATCACTTTGATGGGACTGTCAACATTGCTCGACAGATGCAGCACCAGTCTTTGGTGAGAGAATTCTCTTGGAACCATCAAGAGACCCTGAGCACTGCCCAGTCTGTGCTGATGGCCACCACCATCACGACATGAAAGATGACATCAACAGTGGTGCCAGGCAATGCCCAGTTAGTTAAAAACTAGAAAGGGAAGTGTTTCAATAAAGGAGCACATAAATAAAGAATCATTTCACAACCAAACCAAAAAAAAGAGAGAGAGAGAAACATAAAGGAGATATAATAACCAATGCAAAGCATGAATCTTTACTGGATCCTGGATCAAAAAATAAATCAGCTATACTGACATTCTTGGGATGATTTATTCCAAAAACGTTCAAAATTCTCTTTTGGCAGGGAAACATTTGAAAAAAAAATGTCTAATCTGTTTTCAATTTTCTTTTTAAATGAAAGAAAAGAACAGGGCCATTTTAAGACCCACGTAGGCTCTAGACATTTTTACTTTGGATGCCACAGGCAAATATAAAGCATTTCATATTCTATTTTGCATTAAAAAGTACCCCCATTAAATACAAGCCCCTATGTCAGCACTGAAGTCTGTGCCAGTTTATGTGTTACCTTCTGAAGATTCTAAAATATTTAAATTCAATCTTGTAATTTTCATATATTGGATACAATGTGTTTTTTACAGTCTCGAGCATTTGGCCGGGGGCCTTTGAAACCTCTCGTGAAGCCCATCAGGTTGGACTATGCCAGGGGAATGACCAACAGGGAGGGGGCAGGGAGTTGTGACCCAGCATCTGTGTGGGCCAGTGTGGAGGAGTCAGCATTTCCTTTAAAGCCCATATGACTGGTCTGTTCTGCATTGTGTGTGACCGCCTCTAGGAAGTCCACTTACCAGTTTCCCTTCCCTGGTATTTTTGGGGGTTTCTGAGGAATGCTTACACTTTCCACAAATCTGTGCTGATAGCCCCTTGCTGCTCAGCCAGCCTCCTGCCTCAGGAAATTCTGCCAGTGACCTCTTGCCATCCTATACACGCCTTCTCTGGGCTGCAATATAACCTCTCTGTGCTGTCCCAGGAACCCAGCTCTTTCCTTACTGCAGCCAAGGCTATAGACTTGTTTTTATTAAAGTCAGACATAGGGGAAAGGTGGTATTTTAGAAAGAGGGAGCAGCTGGAGTGAAACAAGGACGTAGAAAATGTCAGGGAGCATATGGGGAAAAAGAAAGTGGTCAGCAGATAAGAGAATCAGGGAGAAGGGCATTGTGAGGGGTTAGATCTGATGAGATACTGTAAGAAACAGAGAATCTACGTTGAATAATAGCTACGTTAGATGCTATGGAGGAGTCATTCCAGCTGGAATGGAAAAGGAGATGGCTTGGGGCTTCCCTGGTGTTACAGCGGTTAAGAATCCACCTGCCAATGCAATTGAACCAGGGATGAGTTCCATCCCTGGTCCGGGAAGATCCCACATGGCGCGGAGCAACTAAGCCCGTGCGTCACAACTACTGAAGCCCGTGCGCCTACAGCCTGTGCTCCACAACAAGAGAAGCCACGCAATGAGAAGCCTGCGCACCTCAATGAAGAGTAGCCCTGCTCTCAGCAACGAGAGAAAAACCTGCATGCAGCAACGAAGTCCCAACGCAGCCAAAAAATAATTTTTTTAAAAAATGGAGATGGCTTCAGGACCGGCAGAAACAGGATAAAGTAAAAGGCATTTGGGAGGACAGTAAATTAACTTTTACCAATGAGTAAACAACCCACTGTGAGAAAGAAGTAAAAGCACAAATTGCCTAGTCAGCCACACCGCTTGGGGGCGCTGCAGGCTTCATGACTAAACCAAAGTCTGTTCCAGTAGCTCCCTCTTCCGGCAGAGATATCACTGCACACTAAGGCTGACATCCTTGAGTCAACAAGCGCTTGCCAATCTCTAAAGAGCATACCTCTCTGAGGACCGTATTTATAATAATTTGACGAGGACTTCGTTGTGCTTTCAGACGAAACATAGAAAGGAACACTAAACAAATGAGCCACGCATTTTTCTTCTGGTTTATTCAAGATTCACACAATCACATCTATGTAAATGAATCCTTACGTAGTATTAACTCACGTGTGAAACCAAACTTTGGGGTGCTTTAAGATCATTCAACGAAACTGAGCAAGTCGAGCATCTCTGTTCTTCAGCCTCAGAATCCCTTGATGATAGAAACGCTTCTCGTTCATCACTATATCACTATTTTTCCTGTCATGCTTGTATTTGTTGGGTGAAGGGTCCTGTAAATGTTCACTAGGGATTGTGTTGCTCTCGGGGTCTTTATTCTTGAGAACATTACATGAAAGGTATTTTTCCTTTATAATGAAAGGATATTAGAACTCTGTCAAAACTATAAAAGACATAAAGTGAAAAAGCATGGTGCAGGACAGACGGCAAGCCAGTATGCTACCTTTTGCATAAAGGGAAATTAATAATTAGTAGTCGCTTGTACATGCATAGAGAAACTCTGAAAGCACATACTAGGGGAGGTGGAGAACCAAGTGGCTGGGAGACAAAATTGAAAACTTTTCATTATATACTGTTTTAAACTTTTTATATGTCTGAAACACATGAACGTATTATCTACTCAAAAAGATAAAAGTAGGAAAATACGAGACAGGAACAAATACAGTAATCATTATTTATAAAAATGTTTTAAGGCTGATTTTTAAAATTATCCCCAAGAGCCTTATTAAATAGAAATCTTGTATTTTTATGCTATCCTTTCAAAATATTAGTATATGACAGATATGTGTATAAGGATGTACTTTACAGCAGGATTGTAACAGCAAAAACCTAGAATCAAATGTTGGTGGACAAGTTAAATTAAGTCACAGATCATCTATACAATGAAGTACTAGCTGGAGTATTAAAAATGATGGAGATCCTGATATGCTGGCATGGAAAGATGTCCATAATTACCTAGTTTAAAAAAAAAAAAAAGCTGAGAAACACTATGCTGTGAATGGTCCTATTTGTATTTATGTATACATCTCTATGTATTTACTACACAGGAGGAAAGCCCAAAGGAATACCAAACTTTAAAATTAGTTATCACTAGGAAGGAATATGGTTAGTTAACTACTTAGGAACTTAGGTGGGCTACCTTTGACTTTATAAAACAATGTATACATTGTAATTAGATACAGTAAAAGGCAAATATACTCATTTTCCTGGGAGTAAGCTTATGTGTAACTTTCACTTCCTTTATCATGATTTTAATGTTTGTACTATCTTATGCATATTTTAATATTTAATATATTTACATATAGTTTGTACCATCACTGATTTTACTGGTTTTAATTGTTTTTCAAATCTTTTCTAGTGTTTACACCTGTAGTTAGCAATTTCTTTCATTAAACTTGACAGGAAGGAGCCAAGTGTTCCTCAGCAAGTTCTCCATTGAGCATCCCCACCCCTAGGACACCCACACAGCTTTATGCTCTAATGCCAAGATCCTTCTAACTGCGTGTCGCACACATGGTTCCCCCCATGAGCTGACCCAGCCCCACATTCTGAAACATCACTAGCCACTGACCGCCTCACACTCGAAGACAAAGCATTCATCACTAACACCGCCCTAGGAAGCTTGCAAAGCCTGTCCTGCACGGCGGTCATTTTCAAGATGCTATTGACGTTTTACCCCTATGCTATGACCACTTATTTTTAATGAGCAATAAAATTACACAAAAACTACTCACAGCGACTGGACGTGGTTACAGGTGCTGGTGGAGTTCCAGGGATTTCTGTAATGTTGCTTCTCGACCTGTATGTTCATTTGCATGGGTGAATCACGGAAATCCAGTGAACTATACATGCTCTGGTGTCAATGAAGTGAAAACTCACAATAAGAAACAGATTTGCCTAAGACAGACTTTTCAAATGGCATTTCCCAGTTGTGATGCCCTAAAGCGAGGACTTATGCCTGTTGACTTCAGGTATTTTAGGACTGGCAGTAATACAGAATTTCCTCTGCATCAGAAGTTACACATGCATACCCTAAAAGTGGGAGAGAGGAAGGGAGAAGCTAGCGGGAGTGATGCTCTTTGGAGAACAATCCCTTATTTCGAGTCCTTCAAATAAGCCTCTGACTTCTGGGGTACCTACCAACCAGTGCCAGCTCCTTATATTAAATCAGCTTCCCTGCAACTTTCACCTTTGGCTCTAGTTATGACATACAAAGATACTTACCAGTAGCATCTGATTGGTAAGTCACTACTATAAAAGACCAAGAGCCAATGTCTTCACCCACCCATTTAGCTATATACAAATCTTTCACCTATTCACAGAAAATTAAGGAATCTTGACAACTTTATCTTAGCAAAAATTATGACAATAGTTTTACTTCTCTAGCTACTAACTCCTAAACTTTCTAGCATAACGCCTAATGAGACTTTAGTAAAAATTAAACTGCCCCATCCTAGAGAACAAACTTACGGACACCAAGAGGGCAAAGTGGCAGGGGGTGGTGGTGTGATGAATTGGGAAATTGGGATTGACATATGTACACTAATATGTATACAATAGATAGTAAGACCCTGCTGTATAAAATTCAAAAACACATTGCCACATCCTTTTTAAAAAACATCTGGTCAAATGACTTTCTATGTAGCTCAATGGGAATTTAAACAGAGCTATGTACTAACACTGATTTTTCTGTAGGTTCCCTTCCACCACCCCGGCCCTCTAATAGCTCCTCCCTGCTGGTATTCCAGAAACTCTCCCACTCTCAGGGACCACACCCAAACTCAGTATTTTTAAAGTCAGTAGTTTACAAGTAAACCTACATCTAAGCGTCCACATGGAAAATTCTAACTTCAACCTCCAACTTGTCTGGGTTTTATTTATACTCACCCACTACAGTTCTATGTTAAGGCCACCTTTTACTGACACTGCTTACCTCTAGGTTACCACAGAATCATCTGGTAGACCAAAACTTTGATCCCTCACACCCCACCCCTAATTAAAAAGAATCTTCTGCAAACACTTATTAAAAAGAAATAAATTACACTATTTGAGAATGCCAACAATTTTATTGAAAGAAAAGTGCAATGAAACTTGTCGAAAGCTTAAAAGGGAGAACTTAGACACCTCCCCTCAAGCGCAGGACCAGGTGCAGAGTGGATTCTTTCTGGATGTTGTAGTCAGACAGGGTGCGCCCATCTTCCAGCTGTTTCCCAGCAAAGATCAACCTCTGCTGGTCTGGGGGGATGCCCTCCTTGTCCTGGATCTTCGCCTTGACGTTCTCGATGGTGTCACTGGGCTCCACCTCCAGGGTGATGGTCTTGCCAGTCAAGGTCTTCACGAAGATCTGCATACCACCCCTAAGACGGAGGACCAGGTGCAGGGTCGACTCTTTCTGGATGTTGTAATCAGAAAGAGTGCGGCCATCTTCCAGCTGTTTGCCTGCAAAGATGAGCCTCTGCTGGTCTGGGGGGATGCCTTCCTTATCCTGGATCTTGGCCTTCACGTTCTCGATGGTGTCACTGGGCTCCACCTCCAGGGTGATGGTCTTGCCGGTCAGGGTCTTCACGAAGATCTGCATACCACCCCTCAGACGGAGGACCAGGTGCAGGGTCGACTCTTTCTGGATGTTGTAATCAGAGAGAGTGCGGCCATCTTCCAGCTGTTTGCCTGCAAAGATCAGCCTCTGCTGGTCTGGGGGGATGCCTTCTTTATCCTGGATCTTGGCCTTCACGTTCTCGATGGTGTCACTGGGCTCCACCTCCAGGGTGATGGTCTTGCCGGTCAGGGTCTTCACGAAGATCTGCATGCCACCCCTAAGACGGAGGACCAGGTGCAGGGTCGACTCTTTCTGGATGTTGTAATCAGAAAGAGTGCGGCCATCTTCCAGCTGTTTGCCTGCAAAGATGAGCCTCTGCTGGTCTGGGGGGATGCCTTCCTTATCCTGGATCTTGGCCTTCACGTTCTCGATGGTGTCACTGGGCTCCACCTCCAGGGTGATGGTCTTGCCGGTCAGGGTCTTCACGAAGATCTGCATCCCACCTCTGAGGCGAAGGACCAGGTGCAGAGTGGACTCTTTCTGGATGTTGTAGTCAGACAGGGTGCGCCCATCTTCCAGCTGTTTCCCGGCAAAGATCAGCCTCTGCTGGTCTGGTGGGATGCCCTCTTTTTCTTGGATCTTCCCCTTGACGTTCTCGATGGTGTCACTGGGCTCCACCTCCAGGGTGATGGTCTTACCAGTCAAGGTCTTCACGAAGATCTGCATTGTCTGTTGCAACAAAAAAATTAACACAAAAAATAACCCCAACGTTTAACAGGTAATTCAGAGGTCAACACATACCTAATGCTACGAAATTATACATCACTATATACTAACCAAATGACTAACCTGCCCAAAAACTCAAAAGCTTGACAAATAAGGTCAAAACCAACGTTTCACGCACTTAAGGAAGAAAAGCAGTCAATTCGCGGGCCTCACTTACCCTCCCCCCTCACTGGCTGGCTGTCCCCTGCCAACACGGCAGCGACCACCCCAGGCCCAAACCCTGTGCCCCGAGACCAGAAAAACTCTCCCTCCGCACAGACCAGCAGGCGGCCCCACCCTCGATTATGAGCCCACGGAAGGGATGACGTCTCGGAACCGCGGTGGCGAGCGGGTCCCCTCCCCCACCGCGGGGGCAGGACGGCTCCGTGGCGTCGGCCGTTACTGTCCCCTTACCGGGACGGGAAACCGAGCTCTCGCTCGAGTCAAACCGTGACCTCATGTTCGCTTCCCTCACACGCCGCCCAACCCCGTTCCCCAAAAGGCTGGGCCCCGCCGCCACGGAGGCCTCACGGGCCTCCCGCGTTTCCTTTTCAGCCGCAGTCCCCTCCCCCGCCCCCCATCTTCTCTCTCCCACCTCACAGCCCGCTTCGGAGTCCGGCTTCCCTCCCCGAGAGACGGGGAACGGACGCCATTTTGCCGCGTTCCTCCCTCTCAGGGCTGCCCTGCTGCTAGCCGGCCCCGGGTGACTAAAGGCCTCGGCTGCTCCCTCTGGCGCAGCGGGCAAGTCGACACCCCGCGCCCCCCGCGGCCGCGAGACCCCCGGGCCCCCTCCTTACCAAATGGTGGTGTCGGCAGCGAACGCAGAAAAGCCGCAACTCCACTCCCAAACTTCACGAAGCTGCTTGCGCACGGCTCCCGCCGGCGCTGCCTTATATAGATACAGGTAGCGCCGCTCCGCTAGATCCTTCCGCAGAAACGCCGAGAAGGGACTACTTTTCGCAGCCCTCCTGCCCTCTGAAGAGAAACCCCAGACTCAACTAATTCCACTCATTAAATGCTCTCCTGTGAAGACTGCAGCTTTGGGGCCGAATCTGGCGCGGAGCGGGCCGCCGTCCCGAGAGGCCTGGCGGAGGGATCAGCGCGCTCGTGGAGCGCTGCGTCCGCGGACTTGCCCGGGGCTGGAATTGGGGGGAGGGAGAGTGGGGAGCGGGCGGCCTGAAAACCCGGCGTGGAGTCGCCCAGACGTCCGGAGCGGGCCGTCTCCACCGCCCGGCCTCGATGCCCCCTCCCCCCGGCCCGGACGGGACCCGCCGTGCGCGAGGCCCGCCCTAGGCGTACAGGGCTCCGGCCGAGCGCCTCACACCGAGTCGGGGTCCCGCTCCCCCAGCGCACACCCCGCCCTGCCCCTACCCCCCGCGAGTAAAGAGGGGTGTTTATTGTGAGTCGTATTTAGATATGGGTAGTGTTTCTGTTGCCCTGAACTTCCCCCTCATCCTTAGCCCGCCGCGAGGCCTACTCTGGGAGCCCAGCCCCCGAACTTGCGGCGGCCGCGCCCATCCCCCACCGGGCGGGCACCTAGACAAGACGAATGACTCGACAAATCCCAGGGCCGCGGCCTCAAGCCCGCCTCAGGCGGGTCGTCAGGAGCCTCAGGAATTCCTCAGAACACAGGAGTGAAAACTAAGTTTCCAAGGGAGAAATGCCTATGGCAGGTCTACATTGAATTTTGAAAAGAAAAGCAGAAATTCCACATAGCTGTGTAAAACTCTTTGCGCTGGACTTGAAAGCTGACAGAACTTTCCAGATTGTTCTTCAGCCTTCCTGGTTTGTGCTTGATTATCAACAGGGAGGCGTTGGAATTTGAATTCTGTTGACATTTAGTTGAGCTCAGAAATCAGAAATCAAACCTATTTAAGCCCGAGATTTTAAGAAGATACTTATTGAATCTAAGTTCTGTTTATTCCTGGGGAAAAAAAATTAATATCCCAAATATAAAATTTAATTCCCTAGGCAAATTCCCTTTGGGTAAAAGAAGAGAAAAAGATCGTCAGTTAGATCTTTTTCCTTTTTTTATGACAATCTATTTTATGATCTCTATGTCCTTTCACCAGCAGATTTTTCAAGTATTTTGAAATATACGAACATGATGCCAACAGATTTTTTTGAAGTTTACAGTGGAAAATCTTCCTCATGCCTTCAATTCCCCAGCCACCGTTCTTTCTGGACTCTTCTAGAAATATTCCCTATTTGTACAAATGAGGGGAGGGTGTTTTTAATTTTTACCCTTAAAGCCTTCAAAAATATATAGAGAGAAAAAGGGGCAACTGACTAAAAAATGTTCTGCCGTTAGGAAAAGACTACATTCGTGCTTGAAATTATGAACGTTATATTATTTAAACATTATACTTAAAACGTGAATCAGAACAAAACTGCTATATATTTTCTTTGGTAACCAGGGTATGCACTTATGAAAAAGGTCTGAGCAATTTCAAAATAGACTTTAACCTCTATCATTTTTAACATTTTTCAGAATGAATTTATTACTGGGAAATTAGAATGAATAAGAAAAATAAAATGTCATTTTTCAGGTTAGCAGGAGACCCCAGTTGACAGGGACAGAGTAAAGAGACAAAGTTGGTGATTAAACATTATAGTTAATCCCACTAGGAGATTGTAAGTAGAGAAAAAAGTAAGTAAGTTAAGGGGTCTTTCGCTCAAGAAAGCAGGTTTACTTAACCACAGAACCAGCAGGCTTGCTTAACAAAAAACCCATGCAACAGAAGCATGAGACATGCCCCGAAACAAACAACGGTGGAAGGAGACCCATATCGTGCCCAGTGAGCTCAGTAACTTAATGATCCCTAGGACATGCTCCTCTGGGCATACTAAAAACAAACATATAAGGAGAGGGTGACATTATACTGAAACCTGAGATGATTTACCATTTTTAATATATGTTACCACCTTTTTGCTCATTTCCACTGTGCCATGACAGTCCTGACTTGACTATGGAGGGACAAGAAAACTCCCCTGCCTGACATGGCGGAGGAACTGATGATGGAAGCTTAACATCTACTCAAGAATGAGGAAGAAGGTGGTCTTTTCCCCCTCCCCATTTTTTGTCGGATTCTAAAACTGTAGCCCACTAAGTTCTCGAGGTGCAGCCCCCTCTCGCCCACCCGCTTGGAAGCCTCACAAGCGTCCTAGTCTAATAAATCCCTCCTTAGCTATCACTTTGCCTCTCGCTGAATTCTTTCTGAGCTGAGACATAAAGAACTGGAGCTCCTCGGAGCCTCCCACCCCCCCGAGACGCATTTCTGCCGTTTCACAGTGACTTCCAGTACAGACTTCCATGAACGTTATTTCTAAATTTTTGGAAAGGGAGTTTAAAGGAACAGAACATCAAGGCTCTTTATAAAGTTTTTTTCTCCCTAAATTTCAGAAAGAAGTTTTTAGAGGAACAAAAAGCTGAGACACGTTCTCAGGTGACCAGACCTGGCTTCAAACCACACCCTGTTTGCTTTGGGCTGTTCCTTTCCTGCAAACCTTATGATGCCTGTTGTTTAAAGGCTGAGTCACGAGTTTTGTGATGTAGTTTTTTTCATGGTCCAAAAGGTACAGAGAAAAACAGGCCTGATTTCAGAGGCAAGGGAGGGAAAGAAGGAGAAAGGGGGGGGAGAGGAGAGAGAAGAGAGGCTCAGAGGGTGGGGGAATGGGCCCGGGGTTATCTCCAAAGAGAGAACAACATTCTTACGAGCTGAGAACACTGTGTTGTCTCTAGCAGAAAAATTCTCTGCACCACCCCTGCGGTCCCTAACTTAAGTCTAACTGTGGGTTCGGTTGAAGCACAATAGAAATAAACATTTGTCCAAGGGCACTGAGGTGAGGGGGAGGGGAGGGAAAAATGACTGCCCCAAAGACAGGTGGCTGCTGTTTACCTCGAGCAGTGGTTCTCAACCATGAGTGATTTGGCCCATCGGTGGACATCTGGCCATGTCTGAAGACTTTTTTTTTTTTTTTTTTTTTGCCCCTTCTCCGCTCGCGGGATCTTAGTTCCCTGACCAGAGATTGAACCCAGGCCACAGCAGTGAAAGCACTGAGCCCTAAACACTGGACTGCCAGGGAATTCCCAGGAGACATTTGTGGTTGTCATACTGTGGTATTGGGGGTGAGGAATGCCACTAGCACCCAGTGATAAAGGCCAGGGACGCTGCTAAACATCCTTCAGTGGACGGTCCCCCATAATACAGAATTACCCGGTCCCCAATGTCAGTAATCCATTGGGTTGATAAACCCTGCTGTACAGGGGATTTTTGTTGCTCTTGTTACAACTGCTTTTCTATTTGCTGAGAAGGGCTCCCGAAGTCTGAATGTCCCACTTGGATTCAGGAATCGGGTATCAAGTCGCGCTCCTAAAATCCCCGGACCTGGAATGCAATGTGCTAGAACGTGCTAGAAGCAGCTTGAGTCACTGGATCCATTTTCAGCTCCTTCATCCACTGACCCATCCTTTGCAGGCGCCCCAGAAGGGATTGCGTCAGAGCTGGCACCAATGGAAGCGTGACAGAGACCCAGCAACAAGGCGGGATTGGTGGGCAGGCGTGAGCACGTGATGAGCTGAGCTCACAAAGGGCCTGGGTGTTGGGCTGCAGGGAGTCGGACTGGTGCCTGTTTGTCCGCCTGCCTTTCCTCCTTCCCCCAAAGGATTCAGGTCCCCTGAAGGTCACACAACCTTGTATGGGACTTAACTCAGCATCATGAGAATGTTCGCACAACGACCAGCAAACATTTTCCTCCTAAGGGAAAGGGTGAAATCGGAGAGCTGGATGGGAAAGGTTTGCCTTGTGTTGTCATCAGTTACATAACCATAAAAGGAAGTCAAGGGAATCTGCGCCTTAGAGGGGGAAAAAAAAGAAGAAGAAGCAGCAGCCCTAGAGGCTCTGTTCCTTTTCCTGCTTACATTTGTGTATTTGCATTGTGTGGCAGAAAACAAACTGCTCCGGCTTCAAAAGAACCCATTTCATCCCCCCCAGTCAGAAAGTTCCAGTCCCCAATTTTGCCTAGTATAGGAACGTTAAGAAGTTAGTTAACTTATTGGGCCTTTGTTTTGTGTTTTAATTTGTTGCCTTTAAATTGTGGCAAAATACATACAGAACATATCATCTCAACCATTTTTTAGTGTACAGTTCAGCAGTGTTAAGTATATTGTAGGGGAGGAAAAATAATTTTCCTTTTACCCTTCTGAGTCCTTAGCTGAGATGCCTGTAATGAAAGACAGATTAACAAGAGGAACAAAACAAAACGAAGCACAATAATTTATTAACATGCACACGTCTTGAATATATGGGAGTTACCCCGGAGGGAAAATGTGTCACTCAAAGATGTGACTTTAGAATTTAGGCTTAAATACCATCTTAACAGGGAAAGTCCTCTTAAGGGAGAGTAAATGATTTTTACTGGGAGAATAGAAGAATGGATAGAGATATGATAGCTTGTGACACAGTTTGGTGTCAACTTTTAGTCTCTCCTGTGTCAAGAGCCAATCTTCCCTGGTTGCTGAAACTCCTGGGGAGGGGATCTAGGACCATGGAGTTCCTCTGGAACGATCTGTCTTTGGGCGGAGAAGGGGGGTTCAGTGAAAGCCTTGCTTTGCATTTGCTGTTTTTCAAGTGCTGGTAGCTCAAAATAACGTCAGGGGCAAGTTCTGCTACCTTTCAACTTTCACCCTGTTGTGCAGCCACCACCGCCATCCATCTCCACTTTTCATCTTGCAAGACTGAAACTCTGTACCCGTTAAACACTAACCCTTCACCCCCAGCCCTTGGCAACCATCATTCTTTCTGTTTCTATGAATTTGGCTAGTTTTTAAATTTTAGATATTAGACCAGGATCTAACCTGGGTCCCCCTGCAGTGGGAACGCGGAGGCTTAACCACTAGACCGCCGGGAAGTCGCAAGAACGTGACTACCTTTGGTACCTCATATAATGGATTTTGATTTTTTTCATTGTAAAATCAAATCTAATCATTGGAAAACATTTTTTTCGAAGATTTATGACATCTTTTCTAGAAAGCTCCATTTCTCAGCACACCTTGTTCTTTTTTCCTTATGGTGTTTTCCTTGTCATTGTGCTATTAGAAATATTTAAGCATAAGATACAAAGTAAAACAGAATCATATGATTCATTTCACGTGAGGCCTGATAACTTTAGAGATAACCTCAACGTTTTGTTCTCTTAAAACCTTGTTGACATTTAGGGAGAAATAACCTTCGTGGAAGTTCATTACAAAGAGAAGCTGTCACCAGTACTCCACTCCCTAACTGGGAGTCATTTCATGATTTGTTTCATCTCAAAAAACGAAGGCTGTGCAGAGTCAGATCCCTCCAGATGAGATGTTTTTATGATTTAAAACATGAGGTCAAATCAAATGAGAGACAGGATTTGATGGACGAGGAATTCATTATTTCCGCAGACAAAGAACCAGCGAACCCAGAGTGCAACAGGACCCCTTCTTTTAATAAAATAGCTTTTATTTTTAATGATAAAGTACAGTGTATAAACATAGGTTTAAACAGTATGTGCGCCACAGCCATTCGTGCGTTCATACGTGGCCTGTCGCTGAGGAAGCGGGAAGCACGGTCCCGCCTGCCGTGTCTGCTGGTTTCCTTTTGGGTGGCTCCCTCCGAAAATGAAGCCATTTTCGGAGGGAGTCATTGAGAGCACAACTGAAGGGCAAGGGCCCGCACGGACGCTCAGACCTTTGAATGACGCCCGCGCTTGCCGTCTGATGGCCGGGAGTGAGTCGCCAGGCCTCCAGGCCTTTGACTGCAGTCACAATGCCAGGAAGCGTAGGGTACCTTCCCTAAATGATCATTCTCACTTTTTCCGTGGTTTCAGTCATCGTGTCAGGTTTTGCCTTTACATGTTTCTTGTAACTGCTTCCCTTTGCCTCTTCTAATAAAATTACATTTGGAGTGTTAGGGACTTCAAGAAGGGCAGATCCCACCTATTGTGAAAATCCCACTTCCAAGTAGTGACCGGAGGAGTAATACCTGTTATAATCACGTCCATGGTGTCTGTATGATGAACAGAGGCAGAAATTTGAGGGAAAATAAATAAATCAGGGACGGTACAGTGGAGATGCCGGGGATCGAACCCGGGGCCTCATACATGCAAAGCATGCGCTCTACCGCTGAGCTACATCCCCCTCCCCTTTCTCTTTGCTTTCTGAAATTCTCTGCTATAGTCTATTCTTTAAATTTTTTTTTCCCTAAATTAAAATGTTGTATACCTAAATGGGTGTTAAAGTTTAAAGCAAACCAAAATCAATCGTTTTCTGTTTCCCAACTAAACCCATCGTTCACAGCTCTGCAGCTGAAATTCCAGCTGATACCGGAGCCAAAGAGCAAAGGGAGACAGACCTATTCTTGAATGTTGCTCCTCACAGACAGAAGAGAAGGAACAGAAAATAAAAGGGTTTCTTTCCAATAAATAAGGACATTGCCTGCATCGCACCTCCACCCAGAAATCTCCGGTTTCCTGGTCTTTAAAACCATGCCAACCTTTGGTGACTGTGAGGTTTGCAGACCGTTTATTTTTCTTTTTATTTTTCTCCAACAAGAACTCTGACTATTGGGACTTCCCTGGTGGCTCAGTGGTTGAGAATCCAGCTGCCGATGCAGAGAACACGGGTTCGAGCCCTGGTCTGGGAAGATTCCCACATGCTGCAGAGCAACTAAGCCCATACGCCACAACTACTGAGCCTACGCTCTACAGCCCGTGAGCCACAACTACTGAGCCCACGAGCCACAACTACTGAGCCCCATGAGCCACAACTACTGAGCCTGTGCTCTAGAGCCCGTGAGCCACAACTGCTGAGCCTGTGAGCCACAACTACTGAGCCCGCGAGCCGCAACTACTGAAGCCTGTGCAACTGGAGCCCGTGCTCCGCCACAGGAGAAGCCACCGCAATAAGAAGCCCGCGCACCACAAGGAAGACCTAACTCAGACAAAAAAAAAAAAAAAGAGCTCTGAATGTCAACATGAACCCTCAGTGGAAAAGAATCTGAAAAAGAATATATACATATATACACTTGAAACTAACGCAACACTTCAATTAAAAAAGGTATATTCAAAAAAAAACAGCAAACTAAAAAAAAACCAGATCCACCCCCACTAAAACGCTGAGGAAGGAAGGAATCTCCGTGAGATAGCTCACTGAAAAGAGCCATTCCTTAGCTGTCAATTAGCACCTCTTTTCCAGAGTGCTCCCCAAGGGGAGAGAAGTCACAATGCTATGGAGTGTCCCTCAAGTCATCAAGGTGCCACTCACTGGTTCGGTGAGAGACAAGGAGACACCGAAAACTGAGGCTACGCCTCTTTCCACCAGCATTTGAGATTTCCTGGCAAGAAATAGAGTCACTTTACTATGATGTGGAGAACGCACCCCAAAATACACTGCCACCTCAGTCTTTAACTAATCATCTCCCTTACAGCCTGCCCGTACCTGAAACCCCTCATAGTCAAGTCCCAAATGAGCTGGTGCCCGGGACACTGGACCCAGCAGCTGTGATTTCATTACCTCACCTCTCTGGGCCTCATCTGTGAAATGGAGATTTGAATAGTAACTTCCTCACAGGGTGGTTGTGACCACTGAATGAGTTACACAGAGAAGGGGTAGAACAGTGCCGGTACGAGGCCCGTGCTCTGAAATGCCAGTTCCCATTATTAAAAATGCTGTTATTTTATGAACTCCAGCGAAGACCTACTACTTCTCATATTCACCCCGTGTGTGAACTGACGCTTTGCTGATACTATTTGGGTGAAACAGGAAAGAAGCAGGAGGGCGATGGGGTGAGCTGCGGAATGGGGCTCCGTTGAAAGCCATCCTCTCTCCTTATTGTTCTAGCTCCAGAGCCATGAGAGCAAGCGACCTTAGCCACAGAACGGAAGAAGGATGGCAACATAAGTGGTGGTATTTTGGACGCGGTTCGGGAGCGAGCTGAGGGCTTGTAGTCAGTTCAGCAGGTGCCCCTGATTGCTCCAAACAAACCCGATTATGTTTGCTTTCTGTGTAAAACTTAGAATCAAATCCATGCTCCTAACTCTGGCCTTTAAGGCCCTCGGTGATCTGGCCTCTGTTGACCCCCCATAACGTCCCTCCCTTACGCTCCTGCTCCTCTCTATGGGCACTCTAGCCACACCTGCCTCCTAGCTGTTCCTCAGGCGACCAGGCTGCTATGCACCTCAGGGCCTTTGCACTTGCCATTCCCGCTGTCTGGAAAGCTGTTCCCCAGATCTCCTCATGGTTGGCTTCTTTTCATTGGCGGGGTCCTCAGGAAGGCCTTCCTGGCCACCTCTCTAAAGGGACCTATGGGGCCGTCCCTGGCGGTCCAGTGGTTAAGACTCTGCCCTTCTACTGCAGGGGCTGAGGGTTTGATCCCTGGTCGGGGAAATAAGATCCTGCATGCTGCACGGTGTGGCCAAGACTTTTTTTTAATTTAAAAAAAAGTAAAAAAAAAAAAAAAAAAAGAAGGGACCTGTGAATCCCATGCATTCGCTATCGCATCACTTCGATTTGTTTTTTCTCCATAGCATTTATCACTCTCAGAACCTGTTTTTATACAATTTGCTGATTGTCTGTGTCCATGCCTTGGTCCTAAGCTCAGTAGGGCAGAGCCTTGCCTGGTTTGTTT
Source organism: Grampus griseus (assembly GCF_964374135.1). NCBI lineage: Eukaryota > Metazoa > Chordata > Mammalia > Artiodactyla > Delphinidae > Grampus > Grampus griseus. The sequence goes on along the minus strand of NC_139006.1, from coordinate 5,266,769 downwards.
CCTGCTCTATCCCCTGAGCCTTGAACAGTGCCTGGCGCATAATAAATACTCAGTAAATATGTATGGAATTAATGTGAAAAAAAATAAATGAACAGACAAATAAATGAATGAAGACTAGGAGCCTGGGAAGGATGATATAGGCATGTTCAGGAAGCTGAGTCTGCAACTGAAGTAAGACCAAAAAAACCGTCCAGTTTAGACTCACCCTACCTCCTGTCGCAAATCCATAGACATTTTCTGAGGGCCAACCTCTGGGCCAGCGCAAGACATAAGAAGACGAAATATTTGCTGCAAAAAAAAAATTTGCAGCCGAATGAGCATTTCCTGGCCTTAGGAGTTGACAGTTTTATTCTGGGAGATCATTATATAAATCAAACACTTGACAGCGGCGCTGTGGCATGCAGAAAGTGGAAAATTCCACTTCAACGTGAGAACTTTGCCTTTTTTCTTTCTTGTAACCATGTGACGGGAGGACGCTCGTCCGTGACTAAGACCAAGCGGATGATAGACAACCGCCGGTGCAAATCTCGCTTGCCTGCCGGGTTGATTCTTTCAAAGAATAAGGAATTTTTATGAAAGTTATTTGTTTGGAAGAGAAGTGAGAAAATGTACTACAGCTCGAAAAGAGGTCGCGCCTCCCCGTCGGGGAATCGAACCCCGGTCTCCCGCGTGACAGGCGGGGATACTCACCACTATACTAACGAGGACGAGCTCTGCAAGTCATCTTTCGGCTCTCCTCTTAAAGGTACATTCAGCGTTCCCTAAATAGTCACATGTTCCAAAAGGTTAAATATTTCATCTTTTCCTACAAAACAAAAGAAGGGAAAATCCCACTTTATTTAATTCCATCTTAAAGAATACTTTTCCTCCCTGGTCCATGATTTAGCCGTGAGGGTTCAGAGAGCAAAAATTAATAAACAGCAAAAATTAACTAACAGACATCTAACAGAGGTTAAATGCCTATGAAGTGAAAGAAACGGAGTTAAGGAACTCTTGGTCTTGTCGGATTTTTCCAGTTGGGGAGTTGTAAGGAGGTTCCCATACCCTCTGGCTTCCCTTCGATACTGCTCGGAGATGTTTTAAACAAAGAAAATGAAACCCCTTTATTCACTTGAAAGAATCATTTTGTCTTTTTTGTTTTCCCCCGACACATGGGAAGAAAAACTAAGTTGCCGAAACCCGGGATCGAACCAGGGACCTTTAGATCTTCAGTCTAACGCTCTCCCAACTGAGCTATTTCGGCTACTGTTGCCGTTAACCTCCGCTTCTGGCCTCCTCGTCGTCTAATAGCCCTGGGTCCTCGATCTGGGGATCCGCTGCTGAGGAACCAGGGTCGGCGGGAACGCATGCCTGCCAGGCTCGCCCGTACCCGCCCCTTCTCGTCCTTCAAAGCCACCGCCTCCGAGAAGCCTTCCCTGATCACGCCTCCCTACGCGACCCCAGCCCTTTATTGTTTACTGTTAGCTTAGGTATTGTTTTCCTTGTCCATTATCTGTCCCCCCCGGCTAGAATGACAGACCCACGACGGGCAGGGAACTCATCAGCCTCTGTCACTGCTGTATCGCTTAAGGCCGACAACAGTGCCTGGCACCTAATAGGTGCTTAAAAATATTTGCTGAATTAAGGAAAGAACGAATCTTACCTGGCTCAGAGCTCCGCTTTCTCAGGCTCCCTTCTCTGTGCAACTGAACAAGGTCTCCCCTTGGGTGCAGCTCACCAAGCAGCCCAAGGCACGGCAGGGATGCTGACCACGCCAGGGCATGTGGGAGGCCGTATGGGCTTTCCTTGGGGCAGTGACTGAGATCCGGCCTCCAAGCATGGCCACCCCACCTGTGGCAACTGCTCAGCTTCAAGGCATGAGGAAATCAACAGGTCGGCATCCAGGTTGGCTCTCTCTGCTTCCCTGCCCTTTGGGAGATGGGTGGCTGGGGAGTGTTGTCTGGGACAGGATGAACAAGCGTGGACGTCCTTCATGATGTGAAGTCATTTAATAAGCGTTTGCTAAGCACCTAATGACCCTGTAACCCAGTCACAAATACAGTAACAAAATAGTTCGTCTTAATAGCAATGCTAAGAAGCAAAATAAATGGTAGTGATGGGATGGAACACCTGGGATGGGGCAGTAAGAGAAGGAGAGAGTGCTGAGAAGACTTGGAGAATGAAGAGCCCGCGGGGGGAAGAGCCTCTGGAACAGAGGCAACAGCTGATGCAAAGGCCCTGAGGCTGAAACAGAGTCCGGCTAGTTATATGAATGGAAAGAAAGTCAGCATGGAAGAGGTGAAGAGGGTGAGGGGACAGAAGATAGGAGGCGAGGACAAAGAGGTGGGCAGAGACCAGATCGTGCCGGCCTTGAAAGCCACGGTGAAGGGTTTGTACTTTCTCTTGTGTTGGAAAGCTGCTGGGGAGTGAGTGATATGATTTACCTCTTAAAGTCTCCCTTGACTGCTGTGTGGAGAATGGACAGGAGGGGCTCAAGTGGCAGCAAGGAGACCAGTGAGGTGCTGACAGCTCAAAAGAAACAGTACACCAAAACGGGATGTCCTAAATTCCTTCAGGAGCAATACAGCAGGGGACCCTACTGCTGCTTTTCACAAAAGCGTAGTAGTTCTTGAAAAACTAAGCGTACCAATGTGATAAAAATCGAGTAAGGAAGAAATGAAGGAAGGAAGGGAAGGAGAGCGAAAATAAAATAAAATAAAATTCAAACAGTCCAGAAAACTACCGAACGGAAAGGCAGAGTCACTCCCACCTTATCCCAGTCCTTCTCCCCGGAAGTAACCAGGGTCTAGACCAGACTGATTCATGTGACCTCGGACAAGTTACTGGATCCACGCTCTGTGCCTGCATTTCATCTGTCTGATGTGATAAAATAGCCCCTCCGAGGCTTATTGTGGGTGCACACCTGTAAAGCGCTTACGAATACTGCCTGGTGCATGATGGGAGCTAGTTCGCTCTAGTTGTTGCTGTGATCCGGTCATAAATACGAATATACTCACTATGTATATTTATTCTTACATAGAAGGGAGCCTATAGTGCTCGTGGCTGAGTATACAGCATCCTCCACTATCTTCTTGAGGAAATGGACATATTCCGAAAACCAAATTTACACGCTTCCACGCATATCTGTCTATCATAGTCGTATCATTTTAGAGAAGATGCCCCAAATATCTTGTGTGTGTGTTGGAATGAGTTAAAACGATCACGCAGCCTCCCCGTCGGGGAATCGAACCCCGGTCTCCCGCGTGACAGGCGGGGATACTCACCACTATACTAACGAGGACGAGCTACAACGAGCGTTCTCCCGCCAAACCCATAAAGAAACACCATTCTTCGGCTGCTACACCCATCTCCTCCGAACACTGGTCTCCACGGGCGCAGTGCCGCGCGCCCCTGGTTGGTGGGCTTCCTGGGACGGGAAAGACTTACTTGCGTCTCTGAAGGCGCTGAGCCACCAGAACGGAAGAGACGTGGAGGAGCGAAGTCGCTACTTCCTATATCCTGACTTCCAGCAGGCAGTTCTACGGGGCTGGGGATGTAGCTCAGTGGTAGAGCGCATGCTTTGCATGTATGAGGCCCCGGGTTCAATCCCCGGCATCTCCATGTTTTTCACCTGGAATTAATTTTTTCCCCCTCTGGATCACGACCAGAAGGCAAAGCAGGGAAGGGGACCCAAAGCCCCCGCATCAGCTGGCTTAAGAAGGGAGCTCCGTTGGAGAGGGCGGCGCTAGTCAAACGCCCTTGGTCTCAATCACAGATGCCCGTGTCCTCTCCCCTGGAGATTCGGATTCAGGTCTGCAGTGGGCTGCGTTTTTAAACAAACACTCCTAGTGACTCACGTCATCAAGCAGTTAGGAAACACTGGATTTCTAAGGAGGGTTTTGCAATTGTCCATTCATTCCGTAACTCCTGAGCACCTAGTGCCAAGAAATGTGGACACATCGAGCGCCTACTGTGTGCTCAGGTAGCGTCAAGTACCCTTGTATCCCTGGATACCCCGGGCAAGGTTTCTCAGCCCTCCTGTCCTCAGTATTCCAGTCTAGGTAACTAGCAATAAGCACGTAGCAATGAGCTTTATGAATACGGTAATTGTGATGAGATGGAGACTAAAGGGGGAGGACGTGGAGGCTGCCGCAGATAAAGTGTCAGGGGGGCCTGTCTGCAGAAAGGGGAAATGGCAGGTGCAAAGGCCCTGAGGTTGAAGCGGGGTAGGGGGAGGAATCTGCATTGAGGGGACAGAAAAAAGCCCTGTGCAGGGTTAATGAATGAGGGAAGGAGAGGGTTGAATCTTTCAAGACACTGGAAGGCCTGTTGCAGGGGAATGACGTGATTTACTTAGGTTTTAAAACAGCTCCCTCTGGCTGCCATGTGGAGTCCACCATAGGCGGGAAGAGTGGACATGAGACCCGCCAGGAAGCCACTGCCGTGGCCCAAGCGGGAGCTGCTGGAGGCTCGCTGGAAGCGCACAGCAGGGGAAGTGGGGAACACGAGGGGCTTCTGGACACATCCCGGACGTGGACTAACAAGACCTTGTAGATGGCTTAAACGCGGGGGGAGTGGGGTAGGGGAGACCGCCTAGTTTGGGGGAACAGTAGGGTTAGTAGCTAGGCTGTGGAGAAAGTGAATAGTTTTGGAATATTAAACACGTATCTCTGTTGTTTTGTCTTACGTGTGTGTTTATATTACAGAATTTGTGTTTATTTTTTACTTTTCTGGCTGTGCTGCGCGGCTTGCAGGAACTTAGTTCCCCAACCAGGGATCGAACCCGTGCCCCCTGCAGCGGACCACCAGGAAATTCCCGAATTTATGTGTTGATATTAACACAAACTGATTCAGGAAAAATACCTAAGTAAAAATGAGAAAAATGATCAACGTCTACAGGCTCACCGTGCCACAGGATTACCACTAACACGCTCATGAGCATCCGTCCAAACTAGTCTCCACGTACGTGTGTGTACGCGCACGTGCAGGCTGTCCCCGGGCCACCCCCATGTTCAGGGGTTGGCCCAAAGAACTCAGGAGACGCGGTATACACCTGTTGTCACAGTCAAGGTTTATTACAGCAACGTAGCCAGCGGGGAGCTGACTCCGGGGAGGGGACGCCCACTCCACAGGAGCCGGCGGGAGCCCTGGCGGACCTCGCTGGCTGTGGGCAGGGTGCACCACACCCGCAGGGAACAGGGAGCGGAGGAAGGGCCCGTGATCGCCTGCTGCTCTACAAGGGACTAATGTCGTCCACAGAGCACGTTTAAAGCAGGACCAGCATGGGAGATGAAACCATGACCCACCCTGTAATAAAGAGTTACAAAAGCCACCCCGCGCGGGACTGCCCAGGGCGACAGCGAGCTGTGCCGAGAACCGAGCCAAGACGACCACGGGTGTCCAGGGGCTCCACCTGCCTGCTGGGCGCAGTCTGGGGTCAGGGTGCCCATGGCGGACACCGGCCACTGCCAGGCCCCTGGGTCCGCAGGCCAGTCCTCGGCCCTGCGGCCGGCACCAGGTCAGCAGTCAGCAGTGGGCGGCCAGGCTTTCTCGACGTTGGCGTGCACGGCCTGCGGGATCCACTCACAGTACTCGGCCAGCAGGTCTGCAGGGGTGGGAGGGAGGACGGTCAGAGCAGCTCTGTGCCCGCCCGCCTGCCGCAGGGCACACCCTCCTGCTAAGCCTGGGTTCCCTCGGTGGCCCCACCCTGTTCCCCCCGCGATGCCCTCGCCACGGGGCACCCTTCCTGGTCAGACTCACATTTGGGGTTCTTCCTCCAAGCAGCCAGCAAGGCGTCTCGGCAGTCGGCTTTCTCAGCAACAAGGGCTCTCAGGAGGCTCTCTGTCCTGGGCTGCAGCCTGCGGGTGGGGAGGCAGGACGTGGGGCGTCACGAGGCCCACACGCTGGTACCACTGCCAGGCCTGCCCAGGAACTGCAGGAAGTCCCCTTCCCTCCAGCAGGCCGGGGGTGCTGGCCGGATGGAAGGATCCAGACTCCATCGCCTCCCACCACTTGCCTCTGACCCGCCCGCCCAGGCTGCTCCCACACACGGTGCCTGTCCATCTGGAACCTTCCTCCAGACTCCCGCCCGGCTCGCAGCCCTGCCTCCCCTGACGCTGCTCCGTCAGCCTTTCCTGACTGAGTCCGCCCGCCCGCCGCCTCACCTCCACATCCTGCTTTGACCCTTCGTAGCTGTGCCACCCCTGCCACTTGTATTAGTTCTGTTTGGGGAGAACCTCCCTGCCCTGGGACATGCCACGGGACAGGGTCATGGCTCGACCCTAACACGAGGATGTGCTTGGCACAGAGCGGATGCTCAGAACCAAGTGCTGGCTGGAGAACTTGGCTGGCAGGGGCTCCTGGACCCACAGCCTCACCCCGAGTCCCCGGGAGTGCCACGAGAGAAGAGACTCCTGTCGTCCTAAGGCCCTCAGTGGCTGGGGATCTGTTACGGCGGCCCCAGGACACTAGTCTCAGCTCCCTCCACCACCACCTGCCGAGCCGACGCCCCCGGGAGAGACTGTACCTGGCCCACGTCTTCAGCATCGTGCTGGGGCTGGACAGCAAACAGCCCTTGTACGAGGCCAGCTTGTGGAAGACCTGGGGAGAGACCACAGGATGGAGTGAGAGATCTGGGGCTCACGTCCCACCCAAGGTGCCAAGGAAGGGGCCGAGGGAGCTGTCGCCTACCTGCCCCTCC